>NC_091487.1:17164796-18374162 GCF_947461875.1 Haliaeetus albicilla
ATTGAACTATGTATGAGACCTTAGACTTTCCTAGCTAACTTTTCCTTTTCAGTTGGGAGCCGTTTTAAAAGATATGAGAACATCTACTCAGCTGAACTCCAAGTCAGTTGTTTCAAAGGATCATAGAGAGTAATGGTGGAAGAGACCTTGAAAAGTTACCTAGCTGGCTCAGGTTGGGCTCAGCTATATTAAAATGTCAGGGATGTTTTTGCATTTGTGACCACATATTAAAAGCCACAACTTTCAAAGGGGAAGGGCTTTAAAGCCCAATTTGACCAGAGTTGTTTCTCACCTATTAATTTTTTCTTGCACAGAATGTGTATTAGAGCTGCTTACTCAAATGCAAGTTTGCTTGCAAGTGGAGTATATCTCTCAATGCCTATTAAATAAATCCCAACGGTAAACTGTGACTGACAGGGGAGAACCAAATGAGTAAACACCTGGAAAATTAACTCATGAATAGCCTAATTAACTTAGAGGTACAAATCTCTGAATGGGCAAATGAAGAAGTGCATAGTGTAGGCAGTACCTGCCCACAGAAATTGTTCATACATGTGTCACATGTCCACTTTCTCCCACACACCTTGCTTCTGAAGGTGCCAGCATGGATTAGTTCTCTGTGCATTTCAAGCCTCAGCCTGGGCTGTCTTGACTATCAATTTTCCATCTACTGTGTAAACTTATGGGTTAGTTGAGCTCAGCAGAGTAGTGCGCTAAGTGTCTTTTTCTTTTCACCATTAAAGGATATTTCTACTTGCCTGTCCAACTAAAATCATACCTTATTGCTACACAGCTATGCAAAAAATTAAGATGGTTTTAGGAGACCTATTCAAAGAAAAGAACTTAGCAGGACGATTTTATTTTTCAGTGCACAACCCCCCCTATTTTTTTCCTTATTTGGATGAAGAAGAAATACATTTTGTCTACATCTTTTGCAAAATGTAGGTAATGGGTTTGTACCACAATAGGTACTTCAGAAGAATGAAACAGCTTACTAGCTGTATCAGTGAACCCTTTCTTTTTTTTTTTTTTGGACTAATTCTGGGACTGTCTCGTTTTTGTAGAGAAAAAATAATTTTTGTTTCAGAAAACCAAGTTGCACAGAGTACAAGCCCACATAGTCATATTTTAATAAAGGCATTCTTCTCATGCTTGAAGCTTGTTTAAACCCACCATTGAAGTCTGGATTTGGTAGATTGATGCTGGAACGGAAATGGGGAATAAGCCTTGGCCATGATGTAACTGAAGACCACTGATCTCGGAGAAAAAAATTTTGTCTTCTAAATTTGGGCTATAGTAAGCCCACTATGAGCCAATATATATATACAGTATTAATGAGTCCTTTCCTGCTAACTGGGGAACTTATAAGTGGTAACAATGTACTTGGCCACTGTGTATCAGACTAGAGGCCTTTCCTCTACTGGCTAGAAGAAAAATAATTTTTTATGTTCAATTTTTCAGCTCTGCATAAGATAAAGTAACTCACACACACATTCCTGTATTATTTTTTCTGTGTAACCATTTGAGTATGGTTTCCCTCCTTCTAACTGAACTTCATTTTCATGTATGCTTGATAACTAATCAGCAGTTACAGGATTAATCCCATGTTACCTCCATGCAAGATGTTTCCGCTGGCAGCTCTCTCTTGAAGAGATGTTCCAATGCACAGAGGACAGCATCAGGTGAGGTTATGTGGTTTACACCTTGGGTGGCTGTTGAGTGGAGATGGGATGGTCTTTCAGCAAGGAATACAGTATTCCTCCTCCTTGTATACATTGAATACCACAGTCCTATTTGTTAGATATGCTGACTGTCTGCAACCTTTATCTTTGGGGGGAGTTTTGGAGTGTCAACACCTCTGAAAATGGGGACTTCAAACCTCCTAAGCTGTATGCTGGCTAGTGTTTGTGCATAGTATCTGTGCATAGTTTGTGCACTGCACATTGTGGTGCAGTGCACATACTTCATAATAATAATTTATAATAAAGCTGTCAGGGACAGGGAAAGGTACCATGCATGTCCTCATTGCTCAGGAGAATGGGCTTTGAATAGCTATAATATAACCCTAAAACTAAAACTAGTGTTGTCAAATTTTTCCTTTCCAGAATGTCATTCAAAACATGTGCTGGCTCACAAGCACTTGAATTCCACTGTGGTTTGTCATTAACACTCTCTGGGGGGAAAAAAACCCAAAGGCTACAAGTGTCTGACAAGTCCTGTCCTATGCATATGCTAATGGTGAGTTTTTAGTTGGTTCCTAATACTGCATGGGAGGATACTGCTGATTTGTAATTACTATGAGAACCAGGGCTGAGAATTTCCTGAATATTGTGGGTTTCAGTTCTCAACAATAATTTGGTATTAGGGTGGGGTTTTTTGCCCTGAATATTGACTATGCAGGCAGCTGCTCTTCCTTTATACTGGTGGAAATAGTCAACTATATATAATTAGTAACATTCAATCAGCTCTCCAAAATACCAGAGCTTGCCTGGGTCTCAGATTGTCAAGGTTTATTGCAGGGAGTCCAAGACCAGAGAGTTCAATTAGAAAATTAACTTATATGTTATTTTACCGTATTAGAGAGTTGATTTCCTTCCAATTTGAAACAGATGATACATTGTTATAAAGGGTTGGGGTTGCACTTAATATTCTCCTATAAAAGAGGTAAAGACATACAAGACTTTTCCGCTACATTGGGTTAGGGCTTTAAAAATAATATGCTTTTTACAAGCCTAACTGCAGTTTTTATTCCTCTGAGTCACGTGTGCTTGGTGGAAACCATGTACTTTCAGTGCTTCTCAAAGCATAAAATGTGCAATAAAATTTTTTAAAAAGAATTTATACTATGTTTAGCTTTGCAAGGAAAAAAAAATCTAGTAAGTTTAATCTAATGTCATTAAATATTGCGGTTTTCAGGTAATTTGTAATCCAGAAACCTTTAGGATTGGGGGCTAAACGGTAACAGAAAATTAAAGCAATAAGGAACACTGAAAAATTACTGGGATTACATTTCGTGGGGCTAAATATTGACTATTAAAATGTTTGTACTTTCAATAAAGTAGTGTGACTGTTGGCTCACCAAATATCTAAACTGAACCTATACCTTTCTAAATGTTTGGATAATAAATTAAATGTACCTCCCACTGAGGTGACTTTGCTACTGTAGATGGCACCAGGGAGGAACAGATGAAGGGAAAAGAACTTGGGCAGAAACAACATCAGATGGAAGTTCAGTAGGAGCTTCTTAGGACCATACACCCTGCAGACACCTTTTTTCAGGGAAGAGTCAGGACAGACGAGCAGTCCTAAATAGCTTCTAGATTGCAGCTCCCTTTTTCAGAAGCAAGTCAGTAGGTGGTGTTGGGTTGACAGTTGGACTCAATGATCTTAAAGGTCTTTTCCAACCTAAATGATTCTATGATTCTATGATTCTACTGGGGCTCATGCAAGCAGGCAATCATGGACCTGAGATATGCCTTTATTTATTTATCTATTTATTTATTTATTTATTTGGGGGGGGGGGGTGTGTCAGCTTTTACTGCTCTTCTACGATGTGACACACCAGCCAGTACAAACAATTCTGGGATTCATTCAGGATATAAATAGACTGATTGTTGAAGGTTTATTGTAGGAAGCAATGACACCCATAAGGGGCCAAGTGGATGCTTAGAGGGTGTGATGAGAAAAGATAGCGAAACCTCTTTCTCTAGGCCTTAATGCATATAAGGCCAGCTGTGCTTATAAAGTAGCTGAGTGGATGAGCTATTTGAGGGAATGTGCCAGTAGCATTACCTTTTGGGGATAGAATAAAAAGATATTTCAAATAAGAGGCAGATGAATAGACTCCCGAGCCTTTGTGGAACCCCTCCAGAACAGTTTCTTTGAATCTTTTAGAGTTTTCTTTGTCATTACTTCCCAAAAGTGAATTCAGTAACGTGTGCCCCATGATACAGAGCATACAGCACCTGGTGGCATATTATGAAAATAAAAATAACTTCATATCTAAACCATACTCCTTATTATGTCCCATAACAGCAATTTCTGTCTGCAAATTTTATTTCACTTGGGGAGTTCAGATTACCAACTTTCCAGCACTTTTTACCAGTTCTATCCAAAAATAATCCTGATTTTTATAAGTTAATAAAGGGATAGAGTACTTTTAATAAGGAACCCTGAGAAGCCAAAAAAACTGGAGAAGGAGATCAGGGAAAATTATCAATCTGTTGAGCATATGATGTTGCCAAATCCAAAGAAGAAAATAAATCTTGATGCCCAGAATCCACCTTTTGGACAAGCAGTCACAGTCTGATGGAATTCTGAGTAATCCCTCTGCAGGAATTACTCAAATTCAATTTGGTGCTTTCCACTCCTGATACATGCTGGAAGCAGGCAGTTTTAAATAACAGGCTTGAAGCATGGACTCTTACTACTCCAAGCGGTTACACACGCACATCAAAATAAAGAAAAATATATCGCTTACCACAGCTTTGCATCCAGGAGGGAAAAATTAACTATTTTTATATGATGTTAGAACAGCATAACTGAAAGGGTTTGGTTTTGGTTTGTTCCCCCCCCATCAAGAAAAGTACACACAGCACTGTTAAATAAGGGAATGGTGTTTCCCTAAGTACTCATATAGCAGTTCTTTTTAGTTTTCTTGGTGAGGTTCGTGTTTTCCAGTAAGAAAGCAGCAGCGTCTACCAGTAAATGATATAACCAGAGAACATATCTTAGACCTTGGTAACAGAACCATTTCACTGAATAGTACTTAATGTATCGTATTAGAAAGGAGAGCAGAGTCTGTTCTGTGCATTTCTGTCTTTCAGAAGGGATCCAGTCATCCCTTACACAGGGGAGCCCCTGGGAAATAATACACCCATCGCTAAAAGAGCTAAGATGAAAGTACTGCAACCTTGATAAGATCCCATGCTCTCTTATTTTTTTTGCAATAACCAGCCTTTCCTTGGCCTCCTGCAGGGCGGCGACTGAAGAGAGAGACTTTTCTTTGCAGGGGAACATAAGGGGAATGAATTGAGTTGTCTCAAAGCAAATTGTTATGGAGATCCTTGGGAAAATTTCTAATCCATAGTTCCCTGTTTTCCACTACTTGGAAGTCACTACAAATGAAACACAGAACAATGACCCAGGAGAGAGGCTTCACACAAGAAAGGGCTATAAACCATTCACTAGTGGGATCTGCACCTTCAGACTGCAAACATCAAGTGCAGGCACCTTCAGGTTACAGCTGCTCCTCCAGAGAAGATGGGATTTCCGTGTTGTTCTATGGATAGGTGCTCTAGTTGCCTCTGACACCGAGCAGTCTCAGCCTAACTCTCCTGTCAGGACAAAACCTGTGGTCTTAGGCTGGAGTCTGGCACCTGGGTAAGTGCAGTCCTTTGAAAAGTCTGCATGAGACTTCAAGTAGATACACAGTTCCATTTTCCACTCATCTTAATTTTTCTAAGGCCCACAGATGTAGTCAGTCAGCCTGGGACCAGCAGATGCTGTGGTCTGAGAAAGGAGAGATTGGCTGTCAAGACTTGCACTTGGCTTTATTTCACTCTGACAGGTAGCAAAGTTATCTAAGAACTTCAGTGGCTCTTGTAGCTAGCAGGCAGTTTTTGCTTGAAGGCGTTGCTATTGTTTCAGTCTCAGCAGCCTTACAATTTAGCATTAACAAGGGTATAGAACCTTTATAGGGAAAACTTTTCTGTATTCTTTTGGTCAGCAGGTATTATTGGCCTGGCTGGTGTGCAAAGGTGTGGTTTGCAGTTTTTGTACTCTTGTGTATGTTTCTATCAGCCTGCAGAAAAGTCAGTGCTTTGGCCAGGCACTGAACTTTGTTATTCCATCATGTAACTCGAGAAGCAGCTCCTCTAAAACTTATACTGATGTCTCACCCATTTGAAATCAGAACTTAGACCACTACGAGTTAAAATTATTTTTCTTTCTCCCCCCCACCCCCTCCATGCAATTTGGAGTAGATCACTGCGGAGCTGACATGATTTGTGTTATGAAGTGTACAATATATTTATTGCTACTTTGCATTCTTATTAATCTAAACTAGTATGGCTTCCACCGGCATTTACCACATCTGCTCTGCTATTTTCTGGGTTTTAACAGAACAAAGTGACAGTGGTAAGTTTAGCTCTTTGTTTAATGTTTCTTTATCAGTATTTATAAGAGAGAGATAATATTTAGTTTTAATTTTTTTTTTAAATAGGGGGAGATAATTTTGAAACAGGTGGGAACACCTTCCTCCCAGTATAGACGTTGTTTACAGATGTCGTAAAGGGTAAATATTACACTATTTAAGTAAGAGGTAGCTAATGAGAGAGCTAGTAAAAGAGGGAACAGTTTCTATCAAAATAAATTCTAACCTGACATGTCTTGCCATAAGATAAAGACATTATAATATTGTTTTATGACCTTTTATGATTCTAAGAGTTTGAAACTGGAATCTATATTTTAATACGTTTTAGGCATAGAACTACCCTCATGTCAATTAAATCACGGATGTGTTTTTAGTAAGTGTGGGAGTTAGCTGGTTAAATGTGAGCTACTGCAAAGAAAAACTTTAGTACAGATTTGTTGTGTTTTCTTTGTAGGCTGACAAGTAAAGCGAATATTTCTTCAGAGCATACTTCCTAGTATTTCATGAACCAAATGTTGAACAGATGTACTTAAAGTGTGGAAAAATTAAATGAAAGGCACATTTAGGATTTATAGAGCTGAAAACCAAAAAAAACAATGGAAATTAGAACTTTGATGAACAGAAACTATGCTGTTAATGCAGAAATTTTTACTGTAAGTTAAAAAAAAAATTGGCTTCCAGGTCCCTGAACTGCAATCTGGAATCATATAAGTTATGGTTAGAAAATGATGCAACGCTTGTTCTGAAAAAGGTAATTTAGCTCTAAAATATGTTTTTATATTCATTTTGAATTAACAATGACTAGTGCAGCTCCATAAAATTGTACTTCTTCCCAGAATCATGAAAATCCACAGAAGTCTGAGAGCTACAAAATGTAGACTTTTTTTCCTCCCCATTTTGAAATCGTGCAATCAAGACTACAGATGACATGACAAAGCCAAAGAGTCTTAATTAACTAACAATCCCTTGTCACAGCTGCTGCTGTGAGGAGTAAGCACAGTGAGTGAACTGCACTGCTGAAGCATAGTCACTTCACCCAGGTATGGGAGCGTAACAGTGTGCCATTTGTTTCAGGAAGACAGGCGCATATTTCTAAAATGAGCTGTGGCCTTCATTCAGAAAAAACACCCCTGTTCTGGAAAGCAGTCTCTTTAGACGATCACAGTTATAACAACTCTACTGCGGAAAGCATTTGAGCCTGGGACTTTGGGAATTAAACACATGCTTAAGTACTTTTCCTTAATAGGGATACATTTAGACTTGTGAATTGAGGCTTGCATAGACTAGTAAACAAGCGAATTTTCAAACAGTCATCAGCCGTCTGTATTAATTAATCCACATAATGAGTGGAGTTTTGGAGATTTTTATCAACTGATACTGTGTCTTGTACTGGAAAAGCTTCTGGCATGAAGTTCTTCATTAAAACAACTATGCAATCCAGCAATGTACACTGTGCTCAGGTGAAACACTGCTGAATATTACTATGTATTTCATTTTCCTAGCTCACCCACTTCAGACAATTATATCAAGAGGCACAGCAATTTGAGAGGTGAGAACTGGAGCAGACTTAGGTGATGATTTGAGTCCTGATTTGTCCCATTAGCTTTTGCTCATTAGACCAATCACTTCTGAACAATTCAAATTTGGGCACCCAAATAAGTGGTTTGATATTTTCTGAAGTACTGGGGAACTGTGTGCAACCACTATTATTTTGATAGATTTACCAATATGATTACAATAGCTCATATTGCCAGTAAGGATTTACAGTTTTAAGCCTTTGTTTTCTATAATTTAGGTTTGGTAGGTCCTCAATGGGGTGGTGTCGTGGTTTAACCCCAGCCAGCAGCTAAGCACCACACAGCCACTCACTCAGTCCCCCCCCTCCCAGTGGGATGGGGGAGAAAATCAGGAAAAGAAGTAAAACTCCTGGGTTGAGATAAGAACAGTTTAATAGAACAGAAAAGAAGAAACTAATAATGATAATGATAACACTAATAAAATGACAATAGTAATAATAAAAGGATTGGAATATACAAGTGATGCACAATGCAATTGCTCACCACTCGCCGACTGATGCCCAGTTAGCTCCTGAGCAGTGATCCCCCCAGGCCAACTCCACCCAATTTATATACTGGGGATGTCATCACATGGTATGGAATACCCCTTTGGCCAGTTTGGGTCAGCTGTCCTGGCTGTGTCCCCTCCCAACTTCTTGTGCCTCTCCAGCTTTCTCGCTGGCTGGGCATCAGAAGCTGTAAAATCCTTGACTTTAGACTAAACATTACTTAGCAAGATCTGAAAACATCAGTGTGTTATCAACATTCTTCTCATACCTAACTCAAAACATAGCACGGTACAAGCTACTAGGAAAACAATTAACTCTATCCCAGCTGAAACCAGGACAGGTGGTTAAAGGTTGAATTTTCTTCTGCTTTCACTGTCTGTTGCACCTCATAGGCCTAACCAGACAGCAAGCCTGCATTTGCATCTCTGATTGTCTGAAGTCCTTGCTGCTAAGTTAGACTGTTCAGCAGATGGGTCAATATCAGAAATACAGGCTCTGACAAAATGAACTTGGGAGAAGATACCCTGCGCCTAGTGATGCCTAGGTTGTCACCGTGGTGGTGCTCCTGGCAGAAACTGCGCTAGACTTCCCGGGTGTTGTGTAGCTCCCCATCTGATCCATCAGGAAAGGTGGATCTTAGTCTGTTTATTCCTTAGCCCTTGGCATCTTTCTTCAGCATTTGTAACTGTATTCTCACATGCCAGCAGCTCCAGGGTTTTACTGAAATGACACATGATTTCAGTTCTGTTTACCTTTGATTATGTGTTGACTTTTACTAATAAGGATATCTGCAAAGCTTGCCTTTAGGAAAGACCGATGAGCTATGCTTTGGTTAACATTCAGTGTAAGAGCAGCTATATTCCCGTGAGGCTCCTAACCCTTCTTGTAAGGGAGGTGACATGGCATCAATACAATACTAAGCTGTGCTGTCCTCTCATGGCCGTATCTGTAGTGTGCTTAATGATGATACTGACAGGTTGCCAAGCTGGACAGGTGTCTGGAATGAAAAGGATCTGATCCTGCCTGTAGCTGGAATGGGAGGCAGGCAGGCAGCTCAGCCAACTCTGCAGCATCGACTCCCAGAAAGGGCTGTACTTGAAGCTCGAAAGCCATATGTGGGAAGACAGAGGTAAAATGTATTGGAAGGGGAATATGTTGTAAGCTGTGCTAAGTATCGTGCCCCTTTTCTTCGCTGGAACAGTCAAGAGAAGTGGTGGGAAAGATACTCCTGGGGATATTGCACCAAAGACAATTTTCTGCCAGGGAGCTCCGAGGATTACTTTGGAGGAGACCAGCTGTGCCTGTTGAAGAAGCACTGGGCTACGGCATACACAGTTGGGCTTCTACAGAGCTATTAAAGTCACTGCAGTGGCAGGAGTAGAAAAGAGGTGAGAACTGAGTCCCCTGTGCCCATTTTTCTCATTGAAACAATTATAAATTTATTTGTCTGTCTGTCTCTCTCCAGGCAGCATGCGTAAGACTCATTGTTTATGTGTTAAGACTCATTTCCCTAAAAGGGATGGTGTTTTGAAGGTGTGATCTCTGTCACCTTTACCATCATAACTGGTAGTCATTTTCTTACCCAAATAACAGATTAGCTGGTCAATCTGAAAGCTATATTGTGCTGTCAAAAGGGATTTTGATTGAAAATTGAGGATATAATGTGGTCTTCTGGGGAGACACGTAGGTGATTTCTAAAGGCTCCAAAAATTAAAAGGCTTACTGCCTCTCCTCCCTTCACTTATTTAAGTATTTATTTTTAAAATGTCAGTATTGATGGCTGCCATTTTCCCATTCATTTTGAAAAGCATGCATTTCAGAGAGGTGTGTCAGGTTGATTCATTCTTAAAACACATAATTTAACAAACTATACCCAGACACTAACCTCACAGAACATTCAGTAATCAGAGTTGGTTATTTCTTAAAATTATAGAAGGAAAATTAATCTGAAAATATTCAGATACTAGTGGTGCTCACAGTCAGCCTGTATAGCCATATTGTTCCTTTTATTGACACCATCCCTTTCTATTTAGTATTACAGCCTGATGTGGTTCCTGCTCTTTCTGTTAGTTGTCTGTTTGCAAAGATCTCTGTCCAAACAGACCTTTGTACTTCTTCAAAATCGGAATGAAATCATTAGGATTATATACAGGCACCAAAAGAACAGAGTGAATTCTTTGTCTTTATGGTCTGCAGGACTGGCAACTTTCTCAGGTGTCTGCCCAGTCTTTTGTACAACACGAAGCAGAAGAAAGCAGCAATCCTAATTTTGACTTGTGTATGGTATCGGTGCAAACGGCTGAGCACATGGAGATGTTACGCAGAGCCGTCTAGCTGTCTGTGGTGGCCTTGGAGTCTTTGGCAGCAGCTCTTTTTCCTATATTGCGTGGTCTGATAGTGACAAAAAACAGTTGAAGGTCATATTTAAAAGTCCATTTTAACTTGATTCTGGGGTTTTCCATGGTCTTCCTGCTTCACTGTAAGCCTCAGAGAATCCTGCATTTCTCAAACTCTTACAGCTTGCTGTAGATCACACGTTTTAGTCACAAAATGTGCTACACTATAAAAGCTAAAATGTATGTTATGATGCAAAGGGTACAGAGAGAGTCATAAACATGAGTCTAACAGAGTGGTATCCTCCTGAGGCTGTAGATCACTGCTCTGAACGTTAACTGAAACCTAAAGAGGACACCTTCTATATCAGCACTTTCCATGGTGACTCGGTAGAACATGTTGAACCAAAAGTACAGTAAATGATGTACTCCTGCTTTGAGGAGAATAGTAGTCATAATACTTCACATAGTTTTCTGGATTCTTCTGCTTGTACTCACCTACATCTCCTGACTGGATGACAGTGCAGTCATGGCTTTGTCTACCTTTCACGGTCTGGTCTTTGCTTTCCATTTGTCTTACAGAGCGCATCTCCTTTCCCTGGGTGCCAGCAGCTTGCTCTGAAGATAGCTAATACCTCTGTAAAGGGAAATCAGAGGTAAGGGCTTATACCCATTTAAATTCTTTGTGCTGCAGGGCAACCAAAATTGCTATTTACTGTCAAGACAATAGATAAAAAACTAATAAAATACTATTCTAGTGTTTAGATCATACCAGCATCACTTAAATAAATACAGGGTGGCTGATCACATCATCTTTTCCATCCCATGTAAAAATCTAATGAGTGTGTTTCATTAGATAAAATTTTTAGACACAGGACATAGGTCAAATTTTGAGATTGTGTTTGCTGGTACTGAAATCCTGTAAGACTTTGTAAGGTTTCCCAAGGTTTTGAATGATGAAATCTTACAAATTCAGTTGCTCCTCAGGGATTTCTTTTGAATCAGCCAAATAAAGAATTAAGACAACAAGCTTCTACTCTTTGATGGTTCTGACTCTAAACTAAAATCATAAAAGTAGATTTGCATGTGGAGGCTCAGAAGCTAGTATATCTTTCTGAAGTTCAAAAAGATTCAGATATGGGATGTGCATTTTATCCCTCTCACTTAGGAAAATGCAAAAGATAAAAACAGCAATTAGAAGAGCATACACCAAACTGCATATTCAATTAAAAAAAGGACTTGCTGCTTAGCATTCAATCTGGTTGCAGCTAATTCTAGTTTCTGTGGTAATAGTATCAATCTGTAAATAGTATACAGGCAGTGATTTCAGCTCACCTGTTAATTCAGGCAAAAAAAATCTTACATTTGTAAGTCAATAACCAGAGACTTTTGGTAAGGCGACCAGAGAAACTGTAAATCAAATACTCTTCCCTATGACAGATCAAGAAATTGTATCAAGTTTACTGATCACACTGCAGAGTGTGACATGATGCAGCAAGTGGAAGCCTTAGCTCCGGAATTCACAGTTCACATGAACTTCATTACTCATGTATGTGAATATTCCAAATTTGTTTTGTTTTATAGTTTTAGTAGCAGACATCATTGAAAAGGTTCAGTGTAGAATGAAGATTTACTTGCTGCCTGTGTCAGTCCAGTACAACCTCATCAAAATTCTCGCATTCAAAGCACAAGGATTTCAAGTGGTCCAGAGTACAAGATCCTTCTCTTTGTGATCGCTTCACAAAAATTATATTAGTCTGAATAAGGTTTGACATTAATTTGTTCAACAATTTAGAACTTTTCCTGAAATACTGTTTAAAATTATCATAAATTTGGGTTTGTATGCTACATTTATTTCAAAAAACACATACCAAATAATTGATACTTATTTAAAGCAGTTATAACTGCATCCATTTGCAAAGTACTAGATTAACTTGGGGCATGTAAAATATTTTATACTGAAATTTTGTATGTAGAAGATGTGTTGTCCTGCCAGTGATGTAGTCACTTGAACAAGTCATTGCTGTATCTAATATTCTTTGTCTATAAAATGGGATAAGAAAGTTGGTGACTGGTTGTTAGGTTCAGTGGTTAACACACAGAGTCTTTGGATGAAATGTGCTGTCTGAGAGGAATATAATTTAATGAGATTGAGTTGAATCAGGAAGAAGCCAATGCACCAGAATCATCACCAATCCTATGTTTCCTATCAATAGTTTTTTTCATCTATTCCATACCTGGGTCATTTGGAACAAGGATTGTTGTCTTGTGAAAGAAATACATAGTGCTTGAAGTAGAAACGATGACATTCTGGTATGGGAAGTCCCAGTATGTGTCACTCTTTTGTCTCCTTCCTACAGGAAGGACTGGTAGTCCTTTTTAAAGTGCCACTATGGCACTGCCATATATCAGTGCACTTTTAGTTGAAATCGGGCAGTGAAAATGGATTGCAGGATTTAGATGTTTTTTGCATTAAAAGGAATAATCATGATAATAAATGGAAAATCATATGTTGAAAAGCAGAATTAGCTGCTCTCCCTTGTCATTTTGAGATGTGTGCTAAAGTCTTTTCTTCCATCTGCAGGGTGAACTCATCAAAAGTATTTTATTTTCCTTCTCTTTTGTTCTGTGCCAGCTGATCATTGGCATCAGTACTGTGTCTGCTGGGTGGATCTCACCAGTACCTTTTTATTGCCTTTATGTATGTGAAAGCTTATTTGGCATCATGGGAATGTACGTACTGGACAAGAGAATAATAGTGAAAAGATCTGCCAGACAGATCAGAGAGGTGAAAGTAGTTCTTAAATTACAGTTTAATTCCTTTTTGTATGTAGGCTGATAACTTGGTCTGGATATTTCTTCAGTGCATACTTCCTAATATTTCATGTGCCAAATACTGAACAGATGTACTTCCAGTCTGGATAAATTAAGAGACACACATTTAAGCTATGAAGCTGAAAATTCAGAAAGCAATAGACAACCAAGCTTTGACCTGAAGCTTTACACTGACAACAGACTTTCTGCTATAATAGAATGTGGCATTCAAACTGCAATATCAGTATATCATAAGTATTGAGAACCTAGATTTCCAGCAATCTGAACACCACCACCACCCCCTCCCTTGCCCCCCAGGCTCATGCATTTGTCCAGACTGAAAGTGCAGTTCTTTACTCAGAGAATATGAGGTACCACCAGCACCCCTTGAAGCTGGTTTGGCCAAGATCAGGATTGTACAACTGTTAGAAAAAAAACTCCCATTAGTGGCTATTTTCAATCTCTTATTCTCCATTGGCACTCCTGGAATGTCTTCCACTCTCGCTTTAGCTGCCTCAGGAGCCTTACAACTCCAGGAGAAATGTTTCTTACAGAGCAGGGAGTAAAAGTTGAGTATTTCTTCCGGGTTTCATTTGGAGGAAAGGCCCTATAAATGAAGCTGCATCTCCAAGAGCTGAAATCCCTCATAGGATTATAGGAATTTGAGTTTTCTGTAGTCAATATGGCTTTGCAAAGGCTAGATTTCCAGATCTCCTGGAATCCACTGCTGCATGAAATCTTTGTTCAAAGAAGCAATAAAACTGCAGTAGTGTAATACAAAGCTGGGATTAGGAATGAAGAAAAGATAGTATTTTGAGTCCCTGAACCCACCCATGCCATCTCTCACAGGGTCAGTTTTATATGGGAGCGGACTTCTACATTTCCTGTACCCTAATGAATGCATCTCCATGGTCACACAATGACAGGAACACATATAATTGGTCATGAACATGAGGAGTGACCAGAGTGCTAAGCTGCTGCAGGCTTTCTTTCAGTAGCACTCATAGGATCATAGGGTAGCTGAGGTTGGAAGGGACTTCAGGAGGTTATCTAGGTAAAAGTCAGTGACATAAAATATGCAGGCATTGAATTGAAACACAGAAGTGCAAGTTCATGATGCAGTTAAAGCATGATTTGAAGTTGGGAGGTGTGTTAGATGGAGAATAAGTCTGCTGTAAAGAGAGGGGTCAGAGCAGGACTCCTTTCAGCATGAGACCCTGTGACCTTTCTTTCTGCTGGCACCTTTCTTTCTCTTGGCACCAAAGGCACTCTTTTATGTGTGGCATTAGGCTGCCTAGCAGTACTGCCACATGGTGTGTCATTCCAGGGCTGGAAAGCTAACCTGCAGATGTGCAAGTTGTGCAACCAGTAGTTGAACAAGTTTTGAGGATAGGGCACAAGGTCTTAGAAAATGATAGCATTGATAAAAAAATAGTTCAGGCCATTGACTATTATCTTACATGGTAAATGGAATTGCTTCCCGATGCTAAACAAATAACACAGTATTTTGATGGGCTATTTGACTATTTAATGTGCACAGAAATGTGATTTTGGCATGATTAGCAAAAGAAAAAAACATTTGAGAAAGCCATCTAATCCTGCTTCCTCCTTTTAACTCTGGAGAACGAGAGAAACGGTAGCATTTGAAATTGCGATTTCCTCTTTCGTCTAATTATTATGGGAGCTGGAATGATTAACAAAACAGAAAACAAGCACTTAATGGACACATAAAAGCTGTTAAATAGACACAAAAAACACTTACACTCTGTATTTGCTCTGCTGTTAGTGGTGCAATTTCAGAGACACTACCTCAGCGTTACTATTTAACACATGAGTTTTAAAGATTCAAACAAGAGCAGACAGGTTTCATTAACATAGGAGGTCCCTGAAGAAATAAATATTTATTAAACTTTCAGTGATGTAAAAAAGTGGGGTTTTTAACCACACTTCAAGTGTTGGTGTACTCCTGCCAAATACATACCTGGTGAGCTATTTAGAAACTTCCTGTTCCACATGCTAATTAACAGTCTATGAATTTTAACTTAAATCAGGGTCACATAGCTGAAATGTATTTCAAAGGAGGCCTGCATTTGTCATTCAAAGGCATTGCCAAGATTTTAAGGCCTTGCTATAAAGTGGATTTCACAGCTTGAAAAACTAGTTCTCCAATAACAACTGGGTCAAACCTGGGAGGAACCCTAATGCACTGAGTCACGAGGTGCATTAGACGTACTTACATTTGAAATCAGAGTTAATCCAAAACTGGAACATTTAACATAAATGTCTTTGAATCCTTGTGGGCAGTGTGGCCTTGGATCCAGATCCCTACATCAGATCATATTTCTCTGCTTTAGGTTGCAATGGGATTCATTGCACAGGTGGTGACATTCTTGGCCAAAGATGCCCCTCTTCAGTGGATCCAGCCACATTTTTGGGGGAGCGAGAGCTAAGATGAGTGTGGTGTCTCCCACCCATGTTCAATGTAGCATGGACAGTGTCATATCCAAAGCAGTGATGTAGCAGCACAACTCCTGCTTCCTACCACTAGCTCAGCTGCATCTTGCAAAGAAACAGCTTCTTGATATGCAGATATCTTGATTAGATTATCTTTAGAAAATATTTTTTAACTGTTTGTTAACTGGTGGTATCTGATTTCAAAATGCTTTTCTTTCTTAATCTACTTTTTTTCCTCCCCCTCAGGTAGAATTAGCTCTGGAGTAGTTCTTTATTACATTACAGCTTTCTATCCAAAGTTTCACTGAGTAAATTCTTTGTTATAACTTAAGACATATTAGTGTCTTTTCATCTTAATAATTTAAAAAATATATTACTCCATACTTTTATAATTGATTTGGAAGATGAGATTCACTCATCATTAGTAAATACTGCTCTGTCCTTTCCGTCATCTATCACTTCCCCATCCTTTAGCTGCAGTCTTGATGACTGACTTTCAGCCCTGGGTAAAGACAAACAAGAGGTTTTACTTTGGCAAATTGCAGGCTCAGTTGTCTAAGAAAAAGGCATGTGAGCCATGTCTACATGATGTGGCTTTTACCCTGATAGCCCAGGTGCATATATAGCTGTGTGTGAGTATCTGGGGAGCCAAATGACCCAGAATGAGAAATGGGAGCAGAATGAAGAATGGCAATCCGGGGATTCAAGGTTAGGCGAAGCTTGAGTTAGCGCCAGTCAGAGCAAAGAGAGAAAGATATGGAGGAGGTGAATCCGGGACACAAAGTTAGCTGGAAGTGTTGAGATTTGCTGCTTTTCTTGCTACCTGAGGCAGGGAGGAGGGGGAAGGAGGGGAAGGGTGAAGAAGGTAAGGGAGGTACAGCAGCAGTCACTGCTGGGAGCTGCCAGCCTTCGTTACAGCTCTTCTTGCCACGTGGCACCTACGATTCCTTTCTTGGCAGTAGCAGTAACAGGAATCATTCTTCAAGACCCTATCGTAGTAAAATTTGTAAGGCTATGCTTGTTTGTCTCCTCCAGCAGTCTGGAAATTACTTACTTCGCCTATAGATACAGTAGTTCCTAACAAGGAGGACCCTTGGATGTATAAAGTGGAGAATATTAAAATATGTTAATATTAAATAACTGTGTGGAAGCTATATTACCTCAATGTTTGGTACCTGTGATCACGTTGGGATCATCAGGTCAAATTTTGGCATCCACAATTGAAAAAAAAAAAAAAAAATTGGACAGGGTTCAAAGAGAACCTACAAGCATGATCAGAAGGGTTAGAAAATATGTTTTCCACTCTGAAAACAAGTTCAGCCTACTTCTTTCATTAAACAAGAAATTAAGTCTTTAGACTTACTCTCAGTATACAAGTAAACCTAAATGGGAGTCTAAACTGGTTCTTCTGTCTGGCAGCTAACAATGTAGCAAAATCTAAATATTTAGTGGCAATTACTTGTTGGAACAGCCTAACAGGTTCCTCACTATTGAAAATGTGAAAACAAAATTTGGATGTTTTTCTTAAAATCATGCTCGTAACTCAGCCGTACAGGTTAGAGTCAAATGCATGAGTTAATCCAGGAAAGGTTGCTTCCCTATTGTGTACAAGAGATTATCCTGATTATCACTGTAGTCTCTTCTAGTCTTCAGAACAATTAATTGTGTACCACAGGCCTGTCGACTCCCTGAAATACAGCTGATCTCCTATGTATTAACTCTCTTCCTTCAAAAGTCTCCACATAGTGAGTGCATTGCAAGAACAATTTGTTCTGTGAGCAGGTTCTTGTAGTGGTCCCGCGTGTGGATTCTCTGGCATGTAAGAAGATGCTGCCACTCATTCTGCATCCTTTCTGTCCATGAAAGCATTAATAAAGTGCCTCTGTTCTGGCACCTGTCTTCATGAAACTTGCAAGAGTGGGGCACATGGAAAGAATATAAACCTGCACGCCTTTTTTGCTTAAGGAAACAGCCTGAAAAAGAAAATAATTCCCCTGATCATCGCTAACGGTGGTGACACAAGGACAATATACTATGAAACTAATAATCCGATGTTTAGCTGAATTTTCAGCGACATTGCTAAAATATCCCACTCAAGCTCCAGTGTACCATCTGGACATGCAAGGATTCAGGCAAAAAGCCTACTATATTTCTTCAAGATGTTTTTATTTTCAAACAGTTGGGAATGCTATGGAGCAAGTTCCCATTTAGAATTCAAGCTGGACAAATGGGTCAAATGGCAAGGGAGTAAAGACCCTATACAGTAGCCAATAAAAGTGGCTTTTCCCTTAGTGGTTGGACAAACTGTGTGTTGTAATTGTGGATTTTAGGAATTAAAAATTCAGCTTTTTTTTTTTTTTCCCCCTCAAATATATACTCAACGTAAGAAAAATATCCAGTGGCTTTAGTAAGATTGGTGTTTGACCAAAGGCTTCTATCAGCACTTGACTATGTCTCTGGCTGTCCACCTCTAGTACCGATATCTCTAGACTGACTCAAGAGTCCATGACAGAGAAGGAAAATGGGTCAGTGCAGCTCTCAATGTTTTGGTTTTTTGTTTGCTTTTAACACACACATTTGTAACCTTTAATTTGTAGAATTTATACTCAGTGCAAGTAGTGTTTTCTCTAGCATAACATTCAAGGACAGCTTTATTGGGTGGTACCAGCAGTCTGTCTAGGGCAGGATCTTGTTGTTGATACTTAGGGAAACTATTAACAGTAGGATTTTTAGAGTAATCTTTCCCTAGTAGACATTCCTTGCATCTGGTAATTGGTGATTTATAAACTGCATGAGATGGAGGTTGCATCTGGGCCATCATGTTACATAGTCATGGCTGGATCTGTCTTCCATGAATTTGTCTAATCCTTTTAAAATCCTTTTCTACTTTCTGTCTCCATAACGTTCTATGGCAATGAGCTC
Source organism: Haliaeetus albicilla (assembly GCF_947461875.1). NCBI lineage: Eukaryota > Metazoa > Chordata > Aves > Accipitriformes > Accipitridae > Haliaeetus > Haliaeetus albicilla. The sequence goes on from NC_091487.1 coordinate 17,183,539, forward strand.
CACAGTAGCTGAAAAAGTATTTATTTTTACACACTTTAAACCTGATGCTTGATAATTACATAGATGCCCACTGATTCCAATACAATGAGAAATGCAGAGTAATCAATTTATGTTTGTGTTCTCTGTATCACTCATGATTTTAAAGCTGACTATTATATCTTTTCTTAGTTGTCTCCTTTCCAAGCTGAAGACTCATAGTCTAATTGATCTTTCATCAAATGGAAACGGTTTCGTATACCTGCTCATCTCTGTAAATGTTGTACACTTATCCGATTTTTCTCTATCTTCTGTTATCATTGGATGGATTGATCATGATGATATTTTCTAATTTTTTCTATTATTTTCCTTTGCTGTTTTTTGTTGTTTTTGTTTTTTTCCTGTTCAGTTTCGTGTTTTGACAGTTGCTAAGCAGAGAGCTAATGATTTCAGAGAACCTTTTACAATGGGCTTGTGTCCATCTTTATGAACGTCTAAGTAGGTGTTCCCCGCCCTCCCCCTGCATTGCACATACTGACATTGAATTACATTTGCTGCTCAGTTGCTCAGACATTCAGTTTCATAAGATTTTTTTTCAGTCAAGTTCATGCTCTGTGACCCTCTGCAACACCAATTCAAGAGTCACAAAGAGGTCAGGGATAGAAGAATTAATTTGCTAAACTGAATGCCAGCCAAAATATTATATGTGTGTGACTGCATCCATGTTTATGGGTGCTCATGCACTTTTCAAAGGACGAGGCTGAAACGAGTCTGTTTTTAAGTCAGGGCCAGGACTGATCATGGCTTGCTCTTAGGGATAAGCATTCAATATGTTTCTGAAAAATCCTGGCATATTACTGGAGTATATGAGATCACAAGAAATACATTGAATAGTCAGGGGAAGAAAAGCAAAGGGAACTTCAAGGCTAGGGGTACATAAAAGAAAAGATGTAAAAAAGCAGCTTCTTCTGGTCCAGTCCCAGATGATTTGTGTAGTTTATTTCTTCAGGCCTAAGTTTGTAGATACTTACCAAGTTCCTCTCAGTCTCCTAGTATTACCTGTGTATTGAATGACTTCCTTCTGGTGAAGGCAGAGCTGATAGACTGTAGACATCCATGTTGTCCAGATCAGTTAACAAACAGCCTGGGGCAGACGTTATCTGGAGGTGATGTATGGAGTCTGCGAAAAGGAGAGATGCACCCAGCGTAGATCTTGGAGCTTTGTAGTTGAACAAAAGTGCTGCAATGTAATTTAGTAAAGAGGCAGGCTGTAAAGTATTACTCTTAAGAGAAGGGAAAACTCATGTTATTTTTAATTCTCTCCTTTTGTATTGTTACTCTGTTTATTTCCAAATTTTTGTAATATGAATTTAGAATATTACTTTGATTTTGAAATCACTCTGTATACAGTTTTCAACGACTTTCATTACTGGAGGGAAGACATGTTACTTGCTGCGCTGCCACCTAGTGTTTAGAGGTGCTGCTTTAATTTTGAGTGCATTAACTTTTTTTTCTTCTTTTTTTTTCTCCCCCCCCCCCCGCTTTTTAAAGTTCTTTTTCCCATGAAATGGCACTGTACATACAAATCAAGCCTTTCTCTTAGTTTGAAAAGTACAAGTGCAACTTCATCTGATTATCTGCTGCAGAGAATTTGGGAGACACACAATGAAGAGCTGGTCTTCATGTAGGAAGAAGCTCAAAGACACCCTTTCACAGATGCAAGTGTGGTTAATGGGGGATGATCCCTACAATCTTGAAGGAGAGCTGTTATATTTTGAAAAGCCGGGTTTTGTCTGTTGTTTGCTTTGCAGAATTCTTCAATCTAACGTCTATTGACATCCATTTGGTGGGCAAAGAAACATTCTGGGTACCTAAAGAAGCAAGCACAAGTGCTCAATGACTTTTTTGTGTATAGCAGGTATGATACAAACCACAGTTCAAACTAGTCCCTGAGGCTAAACAGAGGTGCAGAAAAAATTATAGAAGGGATGTATAGCATATAACATACAGCAGAGTGCAGTGTTAATACAGTTTCCATTGTGGTCTGTTCTGTTTCCAGGCTTTAATGTTGCTATGATTCAGGATAGGCAAATGGAGTCAGAAAAAAATGAAAACCAGCCTGATCTGTTCCCTGTCTCCAGAGCCAAATGTTTTGGGATGCCTGTGAAGGTTGTATGTAGGCACTTGTAAGACCCAGCAAATCCTGCTGAACTATCTCTTTAGAATTTAACAATACACCAGGGTCTAGCTGCAGTTTACACCCCCTTGGCCCCCTTCAGAACTGTAAAATCTTGGATTGTGTAAGATTTGTTCTGCCTCCTTCCTGAGAGGTCGGCAGTTTTTGCAGGAAGGAAAGGTGGGATCTGTACGTGTTGCAGGGTTTTATAGTCCCTCTGCACTTGCTGGGGCTGGCCCAGGTTTGGAGGTTGCCCTTGAGTATTGCTAAACTTTCAATGAAAAGTCTGTGGAGCTAATGGGAGGACTGGTGGCTACTGCCTATTTTGTTCAAATGTGGGAATGGGCCAGTCAAAAGCTGCCATTTCGTTGGAGGGGAGCAGGTCTGGCCACCTTCTTATTCAGGGGTAGTAAAAAAAAGGGGGGGAAGTGTTTTATTTCTAGTGAAAGCTTCAGCAATGTTTTTGCCATCTCCAATGGTTTGGTGATGATTTGAGTGCATTGTCCGCTCTGCTGGCAGCACACTTCTTCATGCTTTACCTGTACTTCATACATCGACTCCTTATCCGTGTGACTATTTCTGCCTGGTAGATCTGAGCCCTCATTCTTTTTACATGTCATTTGGAGATACAGAGGAAGACCCAGGCATAGAGGGCTTAAGGGATGGGTTTGTATCTACACAATACTTTGCTTGTATTTCTCTGCTCACAGGCAAAATGCATTAAGAAAGCAGAAGTGTCTTTGATACTTCCAAATAAAGTGTTGCTTTTTAATCCCCCTACCCCCTTTTTCTTTGCAAAAGGAAAGGCTATGTAAAAGCAATATATTCCTGCTTGCAATGCATTCTATAGTTACTTCAGACATGTATTTATCCTATTATGCTTTAAAAATCAAGTAAAATTTATTTTAAAGTAGGAAAAGTAAGGAGAGAGCAGTGAAAGACAAAACCTTATCAGGTCTTTCTCTACAGTCTGTCTGAGCAGGTTGTGCATTCTGCTAAGGGGGTGGACAGGAGAAAATAAGACTTAAGCAGAAAATGAATTATATGACTTTAACAGTTTCTTATTTGTCAATATTTGCACATTTAACTTTAAATAGTTAAGCCCCTCCCCTACCCTCAGGACCTGACTTCTGCTGCATGTGAACTTTTCAAATCTAAAGGAAAGGAAACATCTGGTGTATCATCTGGCCAAAAAGGTCATACGCATTGCACTACAATAAGTCATGACAATACATTTGATGTTTTTATTACGTAAATGAATAATGTATACTGCTTTGTCTATATATTTGTCATTATAATTTTCCTGCTATAATTAACCCACAAATCATGCTGCAGAAATATATGGATGACTGAATTAGTCAGGTGCCCTACTAATAGTTTGACATCTGAATGTGAGAGTTGACGATGGCTGTGTTTGGAAAATATTGTACCTTAGTAATTGTTAGTGTATCTCAGAAGACAAATATGAATGTATCCCTTAATGTTTTTTGCATATCATCTGTATGCTTTACTAGGGAACCATATAACTTTCATGTCATCTCTAACATTTAAACTACCTCATCCAATGTTACTTGTCTGGAAAATGTTCATAGGACAGAGGCAGATTTGCCCTTCACAGTCTTGTGGATGAAGAATGGTACTGAGACTTGGGAAACTGCTTTTGTTTCTCCTTCTAGCTTCATGGACATCCACAGTCTGGCCCAATAAACTCAGTCCTGTGAGTAAGGGCTGATTTGTGTGTGTTAATCAAAAGTGTTTCCAGCCTTGGGGCACGTAAAGAGTGCAAGATGCTGGTGTGCATGTACTTCTGTTATGTGGCTTGCTCCTTTATGGGGACTGGAAATAAGCTGGAGCAGTGCGAGGCACAACTTCAGCAGAGTGTGGAATGTATGTATGTTATGGAATAGGCCAGAGTAAGCATTTCTGGTAAAAAAAAAAAAAAATAATGACAGACCTACTGAAAATATTTATGGCAATACAAAAATGCCATGAGGTCCAGGCCTTTGGGCACCTGCCCTCCATCTGAACCGACTGGGCACTTGCATAAATACACAGCTCTTTGTAAAAGCAGTCTGTGCTACATGGCCAGTAAAGCACATTCTTTGTGGCCAGAAGGTCCACAAAGATAATTTTATAATTAATGAAAATCTAGGTGCTAGAACATCAAAGTGACAGCAAAACCTTGAAGTGATTTTTACAGACGCAGATAGATGCAGCCAAGTCTTTCATATCCCAAAGTCATAATTAATCATCAAAGCAGTACCATTTCATTGTATTTAAGAATTTTTATTTAGGATTTTCCTTGAAAGTGAAATGATACATTTTGTATATTTTTGCACTATTTGACAACAATCTCAGAAAACAGTCACTTTCAACCCCTATTTATAAGTCTTGCAGAGGTTTGTCAGATCAAGACAGCTAAAGTAAACATGACAAACGTCATTTTGTAGCGCTTAATACCATTAATCCTTAAAGCATGGAACCAGGAAACCCTTACTCGTACTGGTATTTGAAACCTGTAAGCAATCTCATGTTTCTAATGCTGATTTTCTTTTTATTCCACAAAGAAAACAGTATCAAGGCCTTTTTCCTGGAATATTACTTGAGGCTATTCAGAAAAAAAAACACAACAGGAAATTTGCCTCTTTAGCCCTAATAATGGTCTCTTTATTGAAGGGAGACTTGCTTTTTTTGTTAAACAGATTTTCTTATGAAAGGGTTAGAAGTGAATAAACGACAAGTTCAAGCTCATCTGATTTCTTTTGATTTATGTTGACCTTGAAAGAGAGAAAGGTCATGCTGTTGGCAGGCAATAAGAACTAATCTGTTACTAAGTGAGTAATTAAAAGTGAGGCCTTATATATTTTTGTAATGAGTTGACAGCAATTCCATCCCCATGTCATATGGTTGCTCTAATCAACATGGTCATTGCATTTAGTGCCAAATGAGAAGTTTACAAGAAGTCAGATGACAAACTCTGAAATGCACAGTTCTTTCAGATGTGCAGATGAATAGACTGACTATATTGTAGATGAGGAAAAACTCCAATAAAAATTAACGTCAAGCTGATGTGTGCAATTAGGTTTTTTACATTTTTCTAATGAATTGGAGTGGATGCTTATTAGTAAGTTCAACTGAAAGATGTAAAGTTGTGTTCACTAAAAAAGGTAATCCAAGTTTTGACAGCTGAGGCACTGTAGGCTTCTACTGTTTAAATGGCATGACTAAGACTGTTCTGACATCAGACATGACAGTATTGACTTCCATGTCACCAAATAACCTAAAGAACAGTCCATTTTTCAAGACACATTAAGAAGTCTGGGTTTTTTTGAGTTCAGGTTAATTTTCTAAGTTGATTCAGGGCTTGGATATTCCTGCAAAGTACTGAAGGCCTTGGCCCCTATCCAGCAAAATGTAGCAGCTACATCTTCACTGTCTTTTGAGAGCAGTCTGAAGCCTGGCTTGAGGCCAAGTCACTGATCACCCATGCTTTTCACTGATAGGAGCTCACTGAAGTCAGGCTTGGAGGCAACTGGGAAGAGAACCTCAAGTTTGTTCTCTGTGTTTCCCATCTGGTCATGCAAAGACATTACAGAAGTGATATTGGGGAGGCAGGACGTCCTAGGGAGTGGATAAGTCAAAGTCACGGATGAGATGTCCCATAGAAGGATTCTACCATTGCCAGCTCTGAAGACAGGTAGGATTTACAGGCTGTTGAGATTGCTGTGAGAACAAAACAGACTGATGGAACATCTTGGGTCTCTGGCCTCTGTCAAAATCAGTTACCTGAGTGTAGCTGCTACCTTGAACACCTGCTTAACTATTTTTTTTTTCTTTTTAAGATAGTAGGACTTCCATGCATAATGTGCTCAGAGTTTTCGGACATATGCCTAAATATGCTTCCAAATTTGGGCAAGCCCTGGCAAGACCGAGCCTCTGGAATCAGAGGTTTCTGTAAAAAAGAGCTAGTATAACCTTAGCTGGTGACTATCGGCATGTGCTACAGGCAGATTGTGAAAGTACTTACAGTTGTGCTGAAAGCATATCCATTTTTCCCAGCTATACCACTTGGTCTAATTAAGGTATTGCCTTACTCTACAAGTTTTGCCTTACCAAAAATGGGGAAGAATGGTCTCTCCCAGAGAAATGATAAAAAATCTTTCACTTTTTATCCTATGGAAGGGTCTGTTTTATGTTTATGAGACGTCTGTCCTCTCTTGTTTAAGAAACCACTTAAAGTGAAAACTTTAGTTTTTTAGCATCACTGTCAAATGCATATGAGGAGTTTTTTAGCATCACTGTCAAATTTGGAGTTACATCTGCCTGTCTTTCAAAGAAATGAAAACACTAGTCTTGTTCACAGATATGCCATCAAGTTTGACTAAAATATAATTGTGGGTCTCACTTGTGTCATTTAGTTTTGATTTGTATTTCCTATGCCTCCATTATGCCTCCTATGCCAACAAGGCTGCATCCTGTATGTGCATGCAATTTCTATTTTGAGGTCTTATGTCAACAATCACACAGCTCATGGCTTGTTCTCATGTTGCTTATAGCCACGTGAGATCAAAATATTTGAACTTAAAATCTTATGTTGCTCAAGGAGGGATTAGCTGAGTATGACTGCCCACCAGTCAGCAAAAGTTGTGGCCACTTCTTTGCCTAATTTCCTTAGATTACTAAGCAGCTTCTACTACAAAACACAAGAGCTACAAGTGCCTATAAAGCACTTTTCCCATTAGCTACTCATTGCTCATTTTCACTGTAAGTTCTGTTATGTGTGATAAAATCTACAGAAATACGCGAGATCAGGGCAATTGCCATTACAGTCAAGCAAAAGATATTTCCTGCGAGTGGCAACAGCACAATTGCGTAGCTCAGCCAGCATTTGCTTGGGTCCGAAACTATTGTGAAACAGGCTGGAACTGTTTGTGAACGAGTGATTCTGCCTAACAGATGGTTATATGTAAAGGCAGCCAAGAGACCATGTATGAGCATTGTGTGTTTGTGGGGGCATGAGTTGTAGCCAGAAATGTTTATAAAGAATCTGCCCTAAGCTTTCTGGTCCAAGATTAAGCAGATATGTCATTTCTAATCCAGTTTTGGGGTAAACTTCTGAAGTATTAAAAAAGAATGTTTCTGCAGCTGTTTCTGCACCAAAAAAAAAAAAAAAAAAAAAAAAAAAATTGTGTCCAAAGGAAGAAATCAGCAATGTGGATCAGGGAGCTTGAAAGGGTTGGATTTTTAGAACTGCATTTTTCTATTTCCTAGTTAGACCTTTGGACCCCAGCCAGCTTTCTGCTGAGTAGGTTGACAGGGCACAGGAGTCAGATACACAACAGTCTGCTGCCTTCCATGCCCCCCCTCCATGCATAGCGTTCCTGCTGTATAAAGCCATTAGTGACCAGATTACAGAAAACATAGGGTTTTGTTTCATAGTTTTTATTTGTTGTTCCATTTCCTGTTTCATTCCTATTTAACCTCTGCTCTTTCTAGTTGAGACATAGTATCAAAGTGAATTTGGAAATGAACTTCATATGGATGAGAATGAATTGTAAACTAGACATGCTATATCCAATATCACATTTTTTTGAAAATAAACTTTATAATTATTTTTTAATAAACAGAATGTTTTTTATTAATCTACTAAGTTGTAACAACAGTACCTTTCCCGCTCCCTCTTCTAACACTTTTTTCCCATCAAAACCATCCTCAAAATTAATCAAGAGCTGCATGTTTTGTTGCAAAGTCTTTTTGGGGCAAGCTGCCTTTGAATTGCATACGTAGAGTCTGTAGTGAATTGGGGAACTCAATGTTTTGATCCTCACTTAAGGTGTTTTTGTACTATAAATATATCTCAGTGTTTGGATGACTGTCTACAATATGAGAAAATCACCTTGAGTTAGATGGAAGTGAGCATTTCAAGAGTTGCAATGTTGGATAGAAATGCACAGGAGGATGCTCTCTGAACACAATCAGATGGAAGTGCAGCTACCCTTCACAAGTAAAATCTTCTTGAGGTGTTCCTTTTTTGCAAAGCTGAATTAAATGTGTTTGTAACTTGGCATTACATTTATGAATCTGTCTGTTCATAATATTAGGAGTTGCCATACTGGCTCAGACTGTTAGTCCAGGGGGATGAATCTGAGAGCACTGAGTTCCAGATGTTTCAAAGAACAGGGGGAACACCCTGCAGTGGGCAGAAATGGCACTGTCTGCCCTGTCACTAGACTTTATTTTATCTACTAGCACTTAAAAGATTGCTTAAGGCCTGATGCACATTGTCTGATATGATCTCCACACAGATTTTAGTGTTAGGGAACTGTTGCTACCTACATAAATACCTAGCTGCTTTTTTATCTAACTAACTCCTCAGTCTCATTATCCTTCTGTAGGAAAGAGTTCTCAAATTAGTCATTGTATAAACATGCATTTCCTTTTACTGTATTTGAATGTCCCAATTTTCAGTTTGTTGGGTTTTTTAAAATTTGTTTATTTTATTGAAATACTTTTTCTTGTGTTATAAAACATGACACAAAGACCCTGGATATCTGATACTTTATTATGTTTTCACTTGTTCATCTCCTTTCAAAGATAGAGCAATTCCAGTCTTTTCCAGCTCTTTTAATAGGGTTTCCAGGCCCAAGCTTATTGCTCATATTCTTTGCCCCCTTCTTTTCAATTTTCAGGCCTGTGGCTCTTTGCCCTTTTCCTTTTCACCCATCTGTTCTTCAGGATCCTTTGAGCTGAATGTTCAACGTATCTAGGATGCGTATATTCCTATAAAGATTGTCTACTTTGTACCATTCCTTGTGCAAAATAGCATCTTCGTTACTTCTTGTCTGCAATTTAGTTGAATTGTGTAGTGAGTAAAAGCCCCTTTCTCAGAGTCACTTCCAATTTATAAACCTGTAAGTATAAGAAATTCAAATATAAAGCATCTATGTTTTATTTCAGAGCATATTACATGTGCATATTAAAATAGAAATAACTTTTATTTCACATTGTTAGAAAGTTGAGTATTTTCAAGGTAAAAGATGAAGACTTTGAACTTTGGTGCAGTAAACTAATGTAGCCAGTGAAGAGAAGGGAGGATGAGTGTGATGTTTTTATGATAGATTGTGCTGTTCATAGGATGTCCTGTAGCATTTTGTGCAGTTGGATCTTCTAAATAAACCTATAGTTTCATACCAAATACAGAGAACTGGAAAGACAGTCAGCTCATGGGACCTTGGAAGTGGTGACAGTAATGGTGAATTCACTGCTTATTGATGTTTATCATTACATGTCTTCAGACTGAAGAAGTCCATTCACTCTAAGAAGACTAGACTCTAAGACTGCTAGTCTTCCTCAGGTGTTTGAGTAGTATTTTACATTGAGCTCTATATACTGAATCCTGTGTACCTTTATAGGAAGAGATAAAACCTTATTGTCATTAAAATGTCATTTACAGTTCTTGGCCTTGCATCCAGATTGTGCTCTATGTGAGATATAATCTCACTTAAGTGATTCTGAATACAGTCTAGGGCTAACTTTCCTAAAAGCTTGCTCAGGAATGAAAGGTTTGGACTATCATATCAAGGAATGCTTTCTTCTGTATTTCTTTGGCTGTTGTACATTTGAAGGATGAAGGAAAGTCTTTTCTGACAGACTTGTTGGCTGTTTCAAAACCTGACTAGCACTAGACTCCTTACTTTGTTTTTTTAGGTGAGGAAGGAGATGGGTTGGATTCACAGTGCTTGCATCATGATTTCTTCATACTGTTACATTCAACTGCATAAACAATTGCAATCCATTAGGTACACATATTCTTGTAAGTGCCATGGACAGAGTGCTTAACAGCTTCATTGGAGGCTAACGGGACATTTTCCTTGGCTTATGCTGCAAACTAAATTACACATTTTGAGGAATTGTATTTTATTGTTACCTGTCTTGGCTCTTGTTCTCTTCCGTTAGCACTTGAATATAAACATTTGTCTTCAGCTGGCACTCGCCTTTGTGGGTGATGAGGAGGAAGGGAGCATTTGGGAGCCAGTTTGTGTAGCTAATACACCAAAATAGTGACTCACCAAATCATCAACTCTTTGCTGTGTAGATGCTGTATTTTTGTCCTTTAAGTTGACTTAAAAGTGAGTATCCTGCACTCTTTGTCCTATTTGTAGTGTGTTGCTTTCCTTGAAATGAGTTTTAAAAAGCGACAAGAGTCCATAAATCCTTATTTGAATTAGGTTCTTGAATGTTTCTTGCTGGACAAGAGATGATTCCTTAGTGCTGTCTATTAATGCAGTCTCTTCCTAGAACAGCAAGAAAAATCAGAGTTTATAGGTTTGGATTTCACCAGGATGAAACTGATGCACAGACAAAAAACTAGGAGAAAGCAATATTCTAATGCCAAATAATTCTCATCATTTGAAGAAACAGCTTGAAAGGGGTATGCTGAAACTGAGTGAGGACAGTGCAAAATCTTACATTTAGGACAGAGAAAATCCAACACAGAGATATAATAGGAAGCCTAACAGAATAGGGCACAGTAGAACAGAAGGGACCTTGGGATTATTGGTTCACAGCTTAAATTTAAGTCACGTCTGTGATGTCTTTGAAAAACCACCAAAAGCAATTCTGGAATAAATTTAGCAGAAAGGCATATGTAAGGACAGGAAATAGTTATTTTCCTAATTTGGCATTGGTAAGACCTCGTCTGGAGTACTGTCCAGTGTGGAGCATCATTCTTTAACAATGACTAGAAAAATTCTAGGGTACCCCGAGGTGAAAATAAAAGAAATGAAGGATCTAATCTAAAATCTTACTCTATGCAAGTCTAAGAAAGAGAACAATTATGAAAGATAGCATAATTCTTAAATATTATGACAAGAAGGCCAACAGTAAACTGTTACCAGCGTTGGCTGAGATAAGGCCAGAGGTAATCAGTTGAAATGGACAAAGGATATCCAGATTAAATACTAGGAAAGTCTTTTTGTAGGATATTTTAGCAGTGGGACAGGTGAGATTTTGTGGGTTGTGGAATACCCATCATTAGAATTTTTAAGAACAGATGAGTGTCAGGGATAGTCTAAGTTTACTCACTCCTTTTTCATGGCTAGGAGTTAAAATAGATGTTTGGTGTCCCTTCTCATCTAACATTTCTGTGGTTTGGTCTCTATCATCCAAATGTTTTAAAGGCCTATGAAAAACTGTGCTTGAGATGTAGCATTGGCAAAAGACACAGGTGTGAAAGGATTAATGAACTGGACTAGAGGTGGCTCCTGAAGGTAAGAAGGAAAGAAGTGAACTTTGGAGTTTAGACAACTGTCTTTGATAATGTGTGTGTTGAACTCGCCCAGAATGACAGATCTTTCTTGAGTATCCCCATTAAAGTACCACTGGCCTCACCTTTAGATTATTCATTTTATGTGACTTTACGTTGGATTTGTTTCTGTTGCTAAGTAACTGAAGCCAGTGGTATTAGCCCTACATAAGGGACCTATCTTTTCGAATGTGATGTTTGTGGAGAAGATAGACAGTGTGCTGAGAGATGGCTTGTCCTGCCTGTGTGGGGTGGAGAATAGGTTGGTTAGTACAAGGCTTGAAATGTCATCTAGCTGGATCTCAGTGATGCAAGCTACAGTGGATGATTTGTTGCTAATGACTCAGATTTGTTTGTTGTTGGTAGGTCTTCCATCGATCATCATTTTTTTTGTTTTTTTCATATCTAGTTCTCTTCTGGATTTGTTTCCCTTTTTGTTCAGAGTTGTACATGAAGCTGATCTTCATTTTCTGGGCTTTTTGTCTAACTATTTACAAAACCTTCCCTTTGGAATAGTGGTTATTGCTTTTTATGTTTTCTCTTTACTGTTGATATACATAAAAATGATATACATGATCTCTTCTACTCAGTGGCTCAGGTCTGACACGAACTGTAAGTAATATGTATTAAGCAACTTAGGAAAACCCAGTCTTCTTAAAACCAGCTGTTCCAAATTGCAATAGCTTTGTCTCCAAGGTGAGAGCCTTTCTCAGCAGAAGGCGGCTGGTTTTTGTTGTGAATGTCTCATTAGAAACTAATTCCTGCTTCACCTTAAATAAGTAGTACTTTATTAATGATTTTGCAAGGCTCTGTGAAGAAATGAAAATCAGGGCAGGCAGAAGTGGGGAGGTGGCTTATATAAGATCATCAGTGGGACTTCAAGGACCCTGCTCTTGTGTAAAGCAACCAAATGTTTGAACACCTTGACTCAGTTCCAAAACTACTATAATATAGTAATAGGCAAACACTCATCAGTATTTCAGTAGCATAAAATATATTTACTCAGAAGCTATTAAGAACAATTAAGACTGAGTTTGAATTTGTCCCTGATTTCACATCTGTCTCTCCTCTCATTGTAGCGGCATTGCTTTCATACACTCACAGGGTTTCATAAATAGCTTAGGCTGATGCAAGGCCATGCTGCCTGCAATGTGCATGCCCAGCTTTGCCCTGGCCGTGTGCTCCTGCCTGTTCCTTTACATCAGTTCTAGCACTCATGAGGCCATGGAAGAAGTTGCTCATCCAGCTGAAATTTAACTGAAAATTAAGAAGTGTTTTAAATCAGATCAGTGATATGATCTGATGTGCAATGAAACTGAATAATTGCTAGGGCTGAAACAAAGTATGGTCCAGGACTGCAATAGGGCCTGCAGAAAAGGGTGGGACTGACCCTTTTGCAGTAGCCTGCAGGTGGATCAATTTAAGGCAGCTGTGAATTTATTATGCCTATGGTGTGCTTAGCAATCTGCGTAATACACTTGGTAAATGACAAAATTCCTGTTTGAATTTCCTTTTTATGTGGGTGATTTAATTGTAGAGTTCTTCTGAAGGGCTTAGCATATTTTTATAATATTAATCTTGCAATGTGTAAATAATCTTGTTAGTTTGTTTTTTATCAGATACGTACCCTTCTTACCATACTCATTCTGCTACATAGAATTACTCAAGTCTGCCTTGTTTTGAATCTCACTTCCCTCATCCCCCCCCCCCCCCCCCAATTACTTCTGTTTAATAAAGCTTATTGTCTGGGTTAACATTGTTATTTCAGATAACAATGAAACTTAAGAGGTTTTGTGAGAAATTGCCCCAAATAATCACGTAATAAGTGGGAGCCCAGCCCACCACTGTTTCTTCTCTTTTCTATTGTGCCAAGTAGGACTGGTTGCTTGGTCTAGAAAGAAAATGTATCACAGCTTATGCCTATTGTATTTTCCTACTGTTCTAATTAGCTGTGCTGCAAACAAGCACCAAAACAGAGGAGATTAAATAACAAGTGCTGCACAGGGTCTTGGTAGCTCCTGAATTCTAGTCATGGTTTGCCAAAGTAACTTAGTGACTCAAATTACTTTCAGCTCTCTCTTCTACATTAAGCATTAAACATCAATGCCATTGTTTATTTGTCTGCTATACTTGATGTTTCAGCGGCTAAAAATGTTGGCACTATGAGATGCTTTAAAGATGAAAAATGCAGTTATTACCACTCTTGCTTTTTAAGGATTTAAAGATCTGCAATCATTGATGCAAAGATTTTCTCTCTTAAGTTCCATTCTTGTGCTTACTTCAAAATCTTTTTCTAGCTTGGACCAAAGGCAAAGTATAAGCAGAAAGTTAAGTCCTACTAGTATCAGTAATACTAGAGCAGGTATGCAAGTGCTTGGCTGAGAAGGGTCTTTGCTTGATTTTTTGCAATTCAGCCATAGAAGTGCTTATGGGAGAGAAAGTCCCTTTGCATGGGTCTGGGAAACATCACACTGAATTTCTCAGGCAGGCAATTAAGTCAGCCTAGAATGCTCCAGATGAGAACAGCATGTTTAACAGAATGCAAAGTTGCATTTCATAGATCTGGTTATTTTAATTCGGATTGAGGTCATCAGCGTGAATGTTTCCTTCAGCATAGTGATGACTAGAAGCCATTGCCTATTGTACTGTGACTGGCCTTTACCATTTGTGGTTTTAACCAAATTCCACCGTTTCTTGTATCTCTGTCCTCCTTTATATCAAATATTACAGCAGAAATATTTTAGTGGTAATATCTGCTCAGAGGAAGAAAAACCCTGGAAACTTTGAAAGGAAAAATATGGGCTCATTTTCGTATCTACTTTCCAACCTTCAGCAAGCTTAGTAAAGCATGTGGATTATTAGGTATATAATTGTACTAAAGCATCTTCTGGTATCCATTTGGCACCTCATTTCATGGTAATCATTTAAAATAACTGGTAATAGAAATCAGCTGAAATGAAGCTAGTTTTCAAAGTCATTCAATCTTAAGGCCAGGAACCCCCTGAATCTTGATTGTTATGCTGGTCTTTAAGTGAGAACATGAGTAAAGATGAATGACAATAATTTTGTTATTTGGAAGTATTATAATGTACTTGGATCTGTGCTCAGACGGTTCCTGGAATGATTGCTTATGGCCCTCTTTGAGGGCGGCTTTAGCAATTTCTGAGTGAGGACTTGGCAATCCTTGTGAGTACAGTCAAAAAAACCGGGAAAGAACATTCAGGACTCTTTTGAGACAATTTCCAGAACCTACTAATCTATTCTGAAGCAATTTCTTTCCAAAAGGTAAAAGACACTTCAGCTTTTTCCAACAGGAAGAGGGTAGCCAGGACCTGGAAGTCATGTCTGGAACATTCTGCAAGAAAAATGGGTACTGCTGATTGAATGTCATGCATGAATAATTTATTTTGGAGAAAGGTTTTGGAGATTGATGTTCTTGAGATGGGAACTTGAAATAACTGTTTCCTCTTAGAAAGAGTGGAAGTTGTTCTGTCTAGGCAAAGAAATTACCGTATCCCAGTCTCAGTGTGCAAAGGATCAAGACAAGTGTAAGAAATTGAATATCCTGTTATGTTTTCAATTTGCTTTGCTTGTGAGACAGAGCCAAAAAGATTTTTCCTATTAAGTTCATTTGAAAATGTTGTACATACACCTCACATAGGTGGTCTTTGTTTTGTTTTTTTTTTTCTCCAGTGATCTAATCTACAGTCTTCTGTTCTTCTGTTTAAATGACCTATGATTCACTATGTGTATCTCAAGGATTTTAAGTCTAGAGCAGTATCTATATCATGTGATCCCTGTTAAACCTCTGAATCCAAGGAACAGATTACAAGTCTCCATTATAACTGAAGCTATTGTGTTGCTTATTTGAAAAGTATTTTGGATACACTTATTTCCACCCCTGTTAGGGAATGTGAACAAGGCAGTGGCTACAGGAATATCACCTGTGTCAGCTGTGGAGACAACTCTTTCATATAGTACCAAAGGTATAAAACTGAGGGATGTAAACCGTTCTTGGTACTTCAGACATTTAAAAATGGGTTATTTCAAACTATTGCATAATTCAGGAGGTTATTTATATATCAGTGAGAAAGCAAGCTTTCAACTGTCTAGAATTAACTCTTCACCCCAATTTCATATAATGAAAAAAAAGTGTCTCTCTGTCCATGGCTGGAACCTCTGCTGACATCTGTACTCTGGCTGCCCCTTCACTAAGAACGAGGCTTGGGTCCCCGGATGATGGCTGACGTGAACCCACCTCTGAAAACATGCCTGTGTCTGTGGAAGCCCGTGATGACCAGAGGCTCCAAGTCTTATCAGTCAGTGTCCTCTTTGGATACCAACAGAGAAAATGTTCTGTTCTCACACAGCAACAACTGCATGTCCTTATGACTATTTGCCAGTTCCCAGATGAAACATAGACCATACGTTTCTCAAAAGAGGGAGGATGGAGATCTGGCACTGTCATGTCACCTAGCTTGTTGGCCTGAGTTCTAGTTTGCTGTGTATCTCCCAGTTCATTTCCTTGGGTGTTACCCTGACGGTGCTTAAACTACAGACAGAGGTGCATACAGATGAAGTGCGGGCTGCTGGTAGCTTGTATTCATATTCCTAATTTTAAGCTCATTCATACTAATTGTGGTCAATGAAAAGTGTGCAGTTTAGCTAGTCTCTCTTGCTCCCTGGCAGTCCCAGACGTATATGCCAAGCTCAGTTGTGAAAGATTTTTTCCAGCAACAGCATGTGGCTCTCTTTGGCAAACTCCCACCAACCATTTTGTTGGCAGCTACTAAGTAGCCTCTGGATCTCTAATGCAGGAAGGCTGCTGATGGGCTTCTGATCTACATATTTCTCTGAAAGCAATTTCTTTTGACCTACCTTTCAGTTCTGCAAATGCTCATTTGCTTTATATTTATCGATTTGGTTCCAAACCCCACATAAGTCTCTCAATGCATCTAGATATGCTTACAGTTGAAAAAAAATTTTACGTGCCAGAAATCCATGCTGTCCTTTGCCCTTCCATTTTTTCACTTGTACACCATCTTTTTGCTGTGCATCCATAAAAGCTCTGTGTTCTCCAGAATTCATATCCTGTGCCCCTTTCTTGCTTGGTTAGGATATTTGAAAGTGATGGGAGGCCTGCTTTCGGGTACCGGTTTGAGACCTCCATATGGTCCTTCACCTTTTCTTGTACTTCTACGGTGGCAACGCAGATGTTCCCCATGACTATCAGCATACCTAGGAATGACTAGAGGAGGTGTACCAGGCATGCCAAGAGATATTCTTTCTGTCTGGCCAGTGCTGACAGAATTGAGCCTGATGGCACTGCACCTGTCTAGCAAGATGTAAGTAGCTGCATTTCGTACCCTTTCTCAGGAGGCACTTTGCCCTCCCCTTCTTGGCACAGGGAATGCAAATGCAAAACTAACTGCCCACCTCTTTCAAGTGCTGCCATTTGTACAAGTCTGTCAACTTGTATTTCCTGCTGGCAGCCACTGCTCCGCTCTGTGCTGTTATTTATCATTACACAAAACAGTCTCTCCATGGCTGTCTGCTCCTTAGCAACACATGTGAATTAAACCTCAAAACATTTCTGTGACTTAATGGAAATAACTCTAAGTTATATATAAGGGAAGGTTGAAATGCTGTGGAGGCACAAAATCTGTATTAGGCAGGAGTTCCTGATTGCCGGAATAAATTTCTCTCTAGGCAGAGCAGTGTTCCTTCTGTTTTCTGGCACTAGATTTTTTAAGAATTAAGAAAGTGAGGATGACAGGTAGCAAATTTTGCATAGTCTCTGTTGACCATAGCATACTGACAAACACTCTCATCAAAAGCCTGCAATACTGTGTCTTCCACAACGGCAGGTACTTTCTGTGTCATTTGTCTAAGTGTACCACACAAGTTCTTCCAGAAACCGTAAGGAGGGCTTGAGTGCTGAGGAAAGGACTCTCCCAGAGTTTCACTGCTAACCTGGGGCCAAAGTTTGCTCTGAGTTATATTTCCATAACTTCTCTGAAGGTAGAAGTAGCTTTTTGAGTGAAACTGTGCGTGCAATTTTGCCCCACAGTCCCATTGAGTATTGTCAGATTTAACATATCAATAGATGGAAGCATTTCTACCTTCTCTCCATTTTGTCCCTATGCTGCAAAAAGGGACTGTGTGGGATCTCAAAATGCATGTACATATGGGAGAAAATGGGAAATAAATGGAAAAAAACCAGCTTTCCTTAAAATCAGGTGTTTGAATGGAAATTACTGCATCTTTCAAACATAGATTTCAAGGTAAGTAAAGGCAAATAATGCCATGCCAGCATTTTTACAGTTCATATATTCCTGCTGTTGACTTTTCACATGCACTTAGTAGAAACAAAGACAGTTCTCCATCAGATTTTCGTGAGATTTAGACCTGTTGCAGGCAGAAAGCAGATCTGTCATATTTTCCATCCATCAATGTATAACCTCAGGAAAGTCATTGTGTAATGCAATTGTGTTTAACGCGATGCTGTCAATAAAATGCCTCCATTTGGAGTAGTTAGTCTCCCAGGTAAGCTTTGGATTCCCATTTTAGCTTCCTCACCACTGATTTTTTTGCTGGCCTGAATGAAGATGCCAGTATTATCACTGAAGTATTTTTACTCTAATTGAGTATGCTTTTGTGAGGTGTTAAGTTTCGTTCCTTACGATGCAGCAGAAGTGTGCAGCAGCAAGATTTCTGCAGTGGTGAAACCCACTGAAGAGAACCCAGTCATCAAGCTCCCAGCTGTATCTGGTTTTGCAGCCTGTCTAGACGGGAGTGCTGTGTGCCCTTATGTGCTTTGAACTGGTGATTGCAAACACTGTGCAGATACTGTGGCTACAGGGGGAGGCGGCTGCAGCTCAGCGCACCACTCTAAATAGCACACTACAGTACCAGTGCTTTCTACTTCGGTGCTGACTGAACATTATGTAAATCTTCGATCCTGACATAAAAGCACTTTCTCTGGGTAATTAGGAATCTTAACCCTTTTTCCCCCCTGACGAATTGCTGCTGCTCATGTGTTTGGCTGGAGATCAGCAGTGCCTGCCAAGCCAAATTACTGGAAATTAATTATCTGAGCCTGATCCAGAAGTTTTGACTCACCTCTTCAGTAGGTCCATTCAACCCAATGTGATTATTTGAATCAATATGAATTTGGAAGTGGGCCCCTTGCTTTGTCAAGTTCTGCTGCTCCATGTGGTGAACAGCCTGACCACATCTTCACACTCCAGCTGGGTTTCTGCCCATTGAAATCACGGCTTGAGAACATGTAAAGCTAAAGAATTTCATAGTTTTCAGGTCCATATTAAATGGATAGACGTTGCCATCAAGCAGACTTCTCATTGACAGGAATCCATTGACTTCCACTCATTCACAGTCACTTGCTTCAAGTACACATAAAACAGCTCACTTGTGTACTCACAAGTACAGACTGTCCCTGTTAGATGGAATATGTTCAAGGAAATTTTTGACCTGTGTCTGTAGAGCTGTTATTTAGAGTGTTTTTCCTTTCTGCATGCAGAAATTTTCTGATACTGTCTAAATTAAGTAAATGCTGAAAGGGGTTTGCCCATGAAACTGTCTTCAAAATACCCTGCTGGAATACTGACATTATGTAGTGGATATTTCATAATGTTCCTAAGTACATTAGCGTCTACATTGTGCTCAGCATTGGGGCACCAAAATGTTTTTTTCTTTCTGAAACAAGATTGTGGATGCACTCAAGAACTATGGTGGCAAAAGGTCAGAATACATACCGTATGGAAGGGTGCTTCCCTTGCCTTAGGAAGTTTGTGTCTCCTGGGAAGAAGTGGGTGCTCTCTGTAGGCATATCCTGCTATATTTCTGCTGCTGAATAGTTTAGCTTGTTTTTATCATTGCAGCACTCTCTTTATGCTCTCATTTTGTGATTTTCCAGAATCTGTGTTTTGTTTTGTTTTTAAGACAAAGAGCTGTAAAACCAAGTATCCAGAATTGCTGTTGATGAGATTTAGGCTACTATGTTTTTCCTCACATATGCAAAGGGTTAGGAGCACATGATCACGTAGCGTAGCTGAGTGGTAAGTTGTTAAACTGGGATAACTCAATTGCTTTTGATCCTTTGCCCACACCCCAAGATTACAGGGTCTTAATATCTGAAGTGAAAAGCAATGTTATTGAATTAGTGGTAAGAACTGATTTAGTAGTGGAATAAAGAAATGCAAAGTTACCATCTGAGACATCGGAAAACTATCTGTAAAATGCAACTTCTTGAGTTTCTTTCACAACCAAAAAAAACCCCCCAAAACCCAAACCATGGACTTCTGCCAGTTTTTGCAATTCCATGGAAGTAAAAAAAGCAAGCAAGCAAGCTATAAAGTGGGAAGCTGCTGTTACTGTGATCATAGCGTGGGAGTGAAACTAATAGTTTAAACATGTATTAACTAGCAATTACCCTGGCTTAAGTTAAAATTATTGCATTCAAAATATAGGGAGATCACAGTTGTATGTTTCTTTTATTGATTTTGCGAATCATAAGATCTACACACATGCAAGCATCCTTGGCACAACCCATTTTGCAAATGGCACGATCAGTCTTCTAGGTTACTGTAGTACTAAAGACCAAGAAAACCACCCAATATCAGCAACTTCTAAGCTGTGGAAGAAAAATCAAATTAAGCTGAGAAAGAAATCATAAAGTGTTTGGATGTTAATGTCATGAAATCCAAGATAAAAAGTACAATGAAACGGGTGAAGTATTTTCCAGAATCGCATCCCCAAAGGTATTTTCAGTTAAAAAATCATGCTACAGAATACTTAGTAGAGAGAGAAACAATTCCTGAAGGAGGGAGAAGAGGAGAATCAGTGATCATGCAAGTAAGAAAAGGCACAGGCCATAGTGATTGGAATCAGACAACTTATGCTTGAAATTAAGAACCTGTTTAAGGAAGTGGCATATCTCCTGCTGCCATTGGAAGGACCAGAATCTTAACCACATGGCTGATTAGGCTCAGTCTTGATATGTGTTTGTATTTAAATTTGAGCATACTGCAGTGTGGTCTTGTTTCCCCACCCAGTTGTTTTTTGTTTATTTTTTAAGGACGAGAAGTGGGGAGCAAGGTGGAGAAAAGATTTTATGAATTCCTAAATAAAGGTGTTTGGGGGTTTTTAAGATTCTGTAGGCCCTTGACAGAAGCTGCTCTGTGACATCATCTAAAAAAAACCCAACAAGCAGCAATTCTGATTGATGCCATCTAAAATGTAGGTCAGCAATCCAAACTAATAATAGTAAGCTATGATTTTTCTGTGGAGGCTGTCCAAAGAAACACTGCATCAGTAGAAATTTTTACCTGTTATTTGGATAATGATATACAGCCCAATGTGAAAAGTTTAAAGCTTGCTTTAGAACATACTGTATATGATCAACAGCTATATGGTAATGGCATACTGTACACCTGCACTGATGGCAGAAAACAGGCAGAGTTACAGAACCTTTTTGAAAACCCATTTGGGAGCACTCTTACAGCCTGGTTGTTGCCTATGTTATATTTCCCAGCAGCACCTCCTCTGTGGAGTCTGAAGGGCTGGAATTAGAAACCCAGCAGGAAAGAATGCTGAGATTTTGAATCTTTTTGCAGTTTGTGTAATAGAGGGAAGAATTAATTCATCAAAAAGAGAAAGATATATATGCATTGTTTCTCAGGAGTGTACCCCAGAGGTTAAGAGCAGGTTGGCATGAATGTGTCCATTCCTTTCATTGCCCTGGGGCAGCTGTGGGGAGGGTGTTTGCTTTTGAGCAAAAAGGTAATGTTATGGTCCAAATTCTGCTTGTAGCAGTTTTCCCACGAAGCTCAGTGGGACTTTCTCGACCCCACTCACTTTTTACTCAGGTAAGCAGTAAGTTTATGTACGCGTGTGATAGAAAGTTACTGGCAGAGGACCTCCTCTAGAGCCAGCTTTCTTCTTTCCCAAATTATTCCACTCTGCATGGAAAGTACAGCTGGACACACCAGAGGAATGTTTTTGTGAGATGCCTGATTGATTGTTCTTTCTATATTTTCTGGCTGTCGAATAGAGTCCAGCCAGGCTAAATGTTTCCAAACAGCAAATCCTTCCAAAAAGGGGAAGATCATCTAAATGTAATTTGAAAGTGTATTAGGCTGGCTTTCTTGTATTTCCACTTTTTCACATTTAAATATGATTCACTTGGACATCTGAATGAAATAGTTCAAGAACTTTGGCATTTTCCTACTTCAGGAAAACAAAATGAAACAGTTCTCAGAGGATCCTTGTAAAAGCCTTTTGCTGTGTGCTTAATCGCAGGCAGCAGGAGGTGCAGAATTCCAGCAAGGTGCCTGGGGAGCTGCACGTGTCGCGTTTCCTCTGCCCTTTGTACATGGACTCACAGGCACGCACACTGCCATATCGCTTC
This sequence comes from Haliaeetus albicilla, assembly GCF_947461875.1. Taxonomy (NCBI): domain Eukaryota; kingdom Metazoa; phylum Chordata; class Aves; order Accipitriformes; family Accipitridae; genus Haliaeetus; species Haliaeetus albicilla. Next base: position 17,205,424 of record NC_091487.1, read on the forward strand.
CTGAGCACTGCACCGCACCGCTACTTTATTATACTCAAATTGTCTCAGCAGTAGCTGGGGAGGGTGAAATGGCAACCACAGAGAGAAGGGCAGAGGGGTGTTCTTAATGGTATCAGCTGATAGACTTAATTGTATGTTTACTTTAGAACTGAATTTTCAAAAGGGACTTATAATTTTGAGTGCTCAGTTTGAGAGACTTAGGGCTTTTTTCTTTTATTCAGAGATTATCCAGTGTTTGCTTTTTCTGTGAATTACAGCTGGAAGTTTGGGGGCTAGGCCAAGTCCCCCTCCCTTTTTAAACACCATGTTGTTGGCGTTTAACAGCAACTATCCAATGTCTGCAGATACTGGGTTATGTCTCTGATCCATTAGCCTTTTTAGCATCTCATTTGTATTGAAGCATACCCCAAATTAAAAGCAACATGAGGTCATTTAGAAAGAAATCAGCATCTTTTACTAAGTTACTTACATTGCAAATCATACTTACAGTGACTTCCCCACCCCCTTTTTTTCTGTTGTGGTGATTTTGTTAAACATGACAGATAATTACATCTTAGTTGATCCTTTGGCTATTGTACTTAAAAATGGCTGGTTTTGCTTAATTCACTTTTAATTCACCAGTTGCCTGCAGCTTTCAAAAAAAATGAATGCAAACTATGTTAAAAGCTTTAGAAGGCAGATCTGACAAATGCAACATAGGATTTAAAGACAAAAGGCAATTGGCCACTCCTACCAAATCATATCAAAACTAATGAGAGGGTTTGGGATCGACAGAACTCTTCAGTAATTTGGAGCTTCCTGACAGGCAGCTAAATCTACTGCTGTCAGAAGTTGGGCACCATATTGAAGTCAAAGCAGAGGAACATTCTGGGAAATGTGGGAACAGAGGACTAGAAGGGATTGCCTGGGTCATCAAGTCCAGTTTTCTACTGTTGTAGACATCCATGTTTCATAATCCCTTTCATTAAGTTACCAAGATCTATCTTAAAACTAGTTAGATTGTTTGCTCCCACCGCTCCCCTTGGCTGGCTGTCACAGAACCTCTTTCTTCTGATGGTTAGAAGCCTTCTAATTTCCAACCTAAATATATTCATGGCCAGCTGACGCCCATTTGTTCTTTTGCCAACACTGTCCTGAAGCTGAAAAAAACTCTTTCCTCTCCTTCACTTCAATCCCTTGATGCAGGAGATAGCATGTCTGCTGCAGTATTCAAGCTAGGTCCATTCTCCAGGGATGCCCTTCTCTGAGCAAGCTGGTCACAGTTTGAGTTCAGTCTTTTTGACTATGAACAGTGAGGTTTGACCACAGTATGCCAGTGTGAGATCTTACCAGTGCCTTGTACGAAAGGGGCAGCCCAGCCTTAACTCTGCTGTGAACACCTCGGTTCAGAGTAGTTGTTCTAAATTAAACTAGTAACTCAGATGTGAAAGAGCATATCTGCAGTAGTCACAAAATGAACGTTGCAGTTCTTAAGCAGAAAGATAGTGCAAGCTAAGAAATAGGTCTTACCCAGTATCCAGGCTTACAGCATGAAAGTTTTAGTTTAAAAATGTGCCTGTGAGACTTTTCAATAGAGTCACAATAATGTCGCACTAATTAAAGCTGCCCATGAATTAATTTGTCCTATACGATGCTGTTGATCATCCTCAGACAATGTGAACAGTCTTCTTTATTAGGCAGGGCATCTATGAGATTGCTTGCAATGAACTAATACGTTTGTATAGGGTGAATAATAAACTGAAACTGATTTAAAATAAACTAGCTCTGTTGTAGATTTGAAGTATTTAGGATTTGGAAAGCCTTGCTTTACCAGTAGATGGCACAAATCAGCTTGATTTGGTTTCAGAACATGTATAAAGAATATATTGAATAAATAATGAATTGAAATTGTAATAAAGTTCTTCTGTTTATGGTAACTAGATGACAGCAAAAATTATAAACAGGAGAGTAACATTCATATTTTGCATTATATTGCCACAGTGGGCTTTTTGGTTAAAATAATTTATCTGCCAATGCACTAAACTCTGCGTCTTAAGGGATTTTGACTATCTTGGCCTATTCAGAGCTAAGTAGAAAAATCAAGGCAGTCAGTGGGTTTGGATCTGGTCTTGATTTCATGAGTGCAGATCTTGTTTTCTTTAGACACTTTGTCTTGCATAGAGTGCAGATTTGAGTTTATTTCGTTGGTAGGGTAGTTTGGTTTTTCTTCCAAGCGAGAATACAGTCTCATACTAAATCTTTCATTCCGGCTGTTTAAATACCAGTTGGCGAAGAGTTTCATCCATTAAATTGCCAACTCTTTTTAATTGGGCTGATTTTAGCTGAGGGCATTTGGTACTTTGGAGAACAGCTCTGTACCTTGGAAGGCACATCCCACACTGAGATGTGGAGGAGTGATTCTGACAAAACTCTTGCCTCATCCTCCACCCCTCCCTTGCCAACCATGTGGCCACGTTTTTCATGGGGAATCCCAGCCCTGGTGACTGGACAGATTGGCTCCTTACTTTACAAAATAGGGCCGTATTACAGAGCAGCGAGGCAGTCCCAGATCAGCCAGCTACCTCCCTGTCCTCCACCCTGCTGGCAACCAGGGAATCATGGCCCATTTTCTCTCTGTCTTTCTCTGTCTCTTTCTTTTCTTCTACCAGGTCTCTTCACTGTTGGTTCCTTGCAGGCACCATCACAGCATATTCACTTCAGAGTTTGCAAGGATGGTAGATTTTTTCCTTGCAAGACCACAGCCTTTGTATGACTTAGTTGAGGATGTTTCTTGCAACAGGAGAAAATACAAGAAAGAAAAAAACTGGGTATGTTAATTGGCCTTGTTTGAAAGTTGATTTTGTCAGCCTGATAGGATTAATTTGATTCTGTTATCTAGCACAAAAGGAATTCCAGTTCAACCTTCTGTAAAAGGTCATCAGTAACTGGATGAAAAAAAGCTGTTTTGGTAGGAGGACTTAGAACAACAACACAGGATCTTGAAACAATTTTATATTTTATTAACTGAAGGGCTGATCAATAGCTAATTATTGTTGGGGTAAAAAAACCCAAACCTTTTAGCCACTTTCTTCCCTCATAAATGAAATTACAAAAAATCTCCTTTGAACTGTAGTGAGTCAGTATAACTTGGACAGACATTTACCCAGTTATGAGCTGTTAAATGAGGAGGTTTCCTTACCAGGGAAAATGGCACATCACATTGTATAATAGAAAAAAAAAAGCAAAATAACTGCTTTTCTCCCATTTTCTTTAACTTCTCTGTATGTAATGAATATATTACACCTCAGCCAAGGAAGTCGGTGGGGAAGGCAGCCAACAGCATGTGAAAGTCAGGTTTGAGTTATATTCTAGCTTGAAAGCTCTTTTATTTTTAAGTACTAGAGGGAGCTGTATTAGGAACTCTGCCAGTTGTGTGTCACTGCAAAAGACTGTCCTGGAGGAGCTTGGGTGCCAAAGGAGAGGTGCTCAGGAGCTGTGTTTGTCCCCGAGGGACTCAAAAATCCCCCAAAGAGACAACACAGAGGTGAGGGTACTGCTAATGACAACAGCCTGCAGCTGACGAGTTGGTGCTTCACAGCTCTTGGAAGATGACTCCGACTTGGCTCAGGTGTGGAGGATTGAACCTTGAATTAGAAAAGAGACTTGAAATAGAAGAGGAAGGCAGGATGGGGTTTGGGGGTTGTGAAAGGACCCTGTCTTTGGTGATGTGGGTGTCTGGGGTGGCTGCTAGGTGGCACTAGCACACGCTCGTCCCGCAGAGGTGATGTGCAGCCGTGCAGGCAGGTTTCTGCTGGGACTCCTGCCTCGTTCTGCAAGTGCAGTGGGACAGTGGCTGCACGTATCCTGACACAAACCTCTGCCCTCATCGCTACTTTCGTGACGGGGTTTTAAGGATGGGAAAATGACTTTCCATTCGTGCAAACAGGAGCCTGTACTTCAGCGCTTTTAAACTTTAAAGGCGCTTTGTGATTCTTTGAGAGTGAAGGATTTTGTGCAAATTTAATCACTGTTGTGACACTGCACAGAGTCTGTACAGCATAAAATCCTCCATGGGTGAGCCTGGGCTTAAACGTGCCAACAGCCCTGCTGTGCTCAGCTTCGGACATTTTTATTGATGAGACTATTTTTTAAATGCTTATAGCAAGCACAGAAAATTAAAAATTTCAGTCCTGTGAGACTTACTGTGTCAATGGAGAGAGAAAACACATAAAAACCATCCTGGATGATCATCAAAGCTTGATAATTATTTTTATTAGTTGTGTAGCACCATTTCTGATTGCATTGGCAAGCTCAGTAAAAGGCGGTGCGCGTTTTAGAAGGGATTAGGATGAAGGGAGGGTGTCTGCCTTTCCCTGTCCATGAGCTGGAAGGAGTTTCGTGTACAAGGAGCAGGCTGGAAGCGGAGGCAGAGGGAGTTACCGAGGAAGCAGCGGTGCCAGAGGCGCTGGCATAATAATGGAAATGAAGAATAGGTAGAATTAAGAGCGGGGGTGTAGGCAAGGATGGACTTGTGCAGGGTCTGGAAGATTCCCTCTTGCCTCTGGTGTTTTCCAGGCAAATGCATACTCATCTAATCTTTGCTATGGAGTGTGAATATTACTCTTAAAATTTCTGACTGTATCTAAAAGTACCACCTTCATTCTCCTTCCTCATGACCGAAGATTCAGACTGGGCTCTCCAGACTAGATACTACCTTCCTTTTAAATCAGCTGCTGAGCACTCACATCATTTTTACACACTACTTACGCATATGCACACCTTATACACGAAAGGGGAACCCATGATATGCATGGTACCCTTGGCTCTAATGTTACGCTCACAGCAACCTTTGTGCAATGTTATGTTCATGGGGTTAATCCAGACATTAGCAGTCTAGTTATTACAAGGATATATATTTAAAGGAGTGTATGGAGTTACAGTGATGATGAACTTAACCCTGATCTCTCCCAGATACTGATATGGCAACCAGTTTTGAAGGGTAGTATGAGATTGGTGCTAAGATACCCTTTGGGGACGTTTCACCTTTGACACTTCAGTCGAAGGAAAGGATTAAAAATGGGACCTCCTGAGAGTCCAGATACCATTTAGAAAACTCCTAGGAGTAACCAAAGAGTTTGCCTCTCAAGGTAATGCTGCCTCAGCTGTACTTTAATGCCTCTGAATACTTGCTGTCCAGGCTTCCGCCACAAGGCAAATCTGGAGAAGCAGGATATCTTGTAGCACTGCTAGACTTGTAGCTCCAGGCTGTCTGCATGTTTTTGGGTCAGGTTTATGGTAGTTGTAAATGACAACCTTGGTAAAGATACTTTAGGGATCAAGGTGCCGGTTATCTGATCATGAGAGGATGGATTTCTGCCCTGTTACAGACCGGGTGCTTTTAACAGAGAACTGGTCTGGAATTTTTCAGTGATGTTATGTTGTTGCTGTTATTGTTTGAATATACTTCAAAGAGTAAATACAATTTCTTCATCCAAGATGGAATATCTGGTCTGAAATTCTCTATACCTGAGTAGCCAGCCAGCTAATACCAACCAAGCTCCACCAAGAGCCCTTCCTAGGAACAGAGGGAGAGAGATGTAACTTGCTAAATGACTTTCCAGGACCTCCTGGTAGCAGCGACTCTACACCTGTTTGTTCATGGTCATTTGTTTCAAACCCAGGCTGTACCAGCGCCTGTTACGCTCAAGTATTGTTTTCGACACATTTTCTCTCTTTCATCTGCTGTCAAAATGAGAGGTTTATATGGAAGTGGCATTTAGCAAATAGTTATCTCCATTCACCTTCTAAGAAGAGACAGGGAACACAAGACAGAGTTTTGAGACACTGGCAGGAGGTGTTTATTTATAAATGTGATTAAAACATTGGAGGGGAAAAACAAATATAAATTTTGAAGATGTTTCTCTTTTAAAGTGGTAGATAATGGACAGTTGTAAATTTGTTTCACAAACATTTTCCTTATTGGCATAAGGACCATGTGCTATTGCAGTGGTAGTACAGTAATAACTAGAGTGTACAATTATTTGAAAATATTTTTCCAAATATTTTGAGTTTTCTGCATTTTGATATTTTGTTCCTTCATCTTTTCCTTTTTGTTACTTAGTGTAATAAGGCGAGTATTGTCAAAAGTGTGTGAGTGTATTTTCCATCCTTTCCCTTCTTACTGTCTTCTTTTTTTCCTTTGTGCCTCCTTGTGAACTTTCTAGAATGTTTAAGAATTCTTTAAAAGCTTTTCTGATTTAAGAAAGGCTACAGGATAGTAAGAGGGAGTAGTCATTTTATAACACTCATTCTGCAACTTTTTGCAGTTCTTATACCTTTTAAAACTAGTTTCTGTTTTCCCTAAGGGTGTTTTGGGTTTTCTAATGCTTCCAAACTGAGAAAGTATTCAAAATCTATTGGCCTAAAAAGAGAACAAGAAAGGATGAGTCCCCAAAACTCATTTGTTGAATTCAGTCAGCAAAAAGAAAAAAAGGGGGATAGAGGAAACATTGAAAAGTCAACAGCCTTTCTGAAAGAAATCTAAAGCCTTTTGTGAAAGTGAATTAGTTTCATGGATGCAGTATTTTCTTGAGGTTTTTGTTTTAAACATTTAGTATATTTGTTTGTATAATCTCTACCACTCTAAGGTTTAATCTATATAAAATATTTTTAGGGCTATGCTAGTTGTAGGTATAATTTAAAATAAATAATTAATGGTAAAATTTGTAATGGTAGATTCCAAGTCAGAAGTTGCTTACAGCAGGACAAAAATATACTTCATGTGTACAGCCTCTTATACAATTGTGTCCAAGCTAGGTGCTTTGAAAGGCTCTACTGGTATGTTTAAAACTACACAAGTTTATGTTGTGAAACAAATCTTGTGTTAGACATGCTCTGAATGTTCCCATGGTATGAGCACACAAAATGCTTCTGCACAGCTCAGCTGTCAGGTACACACCTGGTCTGTTATTGATGTCTAATCTCCATAAACAATTGTGGTTTAGATCTAAACTTAAGCGATCTAATTTTAAATGGTATTTGATTTTTTTTTTAAATTCTATTATTATTTTAAAACTCTGGTTTTTATATCATAGTCTTTCTTTGGAAGACCTGTGGATTAATTAGGGTAGAAAACTACTATACATATTGTAGTGACTGTGGTTTTAAATGGTCTGGGTTTATGCTTAAATGTCACTATATTTAACCAACTGAGATTAATAATATAATTATTTCAATGTGCAATACTTTTTAATTAATACAGGTACTTTACACATTAATACAGGTATTTCACACATGACAAAAGTAGTATATGATGCTTTTTAAGATAGTCTGCTAGTCCAAAAATATGTGCTAAGACTAAGCAATTGATATACCCTGCCTGTTACTAACAGCGGCACTGCTGACTTGTTGTCTTACTGCTTATTTATGTGTCCTCTCCACCTGTCATCTCCCATAGTCTTTTTTCTAAGCTTTTTGGTAGGGGCAACTTTTTTTTCATTGCCTGTATTTGGCATAAGGACCATGTGCTATTGCAGTGGTAGTACAGTAATAACTAGAGTGTACAATTATTTGGAAATAATACGTATATTACCACCCAACATTCATTAGAAATCAGTCAAATGCTTCTAATTCTAGTTATCATTTGTGGAAGTGAGCATCTGTAATGCATAACTCAGTGTTCTGGAGAGGACGTTGGTAAAGACATAGCTGTTCTCGTACTGGACTCTGTGTCTTTGAGAAAAAATTCAGTTCTGTTTGTTAAAGTGGTTAGATTACATCATCATTGTTACTTATTTGCTGGCTTGGTAAAGCCAGTGAAGAAGAACTTCAAACATAGGAAAAGAGGAAGAAGTTGTTCCTGTGAAAAAGTCTGTTGGGAGTATGAATTTGTTCCTGTTTTTTTTTTTACTAATGGTTGTGATGGTAGGTCGTAGTAATACTGTGTTAACTTTTTATTGCCTAGCATCAAGAAAAATTGGTTACTTGAAATTGGATCACTTGTTGCATATGAAATTCTTGTGTCTGATGGGTGATATGGTTTGTGAAGAATTTACTGTCCTTCAAAAAGCATGGAGGTTGTTTGACAGCATACTAGTTCTACAATTGTCTTTAAGAAGGATTTAAATAGACACAAGGATAATGGGAGAAAGGTGGATCACATAGGAGGGAATGCATGGAACAGGGAAGGAGAGAGGGAGAAAGAGCTGGTCAATGAAGGTGATCCTTCCCCTCTACTCAGCACTGGTGAGGCCACACCTGGAGAAAGGTGTCCAGTTCTGGGCTCCCTACTACAAGAGAGACGTGGAGCTACTGAACAGTGTCCAGCAAAGGGCCACAAAGATGATTAAGGGACTAGAGCATCTCTCATATGAGGAGAGGCTGAGAGAGCTGGGACTGTTTAGCCTGGAGAAGAGACAGCTCAGGGACGATCTCATCAATGTATATAAATGCCTGAAGGATAGCTGTAAAGAAGATATTGGAGATAATTTGGAGATATTCAAAAGCCATCTGGACATAGTCCTAGGCAACGTGCTGTAGGTGACCCTGCTTGAGCAGGGGGTTGGACATGATGACCTCCTGAGATCCCTTCTAACCTCAAACATTCTGTGATTCAGAGTAGAGGAAAAGTGCATGAGGTTGGAAGGAGGGCTTGTTGAGGAAGCCTGAGATATGGAGAACATTAGGCAGGCAGTAAGCTAACAGGCAATCCTGGAGAGAAAGAACACACAAAGTCAGAAGTGTAGAAAGCACTCAGGATTTTCTGTTCACCTCAGCCCCTCAGTACCAGCAACAAGCACGCCTGTGATTGTGCGTATCAGATGGACAGTTTCTGTATCTCAGGAGCTGCCCTCTCCCCAGCGTTGTCCTTCCCCCAACATGTATGTCCAGGGAGCAAGGGAGCAATACGTTGGTTCCTGGTGCCCCTAAAGTGGTGAAGTAAGGTCAAACAGTGCTTGACTTTCTGGTTAGAAGAGTTGTGCAGCAGGACACCGAGGAGCCAGCAGTGGCATGTATGTAAGTCATCTGCAGATGAGCAATGCCAGAGTTTAGGAATAGCAGTAATAAAGCCTTGTAGATAATCAGAGATGGGACTACGCCTAAAGGAGGAGAGAAAACAGGAGGTACTGCTGCCAACAGTGTTGCTCCACCCAAAGATTCCAGTTGAACAGGATATCCGCAAGTCCCTTCTGTGCTGTATGCCACAAAAGGGTTTGCAGAAGGGAGTAAGAAGGGGAATGTCACAAAAATACTCCGCAGAACTCATAGGAAGTGCTGTAGGAAGCATGTATATATATATATATGTATACAGGTATGCGTGCATACATACATACCATATGGCAGACACCAAGAGAGCTTAAGCAAAACTGAACAACAGTGGGCAATACTGGTGTGCCTGTGTACCAGCATTTGTTGCAAGATGCAGGAGGGTAGAGCATCCAGAACATAATTTTCACTGTGGGCACCCTAAGGCAAGATATTGCAGTGGTAAAAGCTCCATAGGTGTTCTACAGTGCCCTCTGTATCCCCTCTCTCCTGGACTTCAAAAACAGTAGATGTGCAGCTATCTGACAATGGTACTACATGTTACTCCTTCCCACTAGGCTGTTAGGAGCAAACTGAGACCTGCTGGTGACAAGCAAGATTCCTCATGTACAGCCCAGCTCTGATTAGTTCATTCATACTGTGATGGTGTGGTTATCCAAATGGCAATCAAACTACACGTGTGTGATCAGCATCTTCATTATTGTCTCTGCATTTGTGTTGTGGTTTAAACTCTCATGCCAGATCAGATACAGGTTTCGCAAAAAACTGTGTATCACACATGGAATGAGTGGTGAGAGAGGAGTGTACTTCTTGTCCTTCACCATCTCTTTAAAAGTCTACTTTTTGGTGGGTTTGCTTGCTGATCTTCTGTTTGTTAAGGCCAGCTTATTCACTAGGCCGCTGCTGTACTTCATTATCACCCATAGTTTGATGTTCATGTATCAAATGATTGTAGGAAACCTTTTTCACGAATGAAGACTGATGTAGCTCTGTTCTTATCACAGCAGTCTCTAGCTGCCAATGCTGGAGCCGAGTATCATCCTTTCACCTGAGAGTTGCATGTCCTTTCCTCCTCTGGAAAGCAAAAGGGACCTTAGAACACAGTAAGATGTTGGGAAAGTGGCCAGATACCTTCTACTGTTGAAGGAAAGAACTGAGAGCAAGGAAAAAGGCAAATGTTTCTATTGAAACTGCCTTACAGATCATCTTAATTTCGTGCATGCTCAGAAGGTCTGGTTACTTAAGTAGTTTTGGTGTGCCCAGGATAAACATCAGTTGGTGATGGCAGTGATTTGGTGTTTTGACAACTGTATGATGCTTCACTAGTGACGGGCATAGCTCTTATCACCAGACTTGACTTGTTTCATGGCTTTTGATGATAATATCAGCCATGGGGGTGCTGAGAATTGCAAGCTTTTCCAAGTGGTATTGCCTGATGCATTTGATGCAAGATTTCAACCTACATGAAAATAGACTCATTTTCTCTAACAGTGCTTATTGGCTTTTTTTCCCATATCATGACATATTCTGCAGCCAATTGATAAAGCAGTAAACAGAATAGGTTAAATTTTTGGAAGCCAGTGACAGCAAGGCTTTTGCTATTTGAAAGAGCAGAAAGAAAGATCAAATTACAGACATACAGGCCTAAGGATCCTGAAAAATTGCACCCCTGGGGATATTTCTTAATATTAGGAGCAGTATGGAGAAAGCACACATTGCTTGCTTGCAGTGTCCAGCTCGCCATTCTCTGGGAGAACAGCAAACATCCAAAAAAAAGCAAAGGCAGATTATCTGAGGCTGTGGTAAATAAGAAAAGTCTCAGGACTCCTGATCATCCTAGAGGATCACTCTAGCTGCAAGAGATAATCAGAAGCTGTTATAATGGCTTTAGGTCATTTTTTCTTTAAACTCCAACAGTCTTAAGTCATAGCACAGAATTTAGCCCTCTGCTCATAGCTGTAATGATGTCTCCTGGGATTCAACAGGTTTGCATGTGTATGCCCTATGATGGATGAGTTAGGAAATAGGGCATGTCAGCCACTTGTGCACACAAGTACCTTCACTGGGCAGACATACAGCTCCTGTGCCCGCCACATCAAGGTTTTTGAGCAAAGTTGGTGTAACTGGGAGGTTTGCACAAAGCTGACAGTGCATGAGCAGTCCTGAGTTAGTTTGTCTGTGTCATTGAAAAAAAACCCCAAACTCTGGAGAGGAAGCCTTTTTTTTGCAGTAGCATAGTAGCATGACCTTCTTTGGCACGTGTGTAATCATGCATATACTGAATGTAAGGGTAGTGTATAAAGTGATGACAGCACAACTCACAGTGTTATTCCCTGATTCAGACTCTATCATTTGTATTGGTGAGAAATCAGGAACTGAATCACTCCTGTTCTCTCTGAACTTTTGCAGTATTCCTTATTTGTAGTTGTTATGTCCCACATACGGTTGGCATAGACTGACTTTAGGAGGTAGCATAGTGTCAGTAGACAATACACATTCTTGCCATGGAGTATATTGCTTCCGGAGACTGTGGTGCCCTAAGTAGATGATTCATTTAATCTCTATTTGATATAGCCCAATCAGCTATATATAGCTGATTTGATGCAATCAGCTTTGTAACTAAAGAGCCTGGTTTCTTAAAAGTGATTAGACTTATCAGCTTGTTGATTGTTTAGCCTCTAACTGCCTAAGAGAAAAGGTACATGAAAAAGAAAGGACTTCCCTGACATAGACGGTAAAGAGTAGTCTATGGTTAACACAACAGGAACAATTTCTCTGTTTTCTGTAAGTTTCCAAGCACATGGTAGGGTTAGTGTATATCCTGAATGATGTATGGTTCCTTAATGACTGTAACGCTGTATCCATACGATATGTACTACTACATGCAATAGTTGGTCTGTAGATCCCTGTGTGTGGTCCCTACATTTATGAAAGGGACCAACAGAACTTTCCAGTGTGTTGTTCAGACACTGTTTCTATAGAACCCATGTAGTGGTTGCCAGCTGCTTAGTGAAGATGCAAGCTCTTTCTGTTCATTTCCCATGTTCCTTACAATTCTGTATGGACTTGGAGCTGACATAAGACCAATCATTCTGTGCATAAACAATATTTTAATTCCATCCAATGAAATGGCAATAGGTACTTGCTTGGAATCATGAATGCCTTCATTATGTTGGTAGCCCCATCACAGTTAAGAGCAGCCTGGGCTTGGCTAATTATGGCATTGTCATTCAGCCTCAATTAATTAACTAATGTTTGTAGTCTGGGGGGTGGGGGGGAAGTCCTACATAAATGCTGACTGTTACTATTCTGAGGGAATAGCTCCTGGAGCAGCATTTAATTTGCATTTATTAGTATTATGGTGATGATTGATGTTTACAATTTGCATAGAATTTGCACAAAGCACTTGGCAAAAGAGGTGCAAAATACCTGACCCAGTGAATTTGTAATCTAATTTTAGGCGGGTGCCACAAGAACTGAAAGGAATACAAAGATGAAGCTCAGTGTAATAAGACCGCGTATTAAACAAGCTTTGCCATGTGTACTTCTTGTTCCTTCTCTCAGTTTACTTTCTTTAATAGCATGGACAGTGTGGGGCCATAGGAAAGATCTAACTGAGCTAATAGTAGGGTGTTGAACAAGGATATGACGACATCCCATCTACATGCACAATGTGGAAAACAATAAAAATGCAATATAGGAAACAACAAAGTATTTAGCAAACCACAGAGGAGGAGAAGGTACACAGTATTCAGGGACATTTTGGTGGTCCACTGCAGCAGTGCAAGAACTTGTCACGTTCATGTTTCCTTTGACTCTCCTTCACTCACTGTCAAGCCTCAGTAAGGACGGAATTCTTACCGACGTTTGGCTGTGAAGGTGATAATCACAATAGCTGCCTGTAATATTCTTTATCAACAGGCAGGTAGGAATGAATCACAAAGATGCTTGCTCATCTGCATGTTGTTACTGCTTTCGAGTGTTTAAGGATGCCATCTTGCAATATTGGTAACAGTAATTTCCCTTTCTATCTTCAGTGAAATCAGACATGGTTCTTGTGCCATATGTATTTAGCATACTTGCTCAAATTAGTTGCTCCTCGGGCCTTGAGTCTTGTACTGTGTAGTGGTATCTCATCACTGTAGTGGTTTTGACTTTGCTAATCACAAATACACACACACAAAAGACTGTGCCTAAGAACTTTCCGTTTAATTAGACAAGAGAAAAAAGATTAACGTAGGCAGGCTGATGAGCAGCAGTGGCAGCAATGAGACCCTACTGACTAGTGTGATTTGCAGTGTTCTCACTGAATGAATGTCACAACCATATGAACAGTGTAATTGCTATTCTCTACCATAGAAGCACTGTGACAAAGGAAAGTATGAGGAAGATTTAAAAAAGAACAACTAAATCATAGAATCATTTAGGTTGGAAAAGACCTTTAAGATCATCGAGTCCAACAATTAACCTCACGCTGCCAAGTCCACCACTAAACCATGTCCCTAAGCACCACATCTACACGTCTTTTAAATACCTCCAGGGATGGTGACTCAACCACTTCCCTGGGCAGCCTGTTCCCATGCTTGACAACCCTTTCGGTGAAGAAATGTTTCCTAATATCCAATCTAAACCTCCCCTGGCGCAACTTGAGGCCATTTCCTCTTGTCCGATCGCTTGTTACTTGGGAGAAGAGACTGACACCCACCTCGCTACAACCTCCTTTCAGGTAGTTGTAGAGAGCGAGAAGGTCTCCCCTCAGCCTCCTTTTCTCCAGGCTAAACAACCCCAGCTCCCTCAGCTGCTCCTCGTAAGACTTGTGCTTCAGGCCCCTCACCAGCTTCAGTGCTCTCCTCTGGACACGCTCCAGCACCTCAATGTCTTTCCCGTAGTGAGAAGCCCAAAACTGAACACAGTACTCCAGGTACGGCCTCACCAGTGCCAAGTACAGGGGGACGATGACTTCCCTGCTCCTGCTGGCCACACTATTTCTGATACAAGCCAGGATGCTGTTGGCCTTCTTGGCCACCTGGGCACACTGCTGGCTCATATTCAGCTGGCTGTTGACCAACACCCCCAGGTCCTTTTCTGCCAGGCAGCTTTCCAGCCACTCTTCCCCACACCTGTAGGGTTGCATGGGGTGGTTGTGACCCAAGCACACGACCCGGCACTTGGCCTTGTTGAACTTCATACAATTGGCCTTGGCCCATTGATCCAGCCTGTCCAGATCCCTCTGTCAAGCCTTCCTTCGTCAAGCAGATCAACATTCCTGCCCAACTTGGCGTCCTCTGCAAACTTACTGAGGGTGCGCTGGATCCCCTCGTCCAGATCGTTGGTAAAGATATTAAACAGAACTGGCCCCAATACTGAGCCCTGGGGAACACCACCTGTGACTGTCTGCCAACTGGATTTAACTCCACTCACCACCACTCTTTGGGCCCAGCCATCCAGCCAGACTTTTACCCAGCAAAGAGTACACCCGTCCAAGCCATGAGCAACCAGTTTCTCCAGGAGAATGCTGTGGGAAATGGTGTCAAAGGCTTTATTGATGTCTAGGTAGACAACATCCACAGCCTTTCGCTCATCCCCTAAGTGGGTCACCTTGTCGTAGAAGGAGATCAGGTTAGTCAAGCAGGACCTGCCTTTCATAAACCCATGCAGACTGGGCCTGATCACCTGGTTGTCCTGTAGGTGCCATGTGATGGCACTCAAGATGATCTGCTCCATAGCCTTCCCTGGCACCGAGGTCAGACTGACAGACCTGTAGTTCCCCAGATCCTCCTTCCAGCCCTTCTTGTAGATGGGCGTCACATTTGCTAACCTCCAGTCAACTGGGACCTCCCCAGTTAGCTGGTAAATGACGGAAAGTGCCTTGGTGAGCACTTTGGCCAGCTGCCTCAGTACCCTTGGGTGGATCCCATCTGGCCCATAGACTTGTGTGTGTCTAAGTGGTGTAGCAGGTCGCTAACCATTTCCCCTTGGATTATGGGGGCTTCATTCTGCTCCCCGTCCCTGCCTTCCAGCTCAGGGGGCTGGGTACCCAGAGAACAACTGGTCTTACTATTAAAGACTGAGGCAAAGAAGGCATTAAGTACCTCAGCCTTTTGCTCTTCCTTTGTCATTATGTTTCTACCCACGTCCAATACAGGATGGAGATTCTTCTTAGCCCTCCTTTTCTTACTCTTGTATTTATAGAAAGATTTTTTTATTGTTCTTATGGCTAAATGGCTGTGTCAATAATTATAGGGAACTCCCTCAAAACGTTAGTGTCAAGGTGGGAGAATACATGAAAGTGCTTGTTTAAAAATGTAATGTGGGAATGATGGGGAGATCTATAAGGGGTAAGAATTGTCCTTTGACACTGAATGAGAGATTTAGGGAGTAGAAAGACTAGAAAAGGCTCTGAAAAGAAGATAAAGAGTTCATATTTATATAATTAAAAGGAAGAGAGAGTGAAGAGATGCATGGGGAAGGACAGTGTGACATTTTTGAAAAATCCTTGCAGGACTACATTTGTCAGGAACAGGAAAGGACTTGGTGGTATACTTGGGTAAAATTTTTGCTGTGCACATGGACAACAATGGCAAAATATAGACATGTTACATAAAAAAACCATCTGCAGGACTTAAACCAGACTGCTTGTGAAAACTTTAAGGAGATCTGAGGAACAGAAACAGGTTATGAGTCTTTCAAGCAAACATACTGTAATGGTGTCCAGGCACATATTTCCTGGGAGGAAAGACTAGGGCATTTTTAATCTCCATGTTAGTTTTAGCTGGTGTGGTGTGTGCTTCCATGTCTTCCAGTAGCATCGTGTCCTCATGGCTGTGCAGACATTTCAGACTATAGCTGCCCCCACTCTGATATGTACATGGTAGGCAGTAGTGAAAATTCCTTTTGAGGAATATTTAAGAATTTTTATTTTGCTGCACTGATTTCAGTGTGGAGTCTAGGCAATGAAGAGATGACAGAGAGACAGGCTAAGATTTCAGCTTCGCTAAAAGGGGCAGTCCTGAGATTCAGTAATAGTGTAGCTGCCTTTGTGGATGAAATATCCCAGGATGAGGCACAGAGGAGAAGGAAAACCAATGCCAGTATTCTTTAAAATCCCCATCAGAAATTGGAAGGGTAATTGTATAAGGTCACAGACAAGTTCTTCATGATAAGGTACTTTCTTTACATCATGAACTCCCTATATTTATATCTGAGATTACAAGCTTTAGTTTTGGCTTAGTGGTGATCATGATCTTCCTGTGATTTCTCTGGATTACCATGGGGCTGAAGTTCTTAAGGGTGATGGCACAAACACAGTAACAGAGGATGGTTGGGCAGAGTTAATGTTAACACACGTCCTGTACAATAAAACAGATCCTCTGAAGGAGAATTGGTTTCTCAAGAGAGCAAGCTTCCTGAAAACATATTTACTTAAACATGCTGTAGGAAAAGATTTAGAACACTGAGTCATCTGGAAGATGTAGAACAAATGGGGAAAATAAATGGGAACATCACCACGCCTTTGTCCAAATGTGATCCTAGTCTTCTTTAAAGGATTTTGGGTAGGGGAGGATCCTGGGAAGTGTGCACCACCAAGTACAGTTTTTATACCAAGCAAGTTATTAGGAACTGTAATAAAAGATAGAATTAGTGGACATAGAAATAATTATGATGTATGGTGGAAGAACCAGCATAGTTTATTTATAAGTGAATCATGTTTCACAGATTAATAGATTTGGTTGACATACTCAAACTTCTAAAAATTATGTGACAGAATCTCTCAATAAAGACATTCAATTTCTTTAAGCTGTTGTGAGTAAAGAGGTATGGACAATGTCTATCATGGTTCAGGTCTTTCATGTAAAACCTCTTACAGGAGGAAGGGGAAGATTTGAGCAGGTGGGAGGGCAGGCAAGAGTGTAATTTGAAAGCCATTCCATTCCCTCCATTCAACCCATATTTCTCAGAATCTCTTTCCCTTCATATTTTCTCTACTGCAAGAACTGAGGGGAGCCCAGGTAAATTACTAGGTGCCAGGTTTACAACAAGCAGAAGGAAATAGTTCCTCATGCAGCACAGAATTAAATAGTGAAACTCCTTGTGACTGGATGCCAAAAGTATAAAGGGGCTCAGAAACTGTTTGGAAAAAAATCATATGCTTTTTTTTCCGTCAAGGGCTATTGAACTCTGGAGGCAACATCTGGCTCAGGAAATCCCTAAAATACTGATTGCCACAAGGTGGGAGGGAAGTGTCAGCCTTTAGTCAACCTCATTCTTATATTGTATCCCTAAAGAACCAATGCTAATCATAGTTAGAGACAGAATAGTGAGTTGCCTTTGACCTTACAAAATGTCAGTTGCATATTTTTAAAAGAAAGCAAATTCAAGTATAATATGAAGAAAAAAGAATTTGAGAAAAAAATGGAGCTGTTTGCTTTCTTTGGTTTTTTTTCACAAGTACTGACTAGGGGAGGAACTGCTCAGATGCTCAGTTCAGAAGGATGAAACAGCTTTGTTGAGCACAGACAGACTCTCTGGGTTTCCCAAAGAAAGTGAGAATTAGCAGAAGAGGCATTATATTTAGGAAGATATTCTTAGGATTCGTAACATCTGTGTTTTGCCTATTAAGCAAAACGATGTGCAAGAGCTCAGTAAAACACTTCTATCTTGTTTATCTTGTGCCTTTGGAATTCAGCTGTAAACACAAATGCTTGTACAACCACTTAGAGTCTGGAAAATGGTATCCTTAAGTCACAGTAGAATTTTAAAGGTATGTATATTTGGGACAGGCTAATGAACTGTGGGGATGACCTGCATAGCACAAATTTGCCTGAAGACCCAAAACTGAAGGGTGATGCATTGACTAGATTCCTCAAAGATTTGTTTAGCCAAAGACCAAGTGTTTTTGACTTTAGCTATCAGTTTGGTGAGTAGCCCAAAAGCAGATATTCAGCTAGACTTTGTTGCAGGGTGTCATCTTTGAGGGACATATTGAAGGAATAATTAAGGAGGTCAGAAAATAAAGAGAGGAAATCATAGAAATCCAAAGAGAACAAGACTGTCTTTTGCCCTCAAGCCTTTGGATGCCCTATTCCTCACATTTTACTTAGTTTGTATTAATTTAGGGCTGAGTTCCTGCAGCTATGCAGAACCCACCACTCCTGCCCAAGTTTCCTGTTCATTACTAAACTTACTCTATCCAGCCTCTGAATCTGATTTCCTTCCTTGAAGGCCTGGTTTCCTTTGTTCTACTCTGCATTTCACACAGGGTAGTTATTCAGCTGGTTTCTTTAGACTTCGTCCAACTAATTGTGCCAGAGCTCTTTGAATAGGTTATCATTAAAATTATAACAACCCATTATTGTGCTTTGTCTGGGAGGAATGTGATGCAGCCTTTGTAAACAAATGGTGGATTCCCCATATAATGAGGCCTTTCATGATTCAAGAGTTTCATAACAACTGTATAACATCAACTAGAATGTATAAATTGTATACAGATTCCCCTGCTCCTTTCCCATAAATCACAGGTTACCAATGTACCTCTTGGCTACAGAAGAATTATTAAATATTCTGGTAAAAACAGCTTCAGTTGCAAAGGGAGGGAACCACACAAGGAGAGAAGCCCCAGGTAGAAACTATAAAGGTTGTGTTCAAAGAGCTTCAGAATGAAAAGAAGATGGAGTGATACTGATGAAACAAGCTCGCTCAGGGTGGGATGTTTTTATAATGGGAGTGGTCAAAGCAAGCTCATGTGAGGGAATAATCTGAGGGAGAGTGAGAAGTTATGCGTAGTAAAAGGGAAGTGATGAGGAAGTATATGATGGAGATCAGGAAAGACCATGCTATAAAAGCAGATGGAGATTGGAGCATACAGGAAGAGGGAGCACCTCTTCCCCAGCTGTTTGCTTGTTATGAACTGACCTGAACAGTCTTGCTTTCTGTGCTTTTGGAGTAGCACCCCCATCTCTCCAGATACACATCAGTCTCCACCAGAGTCCTACTGGTCTGGAGTTATTGCTCGTGAGAACCCTGCAGTCCTGTGTTCCTTTGTGTTAGGAAGCGTGTAGCATACTTCTGCTGTTACCATAATGCCAACAGGCAAGTTATGAGCATTTGCTGCATCAGATGATATCTTCGGGCCTGATGTTGTTTGTGCCTTACGTTGCTTTATCTCCTTTGAAGTTGGTATTGGCATATATTTTTGCCATTTGTTTCTGTTGCAGGCTGTCTCTTGCGGCTTGACCTCTTTTCATGCTCCTTGGGCTGTGCCTTCCCCCATGACAAGGGTGTGGGCTGGCCTGTTAACTTGTGCCATAAACACATTCCTTCCTTCAGGGTGGTACTGAGGATGAAGCAAGAGGTTAATAGGAACTTTTTCAAATAGCTATGGAGTTTTGTCTGGCGGGATGCATGCTGTGCTGTTCTATCCTATCCTGCTGTACTGGCCCTGCATGCTTCACTTAAGTAAATCTCTCTCCAGTCATTGATGTGGGTGTGTCTGTCACTCCTGCATCAGGAGGGAGTTATTGCTGAGCCCTTCATCTATATGTAGCAATTGCCAGTCTAACTGTAGAGCTTGAACTTGCCTCTGTGCTTGTTGCTTTATGCCCTTGTATTGACACAAAGCAGATGATTGTAGCTTTGTTGAGGTCATGGCAGGTTTTGTTCTCTTTGGCCTTCCATACTGCGAATCTCCACGTAGTTCGAAGGGGTTATTGCATTCAGTGTTGTTGCATCATGAAGTTTCCTGAATGACCAGACATTTGTTTGCTTTTCAGCCACAAAATTCCAGCTCAAAAAGAGAGAGTTCTTGGAACATACAAGACTAACCCACATGGAAAAAAAAGTCAAGTTAGCAAGTGAAGGCAGTGATGTAGTTAGTTAGCTCGTTTAAGACTGTGTGGGCTGGAAGATTCAGGAATTCAAATAAACACTCTTTTCCATTTCTGCTAATCCCTCTCTGCTCCCTCTTACTTTTTTTTCCCCTGACTTCCTCCTCCTGTTAGCTACTAATTGGTGTAATACTATACAGGGTATGACTTTGATCTGAGATATATATTGAGTAAGAAGAGTAGGTAAAACATAGTAACACATCACTCCAAAACCATTTGGAGTGGTTTCTTTCTGTGATTCTACTCTCTTTTCTGCCTAAAAATATCCTTTAAAGTTTAAGATGATCCCTGCAACACTTATTAGCTGAAGTAGATGCTGTCTCAAGGGTAAAAACTATCTAAAGAGGAACTGCACACTTCCAAAAGGCTGCCCACCGGATTTTGATCTTTAATTTTGATCTGCTTTTAGAACTAAATATCAACTGAATAAAACTTGAGGTGTGTGTATCAACAAAACCTGGCTGCAGGTAAGTTCAACTGCAAAGTGAGTTTACTACACAGATAAATGAATATGTATAGTGATAAATACACTCATTTTGTGCATGACTTGATTGGGTAATGTTTCACTTACGAATACAACTCTGTTTGAAAAAATAGAGCCTTTTTTAGAATCATGATGTTTTGTAAACAAAACAAAACCAAACCCCAAATCCCAAACAGATAAAAAATACCCCCTCAGTGTTTTGCCTTTGGTGCATTTATGTAATAAAATATATATACAAATCATAAGAAAAATGAAAAATTATATAGTTTGCCTAGTTAACAGAGTTCCAGAATCACAAACTGGGTTTATCATAGAGGGTAGTGCTAGGTCATTCAGGGTATAACTTTGTTTCAGTTTTGGAGGGGTCAGTACAGGGGTCTTGCACATCTCAGCTCTTTTTCATGCTAGGGACTTCTGAGTTCACAAAGATTTCAGAATCAAACATTTACTTTTGAAATTCAGAATGTGGATTTCTATTAGAAGAATTTAAAATTGCTTTTCAATTTTACTAGAACAGAAGATAATATATTGTTTCAAATAACTCTTTGCTTAGAGCTAAATTTTCACATATGGCTTCTAACTTTTCAGTTATTTGCAACAGTGAAGTATCTTGCACTTTGTATAAACATTTCATTTGGTCTTTCATCAGGTACTGTTTCCTTGTTTTCCTTGAAGAGGGAAAGAATATCCATCTCCAGGCAACCGAGGGATACCTGCATGGACAAATTACCATGAGGCAAGTTGGGGTGTGGATTTACAGCATGTTACCTACTCCACCCAATGGCTTCTCTTTATGGTACATGTAAGGTCTTTGCCACCCACCCGCTGAGGTGCAAACTACATTATGCTCAGTGGGGGTAAGATTACATGGGCATCCAAACAGTTGCTGCTAATGTACTGTAATTTCACAATCTGTGTTATCTCTTAGCAGCTTGTTTGTGTGGTATACATTTACCATAGCAAAAGGTCGTACACAAACAGAAAGGGAGCTTAGAAGGGTATTACTTGCAACCCAGTAGTCAGTATCGTCTTAGTAAGAGGCAAAATGTGTTTGTATTTGTGTGTGGTGTGGTGTATTTGTTATTGTGAAATTCCTTTGCGGGGTGAAATGTTGCAGGCAGTATTTTGGGAAGGCGTTTTAGCCAAATAGTATTTTATGTTGACTTTTTACTGAAATGTTTTTCTACACATAAGTTAGAGACATTGATTTATTCATTTATTGCAAGAAGACAAAGGATGTAGTTAATATTACACTTCATGCATTAATGAGAGATTTGGAGGGACTTCTACCTCTAAAACAGAGGGTAATCTTTTATTTTTATCTTCTTCTACAAAGTTCTGCGTTAGATTTTTAAAAAAATAACAGGACTATGAACAGTTTGATGTTACTTTGTATAAATATAAAACTGACTGTATGAAGTGTGGCTATCATTTTTAACCTCATATTCAAAAGCCCCTTGTCTTCTCTTTGTTTCCCCTTCTTCTAACTTTTTCCTTATTTTTCTGTTATTCGCTTTAACTTGCAGCCACTCATCTTTTCAGTGGTTCCACTTAGTTTTCACTTAAAATGTGTTTATACCACTTGCCCAATGTTGTTTGGTTCATCAAGCATGAGAGCAGAAATTATATAACATAGTAAAAGAAATCCAATTAAATCCATACCTATAGTTGTTAGTGCTGAAATATCTGTATCTATGGCTTATTTATTAAACCCTATGATCTGTGGGTATCTAATTACTAGAACTGTATTTGTAATTTCAGATTTCCTTTCTCGTTTTATTTCTTTGTTCTCCTTTACTTCTGAAAAATACAGAAAAATCTCAATAGAAGTATTTTAATATTTGTGAATCCAATTCTTTAAAGCATTGGAACTACAGTTTTCAAGGAATGGATTTTTGAAAATGTTTATGCACATAAAAATGACTGCCCTTTCCTTCTAAAGTGCTTGAAATGGTTACAAGCCTGCATATAACCTGATGAAAAATCAAATTTCTTTGTATACTAAATACCTTTAAAAATCTGACTTCTTAGAACTCCATTCACTTTTGAAAATGGGGCATAGGTTCTGAAAATATGCCATTTCTGAAAATACTACCTTATGCTTTCCCATCAACGTTTATCATGTTGAGCCAAATTGCGGAGACTGCTGACAATGGTTGCTCTATCTGAAGAATGCGTGCTTTGGCAAGCACAGGTTTTCTTTTAGAGAAGTGCAAAAATTGGAATGCTATTTTTAGAGGAGCTATAAAGGGAATCCCGGTAAGTTTCCAAACCCATCGGATAAGTACCTTAAAACTGGCAGGAGTGAATAACAAAATGTGTCTTTTAATGCTCGGAGTTATTTAGAAATATAAATTAATCATGACTTGATGTGAAAAAAGCACTGCCATGCCTTTTTATGTGTAATATACAGCCCATTTTCTCAAGGAGCTGGTAAAAACCAAGGCAGTAATCCTGGAACTGATCTCACAACACAAGCAGGAGCTGCTGTCTGCTTTTTTTCTGTGTTGTATGATTTGCACTGGAGTATGGGTATAAAAGGCCAAGTGCAAGGTCCTTCACATGGGCCAGGGCAATCCCAAGCACAAATACAGGCTGGGCGATGAGTGGATTGAGAGCAGCCCTGCGGACAAGGACTTGGGGGTATTAGTGGATGAAAAACTGAATATGAGCCAGCAACATGTGCTAGCAGCCCAGAAAGCCAGTCGCATTCTGGGCTGCATCAAAAGAAGTGTAACCAGCAGGTCAAGGGAGGTGATTCTGCCCCTCCGCTCTGGTAAGACCCCACCTGGACTGCTGTGTCCAGCTCTGGGGCCCCCAACAGAAGAATGACATGGGCCTGCTTGAGCAGGTCCAGAGGAGGGCCACGAAGACGATCAGGGGGCTGGAGCACCTCCCCTATGAGGACAGGCTGAGAGAGTTGGGGTTGTTCAGCCTGGAGAAGAGAAGGCTCCAGGCAGACCTTATAGCAGCCTTCCAGTACCTAAAGGGGGCCTACAGGAAAGATGGGGAGGGACTCTTTATCAGGACTGTAGTGATAGGACAAGGGGTAATGGTTTTAAACTGAAAGAGGGTAGATTTAGATTAGGTATTAGGAAAAAAATGTTTACTGTGAGGGTAGTGAGGCACTGGAACAGGTTGCCCAGAGAGGTTGTGGATGCCCCATCCCTGGAAGTGTTCAAGGCCATATAACATAAAGTCTCAACATCATTTTGCCATCATGTGAACCATTTGTGAGTCTGCAGGTTGCCCTGCAGACAGTCAGGAAGCCCTGTGGAGCACAGCAGGCACTGCAGCAGGGACCTGATCCAGACCCTGCTGAAATCAGGGAGGAGGGCTCCTGTTGTCATTAGCTTGCTTGGATGAGGCCCTCTCCAGGAAGCAGCAGCCACCACCAGAGGAGTCCAAAATGTGAGTTCCTTTATATTTTTCCTGTTCTGTAGTTGCCAAAGCCCTTCTTGCAGTAGTAGCTGTTGCAGAGTGTCTCTTCACTTAACAGCTCTTGAGCAACCGTTGCTTTTTTCTTTCCTTTCATGCCACAGCCCATTATTAAGCAACTTTTAAAATACATACATACATAGATCTATAATACATACATTCTTCAATGACTGGCTTGTACATTGATTGAAGAGGTAGAAGGGACACGTGTCTGTGGGAGGTTTCGGTCTTGTTATGGCCTGAGGAAAACAAAGTTACTTGATTTTCTCTTTGTTTTCTTTCTCTAGAAGGTATGTCTCTCTGCTTGTGATGCTTCAGAATTTTTCCTAACAAATTCATATTTTTGGTATCCACATGTGTTAGTCTTTTCTGTGGAGAGAGGGTTTGTCCCAAATGCCACTCCATCAGAGACATCTCTTGCTGAGTTTCTTAGGCACATGCTTGGAAGATAGAGGAGGTAACAGAGAAAGGTGCCTAGCATGATGAGGTGGTGCCTATGCGTGCAGGATCTGAAAAGGGTCATGTTTGTGGAGCAATGATATGCCCAGAGTAAGGATACTGAATCCTCCTTCCAGCAGTGAAGTGGGAAGCACAGCAGCTGTGCTGTGCCACTGATCTGCCATCACATCTCTACAGAATGTCCTAAGTCAACCAGCTTTCCCATGCCTAGTGTTGATCCAGTTCTAATCTCTGCTTCCAAACAGGTTTAAAGGCATATGTAGCTTTTGAAGGTTTTCATAGATTGCTGCGAAAAAAAGCATTTGTGGAACAATTGAGCTGCATCATTTGGGGTATACATCATGAAGTGTGTGTTACTTGGCAATTATGATGAAGGTGATTCCCTTTTCATTTAGTGACACAGTTGTAACTCACACTGCTTCTTCAGTGATATATCCCACATTTTCTGTGTCCACTGAATTAAACCATTATAGGTATGATTTTCATCACTAGACCTTTTCTCCCCACCTCAGACATATTAGCCATGCAATGTAGTTGCAAACATTTCCAGTCACCCAGAACCAGTTTACTAGTTACCCTGACTAACCAAGTTCAGTACATCTCTGAGGTCCTTTGCCTTCTGGACAGGTGCTTCCTCTTCTAATATAATTACTATTGGTTCCCATTGTTTATTGTCCTAGAGCTCATTTTCTTTGGGCTATTGTCAACATTGCCTAACAGAAGCCTCTTCAGGAAGAGCAGCAAATCCTGTGTCCTTTGTCTGTTTGTCTTTCAGAATTTGGAGGTGGTGTTTAATCCTCAGTATATATGTCTGTCCTTGGACGATGACCTCCATAGACCACTGAACATGTACTCATTATGATCATTAATTTATTTTATAAGTGTGATTTTCATAATGGTAATGAAATGATGGACGCACCCAGCATCCCAAATAAACAATTTCATTTCTTTAGAGTTGTGCAGGCCTACAGTTCCCTTGGCTGTAGCTTAAAGACATTAAAGACATTCAGATTGTTTCTTTTCTGCTAAATTAAATATCTGCACATAACAAATCCCATTTTGCTCATTTGTTTGCTTGTTGCTAAACAGTGTAAAGTCCAGATCAGAACTTACTTTTCAGCCTGTCAGAGTTGAGATAATGGAGTTTAGCCTTCTGAATACAACTGGAAATATTTGCAGTAGCGTAACTGGAAACAGCGTATCTCCTGAACAAAGGGTTGGTTCAATGGACCAGTAGAACAAACACAAGTGCAGCTGTAATATTTCACCCTAATATTGAATGAAATAATAATAATTTGAAAATGATAATTTGAATTGAATGAAAATAATAATTTGAAAAAAATACATACTATTTTTCCAACCAGTGTGAATAAATCTTCACCTCCAACTTTCCAGAAGGAAAGAAGCTGCTTCTTGCTAAAGTATGAAGTATGCTCTGTTCAAGTCCAAAATATGTCCCCTTGAGAGGTCACCTCTCAGATGTAATCTGCATTCCAGGGAGTGCTTTACTCAAGGACACATGCTCAAGTTTTTTCCTCAGTAGTTTTGTCTCATTTCCCTTTCCGGTGAGTTCATTGCCCTGAGACCAGAGATCAAGCGTATAACATATTTTTACAGACCTTGCTTTCAGGAAGGAGTACACTTTTTTCCCCTCCATTTATTTATCCATACCTCTAATTCACACAATTCCTCAGTGTGCATCAGCTTGTTGCTGCAAACTTTGAATTTCACTTGTGTGATTTCCACTACCCAAAGTTTTTATTTAGTTGCAGTTTCAGAGTTTTAATCGTCACATGGGTCTGTGAACCAGGATCAAATTTATAATGAGCAATGGCCTCTCTATTTTCTAATTATCAGTAATTCATCTCCTGGTGCAGTGTTGTCTGGTGCAGTGTCATCTAGTGCTTTGGTGAAAAATTCCTTTGAATTAGTAGTCAGAAAGGACAAGGACCCTACTATGCTATACCGCTGCTGTGGCTTGTAAATACTTCTGAAGTTGTGTATTCAATTACAATTTTGCTTCTCTTTTCATATTATAAGATCGGTACTGCCTTGGGCTGGTTGTCACAGGAGACATCATGAGCTAGTCTTGCCAGATTTGCCTACTTCCCAGAGTATATCTACTCTGTGCAAAGCACCTGTTTGTAGAGATATCCAAGGGAGCCCTGAAAGAGCTAGGTCAGGTATCAGACGCAGTGGAGTCCTGCAGTGCGACACTGATACAGGATGTGTCTTTCTCATTGGAGTTCCCATTTTGGTAGTACTCTGGATTCTCATGCGTGTCTGAGACAGAGTATGTGAGGTACTGTCTGCAAGATTAATTCTGGACCACACAACTTCCCTTAGGGCAATGCTGGAACTGCTACCTACGGCTAATTCTCAGTTCATTCAGAAGTCTCTCTCCAAGCTTTTCTATGTGTTGAACTCCATTCAGAAGGATTTTTTGGATGAGAGAGTTGGCGTTTGTGTTCAATTTGTGCAATGTGATGTCATGCTAGACACCTAAGTTTGTTCTGAATAAGCTGGTGTGAGTATATGGCAAGAAACATGCTGTGCAGAGCTCAATTGTCACACTTGAACAGTAACACTGCCACATCAGCATAATTAGCCTGACGTCTAGAGGCTTGCACAGTTTCAGTATCATGTCACTGCCTCAGTTGTCTTGCTTTCAGTTCTGGGACCACCAAGTGATCTGTCGCACAGCATAGCAATATATAAGTCTAGCTCCCAAAATGGACATTTGCTTTTCTGCCCTACTTTCTCACAGCTCTTTTCTTAGTTTTATTTTCCCACTTGATCCCACAGTGAAAAGTCTCCTTTCCATGTTTGAGTCTTACATGGAGAACAGTACTTCTTGCTTTCTGAGACACTGCTTCTTATTTGCCCTCCTCAGTTTGTAATCTCTGAGGTCTCACTGCATGTCTAGCAGAAGTAGTTTAAGAAAGTGTTATGCTGCAGTTTAGATTACTATCATGTTTTCCCCCTGCCCCCATGAGAAATGCTAATGGATCAAACAACTTCAAATGCACCGAATGAGCAATAGTTGGTAACTCAATTCTTACACCTGTTTCCAGAGTATTTAGATAATTGGTACTCAACAGTATTCAGATAACTCAGCATTTAACCAAACGCATCAGAACTTGTTCTTGTCCAAAAACCCCCAGGATCTCTTATGATGACTGTCATCCTCTTCCCTGGTTTGTATTGTTTGTGCTGACAGGTAAACTGCTGTCTGCATGTTGTCTACAAAACAGCTGTGGATGTTTCTTTGATGAAGCACGTTGAGATTTATTGAAGAAAAATGTGCTAGTGTCTGGTGCCCGACTAAACACTTTTTTTTCAGGTGCATGTTTCTAGTGTCATAGGAGAGTACTATAGCTTGGGGTTGTTCCTAGTCTGACTATCTGTGCAGGACACCAAATTCTTTAGTTGTATTTTGAGAAAGCCATTCAGAAGGGAAGTCAAACCTGGAGAAGGAAGTAAGAAGAAGGAATCAAGGTATTCTTGGGATGGTTGTCTACATATGGTTTATTAATTCAATATTGAGAGTTTTCTCTTTGTGGTCAGCTGTGAATCTCATTTTGAATATAGGGGAATTTTCTTCCCTGTAGTGTTTTTGCCTATTTCTTTATTTAAAATGTCAAGAGCTGGTGATAAGGACTGACAGTAGAAAGCCACTAACCTTGGTGTCTGCTATCAAGGTGTTAGTGTTTTGGGACAATGAGATTGTTGAAACTAAGAGGAAAACAGTATTATGCGGATTTTCTGAGCATACAGAAACTTAAAAGCTGTAAGATTTCACCGAAGGCAGATCAAAGAAAATTGGCAAGGGCAAGCTGTTAAAATTGCAAAAGATATGAAGTGTGGGACAGTGATTCACAGAGCACCTGGGAAGAGAAAAAGGAAAGGAGTTTTCTTTTGAAGCAGAAAAGTCATATTTAACTGAAGGATGTGCTGCGGAGGAAGGGAGCTCATTTCATGGGAGAAACAATTCCCTGGCTTAGAGAAGAAGCCATGAGCAGTAAACCAATACCTGTTCTTCAGTGTGATGGTTCTTCAGCTTTCTTGAGGCAAACTGCTACCTACGTGTCCTCACCTCTCCCCTTTGTGTAACGTTGAGGCTAAAGGAGATACTGGAGGTGAGGGCAAAAAGTGTCAGTGGGGCCGAAGGGGACTTGGTGGTGATTCATTTCAGGTGGTGGTGACTGAAATGGTGTTGGTGCTTGGAGGGCTTGTGGTACTGGGTGAGAGATTTAACGGGGCATGAGAAGGGAGGGCTGGAAGGATACTGAATTTCAGGGGAGGGTTGTGTGTGAGGGAGTGAGTTTTGGTCTCTGACTCCATAGGAGAGGTATTGTACAGAGGAGGCCTGTCCTATCTAACATTTCTTCCTTACTCTTCCTGCCTCCTTTCCTGACACCCTTACTTCTGGCTAGGAAAGTAAGAACAGCCAAAAGGGGAGAGAGGACTCAGGGATACCGTATGGCTCTGTTGAATCCTCTGCAGAAGAAGGAATGTCAGGAGAAGTTGGGTGGGATCCTCCTCTCCAGGGAAAGAGACGTGGGGGGGCTGGGCAGGAAGGAGAAGAGCTGCCAAGCCACAGCCATTTCTGCCCTTTTCCTTAAAGGTGTTCTCATTTCTGACAAAACACTGCTGGGTTTGAGAATAGTGACCTAATTCAAGAAAAGCTTGTAGTGGTGTTACGAGAGAGTTGCATGTGTTTACATACAGCCATGCATTTCCAGCGATAGGTAAGGCATCACTAAGTATATCCAGGAAATGTTGAAGAGTAAAGTGTGTTTATTTGCTTGTGACTAGCACAGGTCCTTGAAGAGTGAATGTAGGCAAAGTGTGACTTCAAATCTGGGGGCTCTGGAGAAGAAGAAGATTGAAAATTAAGAGAATCATTGACCAGGATGCTGGGGACATAAGATGTGTGGGCTGCTGTGTGTTCCACTGAGTGATGAGAGAGAGGATTGAGAGATTGGAAATAAAAATGAGAAATTGAAGGAAGAGAACACTTCAGCATTTGGAGGGGTGGTGTTCATTTGTGAATTGTTTGGGTTTTATTTCCCTATAATTTTTTTAAGGGAGCTTAATACAGGCAAATCTATTCTATTGGACTCAAACACTGCATGCTGGTGAGACTCTAGCCCCAGTGATGCTGTTAGGGTGATGCTCCCAGGTGGAGAAATGCTTCAGAGAGTTTTGGGATCAGAAACCGTATAGCTGTATGCTTTCTGGAGATGCCAGCCCACTCCAGGCTATCCCAATCATTGATAGTTTGGTGAATTCTTCAACCTGTTTGTTGTGTAGTGTAATGGTTTACTGGTAGGAAATCCTGGGACTAAAGGGATTGTGAAAAGTCCCATAACTAAACAGAGATGCCCTGGAGTGCTTCCTGTCTCTGTAGGTCATCTCTAACAGTGATCTCTACCTACTGAACAATAATTTTTGAGGAATTCTTCCAGATTTGAACCATTTATAAAAGGTCATATTTTTGTTATTGCAGGAAAACAGGTGTCCTAAGTCAGATGGATCACACCTTACAGGTTATATAGGCTGTATACTCTCCCCTATTATATTTTCAGGAGAAAGTACTGCCAGCTCCAAAAAAGTACAACTTAAGATAAATTTGTTTTCCAGTTCCTGTTGCCTCCCTTTTTAATGATGGTTATGAGGAAGTGCTTTAGTTTTAATGGGAAAACAAATTAAGAGATTCTTCCATCTCTTTGAAGGTATATACATACCTGGTATCTGTGGTTTAGTACAGGCTAAGGAGAGGCTCTGGGGCCTTTTTATGCAGTAGAATTCCCTACTCGTGCCACCAGTGGTTACTGGATATAGCAAAGAGAGGAACCTTGCATAAACCAATCTCTTTCAACTTCTTTGCTCAAAGCAGATGTATTTACACTAAATTTTGCCAGCTGGGGCTTAAGCACATACGAACAATTCAGTGCTAGCTCTGTTAAGAACTTTTCTAAAAGTGCCCCGTGTAGGTGAGGGAATTTCCTGTTCACTGTCTGTATCATATCTTCAACACATGCCACATTACTTTGGAATATCCCCGTCTTCAAAACTGAACAAAATGGCTGAATTCTTTGTATATCAGTATTCTGCTTATAGTTATGCTACAAATGATTGTTCATAGTTGTTGAAGTTTTTCATCAAATACAGAAATTAAGCTGTTGGGTCAGGAATTGTTACCTTTACCTTCCTTCCTCTCATGCCTTGACACTGGAAAGACAGGAAAGACAAATTTGGGCTTTCTTTAATACTAGTGTCCAGAGATTCACATTATTCATATAAATTGGTCCTGTATTGATTTTCTCTGCTTTCTTTCCAATTGCAGAGCAGGCTTTTCCATGATCAGTAGCAGGCTTTCTCCTGCAAGTGTCCTGAGGTGTGGTCTAGGTGTGTTCAAATCTAGCTTAGTCATTCATCCGTCACCTTGTCATTAGCATGGCGTCTGTATTTAATTGGGCTTCCTTCCTTCCTTCATCAGAAATCAGTTTTTATATACCATGAAAACTGCAGCCCATTATTAAAAGTTAGCTCTAAGTGAGATTCTTGGCTCTTATTTATACAAGAAGCAGTGAAAATAGTATCTCAAGTCCTCTTTCAAGTGAGTGCTATGTGTGAAGAACACATTATGTCTGAGTCCAGTATACTGCCTCAAAACCTTCTACTTCTCAAGCTTTAGTTCATAAGCAACTTGTTTAAGAGGGTTTTTTTTGCAATCTGTTGAGTCGTTTGATAGGTCATAATCATTGGCAACTTTCACTGGTTGCATCTTTGCCTCCCAGAAAACATTGCCGAGTTACTGATGTAGTTAGTATTTCAACTGTGCTTAGAAACAGCATTGAGATCAGCACTCCATTTTGTGTATAGTAAGGGTTGGCCCATCCCTGAAAATGCTTGCATTTTGAAGGGAAAAGGAGAGAAAATATTATCCTAGTTATAGAAATGGAGCCATGAGATGCTATGCCTGGGGGTCTGGGGCTCCTGGTGAACACAAAGTTGACCATGAGCCAGCAGTAAGCTCTTGCAGGAAACAGAGCCAATAACATCTTGAGCTGCCTTACGAAGAGCATCGCCAGCAGGTCAAGGCAAGTGATCCTTCCTCTCTACTCATCCCTGGTGTATGCATCTGGAGTGCTGCATGCAGTGCTGGGCTCCCCAGCACAAGAAGGACATAAGCATACTGGAGTGACTCCAGTAAAGTGCCACAAAGGTGGTTGAGGGATTGCAGCATCTAACATATGAGGAGAGGCTGAGAGAGCTGGAAATGATTAGCCCAGAGAAGAAAAGACTTGAGGGGGTCTTACCAATGTGTATAAATACCTGATTTTTGATGAGAGGAGTAAAGAAAGAGATACCTTCTTCTCAGTGGCATCCAATGACAGGACAAGGGGCAATGAGCACAAATTAAATACAAGAAATTCCATTTAAATGTATAGAAAACTTGTTTTAGTGTCAGGGTCATCAAACACTGAAACAGGTTGCCCAGAGAGGTCGTGGAGTCTCCATTGTTGGAAGAAGTCAAAACCCAGCTGGACACCGTCCTGAGCAACTCGCGGTAGCTGACCCTGCTCTGAGCGAGGGGTTGGACTCAGTCTCCAGGGTCCCCTTCTTCAATGCTTCTGTCATTCTGCACCCACCAGCTTGCCCCAGCAGTCGCAGGAGTTTATTGTAGGGAGCAGAGCTGAGCGCAGGATACCAGGCTGTCTGATCTGACCCAGCTGCACTTGGCACACGATCAGAGGGGCCTGCTCCCCACATCCCAGATCACAAGATAGTAAGCTGCTCTAAAGCCTTGCTCTATTTAACACCCATGTTCCTATGCTTCCGCCCCCTGTCCCCAGGCCATGCTTGTAACTGGGATCACCTGCGTGCAATGGCATCCTAGCCGCATTCCTTCTTCCCCAGGCGCAGGGCCATGCAAGTGGCTCAGGAGTCGCTATCGCAGCTCTTGCTGCCAGCGGATTCCCCGTGTGGGAGTGGATAGTCAGGCACATTTACGGCAGCGTTTGCTAATGTAGCAAAACAGTGTTTTAAGCCCTGCACCTATCACAATCATCACTGGCTTCACCTGGAGACAATCAAGCCCAGGCATGGATATGCAGGAGACAAGCAGGCTAGGTCACAAAAATTCAGATTGTCCCATTGCATCAAGCCTTGTCCTCCTGCCTTCGTGGCAGCAATACTGTAGTCACTGGAAATTGTGTTCAAAGTATTTCTTCGTAGTTACTACTTCTGATGAACCTCTTGTTCATAAAATAGTAGATTTGGGCAACTGAGGTGTGTATGAACATCTGATATTAAGAAAAAGTAGGTTCAGTTTGAGGAAAATTGGTTTGAATCTAACCAGGGCGATCGGATAGTTATGAATAATAAAAAGTCACGTGTGAAATATATATTCAGCAAAGTTAGGTGTCCAGTAAAACTAGTTTCAACATTGTTTGCACTACCTAATCTCTAAAATTATAATGTGTGAGTCACAGCCCTTAGATGATCTTAACCTTTACTAGAGGATACCCTGCTTTGTGTTCAGCAGCATAAACAACTGAGCAAGGACCTGTGCAGACCTGGTGAATACAATAGGATCCTTTTGACTGTACTGTAAGTAATGCATTTTCTTCTGTAGAAAAATTGTCGCATGTTATATGCAGGACAACAGTTTCTGAATAATCAATTGAGAAATTACCATGTTCATATTCAAGTTGCAATTTAAAGCTTTTTTTTACTGTTTTATTATGTTTTTGGTTTTTTTTAAATAAAAAACATAAGTAAGTCCTCTATGAGATAGGCGTGTTTGTATAGCGTAACTCTCTTCAGGAAAACTGCATCACTAAATTTTTTAGAGAGTTAAATGAAGTAAATGGATGATAATAACAAATGTAGGGCATGAAATGAAATGGAAGTAGGGACTTAAGCATTGCTTTCTAAAGCTTGTAGAGAGTTTGGAAAAGAAGAAACTGTGGATAGAGGTAAAGGCTAAAAGAATTAGAGTAAGAAAGAGTGATGGTGGAGCAAGTCACAAACAAATCAAAGAGCTCAAATTTAAGTGCATTCAAGATATGAAAGTGAACTGTCTGAAAGTGGTTTGTCATGGGGCTCAGGCCCTTCCTAGCGATGGTAGTATTGCTATAACCACGATATTCAAAGGGTGTGCATTAATGAATATTGATAGCATATATTATTAAAGCAGAGATCAGCATTCTGAGTTCACTGAATGTTGGAGAACCAAGATGCTGGAAAGTGGAGAACACAAATGCAGGGTCATGGTGGGAGCTGATAAGGATTCAATGATTTTACAAGGCATGAGAGTCTGAATACCATTTCTCATTGCAAGTCAGAAACCTAAGATATTTTTCCCCTTTGGAAATCCTTACATTTTCCTCTAGAGTGTACTTTATTTTATAGAAGATTCTGTAGGTAAAGTGATCATATACTACAGGAGGATGTTCTAGATTTCCAGATATTCCACATCTTTACTTCCTTCTGTCTGTTGACAGAAGTTGTTGAACCAAGTGTGGTTAATGTCTAGAGTTAAAAGTATTGCCACAGATGTGGAATGGATGGTTTTCATACTGCTCTGGAAAAGGCTTTTCTGTTCTATCAGTGTCTTTTAGCATCTTTGTTCCTCCAGAATTCACTCATTCATCTTCACATTTTATTGTTGAAGCCTTCTCTGCCAAAATCACCCTTTGCTATCTTTCTGATGATAAATGCCATGATTGTTCTAGAGTTTCCTCTGATTTTTATTTTTAGGTGGTTTTGTTCAGTCACTGGGCTGGACATGCCTTTGCATGCAGCAGGCACACTTGTTTCCATTTGCTGTTCTGTGTACATGCTCATTTTCCCTTCCTTAATAAGCAACACTGTATTTCCAGGGTCTCAATAACTCCCTAATTGCTCAAAGGATATTTCTCTCTTTTGTTAGTTATGTGGAAGTCTGGGGTTTTCTTAAATGGTGCTCAGTTGTTCAAGGTTTATGGATTCACTGTAAATGTTCATCACTTCCTCATTAACAAGTAAACTTAACTTTCTCTCTGGTGCCTGCCTGTATGTTTATACACAGCCCATTCAAAAACGTATAATATTTTAATTCTCACAAGGAGGAATATTATGCCTTCCTACTGCTTTGATTTTTTGTCTTGTTAAATTTAACTGACTAGCCTTGACTGGCTCCCTTACTTTCTGCTTTATAGACCTGTACTTTTGACTTACAGCTTTTTATCACTTAAAGCCACATTAAAAAAAGAACACTGGAAACAAAACAGTTTCAAAGGAATTGTAGCCTAATCTTAATGAGGGTTTCTTTGGTATTACTTCATCCCTCTTTGACTTTAATTTTTATTCTTTCATAACTTCTTGAGTAGGTTGAGTAATTTTCCAGACTCTGTTTCCTTGAAATAGAAAGCTGGTATCCCTGAATTCAAATGGCTTGGAATCACTGGTACCAAGCCAGGTCTGTACAGCGAAGGGATTGACTTATTGCTAAGCACGAAGTAAAAAGATTTGTAAGCTAACTGTCATTTTTCTTTTCTTCTTTTCCAGAGCTATAGAAACATGAAGATGCTGTTTTTCCTGTGTCTTTTAATTCTTGGGCTTCATTCCAACAGTTATTGCTATGAGCCTAATTATCAAGGTGTAAGAAACCAAAATCAAAGAGGCCAAGAAAACCGAAACATGCCACAGCAGACTGTAGGGAACAGTGTTTGTCAGTTTGCATGTTGTTTCTACAAAGAGATTTCTTCTCGTGAAAACAGTGGGAATATTTTCTTCTCTCCTTTGAGCATCTCTACTGCCTTTGCAATGCTGACTGTGGGTGCCAGATCAGACACTCTGACACAGATTCTTAGGGTCCTTAGCTTTAACCCACGTGAGATTTCTGAAAATGAAATACATGAAGGTTATCGTCAACTCATACAAATGGTAAACAGAAAGAATGAGGGGTTACAGCTGAATATGGGAAATGTCCTGTTTGTGCTTGACCAACTGAAGCCACAAGATAAATTTTTAAGTAATCTCAGAAACTTCTATGAAGGAGAAGTTTATCCCATGAACTTCAAGAGGGCTGATCAAGCCCAGATAAAGATCAACGAATATGTAGCAGGAAGAACCAATGGGAAAATCAAGGACCTCATAAGTAACCTTGATCCACTTACTGAAATTCTCCTTATTAGCTATATTTATTTTAACGGTAAGATATACATATCATATTCTCCTACTTCGTACATTATTTCCTCAGGTCAGTCTTGGACTTCATCACCTTTTTTTGCAATAAGGTTTTGCAGATGGACTCATATCTTGTGTTCCTTTTGGTCCTCACTGTCCTGATTTTGGCTGGGATAGAGTTAATTTTCTTCCTAGTAACTGGTACAGTGTGTTTTGGATTAGTGTGAGAATAATGTTGATAACACACCGATATTTTAGTTGTTGCTAAGTAGCATTTGTCCTAAGTTAAGGATTGTTCAGTATCTCCTGCTCTGCCAGCAAGCAGGTGCACAAGAAGCTGGGAGGGACACAGGCAGAACAGCCAACCTGAACTAGCCAAAGGGATGTTCCATACCATAGAATGTCATGCCCAGTATAGAAACTGGGGGCAGTTGGCTGGAAGGGGCGGATCTGTTGTAACTGTTATTGTTATTAGTGTGTATATATATAATATATATAAAATATATATTATTTGTTAAACTGTTCTTAGCTCAATATATATATAATATATATGTAAATATATATATATAAAATTAAATAACAATAAGTGTAATGAAAAGGAATATAACAAAAAGAGAGAAATTAGACCAGAGAAAAGACAAGTAACGCACAACACAATTGCTCACCACCTGCTGACCGATGCTGGAGCAGCGATCCACCCCTTCTGGCTAACTACGCCCAGTTTCTATACTGGGCATGATGTTCTATGGTATGGAATATCCCTTTGGCTAGTTCAGGCTGGAACCCTCCCAGCTTCTTGTGCTCCTGCTTGCTGGCAGAGCAGGGGAAACTGAACAGTTGTTAACTTGGGATAAGTGCTACTTAGCAACAACTAAAACGTCAGTGTGTTATCAACATTATTCTCACACTAAATCCAAAACACACTGTACCAGCTACTAGGAAGAAAATTAACCCTATCCCAGCCAAAACCAGGACACTCACCTACACCTAATTATAAACAAAGCTATTGGAAATTATGTTCTGCTTGACACTGATGATAATTCCTAGCAAAATTTATGGCAAATTTTCCTATATCTTTTAATATATACATTTCTTTACTGCTGAAGATTGAGTGAAATATGCTTTGAGGAAGGCATCTCTATTCAGTAAAGCATCTAGTCCTACACAGTCTAGTGGGATTTAAGCACTTTCTTAAATGCTTTATTGGCTAGGAATTAATTTGAAATCCACTTCAGCTGTTTTCTTGTTTAGCAAGTTCAGAGTTAAATTCAAAGAACACTGTTAAAGTAAAACTCAGCATCTTACCTAAAAGAAAATACTTTTACTCAATAGTTTTGCTGTTACTGAGTATGTTCCTGTATCCAAAGCTAAACACGTAACAGTAACTTTAGTTTCACACTCTCGTTCTCCTTTTTTTTTACTAACTATGCCTTTGCTGATAGTATGGCTGTAGTCCTGATGTGTCTAGAGGCATAGGTTTTCAACCTATTGTTTTTGATTTGCAGATTCTAATATTTTCCAGTGAAGAGATGGACCCACCAGTATCAAATACAAGCCTAATGACAATAAGCTTGTTTTTCTTAATTAACTTGTGCAGTCTGCTTAGATACAGTCTGCAGATCTTCCCAGAGCTTTTCAGACTGCTGATCTAATGAGAAGAGGAGGAGCAAGGCTGTAAGGCTCAGTCAGTGGTCTAATAACAGATACCGTGTCTTCTTTCAAACCTTCTCTCTCACTCATTGTACTGTATTCTGAAAGCAAAGCAATCATACTCAGAAAAATAATATTCTGTAGTTTATCTGATAAAAATATTATTAAGCTTTTAAATTGAAACAGATGATGTATTAGAAATGCTATTCTTTTAAAAGAAATGCTGTTCTTTTAAAACTGTTAACCTGGATGCTTCCTCTCTTCTCCCCAATATATGGTTTCCCCCGACAGTAATTCAAAACCATATTTTTGTTTTGTTTTGCTTTTTATCTGTGTCTCTGCTCCTTGTGTTAATCTCTGAAGATTTGGCCACAGCTAAATGGAGCTGTTTGGAATACAGATGATTGATGTTTCTTAATTGTCTTGAACACATACTTGTGTGTCTCAAGCAATGTTTTCAAGATGGGCTTTTATTTAGCATCAGGCACGTCTTTCAAAACAGGCAAAAAAAGCTGTTGATTTTTCTTTTACTGAAAGGTTTTTGAAGAAGGAGCAATAAATTTAGTAGCGCAATGGGGACAAAAGCCTGAGAAACCTTGTATTAAAGATAACTTTGTATTACAGATAACTTTTACATATTCTGAAACAAGTTTTGTTTAAAATTAGATGTTCATTCTTATTACTGAAATGATTTCCCAGCTCATCCAAAGATAGCAGAGATTCAGTTTTATCTTTTCAATTTTAAAGAAAACCGATTAAAGAATAGGCTTAATAGCAATAATAAGGATTTTTATCTTGAAATTGAGAGTAGGTTAATGCTAATTGATCTAGAGGCTGGGATTAATCTGGAGAGGATCTCTAAAGCTCAGGTACCTCTATAACCAGGCTATACTTCCAGGCTCTTGTCCACTCTCTGTGCATTACAAACTTCCTTGCACAGTACTGGTGACTCTCCTCCCTCTTTTTTGTGGTGTGGTGTAGTGTAGAAGTCCTTCCCTAAGGACAAAAGTCTGGCAATATTTTCCTAGCTCTCAGCCAGCAGGCATGCTATTCCACTACTGTACACCAGTCCCTTATCATGCCCTAGTTGAGCTGGTCACCACAAAGTATCTTACTTCGAGGTTCATTTTTCTCCTTGAACACTGTGAAGCATTTGAGAAAGGTGTCATCCCTAGAAGGTAGCCTCCTAAGAGAGAGGAGAGCATAGGAATAAGAGTTCCTCTGAAACAGGAGGAAAGGATTGGTGAATATCATCCCTGTCTAATCTGTGTGCTAAATCCTAACATCCTACTCTGTTTTTAATCAAGCAAAGCTCTTTCTGAAATCAGCGGGTGTTTTCCCTGAGTTGGGCACTAGATAAAGGTCGTTTGAGTGTTTCAGGACTTGTGCCATTCATGTGTCTGTGATTCGTTCTGGTTTTTTTTTCCCCTTAAGCATATCAATGCAGAAGTCCTGCCTGTTATATATCTGATGATAGAAGAAGTCACTGTTAATGAAGAAACATAAAAGTAGCAACTTTTCTCATCTTCAGAGTACTGGCAGTTGTCAGTTTATATTTTCAGAGCCCAAGACATGCACTAACCAAGTCTCATTTCACTCTTTCCAAATACTAAATAAGTGCTGCTTATGTCTATTTCACAGACGGTGGAAACAGCAGACGGTAATAATTTCATTTGTACCAAGCTGCCTAATAATCATTCTTCAAACAGAAATCAGAAGTCAAAAGGGGTTGCATCTTGTTTCATGGTTTTCTTGATGGCACTTGTTTTATTTAGCATTGTGGCTCTACTTTTGCCTACTAAATTTAATAAAAAAATTAGTTTTGTTCTAGAAGGCAAAATTTACTACAGAGCAACACCTTTCTTTAAAAAAACAAAACAAAACCACCAACACCCCCTCTCCCAGCTTTCCCCCCTTTTTTTTAATCTTCTCAGCCTCTGAAATGGATGAGGTGGATAGCTGGAATTTGGCTTAGAAATTCCGCTCCGCTGAGGATAAGAATCTTTAAGAGTTTCAATGTAGACAGTTTGTTTCACTATGACTAAGCGAGGAGCCTTTGGAAGTTTAATATTGTGAGCATGACAGTAGAGAAGTTTTCTGTTGTTGTTTTGTTTTGTTTTTTAACCCAGCAGTCTGGTAGAATTTTCATTACTTTATTGGCCATCAGCTAAAATGATAAATAACACCCTTCTCTCTGCAAGTAACCTGAATCCCTTCATTTCTCTGGAGAATTCATCCCTCATGTCACCCTTCACAAGTCTATTTTGGTGTGGGAATAAGGAAATGAGAGAATCTTTGTTCTTCTGAGCTCTCATTTAAAGGCTGCATCATATGAGGGCTTTATAGGCTCCTTAAAACTATTGTCATGGAGGAAAAGTGCACATTAGAACATTTGGTATCTCATTTAAATGAAGGATACTGCAGCCTGGTGTAAGATCTGAGGGAGTTTTTTACATCACACTCTACCTACTGTGTGTTGCTATTGAATTATTCTGAGTATTCAGTAAGCTCAAGTGTTCATTGCAAACTGGTTTGTCTTTGAAACTGATTCAGTGTACCAGTTTCTGTCATCTATGAATGTGTCCTATGGTGATTTGTCCTATGGTTTCATGCCCTCAAAATATCGTGTAACTCTGTCTCTTATATTTTAAGCTGAATGGGAAAAACCTTTTGATCCAAAATACACTAAAAAGAACAAGTTCTTTGTGGATGGGTTCAAGACTGTGGACGTCCCGATGATGTTTGGAATGGGCCTGTTCAAGCATGGCTATGACGAACAGCTGTCTTCCACTGTGGTGCAAATGGATTACAAAGGAGGTGCTTCGGCATTTTTTATTCTGCCTGATCAAGGAAGAATGAGGAAGCTGGAGAAAAGATTGTCTTGTGAACGTATGTTAAGGTGGAGGACATTAGTCTCAAAAAGGTAAAACTCTGCACTTCTTGGTTCAGATAGTAGGCAAGGACACACATTAGTTTCAATCTGCTGGGCTATGACATAGAATCAGGATACTATCTTTAGTTCTGTTTTAATCTACAGAAGAATTCCCACTGACCAAAGTTGAAATCTGGCTCTCATGTCCCTGTGTTTTCATATTCAGTACTGCACAAAGTGAAAACTGTCACAGCTTTAGGACTTTAGCCATTTCTGCATTTTGTTTCCCATCTTCAACTCTCCATAGCCCTCAATTTTCTGTCTTAAGACCTCTTCTCACTTTTTTGGGGGAGGTCTTCTGCCTTCTCCTATTTACAAGTAAATTCCTACCACTTTCCTTCAGCCTTTTTTCTTGTCTCTTGCTTCCTTTCTGCCTATTACAGTTACCAATGATTGCACATTTAACGCTGAAATAACAACTTTCATTTGGCAATTGTGAGGACAAAGCTCAATGATAAGGGTATAGAGCGGCTGGCACATTGCAGAGACCCCGCATTCAGGCTCTCTGAAGACTTAGGAAGGCAAGATTAGAATAAGCTACACTTGCTTCAAGGTAACTTTGAGACTAGAAGGCAGAAAGTCTATATGCTTTCTAAAAACAACTTTATACTCCTTCTGTTTAGTGTCATGTGTAGCAGTAGCCTTTGATGGGACAAAATATGTGTACAAGCATAGGCACAACAGGTTTACAGAATCAAGCCCTTGTGTTCATTCACGAATCTGATGTGTCATGTTAGAGACCTTCACACATACACCTTTGAAAATAGTATTTTCGATGATCAATTCTCAAGACAAAAATGACATCCTAATACAGAAAACCAAAACCAGTGTCATGGTCTTAACTCCAATTCACTGTTAATTGGTTTTTTTTTTCATTTAAAAATAAGACAGAAAAAAAGTATGTAATTGTCTGTGCACCTTCATAGTTTTGAAACTTCTGGGAACAGTTATGTGGTTTGTGACTAAAGTCACTATAGGACAAATAAGATGATGAATCGAGATACTTATGAATCATTTTCGTCAAAGAAACACAATTGCCTTTAAAATCAGCGAGAAAGACACTAAATACAATTGGAGGGATTTATATTTCCTCTCTTCATCCCCTCCCCCCTCAGCTGAGGTAACGTCCCTAAAAGCCATGAATGGGAGATGTAAATCTCATAATATAAAAAGGCATCACTGTTAAAGACAAGCTTATTTCATGCAGCTCCCCATTTTTCATTGTGACAGTTGTCTCCTGCAAACTGATGACACAAACTCCTCCTTTTCCCCCTAGTTTTCAAAGCAACTGGTTGCCTTTGTTATTATTTAGACTCTCAGGAAGGTCTTAATAAAAGGGTTTGATGTAGGATATAGAACAGTTTAAGGACTGTGGGCAAGCTATGTTTGTCCCTGTTTCTCTGTCTGCAAACTGATGCTGACACAAGTTGCAGAAGCATTGTGAGGAACGTTTTTGATTACTGTTGGTTGCTGAACAGGGGATAGTACCAAAGTATTGCCAGTACAGGCAGCTGAGATCTATTTAATGGCTGAACTGTGGAGAAAACATCACTTTCTTTTCTGGAAAGTGTATCCCAGTGCTTCCTGCCTGGTTGCATTGTTGCTGTGTGCCTATGGCTTTCCCTTTCCCGCATGTTGAAAGCAAATGGGGGCTTGTGAATGAGTGTCTTTATGTAATAGCAAGACAGGTGATTCCATGACAGTTGCACCCTCGCTTGAGACAGCATCAGCACCGTCAGAAATTAGGCAGAAGAGATCAGCAACCTTTTATCCATCCACTAGCACTCTCATTTTTGGGTACCAGCCAGACTTGGCATCAGATGCTATGCTATGCTGGAGGTATGGGAACTTTCCTTCCCACATGTCCACTGGATGACTTGCTCTTTGGCCAGCTTCATTAAGTGCTCCACATCTCCCTGACCTGGAACCCTGGACTGTTTCTCACCAAAAAACAGTACCTACTGTCAGAATTGTCACTAACTTCTGTCTCATTATGCTGCTTCTAGCTGTAAGTGTTGGCTTTAACCTTTGAAGAGGAATTGTTAGATCCTTACTGGAAGAGCAAGGAAGAAATGAGTCAGAAATATGGAGCTTTGATTAATTTATGAAAAGCAGCAAACTAGTCACTTTCCAAAAAGAAAAAAAAAAATTGAATAAATCCGACATTGGACTTGACATAGAAAAAGAGTTACCTATTGACTAACTATATTCTGTCAATGTGCTTTTGTTTTTTACTTTGTCATCCATACAATCACCACCACATATTGTCCTGCTCCTTTGGTATATATTTTTGTTTTCTCTGTCGTGATTTATATGGTAAACACAAAAGGGCAACTTTTTTTTTTTCCCCCAAAAGTAACCAGTGAACTTGGATGTGTTGGATTTTTTGTGCCCAGCCTGATACACCTAAAAGAATCACTTTTTTTCAAGGTGAATCCTCTGCATCCTCAGTAATGGGTCATGATGAAGGTGCTTCCAGCAGAATGCACAAAATATCCCTAACTTCTGAAAATGTCAGATGAAGATCCTTAGGGAGGTACAGCTGTACTGTTGTGCTGAATGATCACTGGGTCAATCTGACTGTTCATGTGTTGGCTTACTGCAGACCATGAGCCAGCAACCTACAACCCTATCCTCTCAACCAGCCTTCCAACATTGTTATAAACCTTCCTTTCTTCTCCCCAAATTAATGTCACTATACATTTCCCATGTAGGCTAGAGAGAGCCTACAAGCAAAATGTCTTTGGGGAGGAAGCAAAATGACTTTGTCTCTTGGGAGTCTGTGTTATACTGTGATATCTGATCAAAAGTTTCACTATATTCTTGCACTTCTTTTCTGGCAGCTCAGCAAATTTGTATCTTCCGAAATTCACTCTATATGGGACATATAACCTAAAAAATATATTATATAAAATGGGCATCATGGATATATTCACTGATAAGGCTGACCTGTCTGGGATCACTGGGCAGCCCCAGCATAGAATTTCCCAGGTAAGTTACGCTGCTTTTTGTTTTATGGGCCCATGGTTACTGATAGTTACATCACTTTCTTTACAACTATTCATGATGCAAAACTTGTGTAAAGAGGCTTTGCTTCACATGGAAAGGCAGCTGTTGGCATACAGAGTATTTCACCCATGTTACTTGCGCTGTCAGTGCAGTTGAGTTGGAGCTGGTTACAAGTCTGTAATTTTTTGATCTGGGAGGCCTTTTGATCTGTGTGGGGCAACCTTATAAACCAGACATGAACAAATCATCGTCTATCCACACCTTGGTACCCTCCTGTAGCATGCTGTTAAAGTCATTACATTGCTGCTTCTGTTTGTGTCTACTTTTAGCCTGCTTGTGGGCAAGCGGGTAGCTGTAGGATGTATCACTGCTTGTGTTTTATGGGGAGAGGAAAGACACTGCTTGCTTTTAAACTGTTTGGGGGGAAAGGAAAATGTAGTTATTAAAAACATTGACTTCAAGCCTATGAGCAATGACTCTCATTAATACCAGGCCCAGGCAAAAACTACAGATAAGTCATACTTCAATAAACCTAGAGTTTAAAGCTGACAATCAGTGCAAATTTAATTGTCTAATATGAACAAAATAACTGCCCTCATGACCTCAGGTGGAAATTAGTGAATTAGGGTCTGTGAATGTCTTGATTTTGCAAGGTGAAATTTACATGTTTCTCTGCTCTAGACCTCCATTTCTGGCCCTTCTCCTTTGCTCCCATTTTTTCCAAGACACAAAGGAACATGGGAAACAATTTCAGGATGCTATTCATAGTGCTAATCTGCGTGTTAATTCTTCAACTATATGAACTTTTAATGGATAGTTACATGTGATCTTGCTTTCTTAACCTTTAGTCTAGCTCCACAGATCCGCATGAGTGGGAGCAGGGAATAAGAAAAGAAATAAAGCAAATGTCTTCATTAGCAGGGACATGCCCCTTCATGAAGGATGAACTTTTCTCTCTGGGGCTAAGAAAACTATGCTGCATGTAGCTTGCTGATTTTTTTCAACTTTGCTCTCTTTGTGCAGTGGATTCACACCTGTCCATCTGATGCTTGTTTCTTACCAATAACTTCTTCAGGCACTTTTAGCTCAAGTTCTTATTTAGGTGACTGGTTTTGTACCCCCTTGACTTGTAACACGTCTGTTTCTTCACAGGCTATTCATAAGGCTGTGGTAAAGGTGGATGAGACTGGTACTGAAGCAGCAGCTGCCACAGGCATGGAAATAGTGCCTATGTCCGTTCCAGTTACCATCACATTCAACAGGCCCTTCATAATGGTCATTACTATGGAGAGCAATATACTC
Source organism: Haliaeetus albicilla (assembly GCF_947461875.1). Taxonomy (NCBI): domain Eukaryota; kingdom Metazoa; phylum Chordata; class Aves; order Accipitriformes; family Accipitridae; genus Haliaeetus; species Haliaeetus albicilla. Next base: position 17,249,789 of record NC_091487.1, read on the forward strand.
TTCATGGGAAAAATCATGAACCCTCTGAAAAAAGATTAAGTTGATATACATATTAGGTATGCAGTGATCACCACTGTTAAATCAAGTGTTTGTCCTGATGAGTACGGCATGGCTACAGAGGGCTCTCCACCTTTTAACTGATGTTATTCACTGGTTTTTTGTAGATGAGACTCTTCATCAATTTAAGTTGTCATAGTTGCATGTTTGTTCGGGCCTTGGTTTTTTTTTTGTTTGTTTTTTTTTTTAAAGAAGGTTGCATTCAGGCAGAACTGTCATTAGATCTGGGACAAAATAGGCCTGTGTGATACTGACAGCATAGATACATCTTCTAGCAGGGAAGATGAGGAGCATGTGGGTGGAGAGCTTTGTGTAAGCCTGCTTCTTCCCTCATGGCTGCCTTCTCTCCTTTTTTTTGCATTGACTGACAAATGGGTACAGGTTACGGCACTTCACTACTTGTCCCCATTTTCCTACCAACATGAAGTTCATAGCTAGCATAGATCTTAACATGCATAATGCTTGCTACCTTGCACAGTACCATTGTTGTCCAGTGAGTCTATTACATCCTTGCCTTTCAGCTGTCGTCCCAGCTAGGCTGCTGCAAAGGGGTCACAAAGAAGGCGTGTTTTTCCCCTGCAGATATATACTGGCCTGCCCACTGTTTGTGAGAGTTTACAGTCCAGACTCATTCCAGGGCAAACATTAGAGGGTCTAAGAACTGGTTCCAAGAAAGAATAGGTAGATCAGATCTCTGCAGTTCAGTGCCCTGGAGCAGACTTTTGAGAATCAGATATACAGCTCAGAGCAGCCAGAAGACTACTTCTAGCCTATGCCTGCACCTAAACCAGCTTCTAGAAGCCCCCAAGCAGCAGGAAACACAAGCCATCTCCCCCTGGTGCCAGTGCCTGTACCATTACCATCTGGCCCTGGGAGATTACCCATGGTAGTAAGCACCATTCCAGTATTGTTTGTAGGATCAAGCACCCTACCAGTAACACCTATACCCCATCAGTGACACTTACCGTGTCTCTTGACATAACCCCTTCTGTTCTCAGACTGTCCAGTAACACAACATTGGTACTCTATTTCTCATCTGCTTCATGGTTAGTATAGCCACAATATTATAAAGATCTTTTTTCACTATTAAGATACACAATACTAAAAGTCACATTCATAATGCACACGCTTATTTATTTTTTCTTGTTTACTTTCCTATCGATTTTTTCTTCTATTTTTCACAACATCTGTCATTATTTTATTTCTTTGCTCATGTTCATGGTATATATCTGATCTCTGGTTGCAGGAGGGGTAAATTATTGACTAAAATGGGTTAGTCTGTTAATAGGTATTAAGCATTAACACCATTCTTTGTACAGCGTTGCAATGTGCAGACAAATGTACTATGGTAGAAGAACAACAATGAATAAACATGACATTAAGAAGTTTCTAATTTTGATATTTTATTTCTGTAATTCAGAGTTAAGACTTAAGTATTGTTCTAGCACATTTTTCACTGGTGTCAACAAACAGTTATTGACATACTGCTCATACACGTTAGATCAGCATGGTCATGTCAGCTTCAGAAAGCCCTCTGTCTTTGGCCTGAGCAGTAAATCCCTGTTCAGCACATGGTAGGTTATCACTGTTAGGAGAACTTTTTGGGAAGGTTGGGCATTTCTTTGATGCAGAGATGTTTATTTCAAAGGCTACAGACAGCGTGCTGCTTCTACTCTATCAATCACGTGTGTAGCTCTGTGTGTGTCTCTCATCTCTCTTCTAAAAAGCTCTCTCTTGACTCCCTCTAATAGCTATGTTACCAGTCTTGGCATGTGTTTTGAGCTGTGGTTCCTGTTATTCCATAAACAAAATACAGACCATCTAGATCATACGTTTTTTAATAGATTATGACAGGAAAAAAATGAAAAGTACTTAGAAGCTATCAGCTTTTTGTAGAGGAACTCACTTCCAAATTAAAATCACAGTGAAGAAAACCTCATCTGCGTGGCATTCAAATCGGGCAATAAGGAAGAATAAATCTAGTATTTCCCGAACTGAAAACTAGATGTACTTAATTTGTTTTCATTTGTCTTTGACTACATCACTGGATCCATAGCAAACCTTGCCAGAGGGTACTTTTCTACAGGTTCTTACAGATCTTTGTAATTTATATTGATCTAGAGGCACTGCAGATCTTGCTAGGTTACAAACAGTTTTCTGACATAACTAGATCTTGCAATGTGCTTTCCTGTAAAAATGTATAGCAATACCTTCAGATGTAAATCCAAAAAAACCTAACTTAAAATGGGGGGGGGGGGGGCATATTTACACAACAAAGTAAATTAGAATTATGAGGAAAAACTTCAGAACATGGAAGTCATGATCAAATCAGGGAACGCCCCCTGCCAAAACGAACAATGCCACAACATTAAATCTAAAACTGTAATAAAAAAGGACAAGGACAACTTTGAGAATAAAAAACTTATAGAAGTCATAACATATAATGATATATTCTTTTTCAAAGACATCAGAAACCTGCCAGAGAGCGTGAGGGGTGCATAGATATTCAAAGTGTAAAAGAAGTGCTCAAGGGGAATACTGGCAAAACAGAAAAGCTCAGTCTGTTGCACGTATACTTCCTTTGCAATGGTTGAGCCTGCGAAACTATTTCAAGTTGAACTAATAATAGAAGAGGTTTTAGAAAAAAAGAATGAAAGAGCGAGTAACAACAAATTTCCAGGAGTGTTTATTATGCATGCAAGAGCTCTTAGCAGTCTCAAGAAGAAAAATGTTAAGCTTTCCACTCTGATGCATCAGTTAGACTGGTCTCTATGCCAGAGAAATAAGAAGTGACAAATGCAACATAAGTTTTTGAAAAAAAGGTGCAAGTGAACATGCAGTGAATTGCAGAACATTTAGTCCAATTTTGGTATTTTGGAAACTGTAGAATTTGTAGTTGTATGGATAAGTATAACAAAATATTGAAGAACTAACATGACTTTCATAGAATCATAGAATTATTTAGGGTGGAAAAGACCTATAAGATCATTGAGTCCAACTGTTAACGCACACTGCCAAGTCCACCACTAAACCATGTCCCCAAGCACCACATCTACACGTCTTTTAAATACCTCCAGGGATGGTGACTCAACCACTTCCCTGGGCAGCCTGTTCTAATGCTTGACAACCCTTTTGGTGAAGAAATGTTTCCTAATATCCAATCTAAACCTCCCCTGGCGCAACTTGAGGCCATTTCCTCTTGTCTGATCACTTGTTACTTGGGAGAAGAGACTGACACCCACCTCGCTACAACCTCCTTTCAGGTAGTTGTAGAGAGCGAGAAGGTCTCCCCTCAGCCTCCTCTTCTCCAGGCTAAACAACCCCAGCTCCCTCAGCTGCTCCTCGTAAGACTTGTGCTCCAGGCCCCTCACCAGCTTCAGTGCTCTTCTCTGGACACGCTCCAGCACCTCAATGTCTTTCCCGTAGTGAGAAGCCCAAAACTGAACACAGTACTCCAGGTACGGCCTCACCAGTGCCAAGTACAGGGGGACGATGACTTCCCTGCTCCTGCTGGCCACACTATTTCTGATACAAGCCAGGATGCTGTTGGCCTTCTTGGCCACCTGGGCACACTGCTGGCTCATATTCAGCTGGCTGTTGACCAACACCCCCAGGTCCTTTTCTGCCAGGCAGCTTTCCAGCCACTCTTCCCCACACCTGTAGGGTTGCATGGGGTGGTTGTGACCCAAGCACACGACCCAGCACTTGGCCTTGTTGAACTTCATACAATTGGCCTCGGCCCATCGATCCAGCCTGTCCAGATCCCTCTGTCAAGCCTTCCTTCGTCAAGCAGATCAACATTCCTGCCCAACTTGGTGTCCTCTGCAAACTTACTGAGGGTGCGCTGGATCCCCTCGTCCAGATCGTTGGTAAAGATATTAAACAGAACTGGCCCCAATACTGAGCCTTGGGGAACACCACCTGTGACTGTCTGCCAACTGGATTTAACTCCACTCACCACCACTCTTTGGGCCCAGCCATCCAGCCAGACTTTTACCCAGCAAAGAGTACACCCGTCCAAGCCATGAGCAACCAGTTTCTCCAGGAGAATGCTGTGGGAAACGGTGTCAAAGGCTTTATTGATGTCTAGGTAGACAACATCCACAGCCTTTCGCTCATCCCCTAAGTGGGTCACCTTGTCGTAGAAGGAGATCAGGTTAGTCAAGCAGGACCTGCCTTTCATAAACCCATGCAGACTGGGCCTGATCACCTGGTTGTCCTGTAGGTGCCATGTGATGGCACTCAAGGTGATCTGCTCCATAGCCTTCCCTGGCACCGAGGTCAGACTGACAGACCTGTAGTTCCCCAGATCCTCCTTCCAGCCCTTCTTGTAAATGGGCGTCACATTTGCTAACCTCCAGTCAACTGGGACCTCCCCGGTTAGCTGGTAAATGATGGAAAGTGCCTTGGTGAGCACTTTGGCCAGCTGCCTCAGTACCCTTGGGTGGATCCCATCTGGCCCATAGACTTGTGTGTGTCTAAGTGGTGTAGCAGGTCGCTAACCATTTCCCCTTGGATTATGGGGGCTTCATTCTGCTCCCCGTCCCTGCCTTCCAGCTCAGGGGGCTGGGTACCCAGAGAACAACTGGTCTTACTATTAAAGACTGAGGCAAAGAAGGCATTAAGTACCTCAGCTTTCTGCTCTTCCTTTGTCACTGTGTTTCCCCCCACATCCAATACAGGATGGAGATTCTCCTTTGCCCTCCTTTTCTTGCTCATGTATGTATAGAAGCTTTTTTAACTGTCTTCTATGGCAGTAGCCAGAATCCTTTGCAACAGGATTCTTTGACTGAGTTGATAAGTATGTGGGTTACAATGGTTTGATTGATTTATGTCACATAGTTCAGCAAAAATATAAGATTCCTCAGCAAAGGATCTCAAAAACCCCCTAAGCTAGTAGGGAGGCAAGATCCTTTATAAGCAATAAGTTCCAGCATATGTTATTCAGAGAAGTCAGAGATCACGTGGGACTTTAATGAATTGTGAGGTGACACATTTTGCTGGTGGTGCCGCCTTGTTCATGGCTAAGGATCTCATGGTACTCAGTGACTGGCTGATAAAATGGCAGAGGAAAATCACTGCCAAAGTACAATGCAAAGAATATGAGGAAAGAAGCCCTTGTTTTATATGTGGCATGGTGGTCTCTTAAGTTATGCATTGCCACTCAGGATAGAGATTTTGCAGTGATGCTGGACAGGCCATTGAATATGTCATCTCCATGCTCAGTGCTGGTGAAAAAGGAAACCAAGCAGTGGGAGATACGAAGAAAGGAAGAGGGAGAAAGGAAATATCAGTGTGCCCCTGTGCCATGGTATGCCCAGACTACGTGCAGCACTGGATACTGTACTAGATGAACATTTAGTCTAAGTTAAGGGTGGCCATTTTATACAGCTTATAGGATAATGTTATCTGTACATATACTGTGTATCTATGGGCTCAACTCAGAGCCAAAAACTAAATGTTTATTTCCTTCTGCTATGCCTGAGGGTGTCTAAGACAATAGTATGGGACTGGCAGTTAAAAGCGTTATTATTTCCTCGGTTAACAGCAATGCTTCTATCAGCTCAGTGGTTCAGTAGGAAATAAGTAAAAATCAAAGCCGACTTATATGACTCAGTAGTTTAGGAGCATTCATTATAAAAAAAAGAAGTGTGGAGTTTTGGGTAGTTTACAAGGGTCTTTTATCACTTCTTTGAATGATTGAAGGAGGTGAATTTACATTTGTATGCTTATTTGCAGTTTTGGTCTTTCTACAATCATTGATCATACTTTTAACAATCACATGAATGTCTTGCTATTTACCAGTGTACCTTCAAGAAGCCTCTAACCAGACCTATCATATCTCTTATTTAATGTTCCTGGGTTTTGTTCTTTTATTTCTCTTTCAAAGGTATATATATATTTTAATGGGAATATCTCATTACTAGCCTGTTTTCCCATCAGATTCATACCAAACTTTCCTGTTTAAAATTTATTTTTTTAATGTGAATTAGCTCTCACTATACCAGTTCTAAAGTATTTTTCCTCTACATCTATGATCTTACAGTATATGACAAATCTATTTTTAGTCCATGAAAAAAGGCAAATGAGAATAAAACTTTGAGTGGCAAAATAATGACTTCCTCATTGTTCACGTCCCCTACAACTGATGCAGAATTTTTTTCCATCCTGACTTGAAGAAGTAAGTGCTTGGTCTAAACTCTATTGTAAACAATTACTTTCTTTCCAATCAGTCTTTTTCTACAATAGCCTTTAGATAATGTCCATAGTCCCATATTGGTATTATCTTCACATCCAATAAATGACATTGCTCTCCCAAAAGAAATTTCAAGATGCTGAATTTTCTGAAGTTGTGACAAAAATTTAAAATCTCAAAAATTTTCCTGAAAATTTGGTTTTGAAATTTTCTTCTATTTGATTGGTAAATGGTAGAAAGTTTATCACTTGATAGCATCTTATAAAATAAAAGTTAGTGTGGAACATTTTAATCATTTCTGTTTGAAAATGTTGACAAAGCAAACGCATTCCTGAAAATGCTCTGATTTCTCTGACTCTGCTTTCTTACATGGAAATTGTTCCCTCAGACAACTTCCAAGAAGTTTTTCTGAGAAAGGATTTTTAAGGGGGACAGTAAGGGCTACAGGAAGAATCTGTGTAGTTGCACAATCTAGGAAATTTTCTCAGATGCAGAAAAAAGTTGAATTGAACATTTGTGAAGTAGTTTGTTAAGTAATACAACGCTGAAACTGTAGCTCAGTTATAAGCCTACTATCATCAAAGATGAAGTAGGGACCCCCAACTTAAAGGATTTATGGACTTCTTAGCTTTGGCTATGCACTGAGTGACCATAGAGCAACTAGTAGAAATAACTGGTTTTACAGTAAACTATGAAGGGAAATGTGTTCAGAGCGTGCTGGTAAAAAAATGCCTCCTTTGTAGACAGTGAATCCTCCTAGGCTTAGTCCTGGCTTGCAGGATTCTGTTTCTGGTCAGGAGATCCTAGTCATTGTGCTTCACAAATTACCTCAGGAGGGATCTCAATAGTTCAGAGATCTCCAAAGAGCAGGGGATGCCAAGTGTCATCTGTGCTGTAATATTTGGGTGTTGGGTTTGGAGTTATAGTAATTATGAGTGTGGAGGCGAATTAGAAAAACAAACGTGTTTGTTAAGAGATTAATTCAATCATCATTAGTATGAGAGTTGGAGCATTCACAAAGGCTGGAGACCAGCTCAAACTGGTTTTCCTAATCCCCACCCACCTAAGTCCTACCAAAGGCATTAATTTAAAAATGTTGCATCATCAAGGAAAAAAAAATTACTCTCACTGGCTGATCAATGAACCTGAGAGCAGGACATCGTCACCTAGAAGTTCTTGTGACCTGATTAACCTTTTTGCTCTCTACAGCTGAGCCCCATTCTTGCTGACCCCAGCCCTAGGTGTGCCATAATGTGTGCCATAATGCTCTGCTGCTCTATGGAAGAAAACACCTGGGTATTTTGTGAAAATCAGTCTGGCTTTTCCCTGGTCCCCAAAGGTTGACTTTTGCTGAAGGATCTTGCTGTGACTCCTTTAGGAATGCCTTCCTCTGTGATTCTTCAACAGGATCTATTGGCTATTGCTCTCCAAGCTGATGGAGGGAGCAGGGGGTAGAGATATGGTGTGCCAAGGAGATGAGAGTGGTCTGCAAGTGACTGTAGGTGATGTGAAGAAAGGCAGGAAAAGAATGTCAGAGCAGATACCAGTATGTAGGAGCCAACACTAGACAGTGTATTGACTAGTTTGGGGTAGGGAAATTTTGATCTGTACTGAAATAGTCACAATTCCAACAGTTTTCTGTTAAAACTAACAAATTTGAGATGCTTGTGTAAAGGCTGATTACATGGAAAAACGGCTTTTTTTACTTGTCTGCATATTGATCTAGAGTAGGGTTATAAAAGCTATGCGGTGTTGGTCTAAATCTTCTCCCAACATAGTTAAAAGCAGTAGCCAGAACTAAGCTTAATCTACTCTACATCCATTCAGAATAAAATTGAAACCTGCCTTCATTCTGGTTTCGTTCCCTGGTGGACTCCTGTGTTTGTACCCTCATTTTCAACAGAGCTGTTCTGTATGAGTAGAGAGACTGACAAGGATTAATAAACAAGGTAAATTGCCTCTGTGGCTTGCGAGACCACTTTCTGGGTCCTTTCTTTGTGCATTAGCCGAAATCCATATTGTGTGCTTGGGCAGCTGAGCTTCTGAGTCACAGAATAATGTCATTACTGTTTACTTCAATCCACTTTGATCAGCCTTACTTGATCAGCTGCATGATTAAAGGTAGGCACTCAGTTCAGTATCACTCAGGAGTACAGAGGAGGTAAAGGAAACAATTCAGACGAGATGGTCCCAGATAGCAGGGTCAGTGGACCAAATGGGAAGGTGAAGAAGAACTTTTTAATGAAGGCTTTCAAAATAATGTTAGTTGCTTAAGTCTTGAATTACTCATTGGGATGGTTCTTGTTAACTATATTTTCATGTTGTATAGGCACACATTTATTACAATTTTAAGTACTATATTGCTGTTGGAAACCCATAATTAATTGATTAATTTCTTTCTTTCTTTAATGCAAGAACATTATTAGGAAAGAAGGATGGGCCAGTAGTTACACAGCATTGGGCTGGGACTTGGGAGTTTCTGCTTCCCTTCCCAGCTCAGTCACAGGTTCACTTTGTATAAACGTAGCTTCCTGCCTACTTATAGCTACCCACTGAGGATGATCATCCTTCCTTTCTCTGTTTAAACAGACAGAGTGGGATTCAGGTGCCTTACCATAGGTAAATAGTATGATTTTAAAAGCACAACACTGGACTGGCAGTAGGTGAAGAGGTTCAGGTGAAATGATCCCTGCTGGCATGGTGCTTGAGTCAAACTGAAAGGTGGAAAAAATCTTTTTAGTGAGCACAATGATCTTATCCTTCTCTATTTTCCTGTACAAGATTCTTGTGTTGTAGGTGCTGGCAACAGATACTTGCATTTTCTAGTCATGAAAGAAAAAAATTCTGGTAAAAGAGTTGGCTTGGGCAGTGTTGCGTGATGCATGCAGATTATTAACACTTGAGATTTATATGTGTCTAATCACCTCTCCCCATGCTATAATGTACCTAGGTAGCTAGCACCTCTTGGATGCAAGGACTAAGCACACCAGGAAAGAAGACGCTTTCTGCAAAGTCCAGAGGACTTTTTATGGAAGCTTGCAACTGAAGAACATTTCCGATTTCACTTTGAAGCTGTATAAAGCCACATCCTGCAGAACACAGATTTTCAAGTTGTGTATCACTATTACCAAGGGAGGTGCCATGGTATGAAAAAATGATCCTATCTTCGTTAAACTCAATAAAGAACTGAAATGATGCTCAAGGCCATTGAAAGTAACTTTTTATTTTCAAGTCATCTTATCTCAATGAGGATGTTAGTTGTGTCATTTCTATCTTACAGATGAGAAAACTGAAACCCATCAGACAATGTTAGTCATGTTCCCATGGTCAAAGCTGAGCTGCTTAACAGAGCTAGCAATCTATCCTGAATTTTCAACCCAGTGGATGTCTCATCAAGCAGTCCATCCCATGCTGAAGTCATTCCAGTATCCTGAACATTATTTGGGCAATGGAAAATATTCTTGGAGATCTTTATAGTCAATAAGATTGCAATGTGGTTATTTTGTTAACTGTTTGGGGGGTTAGAAGGAAAAGGAAATGGAATGCATACTGTTCTTTCACAAGACCTCAGCTGAAAATCATTCAGATATGAAAATCTCAGAAAGCTATTTTGTTACTAATATTAGTATTACAGAAACACTCAAGTCTGAAAAGAAAGTCCATGCTGAAGCTGTTACGTGCAGAAATAATGAAAAACATGCCTTCTTTTGCATGATTCTGCGGTCTAAATGAAGGTTTCTAATGTTAGAGCAACCTGCCTACTCTCCTGCCCCTTTTTCAGGAGGGGTCAAGTCTGCTGTAGGTCCTGTGTCATATCTGCCAACCTGCACACTTCTGAAGCAGCAGTCAGAGGTTTAGTTGTTATTAGTGCACCATACATGTAACACACCTGCTACATTTGAGTAGGTAATTTGTAACTGGCATTGGTTTTCCAACCGAAAAATGGTGATGAGTGTTAATTATTGGTCATTGCCATTGGTATAGTATATTTTTTTTAAATTCTACTCCCTACTCTCTACTTAGTTCATACATACTATTAGTGGTGCTATTTCAGATGAAAAACAGTTCTGTGAGCAAAACTTCCCCCTCCTCGTGAAAGTTCTCATCACTATATACAGACTGTATTTCATCCCCAAGTCACATTCCCTTTGTAACGTAATGAATTTTGCCTTCATGGCGGGACAGTGGAGGAGATTTTTCCAAGAAGTATTGAAAGCATGGTATGACCACTGTGTGCAGATTGGGCCTTTTTTCTTCATTACATACCTCATCTAAACTAGAAGAACCAGAGATGCATACATCTTCAATCTTAACAATTTTCCCTGCACTCTGACTGCGTGATCCTTCCCAAAGACTATTAAATAACTCAAAACTATCAGGGGGGAAGGGAGGGGAAGGCAATGTCCATTTCCTTCCTAATTCCACACTCTGTTTCCTTCATATTGCAGCTATGTCAATGTACTTGTGGTCTATGTATTTTACACTTAGAATCTTTGTGTTACCTATGATATAATAGATCTATAGGGATGAAGATTTTTTTGATATTTGAAGTAACCTGTGAGTCTGTGAGCCGTAATCCCAGAACAGCTATTATTGTTGCTACGTTGACATGAAAACTATAATTTCCTGACCTAAGGTGTAGAAGCATAACAAAAACACTGGAAAAGTTGAATGGTTCTGTTGTCATCGAATATACTAGTCATTGGTTAATTAAGATCTCTTTCAACCTGCTTCAGAATGATTTGTTCAAAACAAAACAAGCTGGCAGGAAGCTGTTTGCAAGATGTTGGTAAATGCATGATATATTATATAGGTCTATTTCTTCTAAAAAAGTCAAAATGTGAGTTGGGATGTGGTATAGATACTGACCTACATGAAGTACACAGCAGTAACATAGGCTTGGGTAATATAGAATTTGTCATGGTTTTAATTCTCAGAAGGAATAAACCACATCTGTTTGGTTATTTCAGTATTCTGGACTTCTATTTCTGTTAAAATAAGTAGTAGAGAAGCAAGATCTAGTTCGATAGATGAATGATCAGTATGAATCTGGTTAATGTGGTTTCATGGCATAGTTTTAGAGTTGAAATTGCAGTCAGCAGAGAAATGGGAGTGTAAATGGCTCGTGGCAGTGCGTGGTACACCTGGCTGCGTGCATCTGTTCATCGTTTTAGTTTAAAGCTGGTGTAGCTCCTTATTGCTGCTGCTATAATGAAATGCTAGAGAAATGCCTTGTTAAAGTGTAGCTTAACATTATTAAAAAACAAAACTGTAATTACAAGGCTTCACAAATGAAAAAGAAAACAAGAAGCTTATAACCATTTTGTAACACAGTTCGTCCTTGACCACCATGACCTGTCATTCACCTAGGCTTTGATGAGTAGAATAATCTCTCTGTTTGTGACCTTTTACAGACAGAATTAGAAGAAATGAGTAAAAAAGGAGGGGGAAAAAGAAATAAAGAGGAAAACAAAGAAGGGGAGTGTCAAGACAAGCTTTATCTATATTCTGTCTCCATGTTTATCTGTGTTTGCAATGACAAAATTACACGTGAGTAAACAAGTACAAAGGAAAAAGAGTCGTCACAAATGGGGAAACATATTTCATGTCACCGCTCAATCGTGGTCCTTGTTGTTAACTGGAAAAATTCAGTCAGTTTGATCCACTAGAATCTTATTCGTATTGGAAAAAGTTAATAGAAACAAGCAGTACTTTTTTTCATTCCAACAGTTTAAATTTGTGTGAGAGGGACAAAGGGAAGGAGAATTGGGTGCGCACATGCAGTAAGTCCATGTGTGGGAGTAGAGAAAACGGCTTGCTACTTGTATTGCCACCACCTGCCTGACGTGCACACAGAACTGAGGTATATGAGGGACCACATCAGTCAGAGTAAGAAATGCGTCAGGGAAACATGTCTATCACATATCCTCTCAATGGCATGCGATTGCAGTCAGATGGAGAAGGTACAGGCAATTAGTTCAGAGTCCATATTCAGGCTGAGGATCTGGAGGAAGATTTGGCTCTGGTCAGGCTTTGGAAGAGCACCGAGCTGCTGTGGTGTGTGGCTGTCAGCTCCATGTGTGCTTCAGCACGGCACAGGAAGACTGACTTCTGGCACAAGGAGTTAGCATCTGTTTCCAGTAGTTCCAGGCACAACCTCCTGGTTTCCAGTAGGATCCTAATTACACAATGTTTGCGCTAAGCTCCTCCACATGGTCAGAGGTAACAGCTACTATTCAAATGACTGAGGTTTGTCAGCTCCATTGGCTGAATTGCAGAGGTCATCCTTGGAAACCCTATTTCACCAATATTTGTTCTGTTTCCTCTTTTTTTTTCCGGTTGTCTCTAATTTTTATCAGGTCTGTTTAATGTTTAACAGTGCAAATTAAGCAGAAGATGATGTAGCAGTATAAGTAACAGTGTGGAAAAGAGCATGGTCAGCTGAATGCAGCAGGGCTTCTGATTTTGTAAGTACTGCACATGTATTTTTCTTAGAGCCTTGCAGATGATGCTTTCTGCGGTTGATAGCATTTTCATGTTAGCTTAGTTTCATTTGTCTGCTTGTGACTTGGTTGTGTGCGAATGTTGCAAGGAAATATTAATTAAGCAAACATGCAAGGGACCAGTGGGACCTCTTGTTCTGGAGGAATATGCTTAGCCTGAAATTAGAATAAAATAACCTTTGAAGTAATGGGGACTTATTAAGCAGTTGTTAAAGCAGAATGCTGATGAAATCACCTTTTAGGTTGGAAACAACCTTCACAGTGACTCAAAATTAGCATAATCCCACTAGTGACTGAACAACCAGGTCCAATTTATAAACTCTTCTAGTGACTTAATGTATAAAACAGCCACTGAATTGCTAAGGCCAGGCTCTCTAATTAGGACTGGGTTGAGTGTAGAGGGTGGGTGGAAGACCACAGTTTAAATTTAAGTATTGCTTTTATTCCTATAGGCAAACTAATCTACGGTTTGGCAAAGAATTATTTTCTGAATTTCCAGTTTGCAAAAATACAGCCCAGTTTTAATAAAGCCTGTCCAGTTTTTTCAGCTTTGAAATGGTAGCAAAAAAATATTTGTGGCTGAAATTTTCTAATTTCAAAATATTGACATTAATGTGATTAACATCTCTAAAGGGAAAAATATGTAGGGAAAACTTGATGACAATATTCAGTGTTTTCCAGCTTCTGGTAGAAGTACTTCTTTAATATTTCTGTAGAGAACTGTGATACTAAGAGAAGTTTTTTTATCTGATCTGTTACAGTAGAAGTTAAAAACAGAGCCATGCCTAATGTAAGCTTGCTGCAGAAAAAACATACTCTTTGCTTCAGAAGTTCTTTGAAATTTAGGCTAAGCTCTGTTTGGACACAGGAAGTGGTCATGGACAGACAAAAATTATCCTCTTTTTCACTTAAGTGTGCAATATCTCAACTAGAGAAAAACAGTCTATGAAATGTTAAACAGCAAGTACTTTTGAAACACCCTCTGTACTACATGATTGCTTCACTTGTCTGCAGTACATAAGGGGGGGGGGGGTTGGCTGGGAGGAAGAGGGACAGTTCTGCTTAAAAGAGATGCAAATAGTTGAATCATATTCCCATCTAGGGCTATACTCCATCTTTCGGTTTAAGGAAACTAAAATGTAGTGTTACCACTTCTTACTGCAGGTCACTGCAGTGGTCACTCTCTGCTCTCAGACATACTCAGCGTACTCAGATCCTAGCTGATATGAGAACACACAGCTAGTGTATATACTTGCTATAAAAACAAGAAAGACCACCACAGCAATAAAAAAAAAAATAAAGCAACTGATTAATCACCAAGAATCCTGGAACTTGGGCTGCCCTCAGAAGCTCTATCTAAATCTTGTTTAGATAGTAGATAGAGTCATCTTTTACATCTGGCAATGAACACAGGACCAAGAGAACTTCACCTTAGCAGGACACGGGAAAATGCATTCCTGGAAGAGAAGGATACAAACAGGCTGTGTTGGCTGGAAACCAGAAGAGGAGTCATAACAGTAGAAAAGTTCTAGAAAAGTTTTCACATAGAAGCTGCAAGGGCAAAAAGCTTCTTTTCATAGATAGCTTGTTACATTTCTGAAGACAGTTTATATGAGATTCCTCCCCAGAATAGCAGGGAACTGAATTCAGTAAACTACACTTGTTCCAGCTCCTATGGAGTGCAGGAGGCTTATGTGTAGTATATCCTATCAGCATTAGGAGAACAAGCATAATGAAGAAACTTGTCGTCTCCAAGGGGATTAATCTGAGTGTCCTTTGATTTCCAAATGGGATCTGTGCTCCTCTTTTTCTCTTGGACCCAGGTCCTTCCTCTGTCTCTAGAGGAAGCCACACATCCCACACAGGTTAACCCATGTTAAGGGGCAAACCACCATTTAGCAAGTTACAAACACTTGTTGCAGCTCCCCAAAAGGAGGGTCCACTCATCCAAAACATCCAAACATGCATCTCATTACCTGGTGCAAACCTGCTGCTTCCCGCATGTCTTTATGCCCACTTCTGAGTGCCCTGCTGCCATGCCACAGGATGCCCCAGGCTTTTGCCTTGAATTTTGCCTTGAAGTTTATGTAGATCCATCACTTATCAGCTGTGGCCAATGACTGGCCATGTGAGTAACTCATCATGAAGGAAACAGGGGCGTGATTTTAACAAGCACCGAATAGTCCGTGATAGCCATCTGTCCGAGTGCTGCTGCCCTGATGAAAGGGAGGGAATTTATTCCACTTCCAGTGAGAAGTGAGCTGCCTCACATTTACCAAACTGCATTTGGGCAGGTGCTGTGGAGTATTTGATGTCTTTGAAACCCACACCCTGTCTTATCTCATGGTAACTTGTTTGTTTGGATGTATCCTATAGGAGGCAATGATCCAGGGAAGATAATGTCATTGTTAATAGAGATTATTATGGACTTTGGCTCTATACTTGCCAAGGAAGAAGAGAATTGCCTTTTCAGGGCAGTTACAATGGAATGTTGTGGTTTTATTATGCCTGACATTTTAGTTTATAATTTGGTTGAATTTATTAATGACATTTATCATTGTGTCCATGGGCACTTTAAATATCCTATGTACGTTAGATCTTTACATTTGCACTATATAGTATTTATGCTAACAAACTATTCATTATTTCTTACTACCAAGATCATCATTACCATATGCTCATCTAATGACTGTTTATTTTGTGACAGAATAATTTGAAAAGAAGATGAAGTATCTCCTGTGCCTGTGTTTACTCCTTGCTGTTCTTTGTGCCATAACCCATTGCCGCCATGAAGACATTTGCCATGAAGTCAGTAATACTAATCTGCGTGATGGAGCAGAAAATTTATTAACACATAACTGTAGCAAGCAAGGTTCTAACTATGCAGATTTTGTATTTAGATTTTACAAGCAAGCTATATCAAAAGAAGCTGATAAAAATGTTTTCTTTTCTCCTGTGAGCATCTCCACTGCCTTTGCCATGCTGGCTATTGGTGCTAAGTCAACCACCCTGTCTCAGATTTTTGAAGGACTGGGCTTTGACGATCTGACTGAGATTCACATGCATGATATACACGAAAGTTTTCATAAAGTTTTAGCAGTACTGAACTGTACTGATGTTAACATCACATTAAATATAGGGAATGCCCTTTTTACAGCTATTGGGTATAAACCACAGGAGACATTTTTAGAAAATACCAGACAATTTTATGATGCAGAATTTTTTTCTAGCAATTTCAATAAACCAGAAGAAGCTAAGAAGCAAATCAATAAATATGTAGAGGACAAAACCAAGGGGAAAATTCCTGAATTAATTGGACATCTTGATGCAAGTACTGTATTGGTTCTTGTTAACTACGTTTATTTTAAAGGTAAGATATTTAACATAATTTTCCAATAGGTGATTTTGATGCAAACCAAAAATTATAGGGAACTCTTGATGATTTATTAGCAGAGTGACTATTTAGGAAAGAGCTAAACCGTGCAGGATCTTCAAAGTAAAGATTAGGTCTGGCCAAAAGCAGGGCATCTGATTGTTGAGAAACACTGATTGTTTGATTTTCGCCCAGTTTTCCTGAAAGCTGTGGACAGAGAAGTTCCACTCTAGTGGACTGCCTCATAGACAGGGACCCACTGCATGCAGTCTCTCTGGTCTGAGGGCATAATGACTGAAGACGTTTCCAAGATCTCTGTGCTGACTGTATGTGCCAGTCAAACTTAGGGGACTGACATCCTTGCACTTCCAGAGTCCCCAATATTATGGTAGATCTACTAGGTACGCTGCATGAAAACTTGGGACATAGCATTTTGAGGGCCTGTGCTTCTGGAGCCCTGCTTGAATGTTAGGATCCTTTATTCTGCTGACAAATTCCGCACCAGGCTGAGTGCAGTCATCTTGAGTCGGGTATGGCCTAACAGGAAAGGCATAACAAGATCTTGTGGCTGAATGTATAAGGGGTTGAATTTAAATTACATAAAAGGCACAGGTAATGGTAACATATGGCTACAATAGAAGCAGGACTCTCTCAACTGGTCCTCATCAACCTTTGGTTGTTTTTCAGCAAGACAGGACTTACACTAACTACGCTGGACTTACTGCACAGCTAAAATGCTTTATTGTGTGTTATGCAGGACATTGAAGTGATTTAATGATCCTCTTCTCCCATAAACAGCCCTCCAACATCCTAACATTTAAGTTGGTCTGATTTGTATCAGCCATTTTTTATGATCTTCACAAGGTTGAGTGCAACATCTTCTCTCTTCCTCCATTAGCTGCCTGGGAAAAGCCTTTTGATCCTTTGCATACATATGAGGATGATTTTTTTGTGAACACAAATGTATCTGTTAGAGTCAACATGATGCAGCGTGACAGTAACTATGACAGTTACTACGACCAGGATCTCTCTTGCGAGGTGGTAGAGCTGCCTTACCAGGGCACTGCACGAGCATTGCTCATTCTGCCTGATGATGGAAAGATGAAGCAAGTGGAAGATGCTCTCTCCAAGGAAATGGTTTGTAAATGGCATAACAGACTTGTGACCAGGTAACTCTAGAGAGATGGATTACTGTTTTTGAGGACACATCATTATTTTTAAGAGAAAGCATTAATTTCAGATCACCTCCTCCTGGATATAATGTCCTGATTTCATAAAGCGGAGTTTTAAGCGATTCCCAAGATGAGTCAGAGCAGACCATAGTCCATAAGCAACTGCAGGCTTTCTGACCTGACAGAAGGGGACACAGCATTGTAACAACTGCCCCAAGACTTGCTTGGCTACCTTTTGGCTACCATACCTCTTCTTTCATGGTGCTAACAATTCATTTGCTTCAATGTGTCTTAGATTTTATCCTCCTTTTCCCTTCTTTTAGCCTTTCCACAGTTGGTCTGCTTACTCTCTGTAGCCCTCTAGCCAAAAAACACATAGCTGCGTTTGTGGCACTGGGAAGAAAGAGTGGTAATGAAGAAATTAGTTTATTTTTCTAAAATCAAAGAGACAATGTAGGTACAGATGCCAAAATTGCTCAGGGTATATAAAAGCTACCATCAAACAAATTAGCAATCAAAAGAATGCTTTCAAGTGTCACTGAAGTGCATACTATCCAGCCTGCCGGCTGAAACAAGGCTGCAATGCTTCACTTCTGTTTCATTTTCTTTGTTCAACAGGAGATTAGACCTGCGGTTACCAAAGATTTCTATTAGTGGATCTTATGATGTTAAAAACCTGTTCCAGGAAATGGGCATTACTGAAGTATTCTCTAGTAATGCTGATCTGTCTGGAATTAGTGGCAGCCATAATCTTTGGGTTTCACAAGTAAGTGAACAGACGGAGATGTTAACGGGGCGGTGGTTGGTGGCTCTAATCAATTATATCTGGGGTTTTTAAAGACTTACTTTCCCTCCTTGTCCTACTGAAGTTATAAGTAAAAACTCACAATGACATGTAGGGGCTTGCTTAGTAGTTGTGCTTTTCTACAGAGAGGGTCTGCTGTCCCACCTTTGTATTATTTTAATATTATTATTAAAAGGCTGGATATTAAGTACATAGAAATGTTGGACAAGATCTTAAATGATTTCTTGGCACTGGAATATGATTGCTTAGATAAGATTGTGTCAAGTAAATTATAAAATAGGAGTATATTATGATATTTGTGTGGATTAGTACCTAATTTTTTAATATCCTCAAAGTTTCCAAGAAACATCCAGTTTGCAGTAGCAGAATTTCTCCATGTCAGTTTAAACTACGTTTTAATGTGGCAGAGATGCCAAATACTGCCCCTGTATTAGCATTTAAATAGCAGTCTCCCATTAACCTTGGAATAACAGAGAAAGTGTTGCTGGAGGAAGTCCAAACTATCTAAGAAAACAAACCAGCGAGTACATGGGCTGTTACTGTCCCCCTCTACTCAGCACTGGTGAAGCTGCATCGACAGTGCGTTCATTTTTATTTTTGGCTCTCCCCATTCAGTCCTGACGTGGAGAACACTCCTGTTGCAGGCCATTTGAGATTTACCATACAATAAAGTTTTGTCCACTGATCTTTATCACTCCTTTCGTCTCCTAAATATTCCATAAAAAGAGAGTTTATCTTCACCTCCTGCTTGCTGTCCCATGTATAAACCACAGCATTTGCTCCTTTCCCCTGCAGGCAATTCACAAGGCCCTGCTGGAAGTTGATGAGGCTGGAACTGAGGCTGCAGGAGCCACCGCCATAATTGTTACCAGAGTTCTGCATCCTTCTGTTACCATCAAATTCAACAGGCCCTTCCTTATCTTGATTTCTGACAAAGAAACCAGCACCACACTTTTCATGGGGAAAATTGTCAATCCTACTAAGAAGTAATTGCTGAGTTATTGGGCATACTGGTATTCGGCATGAGTTATAATGGCTACAGTGTTTGCACATATGGGCTAGTTAGTGCTAGTAACTACCCTCTGATTGAGGGATATTCAGAAGTAAATGAGGAATTTCCTTATCAAATTAATAAGCAAAAAAATTGTAAAAAACCCCCAACTACTGACAGTTTTTCAATGTAATATTTTCCCTAGTTGAGTAATTCAAGTTATTAATACATTTTCCAAATTTTCCTTGGAAGACAATTTTTTGTAAAGTCTGCTGTTATTTTTACAAGTGAATTGTCTCTGCTAAGTGGTTTTGTCCAGACTGCTTTCAGGTCTGGATTACTCACCAAAAGCTTTATCCCAACAGGTAACAAGTCCCTCACAATTCCACTACATCTTCTCCAGGACTTGCAGACAATCGGTAGTCACCTGAGCTGGTCCCTACAGAGTCTTTTCTTCCTTATGTAGCTCTTTGCTGCCTAGGCCATTGTTGTTTACCCTCAACCAACCTGTTCTTTCTCACGTGTTCCAATTCTTTACCTAGGACATCTTAAAGAAACATTGACAAAAAAGATATAATCCCTGAGACAATAGACTTATTCTGCTGTAACACTCACTGTAAGTGTCTTTTTGCAGTTCACAGGGTCAGCAAAAAACTTTGAGAGACAGCGACATTAGGCATGAACTGTCAAAGAGGTGTCCTGTGACAATGTCATCCATGAATTATTGCTATGGCTGATGAATAAAATGAACATTGTCATTTAAATCCATCACTTAAGAACTGACTCCAGTCTCTTCCTACCATTTTATAATCTTTTAAAATCAACAAAAACTTTCAGTCATCCTTATTAACATAGCAGGGTGTCTGTAAAATACATTTTAAATGCTGTTAAATAAGTCCGACTTTTCTCGTATGGAGATGGTGATTCTTTGCATTCTCTCCTTATGTGCCTGCTTGGGTAAAACCTGTTTTCAAGAAATACGTAAACACTCTCTTGCTGTTGTGGGTCTGCGGATCACCCACTCTTACTGCAGTGGAGCACTGGGGCCCAGTGCTCAGCCTTGCTGAACTCTATATGAACCCTTTATGGCACAGCTGCTGCCTCAAGGAGAGGCTGACTCCTGCTTTGACAGCTGCTCTCTCACTACACTGCTTTGACTCGTGCCGTTGCATATTGACCCTTGATAAATTCTTTGCAAGTGGAGTTTAGTCCCTGTCCCTGGGAAGATGACACTGCTGAATGTACATTGCTCATTCCTACAGTGGTCCTGGCAATGTGCTGTAAGCACTGCAAAGGAGATGCAAGCCCCAAATCCACAAACAAGCCTCCCACCCCGGACATCTCTCTGGCCCTCTGACCTTGGTCCACCCTGCGCAGAGGTGCTTTACTGAGACTCATCAGTGCTTGTAGCATGGGTTTGGTGTATGGGAGGCTATGCTTCTGACTCAGGGGGACTTGGAGACTGCTGCCTTGTACGAGTCCCTTTGCTCCAAGCAGCAAGAACTCAATAGAAGCCCTGAGCTATTGCTTCTGCTAGGGCAAGATACCATCACTCAGTGGACTGGGAGATACCACACCTCTGCGCAAAGCAGCGGCTTTTACAGAGTTGAGATCAATGATAACTTGCTGTGGTGTGAGGCAGCCTGCTCTGTGGTGGCTGAACAAACTCAACGAGAGCTGGGAGCAGCTCCAGTGAGATCCCACCCTGATAAATCTGTGCACTGGTGCTGATTAGAAGGTAGGATGGTGAGATTTTTATCAGTGGGGTGGCAGAAAAACAGGTTCTTGGCCTATTGCTAAAGGGAAAAAGGTTAGGAAAAATCTCATGGTTGCTAGGACAGAGTAGAAGCTTTGGGAAATAACACATGAAGCAACTTCCTGCCCCATCTACCTCCCAGGCCTTTGCTTTTGAGAATGGAGGCAAGGAACTTCAGGAGGAGAGCTGTGCTGGGAGTTTTCACACTGGAGTTTGAGCAGTGACTTCTCCTGGCAAAAGTATCAAACAGGGGAACTTTGAATGCTGGATGGATTTGAGAGTTATCTACCAAGATGTGGAGCATCACCACAGTTGTCCTCCAGCGGAGGAACTTCACACTCCAGACCAGCAGGTTGGCCTGAGCTGTGGCAGGGACCTGGAGCGGGAAGAGGGATCATCTGAAATCTCTCTGGAAGGGGAGGATGTGGGGAGGACAGGAAACAAATTAGTCTTGTGCCATACATACGTGGAAGGCACAAAAATGCCTGTAGTTCACAGTATGGAGATCCATAGAGCCTGGGGACTGAACATACCTGGCTGATGCTGCTCTCAGCACAGTCCTAATGATATTCTCTAGGAACTGGACAATTCTGCAAATTTTTTGTGGACAGAGGGGGCAAACTGTCCTAATTCCAAGAAAATCTAATTTCATTGGTCTGCCTTGCATCATTTGTTCTCGTTGCTTTTGTCTGTCTTAATATGTGGTAGGGAACGTTCTTCTTCATGCTATTTAGTTGGATTAATGGTAGAGAAGGAAAGGAAGGATTCTGATAGACATAAGCTGAAATTTTCATTTAGGGATTGTGTATTCATTATATCTGTGGTAAACACATGTAATTTTTAATTTCTTTCATTCATCTGTAGGTGACCTTATTAACACCCTTTAATCTTCCACTACAACAAAACCAGACCTGATTAGGACAGCTTAATCCCACACGTGCATTCCCTCAGTCTATGGGACACCTGGATCCAAACTAAGCCCTGAAGAGAACTAGAGCTTCTTTATACCCTAGTAAGTGTTGTCCACCTTACTTCCTGCAGTGACAGTCAGCAGAAGGGGATAACACAGCTTACAGTGGAGTGTGTGACCCCCTATCATAAACATCCAAGAAAAATAACCTGCAGTGGGTCCGTTAGCCCTGACCTGACATGCTTACAGGAAGCTTTGAGGAAAACGACTTACCTAAAGATAGCATATCTCAGCTGAGAACCCTGTGGGGGAAGATGGACCCACTGGACTGGGTCCCTGAAAGGCAGCCTAGCTGAGCCCCAGCAGGTCTGAGTGCCAGACTTCTCCTGGCAGCCTCTGAGCCATGTGGGAGATGGTAAGTTTGTTCTATCTGACCTTGTTTATGGTCCACTGGGACTCTGTTTGCTGATGAGATAGCTTCTGTCAGTAAAGCTCTGTTTGCTTTGCCCCATGGCAGAGTCCATGCAGTATGCTGTCGCAAACCATGAAGCAGTGGGATTGCAGGGCTAATGCAGTATGTGTCCAATGCATTTTACCTTTCATCAGTAAGTAAAGGAGCTCACTCAATGCCAAAAGGCACAAAGCAATCAAATAATCTCAGAAACACTAGTTGCTCAAATAAGCCCTGCTATTCAGATGCTACAAGTACTTTGGACTTTCCTTTCTCATTCCCAGCTATGCGGTTTGAACCTCAACCCTGATGTCTGGAGAACTTGCCCTTGAATGTGTACACCAGCCCTCTCCCCACAGTTATGTCATCCATTCATCCCTTGATCACTGCTACTATTTCAAGGAAATGGGAATTCACCGAAATGTAAGCCAGCCGTATTCTAATTGTTTCAGTAGATTCAGTACAACAAAGGCAGCAGGCTTTTTCCTGTACTCACACTCATTTCAAGCAGAGAATCACTAAGCTCTTAAAAACCAGATGATTATGATAGTTCCTGGGAAGGGTGGTTTTTGACTGTGTATTCTGAGAACCAAGAGTACCTTTATGGCAGCTACAAGGCGGTCTCAGTGCCTCACGACCCAGCCCATCTTTGAAGAGTCAGACAATATATTCTATAAGCAGAGGGGACAAATCTCACCATCACTAGCCCTTGTTCTTGTGGGGGACTTGAACTTACCAGGTGTCTGCTGGAAATACAATACAGCAGAGAGGAGACGGTCTAGGAGGTTCCTGGAGTGTGTAGAAGACAATTTCCTGACACAGCTGGTGAATGTCCCAAGTAGGGAAGGCGCCCTGCTGGACCTGTTGTTTGCAAACAGAGGAGGACTTGTGAGTGATGTGATGGTTGGAAACCATCTTGGGCATAGTGATCACGAAATGATAGAGTTTTCAATTCTTGGAGAAGTAAGGAAGGGGGTCAGCAGAACTGCCACCTTGGCCTTCTGGAGGGCAGACTTTGGCCTGTTTAGGAGACTGGTTGATAGAGTCCCTTGGGAGGCAGTCCTGAAGGGCAAAAGACTCCAGGAAGTCTGGACATTCTTTAAGAAGGAAATCTTAAAGGTGCAGGAGCAGGCTGACCCCATGTGCTGAAAGATGAACTGGCAGGGAAGACTGACCTGGTTGAACAGAGAACTTTGGCTGGAAATCAGGGAAAAAAAGGGAGTTTATGACATTTGGAAGAAGGGGCAGGCAGCTCAAGAGGACTGCAAGGATGTCGTGAGCTTATGCAGGGAGAAAATTAGAAGGGCCAAAGCCCAACTAGAACTTAATCTGGCTACTGCCGTAAAAGACAATAAAAAAAGCTTCTATACATACATGAGCAAGAAAAGGAGGGCAAAGGAGAATCTCCATCCTGTATTGGATGTGGGGGGAAACATAGTGACAAAGGAAGAGCAGAAGGCTGAGGTACTTAATGCCTTCTTTGCCTCAGTCTTCAATAGTAAGACCAGTTGTTCTCTGGGTACCCAGCCCCCTGAGCTGGAAGGCAGGGACAGGGAGCAGAATGAAGCCCCCATAATCCAAGGGGAAATGGTTAGCAACCTGCTACACCACTTAGACACACACAAGTCTATGGGCCAGATGGGATCCACCCAAGGGTACTGAGGCAGCTGGCCAAAGTGCTCACCAAGGCACTTTCCATCATTTACCAGCTAACCGGGGAGGTCCCAGTTGACTGGAGGTTAGCAAATGTGACGCCCATCTACAAGAAGGGCTGGAAGGAGGATCTGGGGAACTACAGGTCTGTCAGTCTGACCTCGGTGCCAGGGAAGGCTATGGAGCAGATCACCTTGAGTGCCATCACATGGCACCTACAGGACAACCAGGTGATCAGGCCCAGTCTGCATGGGTTTATGAAAGGCAGGTCCTGCTTGACTAATCTGATCTCCTTCTATGACAAGGTGACCTGCTTAGTGGATGAGGCTGTGGATGTTGTCTGCCTAGACTTCAGTAAAGCCCTTGCCACCATTTTCTGCAGCATTCTCCTGGAGAAATTAGTTGCTCGTGGCTTGGACGGGTGTACTCTTTGCTGGGTAAAAGTCTGGCTGGATGGCTGGGCCCAAAGAGTGGTGGTGAATGGAGTTAAATCCAGTTGGCAGACAGTCACAGGTGGTGTTCCCCAGGGCTCAGTATTGGGGCCAGTTCTGTTTAATATCTTTACCAACGATCTGGACGAGGGGATCCAGCGCACCCTCAGTAAGTTTGCAGAGGACACCAAGTTGGGCAGGAATGTTGATCTGCTTGACGAAGGAAGGCTTGACAGAGGCATCTGGACAGGCTGGATCGATGGGCCGAGGCCAATTGTATGAAGTTCATCAAGGCCAAGTGCTGGGTTGTGTGCTTGGGTCACAACCACCCCATGCAACCCTACAGGTGTGGGGAAGAGTGGCTGGAAAGCTGCCTGGCAGAAAAGGACCTAGGGGTGTTGGTCAACAGCCAGCTGAATATGAGCCAGCAGTGTGCCCAGGTGGCCAAGAAGGCCAACAGCATCCTGGCTTGTATCAGAAATAGTGTGGCCAGCAGGAGCAGGGAAGTGATTGTTCCCCTGTACTGGGCACTGGTGAGGCCGTACCTGGAGTACTGTGTTCAGTTTTGGGCCCCTCACTACAGGAAAGACATTGAGGTGCTGGAGCGTGTCCAGAGGAGAGCACTGAAGCTGGTGAGGGGCCTGGAGCACAAGTCTTACGAGGAGCAGCTGAGGGAGCTGGGGTTGTTTAGCCTGGAGAAGAGGAGGCTGAGGGGAGACCTTCTCGCTCTCTACAACTACCTGAAAGGAGGTTGTAGCGAGGTGGGTGTCAGTCTCTTCTCCCAAGTAACAAGCGATCGGACAAGAGGAAATGGCCTCAAGTTGCGCCAGGGGAGGTTTAGATTGGATATTAGGAAACATTTCTTCACCGAAAGGGTTTTCCAGCATTGGAACAGGCTGCCCAGGGAAGTGGTTGAGTCACCATCCCTGGAGGTATTTAAAAGACGTGTAGATGTGGTGCTTGGGGACATGCCTTAGTGGTGGATATGGCAGTGTGAGGTTAATTGTTGGACTCGATGATCTTAAAGGTCTTTTCCAATCCTAAATGATTCTATGACTCTCTGATTCTATGACATGCATCTAGGTAGCTTTTAGGGGTATAAAAATCCCTCATGTCAGTGTTACTCCCTAATCCAGCTTTCAAGTCTTGTCTCCAAAGCACAAAGGCACAAGGGTTTCCCAGCAGAAAAAAGTGCAAGAGAAACATGAACATTTTTAAATGCAAATGTTTCACTGAAAGCTCTATATATCCACTGCAGTGGGAGCTAGAATGAGTGTAAATTCTCAGGAGGGAAAGGAGCATGAAGACCACCACGGGCAATGTATCTCCAAGTCCTGTGACATATCCTCCGAATCTTACCCATCGATCCAACATTCCCTGTTGGGTAGTGCACCTCTGCCCTTACCCTTATGGGGCTGCTTTGATTAGATTTAAACTGAACACAGGTATGATATCATCCATTCCCTGTAAACTGTTAGCCAGCAAAGACTGATCTGGAAATATCCTTTATTAAGTTTCCAGTCCCAGGTATAACAGAGAGTCCATTTTTAAATAACTTAGTAATTGTGCTTTCCTCAGACTAACAGTTTTAAAGAAAATTATAATTCATTCATTTCATGTAGATGTCCTTGACTATGATTAATATTCTGGTTACACAAACTCAGCTCAGCGCTGATCTTGCTGCAAATGACTTTGCTGGCTTCTTGCAAAAGAGAATTTCCATGATGAAAGTAGCTTTTCAGTTCAATCCTACCCCTGGAGATTAATTTATTACAAGTGAATTAGCCTGATTGTCCTGGTTTCAGCTGGGATAGAGTTAATTGTCTTCCTAGTAGCTGGTACAGTGCTATGTTTTGAGTTCAGTATGAGAAGAATGTTGATAACACTGATGTTTTCGGTTGTTGCTAAATAATGTTTAGTCTAAAGTCAAGGATTTTTCAGCTTCTCATGCCCAGCCGGCAAGAAGGCTGGAGGGGCACAAGAAGTTGGGAGGGGACACAGCCAGGACAGCTGACCCAAACTGGCCAAAGGGGTATTCCATACCATGGGACGTCACATCTAGTATATAAACTGGGGGGAGTGGCGGTGGGAAGATCTCCGCTCGGGGACTAACTGGGCATCAGTCAGTGGGTGGTGAGCAATTGTACTGTGTATCATTTGTACATTCCAATCCTTTTATTATTACTGTTGTCATTTTATTAGTGTTATCATGATCATTATTAGTTTCTTCTTTTCTGTTCTATTAAACCGTTCTTATCTCAATCCGTGAGTTTTAGTCCTTTTCCCAATTCTCTCCCCCATCCCACTGGGTGGCGGGTGAGTGAGTGAGTGGCTGTGTGGTGCTTAGTTGCTGGCTGGGGTTAAACCATGACACTGATTTATACGAATGAGTCTTTATTTCTTTTATTTTTGATTGCATTCAGTTTCTTTTCCATAAGCCATCTGGAAACAAACTACTTATGATTTATTAATTTACTAAACAAGAACCGACCCTCTGTGGTTGGAAAACTTCTATTAACAGCAATGTGATGCTCATATGGATGGTCTGAAGACTTTCCTTTACTTGTGCAAATATCTTATTAAGGAAAAGTTGCTATATTGTTTACTATATCTCATGTAGGAAGCACAAACCACATGGAAGATGCTCTGCTGAAGGAAAATGTTCGAAAGGAAAAAAACAACATAGAATAAGATAATTCACTAAGTGTTGCCATTGTCATAAGAACTTTGATTGCAGCCAGGAAAGAATCTCAGAGGAAGAGAAAACATCTGTGCACAGAGATGAAAGATGTAATGAAAAGTGGGTCCTAAAATGCATATGAATGCAAAAGAGAGTATATGCCTAGACATCGTTTAGGTATGCTGTTCACACAGATGCAGATTCTTTAGCTATCAAAAAAGCCACACCATGTCTTGCATATTCAAGGGACAGTTACTGGAATGTATGACTTGAATTGTTTTGTTGTTCCTGTATC
The DNA here is from genome assembly GCF_947461875.1 of Haliaeetus albicilla. Taxonomy (NCBI): domain Eukaryota; kingdom Metazoa; phylum Chordata; class Aves; order Accipitriformes; family Accipitridae; genus Haliaeetus; species Haliaeetus albicilla. The sequence continues at coordinate 17,277,062 of NC_091487.1, forward strand.
TTCTACCTTGCAAGTCTGAGCTCTATCCTTCTGGTAAATCTTATGGGTGAAATTTTAGGACATTTTGGGCCTCAGTTGCCCCACCCAGAGACTACTACCTCATGCCTGTGCCCGTCATTATGCTGTGTGTCATAGTCTTGATATATTCACAGTTGTGTCAAGGGTGACTGAGAAGAAGCATCAAATAGAGGCAAATATGCTGCAGCATTTCAGCCGCTTCAAGGTTGGCAGGGTGGGAAAGATGGTGCAGCAATCATGACAGAAAGCCTGTGTAGGTACAGCCTAGATATCAAACTGTCCTGTGGAAGCATATTAATGTAAGTCACTGATAGAAATGGGATTGCGTTGACCTGCCAGAATGTGAGCTGCAGAGGCTAAGGGCAATGACACAGTGTCTTCTTTCACCTCCATTGGAAGAGGGAAGAGAATTGTTGCATTAAATGATCTCGATGTCCTGTCAGAATCCTCAACATTCCAAAAGCTTACAGCATCAACGACTTGTTTAAGAACAGGCATATGAGCAATGGAATCATATATAAATTTCATTTTATTGAATATATTCATTCAGCTAGCTGATCTGCCTTCTGCTTCTTCACTGTGGCCAACAATATTAATCTCTTTAATAATAATAAATGATGACACTTTGCAAGGTTTAGCCCTAATACTTTCTACCTGGCTTTGGAAGCAAAAAAGTATAATTCCAAAATATCTACATAAGGGGTTTTCTTAGTGTTTGTTTAAGGCCATGTCTGCAACAGAACCATAAATAATGTAAGGCATCAATTTAAATTTAAATAGTAATGCTAAAAGGTTTCTCTGTGTAGACAACTTCATTCCAAAATGAGAACTTTTATTCTCTGGTGAACGTGTCACTCTAAAAGTTGTTTGCATAAGAAGGGTTCCTTTACACCATGAGAAAAAGGTCTGTAGGGCAAATTCTGCTAGCAAAATGTTATTGTTTCAGTATATCACTTATGAGTAGTAAGATCCTTGCAAGAAGCGAAGCTTTTAGTGTGATTCTGCCACACTGCTTTCTGCAGGTAGAACTGGAAGTATGGAGCCTCAAGTTCTGGGGATTATAGGAAAAGGAGCCCAGTGCCACCATCTTCTGGTAAAATCAAGGAATGGACATGACAAATTCTGTCTCATTTTGAAACCATAAAGAACAGAGTCTTTCTGGCTTGCTGTTACTGTGTCAGTGGGAATTTTGATTTTTGTAAATTTTAGCTGCAGGATTAGTGAAATGCTGTACTTGGGCTGACTGCTGTTAGGACTATGGGTTTGGTATTATGGTAGGTAGTTCATATACAGATCTGATCAGCAGTGGGGAAGGAGGCAAATTAAATATTAGAAATTATTGGGAAAGAAAAAAAAAGCAAATCAGATAGGAACATTGTACCACGGTCTAAATCTCTCAATCATCCACACATGGATTAGACCATGTAATTCTGGTCCTATAATAACAGAAAGGATAAATAAGAACAGGAAAATCTTTAGAAAAAGGCGGTAAGGTTAATCAAAGGTTTGGAACAGCTCCTGTTTGCAGTGACAGATCTTCGGCCTGGAAAGAGACAACTTGGCATAAAGAAAGCAAAAATTATTTGTGGTACAGATTGGGTGAATGGAGACAATGTTCACCATTACCACATCTAACGCCAAAGCTCCAGACCATCATCAAATCCAGTGATCAAGTGCTTCAGTCACTAGGTTAGTAAGCAAAAGATTAGTACAGCTGAGTTAAAAAGGAAAATGGTGTGCCCTGCCCTGTTTTGCTGCTTGACTATGCAGCCATATGAGACAACCACAGGACAAGAGCCTTGGTTTGAGACTGAGGGGAAGAAGGTGCAGTTCCCTTTCCAGTATTGCCTTCAGGCTCCTAAATGCAGCTCCCCACCAGTGTGCTCCCATTCAGAGGTGTTGAACACCTCATGCGGGGCATTTCGACACCTGACGTAGCTTGGAGCTCCTGCTCAGGAGCCAGATGCTTGGGAGCTTGCAGAGAGGGATGTCTCTGTTGACCTGGCCACTGCTACATATTACCATAGTTGTCGCTCCTGGCACAGACTCTTACCTATACTAATGCTCTTTTCCAAGAAGATGGTGAAATTCTTCACCAATACAGTCAAAAAAAATTAGTATCTTCATCATTTACACTGTATTCCTTTTGAAATTTGTATTTGATAAGAATATCTGCCAGATGACATTCTGAGTATGGTTCAGCAATAAGTAAAAAAGCAAACGTGAGCAGACCACATACACATGACAAAATCATTTTGGATTACAATACTTCTTGTGTTCCCTTTTCCTCAACTTTTATATTTAAAATTCAATTATCAAGATTTCATAGAATCATAGAATGGTTTGGGTTGGAAGGGACCTTAAAGATCATCTAGTTCCAACCCCCCTGCCATGGGCAGGGACACCTTCCACTAGACCAGGTTGCTCAAAGCCCCATCCAGCCTGGCCTTGAACACTTCCAGGGATGGGGCATCCACAGCTTCTCTGGGCAACTTGTTCCAGTGCCTCACCACCCTCACAGCGAAGAACTTCCTCCTGACATCTAATCTAAATCTACCCTCTTTCAGTTTACAGCATTTACCCCTTGTGTTATCACTACACTCCCTGTTGAAGAGCCCCTCCCCATCTTTCCTGTAGGGCCCCTGGAAGGCTACTATAAAGTCTCCTGAGAGCCTTCCCTTTTTGAGGCTAAACAACCCCAACTCTCTCAGTCTGTCCTCATAGGGGAGGTGCTCCAGCCCCCTGATCGTCTTCGTGGCCCTCCTCTGGACCTGCTCAAGCAGGCCCATGTCGTTCTTATGTTGGGGTCCCCAGAGCTGGACACAGCACTCCAGGTGGGGTCTCACCAGAGTGGAGGGGCAGAATCACCTCCCTTGACCTGCTGGTTACACTTCTTTTGATGCAGCCCAGAATGCGACTGGCTTTCTGGGCTGCTAGCACATGTTGCTGGCTCATGTTCAGTTTTTCATCCACTAATACCCCCAAGCCCTTTTCCACAGGGCTGCTCTCAATCCACTCATCACCCAGCCTGTATTTGTGCTTGGGATTGCCCTGGCCCATGTGCAGGACCTTGCACTTGGCCTTGTTGAACTTCATGAGGTTTGCACAGGCCCACCTCTCAAGCCTGACAAGGTCCCTCTGGATGGCATCCCTTCATTTGTCCATGAAGAATTAATTTCTTGAAGATAGATGAAGCAAAACCTGCATGAGACAATGAGCACAGCTGAGTTCCCTGATGGAGAAATGCAAGTTAAAATGAAGGGTGGAGTTAATAGAAAATGAGAAGCATCTTCTAGGTTTGTCCTTGTGTTGGTTTTGGCTGGGATAGAGTTAATTTTCTTCATAGTATCTAGTATGAGGCTATGTTTTGAATTTGTTCTGAAAACAGTGTTGATAATACACTGATGTTTTCGTTATTGTTGAGCAGTGCTTGCACAGAGTCAAGGCGTTTTCTGCTTCTTAAACCACCTGTTGTGGTTTAACCCCAGCCAGTAACTAAGCACCACACAGCCACTCACTCACTCCCCCCCACCCAGTGGGATGGGGGAGAGAATCGGGAAAAAAAAAAGTAAAACTCATAGATTGTGATAAGAACAGTTAATAGAACAGAAAAGAAGAAACTAATAATGATAATAATAACAATAATAAAATGACAATAATAATAATAAAAGAATTGGAATATACAAAACAAGTGATGCACAATGCAGTTGCTCACCACTCGCCAACCACTGCTCAGTTAGTTCCCAAGCAGCAACCCCGCCAGGCCAACTCCCCCCAGTTTATATACTAGCTGGGACATCACATGGTATGGAATACCCCTTTGGCCAGTTTGGGTCAGCTGCCCTGGCTGTGTCCCCTCCCAACTTCTTGTGCCCCTCCAGCCTTCTTGCCGGCTGGGCATGAGAAGCTGAAAAATCCTTCACTTAGTCTAAACACCACTTAGCAACAACTGAAAACATCAGTGTGTTATCAACATTCTTCTCATACTGAATCCAAAACATAGCTACTAGGAAGACAATTAACTCTATCCCAGCTGAAACCAGGACACCACCCCACCAGCGAGGAGGCTGGGGGTGCACAAGATGTTGGGAGGGGACACAGCTGGGACAGCTGATCCCAACTGACCAAAAGGAAATTCCATACTATATGATGTCATACTTCACAAAAGCTGGGGAAAGAAGGAAGGGGGGGACATTTGGAGCGATGGCGTTTGTCTTCCCAAGTAAGCGATATGCATGATGGAGCCCTGCTTTCCTGGAGATGGCTGAACACCTGCCTGCCAATGGGAGGTAGCGAATGCATTCCGTGTTTTGCTCTGCTTGCGCGTGCAGCTTTTGCTTTACCTGTTAAACTTTCTATCTAAACCCACGAGTATCCACGCTTTTACCCTTCCAGTTCTCTCCCCCATCCCACTGAGGGGGAGTGAGAGAGCAGCTGTGTGGTACTTAGTTTTCAGCTGGGGTTAAACCACAATAGTCCTTTAGGACAACTTATTGTCCACATGACCAGTTTGTGTCATTCTAGGAAAATGTATACGAGTTCTCAGTATTAAAAACCCAAAGTTTAACATTGCTGAGAAAGTATGGTCTGATTTTCCAGCACACAGAAATTTTTAATTAGTGGGAATTGTTTGTTGCGGTTTTTTTTAATTCTCTCTCTCTAATATCTTGGCAAGGTAGGAAATCATATAATGAAAGGAAATAAAATGTAAAGCTATAAAAGCAACAAAGCCCAGAAAACAGACGAGAATAAGCATTGGCTGTCTTGGAGAGTAAGGAATGAATTATGTACATTATCTTTTATATATCTAGTTTTTTGGCATAGTGGAACCTGGAAAAGGAAGTCCTCTGGATGAAATAGCTAATTGCTGGGCAATGTGGCATCACTGAATTGCTATCCCATGATGTAGTAAAGCTGCAAATCATAGTCTCATGATGGTCTCCAAGCTATAGACCACAATAAATGTTTTTGCTGTTGCAAGCGACACAAACATTTCCTGCTTTATGTGGTTTTACATAGCATCAGAAGGTAGCTTCAAACAGACCCAGCTTCCAGAATCTCTGAGGCTGATAAATATACCTTTGGTTAGAAAGTGAAGAAAATAACAAGGAATTATAAGCAAAGTAGAAAGAACTTTGATTCTCAGCAGAGGTTATGTATATCTATGTTTTCCTTTAAAGATAAGATATACTACAGCATTTCATTGCAAGTATGAGGTTCTGGTAACAGATTGAAATTGAGGCTACAAAATTGTCTGATATCCCAAAGAAGGACATTAGCAGAATATTGTGGTTGTAAGGCCAAACATTCAGTCTTTAGGAAATACCAGAATTAATACCATCCAGCTTTGATGTAATAAAAATGGCTGCAATAATGGGAATAGACATAAGATGTTTTTCCAGGGATTTAATAGCACAGCTGTAGAGACACTCAGATGTTCTGGTCTCTTGTCTCACTTCTGGGACTGGATATATTCTAATGGCTCATTTGTTTCTGTCCTCTGCTAGTGCCTGCCCTCTCTTCCTAATTGTCTTCTCCAGGTACTTACCCACCAGCTCTCATCCCCATCTTCCCTTCTTCCACTCTGTGAGACGGTTGCTTAATCTTCAGACCTGCAACCATTTCTTCCTTGCAGCTTTCATTATGGCAGGGGAGCATTTCCAGCAGGCCTTGCATCCTCCCTGTCAGCTGTTGTGCCTTCCCGATGTCTTTCCTCTTGATGGAAATTTAGGTATACATATAAGCACCATGAACAGCATAGCGGAGTTTATAGATGCTCCTTGAATGGGTACCAGTGACATTCAGTAACATGCAATTTTACAGGGAACAGCTTTGTTTTGGTGCTCCAAGGATAAATGCAATGGTGGGAGGAATGAATGCAAGGGGACACATGCTGGCTTGTGTTTCTTGATTGCCTTTCAGAGTTCCATTACAGGGCCTGAACTTGAACCACAGGTTGAAAATTTCTACATTATTGCAGTGCCAGTATGAGCTAAGAACATCTGTATTGGTATCTGTTTCCTTGCATGCATCCCCAGTCAAAAAGGAATGATCCTTCAGGTCATCCCTCCATTTACTGCCTTTCTGCCTCACTGTTAACAAACAAGCTGATCTCTCTTAATGAAGATTTAGGATTATTGGTATGAGTTTACAAAGCTTGCTGAACTGGAAATACTCAAGTTCCTGTTTTCCATCTTGTAAATCTTATTCACTGTTTTATAAGCTGTAATAGGCCAGTGACCACATGCATTGCTGGCTACTTTTTGACAGTTCATAATCCCCTTGTAGTTACTGGGCAAAGGCTCAGTGATTTATGGGCTACAGATATTACCCTCACTTCAAAATCTGATGGTTGCCATCAACCTCTTGGGGTGTTCTGGCAATGTGGAATCAACGGGATGCAGATTGCGTATTTCACATCTACATTATGGGAATGACACTATAACTGCTAAGTGGAATGACAAAACCATCCTACACAATGGAGTCCCACAGGGGCATCCAGATCTGTTAAAAAATTCATTTCCTGCCTTAGTTTGTCCTTGAGTGATCTGTCCACATATGATATTCAACCCTGAATATCATCCAGCGATGCAACACGTCGTCTTTAGCACTGGCTGAAAGGTGAATTGGCAGCCTATTTTGTGTGCTGCGGGGGTCCATTTCAGTTTCATATGGTACAGAAGACGAAGCTGAGGAAACAAGATACTCACTGACCACATTTGTCTCTTTGCAGTCAGTCTCTGGAACTGTCCAGTGTAAGCGTTGTTTCTTAGCTGTGGTGTTTTTGTTGTGTATTTTCTAAAAACCCAGGGGAAAACTCTTCACCAACTCTTTAAATACTCAGTCACAGGTGATGGCAAACAGCAGTGAGTGAACAGCTGTATTGTGTGAAAATGTCTCACTAGAGTTGTAATGCCACATGTTATTCTAAAGAAACCTGGAGACCGTTCATCAATCACGTACTGTCTGCTCCCCTTCAGAAAAGGCCTGAAACCATTAAACGTGGTGTCAAAGATTGTGACTGAGGTACACAGTAAGGCAGAAGGGCTTTCTAAATCCAAACCTTGTTTTGAAATCCTGACAGAGAGGTTACGACTCTGGCAGTGTCGCCGTCCAGTTTATTGGTCCCCCAGGACCAAGCTAAGAGGATGGTCTGGCAGGGAGGCTGTGCTCCCTAGTAGGCTGTGCTGGCAGCTTCGTCCCCTGCAGCCAGACCCAGGCAAGAGGTGGCCTTCACATAAAGTCACAGCGTTTGGCTCTGGCCACGAAGGGTATGGCTATGGCTCTCCTGCCAGGCACCCACAGCAGCAGGCTTCTTGTGTTAACCTGCAAGCGTGGAAGCAGCAGGAGGTACAGTCCCTGCTCCGCTCCCTCTCGTCTGCAGCCCCAGCACCCAGCACTGTTAGCTGGTGTCTGGGTTGGACAAACTGTCCAGAATATCTAGTGTCATTACTGCTTGCTGTGCATCCTTGCTGGCAATTTTTATTTGAACTAACTAATGATTAACGGGGGTGCTCTGCTTAATCCTGCTCAATGATACTGAAGAGAAGAAGAAGCAAGCAAGGCACAGCAAGATCCTTTTTGTAGCACTGTAAGTACCCTTTTAGTTTTCCCTTGGCTCATTTGGACATTTCATTTTGGGGGATTATGTTATTGCCTCGGAAGGGCACCTTTTTCCATGTAAACAAAGGGATGTAACTGTCATGCAAAAAATCAAAACATGCCAAAAGCCAGCAAGAACTGGCTGCTAGGGAAGAGGATACTTCACATAATCAAATAAAAATTTGTTCTGGAAACAATAGAGATGCCTATAGACTTTGCTACCACAGTGATCCAATATTTTATCTTTGAAGAAACTGTAAAAGTATTTTGTAATTTTGGTCCTACACAGTATGATCTATGTTTATATCACATTTTTGTTTAACACAGAATTAATTCTCTAATTATTTGATGAATTGAGGAAGACTAACAGGGCTGCAGTAGCCATCCTGCAGTACTGAGTACAAAAACAACTTCTACCAGTTACTCTGGGGAAAAGGTCATAAGCTTCCAGTTATTTGCAAATTTTAAAAAATTCAGTCTTACCCTGTTCTTTAAAGGATAATATGATCAAAATGACCTCTTTTGAGATAGTACTTGGTTATACAAATAGTGTATCAGGAGGCATATTTTTTCTGGGAATCACTGGCATGCATCAGGAGTGTGAAATATGAAGCGTGGGATTTTGGAAAACCGGTGTGTTCTGAGATCCTCATTTTACTTGGCTGGAGCACACAGCATGAAGAGATTAATTTCCATGCCATGTTTTGTATGTCTATCTCTTTTCCAGAAACAGTTAAAAGGAAAATGAACCCCACCTTCTCCTTGTGTTTATTGCTGGCTGGTTTGCATACTGTTGCCCAGTGTCATCAGCATCCTCGCTACCGCAATAAGCAGGATGATCCTAAAGGGACATATTACCCAGGACGCAGTTCTCATGGGGAAGGAGTTTATCCAGTTAACAAAACCTTTGTCAAACTCGTTCCCAGCAATGCTGACTTTGCATTTTCATTTTACAAGCTGGTCGCATCTGAAGCAACAGATCAAAATATTTTCTTTTCACCCATAAGCATCTCTGCTTCCTTTGCAATGCTGGCACTTGGTGCCAAGTCAGCGACACTGACGCAGATTCTGGAAGGGCTTGCCTTTAACCTGAAAAAGACTCAGGAGCAGGAAATACATGAAGGCTTTTGCCAACTCCTCCACATGCTGAACCGTTCAGACAGTGAGCTCCAGCTGAGCCTGGGCAATGCCCTTTTTATAGAAGAGACGCTAAAACCACTACAGAAGTTCTTGGATGATGTCAAAAGCTTTTACGAATCTGAAGTCTTTTCTACTGACTTTAACAACTCCTCTGGTGCTGAGAATCAGATCAACAGTTACATTGAGGAAAAGACAAATGGGAAAATTGTTAAACTAGTGGAAAATCTTGATCCTCTCACTGCAATGGTTCTTGTTAACTATGTCTTCTTTAAAGGTAAGAAATATCAAAGTGTGTGAAGGTTGTAACTTAGATGCTTAGTGCTTACTACAGGGAATGAAAACTTAAGAGAAAGAAACTGTAGTTTAAATATTTTAAATGGAGGAAACCATGTTCAGTATCTGGAAAATGTTGCTATAAAACCATGTATACTTGTCGTCGGTATAAATATGTCCGCACCTGGTTAAGTGAAAGACTGGGGGTTTTTTTAACAAATATCTTTGTTGAGTTTGGTAAATTCTTTAATGTGATTATAGACTCATGCTTTAGTGAAAGATGGTGTTTTCAGTATTATCTGCCTGTAGTTGTCTTTAAGCACCTGAAAGAATAATAATAATAAAAAAAAGAGCTGCAATAATGTAACACCTGAGAATGCAGTACCCTGAAAAAGATATTTGCTCTAATCAAAGGAAGGCTGTGGGACTAAATCCTGTTTTATTCACCATGTCCATTCCTCTTTGTATTCCACTGAATTATTTTCTTTTTGTCATAAGCCCATTGGGAGAAACCCTTCAGTACTTCATATACAAAACAGGAGGATTTTTTTGTGGACCAGAAAACATCTATAAAGGTTGACATGATGTATCGAAAGGGTTACTACAGAAATTACTTTGATGAAGAGCTGTCCTGTTGGCTGGTTCAGATACCTTACAATGGAAAAGCTGCAGCATTATTTGTTTTGCCCGACGAAGGGAAGATGAAGCAGGTGGAAGATGCTCTCTTGAAAAGGACTGTATCTAAATGGGAAAAGTTCCTCCAAGACAGGTAACTGTTTTTGCTAAGGTAAGAGATGACCAACATTATAGATTAGTAGTGTTCATCTTACCAAGACAAAACATTAAAGGCCAGGTTATTTTACTGAACTCTATTCACTTAATGGTCCCTCTCTGTGCAGGAGTTTCCTTTTCTTAGTTGGAAAATGAAAAAGAGCTGTGAGTAATGAACAAATAGGGCATTGAACATGGGATGCATCTTGGGTTAAGTTCCTGGCTCTATCACATGTTGCTTAGCACCATGATGAAGTTACCAGACCCCTGTTTCATATGGGCATTGTGAAACTACAATGGAGTAACTATTGGGTGTTAGGGTGTTGAGGGCGTTGTATGTAAAAGTGGAAATTTTATTAATTCACGATTACTGCAGCTATTTCTGTCGTGGCCCAAGCCCTGTTGTATATTTGAACAGCCTTAGGACAGCTAGCTATGATCTTTTGAAAAACACCTGCTACCTGGCAGTAGTAGCTCTGTTTGCCACAGAGTTGGTATGGTTGTGTCTTCCACCCCACTCCTTGAACCATACTGTGGAGGCAGAGGATAACGAGCTCATTCTGCTCCAACCCTCCACGTTAGATAGCTAACCTGGTCAGAAGTGCTATCTGAACCCTGAGAGCAGACTTTTAACATTTAGAGAAATAAATGTGAAGTGTCACTATACTGAAGCCATTGAGGAGTGTTACCTAGATGACAGTTTGTCTGTATTTGTGTTATTTGTTACAGAAAAATACATCTGCACATTCCAAAATTTTCTATTTCTGGTACCTATGATGTGAAAAGGATAGTCAAACAAGTGGGTATGGTTGATCTATTCACTGAACAAGCTGATCTGTCAGGGATTACTGAGGAGCCTGGACTGATGGTTTCAAAAGTAAGTCAGCACGTGAAACACAGCGACCACAGGATTTCTTTGTTCCCAGGAACCTGACATTAATATCCCATGAAAAGCTTATCCCAGTCTCTCTGAAGCATCACTCAATCATCAACAGCTGCCAGCCTGGAAACAAAGCAAGCCCTATCTTTCCTAAACCTGAAGCCACACATGCTTACAAGGGGTTATACATACGTGGTTCGAGAAGGAAGAAGACATACGTATAATTAAATGTTCTTTTGGCTACTAAACAAAATTATCTAAAGGTAGCACATTAGCTTTGGTAAAATTTCCTCTAATTCTGCCTACAGAGGGCAAAAGGCTGTTATTCCTGCCCTTCTAGTGCCCTCAAAAAGTTATTTTTTTCAGCTAGATGATAGGGTAAATTCACAATAATACATGAAGCTGCCAAAGGCAAAACTAAGTCTAGGCTAAATTACCAGGTTCCTTTGCTTCTAGAGTTTCTTGCGATCAGTCATCTTGAGTGCTCTTTGGCTGTCTGCTGTTTGAGGGTTACTCTCTGCACACGCAGTGAAGGAGGGTAGCAGGAGTGGGCTGATGGCTGATTGCACTGCAGTGGGAGGGGGAGCGGCTGGTGATGACCTTCCCAGAGGCTGGTGCTGCCGGGTCTCGCCCCAGACAGGGTTCCCTTTGGCAAGAGCAAGGAGGGTGACAGGCTGCTCTAGTCTTGCTGGGTTGTCAGCTGGAGGCTGTTTTGCTGTGTGTCCTTGCAGGTGATCCACAAAGCCGTGCTGAATGTTCATGAGAATGGCACTGAAGCAGCGGGGGCCACAGTGAAGGAGGTTACCTGGAGATCTGGCGATTTTCCTCACCCGCCTCGAGTCAGATTCAACAGGCCCTTTCTCCTGGTGATTCTGGATAAATACACCCGCACCATCCTCTTCATAGGGAAAATTGTAAACCCTCTGAAAAATGACTGATTGACCAGAGGACATGCACTTAAGCACATTGCTGGCTAAATTCCCATGATCCAGCAAAATATTTGTGTGTGCATACCACATTGTACTAGTGCTCATCTTTCAGCCATTATCCTTATATACATTATTAACCCCTGAAAACACAGAAACTGTTTTTCCTTGTCCAAAAGTGACTGGTATTTCCTCCAGTCTACAGCCAGGTATAGCTGGTAGTGTTAATGAAAGACAAGTCACTTTTCACCAGTTTTGTAACAAGCCCTTCCTGACATGCTCTCATGGGGTATTTGAGATGGTTCAAAGTCTCTGGATGATGTAGCTATTGCTGTACACTCACAGTGTGTGTACAGGAGAGCGGGAGAAGGGAAGCAGGGAAAAGGAGGTGCGAGGTATAAGTCCTGCCTGTTTAATCCACTAACCTTTGATGACTAGTCTTAAATGCAGATTCCCTTACTATCGAAGTGAATTTCCATTAATTTCTTTGGTTTTTAACCAAGTATGGTGTGAAGCCGCAGGATCAGTGACCAGGACACTGGAGGACACACCGATGTAAAGGGTTGATGAGTGCAGGTGGTTTAGCTTGCCTCCCTCTCCTCCCCAGTGGAAGCCCTTCTCATGGAGACAAGAAGGTTGTTTTTGATTTACAAATAATGTTTATTCTACTAAGGAAGGAAGACATACCAGCAAAAAGACTTTGTTTTAAGACTTTGTTTTATCTTGCTAATACAGCTATTATTGCCAATGCCCTGAGATAAGTGTGGTGGAGCAGTCTGTGACAAAGCACCAGTTTCCTTTTTATGGATTTGTTGTCACTGTCATTTCTCTTTTCTCCTACTGATGCCACCTTCGCTACCACACTTTTCAGCTAGATTTTTTAGACTGTGGTAGAAAAGAGGAGGAATGAAAAATTATAACTCCAGAGAGTTTATGTTTCCTCAGCAGGAACAGCAGAGCTTTCCTAGGGACTGTTAACCTGCTTTAAACTATCATAGACACACATGCAAAATGCAGGTGATATTTGAGAAGTCACCTTTCTAAATGTTAACAGTGGATTACTGTTACAGAGTAAAAACATATTGTGAATTGACATTTGTACCTTTTCACTCAAGGTTTCTCAAGTCTAACTTATTGCTATTGTGTGTTTTATACTGACTCAATTGGTAGGATTTTCACATACCAGCTACACTAGATAGTTGTGCGGTTATGAAAGGAAAGAAACACAAATCAGTAAATATATAAATTATTTTATTATTTTTTCTTTAATTTTTTAAACCAACATCCTTAGCATGGCTTATTAAAATACAGAAAGCCAATGAAAGTACTTAAATTACAGATTCATTAAATCTCTTTCTATAGAGTATTTCAAACCAGTAGAAAAAAATGTAAAAAGCCTCTTAAAATGTCTGTGAAAAATATAACCCAAAAATTATGGTGAATATTCTAAAATATAATTGTCTTGATTGGTTTGGGGATCTTTATTTTCTTTGACATTAAATTAATGCTATCAATATTAGCAAATTGTAGCTGTAAGTATACAAGTAGGGAATATAAGGAATAACCTTCCCATGTCTATCTGCTAGCTATGTAACACTTGACATTCACTCTCAAAGCCCTCCTGAAAATCATGTAAACCATTGACAAAAGTTTCTTACTCATAATTGTATTTAGTCTGTTCAATATTTAGTAACAAACAGTTGGCTTCATACCTCTAAGCATAAAAGGACTTAGTCTTGGTGCAATACAGATAAACTGATTCTACAGAAGATCATTTAAAAGTTCTTGGCAAATCTCAGGGCTAATTCAGGACAGTATGCCAAAGTCCAGCTTTGCAATGACAAATGACTCCATAGGCAAATACCAAGAGACTTTATGTTTGTTGTTCCTCACGGACCTCAGATCAATAGTCTCTGTTTGTTAGTAGGAAAAAATATCTAAATGATATTTTGCCAATCAGATCTCACTTTGAGGGGCAACCTTGTTGCTCAACTCATTTGAAAGTGGGTGGAGAAAAATCAAGCTGAATTAAGAACTACATAACCCAGAAATATCATATTGGTAGGCAATCACCTTCAAATGGGAGTAGGGACCCCTTACATGCATCTTGCCTTGGTTTTCTTTCTATTTTGACTAAAATCAGGGAATGCCTCTCGATGGAAATGTGCAGCAGACAGCAAATTTATGCTCTAAATAAAGGGTACAGACGGATTGCACAATCCCCCCAAAGCTGAGCCTTAAGGTTGTCACAAATCCAGCGCAGCCATGGTTTATTCAGGACAGTGTTTCTTCTTTCAATCTGCTGCGTTTTTTGCTTCTTCTTTCCTGGATTTTTGTTTCTTGGTTTGCTTGCTGACTGTGAATTTTGTGACCAAGAAGCCTCAGTGCAACAGAGGAAGGATTTTCCTCCTAGCTAGTCAAGAGTTTCTGCTGCTGTGTGCAAGTACTGTGGTGCACCACTTCAATGCAGTGGCGCTGCTGGAGGATGGAGCTGGCCTGATGAACCACCTGAGGGACAAAATGCAAAGGACATCTTCTAACCCAGCCTGCACTGAATCCTCCGCACAAATCTGATATGGGAGTGCATGCGACTATGCGCGCGCAGGAGCTGCAGCCTCAGCACTGCCTAAGTGGACCCTAAAAGAAATCTGTGATGGTATGGCTGAAAGTAGTCTTCTGTAAAGGCTGTTTTAAGTTAACAGCCATAGAAGAAGAATTGCCAGCACAGCAGAAGCTTCGGAACAACACACACTGAGCAGCTAGCTTTCTGAAGTAATGAGAAAAGGAAAATACGCGTTGTGGGAATAACAGTAAACTGTGTATTCGTTGTCATAACCGGGAAGGAAATATCTAAAGAAGTGAAACAAAGTCTAAAAGCATAAATAAGGAGCTCAGAAACCAGGATTAATCCATGGTGGAGAGAGATTTAACCCTTACGTACAAACTATGTGAAGATCAAAAGACATTGTAAGAAAACTAGCAGCAATTTTGAATAGTGTTACAGATCGCAAAAGAAGGAACAAGCAAAAAGATGCGAAGTGTATATGGGTGTAGGGGCAGAGAGGGAAATAATATGCTTGAAGTAAGTCAAAGAAAATAACATATTTCAAACAGCCAGTGGTTAGCGCCAATGCACAGGTCTGTCATTGTTCCCAGTGCTGTGCTGTGCTGCATCTGCTAGGAAGAAACTAAAGGCATATAACGTAAGCAACAGCCTTAAAGGTCATAGGGTGAAAAGCAAATTGCATATTCTGCTGGAAAGACCTACTAATGCTCTGTTAAATGTAAGCACAAATAAGAACCCATATTTTGACAATGGTAGAAGGCACAGACTGCTCAATAACAAAAATCCCTGACAAAGCTGAGGCACATAGTTCTGATGTCAGTGTATCCTCATCAAACAGGAGATATCATTAATCATACTATAATTTAGGGCCTTTGCAAAGTAATCACCTTTTAAATTGTTTTCTAATATATAACAACTAAATAGTCACATCTTGTTAGCATTGTTTTGTTACTGAATAACCTATTATGTTCTTGTACTGTACGATATAGTTCTTTTTGCATGTCACTCAGGACATAATGACAAAGAAAAATTCTAGCAAGGTATAAAAAGTTCTGGTGGGGATTGACCCCATGATACTTCAGGGATGGTGGGGTAAGAGTCTCCCCTTAATAACAGCATGCTTTTCCTGGTGCTCATCATTGATCAGCACACCCACTTCACTATCTTAATGGGAAAATAGTTAGCCCTGCAGGAAAATAGTGCCATTCATGTCACAGACCTATCACTTGGGGGTGTCCGATTTCTCAAGATCAGGTGCCATGTATTTCATTATGTATTCAGAGTCTAGCAATTGTCACACAATTAGTAATTAACAGATATTCCTGGGCAATACTATGTGACTTTCTCAGCTCTAGAAGAACTCGGTGATTATTCAGGGCTGAAAACCTGGCTTCTATTGCCACCAAGAACTTGGCAGCTATGAAGGTGCTGTGGCCAAGATCCATACAGCCAGTGTCCATCATCTGCTAATCACACTAATGCCTAGACTCAGGAAGCCCTTGTGAGAGATGTATTGCTGAAGGCAGTGCTCTCCTGCAGCCTTCACAGAGCCTTGGCAACCCCAAATACCACATGCGTACCTCTGGCATATGTCAGATGGAGTTACCAGCAGCATAATCACCTATGTGAGGTATGGTTGGGGCTCAGAAAGGGGCATCTGAAGGCATCAACAGTTTCATTGTTGTAATGGATCTAGAAAATGTTTTCTGGAATGGAGTGTATTTAATTGTACCACTGGCTGCTAAGAGACTGCAAAAGCCAGACCAAAACAAATGAGTGCATTTCACACAAGCATTTCCAAGCCTTTTTAATGGAGAGCCATAATGTTAACTTAGTAATTCTGCTATACATTAGATTCCTGGCTTGTGCTCTGTCATTTGGCCAGGAGAAAAAATATCTGCAGGGAAGAATGGAAGGTCCGTGGTTATTTGACTCCTGCAAAGGCTTGGCAAAGAGTTGTATTTCTCTTCTTCAGACACAACATAGTTTGTTCATTTTTGTCTTACATATAACATGATATTTCTTTCCTATTAGGAAAATATATATGAAGACAGTACAGTATCATGATAATTGGATGTTGATGCACACAGGGAAATCAATCACTAGAAGTACTGTTGCCTTTTACTCCTTTACTTTTCTTGTTTGAAACTTCCCTCCTGTGCATGCTGAAGTTTACATGGTTCCAGGCTTTGGCTGCAGCTTTCTTCCGGATAAAGATTCACAGGATGCTTTTCCTGAGGACCAGTCTGGTTTCTCAAAACTGCTTCCAGATTATGGCCTCAGAGGTTGAAGTTACAGAGCTATCAGAACATCTTACTAGCTCTTCCTACTTCACCTTTCCAGGAATAGCCACATGCTTCAACATCCAGAAATCTAAGATTGCCATAAACCAGAAACAATTTCATAAGTCAGAAACGATTTCAGTCATAAACCATTTCAGTCTGGGGAAAAGGGCTGGGAAAGAAGTAGTTTTACATATTCCATCAGAAATGGATGGCTCCATAACCAAAGCATGCTCTAGATGAGGCTGTTGGCTTTCCATCCCATTCTTCATATCTCCCATTCTCTCTGGGTAGCTGACTTTGACACTTCTTATGAGATTTCTCCAGTTTAAGAGGACCTGCAAGTGTTATGAGTTAATTGAAAAATACATCTCAGCCTTTTATCACAATACCTTTAGAAACATCTAAACCACTAGATACCGGCATTGAAGAAAGAGAAAAAGGAAGCAACCTCCCTTGGAAGATGATTTTTACCTTCTTATCCAGTTACCTTATGCTGTGTGGAGTGCAACCAATAGAACAAAGAGCAGAAGAGGACACCTTGGCTAAGGGGGCATCTTGCAAGTGGTGTGAACATGAGATAATACTTATATTAGAGCCCTTGTTACCTGTGTAACTTATGGTACAATTTCTTATTTCACCTGTGTAAAAGGGTGGGCTTGACAGTGGTGATAAAGGGAATCACCTGTCTGCAAAGCAAGGACTGGAAAAATAGCTGCTGTTCGAAAAGGTGAGAAAACAGAAATGTTCTTAGAGGTTCTGTGAAGAAACATGTCATGTCTTGAAGAGCACTGCTCTTCCCTGAAAAAAGATTGAAGTCCATAGGGAGCAAGTGGGAGGGAGAGGGGAACTGCCAAGGTGGCCAAGATGTCTACATTGTGCTGTGAGAGGCAGAGGCACAAGCTGAGGTCCCTCTTGCAGCTGCCATGAGACAGGGCAGCAGGGAAGCAAGAGCAACCTGGCAGTATGCTGGGGCTAATTAGCTCATCTGTCTGGGCAGGCCACCATGCAACATAGATTTCGAGTCTTTTTAAGGCTTGACTGGAACTTAATTAGCAGATGTTAAAGCATTTGGCACAAATAAGCCAGAAAGTGATGCCAGTAGAAAGAGAATCAAAGGAAATGATTGTAGGGGAGAAGTTTTAACACTGACCTTTTCACCTTCATCAGTTAGATGTTGTTTAGTCGCAGGGCACAGGCTCAAACCCGTACAAGTGCAACTGCACTGTTGCTTCTCCATTGCTTGAAGTCCAAAGGTTGGCTGGGGTTTGGCCCTCAGATGCCGGCCACATAAGCTCCTTAAAGCTTTAAAACTTGGAAACACAGAATAAAGATTCTGCCCTTCTGTTAACTTTCCAGTCCTGTGTCATTTTTATGTGACACTTTCATTTGCATTGTCTTTTATTTATGTACTGTATGGCATATATAAGGTTTTGGTTTTAAGCTTTTAACTTTAGTTTTTGCATATCCTTGAGTCTTTGGGGCAGGCTTCCTGAACTTCTTTCTCCACAGTAAGCTCATGTGTAGGAGCTGGCAGCTGATGTGACACGATAGCTTCTTGCTCCTCCTTCCTTATTTTGGAAGTACGTGGGAGTCTCCCTGCACCAAGCTGGGTAGCAGTTTTAGAGCACTGCAGCAAATAGAATTTCTCCTCTGAGACGTATTTATATCTGTTCTAACTGGCAGCAATTGCCACCTTGGTATCTGCTCAAAGAATGCTCCCTGGCAAGCTCAATGAGGTGATGGTTAGCTCTCTCTTTTTGATTTTGTAGATCTGGTACAGTGGAGTTAAACCCAGTGTTTAGTTTAGACCCATTTACATCCAACCCATTCAATAAAGTCCTATGAATCATAAACGGAACTCAGAGTTATTCCAATCTGAAGTGACTCACTTTTTGGCCAGTTTTTGGATAGCATAACAGGCTCCTTAAAGAAATAATTCACTTTCTGCACTGAAAAGGAATCAAGAAAAACAGGAGGACAAAAACACAGTTGGGGTAAACACACATGCAGTTTTAACTCCTGCTTCTTTAAAAAAAAAACCCTTTCTGTAGTTGTGTTGCTGTACAAAAGCATCACAGATATACATCTTCATTTAATTCAGCACAGCAAAATTAAAAGAGCAAATAAGTTCAGAGGTAATAAGAGACATCTGATATGTCCTATGTTTCCATTTTTTGACATTAAAGACTATGTTTACCTAGTTTCTTTTTTACTGACATTGATCCCCAAAATGTTCTTCCCATGATCCCCCAAGAAACACAGCTGTTTTCTTTCCAAAGTGCTCCAGTTGGATGTGACATGTGTGCTTTGGATGGAGGTGGAAGTTGGGTGGGGGAAGATGATGAAAGGTCAAGAGAAGTTTAAGGGGAAAACAGCCTCTCTAAACACTTCAGTATTCGTGGAGTTTGGCAACACTGAACTAACCACTGAGACCTAAGACTTGTATCTCATTTCTGTGGGCAAAAATGAGGAATTATTTTTGGCACTCTGTGGATTTAATGGGTGTTCCAGTCTTTCTTTAGGAACTACTTCAAAGACATTAATTAAAACCCTTTTTTCTCATTGTTTGCATGCTGGTCTTTGAGTTGAGTCATAGATCTGAACTAGCATAAGATTAACCTCTGTAACAAATATCGATGGCATTCTATGGAGAGATCGGTAATTTTCATGATGGTTTCTTACTCAGAGGTCAATTCTATTCCTCACTGTCTTGTAGATGACAGCCAGCAAACAAGTCCACTGTGTGATTAAGTATCCCACATGCTAACTGGTCACCCCAGTGAATAGTACAGCTTGAGAGCTGTTTAAATTACTTAAACATCTCCTGGAAAGCAGCAATGTAGTTGAAACCTGGCTCACCTCAAGGTAGCCACCAGAAATACTGACTTCACATTTAGGCTTTACAAGCAGGTTATGGCAGAGGAAGGTGGCAAGAATACTTTATTCTCTCCTTTGAGCCTTTTCATTGCCTTTGCAATGCTCTGCTGGGGGAAGGGGTCAAAGGATCCATGTGGAGCTGGCTCCACAAAGACCTCACCTGACAGAGACAGAGGAGCAGGAGGTCCATGGAAGTTTTCTTTCAACTACTGCTAAGCAAGGTCTAGCTGAGTAAATGCAATGCCCTGTCTGTAAATGACAGCCCAGGAGTCTCTAGACAATGACAAAGAGATGCATGGTGCTGAAGCTGGCAGAAACTGAAGAGAAGATCAATGAACGGTTTGAATGTAGAAAATTCTAATTAGGAACATATTTTTACCATGCGGTGGTTAAATACTGGAAAAGGTTGCTCAGAGGTGGCGTGAAATCCCTGTCCTCGGAGGCATGTCCCTGAGGAAGCTGATCTAAGTAGGCATGTTTTAAGCAGAGGGGTGGACTAGATGACCTGTGGGGAAATCACACTGGCATGCTTCTTGACTATGTTTTCTTTAAAAGTAAAATATGTTGTACAGAGGGACAGTTTCTGAAATCTAATGTTTTAATGTTTGATTATGATCCCCAAGTTTTAATATTTCTCTGCCATATTGATTGATTATAAGGTTGCTGCAAGAAACCATTGGACAACACAACTTGACAGAATTTGAACAAGATTTTATCACTCAGTTGATGCATGTGTTTTCTTAGAGGAGCACAGCACACCTCTCGCTCTCTTTTCTACTTCAGTCTCTTTCTGGCATTTCCAGTTCTTTGCTCTCCACTAGGTCTCTTCCCAGCCCCTGGGCTGGGTTTCCTCAGATGCAGTCGCTCCAGGGAGTCACTGCATCAGGAGTTCCCTTCACAATTCTGCTGTCCAAGCCCTGTACCTATGAAATTTGCCCACTTTCTTTGCAGGATGTTCACAAAGCCCTGCTTAATTTTGCTGAGAAGCACAGGGAGGCTGCACTAGCCAGGGCTGCTGAATATAAATTTACTTCTTGTCCTCTAACTATTCAGCTGTCATCATTGTGACTGTAGGTTAAACTGTCTGTAGCAAAAAATGAGGAAACCTTGGCTTAGAGTTTGGGGTTTGGAAATCCATGTAAGGCAATTTCCTGATCTTGCACTTGTACTATGAACATCAACATGTGAACAAAAGAAAAGGTCTCATTTTTAAATTATAAATGAAGATGGTGTAAACTTAAACCTGTGACTACCTATCTCTGTGCAGGCCTAATGCTGCCTTGAGGAGCCTAGCTCTGTGCTGTACTCAGGGTTTTTGCACTCTGACACAATAGTACATATTGGAGATATTACAGGTTTAGGGGCTTGGCCACATGGATTGTGGTTTCTTGGGTGATCCAACCTTTTGACATACCCAGACAACTAGAATATGAATTTTGTATAGGCATTGCCAATGTTTAGCTTGAAAACAGCCTCTATCAAAACTCAAAATGAGGAAGGTGTTAATCTTATTAACTGAGACCTGTTTTTAAATTGGACAGGGGGAAGCAAAGTTTGTATGAGAAGACAACTTGAAATTGCAAGAATTCAACCACACAATATTTGAAAAGCAAAGAAAACTTGCAAGGAGTGATCTTTGTTTCATATGCATACATGCATCACTAGCCAGCTGTACTAACAGATAGTGTGCCAGCAGCAAACTGTCAGATTAGGCTGGGCTAATTAAACCTTATTACTTTTTTAGGCAAGGCTCATTGAACAGCCACTGTGTAAGTGTTCACAGAAATTCACCAATTCTTACAGCCCTAACCAAGCGAAAACATGAAGCTAGAGTTTTCTTCAACAAAAATAAATAGGACAGGTGTGATACGACAGTCACCTTAGACTCTTGGGAAGACACCCTGCATATAGTTTCTTTTAAAAGAGGAATTACTAAGCAGTGAGCTGTGCTTAAGAGGCATATTGCACTGGACATGTGCTCAATGGCTTCCTAAGGATCAGAGTTTTTCTTGTGTGCTACCTATGGCATCACGGTGGCCAGCCTGTCGCTTACGTTCAGGTGTGGTCCACAATGCCCCTCTCCCTTCGCATGCGCTTACGGAGGACTCTGCTTCTGACTACAGCTGTGTAGAGCAAAATAATAAGCATTTAAGGACACATCAAAGAGGCATTCACGCTTTTGAAGTCTGACATAATCATGCACTATTTTGATGCATATGGTAAATGTTTTGCCTCAAACGAACTTTAGAAAATGCCATAGTCAAAACTGCCTAAATGAGATGAGGCTGAAAAACAACACTGCTGGTGCAGGCACTGAAAGAGACTGAAAAAGTGACAAGCTGCAGAACAAAAAAACCTTTTAGTAGCTGAAGAGCAAGAAATAAGGAGTGGATGAAGGGCCTAGAGTGAAATTTATAATGAACGGACAAAGAAAGAGGGTGGATTTCAAGGATTCCATCATAGCCTAAAAAAATATAAAGAACTTTGTCAAACGTGCATTACTTAACAGCTGCTGGAGATAAGTTTGGTCACGCAAAAAAACCACACAAAAAACCCCCAACAAAAAAATCAACACAGTTGCCTCCCATGAAAATACAAACACAATACACCAGATCAGAACAACCTTGCACATGAACTGTGTTTATATTAGAGCTAAGAGCAAAATTGTTTTTCTTTAGCAAATATGCTAAAGAGAAAAAAGAAACAAGCCAGTGAGAGACATTTTAGTGCATCCAGAACCTGTGTTTGCATGTCTAACGTAAGATTTTAAGCCACTGCTTTTAGAAAGTCGCTTTTAAGCCAATCATTACTACTCAAAAAAAAAAAAAAGTTATATAACAGCTACTTAGGACCAGTAAGACTTTTCCATGGACATAATTTCCACTAGCATAACTAGAGTTTTCAAAGTTGGAGTCTTAAAATTACACTCTTTAAGTCGCAGCAGGGCTCCTGGGTAAAAACATGACTTGGCCAGCAAATACCAAGCACCTTAACATTTCTTTCAACCATCTGCCAAATGCAAGCATAAAGTACAGATGATTATTAAGACATTTTTTGTTTGGTTCATAAACATGGATTTAGAAAATCTGCTTCCAGCCATTCGAGTATATTTCTCTGAATCAATAAATACTGTACATGGACAGGAAACTTTTGAGAGTTTAATGAATGAAATAAAATGGGATCATATCCTTTCTTTACTGAGGTTTTAGAGCTGAAGTGTTATCTTCAAGGCTTTGCAATATGAAAATGGAAACAACCATTTTGCACATCTCTGAGTTGTGTTTCTCCCTGCGATTCTCTAGTTGGGAGTGCTTTTTACATAGGTAACTATTAAAAGAAAACAAAAGAAAATCTTGAATAAATTTTAAAACTATGAAAAACAAAATTTGTGATCCTTAAGTCATTATTTTAATGGCAGCCAGGAACTGAACTCCAGCTGTGTTATGCTTGACTGTCATGTGAATCCCAGTTCTATCTAGATTCAATAAGAATCATAGATCTACGTTCCTTCTGAATAATTTGACAATACCATTAATCATCTGTAACTTCCACGGTCATTGTTTGAAATGGATATGTTTACCTCTCAAATTATGCAAATTATTATTAGACTCATTAGAGTAACAAGCTCCTGACTTACTGGTCTCGTTAATCTACAGTATAAATGAGCATGCAGGACCTGTCAAACGGGATAAGAGAACTAAGACAAATATTTTTGGAAAAAAGATATGCAGGGAAGATTCTTATGCGAACCACCAGCAGGCTGAGTGTGGCTTACCTTCCATGCATCCTTCTTCCCTGCTGACTTGAAGACTGGGAGCAGGCAGACTTTTAGTCCTGTTGTAAGAATAGAAATTCATGGGAAAATCTGACTGCAGTCATGTATGTCTTCCAGACATACTCTGGGTAGGTTCTTCAACCTAACACTGACTGCCCCAGAGCCCCGCTCTGGCTACCTCAGAATGACTGCATCCTTTCAGTTAGAGTTTGGTGCTGGGGTAAGCAATGGTGAATTTTGGCAATGCCTATACTGTCGTTGTGGAAAGGACATGAAGACAGCCTTGGGCCAGCTGATACGGAGTGGTTCATGTCTATACCAGATATGTGATATATAATGTGGATGTTATAGATATTCTGGAGCGGGGTGGCTGTGTCTGCTCTGCAAGCACTTGGTCCAAGTCTTCCCTTGGCCAAGGCTGACATTCTGCTGCCTTGAGACATTGCCATTTTTTGTTTTGCTTTGCTTTTCTTTCAGAGTGCCCAAAATAACAGGTGAGTTATGTAACAGCCTCAGAAAATGTTTGTGGAATGATGCTAAGGGTGGGCATTGCATTCAGCAGGGCATGGCTGGGGCTGCCTGAGGTTGTAAAGCTTGCAGAACATTTGCTGATGAAAGCAGCTAGGCAGCTCATACCAGAGACACTTGGAGTAAAATACCATGAGTACAGTCACATGGTCAGGAATGAACTTAGGTGTAAATCAAAGTGGCAGTGTAGGCACATTTTGCAGATTACTCTCTCCAGAAGCAGGCCCTGTGGTGGACCAGCTGTTGCTTACAGAACCTCTGCTGACCTCCCTGGTAGGACAAAGGACCTCCTCTTCAAGCCACCACCTCATGAAAACACTGATAATTGAAGCAGAGACAGATTTTGAAAGAGTTTCAAAGTCAATCTATATTGACTTTCAACAAGAGAATAATACAGATGAATGTCTGAACAGTGAAAACGTTTGCATTTGTTTCTCTGCCAGTTTTCTCACTGTACTGAGGCATGCTTTGGTTTGCCTCAGTCATGCAGGGAATCCAGAATTATCCCCAACCCTTGCATACAACTCTTCTTTACAGAACTGAGTCTCTCTCCTGCTGCCTTGCTCTTCAGCTGGCTGTGCAACTGCACAGTGGACTTTACTGCCCAGGCTTCCACTTCTGATGTGACTAAACCAAGGCTCAAAGAAAGCCTCTGAGTGTGGGACTGTTTCTGAACTGATGCCAAGTTCATTTTGAGGGAGAAAAAAAGGGGTGGCACGTTACTTACCCCTTCTGCTCTGCTTTTCATAGAACAGAAAGTTAGCTTGGTTTAGCATGTTGTAGCAGGTGTCCAAGCTGCATGGTCAGGAAACTAAAGCCCCAAGGCAGGCCACAACAGACCTCAGGAGATGTTTTAGCACTTGTGTCGTTAGCTAGCAATAAGCTAGGAAGGTAGATCTCATAGAACATCTGCTCATGGCCATGGACCTCTTCTCTCCAAAGTGCGTTTGCCTATGGCAATTATGCATGTTTGGGGCCAGCAAAGATTAAAGCCATCTGGCCCTGTGATCACTGACTTCTACCTTCTCTGCATGGCTACATGTGGATGGAAAATAGTTTCATCAGCATTTATCTGCATCCTCAGATAATTTTGGTTTGATCCATGTAGTGTTTAACAGGAGCATAAATTCTTAATACTGCTCAGCTGTATGACTAAAGGAGCAGCACAGAACAGCCAAAGGCCTGACTGTCTTGGAACACTGTGAGCATTTCACTCCTGTTTCCTGAAAGACTGCATTTATGCAATCAAGCATTCTAGCTTATACAGCCACTTAATTCAAATGCAGCGGTTTTGTGGCTAGCAAAAGAGAACAGTCTGCTCCATGAACCCTCACCTGACCTACACAAGGGCTCCAGGGGACAGCAGCAACTGGTACTCTAGTAAGAAAAAATACAAATTCAAACCCAAAGTACTTAACAGCAAACTTTGGCTATATCTAAAATGAGCATGCAGAGTTCAGCTATATTCTGGAAAAAAAGAAAAAGAAAAAAAAAAGCCGAGGCTGTAGATACTGTGCAAGGAACCTAGCTGTGACTGGGTTACTCTCTTCTCTTATTTGCTATTCTTTGGGAGATTTGGAACGGTGCCTTGGTTTACTGTTTATATATGTTACAACAGTTGCATTTGTTCAGTATCATGTTTGGGCACTCGCAGTGATGGCACACATATTTTATACAGCTTTTTCAAGTGCTAAAGTCTACATTAAGTACCTTTCAGATCTTGATATATTAGGTGGTCCTTAACAGAGATAGAAAGTATTATTAGGTTGAAAGTATTATTAGGTTGTGAGGAGACACTGTGTCTGAAAGATTACCATTCAATATACAGCTAAAATTCACCATTCTTACCTGAATGAATGAGGTACCCTTTTCATTACTGAGGCCAAGAGGACTCATTGTCTTCTTAACAGTGACCAGTGGGGTCTCTCCTGTGTAGAAATAAAAGATGAGATGTTGACACTTAAGTGGAGTCCTGTAGGCTGGTGCTCACAGGTGCTCCCTGCAGCTCCCTTACCCTGACCATGGCCTTCAGAGCTTAGTGCTGGGCAAATTTGTGTGCCTCCAGATGACCAGATATCTCCATCTCAGGTAGTGTATAGGGCAAAGCAGCTGACCTTGGCACAGAAATATTTCCAATAAATATTTGCTTGGGAGTTGCATACCCTTTGGGATGTAACACTCCACTCTACTGACCAGCTGGGCGCCGTGGTCTTTGCTCTGTTTGGAGTGATGTGGACACATGCATACGATGTCCAAGAAAACTAGCTTCATCAGCATTCAGCTTTGTCCTTCTAGGTAATATGTATTTGAAACCATGTAATGTTTAACAGAGGAAAACAGCAGTATGAGTAAAGCAGCAAGAAACAGTACAACCCATACAAGAGCAAGACCCTTCTGAATGTAATGTAAGTACCCAGTTATCTTTACCTTAATGATTTTGATGCAACTGTATGGCATTTAGCTAGTGAGTCATGAAGCACATCTGCTTTCAAGGGTGAAACCTCATTTCTAAACATTCAAATGATAGCAGAACTTAATTTCAAGAAATATTGAATAGCAAATTGTGGTGATACATTATAGCAGCTCCACAGAGTATAACTCTGCTCTGAATGTTTATCCCCAATAGCTCTTTCACTTCTAGAAGCAATCTGTTTCATTAACTAGGGGGAAGTATTCTAACTTCCCATCTGTCAATCTTATTTTTTATCATTACTAATGTTCCGTAAAGCTTACAACCACATAACCGAAACGAAGATGAATGAGCTGTCTTACACCAACACGGTCCAGACAGAATTCACAAATTGATTTTGCTATGCCAACCTACCCTGTAAGTCCTGATTTACTCAGATGTCACAGAGCAAAGCCGTGGAGGGACAAACTGGCTGCTTTTCAGTCAAATCTTAGTGGTCAGAGTGCTGACACAAGGTGGGGGAAATCCCAATAAACGTCTTATCTGCTCTGCTGGGCCCATGTCTCTGAGTACCTTTGCCATTGGCTGGGGAGTGAGCAGGTAACTCCTGTGATCTTCTTCCTTGAAGCTGTTCTGCTTCAAGTAGGACATTAGGTGAAGGCTATTTGGAGTTGCTCTTCTAGTCATTAGTACAATTTTTAATTTGAATAGCTCTGTTTTCTGACAGGTTAAACATCAGAGATGCTACAAATCATCTCAACATGTTCTTGGTCTAACCTGTTAAAGAGAAAGCAATAAACAAACACAAAAAATTGCCACAGTTATCAGAAATGGCCAAGATGCCATGATCTAGTCTCTTTGCTGAGCACTACTCTGGCCACGGGGCTATTTTCCTTAGGAAAGGAGGCTTTCCTGCTGATACAAAGTTTGGAAAGACAGGAGGGGCCAAGCCCACACCACCGACCTCACCCTCCCATGACCAGGATGGGAGAGGTACACACAGAGAGGAATCCATCTGGAAGACATGTGTTGCATGAGTGGCTGTTTAAAATAAAGCAACATATTCTGATCTAATCAGGTATTGAAGCAGAAGATTTTTACCAGCTCTCTTGTTATTAGTCACTTTGTATATTAAAATGAGTCAGGAATGAGAGAAAGAATACCACTCTGAGTGCTGCAATCTTGTATTGTTTTCCGTTGACATAGCACTGTCATTTGACGTAAGCCTCTTTCAATCACTAATAGCTTAATAATACTGAGAGTTCTTGGAGATAAACATAAAAGAATTAAGAGCCGCTCCTGATGTGCTGCCTCACCATAAAATGGATTTACACAGAGACAAAAAAAAAA
This sequence comes from Haliaeetus albicilla, assembly GCF_947461875.1. Taxonomy (NCBI): domain Eukaryota; kingdom Metazoa; phylum Chordata; class Aves; order Accipitriformes; family Accipitridae; genus Haliaeetus; species Haliaeetus albicilla. The sequence continues at coordinate 17,304,463 of NC_091487.1, forward strand.
CCCAAACCCAGCACCTTTTCACTTGTTCTCTCCCTCTGACTCTTTTTTTTTCTTTAATACTCACATGTTTTTCTCCAGTAAGAAGGGACTTCTGTAGCTGGAGTAAAGCAGAACTGAAGTAGGCAGCAATGGATAGGAATTACAGATAAACTCAGAAGCACAAGGATTTAAAAAAATATTTCCATAGTAAAGGAGCATGTCAGGAGATAACAGCGATTACCAGGTAACTGTTAAAGGTAGTAGCAGATAGAAATAAAAGGTAAGATGTTGACACAGCTGACCTCCAGCACACAAGACCATTTTGTTCTTTGTCCACACAGTAGCTGTGAAGGATGATGAAGGCCACCCTCCTGCTGTGCTTGCTGGTGGCCATGCTTCACCTCAATGTCCACAGCCTGACCCAGAGTGACCACCACAATGACGAGCCCAGGGCAACTGACCCCCAGGAGAAGCATCTGTATGAGGGAGATCCTCTTGGGTCCTGCCAACAGATAGTCCCCAGCAACACAGATTTTGCCTTCCGGTTTTACAGGCAAGCAACCACCCAAGAACCTGGCAAGAACGTTTTCTTTTCCCCAGTCAGCATCTCCACCGCCTTTGCCCTCCTGGCCCTGGGCTCCAGAGCCACCAGCCAGGCTCAAGTACTGGAAGCACTGGCCTTTAATCTCACCAACACCCGGGAGGAGGAGATACACGACGGCTTTCATCATCTCCTCCTCTTGCTGAACCGCCCTGGCAGCCAGGTGCAACTGAGCATGGGGAATGCCCTGTTCATGGACAAACAGCTGAAGCCACTGAAAACATTTCTGAAGGACATAAAAAAACTGTACAAAGGAAAAATTGTTTCTACTAACTTCCAGAATTCCACTGAAGCTAAAAAAGAGATCAACGATCATGTAAAGAACAAAACCCATGGGAATATAAACCAAATACTTAAAGACCTTGATCCAAACACTCTAATGGTAATTGTTAACTACATTTATTTCAAAGGTAAGTTACATAGGTGTTACTTACTGCAGTTACCTCACTTTAACCTGTACTGAAACGAATACCCCAGATTATTTCTGAATTATTTTTAGAAGAAAGGCCAGTATTAAGATTAGGCTATTATGATAAGGGACATTGAAAGTTCTCATGCTTTGAAAGCTCTTCCATATCTAAATTTTTCTAGCACATGTTTAGGCTCCTAAGCATAAAAATTCATTTATTTGCAATCTTCAAGTTTTAGGGAATTGCCAGAGCACAACAGATTTATGCTTTTGTAAATTTTTCTGTCAGACTTTATCTAATTATTTAAAAAATTACAATGTTTTCACAAGTTGTATGAAGTAGAAAAATAAATTCCAAAGATGCAGATTAACAAAAATTGCCAAACACTTTAATTTACTTACAGTCCATGCCTATTAAATGGATAGGTGTCTCTGGAGTTGGAGCCTAAATGTTCTACAGCTTGTCATCACATTATACATATCCCAAGAGGTACTTGTGAATGCACTGCTTTGGCAATGATTAACTTCCTCTTAGATGTTATTTCCATTTGTAGCAGCATGCAGGACATACATGAAAATTACCACCCAGAAAAGCATGTTTGGAAATAGATGATCTTTCAGCAAAACAGATTTTATTTCAAGTACTTCATTAAATTTGGGTATCCTAGCCTCACGTGCCCTAGTCTGAGGCATTTCTTTATGATACCAGAGTATACTTTTTTTTACTAGGGGGGGCAGGAAGGAAAGTTCAAACTTATAAAGTAACCAGAGTACGGTGGAGTTTACATTCCATTATTTATTTTTCAATTTTTACGGTGGAGTTTACATTCCATTATTTATTTTTCAATTTTATCTTATTTCTATTTAATATTAAAAAAAGAGAACATACTTACAGAATGGCAAGGTGTGCCATTTGTATTTGTATTTGTTCAGTGAATGACCTGATTTAATACAAAACAAAATACCATAGAAAAATCAGTTGAATAAACATCAAGAGAAAACCATTTTGAAGATTAAAGCTCTTGAAGCCCTATTCCATTTACTGTAATGCAGTTATGATCAGGCCCAAAAGTTCGGGTTGCTCTTGCATGTAAGCTTATCCTTAGTGTTACAAGATGAAGAACATATGAAAAAGCATGGAAGGAGCTTAACATGCTACCTTTTAAAAGGCAGACATCTGCTGTGGAACTTGCTTTACAAGCAATGTTCTGAAACCAGAAAGTAACTTGTTAGATCCTGGTCAGCTTTCATTTTCTTCAAATATAATGTAAGGTAATATGATGAAGTTACTTCATTTAATTTATCTGACTTGTATGACACCTTTCTAAGTCCATAAGAAATTTAACCTGGGATATTTAGTTGTTACTGGACACAGTACAGCAAAGATGACAAGGAACAAGATCTTTAATAAACTTGGAATACATTTGATCTTCAAGTATGAGTGTAAATCTTCAGATATGGGTTTATCTGGTGTACATTAGTCTGGGCTATATTAATATATCCTCCTTGAAGTAAGCATTTGATTGCATTCTTTCTCTTCTGTTTTTAAGCCTACTGGGAAAATCCTTTCAGTATCAAGGGGACTCGCAATGATTATTTCCATGTGAATGCAAAGACCTCAGTTGAAGTGAAGATGATGACTCGAGATGGATTTTATAAAACATACTCTGACCAGAAGCTGTCTTGCAAGGTGGTGCAGATTCCTTACAAGGGAGATGTTGCAGCACTGTTTATTCTGCCCAATGAAGGAAAAATGAAACAGTTGGAAGATGCCCTGACAAAAGACACTTTGTCTAAATGGGAAAAATCACTTGAAAGACGGTAAATATGGAGTTCTGATTTGATGATTCAGGGTAGTCAGAATCCAGTCTGAATGCTATGATCAGGTTTTACAGTTACTAGCCTTTGCTGTTGATTGGAGATTTAAGCAATGGAATAGGTATAAAGGGACAAACCAAATGATTTAATGATTTGATACTTTCAGCAAAAGTTACAATCAGCATTGCCTTGTGATGAGGGAAGAGATCTGTGAGCTGGGTAATTTAATTCCTCCTCCCCCCCCCCCATTTTCTAGTTCATGTTAAGTGTTTCCATTGCCCTTGTCTCAAGCACAATGTGTTAAGAGTGGTAATACTGCGACATAGCAATCAGATCCCTCAGAAGGAATGGGGGATGTGAATTCCAAAAGAAAAACCTGCAAGACTAGAAGGAGAATGTAAACTTAGTCCTAAAAATGCTGGCACCACCGCTTCTTGCTCTACCATCAAGTGACTGTGTTGCAGAATCATACAAGAAAACGCAGCTGATGTCGTTCTCCTTTCCCATTCTCCAGATCATCATCTTCCCATCTTCTTTTTGTTGCCATCTTTTTCAGATTAAAAGACTAACATGTTAGCACAGAAGAACCACCAGCAAGTTGGGAGTCTTCAGTCCAAGGCATGCTTTGATTGCAATAACTACCATAATTTTCTTTTGAATTAACAGGAGAATAGAAGTGTATATTCCAAAACTATCAATTTCAGGCACCTATGACTTAAAGAAGATGTTCATGAATCTGGGTGTAACTGATGTGTTTTCTGACCGGGCTGATCTGTCTGGAATCACAGGGAGGCTTGATGTGAAGGTTTCAAAAGTAAGTTTGTCAGCAGAAGCAATGGTCTATGGATTCAACACCCAATTGTCTTGCCCTAAGCTAAGTAGTGAAATTTTACTTATTGCTAGGCCTGGCTGATACTCTGAGCTAGAACATTTAGCTGGTAAAGTAAGTTCAGACTTTCTCAAACTTCTCCAAGATCTGGAGATAAGGGTACCGTCTTTGGACTGACAGGCAAAGGTTGGGTGGGGTATAGCATTTGTCCCAGAAACTAAACACAGTCCAGTTTCTGCACGTGAAAGGAGTGCCCACGGATATCTGTACTGGGGATGCCTGGCATCAGCATATTTAGCAGAACAGTGGCCTTTTTTCTAATATGTGCATTCTATAATTTTAAAGGATTTTAAAACTTCTGCTGCCATTGAATGCCCTGATGAGTGCTAATCATGTAAGATGGACCAGACTTGAGGAAAACATCCCGTTTCTGAAAATAACGTGAAGAGAAACATAAAGTGAAGAGAAAGATTAGCATTCTTACAGCCATTCTGAAAGCAGCAATTACAATGTTCTAACATTTTGGGGCTAGTAAAAAAAAAGATTAAAATTGCCGAACAATAATTTTTTAAAAGAAATTGGTATCAAGGTTGAATTTCTACTGGCTAAACTATAACGCACATGCTGTTAGGGAAACATACAGAGCAGTTCTGGAGCCCAACTTCCTTTCCCTCTGAAATTGTCATTCCTTGTGAATTTGCTTGAATATTCTACTTTCAACTAATTCCACAAGGTGTGCAGTCCCTAAGGTCTGTGTTGGATATACTTGTGTTGAGGAACTCTAAATGTGAGAATACTTGCTTATTGAGACAACATTGCTAAAAAAACCACCATGGGCTATAGTGGCCTTATTTCTGGTTCCTGGCCTACCAGCCATTTTTATGAAAGGCAGTAGCTGAATTAACCTAGTGCTAATTTTAATCATTTCACACCTCATACTCCAGATACGTTAATTCTTGCTCTATTTCATTGTAGGCTGCTCACAAGGCCCTGCTGAAGATCCACGAGAATGGCACAGAGGCTGCAGCAGTCACTGGCACAGATTTTCTTCCACATTCTGTTCCTCCTGCTGTTAAATTCAACCGTCCATTTTTGCTGTTGATTGTTGATCAATATACTCAGAGCATTCTCTTCATGGGAAAAATTGTAAATCCAACTGAAAAATGACTGGTCAGTGGCTGGTCTTAGTGATTTGAATTGCATTCTTCATGCTATTATAGTTCAATGTGATTAAAATTATATCAAAACAGTTACTAACAATTTTCTTTTTCCAAAGAAACAAGACAAGAATGTGGTCATTCTTAAGAACACTGTTCTTGCTTCCTCCTCCAGCAGAAAGTAACCACTGAGATACACCTATTCGTGAATAATGAAGAGTTTTATAAATCAGCCTTTTAATGACCAGTGTATGCCATCTTTGAAAAAACAGGTAAGTATCCAGCTGAGAGAATCAGTTTAAAACATTTTAAGTAAATAAAGATTGAACAAAGAGGCCACTCCTGACTTGTGGGTAGAAAGGATGGAAAATGCTGAGGTTTGCTCCAGCTGCTGCCAGCTCTCACCAGGTCCTGGTGCTGGAGGGCTGACGTGGAAATTTAACATACAAACTCAATCCACTCAGGGATATCTTAGTTCTTCTCTTCCACATGGGTGTCAATGATAGAGAAAGGTCATGTTGTATTTCCATGAGAAAATGATTTCTCACCTCTCTGAGGATGCCTGTGCCAATTTGACATCTCCCTCCTAATGCAGCCTTATGGATCCAAGGCAGTGTCAAAATCCAGAACCAAGGCTTGGCACTTGTGAGGATCTGGAGCACCAAGAAAAGGGATGTATGCTGACAGAAACACAGCCACTCTGGTGTGGTGTCAGCCTGACTCCCTCCTTGTTCCATTCTGAGGAATCAACAGCAGATATTCAACAGTGGTAAATGTATTTAACAGTGATCAGGGGTAGAGCAGAATAGACTTAGGTTAAAAAAACCCAGATCCTTCTCAGCATGTTGAACCTCATACAGTTTCTTTAAAAATATCATGTTAAGTGATCAGGAGTTTAATTTTTTAAATCAGAAGTTTGAGTCTGTAGGGTCATGAAGGCAATTTGATAATAAAGCAGTTAGTACCCAAGAAGGAGCTACTGTGTAGAGTCCAGCCTCTCCAAGGCAACTGTTACGTGCCCATGCCAGTCTGTGCAGTTATAGCATTTGCCTTGGGTACAGAATATTCAGGAATATTCATGTTCAGATCCCTCCCTTTCCTGAAGGCAGACAATCCCATACCTCCAACATCCTAAACTCCAGGCTGGTCAGGCTGATCCCTGTGAAAGGAGAGCTAGCATTGGACCTGGAGTGTTGGTAAGGATATTTGCCTGGAAGATGGAAATCCAGGTCTGCCCTTCCCTGGATGGAGAATGGGTTTGGCAGATAAATCCTGACGAATTCTCTGCAAACTACACTGTTGAGTGGGTGGTGGCTGAAGCAATGATATCTTGTGACATTGGTAGGGCTTCTAGGAAAAGGAAGGCATAGCTTCAAATCACACATTGGGGAAGTCAGTCACTTTCAGACCAGGCCTAGGCACTTCCTTTGAAGGTCAAGTCTTTTGCCATACTCTCATTTGTGACATTCACAGCCGATGGCATCCACTCAAATTGTGTTGGCTTCTTTGAGTCCCACTTTAATGTAGCAAACTCTCCACAAGCATCGTATGTGGAAGCAGTGGCTAAATCAGAGCTCGGGAACTTTTTAGTTGGCTAGACACCAAAAAGGTGCTACTGGCATTGCTTTATAGATTTAATCTTGTGTTTCATCAGCAAATAGAAGTTTAGAAGGGATGGGGTATGAATACCTGGAAGGGGTAAAACAAACATTGAGATTAGTTATATCCCCAGAGTTTACATCTATGCTAGTAAATAAAATGCTCCAAGGTCTGTTCTCTAGCCATGAGGTCAACTGGCTCACCACAGCTCATATCCATGTTGCTTAACTCTGACACTGCAAGACATCTGGGCTGCTTATTGGAAATATCCACTGGCCTGTGCTAACTGCAAAAAGATGCTTAGGACTTGTTCAGAAGAATCGTAGCTGGCATGAGCAATACCTCTGTCTGAAACTGTACTAAAAATGTAAGAATATGAGTGCCTGCAGGCTGATAGCCAGGCCTGTGCCGCAGCGCTGCTCAATGTGCTATTACAAACGGAGCCAGAGTGACCAACTGAGGGGGTGGGAAGCTGTCACTCTGTCATTCAGCCCTATAAGCTCCCCCTCTGATGGTAATCTGCCTTTTTTGAATGACACTAAGTTCCAGGTCATGCTGATAGGCCTTCACCCTCTGCTTCCCAAAAATGAGGGAACTGAGGACCCTTTGCCCTTCTGTGGAATAAGTTTAGGCAGTTCAGGAAACACCCTTCAAAACTACTGCAAGTCACAAACTGTGAGACTCCCATGTACTTCCCATGGATGTGCTTTGTTGTTTTCTTCTGATCAGACCTGTGCATTTGCTGTCACATTAACTGTGCTTGCTTATTTTCGAAAGGCTGCTCCTCATTAAGGGTTTGTGCCAGTCCTCAGATGATACAGCAATGCTTTGATGATGTTGATATCTGAAACACTTCACAGATGAGCACATAGAAACTATCATGAAGCGTAAAATATGAAAGTTTAATTCTATTACATTGTACTATAAATGAACTTAAATACAATTTAAAATGTGATACAATTTACTGTGGAGGCATAGCCACTGTCTATTGTCCATGTCCTACCCCAGTCTTTAAAAATATTGAAACCAAGAGTTTTATTATGAACCAGAAATTCTGTCACTGGTTTGGGGACCTGACAGTTTTTTGGCAGATGTGCAAACTGCTTGCTATGTACTGCCCTGACTCTGCAAACTGGAATGAGATGGCAGAAAAAGGCCATTGCAGAGTCTCCTTTGGCAGCTGGATCCCCCCACTGAGAAAGGCTCAGCACCCAAGGCCAATGTCATGCAGCTCTCCTTCCAACCACTGTGCAGGGGCAAGCAGAGATGGAGGCAATGAAGTGCACAGCTCCCCACTCCTTGAATCTGACAGTAATGTTAAATAAAGCAGACCATGACTGCAGTAATACCACTGCCAAACTAGTGCTGAATCAGAGAGATGTAACCAGATCCCCTGTGATCAATTCATTCTTGTAGACAGTGCCAGACCAAAGGGAAACTCATATTTTTTGATTGCTAAAAATTTTTAGAAATGGTTTTACTGACAGATCAGAAAGACAAATGTTGCTATAACCTGATAAAGTAATAACTATAGAAGGTCTCAAAGGGCCAGATGGGATGAATTTAGGAATTGTTTCTGGCATGGTACCCAGATGTGAAATCTATTTACAATTAGATCAAGAAACCTTGAATTGGCTTTACTTTTTCTTTACCCATGACTGCATGCAATGCTCCTTTGCTGCACTTGAGCCTGTTGTCCCCGGCTGTCAACAGTCCAGTGGCCACAAGCAGAACAAGAAAACTAAGCACCACAGGAGTAGCATCCTCACAAGGGAGATCCTTTTGGGTCCTGCCAATGGATAGTCCCCAGCAACATGGACTTTTCCTTCTGGTTTTACAGGCAAGTGACTGCCCAGGAACCTGGCAAGAGCATTTTCTTCTCACAGGTCAGCATCCCCGCTGCTTTTGCCCTCCTGGCCCTGGGCTCCAGAGCCACGAGCCAGGCTCAGGTGCTGGAAGGGCTTGCCTTTCACCTCACCGACACTCAGGAGGACCCACCACTTTCCTTTTCTGTTATTTATTTTAATTCTGGGAGTTATACACGTCATCTCTAAGTTCTTGTACCATTATACTTAATTAAGGTTTTTGGTCTGTAGTCTTAATAACTTGAGTTTGATGTATCTTTTGGAAAAAGAAATTCAAGCTAAGATTCAATCCAAGAGCAAAATTTTGGTCTTGCAGTCAGTCAACTATTACTTATTTTTTCCCCTTTTTTATTCTAGTGATTTTTAAATAACTTATAACAACTAGTTTTGAAAAGCCTTGGCAGTGTCAAGCAGGTCTACAATTCCAGTGTCTTCATCTGGGAACTTTATAGAAAATATATCAGTAAAACCTGAGATGAGCTCTCAGTGAGAGATTACCCATCTTGAACATTAAAATGCTGGCTGATTGACTCCAATGGAATTCACATCAGGCCTTAAATGCTTGTATGCTCTTGGAAACACATTTTCTTTCAGTGCTAGGAGATTAGGTACAGACGAAGCAGAAAATTTAAAATATTGTTTTCTGCAAACTGATGAAAGTGATCATCTGAGGTGAAAAGTCTGTTATGAGAAAAGGAACCACACCCTGGTAATAAAAGAACTTTATTTCCTTCTGAGATGTAACACAGAAGAAAATAATAAGATTATTTGATCCTGTTTATACAGCTTTCATCTAGCAAACTATAAGTTCATATGAAATTTTAGTTCAGAGATTCCTATTGCATTGGTGAAAGAGGCTGAAAACAAAGCAAAAAAGAATAGTTTCTATTTGCAGTTCTGTCACAGACTTTTTGCTTAGCCTTCAGCTTTTTTCTTTCTGTCAGTCATGCGTTTTTTTGAAGTGGAGCCAGAATAACTTTCCTTATCTGAGGAGAAAAGGATGAGTATTTGTAAGACATGGACATCATAGTTGGGCTGCCCTTTACAGAAATGGATAAAAATACAGAGAGGATTTGATTTTTATTCTAGTTACAGAAATTTTGCAGTGATGCCAATCTTCTGATTTTAATGGAGTTATTTATGTCAATAAGTTTATTTATATGAAATTTTGCAGACAGACCTTCAGTGATACATCTTTATAAGGCAACAAGAAATGGCTGCATGAGGATTTATCATGCAAAGCTCACATTTCTCTTGCTCAATCCTTATCATCTTGCTGATGTTTTGTTTCCACAGTGAGAAATCCTTTGCCCTGGAAAACCCAGAAATATAACTTGCAAAGCTGGCATATAATAACCTGACAACCAAGTAGGAACAGGAGTAAGTTAATGATATGGGATGAAACTCCTCCTGTAAGGAGGAACCAAGACATATTGCGTAACTGAGCAGGGTCACTGGCAGACAGTAGTGAAAGAGATAATTGAATTATTCCTTAATTCCTTCCATATAGACCATTATCAGGCCAATGGGAAAAGCACATCTGTCAGTCCTTTATATGACTTCCCTGGCTCCTGGAGCAGGAGTCCCTCTGTCCCAGCCACTGTTTATCTAGAAGCATCCAGCTCTGTACCCTCCTCTGTGAAATTCCCCTGGATGGATCTCCTTCCTGTGAAACTCTGCACAAACTTTACAGTTTAGCCTCACATTTCACAGTGACATCTGTTCTGGGGACACAGCCATTTGCACTAACAAACAGGAATGAGCAGAGAAGTAACAAACTGCTTTCCCCTCGCTGGGTTCTCACAGATGCTGCCATCTGGGAGGTGTGCTGGTGATACCCATGTGTGGTGATTCAGCCTCATATTCCACTGCATTCAACAAGAGGCACTCGTGTTTTCCAATAGTCTCTATTTCTGGCACCTATGACCTAAGGGAGATTTTCAAAGGAGTAGGTGTGACTGATGCATTCATTAACTATGCTGATCTATCTGGAATTGCTGAGAAGCTGATTGCTTTGAAGTTTGCAGAAAAAAATTGTCATTTGTGGGTTTGATGTAGCTGCTGGTCTTAACCTTGCCTAGGAAGAGACTTGGACGAGGGTCAGAGGAGCTGGTGCCTGGGAGTGGTGAGCAGGGACAGCAGCAACTTCCTACTCTCTCCCTGACATTCTGAGCGCTGCTGCTGCATGTCCTGGGAGAAAATGGAGGAATCACTGCAGAAACCCTGCTGTTCCCAGCAGTTCCTCCCTGAAAACAGTACCATCCTTCAGATGGTTAGCCAAGCATTAGGGCTGGGCTGAAAGATTTGTGCTATCTATGTAGGCAGGCCTAGACTTGAGAAAAATATCTTGTCTTTGCTAGATTTAAGCAACAGCATACTTGCTCCTGCTGAACCTTGGTCATTTTACATAATATTGCAATAAACTTTCTGGGTACTTGCACACATCATGAAAAAAAATATCTCTGTGGAAATACATTTTGACAAACTCTGCCTCTATCTTGTAGGAGATAGTAGCACTGTAGTGAGTAGATTCCTATGTGTAGATAGACTGTAGATTTAGCTGAGGTGAAATCATGTACATTCAATGGAAATAATTAGTCATTACTGATTGGGATGAGTGCCATGCATCTCATCCTTAAATAACCTTCTAAATAGCTAAATTGTGCCTATTTCTCTCAGCTCCCTCTGAGAGGGATCCCAGTGTAAGTCACATATAGCATATATATAAATCATGCCTATCCTATCTGTATGTAGCAAAGGGTTAAGAAGATCTCCTCTCTTCTCCCCAGCTAACATTTTGCCATGGTAATGATTGCCTGTTTCATTCTTCCATTTGTTTTCTTATTTTGGCTGTTTTTCAAGCCATGTTAATACTTTGCTTTTCACTTCAGTAGTTTCTAAAATACTCATCAAATGTTTCTTAAAAAGCTAACCAGTGCCTGCAACTATCCTTTATCTAATAATTTAACAAGCCCTTCAAATAATGCCAGTTAGGGCATACCTGCAGTGTGCGCTGCAGGGCAACATAGAGATACTGAGCTATTCCTGAACAAACTTGCTGCTGCCTTGGGTATTCAATTAGATGGCATCCTTGCATCAGGATAGCCCATGCAGAGAGTTCAGTGGGTCAGAGCATCCTTTTTATAAACAGACCTTGCTTCGGCCCTATCTTAGGTTCCAATTCTTCTAATATTCTTTCTTCTAAAGCTCTTTTACCACAGTTGGCCATTGGCCATTCCCATTGGCCAGACTACCTTGCAAAGCTCTTTTGCCCACAGTTTAGTTCAAGCCCAAGAGTAGCAAGGTCCCTGCTCTTTCTATCCCCTTAGAACCCTAGGTGCTGGCATCATTCTGCCTATATGACAGTAAAATAGACTTACAATGTTTGATGTCCAGAAAAAAATATCTTACTCAGTCTTTGCTTTGCAAATCAATCTTATTTGCTCTGTTTAATATTTACCAGTGGACGTAAACTTAATACCACCCAGCAGAACAAAGAATAGGGAAGAGGCACCGTGAAAGAGAGGTCCAACACTGTAAGTACTATATTATACTTTCTTAGAAGTCTTTGAATTCACTTGTCTGTGATCTCTGCCATTTATTGCACAATATTTAATTCTGAGATTAATTCATTGTGTGCAGTAATTGGAAATTATTTTAGCTTCTGGAAGCATATTCTAAATGTTGGAAGCAGGATTCAGTCAGTGATCCAGCTCTTACCTATAGTGGCAGGATGACTGGGAGATGAGGTCCAAAATGAGTACTCAACAGTCAATACTAAAGGGAAGAACAAGACCTTGTCTCTGCTCCCAGAGGAGCAAATATAGTTGCAATGTCCTGACTACTCCAGGCTGATGCTGGGCTACTAAGAGTAATGTCCCTGTACCTCCAGTGTGTTTAAAGACCAGGCTACTTGCAACCAAGTGGCCTCAATGGTAAATTAGTCTCTTTCAAAAGCAGATTTGGGGAATTATGAAAAGAGTACTTGCCAAACCAAAATGAACTACCTCCATTTAGAATGCCTTTTTTTTTCCAGAGTTGATGGTTTTATCCAGCATTTTAGACACACTGAGCACAGCTCCTGTACTCAGCACTTACACAGCTTATATCCTCAATATTTTATACTGGGCAGCCAGAAAAGGGGGAACCCAGAATTAACAACTCCCTGTGAAAAGTTTGATGTAAGACCTAAACCTGGCATTAGACACACAGCCTGAGGCAGACCCTGGGGTGGAAAACCTTGCTCCAGAATAAGTATACAGCTGCTATGAACAACATTCAGATTGTCTCTATTTTTCTGCAGGCCACTGCCTACTTCATGTTTTTGAGTTTCTGTCATTTGAGATAATTCAGGTGAGGCACCCTATGGAGAACATTCTTCTCCAGTATATTTCATGGTTCTTCCCCTGAAAAGGGCAGAAGAGAGACTGTGGGATTATGTAGTATTTGCTTATGTCAGTTAAAGGAAGAGGAAAGGTCATCAAATTGTGCATACACAGCAAGGCAGATTCCAATATAGCTTTTCCTAAGCTCTTGAGTCTTGGGCTTTGCAACCTTATGGATAGTTTATGTGCAATAGAGAGAGACAATAAACTTTCTCGATTTATCCTCAACTGCTGAAACATTTAAGGTAATGTTTTGAAATAATATAGTTCTTGAGTTTAGAGCTGCTACACAAGAGGCAGAAAGATATAAACAGTTTTAAGGGGTGAGCATTTAAATGGATTTCATTCACAGCTACAACCAACATTATCTCTGTATCACTGCAGTGCTTGAAAACCCAAGTCATAACAAGACCATGGGTACTACAGAAACAGATCAGCAAAAGTCAGTCTCTGTGCCAAAGTACTTACCAAATACATGGGGGCCAATAGGTGAACTCAGCCATGAACCCAAATGCACTTAGAAGTCCAATGAGGCCATGCTGGTCAGAAGCAAGAACTATTTCAGGCGTAATACCTCAAAAAAGCCTACACAACATCAATTCTTTCCTGGTGATATCACATTAATATCTTCCTTCCTTTGCTCATTGGTCAGAAACTGATAGAACTGACTAGAAATAGACTATCCAGGAGGCCAAGTAGAAGAGTATTTCTAAATAGAGCAGTAATAGTAAAGACTGACATCTGAAAATCATATCTAGAATACAAAAACTATTTTTATGCAGGAAAGAGAAAATTCTCTAGATCTAAAAGTTGCTCTATTATTTCTTAACAGAACTGTTCAGAAGGAAGATGAAGTCTGCATTGTGTTTGTGTTTGTTGCTTCTTGGACTTCAAGTCCAGGGTCAACATAGGTCCAACCTCCATCATGAACAGCAGGAACAAAAAATACCCCATTCCCCAGAAGACCATTCCCAGGCTGAAGATGAAAACTTGGCTCATGTCAAGATAGCCTCCAGCAACACTGACTTTGCATTTAGGTTTTACAAGCAGGTCAGAAAGGAAGCAAGCAACAAGAACATTTTCTTCTCTCCTTTGAGCATCTCCACTGCCTTTGCAATGCTCTCCCTGGGGGCCAGATCAAACACGCTTGGTCAGCTGCACAAAGGCCTTGCCTTCAACCTGACAGAGATAGAGGAGCAGGACATCCATGAGGGATTTCAGCGCATCCTCCAGCTGCTGAACGACCCTCACCGAGAAGTTCAGTTGAGCATGGGCAATGCGCTGTTCATAGACAATCGAATGAAACTGCTCCAAAAATTTTTGGATGATGTCACAAACTTTTATTATTCTGAAGCTATTTCTAGTAACTTCCAGAATTCTTCAGAGGCTATAAAGGAAATCAATAACTACATAGATACAAAAACCCATGGGAAAATTGTTCCTTTACTCAAGAAACTTTCTTCAGACACCAAGATGATTCTGGTTAACTACATTTTCTTTAAAGGTGAGTGACAAACGTGGGTAGTAGTTATACACATAAGCTCTGGAAGTCTTATCCAGATCTAAGAAATGTAACTTTCTTCACACTGTGAACCTATTCTATCATCTAATTTAAAATACGTCTTTCTACTTTTAAATGACAAAGGAAATATTTGAAAGCCAGGTATGAAGAATCATTTTCTGTATGAGTAAAAAAAAAAAAGAAAGAAAAAAAAAAAGAACCTGTAGAAGTACTGATCAATGTCATATCAATTTTAAGCCAGGTTCAGAGCTTAAAATATTCAGAAGTGATAAGGTTGCGAACTTATGATCATTTGTTGAAAGGCACAGGTGTTTGGCCATGCAGGATGTGGTCAAACATGGATGACACTTCTATGAAAGGAATAAGCCTGGAGCCTGTATAGTGGGAGTCTGTGGAAGTTTTACCATTGCCTTAGCAGGCAAAGGCTCATGCCTTTTCTATGGCAATCCTCAGCCTATATTTTTCTTGTGTGATTTTTATTAGAACCATTGAAATGATGTAAAGCTTCTTTTCATGTCCAATTAACAAGCATTCTTAAACTGAGACAGGCTTGTTGTTGCCTTTACACTTCAAATACAGTATTTTAAGTATCAGCTAATGTGACATGCCTTTATTAGTCTCTTTTTTCAGTTTATTCAATTCTATACTCATTCTTTTGTCAAAAGGCTACTGGGAAAAACCTTTCAAAAATTTGAACACCAGAGATGATGACTTCTTTTTGGATGCCAAGAATTCGGTTAAGGTCAAAATGATGCATCAAAAGGATGTCTTTAATATCCATAGGGATGAGAAGTTGTCTTGCTGGATAGTAGAAATCCCATACAAAGGAAATGCTGCTGCATTGTTTGTTCTGCCTGATGAAGGGATGATGAAGCAGGTGGAGGATGCTCTGCTAAAAGAAACAGTGTTTAACTGGATGCAATCACTTGAAGGAAGGTAATATTTTAACTGCTGCTTTGTTTAAATATTGAAGAGGCCATAACTACTTATCCAGGCAAAGAAAGTAAAGCTTAGGATGCCACAGTGAGTTGCTAAGTACAGCTCTGAGGAACAAGCATTGCATAGTTTCTTTAAATCAGACAAGGTATAGGGCAATTTTGTATCTAAGGGGAACCCTATCCTCAGTTCCCGCAGCCACAACAGTAGGAGTGTTACCAGCTGTGAGGATCCTGCACATGGGTACATTGCTCTCAGGAGGCCTGCCTTGAGTAGGAAGAATCCAGTTCAAAAGAAAATACAATTTCTTTTTCTCCAGTCTGGATGATAATTTCCAGCCAGTCACTTTCATAAACCAGCACTGTGGCCCTGCACCACTGATCAGACTGTGGCTGGTGGGAGAGGTACCTCAATTTCTGCTTCTCTAACATGAGATTTATTACTGTCTTAGAAAGCCAAGCCTTAGCTCCACGGGTATTTGGGATGGGTGTATACCTGCAACAGCTATTGCATCGAGGGATCTCGCACTAATAAACTCACACTTTTCTTTTTTTTTTGAAAAGAAACATCTACCTGGATCTTCCAAAATTCTCCATGTCTGGCTCCTATGATGTTAAGGGCCTGTTTCAGAAAATGGGTGTGACAGAGGCGTTCAGTAACCAGGCTGATTTCTCTGGAGTGGTAGAAAAAAAACCTCTGAGCGTTTCCAAAGTAAGTATGCAAACAGAGATGTCAATCAAGAGATTTGTCTGCCTCACTTACATGCAGGTTTTATCTCCACAAGTAGTCTGATCCCACTTCTGGAGTGTAGCCGTAGCTCAGTGATAGTAATAAAGGAAGGAGAAGATTAGGGATTAAATGGCTGTTGTTCCTACAGTTTAATATTAAATTGTTTACTGCATAGCGATCCTGCAATTTGGCTTGAAGGTCTCTGAAGAAGAAAACAGATCTAGAAAGAATAACAGGAATAATTTCACAAAAAGCTGGTGCAAAATAATTAATGCATGACAAGAGTCATAGTTATGACATAAGTTTGGGAATAGTCACTCTTATCCTATGTATACACCTTTCATTACCGCATTATCTGAGCACATCAGAATTTATATGGACAAAAGACTTGTGGGACAGGGATAGCCCTATTTCACAAACAAGAAACTGGCACACAGACAGGTAAAGGAATTTCCCCAGTGTCCCAGGGAATATATACCTTATGTCATGAGAAAAATGATCCTTCCCTTCTATTCTGCACTTGTGAGACCACCTCTGGAGTATTGCATCCAGTCTGGGGTTCCCCAGTGCAAGGGAGATGTGGACATACTGGAGCAGAATGAGTCCAGAGGAGGGTGAGCAGGATGGCTGCATGGCTGGAGCACAGGATGTATGAGGAGAGGCTGGGAGACCTGGAGTTGTTCATCCAGGAGATGGGAAGGTGAAGGGACGTTCTGAGTGCTGTCTACAGATACCTATTAGGAGGGTGCAGAGAACATGGGCCCAGGCTCTTCTTGCAGGTGCACAGTGACAGGAACAGAGACAATGCACACAAGACAGAAAATGGGAAATTCTCATCAGATATTATGAAAAAAAATTCAACATGAGGATGATCAAAAACTTGGATGGGTTACTTAGAGAGGCTATGAAATTTCCATCCTTAGAAATACTCAAATCCTGACTGAATGAGACCCTGAGCAACACTCAGTATAGGGTGGTTGGTTGCACTGGAAGATCTCTAGAGGTCCTTCAACCTATATTATTCAATGATTTTGTGATTCCTCACACTGAATTATTACATGTGTAAACACCTGTATTACAGATATAGGACAAGTGAATAGAGGAAGGGTAGCAGGACCTCATAAGAGGAATTTTCAGGTGCATTATGGACAATGAAGAAAAAACATGGAGGGCTGACCAAAGACAATTAAATAAGATCACATGAATTTAGAAATATGAATTTGCTATACCTACTACAGGTAGGTACTACCTACTTACAGCCCTGTAAAGTCAAGTCATATCAGTGGGCTGTGTTACAGAAACACACCCTATAAAGCTTGTCACTACTGTGTCTTTGCAGAGAGAATTTTTTTGCATACACAGAAGTTGATGCAAAATTAAAAACTTATTCTTCTGTGTTAAACATTAAGGACAAAATTTTACTCTGAGAACAACAGAACAGTAAATGTTCTTTATGCTGCTCAGGCCCTGCAAGCAGCCAAGTTTGACTCTGCCAGTGTGTTGAAAACTCTCTGTGAACTAGGAGCAAACTGCTTGTCTTGGAACAGCTAGACCTGAGTATCTTTTTCACACCTGTTCTACATTCATTCTGTACTTTCTTTTAAAAACTACCTTATCACAGAGTTAAAGCAAGCAAGTTTGTCCCCAGTTGCTTGTCACTTTTCTGCACCTTGATTTTAATCTTTGCTTTGCTTGCAGGCGATTCACAAGGCCGTGGTGGATGTCAGTGAAAACGGCACAGAAGCTGCTGCAGTGACCATGATAGAACTGACACTATTGTCTGCAAGGTTTCCTCCTCCTCCTCACATCAGATTCAACAGGCCCTTCCTGATGATGATTGTTGACAAAACCAGCCATGGCATCCTCTTCATGGGGAAAATTGTGAACCCAGCTGCTAAGGAAGACTAGGCCAGAGCACTTGTACTCCCCAGTGCAGAGAAGAGAGCTTGTGCACTTCCCAGGGACTTCTTTGCATAAAGGGCCTAGAATAGATCCCTAATTAGCAAACAAATAAATAAATATTACATGAAGTTATTATTCACTTATACCTAAACAGCTGGGGACAAGCATGAGTGGGCCATGTTTACAAAATGTCCCAGGCCAAATAGGCAGCCATGGGATCGTCAACCAACAAACATTTCCCTACATCACTGACATGGTTTAACCCCAGCCAGCAACCAATCACCACACAGCCACTCACTCACTTCCCCCCGCCCAGTGGGATGGTGGAGAAAATCAGAAGGAAAAAGGTAAAACTCGTGGGTTGAGGTAAGATCAGTTTAATAGAACAGAAAAGAAGAAACTAATAATGATAATAATAACAATAATAAAATGACAATAATACTAATAAAAGGATTGGAATATACAAAACAAGTGATGCACAATGCAATTGCTCACCACTCACCAACCAATTCCCAGTTAGTTTCCGAGTAGCGATCCCATCAGGCCAACTCCCCCCAGTTCATATACTAGGCATGACATCCATTGACATGGAATACCCCTTTGGCCACTTTGGGTCAGCTGCCCTGGCTGTGTCCCCTCCCAGCTTCTTGTGCCCCTCCAGCCTTCTTGCTGGCTGGGCATCAGAAGCTGAAAAATCCTTGACTTAGTCTAAATACTACTTAGCAACAACTGAAAACATCAGTGTGTTATCAACATTACTCTCATACTAAATCCAAAACATAACACTATACCAGCTACCAGAAAGAAATTTAACTCTATCCCACCTGAAATCAGGACACTCACTCACTCATCACCGGTGTGCCACGGTCCCTTGCATGCAGATAAACCTTTCTACTCCAGACTGAGAATGTCCCTATGTCTTCCATGTCCTGCATGTTGAGTCCTCAGCTCAGAAGCCATTCAGCTGAGAAACCATCCTTTCCCTCCCTCTCATTCCACTGTGAATCCCAAGAGAAGTCTCCTTCATCTTTGAAGTCGTTCCAGGGCTCAGTGGCCAAGAAGGGAAACAAACATAGACCTGTGAAACCTTTCCTGTCCTAGATGGTGGATGCTCCTGGGTCAACAAAAACCCTTTTCCTTCCAGCTTGACAACTGCCTCCTACCAGCTCCCAATCCCTTGACCCCATCTCCATCCCTCATTAGTCGCTCCAGAGTAAGGGGCCCAATTTTTCTGGCAGGGCAAGAATTTACCTTCTGTGACAGCTAAAGTTGCACATCACTGCACAGATGGTCATCCTTAAGGGTCTTGTGCATGTATGGTAATGCCTGGACTCCCCAGGAGAACTGGATGTGGCAAAAAACACCCTCTGGTTCCAGCAACTGTTGACAGTAGTGCAGGAGGTCATGCTTCCGTTGTCCAAATGCTAGCTAATCATGGTGCCCTCCACCCGCTTCTGCAACCTCAGGCTGATGAGTGCCTCCAAGAAATCCCTCCCCATTGAGCTGATGTTTGGGGTGCAGCAAGAAGACTTGGACACCTTCCTGAGCATTGAGTAGGCAGAAGCTGGTGTTACCAGCAGCACAATGTGGAGACCTGCTCTGTGGCAGATTAATATAATTTATTGCCAATTAAAAATAGAGTAGGATAGTAAGAAAAAAAGATATAATTAAAAACACCTTCCCCACATCCCTCCCTTCTTCCCAGGCTCAATTTCACTCCTCACTCTTCTACCTCCTCCCCCTGAGCGGTGCAGGGGAATGGGAAATGAGGAATGGGGATTGCGGTCAGTTCAGAATGCTTTGTCTCTGCCACTCTTTCCTCCTCACGCTCTTCCCCTGCTCCAGCAGGGTGTCCCT
The DNA here is from genome assembly GCF_947461875.1 of Haliaeetus albicilla. Classification (NCBI taxonomy): domain Eukaryota; kingdom Metazoa; phylum Chordata; class Aves; order Accipitriformes; family Accipitridae; genus Haliaeetus; species Haliaeetus albicilla. The sequence goes on from NC_091487.1 coordinate 17,324,051, forward strand.
CCCACAGGAGACAGTCCTTCAGAAACTGCTCCAGCATGGGTCTTTCCGATGGGGCACAGTCTATCAGGAACAGACTGGCTCAGTGTGGGTACCCCATGGGCCACAGGTCTTGCCAGGAGCCTGCTCCAGCAGGGGCTCTCCAGGGGCTGCAGCTCCCTTCAGGGCACATCCACTTGCTCCAGTGTGGTGTCCTCCCCAGGCTGCAGGTGGATGTCTGCTCCACCACGGTCCTGCGTGGGCTGCAGGGGGACAGCCTGCCTCACCATGGTCTCCTCCAGGGGCCGCAGGGGAACCTCTGCTCGGGTGCCTGGAGCACCTCCTCCCCCTCCTTCACTAACCTGCAGGGCTGCTTCTCTCACATTTTTTTACTCCTCCCTCTCACAGCTGTTGCACAGTTTTTACCGTTTCTTAAACATGCTTTCCCAGAGGCACCACCATCTTGGCTGAGGGGCTTCGCTGTGTCCTGTGCTGGGTCGGTTGGAACCAGCTGGAACTGGCTGTGTCCGGCATGGAGCAGCCCTGGCCTGTCCTCACAGAGGCTGCCCTGCAGCCCTCCACTGCCAGCACCGGGACACGGACATCCAATACACAGGAACACAATGCTAAGAAAGATAACATTAAGTTCACTAAGGGTAAAGGACATTTAATGGATGGGTAGAACACTTCGATGGCACGAATGAACTGTCAGGAGGTGCCGTTAGGATCCCTTCACAGTGTCATTGCAGCGTCAAGAGCTGGTGGGCCTCCACGCACCTCACAAATGCAGCCTGAGCTAAGTGACAACACCTCCTGGCTTTTCCAGTCTCAGTTCTGCTTTCCTCCCGAGGAGGGGCAGGAGTTAAAACTTTACCTGAGTGGGCCTCAGGCTCCCTGCTGCTGCTGGAGGGGTTTGGCTTATGGCTAGGCTGGGTCAGAAATGCTAAATGCGTCTGCTGTTGTGGTTTGGTTTGGGAAAGCCCTGACAGGTCGTAGGGATAGGAGAAAACCAGAGTGTGAAAACCAGAGTGTGCATATTTGCAGTGAGAGATAATAGGGCCTTTCACGTAGGCAAGCACAGACCTTTTCACACACCTACAGGCAAAAAAACCCAACCTCTAGTCAACCCATTCACACAGACCTAAAGATTTACTTAATGCAAAATATTTTCTCTATAATCCTCCCCTTGTCTCCAGATTTTAAAGAAAGAAAACCAGCAATGCTTGAAAAATGCTCTGTGGAAAATCTTAGTCAGCTATACCTGTCTAACTCATTTTCTCTCTCAGGAAAATAAAATCAATTGGTTTAGCAGTGCTTGAAGGGGCAAACCTCTGCTGCTGGAGCCAAACCAAGGATTTCAGCTCTGCACAAGGCTGCCAAACTACAAGTCTCTTTATCCATAGCTACTAATACAGCTGCACAGTCATTGATCCCCTGCTTTGGGAAGTGGTGAGGTTTAGGTAAGCAGTTAACTGTGCACTATTTGGGACACATTAGAAGAAGGGCAAGAATAAGAGTAAATAGAAAACTGTTCATATTACCTCATTTCTTCCCTCCCTCTCTGCCCAATTCTGGAAAATGAAAACAAGGAACAACCTCAGTCTTTTTGTTTAGCTGTAACTATTAGATATCTGAAATAGAAACCTTTGTAAAAATTCATGATTCTCATCTTAACAGAACTGTGATATTTTCTTATGGAAAATATTGCAAGTCCACTTGGTGCTTTATGGGTTAAAAGCAGTTATTTGAGGGTGGAAAAATTATTTCAGCTGAGAGGATAGTTCCCAGCAATGTAACTTCCCTACAACTGCAATAAGAACAACCACTCAAAAAAATTTTAAAAGGCAGGCCAGTGATTTCTCAAATAAGCAGTTAAGTTCAAAGACTTTGTTGAAGATTTATATGGGTTTTGGAAAGGGGCTTAAAGAGTTGGAAGAGAGCAGGAGTGTTGAGCTGATTTGCTCAGGAATTTTAGCTCCATAGTGGAACTAGGGGGAGTATAGCAAGAACATGATGATTTAAAAGAAAAAAGTGAAAACTTTACAGATGTTTGGAAAGCCTGCCATAAAACCAAAGGCACAGCTTTAGATACCCTGAATCAGCTCTGGCTGCAACTGAAATTCTACCAAAAGGAAAACATATCACCCCAGGCCAAGATAACTCTAGTAAACTGCAGAGCCTTCACATTTTGGGGAGTAACATGGAAAGAAGAGCGGTGGGAGAGTAAAATCTCTATGAAGAGGACAAGGAACCCTTGGCCACATTTCAAAATCCTGATGCTCTTTACACTTAAGGCATACTGACCCAAGGGAGAGAAAACTTGGAGCCAGCACATGGAATGGACTGCCAATGTGCTATGCCCCTTTGTGATCAGGGGATAACCAGCCTTGCCTTGTCCTCCACCAGTGCAGTATGTGCAGGTAATTAGCTAAAAAAAAAGGATATGGATTTTGATCCTTGATGACTTCCCTTGTCAACTGAAAGAGTAGCATCTCCCCTTACCCTACAGGAGTATTGGACATGAAAAGGAACTGTAAGCACAATAGGGGGTAGAACTAGACTGCATTAACTTTACAATGTTTTACCTCCATTTTGCATAGATTTTAACAGACAGGTCTCTCTGTGCCTTCATTAATCACCTGTCTCTGCTACTTTTGGTGTCAAGGCCTTATTTGAGAAAACAGGCATTATTGAAGTACTCAGAGACAGCAATGCCATTGCTGGAGTCACAGGGAGCCTGACCTGCCACTGCCTACAGTCAGCCGTAAGTGGGGATGGAGATTATCTGAGCAGTGGCTGTGTTTTGTATTTCCAAACAGTCTGACCTGGCATCCAGCAAAATTAAGGTTTATGAGCAGCAATAGGGAATGTTGTGGGTGGTAAACTGGCATATTTGAAAAGTAACATATTGCACTTCAAAGTTACTGTCAACTCTCCTGATTTCTCTGAAATACACCTATTGAAATAAAAACCATAAATAGCCACCAAACAGAAAGGGTCAAAAAAAGCCCCCATGATTTGCCCTTGGCTAACATAAAATTGTATATTAAAAATGTACTACAACAGCTCGTTATGTTGGAGTCTTTTTCTGTTCTAGGTCTTTTCAAGTCCCCCTTTTCCATAGGGTGACAGTACCTCTCAGTTTACGAAGGTATCATCTTTACAACTGCCTTGCAAGGAAGGGAATGCATCTGGGGATCTCAGGTCCATGTGGGTTAAGGGAATTCCATAAGACCGTGGAGAAGGCCAATGCACTGAAATTCCTTACTTGGAGAACCAGGCACTAGGAGCCCACTTGGCATGAGTTATTTCTAGCAACACCAGGAGCTCCTTGGTGGTTGAGAATTCGAGCAAAGAATTTCTCATGAGCCCTTGGGAAAACTGCTGGCTTAGCCAATAGCTGTTATATGCAGAGTCAAGTGGATTTTCTTGCTGGCTATATTTCTTTAAAGATGTGGCAGTACGGGCAATGCTGGGGCAGCTTGTAACAAAGTGGCACCATCAGGTTTTTAGTCTTTTAAAACTCTAACTATTGCTAGTTCTGTTTATGTTTTCCATGAAACTTGTTAGTCCTCATTTGTAAATCTGTGAGTCTTTAGGCAAGTACATCACATTTACATCCAAATTTTGCATGCCTACCTGCTGTGTGGAAGTCAATGGGAGCTGTAGATATATATTGACTGTCTGTACTGCAGGTAGGATTGATTTTAGCATTTAAAGAAGGAACTGAAAAAGGAAACAGACATCCACAACTTTTGTCTAATTTAGGAATACAGCCATTCTTTCCAAACCTCTGCTGGGTCTGTGACGTTCACTGCACACACACTGCCTTTGCACTGCTCTTTGTTCAACTCTTATTCAAGAGCAAAGTATCTATGCTGCTCTGTGAGGGACAGTCTGCAACCCTGGACGTTCACCTTAAGACCTAAAAAAATCAATAGCTGAAGTTGTGAATGTTCAGAAAATCGTCAAGCTCACCCTGATGAAGCAGTTCACATGGAAGAAACAGGTCCCTCCCCAAAACAGCAGATGGCATTAGACCAAGGCTTGAGTTGCTGGTTCCCCAAATACCCCTGCTTCCCCATTTACAGCCCTTCTGAGGCCCACATGTGCACATGGATGGGGAAGGGAGAAAGCAGCATCAGGATTCGTTCTCCCTGGCAGGATCAATTTTGAACAATTTAATTTCCCATCTTGCAGGCTGCTTGGTGTAAGCATGTCTGGTAGCCCATAAGGGTTGTAGGTGGGAGGTCAGTTGTGCGAAAGTCCTCTCGTAACTTGTAAATTAGTTGGATGACATCAACAATTCTAAACTAAAAAAAAAGGTATTTAAAAAAAAAAAAGAATGCCTGTTACTTTCCCATCTAGGTTCCTATCTCTTGCATTCCCTGTGCTATTACAGAAGGAAAGTAAATTAGATGTAAGCTAAACATGAGACAGTTCTCTGGCTCAGTCATTGAACCACATGTTGTAAGGGTTCAGTGGAAGAATTCCAGTTGCACCAAGGAAATAGAGGGTTATTCATTTCTATACATTTCTAAAAATGAAACAGTTTGATCTGGAACTGATCTGAAACACATGCAAGGGCCTCAGCATAACAACAGAAACAACTTAGAAAAACAATTTAGAAAACTAGCTTTCCTAAAACTGCAGATTTAAAGAAAATCAGTTTCCATTCATTTCACATGTTTGCCTTTCACCAGGAATATTACTAGCTAATAAAACTTTCAGAGCACCAGTAATTATGGGTACTGCTTGGTGAATCTAGCCATCTGGTTACAGGATAGATATGCCATTGCAGAAATAAAATTTCTGTGGTCAAAAAGAAATTAAATAACTATCTAAACAGAGAGTTATTAGATATTTCCTAATGATTTCTCTTTTGCTTCTTTTAGCTTCATTTTCCACTGTTTCTCAAAAGCCTTATGAACAAAGAATTTCATGATAAAATGACCCAGGATCATGTTTGTTTTTTCCTGATAGCAAAATATCAGTTAAAGCCTAAATGAGGGCCAAACTGAGTAAAAATTCATGTAAGCCTCATGAACACTAAGTGGCTGCCTGCCTGGGTGGTGAAATCCCATAGACACAGTAAATCTCCTGTTGTTTATTTTACAGAAAGGAAAATGAAAGAGGCATACAATGCCCATTGGAATGAAATGCTATATAAACACAGAAAAAAATTCACTGGAATACAAATCTTTATCAGTTGCTATGTTTACATACACTTGAGGCCAGAACAGGCCAGAAACTTATGCCTTGACAATACAACTGTAGTCTGGTCTCTTGCTTTACATACAATACTAAGGGTGCAATGCATTTCTCACTGTCCTTGGAAAAAGCCCTTTTGCCTTTAAGGTCTACTCTGCAAGGGAGGAGTGCTCCTTCCCTAGTTTTACTTGGAGCTGGATGGCATATATGGTATGGAGGCTTTTTCTTCCCAGGATAATTCTCCCCACGGGCTGTGGCGTCGAGGTTTGCAATTCCCTCACAGGTGATAACTTCAGCATCTTCCACAGCTGGTGGGAAGGGACAGGGGGAATCATTCCTTTGGCATTTTCCCCAGAGCAGTCATGCTGAAGGAGCCATCATACCCCAATTCAAATAAGACCATTTCCCTCTCTTCATACTGGATCAGAGCCTGCGTACTCCTACTCCAGTATGGAAAACTATAAATCCCCCTACTTAGCTCCTTCAACACTATAAAGGAGTAGTCTATTGGTGAAATAGTAGTGTTTGGGGGTTCTGTGTTGAAGGGAGACTTTTAAGGAGTGATCAGAGAGATTATCTTAAAATAGGTTTGTGGATCAGTGGAGAGGGAGTGAAAAAGAAAGTATTTGTCTGGCAGTACAAATGGAAATTATCATAAAGGGCAAATCAGAAATGGGAGTTGACCTCTTCATACTGAATGGGAGATGATACAAAAGGTGCAGAAAGTTTGCAAAGAGCTTGGAAACAAAGCAATTACCAATGCAGTGATAACAAAGAAAAGCCAGTGAAATCTTCAAAGGTTCAAAGCCATGGGTCTGAGTGGGGCAAATATGTATTTGTGAAGCCCAGAGAAATATATGTGCCCCTCGTGTTCTGTTGATATATTCATTTTCACAACAGCCTGGCTGCTGGCTCCAAGCGGCAATGCCAGCTCAGGCTCCCACTGGGTTAACACAGGCACACAGAGGGTATCAAACCAATGAGCTTATTAACATGTCGTCAGACTTGGAAACCACAAAGGCTGTGTGAGGGTAGACACTAACCCAAGCATGATTTAGGTCACAATTTTAATCCAACTGAATTCACAATTATTCATGCACATGACCACCCAGATTTCCCAATCCCATACTGAGTTCACTGTAATTGACAACACTATGTTCCTCTGAGTATCTGATTTAAAGTTCTTTACAATGACCTATGTTCTTAACCAGTAAGTACCATCCTGGCTAACAGTTAACATGCCTGCTCCTCTAGGCTGGTCTTCCTGGGCTGGGCTCCAAGACTTTTTACTAAACCTTGCATGTAGTTTTAGTTTCTGTGAACTCTGGGCTATTTCCTTGAACTCTTCATCACGCTGAGCCCTATGTGATATGGGGATCAAAATTCTTAGGGAAGTTTTAGAGAGGGCACAATCAGACTAAGTAATTCTAGCATTATCCAGGGGACTAATCATCTTCATTTGTCAATTTGCCACTTAAAGGCTTTCTAATTAGCCTTAACTGAAGGGCATGTCATCATGACACCATGCTCCTAACTTTGGTCTACAGTCTTAATTAATCCTAAAGCTGTAAACTAGGAAAAGTTGTTAAAACACTCAGATAGGAAAGAAACTAAAATAGGCATGGTTTGATATTTGTGATCAGCTTAGTGTCTGTCATTAAGTTTATTCAAAGAACCACATGAAATATAGTTGGCTTCTACTTTGACTGTAATTATGATTTTAATTCATCTTAAAAATTCTCTAGATTTTGAAATGCAACTGTTTGGGAGGTGAACCATTTTACATTCTCTGACTGAAATATTATCTCTTTCTAGCAACCAGACATGGGAAAGAGAATAAAAGTGACAGCTTCAAAGGAAGAGGCTGATTTTTCAAGTGTGAGATGCAGTTTAGAAAAGATGTTTCAGGAAGAAATGTTGCATTTGTCGTATGCAACTAACACTACAACTTGTCATGATTTCCAGGATTTATGAAGAAAACATCTTTACTTGGTATGTCTGAATTTGGAGCCATGCTGCTGTTGGCTTTCCTCTGAAGACTTTGAATCAGAAAAGCAGGGAAAGAGAGTATTTGCTACAGCCTGTCAGTCTCCGTCCAAGAGAAGCTGTGTGAAAATCACACCACTGTTCATTTCTGGCATGAACCTTAGGACATGGCAAGAAACAGCAGAGCCATTTGGACCCAGGAGTGCTCAGTAAATGCTGTTTCTGCTCTCGTGCTGGCATGCATCACATATTTATCTGTGTCCAGAAGAGCAATGTTGTCACTGTTTGCTCTACAGCTACTGCAGTAATTGTATTTGCTCTGTTTAATGTATAACAGTGTGATCACTGTTTAAGCCCATTCAAACAATATAAAAACAGTGCAAAAAGCAGTAAAGGTCAGATGAATATGATGGAGTCCTTCTGAAAGTGTTGTGGATACTCTTAGATTTTAGTAGCTAGGGACATTAAACTCACAGTAGCTATCTGCATCATAGATTAATTCATTCAATAGATTAATTCATTCATGTACAGCTGATGCAGCTCACTAGGGCAATGACAATCATCTGCCCTGTACAAAGCAGCTCTTCTTTAGCCAACTAAGGCGGCAGATGAGGTTTTCACTGTTGTGAAAATGATTTTTGAATGAAACTTTAAAAAAAACAGAAATGCAGAAAACATAGATCACTAGGCACAAATTATAGAAAGCTGCAGGATTTTTAGGAGGGACTAGTTCTTATCATTAGTAGATAACTAGGGTATCTATTTCTTTGGTACAGAGACGATGGCTCCGTGTACTTCAGCACATAGAGACTATCTGAGCAGAGGCCTTGTAGCAGAGAGAATCAGGAAACTCTAAAGCAAATCTGCAGCTTCATATGCATGGACCCCAAAGCAGACATCCTACCTCTGGCGGTTGTTGGGGTCGGAGAGGAGGGATCTGAGTGTCAGGAAAGGATTGGTGCCAATGTGGAGAAGGAATCTCAGGGCCTTTTCTGTGCAGGTGACTGAGAGGTGGGGAGGAAGAGGAAGGATAGGGTAAATAGACCAAAAAGAAGATAAGAAGTGGTGATGAAAGCATGTTGAGGATGACAACATGGGGCAACAGCAGGACTTGACCATTCAGAAAATACACAGGCAGATTCTCATATCCAATGTTACTTGCATTATCCAGAGAAGTGAATGGTCCCAGAAGAAAGTGAGCACAATCCCAAGGGATTCTATGATTGTGCATGGGGACACTACTGGTAGCTTCTTCCTTTACTATTGTTAACTGATTGTCTATAAGTAGCTTTCACTCTGGGTGACTCCATATAACACTTCTACTGCAATAATAATTACCTACATTTGGACCCAGAGTCTTCACTCCGAGATGATCACCTTTGCTTAAAGCAGCTCCTATTCCCGATACCTGTGCCATGGTGTGCTGACTGGTCAAAACACGCATAGAACATCTGATCCAGGCAGCTGATCTGCAAATACTAAAGAACAGAGAGAGCCCTCATTGGTGTCACAATGTGCTGGAACAAACACATGGAAATTCCTGCTGGAGTTCAAGGTGGAAAGGTTGACTTTGGGGTATCCTCAATACTTGTAAATGGTACTAGGATGTCGCACTTCCTTACATCTTGAGCTTCTCTCAGGGGATAGAGTCAGGGTGAGCAAACAGCACCTACAGGAGGAAGAGGGTTTTGTGACAGAGGCAGCCCTGTGACCTCAAGCCAGTGCAATGTGGCCACCCTAGGATGGCTGGAAATGCGTTCAAGAATTATGAAACTCCTCAGGGAAACAAGCTCTCCTTTTAGACAGAACCAGGAATGAAAAGGAAATTAGGTCCTCCCAACAGATTCTAGTGCAGGTTTCCAGAAGTCTTTCTGGGGAAATCCTGAGGACCAGAGACCTAAGAAGGGACAGTTCATTTCCTTATTCCAAATGCTTGTTATTAATCATTTCAGATAACAATCACTTCAGAGGCAATGAAGGACATCCCTGCCCAGTGTCGATAAGTTGCCACTCTGAACAGCTCAGTAAAAGCACCTTCTTTCACTTCTGAAACCCTTGTGGCCCACCGCCCTTGTGATTTAAGATGCAAAAAAAAAAAAAAAGATATGCTGTGTTCAGCCTTTCTCTGCACTGTCTGTGCTACTAAAATTGGATTTGCCCATTTCCTTTCAGTGCAAAAGATCTACCAGCCACTGCCCATTACTTCCCCTCATCTTCCTCCCTGCTGCTGCACGTACTGACAGGCACAGCACAACAGGGAATAGGGATGCGCAGCAGCCATTTCAGGTGTTCATCCACTGAGGTGCGCTAGACAACATTACTGTCTGTAACTCAGTCCCTGCCCTTCATGGTTTGCTTTATGCATAGGCAAAAATAGAAAACAGTATAGAATGGCTAAATAGCATCACCAATAGACATCCATGCTGCTATCTGTACTGATGGTGATAAATGCCTGGCCACTTTTCATTTTCTTTGGCTATTGGGTTGCCAGGTAAGAAGGCACCAGGGGTCCAACATGCTTTTCCTACAAGGGTTAGGGAGCACTGCATGAGCTACAGCCCCATTGGTCCTTCCCTCTCTCTATTGCTCACAACTCACCAACTGCAGGAACGCTACCAGCTGGTCATTACCAGGGGGCAGCTGGGATCTTTAACAAAGTGCTATATTTCAGGTCTAAGGACAAAAGAGGCTATAAATGACATGCTTTAGACACCTGCAGATTTCACATTGTAGTTCTCATGGGCTATCCGTGGTTTCTTGTTGATTTTCTTCCACTTCTATTTTACTGGAAATTTCCCTTCTTGATCCTGACCAGAACCACAGCCTTCTTCCTGCACTGTTTTTGCAAATGTGAATTCAATTTATTGAGCAAATAACTGCACATTTTGCCTTGTTAGGTCACCCTCCTCTGCTTATACTACCTGAGTCCAAAAGACGCAGGGCCTTCTCTGGGTGACTGAGGTGACTGATTTCCATCTCAGACTTGGGACCAGCTGCTCTCTCACACCCATCAATATTGTTCTCCTCAAACACACCTGAAGAAAGTAGAAAAAAAGCAAAACTAAAACTGGTTTCTTAAGAGCAATGCTATTAATAATATTTCATAGCAATTGATTACCAGAATTTTCCACACATAATTTCTGTCAACTTTCCTTGCGCTTTCATGGCATTCAGGAGTTTCAGTCACCAGAAGCAGGATTCAGCTGCTGCTGAAGTGAGTGTGTGTGGGGATGGGAGCCTTTCCCCTTGGTAGCAGGTTGGTGCCTGTTCATAGTCCTCCACACCCTTCCCTAATCCCCACCAGTCTCATCCCCAGATCTGCCCCCAAATGAATGAAACTCCATGCCAGAGCAGTGCTAACAACCAGTCTCAAATTTGCCCTTTGAATGAAAAATATCATCATAAAACCACTTTTCATTTTCTTGGTAAATGAGCTGAAACGTTCTCCAAGCAATGTGCATGTTTTGTCTGACCCCAGCTGAAAAACTGCACATTACTGAGCTTGGGGAGGTACTGTAAGAGTCAGACAAAATTTGAAAGAAGGTTTTTAAAATACTTTTCCAGTTCAGAAACTGTCAAAACTAAATGCTTTAAATTTTCATCTAAAAATTATTTGGGAAGAAACTATTCAGTAGATTCAGCAAAAGCTTCAGGAATTGCTCTGGGCAACCTGACACAACATGTTTGGATGAAGACAAGTTTTGACAGGAGGATTTCACCTGGTCAGATGCTCTTCTCTCTTCACCATGCAGCTGACCTCCCTCTAAGCGGAAAGTCCCTTGGCATTTGTGAAAAAAGAAATGCAGGCAATATCTACATTATTTACTGTTCCTCAGGAATTATTATCTGTCTTCGGTCTGGTTAATCTTTATGATATAGTCTGGGTTTATAACCCTGTTCAACAGCAGAAGGAATATGAAGAACAGGACAGACTCAAAGAGCTCTGCTGGCCTGACCTTCTCCCTGTGCATTGGAAATAATTGACTAGAGCAGGAATAAATGTCTGCAACAAATGGCCAGATTTAGAAACAGCTACTGAGCAAACACAAACTTCCACAAACTGAAACCTTCAGGGGCCCAAAGGGACCACTGGTAGCGATGCCCAGCTGTTCCTTCTAGCTTGCCATCTCCAGACACCTCCATGGCCACCACCCCCAACAGCTGGGTGAGTTTCTGAGCTGTGACAAAGAAAGGTAGAAAGTATAAAGCCAGGAGGCTGAATAAAACCACACAGGTCTTCTCAATATAAGAAAAACAAGGTTAACAATTAAAGTAGGCATGAAAACACATTTTTGCTGAATAAGAGATATTTCAGGCCATTCCTCTTCACCAGAAGACATAGGCTAACTCTTGCCTGCTAGTATCAGTGCACACTCGTCATTCATTGGCCAGATTGTGCTAGATGTATCTGTGTATGCCCAGGTTACTTGTGGTGGTGGTCAAGACTAGCTGGGTCTATTTGCTACATGTCTATCATCACCATCTTGCAAATAGTAGCAAACAAAATACAATCAAAGTCAGCTAAAAATGGAGCTAAATCAATGCTGAATTTCCACAACTGTCTGTTTAGGCATTAGGAAATACAGAAGTTAACGTAGCACTGACAAACATGTCTCAAGACCCTGTCCTGGTTTCAGCTGGGATAGAGTTAATTTTCTTTCTAGTAGCTGGTATAGTGCTATGTTTTGGATTCAGTATGAGAAGAACATTGATAACACACTGATGTTTTCAGATATTGCTAAGTAGTGTTTAGACTAAGTGAAGGATTTTTCAGTTTCTGATGCCCAGCCAGCGAGAAAGCTGGAGGGGCACAAGGAGCTGGGAGGGGACACAGCCAGGACAGCTGACCCAAAGTGGCCAAAGGGGTATTCCATACCATGGGACGTCACATCTAGTATATAAACTGGGGGGAGTGCATTGTGTATCACTTGTATATTCCAATCCTTTTATTATTACTATTGTTATTTTATTAGTGTTATCATTATCATTATTAGTTTCTTCTTTTCTGTTCTATTAAACCGTTTTTATCTCAACCCACGAGTTTTACTTCTTTTCCCAATTCTCTCCCCCATCCCACTGGGGAGGGGGGAAGTAAGTGAGCGGCTGCACGGTGCTTAGTTGCTGGCTGGGGTTAAACCATGACAGATCCCCTGTGGGGATATTCCGTGTTACTATATTTACATTTGCTTTTGGGGAGGCACCTTGTCTTTATTTTGAAAAAAATGCTGGATATTGCTTATCTCAAGTATATGAATATCTGTGGTTGGAAGTGAGACTGAGTTCTCAGAGTGGGGGTTTTTCTAGCTTGTATCCATACAACTTAGAGTCACAACTTAGAGTCATGCTGGAAAAACAAAAGTCATGGGTTGCTCAGGCAGCTGATAACGTGGCAGAGGAATATACAGATGGCAGGATGAGCTGAACAGAAACATAAGAAGCTTTTTTCCTCGGGTCTAGGAAGGCACATAGTGAAAAGCACACCCTTTTCTAGAGGGGGTGAATTCCTTCTATCCCACGACAGGACCAGAGCAAATACAGGAAAGCAACCTCATGTCGGTAGCAAACCCATTCCTCCGCCTGACCTCCCTGACCAGCAGCAAAGTGTGAGTTCAGAAACTCCTATGTATCTGTAATGCTTTCTGGCTTCCTGGGATCCTTCACTGCTACCATCCCTCCTGCTCAGTACCTCAGGCATGGATGATCATCACAAAGATACCAGCCTGATGATGCACACTGTGTAAGTCAAACAACAATAATTTCTGAAACATTTTCTTCTCCCTATCAACACTTCTACTGCTTTTGCAGCATTAGCATTGGGTAAGAGATCTGCCACACTGAGCTGAACACCAGAAGACTTTTTCTTTAATTTGCCAGAGAGCTGAGGAAAAGAAGATAGGCACAAGCTTGTGTCATCTCATTAAGATGCTAAATTATTCATAAAATGTCCTCATAAAATTAAATATGGGAAATATCATGTTCATTGATAACTGGCTGCAGTTGCTACAGATGTGAAAGATGTTTAAGAAGAAGAAGCTTTTTCTAGTGACCTTTGGCATTTCACCAAAACTAAGCAGCAAATCAGTAACTATAAAAAGCAGAAAACACATGACAAAATCAGTGGTGAAGCCAAAGTTTTAATCCTGAAGAAAAGGCAATAATTCTTGTCAACAACTTCTTTCTCAATTGTAGGAAGTGCAATGCAAGAATAGTAGGTGCAGTCCTGCCAGGTCTCACTCACTGATGTCACCCAGCTCTCCTAGGCTGGAGGTGCCAAGAAGGTCCTGGGGACACTGTATGATGCTGCCTCCCCACTCAGGAGCACATGCTGTGAGCAAGGACTCCAGCTAAGGGACACCTTGGAGGAAAGTACCTTCTTCTAGGAGCCTGTGGTCCTCCCTGACCCAGCACTTGGAGCCTCTTACATAGAGCCAGAAAAATGCTGAGACCTCTTGTATTGGTTTTGTGTGGCAAGGTTTTGGTAGCAGGGGGAGTTACAGGGGTGGCTTCTGTAAGAAGCTGCTGGAAGCTTCCCCTGTGTTCGAGAGAGAGAGAGCCCATACCAGCTGGCTCTAAGACGGACCCGCCGCCGGCCAAGGCCGAGCCAATCAGTGATAGTGGTAACGCCTCTGTGATAACATTTTTAAGAAGGAAAAAAAGTTGGGAGAGTGAGAACAGCCACGGGAGAGAGGAGTGAGAACATGTAAGAGAAACAAGCCTGCGGACACCAAGGTCAGTGAAGAAGGAGGGGGAGGAGATGCTCCAGGCACCGGAGCGAAGATTCCCCTGCAGCCCATGGTGAAGACCCTGGTGAGGCAGGCTGTCCCCCTGCAGCCCATGGAGGTTCATGGTGGAGCAGACATCCACCTGCAGTCCCTGGAGGACCCCACGCCGGAGCAGGTGGGTTCCCGAAGGAGGCTGTGACCCCGTGGGAACCCTGCGCTGGAGCAGGCTCCTGGCAGGACCTGCGGATCTGTGGAGAGAGGAGCCCACGGAGCAGGTTTTCTGGCAGGACTTGTGACCCCGTGGGGGACCCACGCTGGAGCGGTGTGCTCCTGAAGGACTGCACACCGTGGAAAGGACCCATGCTGGAGCAGTTCGTGAAGAACTGCAGCCTGTGGGAATGGCCCACGTTGGAGAAGTTCGTGGAGGACTGTCTCCCGTGGGTGGGACCCCACGCTGGAGCAGGGGAAGAGTGTGATGAGCCCTCACCCTGAGGAGGTGAAGCGGCAGAAAATAACGTGTGATGACCATAAACCCCATCCCTGTCCCCCTTGTGCTGCTGGGGGGGCTTGGTGGAGAAATCTGGGAGTGAAGTTGTGCCCAGGAAGAAGGGAGGGGTGGAGGGAAGCTGTTCTGAGATTTCGTTTTATTTCTCATTACCTTAATCTGGTTGATTTGTAATAAATTGAGTTAATTTTCCCAAATTGAGTCTGTTTTGCCCGTGACGGTAATTAGTGAATGATCTCTCCTGTCCTTATCTCGACCCGCAAGCTTTTTTGTTATATTTTTCTCTCCCCTGTCCAGCTGAGGATGGGGGAGTGATAGAACGGCTTTGGTGGGCACCTGGCATCCAGCCAGGGTCAACCCATCACAGTCTTTTGTTCTCACTCCTCTCTCCCACTGGTGTGCTATCAACACCTTTCTAGCTACTGATGCAGAGCACAGTGCTATGAGGGCTGCTATGGGGAGTATTAACTCCATCTCAGCCAGACCCAGTACAGCTCTCTAAATTAGGAAGTTGGATGAGATATAAACTCCAGAGACATAATCCTGAGGCTTTTCAGATAGAGGGAGCATGCAGGTTTTAGCTGCAACGTAGTGAATACTGATGAGCATTTATGAACATGAGTGCAGTAACTCTTTCTCTGAGAAGCGTGGATCTATAGCACGTGTTTGTAAGAAAGCATATAAAAATTAGATACCTTGGCCAATTTTATCATTTGCAGCAACAATAATGTTAAGGGTACTTCTAAAAGATCTTAATTTGCAAACATACAAGTATAAATTCAATGGTTATATGGTTCTGAGCTCTACTGATGCTAGAAATACCAGCAATCCACCTAAAACCTTTGGCAAAGTCTAAAGAGTGTCAAATTTCTAATGCTACCTGTAGTCTCAACTCTAAAAGTTTACACATTTGCCTAAAGATGCTTGAACCAGGAAAATTTTTCCCAGGGAAGAGTATCTGGAGTTCTAGTGGCTGATCACCTGTTTAAAAGCAATTTAGTGCAAACAATGTTACAAGTAACTTTTAAAGACATGATTACACTGTTTTAAAAATGTTGAGAAATTCACTGAAGAGCTATTGAAGAATGCACGGGTATTTCACTTTCAGGTACTTGTACAACAAGACCCAGCACAGTATTATCACCAGGGACTTCCCAAGAGAATTCATAATGCACGGTCACCATGGAGATGTTAGAGCTGTATTGCATACATCTGATGCTAGAAGTAGAATTGTAATGTTATATACTACATATATAGTTATATACAGTATTTAACATGTCCTATCAAGACCTGCTGGTCAAACTAAAGGGCAAGAAGGAAATTCACTGGCAGTGGAAGCAGGGACAGCTATCCTGGGAAGACTATAGGGACATTGCCCAGTTGTGTAGGGATGGGGTCACAAAGGCCAAGGCGCAGCTGGAGCTGAATTCGGCAAGGGACACAAAGAATAATAATAAGGCCTTCTATAGGTATGTCAGCCAGAAAAGAAAATGTATCCTGCCCCAATGAACACGGCTGGCAAACTGGTAACAACAGACAAGGAGAAGACTGAGGTACTCAGCAACATTTTTGCCTCAGTCTTCACTAGCAATCTCTCTTCCCACACTTCTCGAGTGGATGGACCTCAAGGCAGGGACTGTGGGAGCAAAGTCCCTCCCACTGTAAAAGATCGGGTTCATGACCACCTGAGCAACCTGAACATACATAAGTCTACGGCACCTGATGAGATGCATCCCAGAGTCCTGAGGGAATTGGCTGATGTAGTTGCCAAGCCACTCTCCATGATATTTGAAAACTCATGCCAGTCAGGTGAAGTCCCTGCTGACTGGAAAAAGGAAAACATTGCACTCGTTTTTAAAAAGAGTAGAAAGGAGGACCTTGGGAACTACCAACCTGTCAGCCTCACCTCTGTGCCCAGGAAGATCATGGAAGTGATCCTCCTAGAAACTATGCTAAGGCACATGGAGGACAGGGAGGTGATTCGAGACAGCCAGCATGGCTTCACCAAGGGCAAGTCCTGCCTTAGTGGCCTTCTATGGTGGAGTGACTACATCAGTGGACAAGGGAAGAGATATGGATATCATCTATCTGGACTTCTGTAAGGCTTGTGACACAGTCCCCCACAACATCCTTCTCTCTAAATTGGAGAGACATAGATTTGATGGATGGACTATACTGTGGATAAGGAATAGGCTGGATGGTTGCCTCCAGAGAGTAGTGGTCAATGACTCAATGTCCGGATGGACATCAGTGATGAGGTGTGTCCCTCGGGGGTCCATATTTGGACTAGTACTGTTTAATATCTTCATCAGTGACATAGACAGTGGGATCAAATGCACCCTCAGCAAATTTGCAGATGAGTCCAAGCTGAGTGGTGTCATTGACAAGCCTGAAGGATGGGATGCCATTTGGAGGGACCTGGAAAAGCTCGAGAAGTGGTCCCATGTGAACCTTATGAGATGCAAGGTCCTGCAGATGCAAGGTCCTGAGACACTGGAACAGGTTGCCCAGAGACGTAGTTGCCGCAACCCTGGAAACATTCAAGGCCAGGTTGGTTGGGGCTCTGAGCAACCTATCTAGTTGAAGATGTCCCTGCTCATTGCAGGGGGGTTGGACTACATGGCCTTTAAAGGTCCCTTCCGACCCAAACCATTCGATGATTCTACAAATACCTACAAATGTTCCAGATAGTACTACTGGTCAGAAGGAAGAAGGTAGAAAAAATACAAAGGTAATGGTAAAATAGTATTTAAATATAATAAAGATCATTATAAACTGTAGCTGCTTCATTTTTTTTCAGAATGTGCCAGTACTTCTGATTCTGCAGAAAACATACCACAGTTGAGAAACCCCAAGAGAAAAATAGCATTCAAGCTCGTGTAATCCTCCCAACTACAACAGTGCAGTCTCCAAATGTAGTCCAGATGCTGATAAAAATACCAGGGGACAAGTAAAAAAGATTTAAGTTGAACCATTCTTTTCAGCAAATCCAATATAATTACATCAAAATGTATATTTTTAATGGCTATGGGTATAAGCTGGCAAAGACTTCACTCAGGAAAAGCAGGGCAGAGTGGCTTCCCTTGACTCTTCCTGAGGCTGGGTTATCTCCAGGCATAAGGATGCATTGCAGACTAGCCGAAACATGGATGGGGAGTAAGGGCTCCCCAGTGAGCCATGAACAGCTCACACTGAAATGAAGACTTGCTTGGTCTGTAAAAAGCAAAGCTCAATTTCCTATTCTGGGAAAGATTAAATGGCTTTTTTCAGTATACACTGCTGAAAAAAAAAAAAAATCTGACTCTTCTTTCAGTTTTCATTCTAGAGAGAAAGTGTGAAAAGCTGACATTTTCTTCTCTTTGGCGATTAAGAAAAACATCTAAACACTGAAAACATAAGCTTTTCTATTCTGTCTTCAATTGCTAGAAGCCAACTGGAGAAAAGCGTTGCTGAACTCCCTGAGGAAGAGGATTTTTCTGCAGATCACCAAACAAATGCATTACCTCCAGGAGGACAATGTATTAGGAACACCCTGGGTGAGGGTGATCGGCTGCTGGGCCTTCCTCTGTGGTTATCTTCCCTGGCAAATGTCAGTGGGATTTTCACCCCACCTGATAAAGTACAAACGAAGAGAGGGGACAGAAGATAGCCATCCAGAAGAAATTCTGAGCCATGGGGAAAAACAGTTTCACAAGTAAACCTGCAGCTGCTCCTTTCTCTGTGGATATTTTAGATGGGGATAAAGCGCTGAATTATGCACCATAGCTTACTTTTCCCTTGACTGGAGGACTAAGCATCAAATAAAACAAAGAGTCAGAAATATGGGATGCCTTTAGGGCAGGAATAACAGGCTCCGTAGACACCAGAGCCCCAGGGTGGGAGCTGGCTCTCCTCTGGGTGAAGCTGGATGGGGTGATGCCTTCCAGGAGCTCCCAGCATGTCTCCTCAGTGCTGGGAGACACCCAATCCAAAGGCAAGCTCCCCTAAAACAAGTCTGGTGTAGATAGTGGGTCCTAGGCACCAGCTGGTTTGCTGCCCAGCAGTAAAATAGCTCTGTATTCATGATGTGCTTACTAAGGAAAAAAAGATGTAATAAGACTAAATTATCTCACAAAACCAGTTTTAAAAATCTGTTTCCCCTTGCTGAATGCTATAGATCACCCGGTTTGCTGCCTCCTCAGAGAGATTTCTCTTTTTTATTTACCACTTATGTACTGGGAAAATTCTTATGCACCATGGGGAAATGGAATAGATACTGATACTCAGTCATCAATCATTCTTATTTATGTTTTCAGTAAAAGTTCATACTGAATCTTTTCCATACTACATTTCACTGAAACTATTCACACATCTTTCAGGCTGAACCTTGCTATTTTTCTCCCCATTCTCTCCCATGTGTACTTCCGTACTTTTCTGTGGGTTTAACAGATCACCACAGCGTATTTTAAGCTTGAAGTTGAGGGCAGGGAACTAATAACTTTCACTGCACAGCATTTCTAGAGCATATGGGCAATTATGTAGTGTGTGTAAGCTGATACTGGTTTAAGCATGTCATAAATACAAGGAAGTGAAACTAAACTTGTGCCAAAATCTTCACTCAGTTACCCTAATTAATGCATGTAAGTGCCAGATATTGCCACCAGTCTCCTTATCAATACAAACAGCAACTTTTAGTGGTCATGAATAAAGACTTTGTCTACATGCATGCAAAGTATTCTATAATATTTAAAACAATATAGTCACTTAAATGCTTTAATCTTTATTACAGGTTTCTTTTTCTGAGTAGCGGCAAATGTTTGTGTAGCCCAAGATTGTTCAATTAGCCTGAGCTAATGGACCTGCTCAGGAAAATGAATGGGACCAAAGTATTCATCAAAGCAGCCCATGCTTGTTGGGAATTACTGGGAAGTGAAACTGCTGTTCCAAGCAGGTGAGCAATGCCTGGACATACCTCTGGGTAAGTCCCATACATACTTTAGGAAGGGTCTGCCTACCTACATTTCATCAGCCCAGACCCAGGCAATTCTCTGGTTTTGATGAAAAATAAGTTAATAATGCATCATGCCTAGCTAAGAACCTTCATACGCTCTAGGGACAACTGCGACCACTCTCTCTGTGCCTCCCTGGTGGGAGCGTCACCACCGGCTCCCACCCCAGCCTTAGTTCAGCTCAACACAATTCCTGCTCTGCTGTGCCCACGCAATCCACAGCGCCATCTCATGGCTTGCTTGGATTAGACCAAGGACAGACGTCTGCCGGAACAAGATTTATTTTATTTGGCTTTTTTTTTTAATTAAAGATAAGAGCAAACTGCTATGCCTCAGTTATCTGGCTGTTGGGACAGCGATGCGCAGGACTGGCCTGTCAGTCTGCTTGGACCTCCTGATGGCGCGTGGTCTTTCCACCATCTTCCCGCAACAGTACTGGGAGACATTTTTTTATGCCAAGAGTGCAAGAACACCCCTGTTTGCTCAGTGAAAAGCATCCATGATTTGTCTGTTCAGGGGACAAAGCTCTTACAAAGACTTCATATCTACAAGTAGTTCTTGATGAACTCATCTCTCACATTCAAAAAGTGAGGGTTACTTCTCATTCTTTCACTGCAAGCTGTTCCTAAGGCTGTGCTCCACACAGGAGAGATGATGATTGCTGCGGGAGATCCTCACATACATGCAGGAGCAGGATCGGTTCCCCCTTCGGTACGGATGATCACCCTTTGCCTCCCTTTCTTTGTTGATAGGCCAACCAGCAGCACTCTTGATCTGGGGGAAACAGTAAATCCTTTGGGAAAACTCTGTACTTGGCAATACATACTGTTTACCTTTGATTCATTGATTACAGTAGGGCAGTGAAGTGTGTTCACATCAACAACAGAAGGTGGCTATTAAGGTGTATTTCCACGGTGGTTAATCTGTTACTAGTTAAAAACCTTCAGCTGGAGAAGTTAACACTGCCAGCATTGATTATAATGAGTTCTACATAAACATACACAACTTCATCTTTACCGTTATGTGTAATTCCTACTCAAGCAGTAGTTTGGGGAAGTGGAGAGAAAAAGTATGTATGTGGGGGTCACCCTCACACACATCTCCCTCCATTTACAGCCTTCCCCAGCTTTCCCCAGCTCCCCACCCCGTAGCCCCTCTGAGCTCCACAGGTCCCTCCCAGCCTCTGCAAAGGGGCAGAGGAGACTGTGTGCTTCTAAGTGAAAATAAGCCAACCTTAAAAAAAGAGCAATGAATTTTCAGAGCATTGGAAAAGCATAAAAAGTATCTTTCTTCAAAAAAAAAAGAGAGAGAGAAAAGAGTTAGGGAATTATAGGCCACTCCGCCCAACTCCAGTTCTCGGAAAAATGCTGGAATATTAGTAAGGCATCTAGAAAATAACAAGATGATAAATGGCAAGAAAAAAAGCAGGATGACAAAACAAAAATGGTTTTGTCAAAAACAAACCACATCAGACCAACCTAATCCCCTCCAATGGCAGAGTAACAAGCCTTGTCATTAGGAAATAGTTGAGCTAAAGTACAGCTTAGCTAAGCAATAGCTAGGTTATATTTAGGTTTAGTAAGGCGTTATTGACTTACATGACATATTCTTACATAAGGTACAGAAATATGTGCTGCAAGATTGGTGCGAGATTGGAAACCATTTTCAAAGGTTTTAGTGACCCAGCATTAAGGAGAAATCAGGCTTCCTGGGGGGTGCGCTCTGGGCATAGGGTGATTCAATATTTTCATTATCACTGGTATAAAGACACCAGGTATGACAGGAGGGAGAGGCAGAGTGCAGCAGCCAGGTACAGAAACTGGGGGGCTGCAGTTTTGCCTCTGGAGAAATGTAACATCAAATCACTGTCAGCGGAGCAGGACTCCAGCAGTCCCATCTCTGGCCAAAAAGCACATCATGGCCACCTTCGTCCTGGCATTTCCCAGCTGTAGGAGTTCACAGTTAATGTGTCCTGCCAAGGCACCTGGCATGTGACAGCCCATCCAAGAGTCCCAGATTTTATCACCTGCAGTATCCCGTACTACCTGTTTCTGTGGTGTCTAAATACATGATAATCACTATAGATGGTGGGTGGGACAAAAAGTGAGATTCTGGGGGAAGAGAAGACAATGCAAATGCTGGCGCAATCAGCCTAACACACAGGTGATGGTAGACTTACAGGGTTTAAAATCAAGCTAATTAATAAGCTAGTGTTCAGTCTGCTGGGTATTTCTGTAAGTGGCCAGTCTCCAATTTCCTAGCCATTTCAGAGAGATCTAAAGGCATCTTGGCAGAGGTAATGTGCTTTTTAAGGAGGGATTTGAAAGAAGAAAGTGTATCCACAGGGCACGTGCAGAAGTTGGTACCTTCTGGGCAGCTTTCAGGGTTTAAATCTCTTATGGATCATCCATCTCACAGCACAGGGCAAGAGGTGTGCAGACATTTTAAACCTGCAGAAACCCAGGGCTTTTCTTTGGTGAAAGAATCAATCATTATCAAAATAAAGATCTAACACTGAGTATGTTCGGATCACATAATTTTAGAGCACAGAAGCAACAGGTTCACTGTATCTTCCTCTTCCCCATGGTTCTCCAGAGGCAACAATTGCAAATAGACACAGGGAGGAATGAAATTTGCCCAGATGAAAGATAGAAAACTGTCAACGTTTGTTCTCAGACCCACTCCTATATTGTTTATTCATGGCACAAGAGAGCAGAACTTGTCTACTCAGATAACAAAAAAATGTAAATGTACAAAACAAATTAGCATGCATTTGAACATTTTCCAAACTCTGTTGCTCGTGCTATGAGATTTTGTCAATAATCAGAGACAGCTCTCCCCACCACAATCACACAAGTTCATCTTTGGAGATGCTTTATCTTGTCCTGAGGCTAGACAGCAAAGAATCAGACCAGTTGAGACACCCACAGTCATGCTTCCTGCATCTCTAAGGAAACAAATGGAGTTAAATCTCAACTGCTTGAATGCCCCACCAAGGACACATCTGAAAAATTACCATCTTAATGAGAGATATGAAGGAAAATGCAGTATCAAGTGTTTCTGTGGCAGCAACTTACTTCTAATTTTGAAATAGCCCATTCAAGTTTGCCTGTTCCAAGGTTCACCATTTTCCTTCTCCCCTCCCACGCAGGATTTTAAAAAGCATATCATTAGCAGGTCTTAATTACAGGCAGCTCTAGAGAAATCAAGGCAGCTACATGGATCCCTACTGAGGTCATGATCAGTGCCAGAAATTTTCGAAGTCTCCGAGGAGAAAAGCACAGTCAGTCCTGTGCAGTGCTGCAAGCCTGAGCCCAGGCAGCATCACGAGGGGTGCACGCTGCCTGCCACGGCTGTGGCGTGCTAGGAGCACGGCAGATGGTCCACCAGATTTGTTTGTTCCCAGTGTGCATACTGTGTGCCGCACTCTGGCAGAGCCTGCGTCTGGGCAGGCAGGAGGGAGGCTGTCTGCTTGCCTTGTGCTGGCTCTGCTGGGGCATGCCAGAGGACGAGAGAGATGACACCTTCCTGGGGGGGCTGAGCGTTTCAGGGAAAAGCCTCTGGAGTCATGCGGTGAGAAGCAGAGGGAGGTTTCTCTGCAGGGTGAGGTGCAAACCTGCAGTACGAGTGGAGACAGGGGCTCCTGAGAGCATGGTTTCACAGTCATTTTTACTAGAAAAGTAGAATAATTTGGGTTAGAAGGCACTTCTGGAGGTCATCCAATCCCACCACCTGCTCACAGCAGCACCAGCCTGGAATCTAGCTCAGGTTGCTCAGGGCCATGTCCAGCCAGGTTTTGGATGTCTCCAAGGATGGCAATTTCACATCCTCACAGGGTGACCTGCCCTTGTGTTTCACCTCCCTGTGAACATTATTTTCCTTATATCTCGTTTGCATTTACCTTGCTGCAGCTTGCGTCCCCTGCCTTGCACACTACCACTGTGCACCTCTGGGTCTATCTTCTAATGTAACCTAATGTAGCCCGTTACATAGGGGAGGACAGACAGCAGGTACAGCCTCCCCCTTCGCCTTCTCTTCTCCAGGCTGAATAAGGCCAGGTCTCTCAGCCTCTCCCCACTTGTCCTGGGCTCCAGCCCCCTGACCATCCTGGAGAGATGGCAGGGATGCAGGAAGGTGAGACGCCTCTGGCAGCGGCATCCTGCACTTTGGTCAGGTTAAAGCAATTGTGAAACCACATCCTGAGAAGAGAAGGAAGCCAACTCAAAGCCAAATTTCAGAAGTGGTGGAAAGTAAAAGTCTCCTTGGGACCCAGAGGGTCTTCACTACATTGCAGAAAGAAACTGATGCTAGAGTGAAAGCAAGGGTAGGGACTCACTGCGGTGGCTTGGGGGACAATGCTATGTGTGTGTTCCCTTACTGGAGCTGGAATTAACATCTGAGCGAGACGCTCCCCCTTGGAGTGAGCCCAGACATACTGTGTGGGACTGGCAGGGGGCAAGACCAGTGTACACAATGAAATCAAGGAAGGAGCAACTTAAAAGTGAAGGTCTGCCTTATTTTCACTTGGAAGGACTGGAGCAGACACTTGACACAGTTGTACCTGATCTGTATGGGCACTGTGGGTAACTTGTTCCAGCAGGTCACTGCTGAACTACTTACATAACCATGAGTGCATTTCCCCTTGAAACACACCAAGAAACAGAGCTCCACAAATTAAACATAGCCTGGCAGTGGAGAGAAAGATACAGCCTTCACCAGCTCCACGCTGACATTTAATCTCAGTACTATAGTAGGAGGGACACGTGTGCTCTCTGTACTCCAGAGGGCATCACCAGAACAGCAACCCATCATGTTTTAAAATGGCTTTCAGGGTAATTAGTTAAATACTTTAAAAAGTTGAAAGTACTTCTCTGCCAGAGAAGCAAGCATACAGTTCTTCTAATTTAAATAATTAATTCTTTTTGGACTACAGTCAGCCTGTTTCCAAGGGAATTCATGCTGGATGACTCTTGTTAATTTGCCAGTTTACTGAAAATGAAATAGTATTATTAAGATCCTGCAATAATAATAATAATTAAAAAAAACCAAAACAAAGTAACTTGTGTTTCAAAGTAATAAGACACCTGATGTTCCAGACAAGATGAGCAAGTGGAAGGATTCCTAAAGAGCTGTCTTTCAAAATATCAGAGAAGTGCCTACATAATCCCACTGCCTGCACAAAAAGAGAGCTGCAAATTCATATGCAACATATTCTGCTATCAAATATTGAAACAGAGTCCCTGCAAATTTCAGGATAATTTTTATGATTGGATGAAACTGTTGTATACATGAGAGGAAAAAAATTGTCTATCACATTGCATATAACATTGGATATTGATATGGATTAGATTTTATTTCATTCGTTTTACCTCTTGCACTCCCACAGAAATGTCGGCAGGTAAAGGGCACTTTCAGTTGCAAGACTAAGCTGCTTGTAAACAGTCATGTTAAGTCAATTGTGTTTTTCTTCACTTTTCTCAGCAAGTTTACTCATAGCTGCACTTTTTTTCTAATTGTGTTCTCATTTGTCTCTTGGTGCATGTTACTATTCATCTTCAGTCTGCACATGTTCTAGGTAAGGCTCTGTAACTTCCGAGGCTGTTTTCATTGTTACTTTAAAGAGAAACAGGCTGCAAGTGCCCAGCTGCTGTTTTACCAGCTGGTAAACAATTCAAACACATGTTCTAGCAGCCTGGATCAAAACTCATACTGAACTGCTCTACTTAGCTTTGCACAGGTGAAAGGCACCCACAGAGGAGAAAGAGAGGAGAAGCCAGGAAAGAAAGGATTTGCAGCAGCTCCAACAGCTGTGTGTGCATGGAACCCTCTCTGCTGCACTTGCTGGTAGTTTCACATGTGTAAGGATACATGCTGGAAAACAGAGGAAAATAAATGCTTCCATTTGCCCCTAACCCCTGAGGAATGGCCCAGAGGAAAAGCCCACCAAAACTAGTTATCCCATTATTGCAAAGCATTTCTTTCTGAAAGATTCTTCCCCTAAAGTACACTACAAGAAAAGGCAGTTTCACTACAAGAAAGACATTGAGGTGCTGGAGCACATCCAAAGAAGGGCAACGAATCTGGTGGAAGGTCTAGAGCACGTGTCTTACAATGAGCGGCTGAGGGAACTGGGGCTGTTTAGTCTAGAGAAAAGGAGGCTGAGGGGAGACCTTACCGCTCTCTACAACTACCTGAAAGGAGGTTGTATCAAGGTGCGTGTCAGTCTCTTCTCCTAAGTAACAAGTGATAGGACGGGAGGAAACGGCCTCAAGTTGTACGAGAGGAGGTTTAGGTTGGATATTAGGAGACATTTCTTCACTGAAAGGGTTTTCCAGCATTGGAACAGGCTGCCCGGGGAAGTGGTTGAGTCACCATCCCTGGAAGTATTTAAAAGATGTGTAGATGTGGTGCTTAGGGACATGGTTTAGTGGTGGAGTTGGCAGGGTGAGGTTTACGGTTGGACTGGATGTTCTTAAAGGTCTTTTCCAACCTAAACAATTCTACAATTCTACGAGTCTGTGAAGTATAGCACCTTTTCTCCTGCAATCGCCTGCCTCCCAAGGGGATGCTCCACCTGGTTGGAAGGTGTTCAGCTGGGCACTGACCTGTGAGCTTTTTTCAGTCCCTCAGTTATACCCACATTAGCACAGCCCCTGTAGTTGCTCCTCCATGGGTGCTGCAGGAGCACAGCCTCCTGCATGGAGTTTGGCTTTAAGGAGGGATCATGTAAAGCACAGGTGGCCTGACCATATGGGTCCACCTCCAGGTGAAAGCATGCTCTGGTGTACCAGCCTGACACTTCCTTGCCTGCGTTTCGGCAGTGCCTGCACCTTGTGCCGGCCCACACTTGTGGAGCACAGGGCAACAGTTTGTCCTTCAATCCATTGCTTCATGAGGTACTAGGTGACACCAATCTGGCTGGGGTGTGCTGGGTACCATGGGCTCCTGAGTGCCCATCTCTGCCATCATGTCGCCATCCCTATAGGAACCCTCAGCCACTACGAACATCAATACTACTGCTTTAATTTTAAGTTTACTAGCGATGTCCCTAGACATTGGCCCTTATTAATGGCAATGGAGATAATTGAGAAATAGTGGATCATTTAAAACAAATATGCCAAATAAACGCTATTAAAAGTCTGGTGCAGAAGCAGCAAAAATATCTCAGTGCAAAATACTAAGATGAGAGCTGGTTGCAGCGTGCATCCAGCTGTCTTTTCTTCAGGCTCTTGTCTAGTAATGTCTGTGTTGTTTAATTTTACTCATTTCACTACTTCTACTGTATGAATTCATGCAGTTTACAGAAGTTAATGATGCACGTGAAGTATTTGCTAGAGTGAGGGGCTGGGTTCCCAACAGGAGGATGTGCAGAAATGCAGGAGGACTCTTAATGACTGTTGTAAGCAAAGGCAGGGTTTGGCCATGCATGTACAGCAAAAATCAAGTGCCTTCCCCCAAAAATTGTCTTCACTGTTTACTCTGCACCATTCCTAAAGTAATAACACTTGTCTGTCCTGGTTAATGTTTTCTAGAGGACGCTTTGTTTCATAATGCTATTTAACAGTATAAATAAGAGAGGGAGCTGCAGAGTAGTCCTAGAGAAGACAGCAGGATCCTTGGAAGCTGCTGTAAGTTGTGATTTTTTTATTTCCTACAAAGACTTCAAAAGTGTATCTTCTTGTTGCATGCAATTGATTTTAAGTCTTTCCTAGGGTTGTATCTTATATTGAAATCTGTCTTAGTAATTGTTCCAGTGGTAAAGAGGCTTTTATTGGGTCAGCTGGATATAAAGTCATCACAATTTAGGCATGGAGTTGCCTGCACATTGTCAGGTGGCTGGCAGGAGGAGTAAGAATCTAAAGGCCAGAGTAGGGTGTCTAGTTGCCTTGCGGTGAAGCAAGGTGATCTCTGGAGCCAGCAAATCCTAAGCACCTAAAAATGGGTCTTTCCCAGATGTACCTCCTGCTAGAAGAAACGGGCTCTGCTCCATTAAAAGCCTGAGAATGGGTGCTTAGAGCTTTTTTTTTAATGTATTGGTGATTCTTTTTAAGTAATTCAAGGTCTACAAGAAATATCTGTGCTTAGGGAATGGGATATCTGTCTGCTTCCCTTTTAGATCAGACATCTCCTTATTGCTCTAATCATCAGATTACAGGATCATTGAGCAGGAAGGAGAGAAAATGGTGTTCTCCACATGCTCAGGGGAGCTAAGATCAAAGCTGAGGCCAACCTGTTCATGGAGCCAGAAACTGGGCAGTGGTCAGGTGCGCACTGGAAACTAGAAACTGGGAGCCGGGTCTGATCTGTTCTTGGGACTGCTGCTGCTTTGTAGAGAGAAGAAAATCTCCTCTGTCCCACCTGACTGCCTTAACCACTGCACTGGTTCTTTCTTACCTTCTTTTTTATCCTCTGGCCTCAGTGATGCTTCATCCCTGAGTATGTGCAGTATCTCAGGTTCAACAGCAAATACTGATGGTGGCCTGGTAGAAGGCTGAGAGCTCGTGTTCACCTGTTTCCAGGTAAAAGGAGGCCTAGAAGTGAGTGATGCCACTCTCGGAGGGTGCGCTTCCAGGGTGAGCTCTCCAATGCTAAGCTGTCTTACAGAAGACAGATGACACTGGGAACAGCTCTGTGAACAGTCACACAGATTTCTAAAGGACAGTGTAAACTTGGCTGCCATGTTTCTGCTGCAAAAGCAATTGCTTTTAAAATGAAATAGTCACAGCGGTTGGATTCTCTGCAGAATCCAATGCCCTTGGCTTGTGCTTGCAATCTTCTCAGGGGCCTCAAGCACAGAGGCATCAAAACTCTGAATCACAAGAGAAGTAAATGTCTAGCTGATCAGTCTGGAAAGGCCCCTAAGCATGTCGAGGTGCATACAATGAGGTACGCAAAGAGCTTTCTGCCCAGTCAGGAAAGCCATGTGAGTTTGTAGTGCTCCTGTGAGTAGGCAGTCCTGGACAGTAGGCTTCTGAGGTAATTTTCTCACACACAGATGTGACTAGTCAAGCCTTCCTTTTGTGACTCTTTTTGTGTACTTGGGTGATTTCTTTTGGATGTGGCCCTGAGTAGCTGAGATTAGTTCAGCAGACACCACTGCTGGTGGTGGGCCATGTCTTGATGTGCCTGGTGCCCTCACAGTGCAGCTTTCAGGAAACAGATTTCTCTGATTTCCTCATTTAGAAGCAATCAGGAGGGAAGCAGCACCATCTGGTGAGCGAACAGCTTTTCTATTGCTGCCTGCATATGTTTTTGAGCAGTGCAAATTTTCATGTTGTCTGAAATGAGATTATCGGTGAGGACCCCTTACAGGAGTAGCATGGGATGAATATTCATCTCCTAGACTATTACATGGCACTCCAAAGGCAGAAAATTGTCTTCAGAATTGTCTCTTCAAATCACAGAGATAAAAATCAGCCCTGCAGTGTACAAATTAGCTATATCTACAAAGAAGCAGGTTCTGTCAGTCAGAAAACTTAGTCCAGCTCACTTCCAGGTGGAATTATTCTAGGGTAACTTCAGCTAATCCCAGTTTTCTCCATTTTCTTTCTAGGATATACTGCCCCAAATAAGTATTGCCATTCTGGATTGCATGGTAGGGAAGATTGTGTGATAGGGAAGAGGTAACATATTCAACAATTGTTATCAGCAAGTCTATTACAGATAAATTGCTTAAAGGAACACTATCCTCCAGGTGTTGGCATGCTCTTGTGCCATTGTCTGGTTTGATTGAAAGCTCTTCATGGAAGCAACTTTTTCTCAAATGCCACAAATGTATTGTCATTGTGTAACATAGACAAAGAGAAGAAAAGAGGCAGAGAGGTAAACAGGTTTCCTTCCAGGCTATTCAACAAGTCAGTATAGATTTGGAGTTAGAATTGAAGAGCTTTTCACTTCTACTCCCATGTTTATGGAGAAACTGTTTTTCTGGAGATTATATGAGTAAAGGTGTTAAGATAGGAAGCTTCCTGGAAAATTAGCTCCCTCAGGGAATTCCCTAAGGGCTTTTTAGCACAGGTTCTCAGCTCTTTGCTTTTTAATAAATTGTTAGCAAGTATGCTTGGTTGAAAAATCCCTCAATCATTAAGACCACAGGAGAATCTGCATCTTCTGCTTCCTACTGAAAGGGTCTCTATTGTAAATTTATCACTGGCTGATCACTTGCTAACCTAGAAGCCACAATAATATCAAATGGAATAGTAAATATCAAGTATGAAGTAACAATCCCCAATCATATTCTAAAGGCTTACAGGATGCAAATCCTATTACAGAAGTACCTTTAAGTTTCAAAGAAGGGCCTAACAGAGTGGGCCACTTGTATCTTCAAGACTTGAACAACAAAAAAGGCCTCTACAAACTGCAGCTGCTTGGTCTTTTATAATCTTATGATTTTAAAATCAATCATCATCAAGATTTTTGTGAGGGCTGACTCATGAGACTTGACTGTTTGTGATTGGCCAGTACTGAATAAGAGATGGATGATTCAGATTGAGATTGTATTTAATTATCTGTGAAATCAGAGCTGTAATAAAATGAAAATAATTCCATGAAAGTACATAAATTAACCACAAAATGCAAACATGTCATAACTACATAGAGCAAAAATATCAGGATAGGAAAAAAACCTTCAGAAAACTGTAACCAATATTTTACAGAACCCTTACAGCAAAACCATACTATATCCATTAGCCATAATTTTGAGGCCAGGTCAGTTAAATTCCATGTCTACTTTTCATTCCAAATAAATAGAAATTGGCAGTTCGATGTGTATATAGAAAAGTCCAGCTATCTTCTGTGTTTTGTAATAAATATTAAATGTGATGAAATTGGGAACCTGTGGTGATTTATGTTTAAAATGAAATGTTTCATTCTTTGGTATTCATGTTATTCTTAATAAATTATGACTACAGCTGAGTAAATAGTTCACAGTGAATAATTTATCCAGAGGCAGCTTCTGAATCAGCCTGCTGGATACGTGGAAATAGATTAGGCTTAGCTCTGATGCTTTTGTCTGGGAGTTGATTTCTTTTCAAAGTCTAACAAATACATTGGCTCACTGATAGCAGTTTTAAACATTCAGAACCAGAGCTCTTACACTGAGTTACAAGTAGCTACATATATTGAGAAGTATTATTTCAATGTCAAAATCAGAGGAGGCCAAACTATAATTTAAAACTACTGTGCACAGTAATTGAAAATGTAGTTACCAAGAACCCTTATAGATCTTCCATTTGTCAGTAACACAGTAGGTGTTTTTGCAAATAGGCCTGCTTTTTAGAAATACTTATATCAAACACGTAAATGTTTGAATATTTGATTATAGCTCAAAAATGTTTTTTTGTTCTTACACAGTTCTAACTGTAACTGGATATTCAACTACTAATACAAATTGCTCCCTCTGATGTTACAGAGAAAGCAGAACTGTGAGCATAGCGCTTTCTGATGACAGTCTCTCAAGTTGAATCATGCCAGAGCAGAAAGGTGCAATTGGTTTAATGTGTCTCTCCCTGCACAAGTTTTAGCAAATCTGGCTTGTTATCTCCCCAAATACTTTGCAACTCTCTCACCATTTCCTTGCCCTGGATTCCCCCTCAGAAATGAGGCCCACTGGGACATTCATAGCCGTATTTCCAAGGTCCCTTTGTAAGAGCTTATACAGTGCAGGTGTCAGCATTGCAAAGGAATGTAGCTACCACAGCCAAGCGAAACAGGTTGATAAATGTTATCTCCCTTTGACCAGCAGAGCATCTGATAAAAAGAAGGCCTTGTTTTTGTTAATGACATTGACTCCTTCTGCTGTGCTGAAAATGAACCCACTCCAATGGTTTGGTTTGTCTATTAAGGGACAACACATTACTTCAGGTTCTTATTCAAAGAATTACATCCTTTTTATTCAGAAAGAAAGAGCACCTATTCCTTAGAGACATAGGGCTTTATATTCAGTTTGCTACTGAAAAACAGCTGCCGCCATTTGTCCTCTCTTGAAATAGGGTGCCTCATCAATCTGACCAAAAGTTATTTAAAGATCTCCTTCATGCCTGTTTGCTCAAATTCTGTTTGTATGTAGCTACTGATGGCTGCCCACTTGCATGAATTTCCTCTTTCTCCCTTTACTCACAAAACATCCAGACTTCTTCTATGATGTGCTTTCCAGGAATTATCTTAGACCATTAGTGTCAAAAGCACAGTGGTATCACAGTCCTCCAGTGATTAGCCATGGTGTGTTTCCTGATGGAATACGCTCCATTCTCTGGCCTGCTGAGGGTGCTGTGTATTCAGCTAATCCATGATGAATTTTGCCTTTGCAGGTATTTAGGGTGAGGGTGGCAGAAACAGTTGTGGGGAGGCTTGCCAGGAGGCCTGGGAAAATAAAAAAAAGTCTGGCAAGAGTTGGAGAACATGGATACTGAGGACAAAAGAAAGAGACAAGATTTCTTATTCAGTGGGAATGACAGAATAACTATTTGTACTTCATTAATTTACTTACCTTAGTAACAGCTTCTCCTTTTTTCCATAGGTTTTTAATACAAGATGAAGACCACATTCTACATGAGTTTGCTACTGGCTGGGCTTCATGCTGTTGCCCATGGTCAGCTCCCACCCAAGCACCACAATGGACATGATCCAGATGAACCTAAACACCACATGCATCACAGAGTTGAAGCAATTGCTTGCCTTAAACTAGTGCCAAACAATGCTGACTTTGCATTTCAATTTTTTAAAGAGGTTACACTGGAGGCACCTAATAAGAACATTTTCTTCTCTCCTGTAAGCATCTCCACTGCATTTGCAATGCTGGCCTTAGGGGCTAGATCAACCACTCAGACTCAGATCTTGGAAGGACTCGCCTTCAACCTTACAGAGATTCAGGAGAAAGAGATACATGAAGGCTTCCACAACCTCATCCACATGCTGAGCCATCCTGAGAGCGGGGTCCAGCTTAACATGGGGAATGCCATCTTTCTAACAGAGAAGCTGAAACCTGTAAAAAAGTTTTTAGATGATGCCAAAGCTCTGTATCAGCTGGAGGCTTTCACCACTGACTTTTACAATCCCACGGAGGCTGAGAAGCAGATCAATGATTATATAGAGAGGAAAACACATGGGAAAATTACTGATTTGGTCAAGGACATGGATCCACAGACTGTAATGCTTCTGGCTAGCTTTGTTTTCTTTAAAGGTAAGTCCTCTAGGATTCGCATTCACGTTATTCATTCTTATCAATGGATCTAATGTCAGCTACTACATTTGGAAGTTGCTCTGGAGGAAAATTCAAATGCTCTTTACTGGGCCAGAAGAGCCCCTAATGGCACACTGGAGGTGGTGGAGAGGTGGTAGGACCCCGCTCAGCATGGGGAGGCAGTCAGGCATCACACAGGCTTCGTTCTCTTTGTGGCAGCCGTGGGAGCTCTGCTCCAAGCCACAGCCTCTCATGCATCCTGAGCTTGCTTTCGTGGGTTTAGCCATAAATCCGATTGCTCTGTGTTCTTCTAATTTTCAGTGAAGGCGCTGAGACGCATGCATGACCTAATCCTTTTAATGCCTGTCTTTAAAAGTATGCATGATTCAATGGCCTAATTTACTAAATTTTCCTTTTTTTTTTTTTCCTATCAGGGTCCTTTATGTATCCACACTAACATATTTATATACGGAAGAAGCTAGTGATGAACAGGGGAGGACATTTTAAGGAACAAAGTGGAAACACAGTGCATTTCTGATGTGGGTTAGATGATGTGCTCTTAAACCTGACATAACAGCACTCAGATATGAGATCCTACATTAATTTTATCTACAAATTGAGGCTTATGATTAAAGTCAATAGACATGAAATGCAGACAGTACAGGAGTACACAGATGATGTCAGGAAAGCCCTTAAATGACAACTTACAGAAAGGCCACATAGATGACCTGAACAGAAAAGTAGTGGTAGGCACAAAGAAAATGCCTAATTAGTTCATTACTGGGATCTGAAAAATAAAGTGAAATTGGAATCAGATGCACTCTTTTGACCAGGTAAAAGATTCTTGCCTTACTGTGATACACATTTTAAAATGTTGTGTTTGAAAATTCTGAATTTAACAAATGGAGGAATAGGTGAATATTATTACTAGTTATATAAAATTCAATTTATGATGGGATGGGACATGGGATATTCAGTTGCATTCTCCTTCTCTGTATCAGGCAACTGGGAAAAGCCTTTTAAACCAGAGCATACTGAAGAAAGGGAGTTCTTTGTGGATGCTGAAACTACTGTGAAAGTCCCTATGATGCACCAGACGGGGAGATTTGACTTCTATTTTGATGAAGAGCTGTCATGCACTGTGGTACGGCTTCATTATAATGGGAGTGCTACTGCATTTCTGGTTCTGCCACCAAAAGGGAAAATGAAGCAGTTAGAGCAAACTCTGGTCAAGGAAACCGTCCGGAAATGGTCAGACCATCTGTTCCAGAGGTAATCTTCTGCCAGTCAGCTGCAGCAGCACTTGGATTTATAGTCTTTTTTCTTTTTTGGGGAATGCAAACACTATGAACTTGCTGATTCTGGGAACTGAGTGGGTTATTTTTGGCTTATGCGCCCTAGCTGTAAAAATCTTGCAGCTGATTGGTATTTTACTGTTCTCTTGTTGATGCCTGAGTGACTTGCTGCTCCCCCCACGAGAGTGGAGACCATCCTGATGGGCTCCCAGGAGCCCTGAATGGCAAGCCTAGACTGGCGTTTCTAAAACAGTCCATTGACTGAGTGGGAAGGTGGCAATTCTAAGGCAAATCTCCTATACTGAGGTTTCAGCTAATGTGTTTTACCTCTCATATGTCACCGATGCACCATGACTCAGACATATGTCTAAACCTTAAATAAACCATAACTTAAACAGTTTGTAGTAATGCATACATACGTAATATGTTCTACACAAATATCTTCCTTACAAGAACCAGTCCAGCACTCAGTGATTGTTAGAACAGGCTAGTGATTAATTGTGGGTGTCCTGATTTTCTGGCATTTTGGTTTTGAAACTATAAAAATCTAATGAGGTTCTGTTAGCTCCTACCATTGACACTAACATCAGCTAACACGTTTTACAACCTTGTTTGTCTGGGAGGGAAGAGATCTTAGCACCCGTAGATGAGTAATACCAAGTTAATACGTGCCTAATTTACCAAGCTCTGCTCTGATTCAGAACTAATAAGGCTGTGCAGTTCACACCCATGATTCTTGGTGCATCATTATAGAAATGCCAGCACAGTTAATAAAAACATAATGAGTGGCAAATTGGATATGAGCTAATAATGTGATACCTCAAATACGAAAAATAAAAATGTATAATTCTCAGCTGCAAAATCAGGAAAAGCCTTGTCTAAATGACTTCTTGGTGCAAGTTCCTTCAGGATCAATATCGGAATAAGTTCTTCATGGGAGAGGCTGTAAGAACCAAATGGCAATTTCAGTTCTACTATTATGTTGATGCCAGTGCTAATACACTTGGTCCCATCATCTTCTAGTGCACTGAGCAGTATCACATAAAGGCTACAGCAGTGGGGTTTGGATCCCGTCTGTTTTGCTATTCAACCCAAGCTGTCCTTGGGGGAGACAGCAAAAGACTTGAGGTACCTAAAGGGTAATCACTGCAGTAGGTGACTTGGAGGCTCTGAGGATCCCTGGACAGTGCATGAAGAGAAATCCAACAGAAAGTATACTAAGCAGGAACTGCCTACAGATAGCTCACAGTCAAAGGTGAATTTGATCATGGCCAGCCCAGGGGAGGAAGACCGTTAAAGGATAGGTTGTCCAAAGGTGCAGGCAACAGGGCACAGACCTTCCCTGGAGCCATGCCAAATGCCACAGTTATTCCAAGAACACTGCTTTGCTTTAAAGTGCTGGGGTTTGCCACAATTATCCCCATGTAGACTCTGTCTGTGCCCCACTTCAGGTCTCCACCTGCTTGAGCAACAT
Organism: Haliaeetus albicilla; assembly: GCF_947461875.1. Classification (NCBI taxonomy): domain Eukaryota; kingdom Metazoa; phylum Chordata; class Aves; order Accipitriformes; family Accipitridae; genus Haliaeetus; species Haliaeetus albicilla. Next base: position 17,359,388 of record NC_091487.1, read on the forward strand.
GGGCTGTCACCTCTGCACCTCATCTTCTCTGGCTGTAAAGAGGGGCTCTCATTACCATCCTCCTTTGCAGAGTGCTCTCATATTTGCTGAAGCAAAACACCAGATAGATATTGATGATGATGATGACGATGATGATGAAGAAGAAGAAGAATGACAGTGCCTGTATTACAATGAGAAGCACCAGCAATTGAATTAGTGCTCATTGTACACTCAGGGTCCAACCCCCTGGGGTTTGACACTCATGGGAATTACACAGCTTTCTCACCATCAGTTACCTCAGTGAAAAATCCTTCTCACCACCTTCTGTGTTTCTCTTCTACCTAACAGCCTGCTGAGCCTCTACTTCCCCAAATTTTCTATTTCTGGGAGCTATGAAATAATGAACACCCTTAGCAAGATGGGAATTGTGGATGTGTTCACTGACCAGGCAGATCTCTCTGGCATCACCGGCACCCCAGATCTGAAGGTTTCTAAAGTAAGTCCATGGCTATTGGCCCTCTCCTTTCTTTCACGAACATGCAGGAAAACCCCTCTGTAGTACCAACCAGAAACACCAGGTAAACATAGCTCCCAGCTTCCCAGCTTGCCTGCAGCTGGGCTCACTCTGGCCTCAGCCTGCAAGCTTACAACAGGAGTTTGGCCCTTGGTGACAGTGGAAATCAGATTAGTTTGCTGCACATCTGTTTTTTTCCAAATCTGGTATCAGCCAAGATTTCTTGGGCAGTATCTGGAGCATGAGAGGAACATCAACCCCCGGCTCCTCGAGGGGAGATGCTAATGCTCCTGGGCACACCACAGCCTGTCCTCCCACCCTGGAGACTGAGTTTCAGAGGTGCAGACAAACTCTTACAAGTGGAGCCTCCATCCTTCATCCAATCTTTGGGACAGAGGAAAAATAGTATGGGACTTTTTTTTTTTTTAGATTTCTGTAGCTCTGTCCTGGTCCTTGTTTAAAGCAGCCATGACTACAACACCACAACTCACATCTCTGCTGCCTCTACTCACTTCTCAGTGGATCCTCCAAAGCAGGGCTGCTTTGAAATGGGTCTGATTCATCTCTCAGGTGGCTGTTGTCTGCCCAGAATGACTGTCTGTTTTCTTTCTTCCTAGGTTGTACATAAAGCTGCTCTGGATGTTGATGAGAGAGGTACTGAGGCGGCAGCAGCAACTGCTGCTGAAATAATGACATTGTCTATTCCTCCAACCATTGAATTCAACCGTCCCTTCCTCATGCTGATTTTTGATAGAGATACAAACAGTACACTCTTCATAGGAAAAATAGTTAACCCGACTATCACTAGCTGAATTGACATATGAATTCTGCTTGCTATTGCTGATTAAAGAAGATGTGAAACTGCATGACGTGATTTATTTCCATTTGTACCAGCTTAGTATATGGTTCTTTTTTAGCAAAAGTTTTCATTCCGTGCCATTATCAAAAACTGTTGGTATTGACCATGACACTTGCTTAAGAGGAAGCAAAGAAAATGTTTTCAATTCAGGTAGCAAAGAATGCCTTTTTTTACTTGACTGAAAGCCAAGGAAAGACCTAAGATTTGCCAGCATTCAGAGAGAGACATTTGTATTACAATGGAAGACTCCTGCTTAATATGTAGTTGTCAGCCAGAATAGCAGATAAAATGATTAACGCTCTTGCAAACAAAGCAGAAGTAGTTGTAATTTACCATAAGTAAGTAAACAAGAGATGGGAAGAGTTGGATCAACCATGCAGGGTCACGGAAAACTGAAGCTTCTAATGGAGGCAGTACTGGGAATGTGAAAAGCTGTCTTCAACATAGAACCTTTTATCTACCAGAAACCTTTTACCATTTTCAGTATTAATCTAGCAGCAAATCTTCCTGAGTTTCTTGCAGCTCAAAACAGGGCAGGAGGATCAAATCTGCTCTTGAACCTGAAGACTTTCAACCACGTATTGCCAATTCGACGGACTTAGATAGCCCATGCGAGTAGCTGACTCCTCACACATATATCCATCAGTGGTCAGAAGGAGGATGTAGCTGGATGGGCAGGTGAGGTATTTGGATGGCAATTACACAAGCATACTGTCAGCTGAGATTTGCGGAAAACTTATAATGAAGGTCTAGAAAATTGTAGCTATTTCAAGTGCTGTCCTTTTATGGCCAAAAAAGTAGGTAGGGAGCACCCAATAAGCAGATCGCCTGACCTAGGGAGTGGTGGCAGGCACCCAAGTAGGACAGCTTGAGGACTGGCCAGTAACTGCTTTCAATAGACCTGCCTTGGCAACAGGTACCAGAAAGAGCACAGTTGCCCCTTTCTTCCCTACAGTTGTGTGTTTTGGAAGGAGATGAAATGGTGTCACAGCATCAGGAATAATGTTGGGAGCAGTCAAACAGCTTGGGAAGCTAACACAGCCTCAGCAAGGTCTTTTGTGCCCTCTGTGAAAGTAAAAGCAAATGTAATTTTGTCAGTCTGGTGCAAAGCATGGTCTCCCCTTTCACAGTCAAAAGGAAAGCCCCTTTCTGCTCTGTGTTCCTGGTAAAAAGCTCCTGTTAGCCGTCATACATGGTGCTTGACAGCGTTTTTTGAGTAGACATTCTCTGTATAGACAAGTGTATGATCAACTTGCATCGATGGCAGGACTCCCAGTGAAAGAGATACATGTGCACTACATCATCTTCCTGGCTCCTTCCTGCACTCACCTCCATCTGTTTGTGTAGCTTTGTGGCCTGACATCCACACAGCAATAATTTATAAGGCACCCTATCTGACTGTGCAGGTTTCTTGTCTTCCTGAAATACGACTGCACAGTGCAGCATTCATAGGGTCAGTCTTAGCCATTATCACCCCTATTGTTAACTGCTGTTAAAGAACAGGCATTCAGCAAAGCAACAGTAAAACCTTCAGGGATGAGAAAGCTCAAAGAGAGATCCTTAGCTATGCATTGAATTCCCTAGAGTCGCACCAATTTGCACCCGTTGAAAAACTGACATAATTGATTTTAGTAGAGTGATCCTCAGTTTACAGCAAGAAATGCAGAAGAAACAGAGGTCCCAGATGCACAGTTACCTGTGGCAGCTGCAAGACTAAATATTGCTCGCTCCCTTGTAAACCATTTTGGAGTGGATGGAGACATATACATAGAAATACAGCACAGTAGGAGGAAAGTTGTCCCCATGTGGTTCTGGGAGAGATTTGAAGACCAAGAGAATCCCTCGCATCAGCTAAATCAGCTTTTGCAGGCTGTTAATCTGTATTTTGGGAAGGGGACTCCTTTCTTTCCTACCCTCGGTATCTTGGTGCTCTCACAGACACATGCTCCCTTCAGAAGCAGGATGCGGGAATTCTATTTTCCTCCCATATTCCAGTAAAATGAGCCCACAGGGCTGCAGGAGGGAGGTGCAGGGGCAGGCATGCTGCCACGCAGAACTGGCACTCCACAGCTTGTGCTTCTCCTCTCACTGCATCTCCTACATGATCTCTCTGCGTTTGTAAAATGCGTTGGAGAGGTTGCAGGGACGGTGAGTGACGTGGTACGTCTGTGCTGGCCATGGGAAGACAGAGCGGTGGTGATGAGGGGTGTCTGCTCTTCTCACAGGGGATTTCCTGCCAATGTCAAGATCGGCGTCCGGCAGCCGTCTGCCAGACTTGCTTCATCAGGCAACAGCTCCTGGTGTATTGACATCGTGCTGCGATTTTCCACTGCAGGATTTGCTGGAGACAGTGTCGAGGAAGACGCAGGCACCACACTTAGCACAAAAGAGCAGCAGACAGCTTGCTCCCTGCCTACGCCCGTGCTGCGCTGCACCATTTGTTATGTGGCCCGTTCTCATCTCTCCCCCCCATCCACCAAGTCCCACTCTCCTAATCCTGCTCTCGTCGCCGCAGGCAACACCAAACAGATTTTCCCTATTATGCTCGCTCTTCGCGTTTCCTCTCCGCGCCAGATCCTTTCCACAGCCTCCCACTCTTCCTCCTGCAGACTAACATTTTATCCCTCCCACCCGCCGGTGCCGTTTGTTCATGCGGGAGGTGGACGCTGCCAGCTCAGCTGTAGCACCTGCCCCACCAGCAGGTCCTGCCCTCCTCCTTCCCAAGAAATGGAGGGCGGGAGGGCAACGGGACTCCCTGCCTCCTGCAGACCACCTCAAGGGCACTCACAGCAGAGCGGGGAAGGCTGGGCAGAAAGGCAGGGCTTCAGGCCACTGAGCTACTCCCATTCGGTGGAACGGGCAACGTGCGGATACAAACGAGCCAGAGGCACGTCTCGGGAGCAATTAATGACCCGGTTCATTAGCCGTTGACGCAGCTAATGAGCGTGGGGATGGGACTCACAGCTGCGCTTGTGGTGATCCCAGGTTTGGGTGACCTGGTTGTCCCCTGACCAGGTGGAAAGCCCTGTTTCATTGACTACACCAGGGCCGTGCCATCAGCTGTAGTCCGACAGCCTTCAGGTGCTCCAGGTACCACGTCCCAAGACTGCAACAGCCTCCCCAGCTCACACACCGTTTCTGGAAGGAGACGTTTGGGGTATGTTTTGCTCTTTTCTCACCATCATCCAAGGCTGTACCTGGAGGAAGGGAACCAAAACTCCCCTCGCTTCCCACCCCACATCCTTCAGCCCCCCTATGAAGAGGAGTCAAGGGAGAAACTCCCCATTTACACTTCAGACAGATATAATCTGATAGCTCTTGTTCAGCATGAAGAAAGACATGGGTCAGCATAACATTTAGCCTTGCAAATACACCAGTTCTGTTGCTTTTAACACAGCTACCTGCTTTGTGTTAAACTAACAGCACAGGCCTCGGGTCTCTGCACTTGCCAGGCTTTGCTTGGACTTGTCCTGGCCTGCCTGGTGTTTTGTTTTAGCTTCTTTGTTTGTGACAGTAATTATCCAGCAATCAGGTGCTATTACCTGATCTGTTTAAATTTTTCCTTAGCTTTATATGATTGTATGGTAGAACATTTGCATATTGTTACAAATGTAGCTATTTCTGTGACTAGGAGATATTAAGAACAAGTAGTTATTCTGCATAGAGTGAAGTGTCTATGGCCCTAAAATGAAAAATGAGGGAGTACAGGCATGGCAGGACCATAGCAGGGGACTTGAGAGTACAGGCACAGGATGATACTGGAGGCCTCAGGGCTACAAACAGCTCAGCAGTGTTCAGTTACTGGTCATCAAAGGATTGCAGCCTTGGGAGCCGGGTAAATCCAGTTTGGGGGATAACTAGGAGAACAGAGATTGAGTACCCAGTGTATGTAGAACACAGCACAGGTAGTAAACTCCGGTGTAATGTGGACCTGTGAACCAATGAAGGAAGAGCAAGGGGTAGAGCCTGCGAGCAAATGTATAAAAATGACCCCAAGCAGACCCCAAAGCACAGAGGTTGCACCCACCACCCTCGTACTCCTCCTAGCAAGGATGCAGGATGCGGCCGTCCTGCAGTCCCCTTCCCTTAGGGCTGAAGCCATCGACCGAAGGAACCAGTGGGGCAGAGAAAGGGTGAGCATAACACCAGAGAATGGGGAAAAATCATAAAAGTTTGTGTGTATTTATTTTAACTATATATAATCTGAACTGGAAGTCTTAGTATTGTAAGCAGACTAATAATTCTTGGGTAAGACTGTTCAGATTCTAAATATACTACTGATAAATTCTTATCTTTGCATACAAGGCGTGGGTTTTTTTCACCATAACAGGACTTTGAGTGTAAGAAATTGGTGGGAATTCAAGCCACCTACTCTGTTACTTGTGTGCAAAAAAAATTGGTAATATCAGCAAGTGAATCCCCTGCCAAAGGACAGAAGAGCCCTATTGCTTTCTTGCTTCCTATATGCAACATGAAAATACCCCATATAGTGCAAGGCAATCTCTGAAATGAGTGGATCTGGAGGAGGAGCAAGACCAGAGCCGCAGCCTTTCGAGAAAAGACAGTGCTGCCAGAAAACATAGTGCTCCCCTGACTGAGACTCAAGGTGGGGGCTGTTGCAGACCACAGCTGTGAACAAGCATGACTAATACCTCACCTGCTCTCTATCTTCGTAATTACTGCAGGATGTCAGAGATGCCGAGCAAGACCCCAGGGCTGTGGAAATGGGAGCTTTCAAGACGGAGGCACCAGCACCTGATACCCCACAACTGTCTACAGCTTCTCTTCCCTCTGCCAAGCGACACCTCAAGAGCTGACATACCACTTGCAATGAAGTATCAGTGACACCAGACCTGTCCAACTCCTGTCTTTGGCAAAAGAGGAAGGCAGTGGGTGAGCAGCCCCAGGGTGCACCGAGGCTGCAGCACCAAAATCCCCCTTCCAGCAGCGAGTCAGAGGATGCCAGCACCCACGGGGAAGCAGAGAACGTGGTGCACACAGTGCCCCAGCCATGGGAGGATGATCCTGGAGGTTACTGAGAAGGGAGGGGCAGCAGAAGCCCATGAAATATGCAAGAGGCTCACATGTGGCCACATTGGGTCCACAAAGGGAGTGGTAAAGCTGCCCTGGATGCCAGCTTTTGTGGTATTTGGAGCAGGAGTACATCATGGGTTTAGCCAAAAGGCAGTGCTTGAGCACAAGATCAGCTTCACAGAGTGATACAAGTGTCCCAGAGGTCCCTTCTCCCAGTGCCTAGGCGATGGCACATAAAGAACTGATGGTTTGGAAGGAAAACATCCCCCCCCTCAAACACCCTTTTGCAGTCAGTCAGTGAGCTCTACCAGCTGCTGAGCACTTAAAACCTTGTGGACCAATATGAGAAAAAAGGCAAAAGTTGATGCAGGAGGAGGAAGAGGGATTCAAGGCAAAGAGACAGCCCTGGGTGCCAGGCAGGTCCCCATCCTCCCCCAAGGACCTTTGCCTGGCCTGCCCTCCCATCAAGCCCCCTGCCACGTAGCGGACCACAGGACTTCCAGCTCTTCCCCACAGCTGGGCAGCAAGACCAGTGGAAGGCTGGCACAGGGCCAGCCACATCACGGAGGGACGAGATCTGGGCGGCCGCATAGAGGAGACCCTGACAGCCCCCACTCCCTCTGGGTGCAAGGGGGCACCCCCAGGCAGGAGGCTGTGACCTGCAGCCCAGGGACCTTCTGGGTGACCGCTCGGGCTAAGAGGCTCCCCTCCACTCTGTTGAGGTGATCAGAGGAGACCTGCCCCGTGGACAGCATTTCAAACCGCTTCCTTAGTCTGGAAACCAAGGAAGGCAATACAACGGGCATCAGTATGACTCCTTTTCCTTTGCCTCCTTATCTTATCTGATATACTGATACTCTGTTATTCAGTCACTAGATATTTAGCAACTTGACCAAAACCACCTTTTTCTTTTTTACCTGGATAGCCATAAGAAGTAAGATTTCATCATTATTTATTCTGTCTTATCTTCAGTAACTGAGCCAGTCAGCTACAGATTAGTTGAAGGCATCAGCATGCCTCTACTCACTGACAAGTGAAATCACAGCTAAAAATTCTAGTAGGTTGCTTTCTTCACTGTTACATGGAAAAACTATTTAAAAACAAATCTTCCCAGCTGTGAATGACTGTGGCTGTTCTTCTGTGACAGCTACACAGAAGTTACTGCGGCAAAATCCCTGTGTGCTCATTCACGTGTGTCAAACTCACCGCTCCCAGAGTGCCCAGCCTCTAACCAGAACTGATGTTGAAACATACAGTTTTGTTGGTGTTGGGGCACTGATGACAGCCAGCATTTTTAAGGACAGCTTGTTGCAGGCCAGATGGAAACGTGGTTGTGCGGGTTATTGGTTGTAGGAGACCAATGTGAGAATCTGGTTGTGTTTGTGATCACTCTCCAGGCAATCTGAGCATATGAATTTGAAGCACTTGTGTTACAGCTTGATCTAGTTCGATCCACTATTTTATATCCCTGGGTTTGCTATGGTTTTTTACACAGAGAACCTATTTGCCTGCTAAATGATGCAGCTGAGAGATTATCAGACTACCTAGTGTGTTGCAATAGCTGGCTTCAAAGTGAGGGAGATAACTGTTTAACTAACGTAACATGTTTGGCCACAGGTAAAAGTCTAGTGTGACTTAATATTTGTATAATATCCAAAACTTTAACAAAAGCTTTAGCAATATATACTAGAGGGATTTATTTGTCATATATTCTCAAAATACACCCTGAGTTCCTCATACAGTAGTGGAGAACGGATACACTTCTGGAGTGGCTTTGCAGTGGAAATGAGCTCAGCCTGTGACGCTGGGCGGTGAGGGCGATGCTGTCCCATGTAGCCCACCAGCATTGGTCAGGGAAGCCTGGCTGACTCAGCAGTCTTCCCAAACAGGCAGATCTTGGATGCATTTTTCTTTGTGAAGTTGGCTTCCTCTGGTCACGGAAGGAAAACTTGCTAATGATTCCCGATTTTAGTGAAATACAAATGCAAAGTTCAAGAAACAAAGGGTGTGTTTAATCTGGCGGCTGCAGAAAAGCCACCCTGGTTAGCACGGGAGGTTAGCTCGGTCCGCTTCTGACCATGGCCACCAGGACTGGTGGTGCTGGGGCCGAGCCTGGCTATGTGCGAGGCCACTTGTGTTGGGAAACTGGGGGTATCCCTACGGTGAGGGCTGAGCTCAGGTGGAAGGAGCCACGGGGTTGCAGCTCCCAGCCTCACTGCCAAGTGGAGAGCCACTGACGGTGATGCAAGAGCCCTGGTGTCATCCACCCCGTGCCCCTGCCTGTGCTGTCCTTCCCCGGCTAGCACAGACAGGGATGGCAGGGGAAAGGACAGACTTCCATGAAGCTGGAAGTCTGAAGTCAGGAGTGTGTGCCTGCTACCACATTCGGAGGCGCAATCTCCCCTGCAGAAGAAATACCAACTTCCAAATGTCCCCTTTAACCTGATGCGAGCAAACCGCACATTTTTAGGATCTGACAAATGGGATCACCATATCATTGCAGAATCAAAAATAGACACTTCAAGACAGCCAGTACGTTTTGTTTCAGCTTAGTTCTGCCTACCACACCTATCATACTGTAACCAATGCTGGTTACGTTTACCAACACACGGCATATCTCAATGGCTCATTAAGCATTTCAAGAAGAGGCGAGTCTCACACACTATGCAGATGGGGAAGTGACCAAGACCGTACGACAAGGTAGCACAAAATCTGGACATTTTTGAGATTACTGGGAGACTGTGATGACAGCACTTATAACAGAGGGTTCTCCCCAGCTCAAATGCATTACTGTTGAGATTACAGAAGGAATGGTGGGGCTTAAGACTCTGCTCCCTCCTGCCTGCTTCCCCCCCACCGCTGAGCAGTGCTGGTGCTGCTTGATAAAGCCAGCAGGGCCCCCATGGGTGGACTGTGCTCCACCAAGGCATGCTTTCTTCTCAGCTTCCTTCCCTGGATCGGCTCTTGGGCTGACAGCAATTTGCAACCATTGCTGAGCAAACCCTGGCGAATGGGCAAAGGGACACAGCCCAGGTCCTGCCAGCTCTGCACCTGTTTACTCGATGTCCTGGCATTTAGCTATGTTCAGTGTCATTGTATTTCTTTCCTACAGATACATTCACACACAAATGCACATGCACATACACTCATCGTTGTTGTGTGTTTGGGGTCACAAAAGTGTTAGCCGCTGCTATAGTTAAACCAAATGACTATAGGATACTGTGGCTAAGACACTCTCAATGCACGGTGGAGATTCTATGAGAAGCTAGCTTATATCTCTGTTTTCCAGTCTCTCAGGGTATATTTAAGATAACCTTCATGTTTGCATTGCAGCGAGCATGCTGACTTTGCATACTTCTTCCACCCCCATGCCCTATTAGCTTGATTTTAAACTAGGAGATAAAACTCTGGGCAAAGACTCCATTGCATGGCTTATTTTTCTTTTCAGCAGAACTAAAAAAAGAGAAAAGGCATTTACTTTTCATGAGTGCTTAGGGCCAAATTTCCAGCCTGGCTTCAACTTTTGCTTTTGCAACCTCATCTGTTAGAGCTTGTTTACTTGCAGCCTTTCAGTATCATGCTGCAGACTGGCCTCAACACCTGCATCTATCGCATCTACTTGAACTACATGTGCTGTTACCAACATAAACTGCAGCATGTGCATAATTAATTACTAAATTGGTCCTTGCCTGAGCAAGGACAGTTAAACCCACAGCCTGCTCAGTGAAGTAATACTGTTATGCCATTATACAACTGCTTCATATGGAGACTGTTTACGCCACTTTGCCTGAGCAACACGAGCTGTACTGCTATAGGCACAGCCATACCAGTATAATTGCTCCTACAGGGTGTCTCTCACTGGCTCAGCTCGCAGTGAGAACTCAAAATCCATCACACCATGGCCAGTTTGGGCACGCCTAGGGTAAGAGCTGCTGTGTAAGTCAAGTAAGCATGGGAGTCCCACAGACACAGGGTGGGCAATGTATCTACTCCTGTGGTGCTAGCTAGCAGTGGAAGCTGTGAGTTTTGCAAGTCTTCCCATGTTGAATTTTGGTCAAAAAGGCAGAAACAGTTGCACTGATTTCCAAAATTGTATTTGATGAATAATTCCACCTTCACATGAAGATTGTATGCACACAAGAACAAGGTTCTGCTATGATCTAAAGGATTAGGCTAAAGCAATATAGTTCTAGAGTGAAAATGTTCTATACAGAAACTTTTTCTGGCCTAAGACATCCTTTTAAATTTGTCACCTGGCAAAGAGTTTAAGCTTAACCAAGAAGTCACTCTTATGCTGGAATTAAAGTCCACACAAAGATTTAAGTTAGTAACATTTTCCCATCACAGTTCCACTGCATTATTTCCTCATGTAGACAGCCCCACTTCTGTTAAATTTTACTGATACAATGGTAAAACATACCCACACTGAAAAGACTGTTAATTTTCCTCTTTTTAATACTGTAATGGTCTGTATCTTACAGTTTTCTTTCTTCAGATGAAAAACATCAGGTCTCTATTTTTCATGTTCTCTTTAGTGCTTCCAATGTGTCTGCTAGCAGATGTCCCTCTTCTGTAGCCCAGCATGTTACACATTACCTGGGAAGAACAATTCAATCTGGTACACAATAGCAGGAGTCTGAGCATCTGAGCACATTGTCATATACAGTCCACATTACTCATATACAAGTCTAAGAAGGAATTGAGACCTGATGTCTGGAGCATGTTAGAAGCAAAGACATTTGCCTACACAGTACAACCTGTATGGAGTACAGGCAAGGTGGATTATCACTGAGTCTGACCTACCACAAGTATCAAGGTAGGTCCAATGGCTATATTCTTACTATAGAAAGGGACTGCAGAAGATATTTGTGTCCAAGCTTAGATCTTCCAATGCGTATGATGGATATGATGTGCCTAAGCTATAAGATAACTAAGGTCAAGCTGAAGATATGAGTTTGGGTGTCAAGTGTATGAACCACGATGCTAAAGCGCCCTCTTGATACAGAGTCCCCAGTTTCATGCTATTACTGCACTGGTGTTCACAAGAGCACTTGTTTTCCTGTCGGTCAGAGAGAGCAAAGTCTTGTTAAATATAGCCACTTGCTCAATAAAATGTAGTTGAAATACCATATTCACCCTACTTTTACCTTCTGCTAAATAGAAATGTTGGCTGACAAGAAGTCTGACCACAGGACTGGCTGTCCTTTAGAAGGAGAATGACTGGAACTTGAAGACACCACTGCTCACTGAAGAAGAATGGGTGGTGAATTGTAATTTAAACCTCCTGTCAATGCAAATGCTTCCATGCTTATTACAATGCCAAAAAGAAAAATGAATACCTCCATCAAAGGCAAATTATATGATGCAGAAATCTCACATTCATTCTATAATCAGCTGCTGACCAAGGTTACTATCATTCAGTATGGAGTGACTTCAGTGGGATCCAAAAATTGTTTCATTATGCAGGGAGCAAAATAGGTGCTTTCGATCAAAAATGACTAAGAAGCAACAACTGAAGATGCTAGATGAGGCCTTCTGGGAGGTAAGATGGATGTCTTCAGTGTGTTCAGGGACTTATTCTGATCTGGCCACAGACCCAGGAAGTATCTGAAGTAAGACTGCTCCCACGCTGGAGACACCACTCTCTTTAAAGGAATATATAATACAGTGTATTACAGGCTTTTAAATGCTTCAATTTGGCACAAAATCCTGACTGTAGGAGACCGGGAATTGTTCCAAGAAAAGGCATATAGAGCAGTGCTGATACTGTGCTTATGGCTGTAGCACAGAAAAGCAAGACTAACCTACAGCTGAATCTTCACAGAGGCCCTGACGGTAAAGGTGCTTTAAGCTGGCCCATGGTCCATGTCCTGTGGGAACACAACTTTCTACTCCATGTGAGTCAGAGTCCAAAGAGACCGCATTGCCAGTGCCAACCACACGGCAAAATGCTGTCACTAGCCAAGTAACAGACCTTGAATGGCCAGTTACGCTTCATGGATTGATGAATCTTGGGCCAGGTTTTGAGCGTCTCCAAGGATGGTTAACTCTTTCTGAGCGCTGTTCAATAAAGTCTCAGTTTCCTGCTACCTTGATTGTCCTCCTTTTCTTCTCCCCTCCTTTCAGCTGTCCTATCACCCTCTCTCTAGGTGTGGATACTTATATAAAAACTGCTCAGCGTGAACATACCTCTAACAACTACTCTTTGTTATCCAGCAAGTGAACATTAAGGTTTCATTTACCTCCAACACACTGATGGGCCTAACTTACCAGCATAAAAACAAATATCCAAAAGCAAACCTATGCACTTTTTTTTTTATATATAAATAGTTATCTGGCCTACAGAGTCAGTGGAACCTGGTTTCCATAATTGCTCTGGTGTGGATTCTCTGATGTCTAGCAAAGACAAGCTTATCAGCTCCTCCCACAGTGCAGGCTGTAAAAGTGTCTCTGTCCTAGATCAGGCCATTCAACTTCATGAAATTTGTATGAATTCAGTATGTTTCAGACCTTTATCAGTTTGTCAGATTGGATGCAAAAAGAGCATACTTTCAAAATATATAAAATAGAATGGAGAGAAGGCAAGAGACAGAGACAATATAACCTGGATTTCCTTAAGAAAACCAAGCTGAAAATTCACTGAGTTGCAGGTGCAAAGTTGGATGGCACTTCAGCCAGAAAATATCAGGAACTGTGAAGAGCAAACAAATGCTGCTGTGGTCTAAAGGAAACCTCTCAAAAGAACTATAAACTTTTCACCTGGTTCCTATCAGGAGTGAGATTCATGCATTTTCTCCGTTTCCCAAATAATTTTTCTAATATAAATGTTATTCTCACTAGCAATGTATGTGCATCCTTAAAAAGTTCCATTTCAAAGATGAGTAAGGTTGCTAAGTGACATTAGTGCTTAAATCAAGGAAATGAATAATTAACACCTCACATCTGGCACTGCCCACATATTAAATGCGATGTTCTTATGAAACATAAGGAAAACCATATCTGAGTCCCCACACATCTCATAGACAGGGGTTGCTGTCCATTTAACTATTTCACGAAATGTTTTTCCTTATGGGAAAGAAACAATGGAAATATTAGTTAGAAATTTTCAACTAATAGTGGATTTTTAGTATAATATGTCTGTTTCTTGAAAATTAATACTATATATATAACTGAGTGATAGACACAAGTATCCAATGTCTCTAGCCTTACATTTGAGACTGACCATTATGGATGTCTCTTGTATGTAGCGGCATGTAATTTATTAGCCTTTTAACTCAAACTCACAAGAAATATGCTGTTGCCATATGACCGCTTCATATGGTATTTGAAGAAAATGTTCATGTCTTCTTAAAGATTTGTTTATCTGCCTTGGCTTCTCCACTTTAGTTTTATTATTTTCAGGTAAACTCAGATATCGTCTTCAAAAATCTCAAGAATCCCAAGACCAGCATGCAGAAATGAATAGAAGCATACAGATACTGACTTGTCTCATTGAAGACCAGGTAAAGTGCTGAAGCAGTTTAAATAAAGACAGCAAGTCCTGTATGAAAACTAACCCCTGTTTAAATACTTTGTGAAAACACAGCTTGGTAGATACATACTTTCTCTAGGAAGAAGAATTGCTTTTGAATACCCACCACATGCAGCCTACAGGAAGCCCACACTCAACCCATGAGAACTAGTACCAGACCTGTAGCAGGTTACTGTATTGATATCCATGTTTAAAGTGAAAAAATCAATCAAACAAAAAACCCCAACCCCACAACGCAGAGCTCTTTGCCAGCCACTCTGGGCAATGTGGATGACACTAACTTGCACTCATTTGGTACTCAGTAAGCCTCAGCACATTTCACAAGTGCAGGAGGGCATGTTTTGGTTGTCTTTTACAGAGGCCAAAGTGCAGAGATTTCTTCATTACATCAGGTAATTGCTTCAGGCCAGACAGTCAAAGATAGTCTGGAACTCAACTTGATTATCACAGCAATAACGAGATGCATGTGCAGTGCATGGAAACACGGAATTTAGATAAGGAATAGTGGGAAAATACATCATATTCCAAGTTCAGGTGATCAGAAGTCATTGATGTCAATATTTTCTGCCACTTTGAAGATGCAGTAGTAAGTTTTTTTCCCCTCAGACATACCAATCTCTTAGACACTTTGCAATTCCTACCTTTGGAGTTGATTTTTTTCAGGAATTTAAAACAGAAATGCACTTGCATTTCACATCTACTAGAGAAAATTTGAGATGCCCTCCCAGGAGAACAGAAATATCTTCCTGTGCCAGTTTTTTAAGTTTGTGTCTCCTGCCTGCTTAAGTCCTGCCTCATGATGCAAACTTAGTAAGGCACAGAGAAGGGCACATGTCCAAATACACAAAATTATCCTTCTTCCCATCAGAGAAATAAAGGTTCGGATGACACCTGCTGGCTCCACAGGGACTAGGCAACACCAACCACCACTGCTGCAGCTCTTGAATTCTTGTATGTAAAAGCACAGGCCAACTAAATTATTGAGAATGAAAATGTTCCTGCTGTGAGTCAGAGAATCATAGGAAACAAGGCTGGGAGACTTTAAAACGTCATTTACTCCACCCCTTGGAATAAAGCAGGATTCATGCTACTATCATCATGCCTCATGGATGATTGTTTTACCTGTTACTGAAAATTGATAGTACTTCTCTGGACACACAGTGTTTCATCATTTTTGCATTCCCTATAAAAGCTTCCATAGTAAGATGTGCTCTTAACAGATGATTATAATTTTATTTGTTTGTTCAAGGACAATTAGACAGGACTTGACTGTGAAATTGAAAATATGAGATACTTCAGCCGTATATTATGAAATACTACAGCTTTACAGCTTTGTCCATCTTGTACAGTAACCCCAGGTGAGATGGAATACATACCTTCCAAAGAGGCTTTCACTACAGAAATCCTCCTATATAAATAATTGCATAGGCCTAGTTCACTATGAAAAGGGTTGCGCTTATAAACAGCGTAGGTGTGGAGCCACCAGGGCATTTGCATCCCGCTCATTTCAATTATAATGTGCACTCTTTGAGTGAGAGAAGCAGCAGCCTTGATGAATCATCTCGTTGACAAACTAAGTATGCTCAAGAGACTGTGTAAAGAGCCTTTTTATAACTGTTAGAGCATGATAGTTTGTATGTTATGAGTAATTTCATAGTGAGACTTCAGAAAAAATACAGATCCTTGTGCATCTCTATCTCCTTGTTTAGTCTGAGAAACGAGTAAGAGTTTAGACCACAGTCAGCCCAAATACTTTCCTGAATTAACACTTTTTACTTTAATTCTTCTCATCAGACTCCAGCCTGCACAGTATTTCTGACCGATCTCAACTAGCTCCATCAAGACAGGGGTGTCTGCCCTTGAGAAACCAAATAGGTAGCCACTAGCTGGGGACAGAAACTCGCAGGGCCTTGAGTGAAACTTACCTATTTGGTTACTACCTTGTTTGAGCAAAGCAAGAAACTCAGTTCCACAAAATGTCTTACTGGGAACCTGGTACTGATACACTTAATTAAATCACCAGTTTCCTTCCTGGAACCTGATCTCTTGGTACTGCAATCATGCCCATCATATCTCATAGCCCACTCTGAAGGTGAGCTGTGGTCAAGTTACAAACGTTGCTAAAATGGGGCACGACGTGTGAAACAGAGGCATTACCTAAGCAAGCACTATCGGTGTACCAAGGAGCTTGTAATTGGAAGGAATCATAGTTAGCACAGGGAACGTAAGTCCGAAACAAACCAAATAAATATTAAGATGACTGGTTGCTCCAATCACCGAAGGCTTCCTAAACCAGAGGGGGAAAGTAAGTAAGAGGAAAAGCAGCCAGTGAAGCAGAGGTGTTGCCAGCCCCACAAAAAAGAACTGTAAAAGGATGAAAGGGGCTTATAAGAGAAATCCTCTGAATATTTGGAACAAGCAGCTGAGCCTGCCTCTGCAGTATCTACCCCCAGGCACTCAAGAGTCACAGGGCCTTTGACAAACAGATTGGTGAGAACTTGGACTACATAACCACTGCCAAGTTTTTCAGAGTTGTATATGCATCCAATAACACTTGCCTATTAGAGAACAGAAGGTCTTCAGCTCAACCGCTGACAGATCAGTTGCCTATTGCGCAGCCTCAGCACTGTACTGGCACAAGCTCCCAGGAGAGACGCAACTGGGCAGCAGTACACATGTACTGCCCTTGCTTGTCCTGGTCTCAGGGGTGGTTTTGTCTTAAACTGCAGAAAAGTGCCATTTTGCTGGTGTGACACACCGGCAATCCTCTTGCAGGAATATGTATAGTTTGGCAGAGTGTTGCCCATATGCTGTGTGGTGTTTTACTGATCAGAAAACTCTGTTGAATCCAAGGGGTGACTGACAACATAAATAGTAGCTGGTGGGAGGAATACGTTACTCCCAATAGTGCGTGGAGGATACTCTCAGCAAGGTGTTACCCAGCAGGAAAAAGTAGCAAGGGCTTTGTGAGTAACTAGAGAGGAAGACAATACCCTCAGATCTCTGTACAGAGCCAATACATCTCACAGCAGCCTCCCTTTTCTTCCAGATAAAATAGGATTGATGTGGGTTTTGTGGTCCAGAAAAGATTTAACTGAGAGATTCAAAGACTTCAAGATTTCTTCAAAACCTTCTTTTCGCTACCATCTATAAACAAGACTTCAGCTTTTGAATATTAAATATATCAATATTGTTATCTTAACTCCGGCAGGGCTTCCAGTGGTGACCGTGCGTGTCAGGGTCCTGGTGCGAGGGCTAGGAAGAGGCTTGGTTGCTATTGTCATTGCAAATAACATTGCCAATTTTGCTGACCACAAAAGCTGGGTATGGTTTTGTGTGCATCAGGTTTTCCTTGTATTGTCTTCTTGGGCCACAACCACAGTACCACAGTCTCCAGAAGATGCACAGATTCAGAAGCACATGGCAGTAATCCAGCTTTGCTCGGCCACATCAGATGCAACATTTCTTCCACGTAATGAGAAGACATTTGAATTTCAAATCCAGCTGAATTAGCCACAAATGAATATAGACTAGGAAGCAGAAAAAAAATGTCCAGTCATCTGGACAGAGAAATGAATTTCTGGAGTCACTGAGGCATTCACAGTGGAGCTTTTTATGTTTAGGGAATAGACGGCATGATGTTAGGGCAGGGCCTTCACTCAGTAACCCCGTCCTATGTTCCTGTGTTCTTTAATACAATGCATAAACTCAGGGCCTATTATAACCTGGATTGTTTCTAAAAAGAAGAACATTTTATAAGAATTTAAACCCAGGAAGACTTTAGGTACCTGGAGACTGCAACCCTTCACGATCCCTCTGTTGAATTTCTTAAGAGCATAAAACCCACAAATGCCCCCCATGGTGGGGCTACGTTCAGGTCTTAAGTACTTCCTAATCAAATCTTGCACTTTGTAAGCAAACACTGTTGTCACTTTTATAGAAGTAATACTCATTAGCACCAAACAAAAGCCTTTTTGCATTGAGTCCTGGATGCCCAAGTCCTTTACAGGCTTTCCAAAATTTCATCCTTTCCTCTGACAATGCTTCCACTTAAACTGCATATAATAATTTTATTTTCAGTTCAGTTGAAAAATAGAGACTTGTCCCCTTATCTCAAATTGTAAGACCAAATTCTGTTTCTTCTACAATCCAAATCAGAATGAAATGTTGTGTTTCATTTGGCAGTATTTTAAAAAGTAATTTAGGAGCATGAGGGAAAGATAGGGAGTTCCATGTTTATATTTTATTTGGAATTAGGCCACTGATCAAAATAGCGAAGAGTTTACATCATACCCACATTACAGAAATTGATGAGTAAACTATCTGTCTTAAAGAACGTGCCTTGCCCAACTAATAATATTCAAGACCCAAAACTGGCCTGTCAAATCTGTCCAAGCAAGACCAACTGGAAATTAAAAAAGTTTATTCTTACTTCCCATAGCTCTGTACAGCTTTTGCAGGAATATCAGCTTCCCCCATTTTGTCTTTTATAGCAGAAACATCACTCAGTGCTTATCAGTTGGTTAATTTTGGCATACTGATATGTTATTGAATAGCTGGCATGCTCCTGAAACAGGGAGTGGAGCCCTGGTCTCTCCTCTAAAAGGAATGGCCAAATTTCAGGGCGAGGGAGCTGACAACACCCCTACAAATGTGCTGTACCTTCTCCCTCCCTCCCTTGTGTTCCCCTCTGCTTTAGTGAATAGTGACCTATTCTTCCACGAAAGGGGCTTTGTTAAGCAGGACTGGATACTGCTTCCACCACCAAGTAGCTCAGAGCCTGCCTATAAAATAATTCTCATGAGTGATTGGATGTGCGGGGCCAAATCCTGCAGGGATACTAAAGGGCTGGATGCAAAGAGTTTACTGTTCTCTTGTTTCTCATGAAAGATAAAATATATTTACTGGAATATAACCCTCCTTCATTATGCCATTTATAGGAAACAAAATACTCAGTGTTTATAAAGCAGTTAATTTGTAACAGACAAAACCAGATTATCACTCTTCGGAAGAGCAAATATTTGTTGAAAAACTTCTATATGGGACAGACATTTTCATCTCATTTTTAAACGTAGTTGATCGAGAAAAGTAACAGAGGAGCTACCTAATAGGTAAGAAAAGATTTATATGAAGCATTTAAATTGTAAAGGGAAGGATTATTATATTTTTTATGTATATACATAGTTTTATATATTTATCAGCTATTCTCTAGATGTGATGTTTTAAATGGTTCTAGATCGTAATCAGCATTCTAATATGTTTTCCTTTTGCTCTAATGCCTTCAGAAGAAAAATGCATTTTGAGCAAGAAACTTCTTTGATATCTGAGACTACTAGAAACATTTCTTAAAATGGAAAGAATGTTAATTTTGCTCTAACACATGTTTATTAATGAACTGTCTATGCATAAAGTGAGTTCTCTAAAATTAGCAATAAGCTTCACTCAGGTCTAAAAATACAAGTCTATAATGTGCAAAAATATCACTTTATTGTTTCCAGAACTGTTTTTCCTAGTCCTAGAGGAGATGCTTTATTTCTGTTACTAAAGGTGAATGATAAAGCTGCTGTAATGTTAATTTTAAATTTTTGCAATCTCAAATTTGCAGTGAATGCTTAGTGCAATTGTGAGGTTCTTATTCCTGTGATGTTCACAACGCCCGGATCGGTAGCATTTGCGTATGCCTGAGGATGCAGGACTCTTTTCTTGAATGGTCTGGGATGTGCTTGTAAACAAGGGCTTCTGCATTCACCCCATCTTTTCAGTCTGAAACCTATTTGTGTTAGGAAGGCAGAGCCCTCTGGAAGGCAGCTCACTGCCTTCCCCATTCAGTCCCTTCACATCTCCTGGGGGGGGATCTGGTGGCCCGCCTGAGCCAAGTACTGTCCCAGACCTCTCAGAGAGAGACGCAACAGTGACATCTGCCAAACTCAACACTGTCAGATGTTGCACAGGAATTGCACTATCCCCAGAAAAGATGGGGACAAGAGCTGGTGCTCTGCAACATCCAGGGACCAGTTGGGCCTAATGCTCTTTTAGAGGGACTGTTGCTGTTGCAGAAAGCCGTTCCTCTGTGACCAAACATGATCAAAAGCAAAATTTCCCAATCCCTGCCTCTTTGCTAGAGCTGATTCTGCAATGTCCAAGGATACCTCTTTGAAGTAGGGATGACTCCCAGGGGAAAGGACCTCCTTCTTTGCTGCCAGGGCAAGCATAGCATTGTGGCAGGAACAGTACCTTGGTGCGGTGTTACTTTCCATAGAAGGGGGTCACTACATAAGGAGCAGAAATGCCTTGCAGTTACTGTAATAGCTCTTAAGAGCATTGCTTGCAGTCCATCAGGGGAGAGCAAGTACTCCAACCCTGCAGAAGACACATGCACCATTTGGCCAGCAAAGCAGCAGCTGAAGTCAAGTCATCCCCTTCCCTATTCCAGTCCTGCAGAACCCAGACACTGGGAATCTCATTGAAAATAAAGCAAGTGTTAATGGGAAAGAAAAATAAAGAAAAAATATTCACAATCACAGTATGCTGCATTTTTTACTCTGTTCCCTGGCTGCCATACACTCAAGAGGAGGCATAACATTCAGGGATTTCACTGCATCCCGATTAAGTCATTACAGCCCATCTGTGTTGCACCAAGTACACAACGTGACCTATTATCTCAAAAGAAAATAGCACACCACCTGACTGCCAAAAGCACCCTGTGACTTGGCACCCAAATGTCTCACTACTCACATCAACATACCTTTTCAGACTAACTCCCACAGCCTGAATCGGGCAACTGTGAAATTCAGCTGAACTCTGAATAAATGACAATCAAATAAAACCAGCTTTCCCATATGCCAAAATCACAAATTATACGATGACCGTAATTTGCTGTTACAGATCCTTAACTTAAAAGGAGTAGTTAATAGTTGCCATGTGTTTTCTAGGTTGCTGAATCACTTACTACTTTAATGATGGGCCATATAATCCATCTTTTCATCTCATTTATCCATTTGCATGCCACTGCTATACAAAAGGATTCTGTACAGGCTTGGTGGTTTTAAACATCCTGTTTAATTTACAATGGGAAAAAAAAAATGAATCTCCAAAGATTATGGCCATTCAAAATTTTTCCATAAGGCGCAATTCAACACTGCTGTATGGGAGAGAAATTCATATATTGCTTTGAGGGAAAGATGAATGATAAGCATATTTGCATTTTATACCCAAAAAGTACGTTTGCATGTGTGAATTTACACAAGTAATGTCTGATACTAAAGTTTGCCTGAGGCCTTCTGTAAGATGTGTCCAGTTCTCTCCAAACATTTTGTTGGACAGATGAGAGACCCTGTATTAACTTTGCTCAGAAGTCACAACTTGAGTAAAATACTGTATTTTTAAGCACAGAATAACCATTTCATCCTTGCGCTGTTTGACATTGAAACATGGTATTTTCAGGGAGGAGACAGCACTGACAAACCTGCTTCAGCATTTGCTGAAGTACAGTGAAGTATAAAAGATCAGAGAATCCTATGGCATTCGATCAGGAGAATGTGATCTGAATGGAGTAATAAACAACCTATAGGAGAAGGATGAAAAATGAAATGATGAAAGGCAAGCATGTCATTTCTACCACATGCTGCCTAGAATTCTTGTGCTTATAGATGACATCAATTTCACAGGAGTGAAAGCTGTGACACAGGTCCAACAAGCCAATTTTTCATCTTTGAGCTGCATATTGTACTTGAAACCTGGGTTTCATTTTGTAAAGGAATTACAAGTTTAGCAAGGGAAAATCAGTGAAATACTTCCGACGTGAACCACCAATACCAGAAGATCATGGTATTTCTTCTGGATTCACTTAATGATGTTTGAAACTTCTCTCTTCCACTGATCTAAATTTAACCTTTCAGATAGGAACCAGATCTTAGGTTTAGAGTATATACACTGAAGACGCAGAGACCACTTTGCTACATCTCTGACCTCTTGCATTGTGAATAGAAGAACAAACTAAAAAGTCATTGTGTTGCCTTTTTTTTTTTCTTTCTCCATTTTCTTTACTAGAAAAAAAAAGAGCTCATTACTGGATGTCAACATGAAAACAGGAATTTACCTACTTCTCTTAAGTGAAATGTGTGTTGAAATCATCAAGGCTGGCATCAAACCTAAAATTCCAAAGAAGGAAAAAGAGAGTAATTTCTTGGAAAGAAATAAAAATGTCAATATTTCTGAAGAGTGGCATTATCATAAAAATAAGTCTATTGAAGACCAAGGTCTCGAAGAGTTCACGCTTTACAACTTTACTGAAAAGACTGCAAATTTCGGATTTAACCTCTACAGAAAAATTGCAATGACACATGATAATAATGTAATCATTGCTCCCCTTTCTGTATCAGCTCTCATGACTGCATATATGCTGGCAGCCAAAGGGGAAACACACAGACAAATAGTAAAAGGTCTAGACCTCCATGCTTTGAAGGACAGAGTGGATCGCCATCATTTACCAGCTTTGTTTAAACAACTGAGAGATAACATCACAATGAATGAAGAACTTCTCCTTGTGCAAGGTACTCTTTCTTTTATCCAGAAGGACTTCAGACTCAAGGAGTCTTTCCTCAATTTATCTAAGCAGTACTTTGATATGGAATTCCTGAGAGTGGACTTTCAAAACTTCACACAGGCAAAACGTGTCATAAATCAAAACATTAACAAAAGGACCAAAGGAAAAATTCCAGACCTTTTTGAAGAGCTTGACCGCCATGATAAACTGCTACTTGTGGACTACATTGTCTTTAAAGGTAACTGTTGTTTTTATTTTGCAAAATGATTATTTATTAGAAGACTCAGGACTCTAACTTCAGCTACATTAGCGGAAGTTTAAATTAATTCAGATGTCCTGTTTTCTCTATGTAGATTTACTTTCTTCTATTAGGTTTATTTAATAGGAAATTATTTTTCATGATAGGAACCACAATTCTTCTATGCTGTCTTCCACACAACAGTCTCAAAGAGAACAGAAAGCCCTGCATCAAACTATCTCAATCTGTCTCCGAATGATCCCTCTTTATGACTAAAGGGGATGTTTAATTTTCATTCACCAATTAAAATGAAAAAGCCTTAATCATTATAGTCTTCTGAATGCTGGATATTGGGCATAAAATCATTGACTGGTCTTACATAGTGCACAAAATCATGAAAACAAAAATAATTTCTCTATTTCAGTCAAGAACCTTTTTCCCCAGAGGAACCAGAGTACCCCATTATATTACCTTATAGGGTGAGGGAAAGAAATAGCTGTGATGGGCAGAGACTGTTCTGTGGAGAGGTCCTCTACTGCCAAATATCTTATGCTCCTTTTCCTGTTGTTGGGGTCTTTCTGACCGCTGGCTTAGAAGATAGATAAAGTGACTCCAAAAGGAGGTGCTGGCAATGACAGGGAGCCATAGCCCACCCTTTACTCTGAAACAGCCATACAGAAGCCAGAGACACCTGGTTAGGTAAAAAGCAAAGACAAAGAGCTAGGGTGACAAAGGGGACAAGAGGAATGCTGTGCGGAGAACACTCAGTCACAGCCACTACTGCAGTCTAAAGCACTCGGCACATGCCATCCATGGAAACCCCACTAAAATAAATGCACACATGAGAACAAAGAAAATTACCCCTTGGCCATACAGACTCCCTACGGACTAAGCTTATTCTTTCGTACTTACAAAAGTGCAGTTTGTGCAATGCCAAGGTTACCTTCCCTGGCAGAAAATCAGAGAAAAGAGATAAATGGCTGTTGCTATGTTTGAAAGCAATGGTAGAGATCAAAATCATTAGTATAGAAGAGGTCACATACCAGTGGCACCTTACAAGTCAGTGCACTGCTGAATCCCCATCCAAAAGATTGTATAATTAATTTAAAAACAGGACATAGAACAGCTGGTAGAGAATTTCTGAGAAGGCGACATGTTAATAAAAGATGGATGCTCATATAGCATTCAATAAAAAAAAAAAAAAGGGTATCAGCTCTGAACTTGACTGGGAACTAAATCAACCTTAGAAGAAGATTTCCCTTCTTTCCCTGCAAATGAAGGAGTTTTGTTTTGTGGATTGCTTCCTTTTCCTGCTGGAAAAAATTTAAAGCACATACACTAAATATACTGCAGTTGTCATCCACTTATCCCAGACGCAACTGACATCCATTTCAACTAGGTATAGAAAATATCCTATACTTTTTTTACGTTAACTTCTGAACAAGTCTGAATGCACATAATTATTTAATTTCTTTCTTTCATCAGGCAAGTGGGTCCATCCATTTAATTCCGAATTCACAGAAATTGAGACTTTCCACATAAACAAATACAGAAGCGTACAGGTACCCATGATGTTCAAGTCAGATAAAGTTAATTCAACTTTTGATGAGAATTTAAGATGCACTGTGATAAAGCTACCCTACAAAGGGAAAGCCCACATGCTGATTGTCATCCCAGAAAAAGAGGGAGATTACATTTCAATTGAAGACCATTTGACTACAGAGCTTGTGGAATCCTGGCTTGGAAACATGAAAACCAGGTATTGCTTTGACACCCATTGGCCTTAATGTCTTTTATGTCTATTGCAGCAAAGCAACAAAGCACAACAAAGATTAGCTGGTCTTCTTAAGCCTTTTCACATGCTGGTGTCTCTGTGGCATTAGGTATCTACAGAGTAGAGGTCCTTTAATGGCCCACCCACAGTCCAAGTGGCATGTGAAAGCTTCTGCTCTGAGGTAACAAGCCTGTGGCTCATCTCAGAAACGTCTGTCTGAGGGCATAGTCAATCTAGTCTTTCCAAATTCTTCCTTAGCCCTTCTCTCTCCTTAAATAGAGCACTACCAGGCAAAGTGCACAATAAATCTAGACATGCAGTATATTGATTAAACCTTTCCTACCGGTGGAAATGCAAAGTAATGGATAAATTTGAATATGGAAATGTAAACCCAAATTATTCCTGTGAAATGTAATTCCTGAAGTGACAATTCTTTTCACTGGTCAATAAATTAGTGTGTCACCCTGGTATCAGAGCACTGTAAGTGCTAGTGGAAGTATTTTATACAGAGAAGGAAATTATTTCTAGCATCTTTGGCGGTCAACAGGTCTGAGATGATATTCTGCTAACCTAAATTCCAGCAGACTCTTTAGTTTTTGCCCCTTCTTTTTCTATGTAAAGCTTAATTCCTGAGGAGTGCATTTCAGCAGTCAAGTGGTCTACTATATAGTCTAAGTTTGCATTGAACTTTTTTTTTTTCCAAGCAGAAAAGTGGATATTTCATTTCCAAAGTTCAAACTAGAGCAAAAATACAAAATGAAGAAGTTGCTTCATGCTCTTGGAATTAAAAATCTCTTTACACGTAAAGCAGATCTTAGTCATCTCACAGATCAAGGATATGTAGCAGTTTCACAGGTAAGCCTTCTAAAATTATTTCCTATTTGGATTACAATAGCATATAAATGGCCCAGCCAAGAGACTATGTCATATACACTCATAGGGACACTAATAGGAAAGGACCTCATTTGCCATGTATATGCAATCTGCACATCTTAATCAGTATGGATCCCACTTCAAGTATGAGGTGTGTATAAGTAAGGGGCGATTACATTTCATATGTGCTCAACACCTTCCAAAGCTAACCCACCACAGGAGGAAAGCTCTGCCTCAAGAATATGGTTGGCAGGGAAGGAGCACAATGAAACAAAAACTGTGAACAAGAAAGACATTGTAAATGACAGTCAAATGGCAAAAGCCAGAGCAAGGAAGGAAACCCAAAGAGGGAACCCCTCATACGCAGTCCAGAGACAGGTATTTTTCTTAACAAATAAGGAACTTTAGAAAGCTCAAATAATAAAATCTCAAAAATGTAACAGTGAGAAAGAGAAGCTGAAGCAGTCCTGCCTCTCCTGCTGCATACCTTGGCAGAGAAAAAACAGAATCTCACAGCAAACCATTGGCACAACACAGTTGTATTCCAACCCATATGGATGCTCCACTTCATATGCTGTAACTTTGAAAGATCACTTAAACAGGCAAAAGCAAGGGTGGTGAATGGCCAAGAAGAGAGGAACACAGCCCCGTGGAAAAAGAGGAGGAGAAGATAACTCAGTACCACTATTTAAGAGAGAGCAAAAATTTATTTCAGAAGACTGACAGAAAACAGAGGCAGAATGAGAAGCAGAAAAGAATGGAAGAGAAAGGACGTGACAGTCACACCAATATCAGGAAGGAACAGGTCTATGTGACCAGAGATGTCCCATTAAGAAGAAACAGCTAGTCTATACAAAAGACAATTTGCTGATGATAGAAAATTAAGAGGTATGGTCAAAGAAAGAAGATAAAAGACATACCACAAAGAGAAACTGGTGACCTCAAGGACTGGACTGTGTGGAACAAGATGAAATGCAATTAATGATAAATGCAAATTCATACATTAAAGTAACAAAATTTCTGCAACAAGCTGGATTTATAAACAGTTGAGGAAAACAAGGCTCAAATGAGATCAATCTGACACAGGATTTAAAAACATAGCTTTATAAACCTATGTATAGAATTTATATAATGCAACTGCTTGTGACTGTACAGGGTTCTATAGCATTGATAAACTAGGACCATAACTCCAGGAGAGACTCCACAGAATCATAGAATGGTTGAGGTTGGAAGAGACCTCTGGAGGTCATCTGGTCCAACCCCCCCTGCTCAAGCAGGGTCACCTAGAGCTGGATGCTGAGGACCATGTCCGGACAGCTTTTGAGTATCCCCAAGGAGGAAGAATCCACAACTTCTCTGGGCAACCTGTGCCAGTGCTCAGTCACCCTCAAAGTGTTTCCTGATGTTCAGAGCGAACCTCCTGTGTTTCAGTCTGTGCCCATCGCCTCTGGTCCTGTCACTGGGCACCACTGAAAAGAGCCTGGCTCCATCTTCTTTGCACCCTCCCTTCTGGTATTTGTACCCTATCAGAAAGAATCCTTCTAAGCTACTGGTGCTGCTGTTACAAGTCTCCCTACACCAAATCCTTACAGAACAGAAGCCTTTGTGATTTGCCAAAACTGTTAATAGGTGGTATGATAAAAACTTCTATACAAGTTCCAAAAACTCTAAGCCCTGAACTACAGTTTTCCAAAATTGTCCTGGCTTAACAAAATAACCTTTCTGGGAAAACATAACATACTAAGAATAAATATTTAACACATAAAATTGCAGTGATTTTCAGTTTGGTATAAACTGTTTTACTTTTGGGAAGTACAATGGCAACCTGCAGCACTTTTCTCCCTTCCTCTTGATCATATAACTATTCCATGCTGATTCTCAGCAGTTAACTCTGTTGTGTTATCATGCAAAAATCACCCTTGAATAGTGGCTGCTAACTGATATTAGAAGCAATATGTGCATCAGCTATAAAGTGCCAGAGGAGCATCCTGTCCCTGTGAATCACGATAGCTAGCTTTATTATTTAAGAATATTTAGCAGAGAGATCAACACTGCTGAAGTCCTCCAACTGTCTTCACATAAATCATTCCTAGAATTAGGAGTCTGGGAATTCACTAGCTGACTAGGCAGTTCACCAATACAGACCCAAATACAGGGGAAGTACTGAGGTAAGTGCAGGCTGAAAGAAAAAAATAGAAAAGAACCAGATCCTGCCAGGCTGCAATTTCAGTGAGAAGGGAAGGTCTTCAGCCCAACCCAGGATTGCACCTCATTGCTGTGCATATTTACTCTGTGCTACCAAACATACAGATTAGAAATATTCAAGAAAAAAGCCAAGACCGGTACATTTGCCTAAGCTCTCACAAAATCAGCTGTGAATGTCATATCCAGTCAGTGAGTGTTTGTGACTGATGAAAACACACCTCCCACTTTTGAGAAACTCTCCCCTGTACAGTCAGGTGTCAAAGAGGAGCGCTACACAAATGCAATGGTTGCTTCATGCTACCAGCTGCAAGAACAAAATCTCCCAGTGAAACCTAAATGTGGAAAAGCACAACACCACCTGAACTAGCATCCACACGGTAAGTATCATGATCACAGTGGCTGTACTAACTCTTCTGCTGCTGAAGCAGACAGCATACGGGTCTACAAGTCTAACACACAGAGCTAGATTGCACAGACCTACTTATTTTAACCCTTAATAGAAGCCTACTTCAACTGAATGCCTTGCACTTTGAAAAACATTCTTCACATGAATATTTATTTCTGTCACATATTTTATTTCTACATTGCATTTCAGGTTGTCCAAAAGGCAGTAATTGAAGTGGATGAAGAAGGAACTGAGGCCACAGCAGCTACTGGGTCAGAAATAACTGCATTCACAGTGCCTCCTGTCATCAAAGTGGACCGACCGTTCCTTTTTATGATTTTTGAAGAAACTTTTAAAACATTACTCTTCATTGGCAGGGTGGTTGATCCAACAGAAATGTGAATAAAGGTATCAGTTTCTATTCTGGGGTATGTAAGAGTCTTTATTTCTATTTTATTAATTTACATTAGAATAAAAGGACAGGGAAATATGAAAGTATGAAAACCTGTTTTATCTCTCCAGCTAGCAGTAGGTCATTCTAGTAATACTTTATTAACGCCTAAGTAACAAGCTAAATTCACTAAAGCACAAAGTGACAAAAATGTGTCTTGTAAAACATAGTCTGCAAATTTAAAAAAAACCACAACACAGAACTGAACTTTCAAAATTCAGCATTTTAGTGATAAGTCTGAGTGAAAACCAGAGATTCATAAGCCAAAATATTAAGGAATTTCATTCCCAAACACTGCAGCTTGATATTCCTCAATGTTATCTTCTGTTGCAATGAGACTTAAGAGCCTACTGACCTCAATGTTAGCAGAATTTTGCCACTTGTAAAAACAGAAGCAGGATCAAGCCCTAAAAGAGAATTTACAGCCTTTGTCTAGAGATCTTTATTTTATTACTGTAGAAATGCACTGAGTCTATCATGAAGTCTGCATCATCTGGAGTGTGACCTCTTTCAAAGTATTTATTCAGATTATCAAATCACCTCCTCTTCTCAGCGTACATGATATGCCTGCTTTTAAAATATTCTTTCTATTAAAGACAAAATAATTCTGCAAATTAACTCAGGTATTCTGAACCTGAAAAATCTGAACCTGTACTACTTCATAACATCAAGCTGGGCCTTTCCTAAAACCAGAATTTCTGCATGTATTATGACCTAGATATCAGGGTGAACTACGTAACAGGACTCTATGCCTGAAGTAAGAAAGACTTTGGTAGGAAAAAACCATACCTCCATAAAAGTGGAATAAATCTTTTCACAGAGTTGATCTAAAATCCAGAAGGTATTGCCAAAATGTTTCAGAAAAATATTTCCGTGATCTAAATACAATTCATTTTATTCAAGTAGTGCAGCGATTCCAACAGAACAGCAAGATCTTGAACATTTAGTAAATTTCAGTCAGCAGCAGTCCTATACATAAAGTATGAAACAATGCAAAAAGGCTACTTCTAGCTATCTATAACTAACAGATCTAAGCATTACTCTACTTGCTCATACAGCCTTCATAAAATAGCTGTCCAAAAGGGGGCAGAAGAGTTTTCAAAATGATTTGGCATGGAAGCTTTAAAGGTATCTATCAGTAAATGCACATAGACAGATGCATCCACAAGAGAAGATACAAAAGGTACTTTACAGGGTACAGGCTGGTAAACATCTCTAAAAAACACTTCAGTTACCATTAGATGTCTACCCACAGCAACGCAGACACTAGTGTAAGCCACTAACAAAAGGATTTAGCAGGCAGACTTTGGTATCTGACTAGACTACAAAGGTGCATCTAACCTAACTCCACATTGCAGTATGAATGTACCCAGAAAGAAAGAGAATCACTCCTTCCTGCCTCCGAATGATTAATAGGAGGAATGTTGTTATAGAGAATGACCCAATTATCATTGTACAGTTGACCTCCAGCTGTTATTCTGAATTGCAAGTAGAAACAATGCTACAAAGGGTTCAAAAGTATTGGTGCTGTCCAACAGAAGTAACCCAGGAGTAAGCACCCCCACAAAAGATTGCTGGGATGAAGGTCTGTAGTGTGAAGGACTGATGAAAGTATACACGAGACACCAGGAATACTGAACAAGGAAGATGTGCAGACCAAAAAATGTCTAAACAGAGCATTTAAAGATTACATAGCAGGAATTTAATACATAGTAGAGTTATTGAGCGGAGCACGTGTTATCAGCATTAAATAAAATAATCAGTTAAAAAAGACAGACAAATGACAGCCAATAAGAAACAAATGACAGACTGTATACAGAACTCATTACATGCTTATTAAGGGGAGGAATAGCTTGGATTCGAACTTCTGAACTTACTGTTTTTTCTAGTAAAGTTATCTGAGGGTCAAACACAGTTTTGAGTTCTGTTCTGCAGCTGGGTACTGCTGATCTGAGTTTGGTCCCTGGCAGAAGTCAGACTGAGAACAGTGAGAAGTCTCCTGTGGCCCATGGGCGAGCAGCTGTAGCTGGCCCGTAGAGTTAGTTGTCCCTGGGGAACTGGGAGTATCTGCTTTCACTAATGAGACAAAAGCAGAACCTGGGAGGAGCCAGCATAGGTCATCTGTATATCTGCATCAATATTGCATGTTAAACATCATATTACTTGAAGAAGCTTTTCAAGAAATCTGTGATTTACAAGGTCCTACGCCAGGCTGCAGAACAAACTGAAAACCTGAGTGTTTCCACAGAATCCAAACAATGTCCGTGACTAAAGACAGAGAACACACCTGAATCCAAGTGCAGCGTAAGCAGCTTAGGAATTCAGACAGTAGAACACTGCTAAATCCAAGACACATTTTGTACTTCACACATGACAGCACACATCTAGCATTATAACTATTTAAAATAAATACCTTCTATAGGTAATTGTTTATTTGAATTATAAAAGATGCCCTGAGAATTATTTTTTTTCAAGAACATGCATGTACAGCACTGTCCTAGGTTTTGAGTAAATCATCATTCATATTTTTACATTATAAAAAGTAACCACACACGCATATGCATTCACAGATCAGATCATCTTTATCATACACCAATAAATTTTAAAAACCACATATTTCTGATACCAACATACTTATGCTGCTTCCATTTTGAAATAGAGAAGCTGACAATAGCTTCATAGGCTCTCTCTCAAGTCTTGGCATAAATAGAACTTTTTAAAATAGAATTGCATGTTTTTCCACAGACAAATTTTGATAGAAACATTAGCATTAATACAAACAAATGCAGATGACATCACTGAAGCATGACAGCTTGCAATAGCAGCTGATTAAAAACTAGATTCATCATTATAAATTATTCAAGTGAAAATACAATCTGAAATACTAAAAATTAAAACAAGTATTTATACAACAAAACTTATGAAATAAAACTTTTTTTTTTACAGCATCTGGAGACATCTGCTTTTAGATTGCTTTGAAACTTACACAGGATTTTTATGAACTTTACTTAGTACTTGTAAAAACATTACCTCCAAATTCACAGCACAATGCTACTGAAGTTTACAGTTTTTTATAGACTGATCAATGATTCTGGCCTTTGGTCTTAAATTAGGTTTGAAGGTTCTTTATAATGTGGGATTACTTTTTCATATTCAGAACAATTCCTTCTATTTCTTGCATAAAACATGGGTGTTAAGAATTGCTAAAATTGTAAATAAGCCAATTAAGTAATGGATATGTGCATTCTAAACCCAAGAATTGGAACTATAAAGGCATAATTGAAGAAAACAAAATCCTCTCTTTCGCTGCAGCAGTTAAGAGCACATAGCTGAAGTTGTATTTAATAACATTTCACTACAATGTTAGAATTCTGCAACCGTTACGTCACTTATTGGAACATATTTTACAGATTGGGATTTTATTTAAAAGATAAAAAGTTTTAACATTGCAAGATGCGTTTTATTCACTCCAGGCATTAGAGAGTCCCATCTGCTGCTCCCACCTTATCACACCAGAATGTTGCTTCCACCAGTCTCTGATTCCCTTCTTTTTCTGTCAGAAGCTCTAAGAGTTTGATTTTCTGTTTTTTCTTCATACAAAAGAAGAAACACACATAATATGTTGTTGCTGTATTATTAAATAACATAACATAATACATTGCTATTGCGTGCAACATTTTAATATAATTCTCAGCTGACATATTTTAAAACTTACTAGCAGCTCTACTGCACCCACTGAAAAAGCCAAATGGACACATTCTGAGGGCATTCGTCACAGGGAGGGTGTATTTCTCCATTAAGTTTTCTACAGAAGGTCACGTAAAGATCCCTCTAAGTGAGATGGTTAAGGTAGTACAAGCAGTCTACTCATGGCTACAAATAATGCCAGAGGTCTTCAGCTTAACCCATGATAAATCTGGGGAAAGTGGAGATGGGGAAGGGGAGAAGCTAAGAGCTCTTTACAGTGTTATTTCTAGGTCTTCTGTTGATCATGTCACTTGGGCAATTTCTGCACTTTTAATAGCCTTAACTTTTTAATCTTTAAATATACTGTTCTTTAACTTCGCAGAGTTGTAGCTATGTCAGTTAACAACTGTTTGTAATGGTCGGAGATCTTTGGAAGAACAGGGCTTAACTTTTAGAACTCTGTGGAAATATCTACATCAATATTTTACAATATCATTTACAAACAAAGCAAGATATTGTTCTGTTTTACCCTTTTAAAATTGCTGATGAAACCTCTCATGATCATACACCAGTGTTACGATACCTACTAGCTTCCCCTTAGAAATAGCACCTAAACCACATGCCAGTCCCACTGGACCTCAGAACTCTCACCAGAGTAAACGGTAGAAGGAAAACATGATTAAGTAACCAACTCAAACTGTAGTAGATCAGTGGCAGAACCACTTCATCTTGTGCTCAACTTCCTAAGCAACTTTATGACTGGATGAAAGATACTACTTTAAGATACTTATGTATGTAATTGTTACAACATGGTCACATACCAATGTGGATGTCTTAAAGGTCAGTTGTGGACATCTTAATAATAAATTGATATCAGTATTTTATAAGAAATTGATTTCTATGCAACAATAAATCTACTCCCACTTTTTACAGGATGGAAAACCTGTACCCCTCATTCTTGAAGTAGGTTTTAATTGAAAGTGAAATAAAATCAGGCACTATGTCTATAGGCAAGATGCAAAATTCTTAAATGCTGTCCATAAAGCGGGATATTTTTATTGATGAATCTATAAAATTCTGGAAAATAGTTTTAACCGATTGTGTATTGAAATCAGTCACATTACAGTAATGTAAACTCAAGCAAAACAGCAATTCTCATCCTAAAAGAAAATATCTTAATCTTATAAAAATGAAAATATTTAAAAGAAGATAATAAAATTACATAGCATAATAATACAAGATGGGACTACTTGATGGAACGCAGTGTTCATGAATCATGTCAATTTCTGCACTAGGATGATTCATGATCTAACTGGCAACTCTTCAACAGTAAGTCAGAAAAGCACGTTTGCTCTGCAAATTGACTTAAGAAAGGTCTCTTGTGGGATGAAATACTCAACCAGTGCTCTTTGTGATTCCTTCCTATTCCATAAGGTGCTTAAAGCAGGTATTAACCTCTTTTGTGATTCCATTGAGTTATATGGGTGCATCTTTAGCATAATTCTTGCAATTTCTATTGCCTGAGTATTACCTAAGTTCTAGCAAATGACACCAAAGCTAAAGGTCATTTTCTTGTCACCTGCTTGTGAGCACTGGATCAGGATTTACTAAGATATTTTTTTCTTGAATCTACATTATTTTCAAAAAGAAAGAATATTTTAATTGGCACACACATCTCTGAAATGGGACAAACAAAATGTTTGAATTCATGAGTATGGTAAGTGAAGACCTCAGTTCTTCACCAAGGTAACTTTGGGTTTTTGAAAAATTCCTGTAACAACATGAATATATGAAATCAGAAATTCTTCATCCCTGCAAACTGCGCTATATTGTCAAAAGTGAACATGTCAATATTCAATAGAGCAGTTTTATGGAAAAGACTACACTTAAGCAATTAAATAATATTTTGTCCAAACATACATCACTTTGAACTAAGAATCATTAATTACATCTTTTGATATTTTAATAATTAAACAACATATTACTGTCAAATCTTCCATTCTTCAAACACACATATAATTACTTAGGAAAAGAAACATATTAGAAGTTACCTTATTCATGTTGCAAAGTCAATAAACTAAAAGTTAGGACTTGCCAGAATTAAGATTGTCAGTGCAATATTTAACCAGCACATGTGTAAATTTACATGATGATGTAGTCTAAATATATACTCAATTATTATTTTCTCACAAGTTTTCTGCCTTAGTGTGTCCACAGATGGTGACACTCATTCAGGAGCATCTATTGAGTTGCACCTCTCATTGTACAATTTTCAAATTCTTATCTCAGTAAGAGATATTTCCATCAATTTCTTATATATTTGGATACCAATTTATTCTGTCATTCAACTTAGAAAATAATGTTTCCTTGAAACTAACTTTTTTTTTGTATTTTAGTATGTGTATATTTAGCACCAGGATTGACTTTCTGAACAAAAGAAAGATAAAAGAGGTACACCTAAACATATCTGTGGCTAACAAGGTTATGCAGATGAACACGTTTACCATCAACCATTCCTGTACCTGTATCTCTTAATATCTCCTTATAGAGCTGCTCCATTTTCTTATGAAAACAATTAAGTATTGGGCCAGATTACAAAAGAGAAACTGAATCTACAGTGCAGCAGACATTATACCAACGTAGAACATTAAAACTCTTATTCAGAACTAAAGGTAGGTCATCCTAAGCCTGCTCTTCTTTCTCCAGAAATGTTTCTCTTCCCCTAATATATCCTCTTGGCTTCTGACACTATGCAGTTTAGGGACTTTCTGAATCACGGAGAGCATCCAGATCATTGTGTTTGATCAGATACCTACTTTCAAATAGTGTGTTGTTAAGGTATTCACTTGGGAATGGTACACTGAGACTTGAAGCTGAGTCTTTTACATTCCACTTTCCTCCCGGAAGACAAAAGGTACAAACTGCTCTGTGTGAGTCTTTCTCTGTCCCTTTGTATTCAAACAAAAGATATCAGTTTTATTTTAAGTGACAGATAGAAAAACGTTTGAAATTTGGAAAAGTTTTATGTGATGTAAAAAATATGTCTAACTAATCTTTGCATCTAACTGCTTTGTGAATATTAATCCATTTATTTTTCCCAAATCCTTGTGAGACAGATGAGTAATTGGAATTTCTACAATGGTTGCTAAAAAAAATTTACAACATTTGAACTAGGTTTCTGGTTTTAAAGAGAGGGAACAGAGGTACACAGTGATCAGGGCAAAAGCACATGGCTTTTGAGTACACCTAATTTTTGAAAGTATTTAGCAGTGTATGTTGTTTTATATACTCAATATGTCCCATTTACTTTATAGATAGCTGAAAATGTCAGCATGTCTACTAATCTAACTGTTGAGTTTGAAATCATGCACTTTGAAATAAGTGACCACCTAATGATCACCTATAAAAAGTGTGAAGTAAGTACTGTGGGTAATATTTAAGAAAAGGCATTAGACTCTGGCAAAGACAGGGACAGAGTGCAATTTGACTTGGCACCTTAAGGTACTTCTGCTGCGAGACCACTGACTGAACACAAAGAGTCCACCTTCATTCACGACGTATCTTCCAAACTTTTCTACAAAGAAAATGCATTCTTAAAAACAATAAGTCACTACGCAAGCTTGATCTCATTCCAGAACAAATTTACCTCGTACAGTGAAGGTGGTAAAATTCCACCAGAAGAAATCCCGTGTGATTACACAGCAAGAGACTATATCATAATATAATATATATGAGTAGCTGAATGCAAGCTGCTCAGAGAACTTCTTTTTATATTTGTTAAACTTTTGAGTGTTTTCTTTAGGAATGTTATTAACCTGTGAGTAAAGTTGGGGAGGGTGTTTTGGTTTTTGGGTTGGTTTTTTTTTTAAAGAAACCTGAAAATACTGAAGTGGAAAAATAGGAGTTTATACAGATACTTAATTCACCAGAAAGGACCACTCAAGAGATATCACTATCACTATTGTTTCCTCTTTATACCCGGCAAACCAGTGTAAGGTGTTTCGTCTTTCCTGTCTGGTGCAAGCTCCGTATCTCAGCTCCATTATCTTTGACTAGCAAGTCATAGCCTCACATTCTGGACTCTCCTTGCATTCTTGGTCTCTCATAATCTCTTCAGACTTCCAAGGGCCAGCTTGCAATTCCCGATACTTTTCAGCTTCTAGTTCTAGTTTCTATTACACTTAAGTCTACTTTCCCAAACAACCTCCCTTTCCTGCTATAGCTGGCTCCTTTCCTTTCTGTGTTCTGCCTTGGCTAAGAAAGCAAATCTCCGATAGCAAAGAAAAATCTGTTTGAGCACCTAAAATTACAGCTAGTCCAACGATAGTAATTTAGAACTACAACTTACAGTGTAAGAGGAATCTGCAGGGAATTAGCTGCTAGAGTGTATAAGGATTTGACTAAGTACACATCACAGCGATTTTCTAAAACTATTACACTTTTATCACAGGAGCAAACAAATTAATCTTTGATTTTGTTCTTGCAAAATGTTGAATGGTTTAGGCTGATATTTAAAGAAAACTAGCCTGAGGGAGATACCTAGCATTGAATTTTTTTTATCTAAATGGTTAAGGTAAGGCAAAGAAGGCAGCCTTAATAACAAGTAGCAGTACCAGTTCATCATGACTGTCAGAATTCATCATGAAATTGTTACATAATAATACATAAACATATATAAGCACATAAAAAGAAGGAAAAAGAAAAATTAAATCATCTAATAATACATACATTCTACTTCTCCAACCACAGGCAGCTAAATCACTGTGACTGTAGTTACTACGTATGAAATGCACTAACCTTCACTTTGTCCCATTCCACCCTCCCCATAATGTACCAGCTGAATGCAAACGTGCAGGAGAAACAATGTGAAAGACTAATTAAAAGGGAATGCAATCTTAAAAACACTTATAATTGCAGACATCACATTTCTACTGTGCTATTTTAGTATTTAAAAATCTGGGTGCAGAAGTATCATAAATATAGGCTTAATTTGACATAGCTCTTTTGAGTTCCCTTTGGAAATGTTACCCATAAGCTTGATTTAGCCTCCTGTCAACCACTTACATGCTCATCTTTCGGGACTGACTCTCCTTATTTCCATTGTTCTTTTGGTCAGCTGAGTTAAATAAGTTGCGAGAAGAACAACTGGAAGGGAAGGCAACATTCCCACTATTACCAGTAGAATGAGTCCGGAATGAATCATCTGAAACAAAGAGCTGCAGTTTAGACAGAGAACTTTGTCCGAAAAAAAAAGACACAGAGAGTAAACAGAATGAGCTATTTTTCCTGTGGCAATAGTTGCATATTTCCTATGGCAATAATCCAAAAGTTTAACTTTCTGTAAGGGAATGGTTTCAATTTAACATTTCTTCAAATATTTTTATGAAAAAATGCTAAATAAAGATAATTAGAAGACACATTTTGGAAGAGAAGATTAATACATTTAATATATAAAAATAGTGGGATTTAACTGGCCAATCTTTAGCTGCTTAAAATTTAGTTGTTTCATCTAAGCTAAGTGTCTAGTATGTATTGGTAGTGAATGGAAAAAGACAGGTTCCTCTAGGCAGCAGTTCGTCTCATTCTAATCTTTAATCATCCAAACTCTTTCCAACAGCAGTTTCTCTCCCTTATTTCAGTAGAATTTACACATATTATCCCTTTCCTCACATAAAATGGGTGGAGGCACATTGCAAAACCAACCTTTTTATAACATCCAAAATGCCAATCAAGAAATGCCAAACTCATTTTACTTTTACTACTTTTAAATGTAAATTTAAATGAACATATAACAAAAAAAAAATCTGAAAAATACACTAACTAGACTAGCAGTTATGTCCTCAAATGTATTGGATTTCTATTATTCTGTGTTCTTTAGAAGAATTATATCTTACAGTAAGCCTGTTTAATGGGGCTCACATATTCAGCACACCCACAAAAAACTAACGTAAAATATAACAACCTACTTACCACTAAAGGATAACATACAACTCTTTCCCATTCCTGATACTGAAGATGTATATCCTGTAGCAGAGCTTTTACTTAAAAAACAAACAAAACAAAACCAAATTGCTTATTACAGAAAAGTGTTCTTCTCAATTGTGTCATCCTGCTGTTTAATAATATTGGAGGCTATTTCTGAGTTTATATGAAAAAATCAAATGAGAAAGTTATGCTAAAATTTCTTCAAGAAATGTACAAATTTAGGTTTAGCAGTTCATATTGAAAAATATTTTTAATATATGATAAAAGGTGACATACATTGACTTAAATGAATTAATAACAATTTGTAGGCCTCAGCATGCCTTAAAATGGTGTTTCTTCTCTCAGTTCAAAACTGCATACCTTAATCAAACAGAAAGCTGAAAATTTAAGCCACAATTCAGTGAGCACATCATTACTTTCAAAGATTCATGTGCATATAATTTCATAACAGTTGTCTATTAGGTAAACAGTTGCCTATGAGGTAAGCAATGAAGATAATAAAGATACTTAGGACACTTGTCTATGTTGCTGTATTTTGGATGTAGTGCTTGAGTACTGAAAGACTGGCTTCGAACCAACTTGGATTTTTTGTCTTCTTTGCCTAAAATTATAAGTAGCAAAAATTTTTAACATGGATATCATTGCATTTCCTCAGTAATTAAGAACACTTTTTAATATAATTTTCTGTCAACATATGCTAGCTGAAGGAACTGATTTAAATACTTCAATAACAATAAATAAACCTTATGTCACCTATTTATATACTAAAGAATCAAATAAAACTAAAACCCATAGAAAACACATTCCGTTCTAGGAGCGGAATCTTTTCCTATGTGCAATAGGTGAAACTTTGGCCCACAAATGCCAACAGCACTTTTGCTGGGTTTTAACCTTCTGATGTGAGATCAAAGCATTCTAGAAGAGTTTTTAAAGAGTTCTTACCTGCTGATGTACTAGAAGAGCTTCCAGGAACAGAGAGAGTGATACTTTTTCCCAACACTGATGATGTTTTACTGTCTCTACCTAAAAAAAAGTCCAGTATAAATACCTCTCTCTTAAAGCTTAACTTTAAATAAAGAAAGAGGACGTAACATATCACAGTCCTGAGGTAAACAGTAATAATATCTAATCCAGTGCTACTAACACTTCAGATATACCACAGACAAGTACTTACATTACATCCTGAAATGAAAAATACCAGAGAACTAAAACTGTCATGTATTTTATTAATAAAGCTAAAAGTCTTCCTTCTAAGATAATGAGGCCAGTTTTCATAAATATCTTTAGAAATATACAGAAAAAAAAGTTTTATTCCCACTTTCTAAAACTCCGCCATTTACTGTATAAAGTGTCTCTCTTCTGGTCTTTTCTATTCTACCTTTGTAGAAGAGTAATGCATGCACAAACAATATGTAAACGAATAAACAAACTTACGCTTCTTTTCAAACATTTTATCATTAATATTTGTAGATCTTCCTTCGTTTTGCTGCTTCTCTTTTTCAAATTGTTCCTAAAAAAATGAATAATTTTCTTAGGTATTACTCAGAAAAAAAAAATAAATTGTGTTTCAACTATGGATTGCTTCCGAATCACCAACATGAGTTAATTTGTACTCTCTCCTACTATTACTACAACCCCTAATGAATATCCAGAGAATGAATTAAATAGTACAGAATGAAATCAGAGTACATCTCCTATATAAAAATCACACCAAAAAATATTGACTTTAATTATGAAGGAATCTCAGAATTGATGTTTACATTTATAACTTATTATTAAAATTATGCCTGGCTTTTTTTTTTATTTTATTAAAAAGATACAGAAATTGGCAGCCTGCAATGTGAAACTTTTGTGCTACACAGATACTCTGATAATAAAACTGGCAATATTTTTAATTCAAATATACAATTCAATGAAAATGTTTTTCTCAAATGGTAAGGTGTGCCACATATGCTCAAACTTTTTAAAGGTCTAAAATTAACATCTACCGTTGATAAGTTTTTATGCAAAACAAAACCAAGTATTACAGTTCTTCAAGTCTAAGCAATTTATTTGCCTTTCTGTAATATTAGCTAGCCTTAGAATACCTTTTGAGAGCAGATCCATAGACAGAAGACAGTGTTAACAGAGTTACATCAATAATTTCAAAAGCCAATACTTGCTTCAGGATTCTTGGTGAATAGATATCACTCCAATTTGAAAAAGCTATATAATATTAGCTTATTTTCTGTACTATGTTCATAATAAAAAGTGCCAAGTGAATCGTAACTGTTCTACTCTGTTTTTTCATTTCACTCTAATTACTACCCAAGTTAAAAAAAAAAAAAAAAAAAGGAGGTAATTAATTCAGGTCAAGGTTGCTGGAATATAGGTTCTACTAAGTCAATTACTAAAATTAAGGAAACTTATTAACATATGCAGTATTAAAATCTGTAGTAGTCAGAAACATTTAACTGGGGTCGATGACTCTTCATTTATTTGGGATTGCAACATGTCACAATTTATTGTGTACATCTCCACTTCTTCAAAAGCATGCCTCTCAAAGACAATTCTTAATGAGACCTTTGTGCTACAGAAGGTACGCCCATATCAATGGGATATATCATAAAAATACAGGTGGTCTTCTGAAGTCTAGCTGTAGAAACAGGGTAAAAATTAATGTTATCATACAACACACGATAATGGAGCGCACTGGAGGCTATTTTACCACAGCCCCAAATGCTTTCACTATAAAAACATGAATTGTATCTACCTAAAAACTGCTAAAGCTAAGTTCAAATCCTTGAATGCGTGCATGCAGATCCTGAGAACAAAGCCTGAACCTTCGGCTCGAGCTAATGGGAGGTGGCAGGAAGTACATGGGATGGGTATCATGAATTGAGAAAATTAGCTGCCCAGGAGAAGGCCTGCAGTACCTATCAACATCAAAGTGGGCCACGAACGTAGGCTCTGTAGCAATCCAAGAGGAAAAAGTGACATTTTTTTTGGATAGTCTTGAATCTGTTCTGGTTCACTACAGAGGAGCTCAATTACTACAAGTCAGAGGAACCATGCTAATGAAATTCAGCCTCTTCTAAATCCTATCAGCTTCTGAGCTTCTTCCACCTCAGGCTGGAGAGGAGGCAGCAGAACGGAGGACTGCAGTAATCTAATCTAGGCTTTGTGAAGATGTAGTGGGCTACGTGGTGAAGCGCCTGCTGCAGCTTTTGCTTACAGCCATGAGTGAAGATAAAGAGTTTTGTAAGTTAAAAAACATTCTGCAGACTTCTTTTCCAAATCCTAAGTAACTTGTAGCTCCTTTTGCTCTATACAGCCCGCACTATGTGTCTCTCCTGCCAGGCTGCAGATATCAATGGCTTTTCTTTCTTGCTTTTTTTCTGGCTAAACAGGAAAGCTTGTAACACACAGAGCCTCCTTCACGTTACTTGGAACAAAGAAGTTATGACATTTTCTTTGCCTATGGAAGCTGTATGCGAATTCTGAGATGTTTCATTGTTCAATTTATTACATTATAGATGCCTGACAAATTGCTAAGCTCCCCGAAAAAAATTTCGTAAAGATGTGCTGAAGGGCTTGGATTTTAGAACTACAGGGGCATCAAGCATGAGTATTCTTCAAGAAATACTATTTTGCCTTTCTAATTG
Organism: Haliaeetus albicilla; assembly: GCF_947461875.1. Taxonomy (NCBI): domain Eukaryota; kingdom Metazoa; phylum Chordata; class Aves; order Accipitriformes; family Accipitridae; genus Haliaeetus; species Haliaeetus albicilla. The sequence goes on from NC_091487.1 coordinate 17,401,092, forward strand.
ATACAGCAAAATTCAGATAGTAAAGAAAAGGAAGTTTTATGTTACTATGAAGGACTTAACCCTATTGTAAAGTGTAAAATGAAACCACACACAGATTATGAACCTACCAGGTCTCTCCTTAATATGCACTTCCCCTGCTTTAAAATTGTTGCCTCATTAATATTTAGCTACAAACTACTAAAAAAAGGACAGATTGTACTGATAAAATATACCATTTCCAAAAGAAGATGTTCTTGTCTCTCTTTTTCTTGATCCAATAAATCATTTTCGTAAAATCTTTTCTGAAACTTCAAAATAAAATCAATAAAAATAAAAAATCACTACATGAAAACGGGAATTAAAAGCACTTGATAAGTATTAAAGTTAGTAAGTACTTACAGCATCTACAGAGATCTCCATTCTGTCCAATTCTAATACTGTCTATAAAGAAAATCAAACATTATTTATCATTACTCAACAGCATGCCACACTTCTAACTAAAAAACTGTCCAGATAAGAAGCTTAGAATAGTGGTATTCAAAACATGCCTTTTCTTCCTAAACATTTGAAGCCTATGCTTGTATTTTTGTGCTACAAATGCAGTTAAAAACTGTCAGAGAGTATTCTCAGAGCCCTGCTGAGACTCATAACGAAGGACTTATAGACTATCTATATGGAACTCAAAATACACTCAAGGGAAGCACAGAAGCATGAATGGCTGGAGCACAGACCTAGAAACCAGGACTGAAAAAACAACTCAGGAATCTGTGAATAAGCCAGGATGCTCCACGCAGGTGTTCTCTCAATCTCTCCTGCTGACTGGCCCTATAAGGAAGCCACATACTTTAGCTATTTCACTTCATGGCTTCTTTGAGACTAAGCATGGGCATCCCTTAAAGATATATTTTTTGTGAATATTCACATTACAAAGACATTTGTAACATGTCAAAATCCTGCAAATCCTTTATCTGTACATGGTAAAATATATAGATTAACAAGATATCTCTACCTCAAAGACTTGACCATTTTTACTAGGGTCAATGTTTAATCCTATCTTCAGTCATCTGCTATTTTTTCACAAATGGTCATCAAGCCAAAATCCTGAATCCCAGTCACCAGGAAATAACTGCAATCTAAGTAACCAAGGAAACACCAACTCTCTTAAATTTGACAGAATGCACTATACCACATCTTCTCTTAATTGTTCAAAATTACATAATAGACAAGAGAATTCTTTAGTCTTGTGTTCTTACATTAAGAGAATCAGCAGAAAGCATAACTTTGATCATCTTAACTTTTAATGATAACCCCAAGACAAAATGCTGCTGGCAAAGAAAAATTCTTACTCTTTTTACAATAGTCAGGACATCTTTGTCTTTCTCTTGACACAGAAGTTTCCTTATACATAATTCCAACTGCTGAAGTAAATGTTTATCCGTGGGAATCTTCAGAGTAGATTTAACTTTTGGCAACAAATAGCATAGCTTCATTCTACAAAAAAAGAAGTAAATATTCACCTTTTGATACAGATGTTTAATAAACATTATTAATTTTTGTATTGCATGCTAGCATTTGACACAAAATAAGTAAGTTATTAGGTCTTATTTTTCAGAAATGATTGTTGCTTATGTGTTGTTTCCAGACATACTGTAACATTTTCAAAAACTGCTCCATAGATCAGGACTACAGCATTTAACCTAGAAAGATAAGAAAAGGTCTAGGTTTTCAAAATTATCTACACATCTAGCTATCAGGTACATAAATACCCTGGAACAGGGTATTCTTTTGTAAACATGTTAAGGAAGAATCGAGAAAAGAACAATGACAAAATTAATTTTATTGTCAGTTAAGGGATTGCAAGTTATTTCAAGTTTCCATTAAATTTTAATATTGTATCAATAGAGCTTTTAATTAAAATGTTTGTTAAAAGCAATAAGCTACTTCAGATTATATACAAATTTAGTTTATTATTTTAATATATTCCTCTTAACTTAAGGAATGAGACTTGAATGTTAACCTATATGCACCAAATGGCTCAGGTTTTAGGTTTGGGATCCTGCTGAATTGACTACAAAAATAATGGAAAAAACACTACAAAAATTAGTAACATACCAAATTCCCTTACATTTTTCTGTTCTTTTTCAATTTACTTCAACAGTGAAGTAGAAAACTTTTACATAAGCTGAAACCTACGCTAACTGGTTAAGCTCAGACCACTGAAAGAATTGTTTGCGTGTTTTACTTTACATATAATGAAGTTGAAATGGATGGAAATTAATGGAGACTGTGAAGTTACATTTCTCTACACCTATGAAACAGCATGTTACTTTCTTCTCAACTACTGCTGGCTCCTCTGCCTCAGTGTTCCTTTCACTCCCCAAACCGGACACTTAGGATCAGTCTCCCAAAAACCCAGACTGATCTGCTTCTCTGGTTTTCTAACATCATTCCCATAGTCCCCTACACCTTTAATACTGGTCACCCTGAAGGCTCTGTACCTTTTTACTCAAGTCCCATTATTTAAACAAGACATAAAACCTGTAACAATATTTCTTAATATATTATTTAAAGCTTTTTTCCTATACAGTGCTACATACTCTTCGTACAGTACCTCACATTTGCCACTGGATCATGTGTAAGTTCAAGCACAGGTAGAAAGAAGTATTTACAGAAGAATGATTTTGAAAACAGTTCCATAATGAATTCACAAGTATCTAAAAAACGAAGTCTGTTCCAATAACTTTTTCCTTGGCCCAGTTCTGAAAAATAACAATCCACAGGCATTAAGTTTTCAATGTCAGATAGAAAACATTTCAAAGGTTAACCTTTGACTCAAAGATAATCACACTCATCACAAGGCACACTTTCTCAGCCCACCTCAATTCTTTCTTTCAGTGAAAACCTAACCTTCTGAATTCAATGACCATTTCTGTCAGTGAGCATTTTTTTCAGAACTACATCCTGTCCCTTTAACCATTTGAAAAAGCAAAAATAGCAAGTGAACTAGCTACTATGCTGAACAAAGAAAGCCCTACATGCCTTTCAAACCATGTCACTGATGTATCAAAATTTCTATGTAAACATTAAGGATTGCTAATGGGAACTATTCAGACTTCTAACCTATCTTTAAAACACATAGCACAGACCTGGAAGTCAACTTAGGTGACTAACTCATTCATAAATTAATTTCTGAGAAGATCTGTTCAGCACTTCTTATGCTGAAGCCTCTAGAGAATTTTACTTCTGTAGATGAACTCTGCTTTGTATATTGCAGCACCTACAGCTAAGCAATTTTGGATTCAAGAAGTAGGGTTGGAGGGGTCTTGGCATATTATCAATTTCCCATATTGCCTCTTTCCCAATTCCTTTGCATAAGCTTCAGCTATATTCCTCGCATACGCACAATATGTTTTGCCTGGTGATAATATGAGCAACTGAATGTCTTCTAAGTGTAATCCCTCCAATGATGGCAGGAAGTTACACTGAATAAATATAACCATAAATAGATCTTCAGTCAAAACTAACTTGCATCTCTAAGTGATCAAGGAAAAATTATCTTACGTTCAATCAGTTTCTGAATAACCTCATGCCTCTGTTCTTGTTTGCGATTATAACGCAAATAAACGCAGAGAGTTCGAGCAGCTGCTTTTTGGACTGGCAGGACGTTCTTGAAAGAAATAAAGGGGAACACCATTAAACATAGCTGAAGGAGTATGACTAAAAATGTATACAAATTCTACAAGTAGAAAAAATAGCTAAACTTTAGCCTAACTTTATAAATTTTAAATAATTGGCATAATGTAAGGGAGAATAAGGAAGTTTGGCCAATTCATAAGACACCTACTTCTTTATCGCTTCTATCTAACTTGTTTATTCAACTATTTCATAAACACCTTAAAGTAGTCCATGTCTGGAAGGCACCTTCTATATTGCACGTGTTAGAAAATAAAACTTACAACATCTTCTCTTACAACAGACAGTTTTACTCTTGAATTAATTCCGTAAAATTTCAGACTAGTAGCTCTAAATGGTAATTTATTTTCAGAATAAAGTGTTCTTTCATAAAGAATGGAGCACAATGCAAAGTAATGTATGGAATCCGGAAAAAGAAGGCATATCTCAGAAGAAAAAGTTTTGATTTACCTAGAAACAAACTGATAATGAGCACAAGGAAAGGAAAGAATTCTTGAGTGGGAGGAAAAACATGATAATCTGTCAATCCAGATTTTGCTCCTCAAATAGGGGGATGTTCTCAGAGCAATTTCTCAGTCTTACATTAAGAACCACAGCCTGATATACTATATGCAATGAGAAATCACACATTAAGATTAATATAAAGTATTATGCATTGCAAATATCTGGTGGTCATTGTTCTAAATAGCATAAACAAATAAAAAACAATGGGAAAGAGGCAGGCTCACGTTTGTCAAAATGATTGTCAACATTCGGTGAAGAAAACGGTAATAAATCTGATCACTTGGTATGATATGAGGGAGACATGCATATTTTTGTAGTAACTTCTCATGAGTCCTCCATTTTAAAGAAGTTGCTGCTCTCTGTTCTGCTGTTGTTAATGCAGGAATCAAGTCAGGAATAGACAATAACTAGAAATAAAAATATAAACATCAAAGTAATTTTACATCTTCTAGGTGTGTATCATGTTACTATACTTAAAAAGCACATCACAACAATGTAAGAAGGGAAGAGATTTTAAGGGGTCAATTAATTCCTCTCCTCAGACAGGATCAGCTACACTGTGACCATTTCCAGTAGATATTAGTCTAACTTTTTCTTAAAAAAATTTAATAATCGGGATTAAATCTCCCCTAAGCAGTAAATGCCACTTAACTAATCAAAGAGCTATTCCAGTACCTAAACTAAATACACTTTCATTTCCACCACCCCCTCCTGACAAAGAAAAACTAATCACTGTTCTCTTTGTAATACCCTTTTACAGATATGAAGACCATTACTTTAAACTGAAAGAGGGTAGATTTAGATTAGATGTCAGGAGGAAGTTCTTCACTGTGAGGGTGGTGAGGCACTGGAACAAGTTGCCCAGAGAAGTTGTGGATGCCCCATCCCTGGCAGTGTTCAAGGCCAGGATGGATGGGGCTTTGAGCAACCTGGTCTAGTAGAAGGTGTCCCTGCCCATGGCAGGGGGGGTTGGAACTAGATGGTCTTGAAGGTCCCTTCTGACCCAAACCATTCTATGATTCTATGATTATGACAACCCTCCTCAGTCTTGTGTTTCTCAAACCAAATAAATCCCATTTTCTTTCTAGCCTCTTAAACTTTGCAGTTATTCTTCTCAGCTCCCTAATTAATTTTAGTGGGAATTATACTTCTTTTCTCAGTAGGAAGGAAAGACTATAGTAGCCAAGCTAAATTCTCTTTAGCACTAAGCAAAATGAAACAGACTGCCACACTTGACATTGCACTTTTTATACCTTATATACATTTACGCTGTAAACATCTGACAAATTCACATTTTAAATTACACTCTCAACTTTTGTCCATACAATAAAATAAATTTATTCAGTTCTTATATTGTTGGAATATCTCAATTTCTCTACACATTTAGGAAATATGCTCAAAACAGCATCTTGAAGCAGGAGATGATCTTTTATGTTCCATTTTACAGATGAGGAGTCACTGAATAAACCATCATCCAGAGCCACATACAATTAAATTAGCAAAGTTGGGAGCTGAATACAGATCTCCTAAATCCTATTTCAGTGCCTTGACTTGAGAAAATAGGCTTCCTTCTAGCAGAAGCTGTGTCTGAAAATGGCAACCATAGGCAGCTGCCACATCAATATTACAAAAAAAAAAAAAAAAAAAATATTTAAGGATTAGCTATCACTCCTTTAGCATGAAACCAAGATTTGTTTTAACTTAATGAGTGTATTTCAAATTTTGATCTATTTCAGCAAACCTGTAATTAATTAGAAAAAGAACATGGATAAACTGTTCATTTTTATATTAAGTCTGATCTTTCAAAACCTTTTTTTTTTATTTTAAAGTTTATAAAGTCAACAAACAATCAAAAAAGCATAGAAACTTTGTATCTCTCCAAAGCGGAAACTAATCACAAAAGCCTTTTCATACCATGTATGTCTGAACAACTTTGCCACTACCTTCATTTAGAAAGCAAATTTAAAAAAAACATGAGAATACCCACCTTGCTTTCTGATCCACTGTTTTCTCCTCCATTAGTCATCAGTTCAAGGATTTCAGGAAGGTGACCAACCAGGGCATCTAACACCTATATAAAGAAAGGCTGCATAAATGAGGTCTGTAAATTAACTTTCTGACATCTCTTATGTTACTGTTCTGTCACATCCGTATAAAAACAAGCAAACAAAAACCCCCAAAAAGAAGAGATGCAACATATTTGCATTTATTTGCATTGATGAGGAGGACTGGGATTTTAAATTGATGTTTTAATGCAGTAAGTAATATAAGTATTATAGGTTTCAGTTTAGGAAAACAAACTTACAGTTTTGATTTATGTGAATACCACAGTCAATGCTTTCTAAACTACTCAGAGCATACAGTATTTTAAAATGAACATTCATTCTTAGAAAGATCTGTATTTTATAGACAGTTAAAAGCCTCAACAAACACAAAAAGATGGTTTTTTATATTTGTCAGCTGAATCCCAAAAGCAATTTTTCCTGCTTTAAGAAAAACTGCAGTTGATAATTAAAAATAGAATATATAGCCTGTATTAATAGAATAACCCTAGTTCAAATGTTGTAATACTTGAAACTAGATTAGAAAAGTACATAATTAAATATTTTTGGCACCAATTCTGACTGAGGTTGTATATAAGATAAAGCACAAAATATTTTTTATTACTTAGATAACTGTATAGGGATCAAACCAAGGAATTTTTCAAAATCACCAGCTGCTTCTGAGTCTCAGCTTTCAGGTGTTCAACCCGAGAAATCTTTTAAGATGGGTCAGAATTTCATAAACTACATGTTCTATGAACACTTCTAATTTCCTTGAAAATGTCTAACAAAGGGTACCAAAACAAAAAGGAGCACCTGAAAGCTAAACTCATTTTTCCATGCCATATCCAAAGATCCTACACAGAAAACAAAAAAGATCAACTATCAGAATAACTGGTATCAGAGGAAATGCTGATTTTGTCTCAAACATAAATATTTGTCTTTTTTTTCAAATCCAGAAGAGTCTCACTGTATTGTCTGCAATATAACTGATTTATGTTTTACACAGGTTAAAACTGAGGTACACTAAACTAAGCTGTCTCATAAACACTCACAGATTCTGTACCAGATCTTGGACTGAAACTCTTTCTATAAATCTTGATCTTTGAACAATACACAACTTCTTCATCTCCTCTTCAATTGAGGAAATTAAAATAAAATGAAGCAAAAACCTTGAACACTATCAATGATTATTTTAATATAGTACCAAAACTAAATCTTTTCATAGAATTTGTAAGGTAATAAATAATATAACAATTAAAACAATTTAGAATTAATATTTTAAAAGCTAATAAATTCAGTGTGGGTTTACTAAATTCAAACACTTTCCTATTTTCCTCCTTTTTATTCACAGAAGGCTGGCATCTTTATGAAGTGTCTGTTAAACAGAAGTAAAAGCTATTGATCATTTCAGTTACTCTACTGTTTTACTGCAGAGTTATTAAACATCAAGATAATCTGCTCAATGTAACAAGCAAAAGAAAGTTCCAGTAAAAGTATATTACCTCCAATGACTCATCCTGTAACAGTGTAACCAGTTCTTTATGTATTGTATACACACCAGAATTTAAAAGCTTAGCAACCTAAAAAATGACAGTAAGATAGCAAGGTGAAACATTCTTTAGTTCCATGGCACTACAACAACTATACTCCATGTGCTTACTTTACAGCAAGCATGAAGAAGGGATGCAGAATTGTTTAATATCAGCCTTCTAAAGTTGTGTACTTTCCAATTGATCACATTACAAATATGCTCATATAAAGAACATAAGTCAAGAAACAGGCCTATTATCTAACCATGAAACATGCTTTTAGTATTAACTCTGTTTCACATTTACCAAAAATTTTTAAGACTGCACTGCAAGGCTAGAAAAATTCCTTCTGGAATATTCAAATGTTGTACTTCATGCTCCTTAGGAGAGTTAACAGTCAGTCTGCTATATAATTTACAAAAGATAAAATATTTAAATTGCCTTAGCCTGTGCTGGATCTTAAGTTTCCCTAACCTTTCCATCTGAAGTTTTCACTCCTTAAGTCTTTAGTTTTTTTGACTGTGATTCATAAGTCACATACAAATTTCTAAAAAACACCAGCAGTCCATCTCCACACTGTTAAAAAGGTTTTATAGCAAATATGGGAAAACTTGAGGAATGAGATTTTTGCCATATGGAATATTTAGATGATGCTTTTTAATGGTTTTCTTTATTTATATAAGCCAAGTGAGAATAAGAGCTTACTTCCAATCAAGATGAAGCTTTAAGGAAATTGCTACAGGGAGTTTATTTTACAAAAAAAAAAAAAAATAATCCACCTAGCAGTGAATGCCATAAATTACTCATTTTTGGTTGTCACATGGTTGCCTAGTTATGGTGTTAAAATTAAATCAACCAGCACTAAATGTACATTCAGACCAAGGTATAATTTTACAGGTTTTTTAAAATGAGCTAAAATACTTTGCTTATATTCAGGCAGTACCTTAAAAGTGTTATACATCTAACACAAAATGTGATGTAGAATTAGATGCTAATTTCACAATTTCAACAATTACCTTGGATTATCATTCATTAAGACACGGCATCAATAGGTAACGAGAATTGGAAATCCACCCACCTTTCTTATAATGGTGGAAATAAAGCCGTTTATGCCTCTACTAGTGATTTAAATGCTTCCAGCAAGCTGCTAACTTACCAATTTCCCCAGCAACAAAATGGGATAAAAGGCTAGCTCAAGGACTGAAACACACACGGATTCTCAGTAAAACACTATGAAAACCTTGAAGATCTCCCTATATGGGTTCCTACAATCAGGAGAGAGTATATTTTCACTTCTGGAATTCACTCCACATAGCTAATAATAGCTATGCAGTTCTACGTTTTTTAACTTTTATGAAAATAATACAGTGGAACTTATGTAAACTGAAAGGAATAATAAGAATACATATGCTTTTACATCTGCATGAATTTCCAAGTAGTTTCATGTTAAATTGAGCATTTAACTTAGATTTGATCCATATAAATATTCTCCACAGAACACCAGCATACACCAGCAAACTGTACAGATCTAAAGTAGGTTTTCAGGACCAGAAAGTGGCAAGTTCCTTTCTCACATTTGTCTCATTGTTTTCTAACACCATTGAAAACCTTCAGATATTGCAATTACTACAATTGTTTATGTTTGTGGTACTAGACCATAAGTTTCTTCTAGCTTTTGCTCCTTAAAAGCTTACCTAGCAGTAGGCTCTTGTAGCCAAATGTCCCACAACTTAAATAGACTAATGTGTGTATATGGGCTATATACAGAGGTTAGAAGGGACTGAACACCGTTGACAAACTAAATAATTTCAACAAGTTTTCTCAAGTCTTTTTATTTTGGTTCAACAGCCACAAATATAAGATTAAAGAAGAAAACAACATAAAATAAAAACATGTAAGTACTAACAAAGAACCATTGCAGACTTACTTCATAGAAGCTTATGGCCATAGTATACCTGACGGGAACTTCAGGGTCATGACAAAGGCAGAAGAATATAGAATACAGTTCTAAATGGAAGTTCTTTGGATCCACAAAAACAATCATGGCCTGTGGAAAGATGAAGTCTTTTATTAACTGTATGGCTAAAGGACTACACTATCAGAGATTATTAGATGAAAACACTGAAGTACAACCAGCAAGACACTTGGGAGATAACAGGTTGTGATTTTAAAGAGGAAGTGTGGCATTCTTGATGGCCATGTCAAAACACAGGCACTAGACAAATTCTGGAGTTGAGAACTAAACTGGATTTACTTATCTTCTAGACATGCTGCAGGCTCTTCTTCTGAAGACATAGATTAAAACCACAAGATATAAAACCTTAGTTTTATAAATATGGTTAATGTTTCTGTACACTAGCGGAAGCTGCAACTGGAGACTTGAAAACCAAAGAACATTTTAGCAAGCAGCAAAGAAAGAATCTGAATTTCAACATAATTGTGTGCGTACATACTTTGTTGTTGCTCAAATAAACCAAGAGATGTCTACCTACATACAGGGTGCTTGTGTTTAAAAGGTAGAATAAAAACAACTGTCTACTGGCTCTTGGTGCAAATATATTTTCTTTAAATATAAATGCAGAATGTCAAAATACAAAGTAGATTTACAGAAACATGAGTGGTAAGTTTAAAGACCTCACATAAACTTGAAAAGACTTTCTGTATTCAGGCAGGAACATGACTAACACATGAATCTAACCATTCAGATTCAATCTTCAACTCCCTAAAATGCCATGACACAGCAAATGCAAAAACCTAGCTTTGAGTGGTTTGAAACTGGGGACTCTGTTTCACAGCCATTTTCTCAAAGCCCTTGTGCTAAGGGTTTGGAGAAAATGTGCAGGAAAGAATGAGACCAGTAACCCCTTAGAACAGCATTCTCTCAGCCAAAACTTGCCAATAATTTTCTGAGGGTCTGCAAAGAGGAATCTTTCCTGGTAACTCTTTTGGACGACCTCTACTTTAAGCCACTAACTTGAACTTCCCAGGAGAGAGGTAGAATCTAGCTCACAATGTACAATTTGAGAATAACTTCTCTATCACTCATGCAGTCCTATTTAATGAATATATGCACGACACAAATTAGTTAACCTTAAATTAATGTTACTTACTGGAAAATTGTAAGCACAGTTCTTCCTCACTGAAATATACTTCTTTTCCTGTTCCAAAGTTTGAAGTTGTAGTTGATTATCATTGTGTCCATTTTCCTGTTGTAAACCCAGTGTGGAAAGCTTCTTATAGAATTCCAAAAAACGTAAGTGCTGTTCCGGAGTAAAAATGCCTAAAAAAAGAGTTTACTTTCCTCATTACATATGCTATTAATAACGTCCCAAAACAAATCTCATTTACAAAAGTGTCAAATATGTCGATTTTTATCCCTCCTCCCTGCCACCTTCTGTCTAGCAGAGTGTCATCAGTACACGATACAGAAAAAGTGATTACAGAAACATGACAGCTAACTATAACAGAGTGAATCTTAAATTCTGTTTACATAATTCTTGAAATACTCAGGACTTTAACTGCAGGATTGTGAATATGTTTGTTTGTTCCACTAATACTGGTTTCTTCTTGATTAAATTTTTAGATCTTTATGGAACTCAGTCACATGATGAATGCATGGTTGCAGAAAGGTGAAAAATTAGGCCATGTTGCTACAGATAATAAAGAGGTATAAGAATAAAATAGAAAACTCAGAACAAACTGGAATGCAACTAGCAAGATGACTTCAGAAACTACAAGTCATTTTATAAGTGCATTAGTAATAAGAGAGCAATCAAGGAAAGGCTCAGTTTTCTACTCGAGGGAGAGGAAAGCTATCAGTGATTGGTACCAAGAAGGTTGAAATGCTTAATGCTTTTATTTTCTTTCTCAAATTCCACTAGTATCAACAGGCTCAGTACAATTAATAACTGTGACAAAGATTCAAATTTTAAGTAGAGAAGGAACAGGTCAGTGAATACTTAAATAGAAGAGGTTTTCAAACCATGCAGGGTCAGACGTGCTTCACTCCAGTATTCAGAAGTATTTAAAGTACTAGCTGCTGAAATCTTAAATAAGTGAGATATCAGAATGGAAAAGGGCTAAGTTGTACTGATATTTAATAGTTAGAGAGGTGAAGGACAAGCCATATAATTACAGATCAGTCAGATTACTTTCAGGTTTTGAAAAAATTCGAACAACAACAAAAAAAATATATACTTGTAAATACCAAAAAGAAAACAAGAAAACAAGTAGCAGCTAACATGGCAAAAGCAAAACTTGTCAAACTGATTCCATTTCCTTCTAGTACTGAATAACAGGACCTCTGAACAGAAAAGAGGCAGTAAAGGTCATGTTTTTCATAAGCAAAATAAGGGATCAGGAAAGAGAGATTAAAAACTATGAAGGTGCTGCAAAACTGCTTGGAAAAACAGTTAAGGGAAAGTTACCCATGGTTCACTGAAAAGATAGGCAACTGTATAAAGAAAGGTCTATCCTAGTTCTGGTACTATTCAGTATTTTCACTGGTTTTTTGGATGTTGGATTAGAGACTTCCTTATTCAATATTCTGATAACATCAACCTAGGAGGGAGAGTGCTTATTCTTCAGAAAACAGTTTAAAATTATCTGTATCACCTGCACAAGGCCAGGAAAAAGAAAGACTAACTAGCTGTCAGACTTAAAAAAAAAAAAAGGCTTCATAGGCTGCACTTGAACAAATAATGTCAAACTATCACAAACCGTTGGAAAAAAAAAAACAACGCAGTTTTTCATACTGAAAAATGTAAACAGCAATATAGCTTGCAAGACAGATGAAGTAACCCCTTCACTTTGGTCAGCTCTCCTAAGGTGTAACACTTCAAGAAAAATATGCACCTGCTAGACAGAGTTCAGAGATGAAGAGATCAGCAATTAAGATGATGACTGGGAAGACATGATAAGAACAGGATGGACTGTCCTAGCTCTATGTTTCTGTAAATAACAGCTTGAAACTGTGGAACAGCCCTTTTGAGTTCTTTGTAGTGAAGCAATGGTCACTTTAATAGTCTCTAACATGATCATAGAGGATCATTTTAAAGATCTGTAAGAAAGATCAAAGGGTTTAAGAGCCTAGGGGGAAATTCTCTATAATGTAAAACCATGATTCTGTGCTGTCCCTCTCCAGGTAAGCTCTGTGTAGAAGGTATATGGTGGGCAGAATGATCAAGGAAAGATTTGCTGTGCTGAAGTGAAAACCACAAAAACTACGGGAGTCATCCAACTCACAAGCTCCAGAACATCCAAGAAGGAATCAAAATAAATCAGTCAAACCAATAAACACCATGTTTCCATCTCCGACCCTGTCTGAACAAAAAACTCTGTCCCTGTCTAAACATAAAAACCCCAATAAACAGATGGACACCCAAAGAGGAAATTCACAAAATCCAATATTTATGTAATAGATGATTTCGGACTTTTACTTCCGTATTTCCTTTCCTAACTACCATTTATTTCATTTGATACATTCAAATCTGGATATTTTCCTAGGGCTTCAAATTCTCCAATCTTCCCTCACTTTTAAGATTTTTTTTTAAAAGAACATTAAATCATACCATATAATCCATTACACAGTTTCCCTAAATGGAAAGATAAAGAAACTAGGATAGATTCATCTGCTTTGAAGGATTTTTCACAGAATGATTTCACTAAGGGGAGCACGGTTTGACTCCTATCATCTGAAAAACAAAAGAAATTTTAAAAGTTAGCCATTTGTCAACATTTTAAAAAGAGCACAGAGAGTGGACTTCCATAATAAGTTATGAAAAATCTCATTTAACATGCTCAGGAGTATTTTTGGCAGGCACTCACTGGAGGCAGAAAACAAGTGGTACAGAAAATGACAAACATACTACCATAATACAGGTCCTAATTTGAATACCTTACCTGGTTTGGTTTTTTTTAGGGACAAGGCATCCCCCAATAGAGGATGAGACAGAGAATAAATGAACAGTCACTAACTTCTCCATTCACCAAGAATACAGGGAGAGAAAGAATACTGCAGTACTCCTACAGTAAGATTTCCTACAGTAGTAGGAATACAGGGAGATCAGGACCGAACATGAACATGACAGTAAAAAGAAAAAATCTGGATATGCTGTAAGTGAATTTTTTCAACCTACTGAGAAGAGGAGGTTGAAAATCTTTTGGTAAACAATAAATTCACAGAGAAACAAAATAATTAAGGGCAAAGGAAAGAAATGAAATAATTTAGAAATTAAAGTCAAATCCAAGCACTCTGCCTCCTTATAAAGTAAAGGAGTAAATGTTCAAAGAAATGTGTGTTTTGACTTGTTTTAAATAAAACCATTGTATTTTAAAATGTTCAAGTTTTAAAGGGATTAGGATTTTTTAATGGTAGATCAACACCAAAATTCAGCAAATAATTATGGCTGAAAAAAATATTTAGGTTGACCTGAAGAAATATTCTGATATTGTGGGAAAGGAACCCTAGGATATAATTTTGGGTCATCTACCTTCAAAATATTCATTTTCTAGTTCAGCCATGAAACAAAAAACTACACAAACCAAATTTCTAGAAACATACCCCTTACAAACCTGTAAATAATCCCTGATTGCTTTCTCTAAGCTTTTTTCAATAGCTAAAAGCAGTATTTACAGCAATTGGGGGGTGGGGGAGGAGGAGTGAAGACTGAGAGGCTCAAAGAAAAACACAAACTTGATAGCATCAATGCAAAGGCTCAATAGTTTGAAACTTAACTTACTATCATACTTACTGATATAAGCACTAACTGTTAAAAAGTCCATTTATGGTATTCTACCCAAAACTATCTTATTTATTTATGTACTCCTCCATATGGCTTATATGCAATCATGTATTTTAGTAATTCATCACCAAGTTCCTGAACAGTAAATATTTGCTCCTCACTTATGTATCAGGAAAGAGTAGTAGAGTCAGTAAGATGGGAGTGGGAGTGGGAAATGTGGTGCAAAATACAGAGTTGCTAATGAAGACAAACAACTGAAGAGCTTGGAAAAAGACAGTACAAAGAGCAAAGTGGCAAATAATGAGCAGTGATCAACAATATAAAATATTTTTTTCATATACACTATAGCCATGATCTATCACATACCTTGCTGCTTTGTACTTTTCCAGTTGTAAAAAAAAACCCCTAAAACCAAAAAAAACCCAGCAGAGAGCACAATTGGAACAGAGCCAGAAAAGCTGGCTGTTACTGTCTTCTCCATCCTCCTGAAAAAATTGAGATGGAGCAGTTGACTGGAGGACAAGGCACAGCAGTTACCCAGAATGTTGCCCTATACTGGAGCAGTCACAGCAGCTCTCATTCAAGTTTGCTCCAATTAGTGTTGAACTGAACTTGTGATGAGAACCTGAGAGCCATGCGTGTAGGTAACCCACCACCACTATGTCAAAAGAACCACATACAACAGAGAATTTCTCCTTCCTCACATGAAGACACAGACACTCACCCATACACCTGGAGAAGCATGAAATATGCATGTTGATCAGAGGAAAGATATAGAGCGCTAAGAAGAATACAAGAATCTGCATTTTCTGTTTTAAATACAGAAAAGCTTTATAAAATACACGCACTTTCTCATTGCAAAGAAGAAAGCTTTCAGGGCCATAGAGTCACAAGTTCAAAGGGATTTAAATAGTAATTGCTGATGCTTAGTACCTCTAAAACCCATCAATTGTGCATGTTGCAGTTTATGGGACATGAAGAAATATTTTCTGTTCCAAAATTTACAAATGTGTTTGACATATAACACTGGATGTTAAAACCTGCCAGGTTTACTGATACCCACACAAATATTGTATCATTGCCCCAGTCTGGGTTCTTCAGTTCAGAAGGCAGGCTGCAGTCTGGAGATAGGACTAGCTTTACTTCAGTTAAGAGGCAAAAACTAGTTAACAGGAAAAAAAGCATAAGCAATGTCACCTATTGAGCTAACATTTTGTATTCTGTGTATTAATAGCGTTAATACTAACAACCCAATATTCCTATTATTTATACAGTAATTTTACTCATTCCATTTAGCCAGATTACATTAGAAACTTCGAATAAGAAAACTGATTTTGTGGACAACTGGTTCACCTTCCCTAAAACTTACTGTGTATAAAGCACTGCAAGACATGAAATACATAAAGGGTAAAACAATAAACACATAAAATCACAAATGTCTGAAGAATGCAGACAGAACAAAAAGCATTTAAAAACATTTATAAGATACATTAAAGCATTAAGAACTGGGCTAGTAAGCCTAAATTAAATTCTTACCTGCATCAAACACATCAAGCAGATTCACTAACGTCTCAAAAGCTGCAAGGCGTACACTGCTGCCCTCATCTCTTGCCAGTTCTACTAACTCTGGAAGCACCACAGTTTTTGTTAGTTCTGTCCTGCAAAGTGAGGCAAGCAGTCAAGAGAAAACTTAGAATGAAACAATATTGCCACAGCAAAACAGAATTCTTCCTTGAAATACTAATTTAGATTTTTTGGGGGTAGTGAAGAAGGAAAAACTGACAAAGTTGTAAGGAAATGAAAATTAAACTAAAACCTCCAGTCTATCTCAGGACTTTTTTCTTTGTCAGCCAAAGAACCATGCACATTTAAAATGTGGAACTTCATCACTAAAAAAGCATTCAAATTAGCTCAAAATAAATCAGAGAAAATGCAGTCTGGAAAAACTCAAAGGAGCCCAGCTACTTCACTGTGTCAGTAAGAAAACTGTTCTGATCAATATGCAGAAAATTCTCAGTGCGATGGTCCAAAGCCAAAAATTATTAAATATCAGTCATGTTGGATTGAAGTGTCTGGAAATCTTATGCTTCAAAGATGAGACTTCTTTACAAAGGGTAAGCAACTACTGCTCAGAGAAAACACGGCTTCACAACTAGTCCAAACACTAGCTTTTAGGCTTGTTTTAAACTAGTAAAGAAAGGGTTCTGCTTGTCTCTTTTTGCCTTGGTAATTACTAGCACTGTCTGTATGTGTGACAGTCCTGACAACTTGAATCTATACATTGGCAGCAGATTGCTGTATTAGAGACATACTTAGAAATCAGAGTTTAATCAGAGAGATGACTAAGGAGGGATGAAATACTCTTGACACAGAAACATTTGCGCAGTAAGGTGACTGGCATAAGACAAAACGAGATTCGCTTCCTGGAGCAAAAGTATAGCTTCTGTAGAAGGTACCAACCAGCATAATTTCCCATGTCCCAGTGTATAACTGATTCTTGATTGCTTTAAGAAATTAGAAAGATCTTTCCTGCAGCCCTACTATCAACAAGAACTGGGAAGACATACCCAGTATTTCCACAATATTTTTTCTATCACGCCCATTTTTTTTATTTATAGTAGTCAAGGTTTCTAGTATTTGAATTTATCTGCATTTGAGTGAAGAAGCCCACTTTGTCCTGTTCTCATGTACAGCCTCTTGGTCTGCTTGTCAATTAGTGAAAGCTGTTGTAAGCACCATATCTCAAGAACAGGATCCCAGCAATTTATAATAGCCAGGGATCTGGCCCCCCACAATTATACTGCCCAAAACATAAAGCTGCAGGGAAACACTCTGACAAAATTACACTACATGAGCGTTAACCAAGACGACAAAATCAAAACTATGTTCGACACTGTGAGCGACTGTGTATGAAGAGTTTAGACTCTGTCATTTCAATCACAGGTTTTAATACATAACCGATCACAACCTCCAGGATGCCAGATTTTAACTGAAATAAAAATGCCCAAAATACCCCTTCCAATCAGACGAAACAAGTAACAGCTGTCCCTTTTTTAAATCAATATGAAAAATAATACTTTCAAACATTTATAATCAGCATCAGTGATTTGCGCCTTACAGAGTTTATTATTGTTACCAGCAAATCAAGATGTAGCTTAACAGTATTCTTCCAAAGAGATGATTAATCATTCATATAAAATTATGAGAAAATGACATGATAGCATTTAGTGGTAACATCACTAAATAGTAAAAATAAGCATTGGAGCTGTTGTCACATTATGCCTTCAACATTTACCTAAAAATGAGCTTATTTCTGTTTATTTAATTGCCTTCATTTTCCTACTACCTATTCATCCTCAACATGAAACACTGCAATAGTTTACATACTGAAAATACCAACAGTTCACCATTTCTTAAGAGATTAAAGCATCTAAATCATTGGGAAGGGACTAGGCAAACACCTCAGAGAGACAACAGTGTATATGGATACATTAATGCTAAAAATAAAAGTTGGGGAGGAATTAAATAAAGGAAAATATACAGAATGGACCACTAACTGATAACTCTGTATTTAGCCCTATTAAACCACTATTCTAAGGCTGGGTAAATGGCCAGTAATACCGTCATTTGCCACTGCATAATATCTAGGTTGTTTTAAGACTTTCAGCTCCCAGGTATAATAAATGCAACTAAGTTCATTTTAAAGACACTAAATAGAATGAAGAAAATTTTATTTCCTTTCCAAAATGGTCACTTGTTAGTATACGATATTGCTACCTTGTTACAAATGAAAACAACTTTTTTGCTTCTTCTTTCACACTGCTTAGTATATGTTGAACTGAAAAAGCATCTGGAGGAGGAGTGAGGAAAAAACCACAAATGCACACATTTAGTTCTTATTTTAACACCTGGCTGTACAAATACCTATCTTAAATGTAAAATAAAACTGCTGAAAGCAAATTCACACAGATTCACACAAACTGTGAGTGTTTCCAAGTGGTTACCAACAACAACATTTTCTGCTCCTCACTGAGCCACAAGGCAAGGAAATCTGTGCAGCTGTACATTCTTAAAACAAAAAAAAAAATGTTTCAGTAATATCTGAAAGGAATATTCTCTAGCTATATACATATCCTAGATAAGTTATTTTACTCAGAATAACACGCTATTTAAAAAAAAATTAAAAAATTGCTGTATTATGTGTCACAAATAATTTTCAAAGCCAAATTCATATGATTACTTCTCAGCTCTTGACTATAGCAGAGGTTAACTAAGAAGGTTAGAGGAATCCATGGAAATGCAGATGGTATCTCAAATCAGACACCAAAAAAATCTCATGGGATTGAGCAATAACAAATAAGAAAAGAGGAAGGAGAGTGACTGAGATAAAAACATACGGCCTAGGAATGGTCAGGGGAGAGAAGGGTAGGACTACATCCTAAATCAAGACCCAGAAATTGGGGGCAGGCAGGGGTGGGGGAGAAATGCTTTGCAAATATGTTTCTGTGGCTTTCAATGCTGGTGGCATCAAAAATTTTCAAACTAATATGACAGTTAGAACCATCCCTCCCTTCAAAACTCAGTAGTTATGGAAATAAAAAAACCTGGTCACTCCCTGAAGATAAATAGAACCCTCTCTTTCACTCATCTTTAATCTCCCACTAAACAGAATTCAATTTTTAAGATACATAAAAATACATGAGATACATGCATACAATAAAAATAAATGCATGCGCAAAAAATCCAGTAATTCAGTTTAGTAAAATGAGTGTTAAATTTCCAGTTTTACAAATATCAACAATATCAACAAAAACTACATTTCTTTTCTGTAATCACAAGTTCTTTTAAATTTAAAGCCATTCAATATGGAAAATGTTAAAATGATTTACTGTGCTAACTTACATTTTGTTATAAAAGAAAATAAGTACAAAAACAAATGAGTAACTTCACTGAGATGAAGTTGATGAAGATGAATATTGTGTTTTCACATTATTCACATCCTCTCAACTTTTGCAGGACAAGGACCTTGCAGAAGAGATGCCTGAAGCACATATATAAAACTATTTTGTATGCAATAAAGACAAGTTTATCTAGGAATCTAAAAATTACTATCCTGCATGACCTTACCAAAACAAAGTTAAATTAAGTACATGGCAGTAATGCTTGGTTCTTGCTGTGAATATTCATTCCCTATATCCAAGTAAGCTAAAACACTGCCTGAACATAGACTTTTCCAGTATTCCATGGCTGAGAGGTAAATAGCATTGCTTCAGGAATTTCTGGTGTTTTGTTTTTGTTTTTGTTTTTTAAATAACTCAGAATCTAAAGCACAATATAATTCTCCATTAAAAAAAATAAATCGTTCCACAGCCACAGGAAGGCATCTTTTCCACAAACACCAGTACTAACAAACTGAAGTGCTTATTTACCATATCTTTCAAATTACATTTCAGTTTCAGCCTCATCCTTGAATTTACTCATAAATTCACAATTTTAAAAAGCCAGAGGGACTCTTAAGATCTAATCTATCCCTGCTGTGTAACACAGGGCAGGGAACCTTACTTGATAATTTCTTCAAGTCTGTAAGAGAAGCTACTGCTTTTTTGTCTTCCTGACACAATAACAGGTAGACAGACCTGGAATTTTAAAATATTTGTTCACTCAGAGACTAATCCTGTGTGGGTAGTTAACATGTTCTATTTATTAAAATAAAAGTTCCAGACTTTTTCTATTCCTAGATGCGCAACACTGAAGCTTAGAGTAAAAGTTGATACTGAACTGAAATTTGCTTACGAAACACATTTAGCATCCTTTTGCAAAAAAACTGCACAGTAATTATTAGAAACTGCTAATACTTGCATAATCCTCTTCCATTTTTAA
Source organism: Haliaeetus albicilla (assembly GCF_947461875.1). Classification (NCBI taxonomy): domain Eukaryota; kingdom Metazoa; phylum Chordata; class Aves; order Accipitriformes; family Accipitridae; genus Haliaeetus; species Haliaeetus albicilla. Next base: position 17,421,465 of record NC_091487.1, read on the forward strand.
ATAAGCCCAATGACATCAATGGATAATTGAGATGATTTCAAGAAGCTATAGATGAACTCCTTATTTACAAAACCCTGTTGTTTGTATGGTTCAGCAATTTTACTATCAGAGAGAAACAAAACTCTGAAAATGGAAAACAGCCAACTGCCATCAGCCGATTCCTAAGAACACATCTGTACACTCCAAATTCATTACTGAGTATGAATGAATTAAGTTAGAAATCTTAAAAGCAGTTTTTAGGCTACCATTAAATAATTTAGAGACAGATCTTGCATTTAGAAGCAGTTAGGCAAATTGTACTCACCCTATTCCTTTAGCTATATGTTCCAGTTGCCGACACATGCAAGTTCTAACTTCATATTCCACATCCTGGCACAGTGGTTTTACCAAGGGAAGAATCTCTCTTTTAATGCTAAAAACGTGAACATTTTTTATTACTATACAGAACAAGAATATATAAAATCCACTCTGTAGTACTCAAATTTTAACATACATTACTTCTAATGGCAATTTTTTTAAAACTAATTTATCACACATGGTAAATGATTGTTCTGAGAATTTGCAATTATAAAAGAATACTGTATGTCAGACACAAATATGTGCTATAAAGAAACAGAAAAGGGATTATTTATAGTCATTATAATTTGTTCTTATTTCATCTTCTTTTTTTTTAACTACAAAAATAGTAGGTAGGCTTAGAGATGCTGTCCTCATTTAATAACCATCTTCAGTATAATTTTTGAACAGCCACTGTAAGAATACAAAGAATTATATAAATGTAAGTGCAAATCCCAATTAAATGTCTCTAATACCTAATCTTTGGTATGCAAGTATTGCCAAAGAGGTATTTGGGAAGAAAGTAGAAAAATAATTTAAGATTAAAAGCTTCAGTACTGCAATGCCTTTATGCAAGTAGACCCAAGTATTCATGTTAAATCAATGGCAGATACAAAATAACTATTCTGAATTCTGTTTAAGTAAAAACACATACTACAACTTGGCAGAATCAGCCATTGTGTTTCCTTTCACTGCCCAAGATGCTGTCATGAGTACTCATAAAATATCTCTATCCAAATCCTTATGTTGTTGCAAAACTCAAGAGAAATGATATGAAGACATAGACAAGAAAATTTTCAAGCCAGCTTGCACAGCCTCCACTCATTCCAGTGAAAATTAATTTACTTCTTACAGAAAAATGTGGCCTCACATTTCAAAAAATTGTACAAAGTCTTGGGAGTTTGGCATTTTAGAATACTCTGAAGTAAGGACTACTTCCAAAAAAGACTTATTTTTAAGTAGCTGTTGGAACAGAGAGTAGAAAAAGTAATGTTCTATTCCAAGGTCCTGACTTTTTCAGTACTCTGTAAAATAACCTGGGAGTCGTGTGAAATACAAAAGAAAATTTTTTAATTATAGTATAAATTTTACAAGAAAAAATGGTGCCATTCCGAAGAAGAATGTGAAGATATGCTTATATATTGCCCACTCCTGAGGCCAGATACATCCCCTGAGCCTATACGAAGACCACTCCTGCAAGGGGAATGAGAGTGTGTCATGAATCTTACTCAGCCTGCCACATTCTGAACCTGTGGATCCAGGTCTGTTTTCAGCCCTCTGAACTGCACTCAGAGCCCTCTACTAGAGGATCAGTAAGTCCCAGAAAATTCTCAGCCATCTTCTTAACATCTACCTTCTGTACAGAAACGGCGCTACTATCTGTTCACTGAAATGAGGGGTTTCCTACTTCTGAACAGCAAGGAATGATATTAAAGAAACCCAACAAAAGAAGGTATGATTATTTAACTTATTATGGCTAACTCTATTATAATTTCTCATAAGATTCCAAGTAATCTGGATAGTCACTTTATTTTCATGAGAATGTAACATCAAATAAATAAAAGCAATTGTGATTCTGCCAAATCTACAAATTTTGAAGATAAAGATTTGAAGGCTTTGGTAACATTCTCAAAAAATACTACTTTATCATGTTCATTAACTTTTGCATGTCCAAGAAGTGTAGTCTACATAACAAATGAAGGTGTAGATAGCTTCCTTTTGGTTGCCTCTAGTTCTTTTTTAATGAAGAAAAAAATCATAATTTAAAGAAATTTATTCCTAAATGTCTTGTCATGGTCCTGTTGTTCATCTTTACCTCTCAATTCTTGCATTTTGGGGCAGATAAAAATCATTACTAGAGTGGAATTCCTTAGCTAGACGTGGTTTGTGTGCATTTAGTAGCCCTCGGTGGATTTCTTTTGCAATGCAAAATCACATGTGGCCAATTCTCTGGCTAGGAAACACATTTGGTGAAATGGTCATACTACTGTAAGACTGGGTAAACTGTCCAAGGAATGTACCATACCAACGGCTTTGGGCAGATAATTTATTCAGGTTTACTTTCATCATTGCTTCCCTTTTCTGCACTGCTGTCCAAACCCACAGACACTGAATCTAAGAGCTGGACAGTATCAGGCAACAACAGTGGCTCCTGATACATCTCCATATAACTAGGGATAGAAAAAAAATATATCTACATGTTAAATTTGGTTAGACAAATAAAAAGTTAGGAACAGGATTCTTCTCTTTATGTCAAGAAACTCTAAGATGATGAAGTTGTGTTTTGTCTCTGTAAATTGCAGAGAAATCCACTGTTTGGCTTTTTTCCTAGTAGGAAAAACAATATGGAAGAATGGCATGAAAATGGTAGCCATTTCAACCTGTGGAAGAACATACAAAGTGAAGTTATAAACTGATGAACATCAGCAAGTCTGAATATGCTAGTTATATAATGAACATTTTTTTATTAATTAATATCCAGATAAAGGGATCTGTAAAAAGAAAGCATTTAATTTTTGCAATAAAGTCTACTTTTCTTGTAGTAATTTTTGCCCACTAACAAAGAAACACTGGTGTATACTGTGGAATGAAAATATATGTAATGTCTACTTACATATGAGCTTCAAATTTGTTAGCTAATTTTCCCATGATTTTACAACTAACTAAGCGGGACTGAAGTGTTTGAGAAAGCTGTGCTTTGGAAACAAGTGGATTCAGGATCTGTATGAAAGAGAAAAGAAGAAATATGAACAGAAGAAATGTAAGCAGTAAATAATGCATTTCTCTTCTTAAAAAAAAAAAAAAATCTAGAAAAACATATCCCAAATGTCATCTACCCCCTTCATGAAATTAATCATTACTAACAATAATGATGCCTATGTACATTAATAGTCTATTGGAAACCTGTATTTAAAATTCAGTGCTAATTATAGCATATTAAACCCATATCTTGGCCCAAATAGCATTTTATGATTCACATCACAGCCACAGTTTTACATTTGTCTACTTGTGTCTTTATTTTGAGACTAAGTTGTATATGAATATTTATAACTATTAGCTGGTAATTTTCACAAAAGTTGCTAAATACGTTTCTGCACAAGAAAAAAAAAATATGCAGAGAAAGGAAGAAGAATTCTCTCTGAGGTTCTCTCTCCTAAGTTTTCCCAGGAAACACCTCTTCTGATGTAAAGTATTGAGGCAACGATCCCTCTCGATTATGCATACTTTGGGAATCCGTAGGGAAGGGGTTTCATTTCCATACAGACACAGAAAACCTGCATCTTTATTGGAGCTCTGATGTCATTTGTTGTATCACCTCTGTGGTGCCAGAAACAAACAAAGGCCGGCAGAACATCATATTTAGATATCTTATTTTTTGCCCAGGAACAATCACAGAAATCCAGGTGGCAGGCTAAGATGAACATTACAGACAGGTATCTCCTGTAGTCTGCCACAGTTCCTGACTCAATCTCTTTTGCAGAGCTCCACAAAAGGATAATAGACAGGGCAGGGAAGTCCGACAATATTCTAAAAGCGTTTTTCTCCTACTCTTACCAGCTGAAATATTGAGGTGAGGGCATCTTACCACTGTAAGGACAAATAGGTCACCCAGACTAGAATTAGTACATAAGGTATGCTTCTAACTATAACACTGCATAAAGAAACATATCATTAGTTATCTACAGAACTGTGTATTACTTGTTTGGTCTTTGAACTATGACAGCAAACACACCATGTCTTGTAACACTAACTCGAATTACTGATACAGACACAGTCTCCCCCGTGACGTGGCTGTTGCCAGAGATGGGATACTGGGTTAGGCTGAGCTTTGGTCTGAGACACACACCTTTCCTTATGTCCTTGGAATCTGAGATTGTCCTATGATTTTTACTTACAAAAAAAGTTAATAGCTAGAATATTCCAAGTTTTCTGATACAAAGATCCTTCAAGTAACACGAAAGGCCCCTTTTCAGATTCAGGTTTCTGTATAGCTGCTGAATCAACACTGCTTTATCAGTTGTGACCTTCCCAAAGAAAATTTTTGTGGAAACTTACAGATGTGTTCCTAGAGACAAATCAGGGGAGAAACTCCATCTTGTTTAGATGGCACCTTTAAAATTCCATTACAATTAGATTTTGGAGGTGACTAGAATAATTTCCCAGGGTTTTTTGGTTTTTTTTTTCCAAGATAACTTTTCACACATTAGAAGTTTATTTTTTAAACTGTGTTGGATTTCAATTACCCACTAATTTTAATGAGTATTTTTATACTATGCAAACAATCATATCTTTAAATCTTCATATTGTTTTAAATTATAAACATACTAAAATATGCCTGTTGCAAAGCTTTTAAACTTAACAATGAAATACAAAAACTTAAAACTGAATAAATTAGCTGAGTAAAGGTGAGTGACATTATGACTTAATGAAAGATTTCCTTCCTCTTTCTTGAGCTACACAGTGAAAAATTAAGAGTGTTTGCAAGCCATTAGGTTTTTGGTACATCAAGAACAACTGAAATACACAATGAAATGCATCTCTAGCTGTCCCATTTAGCAGAAATCAGAATTTTAGTCCAGTAGCAAACAAAATGTAGTTTCTTCATGAAGACACAGAATGAGACACTATGCTGTAAACCAAAACAGGATACATGAAAACATGTTACTTAGAATACTAACTGCAGTGGAAGTGTTACAGTAAGTAGTCTTTATTTGCTGAAGAACACTAAAATTTTTTAAGGTGACCTTCCTGTCTCGCCTTTTAGCACATTCCTCTCTTACAGTATGTTCCACAAGCATTACTGTTTTCACAGGCATAGAACTGCCACAAATCTTACTTAAGTAAATCAGACTTGCAGGGAAATACAATCTTAAAAATATTATGAATTTGTTGTTAGCATAAGTGGGAGAATATTATTACCTCATGTCTGATAGTCTCTTTTGGTAAAGCTTCTATTACAGCAAGAAGAGTTTCTAGCCATGCATTGCTGACACCTGTTAGAAAGAAATGGCTTATATCTTACGTTGTACATATATCGAGTATAGCAAAACACACATCAGTTTTACAAAATTAGTTCTCACTTTTTACAAGCACCTCTTCAAGGAGCTATGTATCTAAAAGCCACTAAATTAACATTCAAGACTTCAAACTAAGAAGTAGGATAGGTGAGAAGCAAATTCTGTCCCCATTTCTTTTACCTTTTCAATTCCTGTAGAAAAATAATAAAGATGCTGTTTGTTTTGGAAAGATAATTTCCCTCATTTAGAAGCATATTCTTTTCTTATGCCCACTGAAACTTTCTAGTTTTACAAGAGGCCATTTTTTTATTTCTTTGTATCCTAAAAATAGTGTCAAAGAAGTTAAGAAAAACTACTCATCGCAGAAGAAACGTCAACCATCCTCCCTCCATTTTCTCAGCTACTAAATTCTGGTACTTCAGTAGAAGCTTGTACTCAGTAACAACTTTGGGATTTAGTCCTTCAGACAAAGTGGTTTTGTCTGCTACATGCATGCTACAGCATGCAAAAATCTTTTCATTCATGCAAGTCTAGATACAAAGCCACAGTGATTGCACTCACTGCTTTACACAGTACTGTACAGTCACTAAGGAAACAAAACATACAGAAGTAATCAGTCATCAGTATAGTTGCACAGCCCTGACCTGCATCTCTGTGTTCCAGGTTCTGGAGAATGATGTGTAGGAAGGAGTGGGAGTACGTATGAATGGACACTGACTCCTCTTGCAGAACAGTCAAAAATGAAACAGCAGCTGTTAACTGCATTTCCACTCCTGCAACATGCAGCACCTCCTGTATAATTACAAATTATATCAATTCAGAGCATGAGGCTGAAATGTACTGAAAGAACACTCAAATTTTTACATTCACTTTTAAGAGTGAATGTGCAACAAACTGGGTAAACTACAAAATTGGCTATAAAATTATTTTCACTTAATAGCAATTACTTGGAGATATTAAAATCTCTTATATTATAGCATGAACCTTTTAAGAAAAAGTTAATTATAACATTTTTTGTGACTTTCAGTTTCATCAATGCATATGTGTGGATTTTTCTCCTTTACAAAATGAGAGGTAAAAACAGACCAGCCAATAATTGCACTTCTGCGGTTCATGCACATGAATTAAAAAGAAGTATTTCATTCATCCAGTGAGAGATATTAAAATAACAGAAGGCAATTTAAATTTCATCCCTTGCCAACTGACACAGTGCACAAATGAAAATGCATATATATATATACAGTCTTAAGAATAAAGCAAGATGTATTTATCTAGGTAACTCAGCGTTTACTAGTCCCTAGCTTTAAGATATAAGAATATAAATAATTAGGCTGTCTTTAAAAGCATCAATTCAAAAGTTAAAGATAATAGGGGAATGAAATATACTAATTTTTTTTAATGAAACAAAAAGGCAATTTAAATTTCACATTTATGCACATGCCAAATAGCTTGCAGGATGCAATCTATGACATAGCATTCATTCTATGTACATAGCTATCAGCTAGGTGAACTTTCCATTTGTTTACCTCACTAAGGGTATCTCTCTATCTCATGAGAAAATAAAGTGCATTATTGTCCTATTAAAGCATTAAACTCATTTTACAAGCGATTCCAAACTCAGTAAGAGTTTAAAGCCTATTTAACACTTCATATATGTGGTTTGTTTCTTTTTTTAAAGCGCTTGAGATGAACAGTGTTTTCTCAGATCATATACCAAAAATCAACAATAAGCTGATATTTTAATTTTTTAAAAATATCAGCCTAGACCAGATTAAGAAAATATCTATTAAGCACCTAAATATTATATAGCAGAGGAATTTTGCTAGGAAAATACAGTTTGCAGAGGACATCTGAGAAATTATTTAGTAGTCTTCCCTTACTTCAAAGTAGAACAAGAAGTTTTCATTACACAAATGTCAACCAGTTTGTGTGTGCAAATGCATAAATTTTACTTTATCTGATTTCAAAGAGAACCATTACTTATCTCTCAACAGCTGTCTCAGTTTACAGCCATGTATATTTGTAAAAGCATTCTTGCTCCCCCAAATGAAAAAAACAAACAGCACTGCGCAGTATACCAAAGTGTGATAAAATACTTGCATTCAATAGCCATGGAAACGTCCCTCTTGTTATCTCCACAGCCTGCCTCTGTCCTTGTTCCTCCATTATTATTACAACAGCCACAGCCAAGAATAAGGACACCTACCAATTTTTGTGTTTCTGGGATCAGAATACCTGTGGATACTGTTCTGGGATTCTGGCTTACACTTGTTCAGAAAATCATCCCTAAAATAATCAAAAGAACTATCTACACCCTCTAGATGCTAAGTCACCACTGTAGACCAGAAAATAATGGAGCCAAATTCAATTTTATGTACGTATTCACTTTGTACGCAATGCAAGCAGGGTTACTTACCATCAAATAAAGTTCCCAAATAGTCTCTTCCACAGATCCACACAACTCTGGATAATCATGTGTGAGAACACGTTCTCTGGATGTGCCTCCTCATGGACCTCAGGAGACACTGAAATGTGAATTTCTAGATTGCTTACACACCTGCTGGCATCGATGTTTGCACTCAGAACTGTGCAGTTCCACATATGAAAATGTATGCGTCTCCTCATTCCAATTTCACTAAACTCAAGTTGAGTGATTTAAATTTACTTAATATAAACTTATTTATTTAGAAAGTAATGTATTTTTTTATACATGGATCCTCCACAGATTCTTACTCTGGAGGAAGAAAGCTTTTCCTGTCTATCTTGTTCAGACAAGCGTATTTAATGGAATTTAAGGGTATTAGCATGCTCTTGAACTATCCTCATGTCTACAAGTTAAACTCAGGCATCAAAACTTTCAAAATTTAGAAAGCCTGGCTTATTCTATTAATTGGAAAACAGAAAATTCTCCTCCAGTTTAATGCACTTTATGTCCTGCAGCAACAGAATTCTCTTGAAAGAATGCTGCAAGCAGAAACATTGTTTTAGTAACTGCATTGATATAACAGAAATCTCATTTAGGACTAGAAAGACACAGAAATAATGGAGACTACAGAAGCTCAGATACAATGATGATAGACCTTAAAATCAATGTTAGGTATAAGACAGGGTGAAAATCAACCCACCTCTTAAACTATAAAGTCAACTAGGGAAAAAAAAGAGCTTTCAAGGGGAGACTGATATATTAGGAAAATAAGTAACTGTGAAAATGAGTTTGGAACTAATCAGACAGCACCGAGTAAAGCTTGATGTATACACTTCAAGAAGAGTAGCCACATTTTTCTGCAATCACAGCATTTGGAAAAATGTCAGCTAGACACCTGCAATCTTCCTCCACTGCTTACGGTGGCAGTGCCGAAGGATGGAAAACAAGGAAAATACTACTAACATCATTTAAAAGGAACCATTTGGTGCACAAGAAATGCTGAGAAGAATGTCTAAGCTTTCACTAAATCTGCATTTCAATGACTTCCAAGGTTCATGAGGAGGTCCATGCAGAAATCCGGAGAGCGGGGATCTCTATGCAACAGAACCCATACAAGGATGACACTTCATTTTAACTGTAGAATATTGAAAAATATTTCATAATGTCATTCCTATGTTAACATCTAAATGATATACAATGTATTTGTTTTATTAGCATAACCAAAATACTGACACCCAATTTAATCATTACTTAGATCTGGCATATTTATTGACATATTGTATGCTTGATTTTGCTCACTTCAGACCTAAAACATGTATGTTAAATATATAAATGGTCTTTGATACAATTTTAATTTAATTAGGTTTTAAGGAATCATAAGTAATTTGCATATAACAATTTCTATATTTATTTATAAAAGTAACCAGTTTTATCAATTTCTCACAAGTGAAATAAAAATTTGTAATCTATCCAGCCAGAACATTCCTTGCATTTATTTCTTCCTCTATCTCTTTTATCCTCAGCTCTAATAAAAACAGTATTTATTTTTGCTTTGGATTTCTGCAAGTATGCTAAATAAGTACACTGGTTTACCTACCCAGTTATGTGGTGACAATACTTTCAGATAAATAGCACCATGAAATTACTACGCAACTCATTTTTCATGTGCAAATTTGAATTCACAAATTATTTTTCCAAATCTACAGAAGCGAAAGTAGTGCAGTAATTTAAGTCAGTTTATTTCCCTGCAATGCCAGACTACATTTGCAAGACTCTAATCTCAGTGGAGTTCAATTATGCCTTTATAGACTACAACAGTTTCCATTTAATGGTCAGGACTATTCCTCCAGTAAAAACAAGGATAAGAAAAAAAGAATAGGTCAAGTGGTTAATGATGCCTGTCGTGGTTTAACCGCAACCAGCAACTAAGCAACACGCAGCCGCTCACTCACTCCCCCCCATCCAGTGGGATGGGGGAGAGAATTGGGAAAAAGAAGTAAAACTCATGGGTTGAGATAAAAATGGTTTAATAGAACAGAAGAGAACTAATAAGGATAATGATAACACTAATAAAATGACAACAGTAATAATAAAAGGATTGAAATATACAAGTGATGCACAATGCAATTGCTCGCCACCCGCTGACCGATGCCCAGTTAGTCCCCGAGCAGTGATCCTGCCACCCCCACTCCCCCCAGTTTATATACTGGGGATGTCATCACATGGTATGGAATACCCCTTTGGCCAGTTTGGGTCAGCTGTCCTGGCTGTGTCCCCTCCCAACGTCTCGTGCCCCTCCAGCCTTCTTGCTGGCTGGGCATGAGAAGCTGAAAAATCCTTCACTTAGTCTAAACACTACTTGGCAACAACTGAAAACATCAGTGTGTTATCAACATTCTTCGCCTACTGAACTCAAACCATAGCACCGAACTAGCTACTAGGAAGACAGTTAACTCTATCCCAGACGAAACCAGGACAATGCCAAATACTGTTCTGCAGTGAACACGGGTACAACGGAACTGTTCTTCTATTACAGATCAAATAAATACTAGATAACAGAGCACCATTGAAGAACCTGCTTTATAAGAGTATAGACACAGAAAGAAATTTAATTCATATACATTCCAGAAAGTTTCAATTTATAAAGCTTAAACGAGAAAGAAACTCTTAGATTTAGACTGACCTCATTAAAATTTCACTCTTCTACCTCTGCCTTGAGCCCATTAACTTACGTTTCATTTAATTTATCATCTAGGAAGACATTCAGTTTGGATTTAAGTGACACTGCAAGATGAAAAACACACTACGTTTCTTGGTTATTTGCTCAAAGATTGATCAGATTTATTATTAGAACTGTCTACTTAATTTCTAGTATTTCTGTCTTCAGTTCCTAGCTCTTCTTTCTTCATACACTGTTTTCAGTTGAATGTCCTTTATTATTATGCAGGAAGATACTTTTACAAAGTAATTAAGTACTGCCTGATCTATATACACTGAGCTCCAACTCCCACTACACAAATATTTTCCAGGCCCTTGGCCCCGATCATGCTCATGATCATCCTTTTAATTTTTTTTCTCCATCTCCATATAAAAAGCTTAAGCCTAGAATCAGAAACTCTATTCCCATATTAGACCTTTTATTAAAGACAGAGAGGCAAAGACTACCATTTCTCCACATCCTGACAAATAAGGGTGAATAAACCACAGTGTTTCTTATTACTCCTTCATTTCAGGAAGAACACTACTCTCAAAGCAGAAACACAAGAGACAAAAATGGATTCAGCCTGTTAAACAGAAAATAATTTAAAAAAAATAAAGCAAAACTTTTCTTGAAGCCAATTGGTTGTTTTAGAAAAGAATAGATTACAGGTGTCAGAATAACATGTGGTAGTAACTGCAGAAACTTGGTGAAAATTTAAGGGTTTTCAATTAGTTTGCAACTTCAGATCACTCTTTTTCTCAAAACATTTTTTTATACAAATATATATATTTAAACAAAATGCCTATTGACCTGCATCTTATAGCACAAAACATGATAACTAGAAGTACTTCAATGTTTTCTAAACAATCAGTCAATCTATACTAGTCCTCAGTTCGGAGGACAGCTATTTCCTGGCCTTTTGTGGAATTTAAATAATCAGACAAAAGTTGGAACAGCTCTTAAGAAATAGGAGTCTCCTGGGATCACAGAATTTTCAGAAGATAATATTAAGTTGAAAGGTGATGTCTGATATTCACAGAATCACAGAATGGTTGAGGTTGGAATGGTCCTCTGGAGGTCATTTTGTCCAATCCCCCTGCTCAAGCAGGGCCACCTACAGCCAGAACATGTCCAGACAGCTTTTGAATACCTCCAAGGAGCAAGACAACAACCTCTATGGGCAACCTGTGCCAGTGCTCAGTCACCCTTACAGTGAAAAAGTGTTTCCTGATGTTCAGAGGGAACCTCCTGTGTTTCAGTTTGTGCCCACTGCCTCTGGTCCTGTCACTGGGTACCACTGAAAAGTGCCTGGCTCCATCCTCTTTCCATCTTCCCTTCAGGTATCTATATATGTTGATAAGATCCTCTCTAAGCCTCCTCTCCTGCAGATTGAACACTCAGCCCTCTCAGCCTTTCCTCTTCATGGCCCTTCATTGTACTCTCTTCAGTATGTCCATGTCTCATACTGGGGAGCCCAGAAGGGGACACAGCGCTCCAGGTCTAGTAGAGTATAAGGTGGAGTAGAGGGGAAGGATCACCTTCGTCGAACTGCTGGCAATGTTTTGTCTAATGCAGCCCAGGATGCTTTGCGGCAGGGCCACAGTGCTGGCTCACGTTCGACTTGGTGTCCACCAGGACCTCCACGTCCTTTTCTGCAAAACTGCTCTTCAGCTGGGTGGCCCCCAGCTTATATCGGTGCATGAAATATTACTGAGTACATCTACCGCATGGAACCTAAGACTCCTCTGCAGTAGGACTTGCATTTAAATATCCTACAGAAGAATATTTGCTAAGTAATCATGTTGAGGACTACATACATATTGGTTCCTCATCTTTCAGTCAATCAATTCATAACAAATGAGCAGAATATAACTCATCACATTAGTTTTTCACAAATACTGAATTGTCCCTTGAGCAGCCTCTTTCTTGAGATTAGGAGACAGAGGGACGATTCAGTTTAAGACCAATTCCACAGGCATAAGAAATACAACAAGTAATTTTTAATAACATTATATTTTTTACGGAATTCTTTTATTAATGTCATGTTGAGGTAGCTGCCTTAAAAGTTAAAAAAAAGAAGCTGAGAGATATATATCCACACAGCTTTTCAATAAAAGAAGCAATTCATTTCTTCAAAATTTTACTAAAGAAAACAATTAAATATAAATGAGAATTTACCAGAACAAACAAGTATCATTTTTGCATGGACCCACTTTGCTATTTAGTAATCATCTCCTCAGCAGATAGAAAACTGTAAAACATAAGCATGTGACTCAGCCATCTCACCTTTGTTACTAACATAATTGTATACTTTCTTACACCTAGCAATGAGAATCTAATACAGATACAGCAAGAAAATTCACAGCAGCTACTACAGAAGACTTTTTTCTTCTCACCCCTAAAGTGCTCAAGATAGAGAGGACAATGTAGCCACAGAGATTCTTAACATAACTCAAACTTTCAATTCAATGTATTTTAGATCATCAAACTCATATTTAGCTTGAGTCAGTAACTAGTTAAACTCTTTCTGAAGCAAGTGATCTAAATACTCTTCTTAAGCATTAGTTGTTTACAACAAGAAAATAACATTCCTGTTGGCAAACTGTGTTAAAAAGGGAAAGAATTTTAAATTATATGGAGAAAAAAACCCTTAAATTCTACAAAGTGTCCTGCTAAAATCATAACTGAATCACACTACTGAAAATATCAAACATATCTCTAAAAATGTATGGGGAAACTGAATCTTTCCATAAAATTATGAACACAACTCAATGCTTTGAAAATAAAATTTCTACAAGAAACCCTTGTGATTTTTACCTCTCTCACCATAGAGAGCGCATACATTCAAACAGCTACTACAGCCAAACAGCTACTAACAAACACAATGTTCCTTTAGCTGACAATTTGTATAAATCAGAACCAGGTTTATATCAAAGTGATCGATTGCCTGAGACCAGGCCAGAGATGGTTCTAAATCAAAACTTTGATTTAATCAGATAAAAACTGTTAATGGTATCAGTAGAAGACTGACAATACACTGATCCGATGAAAAAAACCCTCAGAAATTTGCTGTTACCAAAATAACCTTTCAGATATTTTGATAGCCAAAACCAACGTATTTTTCCACTCAGGTGGTAGCCTTTAAAATCACTGAAAACCACTCAAACAGGCAGGCTAACATAATCAGTCCTAATTTCTGTTGTAGCCTTAAATAGAGTTATTAGAGTTTTTTGGAGTTATTTAGCTTTAGAGTTATTAGGCTTTGCACTTGCATTTGTGATGCAGTTGTTCTTATTTGGCTGAAGCTGCTCCTTAAACCACACCTTAAATGAACTTTTTAATTTCTTCTAGGCAAGCGGTCATAGGGGCAGAGTGGAAATACAGGGATATTTATCTTCCTTAAAGTCATACAATCATAGAATGGTTTGGGTTGGAAGGGACCTTTAAAGGTTGTCTAGTCCAACCCCCCTGCAATGAGCAGGGACATCTTCAACTAGATCAGGTTGCTCAGAGCTCCATCCAACCTGACCTTGAATGTTTCCAGGGATGAGGCATCTACAACCTCTCTGGGCAACCTGTGCCAGTGTCTCACACCCTCATCGTAAAAAATGTATTCCTTATATCTAGTCTAAATCTACTCTCTTTTAGTTTAAACCCATCACCCCTTGTCTTACCGCTACAGGCCCTACTAAAAAGCCTGTCCCCATCTTTCTTATAAGCACCCTTTAAGTACTGAAAGGCCACAATAAGGTCTCCCTGAAGCCTTCTCTTCTCGAGGTTAAACAACACAAATATCCTTTATACAAACATACCTGTATATAAAATTACTGTATAACATTATATGGCCAGCATGCATCTACCACAGTTAGCAGTGGCTTACTAAAAATACGGAGGGCAGCATGTGAAACTTTGGACAGCTAAAAGCAAAGTATACTTTTCTGGATAGCAGCATGAAAATCTTAATGTTTGGATGGAAGAGACTGAGAACATTAAAATGAACCATCATGATTGGCTGGTCCTCAAAAAGACTTCTTAAAAAGTTGTCAAAGCACTGGTAAATCTTTAGAATACATAAATAGTATTAATTCTGCTTTCTTCTCCTGTTGTAACATTTTTCAAAAAATATAATACCTGCAATACTTCATAAATTCAGTGAATTAATGTGGAAGATCTACTGGACATACCGCTTCTAGAGAGTGAGTTTGCAATAAAACCGTGATTTTTTTGCCTTTGTTAAAATACTTACACTGTCAGAAAAATGTACATTCAAACCTCATTACACACAACTTACTCTGATTTTTGGTAAAACCCGACGAAGTGTTTCTGCAGGATTCTGTCGCATCAGGGCTGGAAGATTTGCCACCACACTCGTTCCTTGGATATCCTGGCCAGAACTTACAAAAATATATACGTACAATGCATTACTCTCTACAATGGTTATAAGCTCACAGCTTTCATTTAAAAAAAAAACAAAAAAAACCAAACCCACACTACCCAGGTCATTCATTTAATAAGTCAAGAGAGGCATTACTTTTTTTATATAATATGTAGCAGAAAACAACATTAAAAAATATCAACCATAAAAGCTGTTATGCATCATTTCTAATATGGAATGTTCTCATTTTTAGTATAGCTTTGGAAAAAAAATAGAAAATTTTTGAAACATCTTTTCACACTGGATGATCAAGGCAGTGGTTTTGTGGAAGCTTTTAAATTATAACAATACAAGTGATAAAACATAGGAAAGGGACATAGAAGATATAAATGAAAACTACACTCAACGTACAAAATTTTAACAGAAGTCTACCATTTTTTCCTTTTTGTGGGGAAAAGTCAGACTATAATCAGATGTATATTGACAAACATGATTAAAGAAGGATGCAAAAACTTGGTTAGATTACAGATCTTGTACCTTTCTGCTCATCCTGTCTCTCTCAATGGTATCCCACAATTGAAAAAGGGAAAAAAAAAAAAAAAAAAGAAAAGGCAGGATGGGCGGGAAATGGTAGCCAGCAATGAAGAAAAGGCATGAGATGAAACAAAAACTACCCAAGTGGATAAACTTCTAGAACAGAATCAGAAACAGAAAGGGTCTGGATGCCAAAATTAAGAATAAAACTAAATACCAACACATCCTTTTTCCTGTTTAAATGCATAAAATCCATTTTGTTAAACAAATTCAGATCTGTTCCAACAGCTAGGCAGCTCATTTTTAAATAAGCACGCAAAGTCCTACTGCACACATGGAAGCATTCTTCTTAGTGTGACATTACAATTAAATGTACAATATGATTACACACATAATTTTAAAAGAAATTCATAGTAAAACTACTTTTAAATACTTCCATATACCACTCCCCATCCCGTCATCATTCCAAGTTTTCTTAGTGAGACATATGAGCTCAGGAAGGGGACTAGGTACATAAATTGCTCACAGGACAGCAGATTTGCACAACCACCTTCCAGTTTTGTTCTGCCTCTGAAGTATATTGGGGAATTCACAGTTAAGATGCAAAGCCTTTCTGCACCATTTAGAGCTGAAAATATCTTTACACATTCCATTAACGCTCTACATCACCCTCAACATTTGTGTCTTTCAGAAAATCAAGTGAAACCATAGGTAGAGTCAACCAGGCCAATTTAGATCTATTTTGTTAAATGCATACAATGTGCTTTTAAAAATGAGGATATGTTTGTATAATAAGCAAGAGGCAAAAGTAAAAGCTTTGTTTAAAATCAACAGAAATACTGCAATTACTGTAATATCCTACTGCAAAGATTTTTTCTTTGCACTCAATAATCTCCCACTGAAAATATTCAACAATTAGGTATCACCAACATTAACTTAATTGTGTTTAGCAAACTGCAATTTCAGTGTATTTCACTATCCTCACAAAGATGATTTTCCATGTTAGAAGGCAGTACGTTCTGGAAGATTAAGTACAGGCTGTAAGGCAGGAATTCAGGAATTCAAATCCTCTTTGCAAGGTGAAGAGTCACACGCACCCCAGTTCACTTCTGTCTTAGGTTTCCATTCTGCAGACAGGTGCAATTACCTAACTCACCAACTACAAACTATCACTCTGTATAAGGGTCTTACACATGGGAAAACCTCTGCCCCAGCAAAACCTTCCCCTTCCAGAAAGAGTAAGTCTTGCTATGGCAGATATGTCTCATTTTTTTTGTACAGAATAACACAAAGTACCTGTAAGTTGAAAGTATGTGTCTAAAGCATATATGATGGAATTAACCTAATCTTAGATTGCGTGCGTCTGCCTCTAAGATAGTTTTCCTTTAAAAGCAATGGAGATAAATAGGACTCAATAAGAGCAATTTATCTCAGCCTAAATAGATGAGATGGACATTGCCCCTGAAGTGCCTGTTTCCCTCTACCGCCTATGAAGGCAGACACAAAGACCAGCTCTCCGGCATGTACCTGCATTGTAAATAAGCGATGGCTCCTGCCCACAGAAACACATTACAAGCCTTAGTCCTACAGGCATTCATGTTTATGCTTAACTTCACCATTACAAGTCGACCCATTAATTTCTCACATAGTAATGTATTAGAATTATAGAATCATAGAATATCTCAAGTTGGAAGAGACCCATAAAGATGGTCGAGTCCAACTCCCTACTCCTTGCAGGACTACCTAAAACTAAACCGTATGACTAAGAGTGTCATCCAGATGCTCCTTGAACACTGACAGGCTTGGTGCCGTGACCACTTCCCTGGGGAGCCTGTTCCAGTGACCGACCACCCTCTCAGTGAAGAATCTTCTCCTAATGTCTAATCTGAACTTGAATTAACATCTTTAGAAATGCTTGTGTGATTATAGCACCTAATATAACTAATTTGGGGCAAAATAAAACATTCCTACTTCCCTGAGTTCCAGAGCAATCAAGAAGGATCCATCACAAATTCAGTCATGGCAGTAACTGTTCTAAACAGGTGCTACACACCATGAATGCCAAGAACCAGTATTTTTGGGTTTTTTTTAATGGTCATAGTTTAACTCCAGCCAGCAACTAAGCACCACGCAGCCACTCACTCACTTCCCCCCATCCAGTGGGATGGAGGAGAGAATCGGAAGGAAAAAGTAAAACTCACAGGTTGAGATAAGAACAGTTTAATAGAACAGAAAGAAATAAAATAATAATGATAACAATAATAATAATAAATGACAATTAAAAAAATGACAATAATAATAAAAGGATTGGAATATACAAAACAAGTGATGCACAATGCAATTGCTCACCACTCGCTGACCAATGCTCAGTTAGTTCCCAAGCAGCAATCCCGTCAGACCAACTCCCTCCAGTTTGTACAGTAGATGTGACATCTATTGGTATGGAATACCCCTTTGGCCACTTTGGGTCAGCTGTCCTGGCTGTGTCCCCTCCCAACTTCTTGTGCCCCTCCAGCCTTCTTGCTGGCTGGGCATGAGAAGCTGAAAAATCCTTCACTTAGTCTAAACACCACTTAGCAACAACTGAAAACATCAGCATGTTATCAACATTCTTCTCATACTGAATCCAAAACATAACACTATACCAGCTACTAGAAAGAAAATTAACTCTATCCCAGCTGAAACCAGGACAACCACATACACCTTAAATATTAGAAAGATAAGAACCCAAATAGAAGAGTATCATAAATTCTACAATGAGTAACAAGTGAGCAGAAACCTGTGAACACTGTACTGAGGTTATCACACATTGCTGTCATCAGGGCTGCAACATTCTGACCTGCTGAGCAAAATCTGGGAATCATTCTCAGAGTGGAGACTTTATCTTTACTGTGTCTATACATTTACAACAATAAAGAGCAAACAGAAATACAGCTGGGGAGGGAGCTCAACACAGAAGTAAAAAAAATACACTGAAATTCACAATATCAGAGTGTAATAACAAAAATATTAATTAAAAAAACTCAACAGGCTAAAAACAAGACAAATTTAAGATACATAATTTCAAGGTCAAGAGGAAGAGGCTTGACAGAGGACAAAAACAATCACCATTTCCTGTATTTTTTGAATATGGGTTATCTTTTTCTCTTGGTATATACCTTACTTCAGGAATACAGAAAATTACTAAACCAATAATAATTTTTTTTAAATACAGTGTGTATTCCAACTGAGAAAATGTATCAGTATTTTTGTAGTTTTTTAATACTCTGTTAAGACTATTATTGATGTAAAATTAAGCTGATGTGATTTTCCTAAAAAGTATTAGGAGGCAATTTTCTGGCTGGTTACCATATAAAACTCTCTGTAAACACAAGAATGCTGACAAGTTTTAACAGGGCAAAGCTACACCAAAGCCCTTTTTAATGCCATTCAAAACCAGCAAGAATGGATGACAGTACAGATTTTCAGACTGATTTTAATACTAGCATCCCTGCAATCTTATTTGGTAAACATGCATGAGCTCTCTCAATAAAAACATCTCCCAGTAACATCTAAACTCAGTGAAAGGACAGTATTCTCTCAACTACTGAAAATTGACTTAGATCAGTTATTAATCCTTAATTTATTGACAGCTTGCAATATTTTTGCATTATTCAAAACCATTTTATTATCTAATTTGAAGCCATGAATATTAAAACCTTTCATGTTTATGCCAGATTTCTCCAAGTATGACATACTAACTCCAACAAAGTTTTAAAGCAGAACTGAGAAATCTAGAGCTCCCAAAGTGGAAAAGGGTCACAGGATGGATAAGGCCCACAACTTCTTACAATACAACTTGCAAGGAAAAGATGCGTACCTTTGTATTATCCAGCAATAATGCAAAAGGTCAAGGTAACTTGGAGAAGCTATTTAATTGAAAATTTTATTCATTTTGTATCAGGATGGAAGAAATCCTAACTGCTAAAAAATGCAACCAAAATGCAACCTTTATCCATCAGAAATTTAAAGAAAAGGGGAGCGTTTCCCTTTAAACCAGAAATGCTTAGTATCTGGCTTGCTGCCAATTAAGAATGTGAAGCAGGAGGCATTTCAACACCTACACAGCCTGTAATTTTCCAACTGTGGAAGATTCTTCTTCTATTTCTACCAAAGGCACTGCACCATACATTTTCTTTAAATCTTAAAGACTTCAGGATTATAGTGAATTATTGCTAAATGCTCAGATTTAGACATTTTTGTACTAATAAATATATTAAAATAAATGCTGAATCTTCTCTTCAGAGTCACAGTAAGCCTAATGCAATCAAGGTGCTATTCCTTTATTAATAGTGCTAACTATAGAAGATCTCAACAGAGCCCTATACTTAGAAGCAATTTAGCTCAACCTCTTTTGTGCTAGCAAAATCCACATAGATAATATAATTTAAATATGAAACTTCAGGAGTCATCTTTTGAGTTCATGCTACAGGAGATCCCAATGACTTTACAATGCTGGGAGTCCTCAACCAGGAGGGAAGCTCTCATGCCTGAACACTTCTGTCCTAATACTTACTGCCTCTACTGCCAGCCAGCAGTACCAGAGCTGGTACTTCTCAAGCACAAGCGTAGCACTAAGCCTCTCCCTCCAGCCCCTGCATTTGGTTTTCCTTGTTTTTATTACCCTCATTAAATGAAGTCTACGTTATATTTGGGACTGCCTTGAGACTGGAGCAAATCCTCCCAGAAACCATTTACAAACATACAAAGGACAAAAAAGTGACTGGGAGTAGTCAGCCTGGATTTGTGAAAGGGAAATCATGCCTGACCAACCAGCTTGACAGCCTCCTACAACGAGATGACTGGCTTGGATGGTGGAAGTTGTTTAAACTTATTTTAGCAAGGCTTTTGACATCATCTCCCATAGATAAACTGACGAAGTACAAGCTCGATAAATAGAAAGTGATGCGGACTGAAAACTGGCTGAACTATCAAGCTTAAAGGGTTGTGATCAGTGGCGGGGCAGCCAGCTGGAAACCAGCCATGAGTGGTTTACCTCAGGAATCTACGCCGGGGGCAATACTGTTTAACATTTTCATTAACGACCTGGATGATGGGACAGAGCGCAACCTCAGCTAGTATGCAGATGACACAAAACCAAGAGGAGGGGTTGACAGACCAGATGGTTGCGCTGCCTCGACAAGCTAGAGAAACAAACCAACAGGGATCTTACGAAGTTCAACTGCGGGAAATGCAAGTCCTGCAGCTGTGGAGGAATAACCCTGTGCACCAGTACAGGCTGGGGGCCAGCCAACTGCAAAGCAGCTTGGCAGGAAAAGGACCTGGAGGTCCCAGTGGACACCAAGCTGACCAGGAGCCAGCAATGTGTCCTTGTGGCAAAGGCGGCTGACAGCATCCTGGGCTGCAATAGGAAAAGCATCACCAGCAGCTCAAGGGAGGCAATGATTCTCTATTCAGCACAAGAAACTCCTAGACAGACAGCAGCGAGTCCATCAAAGGGTCACTAAAATTATTAAGGGATTAGAGCATCTAACATTTGAGCAGAAGCTTAGACAACAGGGATTTTTAGTCTTGAGAAGAGAAGGCTTGGGGACCTTATTCAGTATGTATAAAATATGATGTGAGGCAGTAGGGAAGACAGAGGCAGATTCTTCCCAGTGGTGCCCAGTGACAGGACAAGAGGCAACGGGGACAAATTCAATACACAGGCAATTCCACTTAAACCTTAAAAAAAGTTCTTCTATTCCAGAGTGCTCAAATATTGGAATGAGTTGCCCAGACAGGTGGTAGAGCCTCCATCCTTAGGATTCAAAATCCTGAGTTCAGAACAAGACCCTGAATATACTGCTCTAATTGACACTGGTTTGAGCAGGGAGGTGGACTAGATGATTTCCTGAGGTCCCTTCCCACCACAACTATACTATGATTCTATGATTTTATGCAGGGTAAGGTGTTTCCAGGTTTGCAAACTTTCAGCAAACTCAGGGCAGACAATATGATTTCTTCTATTTAAAATAACCAACTACTTAAAATCGATGCTTAAAAATTCGAGTTTAATTTTTAAAACATTTTTTAAAACAGATTCTGCAAAATAAGAACAAAAAAGTTTAAAAAGTCCCTGGGTACTCAATTAGGAACACTTGTATCGGGAAAGGGAATGAAGGACTACAGCTCCTTCTACAGCATGAAGAAAGAAGATTAGTCACTGAATGTTCCCCAGGAGAATATTACCACAAAGGAGTTTGAAAAAGAGAAGATAGATTTACTTATCACTCTCTCTCCTTCATTCGCACTAGCCTGCAAAGCACGATGACAGGAGCAGAATACAGCATTGTAAAGAAGACTGAGGTACAATGTTTACCCAAGCTCTAACTAAAGCACTGTGTTTATGAACCGACTTTACCACTGTGGCTAACTGTATCAGTTCAGCAAAAATTATTTGCTAATAGCCACAGCTGAATCAACCACTGAAGTCCATGCTTTGTGTAACTTTATTTTACAAACCTAGAAGTTTTGATGGATGGCTGCAGGGGATTACAGTGTTAACTCAACACCCCATAAGTGACATTATTTTCAGTGCAAGATTCCAAAATGTTCTGTGTTGGTCTAAATCTTCATTTGTTGAACACAGAAGTAAAAATTTACCAACTCAATGAGTGAGGGATTAGAATAACGTGATAAAAAATGAATAAAGTATTCAATAACTAATTAGGTATTAGGAAAAAGAAATTCACAGAGAACATTGTCAAACATTGAAAAAGGGTGCCTGCAGGTTGGGGGATCCTTGGAGACACTCAAAACTTATCTGGACTATGTCTTGAGCAACCTGATCTAACACCAAATTACACTAGACTTGGAAGTTGGCCCTGCTTTGAAAAGGGCATTGGACCAAATGACCTCCAGAGGTGCCCAACCACCTAAACTATTCTGTGACTGCAATTTGTAAATCCTAAACTTAATTTCCTATTTGAATAAAAGCTCAGTATCTGACCGGATTTAGCCTATTCAGAGTGATTCAATACCAACTGTCCTTCCAGGATTTCTGTTCTCCTGTACGATATACTGGTTGCCAAGACAAACTAGAAATCCAGATAAGTATTTCTGTCAATAACATAAAAGGGCTTGGTGCATACAACTTCCTTAGAGAATCTTCTCTACTTTTATTGTGAAGATTTTTATATAGCAATCTTTCCTATGCGGATGGGTAGACACTGACTTAAAATTTATTAAACTGCTTTCTACGGACTACTCTTGCTAAGTAAAGACTAATACTTTTACAAGTGTTATTTTTTAATTTTGTCTTTGATTGTAGAATTTCAGGGGTTTGGTAACAAAAAGGGGAAAAAATCTAGAATGTAGAAAAATGTCTTGAAATCACAAATATTGCTGAGAGATTTTAACACTAATTTTAACTTAATTTCAAGGTGAATACTCCCTTGATAAAATACAATCTGGTATTTTCTGTAAAAGTACAGTCCTTTCTTAACACCAGTATAAAGCAGTTATTTTACTTTTACTTATGTTATGTATGCTTACATTTTAAGTATACATCTGTAAATGTAAATTATATAACAGGAGTGTCTGAACATCTATTTGACATATGTTGTAATAAGCATATTATAAACAGACCCAGTCCCATGGAAGGATCTGTCATTTCATTAAAATAACTTCCTTTAAGAGCCTCAGCTGAACAAAGACTGAGAAGCATGAGCTGCACAAATATTAACACAGTCTTGAAACTATATATTAAAAGGGAGATTTTATAGACCATAAGTGCTGTACAAAATTGTACATTATCCTCTACTATGTTGCAAATGACAAATAAAAGTATCTGGAATCAAAGTGATGTTTTATCTGATAATTTGCCCTAGGATTTGAAACTGCAAAGATACACAGGATATTTGGGATATATTTTTAAAACCAGATATCTAATGTATCAAACTGCTTACATTTCTGGCATTGTACAGTAACTGCTAAAAGAAGAGGCTTCCTTCTCAAAAAAAGCTAGTACAAGAATTTAAAAAACATTACTCATTTAGACACACACATATACAAAATTACAGATCTATGCATCATATTAACTATTTTATATATTATAATCAATCTTATGTATTAAAATACAATACTGGGTCTCCTAAGCTGTATGATGCACTTTCTTCACTGTCAGAACACCTTTTGAAGACCACAGTTAGCTAGGCACCATATGTAACAACCTCAAAACTAATTTAAATTGTCCTAGATGCCAATGGCCTTTTTCTGTATGTATTAATACACTATAACATTTATGTATGTAAGCCTTCATATATACAAATTTCGTGATAATATCTGAGATTCTAGAATAGGGATGTAAACCAGACTGCACTAAGTCCAAGACTGTGATGGGGCCAAAGAAGCATTAACCAGCTTTGTCCTTTAACCCTTCCCTCCCTCCGTTACCCGTCTAGCCAGAGCAAATAAAGAGAAGAAACTTTATTTTCAGGCTTCTAAAATTTTGCTGAAAATAAGATAGAATAAAATGAATCTGAAAAAGTAACACCTGGTTAACATCTATTTTCAAGAAGTCAGAAGTCCCGATAATATCACAGTATGAACATCTCCTTGCAACTGACACTGTAACCCTTTTCTATTAAAATCTCATTTGCAAAACTACTTTTTCATCCTGATCTTCTACTTCAGGTATGTTTGATCATAGTCATTTTACAGCACATCTGAACAGAATCTACATGATCTATATATTAAAAAAAGAAGAAATTAATCTGATCTTAGTACATATCTGAGCACACACCACTACACATGAAACTCCTAGTGCAATTAAAGTAAGAACGGAAAACCCAGATTCAGCTGCACAGTAGTTTTGTATTCATAGTAACTTTGTTTACCAGGATCAGTTTGGTCAACTGAAGTTTCTTATTTCTGTTTGCTTGCTGAATAACTGTCAAAGAGAGAATGGATTTATAATTTATACAAATACTCCCTTCTGTGCCTGAGCCAAAACAAATGTACTATAATGATACAATAACTTCATTCTTCCTAATATCATCAGTTTCTGTGAGTTTAAACACTAATTGCTATGAGGAAACATTAAGATTTTCTCACTTGAATTTAAAGAAAAGTTTCAAGAATATAAAAAGTGCCTCAAAGGAACACATTTTTCCTCTCAAATATCACCCTAGTATCAACATTACTATCTCCTAGAAGATAAGTGTTTCCTCTTCCTTAGGTGACTTATAACACATATTGCATTTTGCATGGTCTCTGGGTAGAATTAATCTTGGTGGTTTTTATTTTGAGTCTAAATTTGAAAAGTAAAACCAGTCTTTTCACTCCAAGATCAAGATAATGCCATTTCCAATTCCTAGGTGATATAACAAAAACAAGCTAGTAGCTGATATTATTTTTCCCTCCACCCAGTCCTCATTCACTGACTCAACTTATAATTTTCATTTTCAACAAGATTTGTCATTTCACAGCATGCATTATGTGATATAAGAAGTCTTCTGAAAAAGTACAAGGCCTGTAATTTTTCTACACAGAAAGTGAGAAAAAGAAAAATCACAGATGCTAACCAAATTCTAGAAGGGTAAATTACTTCTGCTGACCTAAATTTATCTTATAGTCTAATTTAGACACAGGATCTCTTTTCATTCTCCAGTCTTATTTGTTGCATCAGTATATTTTATCCACAGAGTTAGCTATTTGTGGCATCAAAGAGATGAACACTTCAAATGATGTAAGAACTACTAAAATCTACTTGTAGTCTTCTTCAACTCATGGGTCTTATAAGTGTGGGGCATTATACACAATAGATCCAAAACTCCCACTTTATTACTTACCTGTGTTTCTTTCTATCATGCATTCTCATCCTTCCTGACCATAACATATTCCATCTTGCATCAGTTCATGGGGTTTTTTTTGTTTTTTTCACAGCAACACCAACTAATACTTGTGGAAGTTGATGAGAATCTTCTCAGAAATATTTAAAGGTTCTTGATCCAGAAAGCAGTATCTGTACACTTCAACACTTCAACCTCTCCTTTAGAAGATGGACTTGCAGGTCTAAAAAAAATTGCCTATTTTTTCAAGATACATTGACTAGTCTAACGGAAGATATCGCTTACCTTCACATCATCCTGTGTTATGAGACTCTTCAATCATTTATTCAAAACCTAACAATGCTATACTAATTCCATTAGGAAATCCACTGCATACCATTAGGAAAAGCACATCAAAGGTTAGGAATACAACTGTTACTGGTCTGTATGTCTCTATCTGCATTGCTTCATAAAAAAGCCTTTTCTGTATAAGCAAGAGTTTGTTTTATATTGAAGACCATGGCAAAAGCCTGAAATAACAATAACCTTCTAAAGATTTAAAAGTACAAGCAGGACTTCTGAGCCATCTTCCAAAAAATTCACACTTTTTAGAATAGACATATAAGATCCAGAACAATAAAATCTAAGTTGCTGCATCAACCACTATAACATAGACAAATGGTATATAAAACATACTTTGTACACGAGTTGACAACCCATTTTCAAAATCACACAGACTGGATCAAAAGAAAATGCAAATGTAAAAGACCAGGAGAGATGTTGTAAAGAACACTGAGTACAGAATGAATGAAAGTACAGTGTATGAGTATAATGAATGAAAAGCCACAAGGAAGAGAAAAATAAAAAAGAAGAGTAAAGAGACTGAATCCAAGGGTTTGAAGCCATTGCTCACAGCATTTTCCCTCATACGCAAGAGAAATATATCTATAGAGATATTGTAAGTAGATGGATACGTGTTGAGCCTACAAGAAAGCCAGAGACGGACTTTTTATAAGGGCACATAGTGACAGGACAAGGGGTAATGGCTTTAAACTGAAAGAGGGTAGATTTAGATTAGATGTCAGGAGGAAGTTCTTCACTGTGAGGGTGGTGAGGCACTGGAACAAGTTGCCCAGAGAAGCTGTGGATGCCCCATTCCTGGCAGTGTTCAAGGCCAGGATGGATGGGGCTTTGAGCAACCTGGTCTAATGGAAGGTGTCCCTGCCCACGGCAGGGGGGGTGGAACTAGATGGTCTTTAAGGTCCCTTCTGACCCAAACCATTCTATGATTCTATGATATATAATAACATAAGCTGAGCTCTTGTTTCAATTTGAAAAATATGGGAGTAAAATTGAGCACTGAAAAATACATCTGAAATTTTAGAAACTCTTTTGAAGCTTTAGCTGTAGAAGCAGTTCTTTTTTCCCAACCAAGGAAATTTGACTGTGACCTCAGAAGGACTTCAAACAGTTAACACTAAATTTCTACCAAATTATCGTTGTCATACTCAAAGGGCCTGGTGACTCAAAAGAAAAAAATAATTAGAAAACAAACACAAAACTGTGAACTTACTCCTTATATAAGCTAGCTTTTAGACAGCTCAGAAGTGGAAAGCCTTGCTTGTTCACCTTCTGTTCATTATTCAAATATTTTCAAGTAGTATCGGACATCTACTTCAGACTGAAGCAGTTACATGCATCAGCAATACAACGTCAAACAGCTAACTCTAGTGTTGCATTCTCACCCATCAGAAGCAACCATAGATCAAAGGCAGCTTTCTGAGGTAAACATGCAAATAACTAAAAATTACTTCAATTCCAAGCTGCTGCTGATTCACATTCTGTCAAACAAAAAGTGCTTTACTTGATTCATGTTCACTTTGGAAAGTAGGATGAAATTCAGCTACTTAATTAAAATGAAGAAAGAGTCAGAGCTATGTCTCAGAAATATATGAGATCTGTTCCATTGATGACATACAGCTTGGAGTGGACAGATAATCAAACTGGATAATACAATTAACATAACAAACAAATGGAAGTGATGACACAAGTCTTGCAAATTTCCAGTTCTCTGGCAGAATAATTTCAAACAGTAGATAAAAATGAGTATTATATATACAGATAATTCATCTGTATTTACATTCCTGTTAAAATCATGATGAGCACACCACCAGAATCCTCCTGCATACCCAACTAGGTTTAGGTAATTATAATCCCAATAACGTTCCCTACCTTCAAAATCACTACAATGATCTTAAACAGCCTTTTGTTAAGACTATTTTTTCCTCACATACTCATATTTTGAATTATTTCTAACGGTACAATTATCCCAAAAAGAGTTTGACATTCTGCAATGGAAAGAATAAATAAAGCATTTACCAGTAATTCCACCCACATTTACTAAAATTAGTTCAGAATCATCTCTGGAAGAAGAGAGTACCTCTTTCCTTCGAATGCGTGTCAAATATGCTCAACTGCATAGATCCTTCACAGCATACCAGCGTTATCCACCAGAATATCTGGCTTATCTATTTACTATGTTAGTATCAAGCAAAAGTAACATGGAAAAAGAAAAATTGCAGTAAAAGGCAACTATTGATACAATACCGTTTGCACACAGCTTCCCCACCCCAGTTTGTTTGTTACTGAAAATGAACAAAATTAACTGACCACTAAAAAGTGTGAGACACTAAATTTTTAGTCTAAACTCATTGTACAATATTAACACAATTTGCATGAATAATACTTTTATTAGGTATCCGATATGGCATCCATGCAAATGGATATCTACAGGTAGAATTTACCTTAAAAAAAGCATACAGTGCTTAGAATATCAATGTTATTTCAGTGCATCGAGAACTCCAGACTTTTTTTTACAAGTATCACAGGTCCAACATAGTCTTTACAGATGTCACATAAACCATCTCCACTGGTATTCAGTGTGTAGTCTCCTGAAGATAACAAGCTTAAGGCAAACCCTCAGTCATAGGGATGATGGCAAAGAAAGGGAAAATAAGATGTATGCACTTACAAGGGAAGGAATAGCATTTGGGAAAAAATAAAAACAGACTTCTGCATGTTAAGACTCAAAAAGGGAGAGCAACAGAATAAAAAAATACCTAGTTCTTGCATCCTTCACCAAAAAGCAGGTAAAGTGAGTCATGAACACCTCAAATGACCTAACAAGTACTAAAATCTACTTAGATTCTTCTTCAGTTCACGGGTCTTATAGATGTGGGCATTATACGCAATAGGTCCAAAAGCTGCCACTTTGCAATTATTCATTTAAAAAAAAAAAATCATCCTCTTCACTTCATAAGGAAGTAAGATGAGGCACTGGAAAAGAAAGTACTCAAAGCCTTCAGAATTGGCAATAAATAAGATACAAAGATCTGAA
The DNA here is from genome assembly GCF_947461875.1 of Haliaeetus albicilla. Classification (NCBI taxonomy): domain Eukaryota; kingdom Metazoa; phylum Chordata; class Aves; order Accipitriformes; family Accipitridae; genus Haliaeetus; species Haliaeetus albicilla. Next base: position 17,450,063 of record NC_091487.1, read on the forward strand.
CATTAATTTTATTGATCTATCTACTCTCTAACACATCACTTTCAAACAGGTGGGACAGTTTAGGTGATCAAAGCATAAGTGTATTTATCTGCCCTTAAGAGTTGATTTTTCCATACCATATGCACCTAATCATTTATTACAAACTCACGGTGCAAGTATTTTCTTTGTGTGTAATACAACAGGCATGCAATGTTCAAAAGAAGTTACAAGTAACTGTCAAAATACACCTACAGTTGGCCTTACATGGTGATAAGAATAAGAGGAAATAGACATACTCTTGGGCTAAAACCTGTACTAAAGAAGCAGGTTAATTTTAAGTAGTCATCATTCTTTTCTCCATTGATTTAGTGGTTAGCACTTGATGCAGTTGTAAAAAGCAAAAATAAAAATAAATCTTGCCCTGAAGACTATACCCTAAATAACTTCTAGCTCCCAAAGTGGCAGAGAAATAGGTATACTAATCCTGAGCTTTTAAATGAAATTACATAAAGGAGATTAACTGTTTATAACAGAAGAATTTTGGTGCAAGCAGCAATGAAGCAGTGACTCATGTTTTGCTATTTAATATGGACATAAATCCTCCTCCTCAAAAAGCTCAGTTACAATTTCAGCAGTGAAAATGGCATCTTTTCTGTTTCTCCCTTTAAAGCCAGCATTTTTATCTCCAGGCCTGCACAACAATGTAAGTACTATTACCATGTAAATATGTATATTAAAGCAGATGCCCTTCACATTTCTCTTTTACATACATTTATTCTGTCTGAGACAATACAATCAATTCATATTTGCAACACAGTTAGCAAAACATAGTTAGCATTTTTAAAGCATTTTCTTACTGTCCCTAGTCTAGCCTTCTCAATATACTCTTGGTAACAGAAGTTACCAAGCAATTTCACTGGGAGGGGTGAGGGAAGAAAAAAAGAAAGGAGGGGGGAAAAAAAAAAAAACAAACAACAAAAAAGAAAGTCTATACTACTTTGGAAAGTCAGACCACAAGCTGGTCAGCTGCGCTTCTCAGGCAGCACAGGCAAACAGTAAATCATCACATTGTGCAGACATAACCCCTTGCAAGCAAAATGTATTGGTATTACTGAGGGCAACAACACTTCTCCTACTGTGCAGCTCTGTTTATATCAGTTATCAATGATTCCACCCAGCTTGAATCCAACTTTCTTGTTCTTCTCCAACTGGTAAAGACAAATGTGTTGGAGTTACACAGGCAGCTTTGAACAACTTCTATTTATCTTAACATAAACTGATGGCTCCAGTGTTTCGTGTTGCTCTTTGTTGCTCAACAATAGTCATCGGGGGGGGGGGGGGGGGGGGGGGAAGCTAACTGATACCTACCCTAATTAATTCACTGGTTTTACTTCAAGAAATGTGGACTCAAAGCTTTTACTAGGGGAATAACTGACAATTTGTACACAAAGCTATTCTCATAAGCAAAAAAACAGAGGCTACAAGACTTTCTGCTTATACCCTTCCTCATGCTCCTGGACTTCCACAGAAAGCTGTGGCAACTTTTGCAATTTTATTCAAAGTTACAGTGCGTTGTCATTTTAAAAAAATAAAAATTAATTATATCATTCCAATTTAAGATACACTGGGGAAAGAAAAAAAAATTCTTACTTTTTTTCACAATCGAGTGGAAGATTTAAGTTTAAAAACCTATGAGGAAAATGCTTTAGGAAAAAAATGTCTGTACTGATCTACATGCAAAGTCAGAATTCTCTTAAACTGGATGATTATTGAAAAATAGATAAGGACAAGAATGAATAAATTACTTCTCCCCCCCCCCCCCCCATTAGAAAGAATGTAAGACTATGCTCTTTGGGGCTTCAGTCTTTCTTCATCATTATACATTATTTTGACTTAGTGATGCTGGTCACCTTTATTTAGATAATCTTACAGAAAACATAAATGTAAAAAAAATGTTGGAAGACCTACAAATACCTTCCTGGCTACTCTAAGTAGATAAAGTCAATAAAACAAGACCCCTAGTTATTATACTTAGCTTGGATTCATACACACTTACAATGATGCAATTCCATTCATGTCAGTTTATCTGTCCCTGCTTACACACAGTCTGAATCTGACTTTCTTATGCTATAGTAAATTTAGGAACAGTGGAACAACAGGAAAGTAGGAATTAGAGAAACACTGGGACTAAAATCACACTGTAGCATGTTTCTGTAAACAAAGAGCGTGTAATTTTGGAATTATACAACAACTAAGAAGTATTGTCTATCCGTAGAGTCTGTTAGGAAAGGTGTAGGTATCTAAAATCCATTAATATGTAAGGGGTAGATGGGCAAGATGTTAACTATTGTTGGAAACAAGTTCAAGAAAGCATAGCAATTCCCCTCAGTCCTGCTGTGAATTGATAGGACTGACAAGGAGTGACTCAGCTAATCTGCACGAGAGTTGCACACATTCTCAGAACCCACAGCCACACAACATGGAATAAAGAAAACTGATCCTGAAACAACCACTACCAAGATACAGAGGAATATATGCAGAGCCTGGTATTTTTATTCCTTAACATTTACCCCTCGTAGGGTAATGCTTAGCAAAAAGAAACATGCAGAAACATTTATCTGAATGCAAAAGAAGCTAAAAGGAAGAATTCAAATAAGAATAACTGCATCATCAGGAGTCCATTCAAATAATAAAAAGGATATGAAATATCTGTTACATTTTCCTGCTTGTATAAAAGTATCAGCCAGAGGCAATAAACCATGCCTCAGACAAATGTATCTAAGAGATCTAGCAGAAGTTTCCAAGTGGTTCTTTGTCTCTTTTCTCATTCTGTTTTATTATGACTCATAAAGCAGAAAGACATTTTTCTTCTGTAGACAGGGGCATTCATCTGATAGGCTATAGGGAATTAACATTCAATGGGAAAGACTCCATCTTGTCAAAAAGTGTCTCCATGAGACCAGCAAGGTTATTCGTGAAGAGAGGAGTGATTTCAAGAACTGCAGTGAATGTGATAGCCATGTAAAACTAGTTTTAACAGACTGAGGCGTAAGAGTTAGAGAACCCTTATTTTCAAAGCCTGCAAAGAATACTGTTATTGTTCAGACTGGAAAGACCCATACACAACCTGATCTAGGGAGGCAGTTATACATCAGGGGGCAAGGAGGGAGGAGGGGGGAATCGAGATGTAAGAATGCCAGGGACGTTAATTCTCAAAGCGTGACTTTTGAGAACAACTCAGTTACATCACTATCACCTTCAAATGAAAAGGTTCTTGCTACTTTTGCATCACTAGCCTATCTTTAAAAATCCTTCCCTGAGGGCATAACTCTGTCCGTGGCTAGAGATGCCACTTGTGGCATCATTTTTGGAATCTGAAGGGACCTTCTTTTTCAGGCACAGAGTCCTATAACTGTGTATAATTTAAACAGTTGGTTCTTTAGCAGGTTTTGCCAGACTATGTCTGTAGAAACCCCCGCTATTGAAATCACTTCCAATTTCCTTTTCAGTTTGTCTTCAAGACCTAAAGAGAACTTTTCTTACACAAAAATCTGCCCCTGAAAGATTAAATAAGATACCCTTACCAAAGTAGGAGAACTTCTCAATTAATAATGGAGACCTCCTTGAACTATTTAGTCCCAAGAACTGTCTACGTTCCCATTCTGTTTTCCCAGTGTAAAAATTTCTGTTTAAGTGATGAAACAACCCTCGTTTCCTTCCTGCGACATAAAGCTTTGGGCTCTAAGGCTTGACAAAGATCCAGTGTAACATTACCACAGTATTGGCATTTAGACTACCAGCTGGTTGAACAAAGACAAAAACATTAATATTACTAAAGTTAACTCTAAAAATAGCTAAATAAAACACTTCTGCAAGTATACCCTAGAGAACAGGATTAATTTTAAATCTCAATGAAGCTATTTCTTGACTCATTCCAAATTATTCCTGTCGTAGCATATCAGTTGAGGCACAGACACAGGCCCAAGCCTGCAGTCCTAGTTCCTGAAGTCCTAGTTCCTGAAGTCCTTAAATTATAATCAGAATTTCACCTCAGTAAAACAACTTACCTTCACACAAAGTTTACAAAGTGCAGCAATGTGAACCAATACATAATGGAGTGTTATCTGCCTCACTTTGTGGAGATTCTAAAAGAGCTCTGAATGTAAAATATATATGGGGTATCAGCAATAAGAATCACAGTTCTGAAAAGCTTCAAAATACTCAGATTTTTGGGACAGGTAATGGTGCATGCTACTATCCTGATACTCACAAAACTCAGAAATGTCTGCTACTGCTTTTAGGGGAAGAGTAGCTGGGCCAGTACTAACTGCTGCTGCTTCCCTCTGTCAGCGACAAATGAAGTAGAGCAGAGTGCAGGGCCATGGAAGCATCACGCCATGACATATGAAGGGCTCCCTATGCCTACAATAAAGTAGTCCTCAAAACACCAGAAGGAGTTTGCAAAAAAATCCACTAGGTACTTGTTTCAGTCACTAGCATGCAACAGTCATTATATTACAGGGCACCCATCATGTGAAAGTGTTCTCAGACTTGCCATAAATGGACAGCTTGACCTACTCTTTGAAGAGTTTGTACCTTTGATATATTCTAACACAAATCATTGTATCTTCCCATCTACATCCTCATGCAGTTTCCACTGGATGCATCTCCAGGTCCTGACATAAACTAGTACAATACTATTATCTCTTGCCAAATCAGGCAAAGGATACAAACATAAGTTAGTAGTATTGAACAATCATGAGGATAAAAGCTCCTTAGAATTACAAAATTTTGTTACAAACACTTGGAGCTTTCTAAGGAAGGTGATATAAAGGAGAGCTATTATACTTACACATTAATTATGTGCCATCTCAAAATGAACCGTGCAGCTCTTAAAGTTATTTATTAAATGCCAGTGCTCATCTAAAAACCAAAACAAACTCAATCTCCGGCTGGGCAACGTGCTATTCCTGTATGGGATCTGTCATGTAGAGAGAAACACTGTAAATATTTAGCTGGATAGATCTTTTCTAGGGGAGCACGATAAGGTTTTCCCAGGGCAACAGAACAATTTTTAGAAGTTAAGAAAACCTGCAGTTCTTTCAATTGTGTTTACCGTTAGAAAAGGCATCCATACAGCTGCCTAGTTTCTCCTTATTGTGTCATGCACAAAGATGCTCTGAAACTTAAATTGACATCTCCAGAGGAGAATCTGACAATGCATAAGGAAGAGCTACCACTGATCTCACACATCGCAGTTCTCATGTAGACTTCTAGAAGTCCATTTAATGTCAAAAGCCTCATTAAATACAGTACAGCTGATACTTTATACTCTCTAATAGTTTCAACCAGTACTTGACTTCACAGGTTCAAAGTGTAGATTCAAGATTAGTGTAACCTGAACTAAACCTGTTCTGCTCTTGATGGGAGAGTGATATACCAGCTGTTACTTCTTCTCTGTTCATGCTCTTGCTTACAGTAGCGTGAGCATTCATGCAGTTGCACATTTTGTTGGAAGCAAGTACGTGAAAAATTTGTTAGCATTGGCATCAGTTCTGTTATCTGACCAAGACTGCATGGCTGCAATAGCATCAGTGCTGGCACAAAAATTTTATCATTAACATGCAGTCACGTAAGGAAAGGAGAGAAGAGCTACTCTTTCTGATATAGGAAGAGCTTCATTCAACTTAACTTGACTGTGAAACTACACACGAGGAAACCTTAGCTTCATGAAAACCATAAGCCAGCCAAATGTAGCGCTAAGTCTCAAAGCTATTTCACCCACTCCCAAGCACTGTTCCCATGCTGCTACCCAATTCTTTTGTGTTGGCACAGGGGTTTTTTCAGGTGCACAAAGTCCTGGATCACACAGTTGATCTGTTTTAAAATTAACCATTATTTTCATGGTTTGTCTCAGAAAAATTCCCCAATGTGCTGTGCAGGCACAAGGGCAAACGTAGTAGAAACGCTAGCATGGGGAGAGGACTAGCACTGCCGTCATCTTCCTGAACTGACTGTGGTCTGAGTAAGAAAACTGAAATGAAGATTTTTCTTGCTCCTCCTCTTCTTTTTTTTTTTTCTTTTTTGAGGTTTCTCAGAGCACTGTATTACCTCTGCTCTGTATATTTACAGCTGGTTCCTCAGCTGTAGTTTTAACTGAGCAAATATGATCAACAGAAGTATTTGCACAAATCTAAATTTTAATAAAAACTATGTGACTTAGCATCATTTCAAAAGACTACAGGTACACCTTTCACTTTAAGGTGAAAGAATCAATTTCATATACATTAATTTATTTGCATAACAGAGTCAAGGTCAAGCAACTAATTCATCCATCCAGCTAAGTGAATCAGGAATGAAACTTTTATAAATTTAAGTTGTAGTTTACAAAATAAAAGGAGAAAAAAAAAAAAAGACTGAAGAAATACTTTTTATATTAGTATTTACAGCTTGCCAGTGTAGTTGGAAGAATTACTTTCCAATGTGCTTAGCATGACAGCTGGATCTTTCAGTATACTATGTATGTATCAGGACCATAATTTCAGAAGCTGTGTTAACTGGAATAGAGAAGACAGTTCTCATGATTATGTAACACAAAAAATTGACAAAATGTTTATATTAGATAATCAGCTCCTAAAGTTACATTTAAATGAAAGCTTTCATTTAAATTCAAGGGTGAGTTGCCTGCACCTACAGAGAAAAGAAAATCTCCAAAACTAGCATGATGAAGACTAAAAACTAGAAGCCAAATAAAAAAATCTTTTAAACATATACTGTATAAAAAGTTGTTCAGAATTTGAGAATACTCTAGCTAATCAAAGATGGCTACAATAAAGTACGCCTTTTTGGTTTTTTGTTGGTTTTTTTTTTTAGAGACATGCTAAGTTTATCGGCATTGAATTCTTTCCAATCTAGATAAAGTTTCTACTGTGTCTTCAAAAAGTGTGCTAAATGTTATGGAGGGGCATTGTGTTGTTTTCTAAAATGAGAGATAGGATCACTCCAAAACCAAAGTACGGTATGTTCCCAAAAGGGTGAATAATCCAATCCTCCACCTTGATAACTCATTATTATCCTGTTATTTTGAGTATGACAGAAATGTCAAGGCCTGGAAGCTTTAACACTAAGCAGGCACAAATAAACAAAAAGTAGCTGAATACAAAATAATACAGTACACACAACAATGTAAAATCCCATGGGAAATCTATCAGCAGAGTCCTCAGAAAACAAACCATGCTACAGTGTGCATGTCAGTAAGCATCCTTGTATCCAAACCAGATTCACATCGGGCAAAGAATAAGTATTTTGCTACTGGCTGCATGCCATAAAAGGGTAAGCTACAGTAAGACAAATAAAAATAAGTAAAAACCTCAATTGAACATCAGCAAACATGGAAACTAAGACTACAGGCAAAAGTTCATAGCAGGAATAAAAATTACTGTCCCTGAGCTGCTTATTGCCACTGTCCTGCTAGAGGTCACAACGCCCTGAAGCGGAATGCAAATGATTCAGTCACTTTGGTGCGAAGCCTGGCGGGTTGTCTTAATCTGCTGATGGTTTTATGATAAGCCATCAATCTTGACACCAACATGGTTGAGATGCACATAGCTATTTGGCTCTCCTTGTTCTTCTGTTGGGCCAGCAACATCCAAAATACAGTCAGAATACAACCCTTCAGTGATTCCAGTTAGACCCTCCAGAAACCCCCAAGCACTCAGGCTGAAGTTCTAAAACATAGATAACTAGACACTCAGATGCCTCTCCCTCTTTAGGCACCTAAACCCATTTGATTTCCATGGCAAGTTCATAAACATCTCTGACAATACTGTCTAAGGAAGCCCAGTCCCTCAACCAGAATCAAGGTTAATTGAGATTACAAAAAATGACAGTCCAATTTGCTACAACATTCTTATTAAATTAGAACTTGCTCAGTCTAATTGCAGTGTTACCTAATTAAAACTGAGTACTCTGGGCAACAATGATCTAAAGCTGAAGTTCAACCATGCTTATGTCGTATTAAAGTGACACTGGCCACCAGGAAATCTACCAAGTTCTTTCTTTTTGCTTGCACAACTGTTTCTGTATCCACACGATGAGCCAAGTCAAGAAGCTGATTTAGCCGAAAACTAATCTCACTAAAAATGATCAGCTTTAGCTAGATCATCTTGTCAATCTACATCATTATATAGTTAACTGAAGAACAGCACAGGCAGAAAAGGGGAGACTGAAAGCAAAGTCATCCTCTAAAAATAATAATTAAAAATATATATAAACACTTGTTAGGATTATCAAAATTACAATTAGCACTTTAGAATGTAAAACCAAACTATGATAGGTAACAATAGAAACCAATTAAAATTAAGCCACATCCCTGTGAAAATGAGGTTTCAAACAGGATTAACATGTCAATGTACTCACCATGTGCTAAGAGCATTTGTGGACATATATTTATGACATACGAGAAGACAATGAACAGAAATTTACAAAATCTATGACAATACATCATGGCTAAATATAGACAGACAAGACATTGCAGAAATACAAAATAATCATTAGATGGATATGAATACATGCTAGATGAGCAAAACAAATAACTTTACAATATCAAGAAGTACAAGAGCATGCCAGAAACTCCATAGTATTACTGGCAAATGAGAAGTAATACAAGAGATGAAAAAAGGAGAATGAACTGATGAAACTGATAAGAGTTGGGAAATTAATACCTCCTCATATACACAGTAGAGCAAGAAGCAGTCACAGGAGGGGAAAAAAAAACCACCCCCAAAGCAAACAAAATACATTATTCAGGCACCAAAAACCTCAGACAGTAAAAGGCTGTACTACTCTCTCCAACTGGGATGTCAATGTACCTGCTTTCAGACTACAACAGTAAAACACTTCAGAAGCATAAATCTAGAAAAAGCAAGAATCTGCTAAACATACAACAACTCTGCATATAAGCAGACCAGAGTATTCAAGTTCAAGGGTGGGGAGGAGAAGTCGGGGCAGGTTTTGGAGGGAAAGGAGAATGCGAAAAGAAAGCGGTTGGGCTTTTTTGTTCTGAATGAAAGCCATTAAAATGCAAGGACTCTTTTTGGACTTTCACAGAAAATAATTACTAAACATTAGCTTTGCTGTATCATACAAAGGTTTCACTCAGTATTAGTCAGCTCCATTGCACTACACAAGCAACACTAAAGATACCCTCCTTACTAAATTAAAAATCTCCAACTTGAAGATTAGGGTTACATATATAAGTGACATATAAAAGACAATGTGACACAACACTAAGTATTTTGATAATATTTGTAGATATTAAAGGTAAGAAATATGCTCTCTATTATTGTTCTTGCATATTTTTTAATGTATATGGAGATAGTATCATCCTCTTCAAATGGAGCACAACACAGACATCATTAACGATTCATTTCAATCTCACCAAAGCAATTTTTATAGTGAGGTTTTCAGAAAAGGCAGTGTCCTTTTTGGATAATATCAAGGAGAGTCCCACATAAGGGACAACCTGAAGGACAGCAAATAATGCATCTGTGTGAGAAACTGAGGCATGAGAAAACCAGACTGACATTATTGTCAAACAGGAACAGGCAGGGGTGTTGTATCACAGTAGATTTAAAAATGCTAGACAAGCCAAAAATTTGTACCTTTGTACATTATATAAAGGATAGTACCTGTGTTACAGGCAGCTTTTCAACTTTGTTTGCTTATACTCCACTCAGTACAGGGAAGGCAATATACTATTCAATAGCAAAAGCTTCCAGTGGATTATTGTATTAACATACCTGGACAGTCACAGCAAGTGATTGCCTTACAAAAAGCTTATCAAACAGAGATGAAGCTACCTTTCAGCATGAGGACAATGCAGAGGCAAAAATGAAAACTTCATCACAAGGAAAACAATAGTATGTCCCCAGAACAGCTGTCAAGTAGAGAGAAAGCAGATGAAGATGTCAGGAGAAGTTCAAGGCCAGGTTGAAAAGCAATTAGTAAGATGAAAGATATGAAGTGGAACCTTTTACCCTTTAACGAGGCAATGATCCAGTAAAGACATACTGCTGGAAGCATGATCTTTAATTGGGAAAAGAGCAAAGAAATTTGCTGCCACACAGGGAAAGAAAAAAAAAAAAGTCAAATGTGCTGATTGCTATGAGGTAAAAACCAAAATTGATATGCATCCTTTGGAATGATATGCACCACATGCAAACTGTTTCTTGTGAATTTCCCTAGAGTCAACAGACTGCTTTTGATCACAGGCACTATTAGCAACGCAAGTTTTAAGATCCACTATTTAACAAAGTTCGACATTAAAAGAAACATAAACAAAATTCAGTATCAAAAGTAGTATCAGTGGACAAAAATGCCTACCCAAAAATAATGCCATGCACCCCAAAAAGAGAAAATTAAGGCACTCAGAATATGTACTCTAAACATTGAGGACAGGCATAGACTAGAAGAGCACTTAAATTAGCAGAATAAGCAAACTGAGAGGGAGCTGCAGCTGGTTCTCCAATTACTAGGTATTGTTTAAAAATGCATATTGAAATCAAAATCCTTCAGAACATTTATACTCTCAAAGATGACTTACACAACATTTGAAAGATCTGTATTTTGAACTATCAAAATTTAAGTTATTCAAGTAGCTGCAAGTACTTTAAAGAACAAGAAAGTAAAATGAAAAACCAGATCACAGGGAAGTATTAATATAGTATCTTCTACAGTATTTCCTAAGGACTATAAAACTAATCTCTCAACTTTTCTCTTCTGAAGACCCAGACATGGACAGTATGCTCAAACAGCTCTGTTATCAGTCTGTGGTAACTGCTCATGCCTTGGAGCGAATATGAGGTTACTGAATGATTGGTGTTATTAATGTTAACACTTGGGGAATCTTGCAAAATCAACTGCAGGGGAAAAGAAGATTTAAGTACAACCCAGTGTTGGTGAGGGCCATATTAGGAACTCAGAAAAGAAATGTTTATACAAGTACACAGGCATCCTATTAAAAAAATTACAGTACCTATTTTTATCTTGCCTATATGTTTAATGTAGCAGAAAGTAAAAAAACTACTCCTGAAAGACAGAAAATAAAAGGAGTGAAGAGTGAAGCACTAAAAAAGCTGTATGTAAGCATGATGGTCAGCAATGTTTCACAGTAATATTTTAGGAAATACCTGAGTAGATAAACAGCCCTTTCAATATCACTGAGTTCTTCATCAACTGTCAATCTTTCTATTTCTTCTGGTGTCTGTCAAACATGAAATAGAGATTATGAGTTTACAATGCCTTACTATTTCATCATTTTAATCTTCTTAAAACAACCCCTTCCTCCCCACATATCCAGGGATAGCTGCACGAGTAATTTGAATTTAATCCTTGAAATCTCTAGCCAACATTTCAAATTCAATCAAATAAATCTTTCACCAGGAAAAGATGAGTGTAACAGAAGTACAGTTCCATGTCAGACACTCTCACTATTAATCACTTACAAGTATAAACGAGTCACACACAAATTAATCTAAAGACCTAAGTTAGTCTGGTTTTTTTCCAGCTTAATATCCTTATCCTGAAAATATCAAGTCCCTGCTATACAGAATTCGAGACTGTTTATTCCAAAATGACTGAAAACAATTTTTAGCATGCTGGCGCTGTAAAAAATGAACTGCCTATTCAGTTAGCTGTGCATAAATAAAACAGACACGGTTTCAAATGGATGTTCGAGCATCGCTCTATTTTCCAGCATATACCTTCAGGCTCCTGCGCACTGGCCTCTCTATAATAGTTAGTTCCTGCAGGTCTTCTATGTATCCAAATAAGTTGCTCTGACTAAAATCCATTCTGGAGAAGAAGATTACTGGATGCATGTAACAACTCAAGCCTTTGGCAACCGATGCTCTCCCCGCGTCTCACATCGCACTGAAGGAGGCAGGACCGGCGCCGCCAACACCCCCTCCCGGCGCGCCAGCCGCGCCTGCCGCCCGCCGCCTGCCTCCCGCCGCCGGCAGGCCGCCGCCGCCGCCGCCGCCACCAGCCTCGCCTCAGCGCACACACTGCGGCAGCGGCCGCCCGCCGCCGCTCGCCCCCGCCGGGCCTCCTGCCGGGAAACTTTCTCCGCCTGGCCCGGGCGCCGGCAGCCCGGTGCAAGCCGCTGGTACCTCGGCGGGGGGCAGTTCCGAGCCAAGTTTCCCCTCTTCGCGGGCCGCCCCCGTCCGCGGGGGGGGCGGGGGGGGGGATAACGGCGGAACCTCTCCGCGCAGCGCCCGGGCTGCGGAGCCTGCTCCTCACCGGCGGGGCAGGGCGCGGAGCGGAGCGGCCCCCCGCCGCCGTGCCCGGGAGCCGCCTCTGCCCTCCCACCCCGGGAGGAGGGACGGTCGCTGCGGTGCAGTGACGCTCCCCGCCCCCGTCCCGCTCCCGCGGCGCAGCCCCTCAGGCGCCCTCCCCGGCAGCGCGCGGGCGAGCGCCACGGCACCCGGGCCGGGCCGGGCCGGGCCGGGCCGGGGCAACCCCGCAGGGCGCCGGACCCCGCGGCGGGGCCGCCGCAGCACCGCCGAGCCGGTCGCCGGGGCAACGCGGCGCTACAGCGGCCTCCGCGGGGCAAAACAGCTCCCGAGCGCGGCCGTAGCCGAACGCGCGGGGCGCGCCGCCCCCTCCGCGGCCGTTGCCGGCCCGCCCGCCGCCTCCCACAGCCCGGCCTGCCCCGGCGGGACGGCCCGGACTGCTGTGGCCGCCGGCGGGGCTCCTCTTCCACAGCCGTGGCTTCCATGGGCTTTCCCTCCCGCAGCTACTGCCTCCCGCTGCTGCGGCCTCCCCCGCGGGGTCCTCGTCCGCCGCTGCCGTCCCCTCGGCTCGGGTAGCGTCCCTTTCCCGCTGCGCCAGGACTCCTCACCGCTGTCCTGCCCTGCTGTCACAGCTATCTCACAGCGGAATTACGCGGAAGAAACCTCTAAACACGCTGATTTTAATGAAGAGTGCGATTCGTAGCCCAATTAATTTTATATTAATCAAAAAAACAACAAAGAAAAAACCTTTGACGTCCTTGGCAGTGAATTAGTTGTGCATCTGCACCAAGGGCATCGCTTCCACTCTTCATAACGTGTTATTCCTCACCTTTACTGTCCTTTTCAGGTTACACACCGCTCATACTTGGAGCAGGGCGGACTTCAATACGGACATTCTTCCTGCTATGCCTTGGATGCTGTAGGATTTCTCATTCTGCCTCACAGATAGAGAGTACAGGGGGGGTGCGAGGCAGAGTATTTATTTCAGAACAAAGGTATGCCATTTTTAGCCCTGACTGATGGGCAAATAAGCAGGGAAAAGGCTACCTTTTAAAAAATGTAGCAAGACAGCTTCTTTTGGGGTGGGTTAGTAATGCAAAATGCAGGACAAGAATTGGCACACACGGTTGCGCTTCGCGTTTGCTGAGCTAAGTAATTCTCCAGGCCTCAAGACAGTGGCCTTTGCAACGATTATATGGAACGCAACTAAACAATCACACCAGAAGTTAAAAAAACCCTGTAAATATTTTACATCAGCTTATTTGAGTGGGTGCAACATTTCGCTATTACTGTGACATGCCTGCATGACCCAGTAAGTTTTGTTGGTAGAGTATAAAAATAATTCTCAAAATTGTAAGGATTAGATAATACTATGTAGTATATTGCCCAGAACTTGACTGACACTTATTTTATGATTGGTAAGTACCTCAGCTTTTATTTAGCAAAACCAACCTGTAGTCCTTTGTGTGTTAACTTCTCTGTGTACTAGTTAGACCAAATCCTGTGCTCAGCAGAACAGTAAAAAAATTAAAGCATCTCCATTAATTTCAAATGTACAACAGAATTACTAGCAGAAAAATCTAATCCAAAGTACATATAAATAATTAAACTGTTATGTAATAGAAAACCCAAACCATTTGGAGTTTTCAAGTCATGATGACAAATTAAAACAAGAAATGCTATTTTGAACATCTCATTTGCATTATCCATTTAACAAGGGAACATCATCAGACAGCAAATATAATAGTTATAACTGAACCCAAGTCCTCTCAGAATAGTTAACTAGCTCTACAAGGGGGGGGGGGGGGTGTTCTCTTCTCAAATTCAGAACCCTGACATGCAGGCTTCTGCCAATGATAAGTATGAGGAAAACATACAGAAATCACAATCTCAATTAGTTACAAAAAAATCCTTTTCCAAGTTCTTTCACAGTGAATTTGTGGTTATTTCACCTTGCAAATAGTTCTCATGAATCTTAAAGATCTTATTAGACCAAAGACATTTTCTTTTGTGTGCCTTGAATTAGGAACTCATTGCAGTTTTCAAATCAGGTATTTCATAACTCAGTTTTAAAGACTGAAGAATGTGGAGTTTAGATCTACAATTAGGCTGATTTATCATATTATGTTTTACATAAATTTCATAAGCCACTAAAGAAGAGGGGGTTTTATGAACATGTAAACAGCTCCCTTAATGCCTTTAAAAATCTGTCCTTATAACTCAGTCCAGAAAACACTGTGCAGACATGACTCCCATTAATTTTAAAATCAGTAGATATGTCAAAGAGATCTACAAATATCCTGGAAATGTGAAAAGCAGAATAAAAATAAGTTTGTTTGGGTTTTTTTCTGTAAATTGAATACTGGACCAGAATAAAGATCACAGAAGGAATCCCCTTGCCCTGATTCAATATAAACATATCTCCTATTGACCCACACATTTGCCAGATAGAAAAAAAAAAGAAACAAAAGCTTGCATATTTTGTTCCAAAACCACATATATAAAAATTAATTCCCTCTGATAGTAAATCCGCAGGCATATTCACCCCAAGTGGTCTGTCATTCTTATCTGTGATGAAAGCCATGCATGACTTCCTGCCACTGCTGCTCTTTTCAGCTCCTCCCTTTTCCACAACTCTCTTCTCCCAAACAAAGCTCTACTTTCAGCTTCATTCTAACCTTGTCATAGCTATTCTAATAGAATGAAGAGCTATTTCATACTGCTTTTGTGAAATCCAGAGTGAACTGGAACCTCCATTTTAACACAGGAGCTGTATAAGCTTGCGAAGCCAAAACAAGGCTGATTTTAAATAATCCTTCATTGGTGGAGACAACTGCAGAGCACCTGGGAAAATGGCACTCATACCTAGTGGAAGAAGAGAAATAGTGCTTATCCATGCCTTCTAAAGCAATAAACTCTAAATGCAATGCAGACGAAGATCAAAAAAAGACAAAAATAGATGGGAAGACTTTGTACCTGAAGGATTCTTCAGGTACGCTGACTCGACTTCAGACTCTTGGGTGAAGGGATTTGTCATGTTGCATAGCTGCACAGTTCTCCTCTGCTACCCAGCAGTTAGGTGTCTGCCTTCTGGAAATTGCTCTGAAAAGTTCGCGATTCTTATTTTACCTGTTACACATTCCCAAAGAATTAACCTGTACAACAAATTATTCACAGAGAAGTTGAAAATTTAGGAAGTCTCAGCATTTATTTCAATGCCTGCATCAGCTGGAATATGAAGGAACTGGTTTGGGGGACATAGGAGGACATGCCAAGAAATGCTTTCAGGCAAAATGTGTGCACTTCAGATAAAAAAACCATAATTTCTTGAGCAATGGCCAAATCAGAAAAGGAGGAAAAATTCAGCAGGATATTTTTGGATTGGGGGGGGGGGGGGTAATACATTTTGGGTCAACTTGAAAGTAATGATTTCTTTCCAGGGTGAGTTTTTTGGCTTTTTTTTTTTTTTTTTTTAATTTAGACTACTGAAGAGTTTCCATAAAGGCCAAAATTAAATTAAACATTTCATTCTTCATTTCCCCTTTTTTCTGTTAATTTAATGGTCCACAAAAAATAAATAGCCTTTCATAATGTACACTATGTAGATTATGCACTGTGTAATCACAGTTCTGCTCAGGACTTGGCACCTAAACTGTGCAGCAGTTCAGTTCAGTCTGTTCACCACCACTGAGAGAGACAGCCAGAGCTGTATCAATTGTTACTCACCATTTCCAAATGAGGAACCTCTGACTGGAATGGTTTGGCTTTTTTTTTTTTTTTTTTTTTTTACAGTTCACCAAACCCTTAAAAAAATGCAGCTTCAATGTGCCATCTAATGCCTTAGCCTTACAAAACAGGATTTTTGATTGCATTCATACTCCAAGTAAGAATGTCTACACAAACAGTGGTTCTTCAGAAAAACTCCATGTCAAGGCAGCCCTGTAAGAATATTAATCTAAAAGAAACATGCACAGAAATCTAGGTCTACTTCAGAACAATGCTTGGAACATAGCATACACAAACCTCAGTAGGAAAAAATATTATTTAGCATATTTTCCAGTTTGTTGCTAAGAAACTGTTGCTTCATTTTCCTGTTGTCATTTGCAGAAAATTTCTGATTGTTCTTTTGCCACTTCAGTCACCTCGTTGTAACAGGTATATAATTAAAAGGGGTACAAAGGAAAAAACAGTGGAACATACTCACGCTTTCATCATCTGTAAACTGCTCTGCCATATTGTCTCCTGTAACTTAGTACCCTCCAATAAGCTCTAAAAAACCAAAAAGATTATTTTACAAGAGCACAGAAAAGATCCTTAAATTTGTTTTCTATGTAATATATAAAATTTGTAAGATTGCGATCACTGCATTCTTCATGTCTTTCTGTAAGAACTAGTAATGTTCTCCTACAGTGCCTAATCTGCTACCGTCTCTCCAAAAGTAGTTAACAGCGCATGCCCAAAGGCAAAATAACAACAGAGCAAACAGAAAATGCCATTTTTTGTCATATTTTCCAACTATTTGTAGGATTTTTGACCTGAGAGTAGGATCTAATAGCAAACTACGAAGTTTAAGTGAATTCTTTTCTGTTTTAAAAAAAGAACACATTTTTTTTGCCCAGGATTACTGGTTTTTTTTCAAATATCCACGCAAGGCAGAATTTATTTACATTTTAGAAACAGGAACAATAACGGCAAAAATCTCAGTGCCATCACTAGTTCATTAGGGAGGTCTCTACCATATTCTACCAGCGATTTTCTCAACCCTTTACAATGAGCAGGGAAGGGAAAACATCTCTGGAACCAGTAACAGGTTAAATGGTACCGGGCATGGTACAGGGGCTGGAGCTCAGTCTTTCACACAGCGAGACCGCCAGCGCCAGCGGGGTGGGTCCCTGCACGCTGCCACATGGCTCCCTGGGTCAGGCCAGGCGTTAGTGCCTGCCCAGACACCTCCCCGTAGGCAGTGAGGATGCAAGCGCCCAGACTCGGAGGTTAAGAGGGTGTACCAGTATGGACACGGGCAAACCACACCGGTCTGCCTCAGAGCCAAAGACCGGCACAGTTATGTGCATAACATAGAGGTAGCTGGTGAGTCCAGTTCCTTGCTATGACAACCATGAACGCTATCTGTCATACACATGTCAAACTTTGTATTAAAACTAACAACTTTTTGCCTTCAAGCATTCATCACTCATTGGTTGCCATAGAAACTTCAGATTTCCTACCTAAAATTACTGTTGGCCAGTTTACCGAGTTTCTTCTTGTGCCAGTGTTGTCCTTTAAATTATTCTTCCTTTCCTGGTATTTAAAGACTGCAGCCACATCTGCTCTAATCCTGGGTTAAACAAGCTAAGCTCAGCATTTAGTCTTCACTCCTAAAACAGGCTCTTTGTTCCCATGATCACCCTAAGAGTTCTCTCAGCATCTGCTGCAGTTTGACTTCATCTCTCTTGAATTAAGGTGATCAGAATATAGTATTGCAAATAAAAATTTCAGGGAAGCAATGCCTCCCGTGAAGAATGAATGTCTGTACAGGAATTAGTTTACCAAATATACTACATTGGCAGCTCACAGTTATCTTGTGATCAATTAATACATGAGGTCATTCTCATCCACAGTGATCTAAAACTAATTAACTCCTGTCTTAATAGTATAAATTCTCAGTATTAGCCTTAGCTGAATGGTACTGCACTTTGTATGGATAAATTCATCCAATTATTCTGGTCCTCAAGGTCCTTGCAATGTGCCTGACACCATAATTCCCCTCTGTATTAATAACTGTGTCATCAGCAAATTTAATACTGTAACACAGTTATTAATGAAATAAGATTAGTCCACAAGACTTCAAGAAACTCCTTGAGTAAACTCCATATACCTGATAGGTTAATCTATCCATATACACGCCAATGTGCTCCCCCAAATGAAACAGGCATTTCTCTTCCTCTTTAGCCAGCTCCTTTCACCTCAAAGTTCTCTCTTATTCCCTGGTATTAATCATTTCTCAAATAAAAAATATTTTGAGGATGTCCAGGTAGATTCAAGGAATTTTACTTTTCTGCCCAGAAAACCAGCTACCCTATCAAGTGACATGGCTTCATTTCCCATTTCCCCTTGGTTAACCAATACAGCCTTTTATTTCATTCCCTGTTATCTTCATAACTTCCTTTATCATTCTTCCCTTCCAAATACATTCTGAGGTATCCATTGCATCTGACTGCCTTTGCAACCATTGCAAACGTTTCCCTCATCTTAAATGAAGGTGTCTTTGCTGTTCTTCAGTCACACAGAAAAATCTTCACCTCGATATATCTGTACTTGAAAGTCTTTGCTGTTCTAACTAGAATTAAATGTGCCAGTATTCTTAAATCTCATGCTGGGAAATTATCTTGTTCTCCTGGCTTTGTGAACACATTAGCTGAAGAAGCAGCACTATGTCTTTGACAAAGCATACTATATACCAAAAATGCTTCATAGAGATAAGTAAGTAACTCACCTGCACACTTAGAAGAACAAAGAGAGAAAAAGGAAAAAAAAGGCAGCACAGGCAAAGGGGTATATGTTTTCAATTGAGGTTTAACAATATAGAACTAATAAATTGGAGAAACATAGGAAAAATGTTCTAGAATGCTGCAGAAGACAGAAAGAAGAATCCAACCTAAAACTCTCCTCTAGTTAACAACCCATCTCCTCGAGTTATTATTTTTATGGTGTTATGTCTTAAGATCTTGTCAGTCCTAGAACAATATTCCAGAACTTCTGAATATAAGAACAAAGGCCTTGAGCCCAAGAGAACCAAGATTTTACCTTCCCACTTCAGGACCAAGACGACAAGCCTCATCTGGCATGCCAGAAAAGACAGAAGAGAAAATTCTACAGCCTGCAAAACACAGGAGGCATCAAATATCCCACAGTCCAGTGACTGCATGTTCTTCATGTACAAAATGTACCATAAGTATTAATATAAATCACAGTATGGTGACATTCTTTTATTAGCAGTAATGGCTATTAAAATCAGTAGTTAAGCAGATACTGATCTTCCTGCAAGAGACAAAGAAAAAAACAAGAGAGAAACTAAAGAATTTGATTACTAAGTGAAAACCTACGTCAGTTGCTCACATGCAGATTCAACTGTTCTTTGCGCTGAATTCAGCTACATGAATCCCAAAGTTAAAGGTGTGCATCACAAAGATATCTGCCTTGACCTACCTTAGAAGAAGTCTTTTATATTTTACAAAACATCAAAATATTAATTGACAAAACATATAATATCTAATATTGCACAGTAGGAATGAAACCATAATCTCAGCTACTGATCTGCAGGACTGTAAGTTCACAGCTGGGAAGGGCAGAAGGATCTGTTGTCAGCTAAAGTTGTGTAATAAAGACATCACACCCCTCAATTTCTCTTGGGTGCTCAAACATATTCATAATATTCATAATTTGGAAATTATTGATAAAATAATCAAATATGTGTGTATTCACGTGAGCTATGCAAGCATACAAATGGCATGACTCCTTAACTATTATTAATACATGTTATTATCTTCAATTCACAATTTGCTGGTATTTAAATAACTGTTGATCTAAAGAAGTCGGGGCAGGGAGCAGACTTCTGCTTTGTTTGTTTGTTTGTTGGCATTTTAACCAAGAGCTCACTTTGCACTGTCAATAATGGAATTGTACTTACCAAGAGTGCAACAGCTGACTCTCTGGTAGGACACAAATGCACACTTCTTGTTGACGAAGCCTTGTCACAACATACCAAAGCTGTGTCACTTTCAGGTTACAAACGCTCAGGAAGATTAATGTTACTCTAAAACTAAGCAAATGTTTAGTTCCCTTGGTTATTGCTTTTCAAAGCAACTCGGAAAATTAATGCCTCTTGTACAACCAGTTCACACCATGGCAGTAAGGAGAGTTGCCACCTCTATGTAGGCAAGACTTTTCTGAACCTCCACACTCATTACAAATAGGCGTGTGCCTTCTTTAAATTAAGATTTAGGGCTTGTAATTCAGTCTCTTAATATAGAGCTCAATACTGATCAAGAAGAAAAGTCAGCTGCATCCACAAATGGATTCTTGAGGAAAAAAACAGAATACTCCCATGCCCTGTAAAAATATGTCCGTAAGTACATTAAAAAGCATAATTCAACATAATTTGGCAAGTCATTTCCATGTTAAATCTTTCTTTCAGGACAGAGCTGCAAACTCTTAAACCATGTAAAGCCAGATTAACGGCTAAGAACTCTCCGGTCCACATTTTTTTTTTTTTTTTACTCTTTATTTGGGACCAGCATTAAGTCAGCCACACCAGAATCAGTTTCTTTTGCTTCTGCAAATTTGCTTTTGCCAGTATTCAGTAAAATAAAAAGAAAGTGGGAAAATTGTAAAACAGCAAAATTGTCACTTATAAATTTGAATCTACACAACCTGGAAAGAAAGATACTTTTAATGAAGGAATGCATAAAGACTGCGAAGACCCCTCATTAAACTTGACCATGAAGATGCAGTCACAGCTCCTATCAGTGAGCTAGCGCTGTCGGTCTTCGCTATCTCCAGTTCAGTACTACATAAATATGGTTTACTGGTCGAAGTGTCAAAGCTACCTTATCAAATCCTGCTCCCTGAACTCACTTTGGGACTCCCACTGATTTCAACTAATTTCTTACAGAACATGAGGACAAAGCATCAAATGCTCTTTAGCCTTGCTCACATGAGGACATGAATTGGAAGCAACTCCTCATGTTGTGCATTGGCAGATCATTAACGATGATTATCTGGAACTGAAACTGCTCTTGAAAACATTTAATATGCTCATTTTTGCCCTTGGCCTTAACACATTAAAAAGAAACAAACAAACAAACCAACCCACAAAGAAAACAACCCTCCATTTTCTCATCTTCTTACAGAACCCAGAAGAACCTGCAGATACCACAGAGAAGAAATAATTGTAATTGTTGCTGTAATTGCACCTTAATCTACTTTCCTGGTCTCTATCACCTAGAAATTTCCTGTTTTTAACTCCCTTCCCCATGTCTCACAGCAAAAAAAGCTGTTCAAAGCATCTGCCAATCTTTTAGCAGAAATAAAAATCTTCCATTATCATAGTATATAATTTATGACGTTCTCTTCCTACACCAAGATCAAGCTGCAAAGAGTACTTGATCACACAGGAGGAAAAAAATCATGCTGTGACCTCAGTGGTGTGCTTGCTTCTACGGCTATTTGCAACTTGTCTCCAAATTGCATTACTTTACCCACAATACTCTTCTAAACAGGGAATAATAAAGAACACGTTAACAAATAAGCAAGCATGAATAACAAGTTTTTTATTGAATGAGCAACGCTGATGACATTCAATCTTAGATGCTAATTTTAGAGTTGAAATTTAAGCAGCCCTTTATGTCTTCTTTCTTGAATGAGATGTATTACGCACACAGTAATGCACAAATGATCTCTGGAGATGTTGATTATATTCTGAAAGAAAACTTTCAGTTGCAGTAAGGTAAACAAATTTTCTTATTCCTTCTTTGTCAGGGCTGCAGCAGTATGTCTAATGTACGCTTCAGTATTATTTATGCAAACAGCATCATAGCTACTAATGTACTTGTGAAAGATAAAGGCAGTGCCTGACAAGAAAAAAAGGTTACGTCCTCTTCCATGCTGGTGAAGCAGGTGTCACGGCCAGCACTGTCAGTCCAAGGGGACTGCAAACCACAGCTATCCTGCCGTTTGCTTTGTTTAAAACGTCGGTTGCAGTAACAAGTGATGTTGACAGGAATGCTGGCAAGCGGATGTTACTCGCCAGCATCCTAAAAACTGGAAAGAAGAGGGAGTATCCTCATTCCTGCACGTTAGTTGCTTACACGTTACATGCTGACATGCTTGTCTCCTTAAGCTCATGGTACAGCCAAATGTAGAGCACCCTTAAGGGCCATGTTAGAGCACCTCAATTAAGGTCTTGCTGAGAACCTTCACCCTTGACCAGCACGCGTGCTTTACCCCTGGGAGAAACAGCGGGCACCTCTCAGCACGGCCCAGCCACCAACGCTCCCCCGCGCCCCGCACGCCCCCAGCCAGCCCTCTCGCTGAGGGACAAGCCGAGCCACCCTGCGGCCCGGCCGCCCCGCACCCCGCCCCGGAGGAGCCCACCCTCCCCTCACAGCCGAGGCGCACCTGACGGGCGGCGCGGAAACCCGGCCGTTACCGCAGCCGCTCGCCCTCGACCCCTCCCCTCCGCAGGGCCGGCGCCCGCGAACAACGGACACCCCCGCACCCTCCCGCCGGGCCGGGCCGGGCCGGGCCACCGCCTCCCTCGGGGGGGGGGGGGGGGCGGGGGGCGGGGGGCGGGGGGAGGCAGCGCCCCGCGCACGCGGGGGCGCATGCGCACGCCACCTCCTCCCACCGCCCCAGCACCGCCCCCTGGGGACGCGCTCGCGGGCGCCGCGGGCGCCACGCAGTGACGCCAGGCGGCAATGGCGGCGCCCGGCAGCGCACGCGGCGGGCGGCGGCGTTAGCGGCGGCGGTGGTTGCCGGGGGCGGGCAGAGCCCCGCGGCCGGGCGGAGCCCCGCGGCCGCTCTCCGTCCTCTCTGGCCTGGGGCTGCAGAGCGCGGTAAGCGCTGGGGCGGCGGGGCGGGCGGGCAGCCCTTCGCCCCGGGGCTGCAGGCCGGTGGGGCCCCTCGGGCCTCCCGCGGGTCCCGGCAGGTGGCCGGAGCTCCCGTGTGCCGCGCCGCCGGCGGGTGGCACCCGGGGTGGGCCGCGGCGGGAGCGCTTCGCGGCCTGCGGGGACTTACCTGGCGATTCTAGTTTTATCCCCGGAGCTGTTCCAGGAGCGAGGCTGTAGGCCCGGCCTGCTGTAGTTGCGCTTAACGGCCGTTCGTGTTAATTCTCTTTCCAAACAAAAGTAAAAGGATTGTGTTCTGCGTTCCCGTTTGTTTGAATATCATCAATGTAATCCTTATCCTTTTGATCTGATGGCCTTCTCCCCCCCCCCCGCGTTTCTTTTCTAGGTTAAAATGAAGACCAAAAAAGGAGGGAGATTTAAATCTTCCTTTAAGTTGAAACAGAAAGGCATTGAAGTAATAGGAAAGTGGAAAAGTGTGCAAATCGACCCCAATCTATTTGCTGATGAGGAGTTTAGAGATATAGTATGCTTGGAGGAACTTACAGAATACAAACTGGTAAGTTCTTCGAAAGTGGGGAAAGCAAAAGAGAGGAAGAGAAAGGCTGAGAGTGTTTCAGAAGAATGCAATGAGGAGGATGAAGGACCTGTCGCCCCTCCCAAAAAGAAGAAGAAAAACAAGGATTTGAGAAGCAAAACGGATAAAAGTGACGATCCTAACACAGCAGAAATTGATGTGCCAGTTCATAAAGGGGCAAAGTGTAACGACATAATAGAAGCAACGAATTGTGAGGACCATAGACATGTGGCTGAGAGCACTTTAAGCAAAAAAGATGCTCAAAAGAAAAAGAAGATAGCTAAAAATAAGGCTTCTCAGGAAGCTCTTCCATCAGCACCTACTTCTAAAAAAGTTAAAAACTGGACAACAGAAGTTTTATCTGCATCGACTGATCACAAAGCTGATGTGTCTGCATGGAAAGACCTGTTTGTACCTGAACCAGTGTTGCAGGCCTTGAGCTACCTGGGGTTTAGTGCTCCAACTCCTATTCAAGCCTTAGCCTTGCCTTCTGCCATCCGGGATAATATGGATGTTCTTGGTGCTGCAGAAACAGGTACAAATCTGTTATACTGGTTGTATATGCTGGGAACTTCCCATCTCCCCTCTTTAAATGCAGCTCATAGTTACAAGTTTTTATATGTAGCGGAAAAAGCATTTATATGTAGAAGAGCTTATATCTTCTGCATATCCAATATATTAGTAATGACTCATTGTGTGAAGTATTAAAATTTTGTAACTTGCAAACACAGGACATTCCATCTTTACAAAGTACAGCATGCAAACCTTTGAAGTCTCAATGAGTTTTTATCCTTTTGACAGAAGTCTCTTTTTCTGTTGTTTCTTAAATTATTTCCTATTTTGGGAACTGTAAGGGGATACGCTGTGAAGGGTAGAATTAATGAAACAAACAGGGTCATTCTTCCAACAGCTTAACTTCTGTGGATGTCCCCGTGCCAAGGCAAAGCAGAGAACTAGGTTCCTCTGAAGATGATTCAGTACTAGTTTGGAGTGGTAAATAAATACTACGCACAGTGTTAAGCATGAATATGACCTAGGCCTTTATTGTAGCAAAACTGGCCCACCCTGTGCCCTGTCTCTGGGCTTGGCCTGTACCTTGTCACCAGCCCTTCTCACTCCTTGTGCTTGAAGTGAGTATTACATTGATCAAGTGATCACTTGAGAGGGTACTGTCTCGTGTCCAGCTTGTGATCAGCTCATGCCTCTGTCCTTGAGCATTGCTAGCCTTCATGAAATCTGTTATAACTCCTTTTTTACTTAATGCTCTAAAGTCTCAAAGCATTACATTTCCTCTTAAGTTTTTTTGCTGCTCATACCTCTGAAGTTTTGTCTTCTTTAGCAGTGCAACATTTTTTTCCCCAAAAAACTAAAAATAGGAAGCACAATTGGAAGCTGCCTTGGTTTAAAGGCTTCCTTTGCATTCTTTTAATCTGTTCCAGTTGCCTTATCTCACTGCTTGTCTTGTAAAGCCGTTTACTGCTCTCGAGCATGAAGGTATAGTAACTAATAAGATACGCAGTCATTTGCATTTGTATTTTAATTAGAAGCTAGGCTGGTGCTATTAGCTTTAATAAGATTAGAAAGCCCTGCAGGGTGTGTTTTTGAAAATGGAACTGAAAATTTAAATGGTGAGTTTGTGCTGCAAAAAAGTGCCATTTTGGCAGTGCTGGAAAGGAAGTCCCTCTCTAGCTGCAGAATGGAAGGCACAGTTGGTGGCAGGTGGTGTTGTTGCTCTCTAGTTTTGCCTAACCTTGAGGTAGTAGGACTGTGTTTTGCTCATTTATTTTTTTTATTTCATGAGAGAAAGCCAGATTCTCTCCAGAGAGCCCAGTGGGTCATGGGTGTTCCTGTAGAAACTTGAGAGAAGATGTGGATGATTGTCTGTTAGGAAGCGCTGCAGCTGGGAGAGGCTGAAATTCTCCAGTTCTTTTTTCTGCATCCTACAGCTTCCCTTAGCATTGGGCCTGAGGGAGGAAGGTGACAGGTGAAATAACTATTCATCTTCCCTTTTTGGTAGCAACATAGGGGAGAATGGCAAGATTTTGATAGGGCACTAGATCACTGTGGAGATGCAGGGAATGTCAAGGCTTGCTTTTGCAGTGGATCCAACCAGTTCAGTTCGTTACCATGTAGAAATAGTGAAGTTTTTGGCTGAGGAACCAAGTTTTATCTCTGTAAAATCTTACAATCTAAAACCATTTAAAAGAGTGTGAATTAGCTTGAGCTGTAGTATGTGGGGGTACCAAGATATACTCTGCAGGCCTGGCTATGGTATGTGATCTGTGTGTTGGGAAGATAATGTGCCCTGTGAGGTGATTATTTATTTCATTTGTGGGTGAATCTAGTGCCTGCAGAATAGTCCTGATTATCACAGCCATAATCTAGCTGGGTGCAGTACTGACATTTGCACCAGCCAATTTGCATTACATGTAATTCAAGATGAGCAGTGTTCTTCACCTTAAAAACAGATGTTCTGGTAACACAGAATCTTATTGTATAAGTGCTCTCCAAATCCAGATTATAAACGTTTTCTGCTTCAAGTGCAGAAGTCATAAGAGACCTCCTAGACACGCAGAAATGTGCGGAAGTGGATAGGAGGAGACTTTGCAGCAGTATTGGTCAGGTTAATGATACTGGGCTTAGCTGTTTATTAACTAATATTAAGGTTCTCCACTAAATAGGCAAAATTCTGTGTTGCCGAATTTGGCAGACCATTGTGGGTTTGTGATAGGGACAAATGGTGCTCAAGGAATTGAGATGAGATTTCCAGAGGACAGTTTCCCAGGAGTGGCCTATTACAGGAATGGTGTGATAGTGTCTTGTGCTCTGGATGCTGCTTTTGTGACCAATGAACTGATATTTATGAGAACCTTAACTGGGGTGGATGTGCTACCAGGCTTCTCCTAACATCTTTATTAGTGACAGGTAGTTCAGAAGGGAATATGTGGCAGGGATGTGACTTGTAGTTTGGTACAGTGAACCCCTGAAATTAAAGTCGGGAGCATTTTTGTATTTGACAACCCCCTTCTCTCCAAAGTGGTTTATCTGTTTTAGATCAGATTTATGTGTTTTTATTATAAAAATGTGAGCTGGTGATAGATCAGGAAATTAGATGGTGGAGTATTTAAAAATACAGTTTCTTAGAAAGTCGTAAACACAATATTGTAAATTGAAGATGGAAGCGAAGCCTTCAAGTACATTCCAGTTTGTCCTTGGCCTCATTTGCTATTCCTTTATTTGGAGAACATTGATCAGAACTGTCAATTAGGGCATGGTATTCTCCTTACGGGCATACAGTTCTTTAAAATTATCTTGGCTGCAACTGCAGCTTTTAAAAAACACTTTCAGAACAAATGAATCTGCCTGACCTGCTAGAGATTGGAAAAATACCTGTTCCCCAGGAAGTATGTTGTTGGTGACCTCAAGGGGATGTATAAAGGGAACAGGAGAAAAGATGCTATTGCTGCAAGTTTTTGGTCTTCTAAAGATAAAGAGTTTGTGTCTGTTACAACTGTATGTTTTAAGAACAGTGTGTGATTGGCTGTTGCTTTTCTCATCTTTTCAAATAAATGATTTGTCGGTCTGTATTATTCTTGTTTGTTTTTTTAGGAAGCGGCAAAACGCTTGCATTTGCAATTCCAATGATTCACTCTGTGCTGCAGTGGCAAAAATCAAATAGCTCAACAACCAGAAATGACAGTGCTTCTAAAGAGTCCTATCAGCATCATGATGAAACAAGATGGGAAAATGAGGGTGAAGCAGAAAAACTAACCCATCAGCAGGCTGAAGATAGCGGAGATGAAGACGATGCATCTTTCACAACAGGCTGTGTGAAGGTGCTGGAAAATTTTGAATTTGATTCCGGTGACAAGACACATACTGTTGGCTCCCATAAAAAGAGACCTCTTTTAGGACTGGTCCTTACTCCCACAAGAGAATTAGCTGTACAAGTAAAACACCACATTGATGCAGCTGCAAAGTTTACAGGTATGTAGACCCCATGGGCCATGTTCCAGATTACGCTGAGTTTGGATCTTGGCATTGGTGTTGAGCCAGAATGTGTGCCACAGTTTCTTTTGCATCATAAAATTGGGGTGGCTTTTGAAGGGTTAGGGTTCATAGTCACTAGTATTTGAGAAATGCATAGAGATTCTTCAATGAGATGCATGTGGAAGTAAATGGTTAATGTGGGATATTTTGCTTTAAAATGTTTCTTCTTTCAAATAGTTATTGACTCGTGCTTTAGCAACACAGAATCAGTACTAGATACCCAGCCACAGCTAACTTTGTCCTGGTTTTGGATAATGTAGGTTATATATAAAAAATAATTTATATATATATAATTTTTTTAAACATATGTATCATTATTTTTTTTGACATATATATAATCTATATGGATAATAGATAAATATAGATATATGTATCATTTTGATCTATCTATCAAAAAAAGAAATTATGGCCATAAATTTTAAGAGTAGAAGGCATTGCTGGATTGTCTGACTTACCTCCTGCAGCAGTCCGGCCACGGCATATTGCTGGGTAACATGCCTGATAAAAGCAATTTCATCCTGTTCCTTTCTCTTCCAAACCAGAGGTCAGCACATCTGTTAAGTGAATGAGTGAGGATGTGAAGCTGTTCAAGATGGGGAGAATTGGGAAACAAGTCCTCACTTCTCCAATAGTAGTAATTGTTTATTTATTGAAGAGGATATGTAGTGCAGTGAACTGCTTTCAAGCACATCTTCCTTTGGTGTCTACGTCCTGCTGTGCTCATCAGTCAACAGCTGATTACAAGGCTAATTTTAACTCCTAGCCTGCAATAATCAATTTATGTCTGTACAGTTCTGATAGGAGCAGTGCTATTTGTGTGTAAAAATCTGCTCCCCAAGTGATGCATAGTTGCTGCAGCAGGAGACAAAATGTTATGATACAGTTTTTCTTTATTGTCTCAAAGTGACTTTGAAAAAAATCCTCACCTGGAAGTAGTAGAAGAATTCACAAGTAGTAGGGAAGAGAGATCAGTGGTAGATGGATACTGGAGGTATCTTGCACAGTAGCATTGAGTTTGTCATGGGCCAGTGTATTCTTTGAAGTAAGGTGAAATAAGCCATCTGTGGAGTCTGTGCTTCCAAAGTTAAACTCCTTCTAGTACGTGAGCAAATTGCTTAAAGCTAACTTAGGATCTGCGCTACTGTGCAGTCCAGAGAATCATTAATTGGGCGGGAGCATTCTTGTTAGGATTATTCCATGGCAAATAAGCAGTCATTAGCAAGATAAGCATTTCTGAGTCTTATTCTTGGAGGGGCCTGCTGGTTATTCATAACAGGAACATGTTTGTTCATGCAGATAAAATTGACAAAACATAAGATTCTGAAGTATGGATAAACAAAGCTAACAGCTGTGGTGGACTTACATGATTCATCCTTCTATTGGAAGACAGGTGCACTAAAAGAAAGACTATTTTTGGCATCCAACTATAATGAGGATTTTTCTGTAAAATTGAGGGCATTGCTGAGTGTTCCATGTTACCTAAAACCCCTGAAGCTTCCTGGCCAAAATGCTTGCTGAAAGTTGTGGTATAGACTTTTTAAGATACTTGAGTGGATGTATGTAAATACTTTCACTGATAAATTAGTGAGATAAAAAATATTTATATGTTCTAGGCATTAAGACTGCAATTCTAGTTGGAGGCATGGCTGCACAGAAGCAAGAACGTGTACTGAATCGAAAGCCAGAAATTGTAATTGCAACCCCAGGCCGTCTGTGGGAGTTAGTTAAAGAGAGACACCCACATCTTTCAAATCTTCGGCAGCTCAGGTAAAGGTGCCTTTTAGACTAACTGCTGGGTACTGAACTGGGCATCACTGTATACTGATTATGTTTACTAACTGATTAAAAAATTTAGACTACATAAGAGTACTTATTTCTTTGCCAGAGTGTTTTGTTGAAATGCATGGTAGTTATATGGATGGAGGGAAATGTCAACTAAAGCCAGTAAGCAAGAACCTCATTTTTCCTTTAGAAACCTGATTTTTCAAAAAGAAATGTGGAAGGCTGCTGTAGCTACCCCGGCATACCTGGTGTTCCTTTCAGTTTTACATGCTGAACTTCCCATATGTGTTTAGCAGGAAGAGTTCTGTAGAAGTGTATCAGATTTGTATTTATCTGCACAAGTGTATTTTTTACTGTGTGTTTCCTATTTGACAGGTGCCTTGTGATTGATGAAGCGGACCGAATGGTTGAGAAAGGTCACTTCTTAGAGCTGTCTCAGCTGCTGGAAATCTTAAATGATTCACAGTATAACCCTCAACGACAGACTTTTGTTTTTTCTGCCACTTTGACTTTAGTCCATCAGACTCCCACAAGAGTGTTACAGAAAAAGAATGCTAGAAAGATGGACAAGAAGACCAAACTAGAATTGTTAATGGAAAAAGTAGGAATAAAGGGCAAACCCAAAATAATAGACTTAACAAGGAAAGAGGCTACTGTTGAGACTCTGACAGAAACCAGAATCCACTGTAATACAAACGAGAAGGACTATTATCTCTATTACTTTCTTCTCCAGTATCCAGGAAGAACCATGGTCTTTGCAAACAGCATAGACTGTGTAAAACGCCTCAGTGCTCTCCTCACAATCTTAAATTGTGATCCTCTTCCTTTGCATGCCAACATGCACCAAAAGCAAAGGCTGAAAAACCTGGAAAGGTTCGCTGAGCGAGAGAGGTGAGTTGTTTTCCTACTTTCTAGTAGAGAAAAAAAGAAATCATGTAAAAGATAGTGGGGAGAGGAAGCAGCTCTGTTAGAGTAGGAGCAGGTTGGGGGAGTTAGCTGGGGATGCGAGTCCCCCATTTGTGAGCCCAGGTTATTAATGATTAAGGATGAGGTTTCACAGGATGGTTGAGGTGATGAACTGGAGCAAGTTCAGTGGAAGGCCACCAGGATGGTCAATAGGCACTGGCTCTGCAAGGGGAGAGGCTGAGGGCACTGGGTTTGTATGACCTGGGAAAAAGACTTTGTGGAGACCTAATGGCAGCCCTCCAATATCTTAAAAGAAGGTTATGAAGAAGATGAAGCCAGGCTCTTTACAGTGGTGCATGTTAGGAGGATGAGGCATAATGGGTACAAGTTGAAACGAGAGGTTCAGGCTGGATATAAGAATGAGCTTTTTCTCTGTGAGGACAGTCAGGAATTGGATGAGGCTGCTCATTCTTGGAGGTTTTCAAGGCTCAGTTGGATAAAGCCCTGAGCAACCTGCTCCAACCTTATAGCTCATCCTGCTTTGAGGAGAAGGTTGGACTAGAGATCTCCTGAGGTCCCTTGGAGCCTGAATTATCCTGTGGTCTGGCAGCTCCTTGCTGCTGAAGGAGCTGTCACTTGCCCTGTTTTTACCTATATGCTTTTGTAACCATCCTGCACACTTCTCTGCCCCTGTGCCCTGGCTCTGCAGCTCATTTGATCCTTCTGTAAGTTGTTTCATCTCACTAAGCTATCAGAAAACTACTTGTTGCTGGGTTAGGGTTTTGCGGGTTTAGCTACATGAATTAGCTTCATGAGGGTCGGGGTGTCTTAGAGCAATGTAAGAGAAGGGGCAGTTGTGCCTTTCAGCAGCAGTGGGCAGTCAGGTTTACCCAGGCCTGTCCTGCCATTTTAAGAATTACTGTTTTCTGCTGGCTTTGGGATGGCCTTTAGGAGGAGGTTGGTGGTCACAGTACTTTCATAATCCAGAAGCCTCACATTTTAGTCCTGCTGTGAAGTGCTGCATGCTGTCTGACTGTGTGGGAATTTGTACCTTGGTAATAGATTCAGGCAGGGAAAACAGAGGTTGAATTGCCATGATGGATCTATAGTATCCCTTGGCAAAATGTAGTATCGATAGCATTGGCCTAGGCCAGATGGGGCACATTCAGAGACTGCAGATTTTTCAAGGCAAGAAGAAATCTAATGAGACCATCTATCACAGCTTCCTGCAGATTGCAAGCCATAGAATTTTCTCTGTTTGTTTCTGCTTTGAACTTTGTAGCAACAGAGTATGCATCAAATGCCATAAAATCTTAACAAGTAAGTTCCTGTTACCTACAAGTAACTTGTTTCAGTTGCTGGGAGATTTTTTTTAAATGAGTTGTTCCATACCCTAGGGACACTTTTATCTCTGTAGTAGACTATTTATATAAAAGAATGCCTTTTTGAGTAGTTCTTCATTTCTAGGGGTAAGGAGAAATACTAATTGTGAGAACAGAATCCTGCCCCCCTCCGCCCCATTATATTTCTAGCTTTCAGTTTACAGAGAGAACTTACTTGAGAGCAACTTGGTAGAAAGTATTTCAGCCCCCAAAAGCTGTTAGTTAAATCTATAAAGTTAATAATGTGATTTTTTTTTTTTTTCAACTGGTGAAACTTGTAATAACCTGTCTGTCCTGCCAAAAGATCAACTGTGGTGTTAGTGGTATGGTCATATCAAGCTAAAGATATTTTTAAACCCAGCCTGGACAGAGCACTGAAAAATGTAGTGAAGGGGAGCATTCCCTACTTCCAAGTGGTTGGATTAGGACATTGCATAGTGATTTGAGCTAGTGTTCCTGTGAATTGGGAGAGAATAAAAGTATAGGAAAATGGGATCCAGCAAGGTAGTGAATTTCTTTATTGGAAGCAGAGTAGATCTGCTGAAGATAACATTTGCTTTTTTTTCCTCTTACTTTAAGAGTTGCTGTTTGACAACTGCCTCTGATGTACTATTGGGTATCGTTTTCTGTAAGGGTAAACAAGCACCATATTTCCAGCAGGTGATACAGTACAAATCTGTTTCTTAAATTGCTGTGGTAGCATTCTAGGTCACTGTATTTTATGTTCCTTGGCAGTTTGTTTACTCTTCAATTTTATGTTTATTATCACTTTCTCAGCTGTGTCCTCCTGACAACAGATGTTGCAGCTCGTGGTCTCGATATTCCCAACGTGCAGCATGTCATCCACTACCAGGTTAAATATTTTTATTATTTTTGCTTTTACTGTTTTGGTTTTAAAATAAGCTTTTCCTGATCCAAACCCTGAACACTATAAAGCTGTGATTCTCAGTCGTGTGTATAGTATAGTCCCAAGTATAGAGATTTATTTAATCATTATTAATTTGACCGTCCTTAGCACTTTATACTTAAGGATCTCACTGCTGCAGTGACTGACTGTGGTGGGTAGCACTTCATGAATATGTGATTGTATATGAGAAATGACATAACAGGTATGATTCTAGTTGCTTTTTGCTTAACTTTGATATCCAGAGGTGTCAAATGACTCAGCCCTATAATTCTTCTCTGAGGACACATACAATTTTTTCCTGCTTTGCAAATGAAATGACAGAGGGTCAGAAGTTAGGAGAGACTCACAAAAGATTATGCAAGGAAGAATACTTGCATAAGTAAGCAGAGAACAAAAAGTGTCTCCAGACATCATCTTTTACTTCACCTTCAGCTGTGTTACATGCAGTGTACCATGTGTGTATATATAAGAGAATATTCTCTGGCATCCTCTTGGCCAAAGCATATCAGGCTGCTGCTAGCTTTCCATGGCCAGCTTCATGGTTTTTCTGAATATTTGCAGGTCCCTCGTACTTCTGAGTTGTACGTACACAGAAGCGGCAGAACAGCCCGAGCTGCCAATGAAGGCCTTAGCCTATTGCTGATCGGCCCTGATGACTTGATCAATTTTAGGAAAATTTATAAAACACTGGAGAAGAGTGAAGAGCTGCCATTTTTCCCAGTTGAAACCAAGTGCATGACTTGTGTCAAGGTAAAGAAACAACAATCTCTTTGCAGCCTGAGTAGGTGCTTGCTTACTTATATTACTGCATTGCCCATCATGTTCTTTCCAGGTTTTGGATAAAATTCACCCTTCAGGACCTGAATTTGCAAATGAAAGTTAATCACACTTTATCTTTTTCTAAGCAATATTTGTGATTTCTCCTCAATAACTGGCCCAAGAAGGGTATTCAAACATAAACATCCATTATGTTTTTCTTGCATATTGCTATGTAGAGCTTCTCCTGACTAGATTTCCAAAAACAGTACAGGGAAGCTAGTATGTTTTGTGGCTGGGGAGCAGGGATGGCTCTAAGTATGTTGGTAAAAGCCTCTTGTGTTAGGAACAGGCTAGAGAACAGTAGCAGGTGCAGGGATCCTCAGTGGTCTTCATCTGCCTCTTCTCAGCTGAAGTAGTGAGTTGTCTGCTTTTCTAAAAGTTCCTATACTGTGAGGCCACAGCACCACTGAACCCTGTCAAACCAGATATGTTTCCTTTTTTTAGGTTGTTGCCCATTTTAAGGAGAATTGAGTCATCCACTAACTCATAAGATGAGACAATGGTTAGGATTTACAAAATATATTTTAGAAAGCATCTAGTCACTGCATATTTTCTGCTTCTCAAATAAGAGGCCATTTCATGTCTCAGCATTCTCTTAACAGTTTGGGTGACATCAGCCATGTACAAATGGGACATATTTAAATACTGCATTTGACAGGAATCCAGCTGGGGTTGGAGTATCTGAATATTGCACGGTCATTGAGAACGGGGGAAAATGTAAGCAGTCAGATAATGCAACAGATATCTTCCTTATGGTATTTGGCTCATGTTTATCCAGTTGGCATGGACTGAGCCCAGGGTCTACCCCAGTGGTGACAGCGATGTCCTCACCTTGGGAATAATGTCAGCAAGTTTCAAAGCCCAGGCTTGCTGCAAATGGGGTATTTAGCGTGAATCTTTCAGGAGGTGCAGCTTTCTGAAAGAGGAAGAAAGTGGAAGAACTGCTTCCACAGACTCATTGTTCTCCTCTTGGTAGTAACAAAGAGAATTTGATTATTTTTTTTTCCTCATCTCCCCACCCCCCCATCCCCCTCCACCCACCAAATGTTTCTGGTTACTGGAAGAAATCTGTTGTTTTCAGAGTATTTCTTCAGAGGTCCCTTCTGTGTTTCTTCATGAGTAGTTCTTGGCTCTTATCATGCTCTGTCAATTAATGGACAAATAAATATTGTTTCCACACTTAAATTTTCCTGCCACCATCTCATGTCTTCTCTCTTGTCGGTAATAGTGCCCCTCTCCCCGGAAAAGATGTCTTTAATTTCAATTACAGGCCTCCGGCCTCCTAGGCCCTTCATATGGTCAGGTCTCATTTACACTTTGCCCTGGGTTTAATCACAAAGCCATTGTAGTTGGGACTAATAGTGCTGCTCATTCTTTGTCTGTCGCTTTGGCGTGCTCTGTCCCTGGTTCTGCATGCCTTCGTTCAAGTTCAGGAAAAGTCTGAAGGGATTTCACACTTGAGAGGAATAGAATTGGTGAACCAGAGTAGAGGAGAGACCAGAAGAGGAGTCAAGTTTTACAAGGATGGAAAAACTATTTAAAATTTCTTGTAATGATCTAAGAAGAAGTGACTGACTTGTTTTATTAGTCAACTGCACGTTTAATTTCCTCTCTCTCTATGTTAATTATCCTGGCAGTTCTGGCTGGTGGTGTTACTGTGTAGCACCAGACGACTACCTTGGAGTGGTAAGGGTGTCTGGCACAGGGTTTGTTTTGTGCAGCTGCAGGCACATTCCGAACAGCAGAACTTGCTGCTGGGTTGATTATCATTTACTCTCAGTGCAGATTTTCTTTCCATAATGACTTAGTTATTTAAGACAGCTTGAAGGCTGCAGGTCAGGTTAGGTTTGCTGGACATCTTTGTTCTGCCTGTGTGCAGCTGAGAAGGACAGGACATTTTGTCCTGTGCCTAAACAAGATGCAGGTGCATTTCTGAAAACATGAGTAGGTCTTTCCTTCCATATGGCCTGCAGGAGCTTACTTCAGAGTGGGATGAAGCTAGGGGCTGCCCCTTATTGCTGAGACTAGTAACTTTAATATCCAGCTGTATTATATAAATATGTAACTTGGAAATGATTGGTATTTGAATCATGATTTGTCCTTGATGTCTCTGAAGCGTTTGTAGTGACCCATTTAAAGAATGAGGAGTTAACGTTCAGGTATGTTTAGTAGTTGAGATGTTTTAGAAGGCAGATTCTATCGTGGAACTGAAGAAGGAAAACACTTTAGCAATGATGACTTGTCTTTATTACATGGGGCATCTGCTGGGACACCAGAAGTGAACAAAAGTGTCTGCACCTCAGTCGCATTATAATGCATGTTCTCAAACACTGATTCTGCTAAAGTGCCCCACATTTAAACCTGATCATAATGTCTAAAATGTACTGTTGTTGCAGGAGCGGGTGAATTTGGCACGGCAGATTGAGAAGGCAGAATTTTTCAACAGTCGGGCCAAGCAGCACAACTCCTGGCTCCAGCAAGCTGCAGAGGCTCTTGAGATTGATCTTGATGATGACATGTTTATGGGCAAGTAGAAATGCTTGTTTATGGGTATGCTCAGTCGGTCTCATAGCACTCATGTCCAGAAGAAGCCCCACCATGGCACAGAAGCTCTTAAAACCTGCAGAGCAGAAGGGGAAGGAAAGGAGTATCATTACTTATATACATGGTGTTGCTGATGTTTTCAGGATGGTTGTGCAGTAGCTAGTGCTGGAGCTGAGGAGGTGAGGTGTGACAGTTCTGGCAAGTCGCAGACAAGTCCACATGTTGTAGGACAAGAACAGTTTAGCTTCTGGCAAACATTTTAGGGTAATCTAACAGCCCAGTATGTCCTGCTTGAGTCTTGTCCCTTCTGTGTCAAAAGAAAAAGCTGTTTCTCTGCTACTGCTTATCTCTCCCACCTCCCTGTAGTCAAGCAGCAGGACAGGAGCCTGACAGCTCTGTGTAGGAACACCCAGGAAGCACTAGCAAACACCAGAAATTATGTGAGCCTTGTGTAGGTTAAGTTGTGTGGGCTAAACGGCCAATACTTCTATTCATAAGTTGCAGAGACTTTTGGTGGTGTGTTAGAAGTAAATAATTTCTTATATTTTGAAAATTAAATGTTCTACAGGCTGTGCCTGAGAGAGTGTGTAGGGCTGTGCAACTACAGGTGCCTGTTAGTTCAATGCCATGAAGTTTTGCAATGCTCAGATGCACTGTAAAATGGCACATTGTGTTCAAATGTTACGAGCTGAAGGTATAATTTCCTGCCAGTTCTTTGAAGGCATGCTGAATAGGGGTGCTGCCTGGGTCATTTCAGCTTAAGCTGTTTCTAACTTGTTAGCTGCTAAATATGCAGATGCCTTAATTTTGAAGCATGTTCAGATTAATTTTTTTCTTTCCTTTATTCATGACTGGACTAGCTTGTTTTCAACCACTTTGCAAGCAAGTACTAATCGTCTCTGTCCAAAGTGTTCAGGAGTGCTCTCAGATAATTAGCACTCTGCTGTCTTGTTTTGATATAATCCGAGTATGCTGTGTTTTGAAATGAGTTTCAAAACAGCACATCCAATCCAAGTAAGTTGTGGCTCTCAAGTGAAGCACTTTGTAATTGCCACACAGAATCTTGCCAGATTCATGCTTTATAATTATTCAGTCTCCAGTTCTTCCATAGCTTGTTGGAAATCTCAGTCATTCCTCCCATAAATGATAATGCCTCTTACACTGTTACAAAGGATTTAGTAATGTCCTTTCAATTTATATTACAGCAACCCTGATTTCATTTATTCTCTCCAGTTCAGGCCTCTGACCATATTAACTGTTTCCAGTCTTTTCTATGCCCTTCTTTCTCCTATGTTATTAAATCTGAGGACCTTATTGGTTTTTTTTGTGTAAGGAGAAAAGGGTTTCCTGTTTTACAGGTGCTGAAATGAGGCATGCATAAAGTAACAAAATACACAGAAGAGGCTTCTGCCTGAGCTAGAAGCCCTGGGTTAATACTTTATCTTCTGGGCCGCCTTTTCTTTTGTTCCCGAGTCTGTTCTGGGTTGAGAGCCAACTGAATGATTTAGCAAAATGATACCTGGCGTGTAGTTACTCAGTACTCAGGATTCTTGATCTTGTTACCTTGTGGACAGCCTGGGTGATCTGAAAGTGTCACAGATGACTGGAAGACTGTATGGGAGTTGAGTGACCTTGTTAGAGAGAGAAGGATGAGATTAGCATCTGCCCCTAGCACAAGAAAGGCCTGGTGAAAGAGGCCAATGCAAGTTCTTCTCTTGTTGTAACATTCTGTATCTTTGATTTCTTCCCCAAGGAAGAAAAGCTAGTGAGCAAGAAGAAAGCCAGAAGCAAAAGATGCTGAAGGGGATGAAAAAGCAACTAAAACATATGTTGTCCCAGCCACTGTTTAAAGTCCTTATGAAAACCAAGTACCCAACACAGTCTGGAAAACTACTCCTGCCTCAGACATCAGTGGCTATTTCAGAATCTGCTCTGGGTACCGTGTCCAAACAACAAGCGAAGAAGAAGAAGAAATCAATAAAATTAAATTAGATGACTGAGCAAGATCACTCAGTGTGACGGAAGCAAAGACAATCCTTATCAGAGCTGTCAGTGCTTATGGAGGAACT
The DNA here is from genome assembly GCF_947461875.1 of Haliaeetus albicilla. Lineage (NCBI taxonomy): Eukaryota > Metazoa > Chordata > Aves > Accipitriformes > Accipitridae > Haliaeetus > Haliaeetus albicilla. Next base: position 17,487,993 of record NC_091487.1, read on the forward strand.
CAGCTAGAAGACACGTATTATTAGAGGATGTTGCCTGTGTCTTGGTTGTGCAGGCACAAAGCAAAATGTTGATTTAAAGGGCTCTGTTAACGTGCGGTTAGTTACTGTTGAATCTTGTCTTGGATTTTGTTTTCTTACGTTCTTACTTATTTTTTCTTAGTCTCTGTATTAATAGAAGTTAATTATTTTTGAAATAGTTCTGTTTATTGCTCCTTTTTGTGAGATGGGTAAAAGTTACTGGGTAAAATTCACTGTGGGCATACTCTAATGATAAAATTTGGTTTGAATTTTAATGTCCTTAAAGGAAAGGGGAAGGTAGGCTGTATATAGTCCGAGTACAATCTGAGCTGGTGGTAATGGGAGGTTTGGCTTTTAGTGCAGCCAGTTCAGTGAGAAAGGCAGCAAATACAGGTAATGTTACCAGCAGGTCTACAATTCTGGTTATGGAAATCTCTCCCAATTTTCTTTCTCCTCTGATAATATTTCTCTCTTCTGTTCTCCGCTGGGTCTAATTCCCTTAGTCCTGTGTTAATATGTTTTAGAATGGGCAAAAAAAGTTAAGGTGGCAATGGACCAGGACTGACCTTGGGAGATGTGTAGAGTTTTGAAGGAATAAGTGTTGCTACTCATTGTTTTATTAATTAATATTTGGAGTAAAGTCTGTATTTGAAAACATGTTAGAACCATGACCTTTGCTTTAATGGAAAAGGTGATGATGTTGTGAAATGTCGATTGCTTCATGATAATTATGCTTTTAAATCATTTTAATCTGACCTGGGCAAATAATTTTTAAAACTATTTTTAAAAATATGTCAGAAAAATATATTTTGAATTTTTCTTAAATTATATCTGCTATAAAACCCAAAGCCTGTGTCTGTTTTCAGTCACTTGGGATTTCTAAATTCCTCATGCCTGCTAAGCGCAAAGCACATCAGCTAAGGAGATGGGAAAAGCACCCAAAAGGTAAGACATAGCAGTGGGATCTGTATTGGTGGGAGCACAGGGAACCTTCACCTGCCAGCTCTAGATTGGGCTGAGATTTTGGGGGTTTTTTTCTCATACAGTATAGAACCAGTGTCACTGCCATGATAGGAGGCATCAGTTTATTCAGCTAGTCAAAGAGAAATTTGTGGAGTTCAGTGCCCCTTCCAACCACTTGCCAGTTACATGGTAATAGCAAACTCTTTAGTCTTTCATCTGTGTAAATAATTGAAGGCCCCTCTACTCCCCCATCTCTGGAGGGCTTTTCTCTTGCTTCCTCGCATTACTGAAGAGGTGTGACAATTTAATCATAAGCATACAGAGCTTATCAATTATGTATGAAGCTTTCCTTGCAATGCACTGTCTCATGCCCTTTGGAGTAGAGGGAGGAAGTTTTGGAGGGGGAAGAGATGGTAAGGTTCCGTTTCCTCACCCATGTGAGAAGATGACTCCATCTTTGGAGTTAATGTGACATCTGAAAAATAAAAGCAAGAATTTAAAGAAAGTTCCTTGTAAGGAGAGCCGAAAAAAGGAACTGAGCGAAGGTAAGCATGCCTTCATTCCTTTTCTGTGCCATTTTAATCACATTCTTACATTACACAAAGGAAACATGCATTGGTTTTGCATCCCTGAAGGGACTGAAGACCAGGTGGGCCTTTTCTGCGTCTTGTGATATATTTCTGCTTATGATTCATCAGCAAAATCAAGGCTGGATCCTGACACAAGAGCTCTGCATTTCCTCCCTTGTCTGAAAATCTGCGTGAGGTAAGACAGCTTTGGCAATTTCTAATTCCACGTAATCATGAGGAGAACTGAATTGGGGGAAAGTGAGAGTGTTGTTATTTCGTCTCCATCACTGCTGTGAAGTTTTTCAGTTTTTACTGTGTTTAACAACCTAGTTCTCACACTCCCACTCCTCTGTCTGGCCCTCAGCCTACTGTCTTGCTAAGTCTCCCCAAGGTGGAGCATGACACTTCTGCTCTCTTCCTCGCCTTCTTCATGCTCGCTTGTGGCGTGCTCTGCTGCTGGTTTTCTCCTGCAGCCTCTGCTGTGCTCAACATGAGCTCTCAATGCTTAATCTACTGATGCTGCACCCCCACAGGAGCTCAAGCTGAGCCTGGACCCTAAATATATCTCAGTGTCTTAAAAAGAATACTTGTCTAGCACTCTGAAAGCTCTCTTGTGGCTGCATGCTTTGCCTTGTCCTTATCTTAACAGGATACCCCGAGTCTTCTACCTAGAGGAAAAACCCTATACTTGCTTTAGCTAATTTAAACAAATTATTAAACTGTAACTGGAAAATATTACCACTTAGCTGCCCTCCTCCAATGTGAACAAGGTTACTGCAGGAAGAGAGGAACGCAAAGGAGAATGTTTTCTCCAGTTCTGATCATTTGCATGTGTCTCACTGGTGCAAATTAGACATGAAAAGTTTTACATCAAGTATATATGGGCAATTTAATTTTAGTATTTAATGAAATATGTAGCATCGAATGGTTTCTGGAATGCTCTAGTGGCACAGCAGTTATGCTAAGGCCTCAAACAAGTAATCGTGTGTTCTGTGGCAGCTTATGTCTGCTAAAATACCCATTAATTAAAGGACTAATTAAGTCTATTTAGGCTGTCACAGCAACTTCCAAGTAGATTAATAAAAGCATGAGTTCAGCAGTGTTGGTAGGGGCCAAGCTGGTACAGAACAACCAGTACTATATAACAGAAAACTGAAAACCAAACAGCTTCTGAGTCTTCATTTTTATTTTGTGACCACGTGGGGCCAGTTGACCTCATCCTTGCCGCAGAGTTCCTGGTCTGCCATACGCCTATCAAGAGAAGGAAAAGTCCTTGTAGTTTAAGACATCTGCTGAGGAGATTGTTTGGGCAGGATCTCACATGCTGGACAGCAAAGTTTCCTGACACTCCCCATGCCTTTTCTTTTTCCTCCCCTGCATGTTAATAAAACAGTAAGTTAGCAAAGCAGAAGCTGGAGTGCTGCCTTGCCGTATGCCAGCAGCCTGGGCACACGGCTGGCCATGGGGCACAGGGGAGGTTATTTGCACCTTACTGAGAAAGGGCTGGGTACTACACGCTTACCACAGTCAGTCTGTGTATCCAGGTCCCTAAGGGGGAAGGAAGATAGGAAAAGGACACTTTCTGATGATCTTGCCTCATACTGCCTGGCACCAGGAGGAAGATCTGGTAAGAAACACTGTGTTTTCTTGGGTGTTAAAACACTCACTGCTTTGTCCTGTGCTAGCAGGGTGCGTTTTGAGTGCCTGAGCAATTCCAGGTTGTTTGAGTGGCTTGGTGAAGGAAGGAGCTCAGAAGTCCATGGGTTGGGTGACTGGTAACAGACCGATAATGTAGCCAGCAATAATATGTAAGTACTATCCAATAGTCCTTGCAGAGAAGTAGGATGTTGTCAGAGGTCATAGGATTGGGGAGAAGAAAGGAGGCACCAGACAGAAGGACTGTCTTTTAGGAAATGGTCCTGATGCTGTAACCCTCTATAGATCCCTTCCATGCCCCCTTCTGATACTCAGGCAGATGTTGTCTGGTATTTTTCTGACCTGTGTGAGATTTCCCATTCCAGGTTCCTTTTGTGAAAGGTACTTTAAGGCGTCAGTGTTTTCTGAAGTCAATCAAAAGCTCCTCCTGGGGTTGGCCTTGCAGAGTGCGTAAGAAAGAGGAAAATAATCTGTGACTCCTGAGGGGAGTTCATTAGCCTGGGGAAGCAAGTGAACAGAGCTGCTTTGCTTGTTTGTCTTGGAGTTCAGCAGCTCTTGCTGTGAAGCTGGAAGAAATTGTAGCCTGTTTCCAGAGCAACCAACTTTAGGTGGTACAAACTGCCTAATTTCTGTAGGTGGGGGCTGTACTTACAGAACACAGACCCAAATCCTGGGTTGGAAGAGGAAAAAGGGCACTGCAAAGTGCACAGGGGCTTTAGTACCGCAGGGTTAATTAGAGTTCTGATGTTCTTTTATTATTGGTGTAATTATATCAGTCTAATCAGTAGTGTGGATGCTTTTATAGGAGTAGAGTTTATTTTCCTTTCCCCATGGGAGTACCTGTACCAGTATAAGCAATTTTAGTATTGACAGGTGTTACAGATTTATGCACGCTAGCCAGCATAAGCGGGTCTGACCCTAGGATCCCTCTGATTAATGTGAAGTCCAAGTGAGGTTTCCAATTCCTCTTTTATTATTTCTCAGGTTACAACTCGAGCTGGGTGCCTCTGGAGAGGGACCCCTACCGCAGATCCCACCCCTCAATTATACCCGTACCACCCAGCACTCGATCCCCCAGTCCAGTCACTTAATTCTGGTTGGTGTTCTCTTGATTTCTTGGTTTTCACTGTCGCTGGGCTGGCCTTCTTCTGAAGTTACATCATTGTCTTGGAATTGTTTCCTTGGTCCTTATCTTCTTCATTCTGCTCACATCTGCTGGATTCAGCTAGTTCTGTGTTAACAGCATTAGTTTTACCAAAAATTTTACTCTCAGTCAGCTCTTGTGGCCTAAGGCTTCAACTGCTTTAGCTACTAGCGCTAAGCTGCTAATGCTAAACGAGGCTATTCAGAGAGAAGAACAGTTAATCAAGTTTCTTCTATAACACAGGAATATAACCCTATTAGATTTCTGTACCAGTATTGGTAATAACAGTGCTGTAAGGGGCAAGGTATAAAGTGCAGTCATTTCAGACTGTTTCTTACAGTTGTTACTTCTAAGCTGGCTCAAGTGAGGTCATTTCCATCCTCTCAGTTCTGAGATGACCTCACAGTGTGGTTTTCTTGGCAAGTTAAAAAATTTGTGAGAATTAAATTTGCTGAAATATTTCTCACTATTTTTTTCTTTGTTTTCCTAAGTTCTCAAAATCTCCTAAGGTCCAGCTGGAAAAAAATTATTCTTGCACATATATACATGGAAAAACATGATTGGAAAGTATGTCCCTCTCATCACAGAAGTTTTAAAAAGTCTATTTTCTAGTACATCATTCAATTATATATGTATACACATACACAATGTAACCTAGCTTTTAGCTAATGCAACTACATATATTTATGTAAGAAAAAGTACTGTCATTAGCTCAACCCCCAGGAGTTGTCTCATTCATTAAAGAAATGAAGTACACATTTACCAAATGATAAATAAATGTGAGAAAATGTTGTCATCACATCATTTCAAAAGGAACAAGAAAATCTCAGTGTTCAATCTCAACTAAATCTCAGCCAAAATAATGTACCTTCCTTTAAGCCTTGGAACAGGATCCCTGAGACTGACTTACCTTTCTTCGTCCTATTTGCCACCCAAGGACAACAAAAATGACAGTGGTTTGTTGGCAAAAAAAAAAGGAAAAGAAGGGAATCAAGACCTGATATTTGGAGCATAAAAACCAGGACAGTTTTATCAAGTTGAAATTCTATGTTGTTTTCTCCTATTTAAAATCTGATCAATGACAGCACAAAAATAAGCATTGAGTAACATTTCTCAGGAAATGTTTTATTTTAAAAGAGTACCATCATTTATCCCAGCACTTTTCTGTACACGAAAGTCTGGGTGTTACCAATAGCCAGGGGCAGCTTTCTGCTTGCAATGAAGTAAATGTTTGCATTTTCCATTATACTTCATTACACTGGAATGCTTTATTATTTAAAAAAAAACAAAAAAAAAACCAAACCAAAACCTAGACTAGGAAAACTGCCTCTTGTAAGGCATCAGTCTGACTGAGAAAGGTTTATCTGCTGTATGTCAGTGGAAGCTGTCTTTGTTATTCCTGCATTTTAATTAAACTGTTCCTCATAGACAGAGGGTTAAACCAGAATTCAGTTTGTGATGAATTACAGCCTCCCAGAGCTGGGTTACAGTGCAAAACCAAACAGCCATGAGACACTGGTTCCACTGCTGGGCAAACAATGCCATAAATAAACATTCCTGCTCTTTAGCATACTTATATTTCTGACTATTTTATATGCCCTGAAAAGCAAGGCAGGCTTTTGAATACATGGCATCATTTCCCCAATAGAGGACTAATGCACAGGTACACACAGGGCTGGTAAATGTGCTTTGCTCTACCAGACAGCCAAAGCGGAGGAGTTAGGGAGGAGGGAGTTCAAGAAAAAAAAATTCTGTGACTTTGCAATTGCTAGAACTACATGTTCTCCCTCTCTGCTTTGTTTTTTAAGCTATCAGCATAACTTTTCAGATGAGTTAATGTGAAAAGTAAACACTCATTTAGAAAAACTGATTAAATACCTTAGAGTGTTGGGGGGGAACTGGATTCGAGTGACAGCTTTACAAGTGGTGCTTGCCAGTTCCTGACAGCTCTCATTAGTTACTGATCCAATACTATTAATACAGCCAGAGCTGCTGGGTGCGGACTGGGCTTCTCTGTGCTGGTTGCTTAACAAGCATCAAGCAAAAGATTGTCCAAGTCCCGTAAGCCTGAGCCCATTTGAGTGTCAAACCATTTGTCATTTTAAAACCCCGGGAGTTCAGCAGGCTGCAGTGTCTAGGAGGTAGACAGGCATCTTTCTCAAAACATTAAAAGAATTCTGGCTTTATCTGGTGAAGGGTGGATATCAGGCATTGTGTTCGTGTGCCCCTTGCACAAAAATGCCACGATACTTCAAAAACTTTTCTCAGGCTCTTGAAGGAAACCTTCAAATTCAAAAGGCTGCTGCTGTTGTGAGAAGTAAACAGGTCTCTCTGCTTTAGCCATTGGCTTTATCCATCCTGGCAAATCTGATAGTACATTTTTCCCTAACCAGCACTGAATTTTAAGTAAATAAACTCACTTTGCTGTTGGATTATAAAGTGCACAGCACATTGTAGCAGTGGATAAATTGAGAGATAAGCTGGTACAGTGATTAACTCCCGTATTAGTTGCACACAGAGGTCTCTTATGGAGATACTGTTTTGTCCCATGAAGAAAACTTAATGAGAGTGATGCTTCTGTGAGCAGTTGTTATTCTGCTTGTGGACTCCTACCTCCTCCTTGCAAGAAGGAACTGAAATATGGTAAGATGAAAGGAAGCGCCTTGCTCTTCTCTCAGTTCTGGTTCAGTATCATATCTCCCAAGTCCCTCACCACTGGCTGTAGTTACCACCCCACCTTTCTGCCCCAGTTTCCTAGGCATTATCACAATAACAGAACATGAGTTGTTACTCTGTCTGTTGTTGGTTCTTACCATGGCTCAATATAAATCCCTATCAATCCCTCTCTTCTTTCTACATTTGCAGTTTTCTGCATATTTATTTATTCAGCTTTTGCACTAAACCCAAGTCTTGCCAGGTGTTGTTGCATTGCAGCGATTGAGAAGACAAGAAGAGTTCCTGAAAGACAATAAATACTCACAGTAACTACATTCCTGATAATTCACTTCATGGAAACAATAACGGAGCAAACATCTAAGTTGTTAAAATGTCTCTTGTTAACATGGTATTTTTTAAAAAATTCACAATAGGACATTGCTGTTTGAATTTAAGCCACTAATGCTAGGGGATTCCTAGTCCGGGTGGTGCATTTCCCTTCAGTGTCTTCCTCTTCCAAGCAAAATCCTCTGTACCTGCCTGTCGGCTCCTCTCTGGAAAGAGCCTCTTCAATAACCCTTTTCCCAAGCATGCAAGAGCATGCTAAGGGGAGCTAAGAGAGGCCCTAAGCTTGGCCTTTCTTCCTGTTAATCCAACGTTAACGCAATAGCTATTTATATTGCAGAGACCTGCCATGTTTCCTCCCCTGTACAGCTAGCATACCTTGCCGCTGAGCGGAGCGAAATGCCGACTGCTCCTCCCGTCACCCTCCCACTGGTGACAGCTCTGTGTCAGAGCTGGCCTCTGCTGGCACCTACCTCCACCTCACCGCGGCAAAGAGGAACAGAACTGGGGGAAGACTTGGGACAGACCAAAACATTGACACAAAAAGAGAGAGGAGGGGCTTTTCTGGGACATTGGGGCTTGTTTCTGCTCTACTTCAGGCTCCACTGGCCACAGCTGTATACAAGTAGGAAAGTTTCCTGGAGTCTTGCTGATTTCTCAGAGTATTACCTTTGCCCACATTTTGTCCCATTTTCTGCAACTGGCTGTTGCTCCTTGGCTTGTTTCTCTACAGGAAGGAGTTTCTGGCCAAGCCGCTGATCCGTCTGGCTGTTGGTAGAACAGAGCTGCAGCCACCAGCCGTGCTGCGGCATCGCCTGGAGGCGCATCGGGCAGGGGTGCTCGTCTTCAGCACCTCTGCTGCACGTTACTCACTGCCTTAATGCTGTGTTCAGCTGCTCGAGCCCTAAACACAGCAGCCTGGCTGTGCCGTCTGGTTTTTTTCAGCCGTACTAAAAGCATCACATGGCATTAAAGATGTTTCAGGCTGTTGTGTGTAGCAGCTTTGATATGCTTTTAGGTTCCCATCAAAACGTCAGTGCCGTTTGCAGGAGTTTTACTTAGCAAGTGACTCTCCTGTTTTGCACGTGTTAGGCAGAGCTCACGGACACCTTGTGTGAACAGGTCAAAGGCCTGCCCAGGCCAGTACCCTGGCCCCTGCAGGAGGCAGCAGGTTCCGTATTTCAGGGAGCATACCGATGCTCTGCAAACATCAGGGAAGGACTTTTCTGTAATCCTTAAGCCTTTTTTGTGTCTTCTGAAGCCATGCAGATGCGATGTCAGATAAAATGCTCTATTATTTCTATTGGCTTGGAAAAAAAAAATCAAAACTCTGTTGTCTCGCTTAAACAGTTATAGTAAAATTTAGACTAACTGGAATTGGTGGGTTGGGGGGGGGTGATTTAGTGTTGGGGTTTTTTTTTCCTTCCTCTGTGTGTGTGGTGACTTTTTAGATTAAAACATCTAGATGATCCTTACAAAATTCTCTGCTACAGCAGGAACCACCAACACCAAAGATGCCTTTTTTCCTTCGCTCTCTTCTGGTCACACGTAGTTTTGGCATCTTGTACTGAAGATCCTGTTCGCTGCCAATAGGTGAGTAAGGGTTTTGTGGGCTCTGATAAGCAGAGGCCATCATTCTCATGCAGACCTGTCTGAATAGAGGCTTATGAAAGCTGTGATTAAATAGAGGCTTATTAATTAGAGAAAAGGCAAACATATTAAGGCACATCATGCTTGATTTACCTCTGGAATAACAACTGCAACATCAGTTTTAATGGACCTTTGTGTTTTCTCTCAAGAGGGAAACATCCAAGTGCTTTGAAGTATGTAAAAAGACATTGATGGAGTTTTGAACGCTTTCTGAGTTGAATTTCATTGCATAGTTCTCAGAGGGCAAAACTACAGCACTTTCTTTTTGTAGGTAACAGGAAAAGAGATGGGCAGAAGCATCTTCCCTGTGTTCGTCTCTCCCTAGTGTTTAAGGACTTGACGATTGTGTGCCTATGGATGCAATAGACTTTGTGATTCTTCCTTCTCAGGTGTATCTTTACCCAGCTAAAGTTATTAGCAATTAGCCAACTAATGACTTTCCAGAATGTCTTTATCACAACCATGGGCTGCTCCAAGCGGGACGTTTCGGTAGTGAGGCCGAAGGGACGCTAGATGGCACAGAAGCACTTGCAAAGCGGGAGGGAGGCTGGGCTGGGCTGGGCTGGGCTGGGCTGGGCTGAGCCTCGGGCACCCTCCCCTCTCCCGGGGGCCGAAGCGGGGCCGCTGCACGGCAAGCGGCGGGCGGCAGACGGAAGGGACTGGGACCTTGTAATTACCAGAGTAATTGTGAACCGTCGCTGTGATTGATACCCTCTGCTTCGTTAGCCTCGGCAAGAGGTGTCGCGGGCCAAGTTTATGTATCCGTAAATGTTCCTCTTTGAGGCTCGCGGGGGAAATGAGGAGCATTGGGTATTTGCACAGCCCCTTTTACTTGCCCAAACTTCCTTTATTTTGGTAACTCGTTTCTCTCAGCACCAAGAACATGAAGCAGCTAGACTTTAGCCTCGCTTAAATGCTGTCTTTTGCATCCGTTTTGCTCTTGTGCACTCATGTTGGTCTGTGTACGTTCAGTCCCGGAGATGAAGGTGATCACAGTTGTCCTTTGTACTCAGATGAACAAACCCCTGTTACCGTTCCAAAGCTGTCCGGACACAGCACTTCTGGATTGTTTTCCCCATCTGCCTCCTGCCTGAAACAAGGGTATTTTAACTCTCCACACTTTTATTGGTCAGTGGCCTCAGCAGACACCTCTTGTGGGTTTCTTTTTTTCGGAAATCTCGCTCAGATACATCACTCATTGGTACTTACACTCTATAGACTCCTAATTGCGTGGGTGCACTGGGTGCGTGCAGTGGGGCTGTTTGCCAAGCACATCTTGGGGGTGGATATCCACAGGTATGACCCAGAGGTGGCATTGCTACCCTCTGGTGGGCTTCCCCCAAGAAGCTGAAGCAGCTGGATCCCAGTTTGCTCAAGTTCTGCTGGTGCCTGCAAAAGTACAAACCCAGGGAAAAGCTGTCAGGATGGGCTCTCCAGCCAAGTCCCCATGTCCCTCTGGGGCATTAGGCACAACCATGAAAGACAGCAGGGGATGCTGCCCACAGCACCTGCCCTCTCCTGGCTTTAGTTTCTTGGTCTTCCTCTAAACACTGACAGTGGAAGAAGCCAGGCCATAAAAAGCGTGAAACAAATAGAGCAAGTACAACGTCTGCTTGCACCTGATAAATGCTCCCATTTTTCAGCAAACAATGATTTAGGGATTCCCACTTCTTCACTTAGTCTCACACTGCAGTCCTGGAAAGCCTGTTCGAGAGTTACAAGAACCCTTTTGTGGGATGACTGAGCTGCAGCAAGGTTGCAAAAATATGGGAAGCTGCTAGATTCAAGTCATGACTGTTACAAATATGGAGGATATTAAATTTAAGAGGAATCTACCAGATACTTGGTCTTAATTGTTACTCTTGAGCTTCATAAGCTTTTATACAGTCAGTGCTCGTATTCAGTTTTATGTACTTCTGTTGCCTGAGAGTAAATCAGTCAGTACTTTTTTGCTGTCAGTATTCAATGTTTTCAGTAGTTTTCCCAGTTCGTAGGGCAGAAGCCCTACTTAAAGTTTTCAGTTCCTGCTCATGTTCCTATGAAGGGGTGAGAGTATGAATCAAAAGTAGGCTGGATTTAATGCAATCCTTAACATCAAACACTATCCAGATTTAATTCTCTCTAACACATTCACTGAGTGACAGTCAAATAACACAAAGATGCTTCTTCAGCTAGGAAACTGAACTGAACTACGATTACACATGTTTAATCCTATAATGTTGATATGATAAGTATCTTGTTTTAATGAGATACACATGTACCAATTCTGTAGCTGCTGAGGGCATGCAGCCGTTTGGCAATAGGCTGATTTGTGAAATGCAGGAATTGCTGTTGTGGATTGCAGCAGTAGACCAGCTTCCATCTCTGACAGCGGTCAGAAGCAGCTGTTGAGAAGGAATATTGCAAAAAAACCCAACAACTGGCAACAGGAAGATGTAGGTTAATCAGTCCACCATAGAGGTCTCGCACTGATCCCAGAAATTAGAGACTGGAGTAATCTTTGAAACACAAGATTCTTCATGTCTGGTGTACTTCATGAGAGACTGATTTTTATCCTATTCTCTTCCCATTCCTTTCCTTCTCTTTCCCTTGTCCCTGGAGAATATATTTTGGGTGGAAGAGATATGGTTGTTCTATGCAGAACACAGTACGTGATGGGAAAAAAATCTCTTTTGAGGATGATGATCTTGCTTCATGAATACAAACTCTTTTTTTAAGCAGATAGTTTTGGAAATAGATACAGCTTCATCAGATTGCTATCTCACTAGCTGACGCCTTTTTATTAGTGTAAAAATAAAACACAGTCTTCTTGCTGCCTTTTCCATTAAGTAATTAAATTGATAGACACTATACAAAATCTTGTTTATGATTTCAACATTCTTGATGGCTTTTTATACTCACTTAACAAAATCAGTCTTGCTTAAAAAATATAAAACTTCAAGTGTTTGACCCCATTGCTCTAATAATGAGTGAACTTCAGATTAAGTTTCAACAGTATAAAACAAGATTTTAATTGCTTGGTTTGAACCAAATCTGTATTTGTCTCTGTCTTGGATCTTGGGCTTGGTATTCTGTATATTACTGTATGCCTTTGACCTCTCTCCAGCATAGGGTCCCTGCATGAAGCACTATGTGTGCAGGTAGTAAGCAGAGCCAACCAAAAAGTGAGAGGTCGTGGGAAATCTTTAGTTTTTTTATAAAAAAAGCTGGGTTTGATCCAAATTGGGTGAAAACCAACATTTTTCTGAATTTCCAGCAAACAGAAGCCTCCGCAGTCTGTGGCATGGCTGGCTGGAACTGATACACTTGTAGTTCCACTGCTAACAGCATCTGCCAGTGCCCCAAGCAGCTGCAGGAGGCTCCCGAAATCCCCACGCTGGGGCAGACCTGCTGGCATGTCAGAATCCATCAGCCCCAGGGTGGGTGTCAGGAGCACTTGTGCTGCAGCCACAACCTGTCAAACTGCCTCAGCTTCAGTAAAAATTTATCAGTTAGACCATTGCCTCTTTTACCAGTAAATGCATTATTTTGTTCTACCTTAATTTGGCTGATCTGAGGTTAACTGATGTTCCTATCCAGGCTTTCTAGTCCTTTAGGAACACAGTCCTTAGCACCATGTATTTGCTGTTCTCATCATCTCACTGCTATTCTCCGGGATATCCAAAAGGCGCTTCTCCACTTAGCTATTCCAGGCACCTTGGAAGCTGGCAATGCCACCATCTGTATGGACGAGTCCTCTTCCTGCAACCAGTTATACTAAGGAAGGCAGGCTTCCGAGGCGGTGGTGTGAATTTACCATTACTAACAGTCTGGTTACTGCAAGTGTCTTAACTGCAAAGCTTCTGCAGTTTTTCAGAAGCCTTAGTGGATTAGCCTTAATATTCCATTAATATTCTTTTACACTTTTTTCTTTTGTGCTGTTGCTTAATTGCTCCCAAAGACTGTGGCCACTTCATTTTTTTGAACGTAAGATTTTAACTTGAAGTTGTTGTTCAGTTTTTGCAATAGAGTTTAAATACGACCAGTCAATTAGCTCTCCAAATCAGCAGTTTTAAGTCAGCACAATTACTTCCACTGTATAAGGCAGTAAGCTTACTCTGCTATAATATGGATAACTATGTGATATAGGAAGCACTTTATAAGTAACATGCCTGCTTTGCATTTCTGCATTATGCATTTTTATCCCAATGTATCCCAAGTCACCAATATATCCTAAACTGAACCATGCAAGCTATTGTTCTCAGGGAAGGGAAGACCACATCTTAGGTCACGACAGTCCTCCTGACTTTCAGAGGAAAGAAAAAGTTCAAAGCATCCATCCAGATGTAACACAGCTGGAATGGTACTGATGCCCCATTATATCCCCATTTCACTGAACTGGTAAAGCCAGCGTTCAGTGGTTTCTTAATAGCATTGTTAAACACTTCTCTGATTCAGAAGTGTATTGATTTCTGTGTACCAACATGGAATGTAGCTACTGCTCACTGTAAAATGGGGTTAATTCTGGAAATAGGCTTGGTAGCAGTGGCATGGGAGAGAACCTACACAACATTAATGCAAACTTTCTACAAATAACCTTGCCATCCTCCTGAGGCCCACACTAAAAACAAACAGCTTTGCCAGAGCCTGGAAAAGTCTAATTCTTCTTTTAACTTGTGTCTTTTCACATCATAAAGCAGTCTGGAGATTTCAGACCTACCAGCTTCTGCCAATGATCTATTAAACGAGAAACAACCCTTTCATGTAGAGAGCAGAAAATGAGCGGTTGCTTGCATGATCCTGTTTTAGGGAAAGAAGATAAAAATGTGGCATAACCAGTCAGATAAGCTGTGCTGCCCAAGCTTTGGTTACTGCTTTCTTCCATTGCCCGAGATGTGAAATTTTGATGCTAAGCAAGATCTTTTCCGAATTCCCAGCAAAGCTGTTTGTTCCCTGTAGAGAGGCCAGTCGTTAGTTCAGGATCTGGATGGTCCTGCTCTCCCCATCCCTCTCCCCTCTTTCCTCCCTTCCTCTTGCCAAGTAAACAACTACAAGCCTCAGCAGGGTCACCATTTACTTTCTCTCTACAGATTCTGGCTGGCTGCTGGAGAAAAACTATGGCTCTAAACTGACTGTGACCAATGATAAATCACAGAATGGGTCTCCTTTTCAGTTGTGCTGAATCCCCTTTGAATTGCTCCAGCAGCAAATGCACCTGCTCATGTCCTTTCTGAGACGGGTTCTCCATGGTGGGTATAGCTGCAGAACCACCTCTTCTGCTGGGGGATGCCCGGTGGGGAAGGGGAGCGGAGGGCTGGGAGTCTGGTGATCCCTCTTCAGCCCAGATAAGCTGGGCTAGCATCAACAGCATGTCCATCCAGTGGGCAACGATGAGCAGCTGAAGGCAGAAATCTCCATGGGAGCTGGAATAAGACAGTGGGGAACTGCAGGTGAGGAATAGCAGCACTTGGTTGCCGCTGCCCTGCACCCAGAGCTGCTTGGGGCCAGTGAAATTGGTTGCATTTTACACACTGCACAGGCTAAACAAAGGTGCAAAGAGGAGGAATGAGATGTTTCTGAGTTTTGTCCATGTAATTGTCAGTGCTTCTGATTTATGCCAGAGGAACCAAGTCCAGCGTGGGCACCATTCTGCCCTCGTAGGCCTGTCACAGAAACAAAGACCACAGCAACTTCAAACATTTGGTTTTCTTATAGAAAAGGGATTCAGGGTGGCCTGAAGAAAAGAATAAGGAAACAAAAATGATATGCAGCAGTTTACAGTTTTAGCTGAAATCCTTTGACACATTTTGGTAGGAGAGGGGAAGCGAGGGAAATTGTTGCTGAAATGGAAATGTCTCATTCAGTGGAAAATTCTGACTTAATTTCCAAAACCATGAAAGACTGCAGTCAAAACAGGAGCTGTAATGCCTCCTAAAAGTCGCATTTTACATTTGCAGCTGTCATTCTCATCGTAGGGCTGGGATCCTGAGATGACCCTTCAGCGTCCTCACCCTGGGAAGCCCTGACCTTTAGTCTAGTCTAAAGACCCCGTGACTTTCATTTTTCAGGTATTTACATATCTGTTGTACTATCTCAAAGGGCAGTTACATTTTCTATCAAAACCCACATTTTTGGAAAGTCTTGTTTTCATTCAGAAGCAGTTTCAGCATTAGCAGTGCCTATTAGCAGTGGTTCTGTTAACAAGATTCACTCCCGGACTGGTGCATGGCAGCCTTCTCTGTGGGACTGCTGCTTTGTCCTTTCATCTGCACGAAGCTGGCTTTATCCGCAGTGATAAACATGGGAGGTGAGACCCATGCAGCAGTCTTGGGCAAGGATGCTAGGAGAAAAGAGAGGGTGCCAGCAGATGGGCAGAGGCAGCCAGAATGAGTAGGGTGTACCCAGTCACATTTTTAAGTCCCAGTGAAGCTGATCACGTAAGATACCCATGATACTACCCACGGTAAATGAAGCCTTGCAGAGCTCTGTGGTGCTGGCTGTCCCTTCCATTGGCAGAGCACACTGCCCCTCAGCTGACTGACCTGGACAGAGTTACTGGGGTCATGTTTTCACATGCATAAACTGTTCTTCAATCATTTCTCTTAACACATCAGCAACAAAAACACTTGCCTTCCTCAGGCCTTTAAACACTTTCTTATTTTCTTCTTCATCTTACTGTACAACTCAGTTTGCTGTCGGTTGTTGTTCTGACTTTGTCCTGGGTTTGTTGTACAGTAGTTTGTTGTAAAGGGGATGTCTTTTAAAGGTTTCTAGGCTGTGAACTGAGCTTTGATAATTCCTATTTATCAAACACTATCAGCTTCCAAGTACTATTGAATTGAGCCTTCAACACCAAAGGACAATCCATGTCCTCCAGATGAGCACAGGTGGGGTGGTTTTGTTTTGGGGTTTTTTTATACCTGTACAGCCCATGGGGGTACTGGTTCATTTGGGGTCTTTAACTGTACAGCAGCACTATAAGTAGTAACTATAGTATCAGAAAATCATTAAAAAATCTGAAATGTGGAACTTAGCAGAATCTGGGGTGACTGAGTCAGTGAACTGCTACATCACACTTTTCTGAAAGAATAAACAATTGCTATTTGTTTTCCAATGGACTGACTGGATAGATATGGGGCTGTGGTACCAGCTGGAGAAAAGGTATTTTTCTCATCCTCTGTGTGAGCAGAAGGCAATTTTCATACAAAACGTCATCCAGGGCAGTCCAGTGAGCAGCCCGGTCCTATCCAGCTCACTGTCTTGTGCTTTGGATGAAGAGCCATCTCTGCTGCACCCTCCCTGGAGAGCATGGGGGGACCAGAGACAAGCCTCTCACCAGCAAGTGCCTATCCAGGTTCTTGGCACCATGAGTTCCCATCTCCATGTGGCTTTAAGGGACAGCCACGTTGATATGAAGGTGGGATTATTCTGTTTCGGGCAATGGTATTACATTGCTCCCTGCTAGCGGCTTTCCAGATTGAGAGGGGGTTTGAAATGCATGTGACAATACAGTGCCTCTTGTGAGAGGAATGCGCTGCTGGGAACTGAGAAATGCAGGTTCAAGTCCCCAGTGTCCCACGTCAGCTATTTAGCATGATTTAGCCAAAAAAAGACCTGTGAAGAGGGACCTGATCCCAGAGCTGGATACTTGGTTCCCTTTGCTCAAAAACCCCACACTCACTGTAAGGTATTACCTAAAGATTGCTGCTAGCGACATTATGGAAAGAGTTTGCGTGATCTCCCTTACCTTCCTGTAGCTTGGGCAGTGGATTTGGGATTGAAGGGAGGTGGTGTTTCCACCAAGGAACCAGGGCCACCGGCTCCCAGCCCTACACGCAGCCAGCCCCAGAGCAGAGCAGAGCAGCAGTCACTGATTTTTTTAAAGCGCTGCAGCACAGGGACACCGTGTTCATCTCTTATCAATGGCATGGTGATTAGAAAAGAATCTGAGGCTCTTTCCCTGTCCTCAGGTTGATAGGTCCAAATTACTTTTCACGGCAGGGCCTGGGCAAAGGCGAGGTGGAGGCAGCACCAAGCCCTGCTTCGGCAGCTGCCCGGGGTGGAGCTTGGGATTCACAAGGCGGGAAGGGAGCAGGATCTGCAGCACAGCGGTGGAACATTTTGGAGAGCATGTGTGAGTCTGCACTCTTGGGCTCTGGGCCCAGCTCCACATCTGCCAGCCGAGGCACCAGTGCTAGCTTTTACCCCCGTTTGCCTACCTGTCCTAAAGGTTAGCATCTTTGGCACCAGTGCCACTCCTTGCTGAGTTTGGCAATAAGCACAGGGCATGAACAGTAGTCAGCTGCTCTCCCATAGGGCTTTTACTAGTTGGATACTTCTTGGTGACTCAAGGAGGGCTGGTCTTGAGGAGTGGTTTGATGCCAGAGCTATTAAAACTGATGCTACCTTTGGACAGAGACAAAAGATGAGTTTGAGGCTAGATCTGAAGGAACTTGATGCTGCCTGCAATGAGTGCCCCTAGCTTCATCAGCTGGTGAGTCACTTAGGAGTGTCAAATTCAGTGACTCTTAGGAAACAAAACTTTAGCAACCAGCTCTCCTGTTCAGACTGGTGTGAGGGAGAAGCCAGGGGCTTGGTTCACTGCAGCCTCGTGCAAAGCAGTGTCACATGCTTCCTTGCCAATTTGGTAGTGTTTTCCAGCAAGCTTGTTCTAGTATAGAGATTTGGCAGCCTGCAGGAGAGCTGTGAATGGAACGTGCTGTTACAACATTGGAAATCTTGGGCAAGACGCTCACCAGGCATAAGTCTGTAGAGCCCCTGTGTTTTATAGGTAATAAATCATCTACAGAGTGATGGACACTGTGACAACACAGTGCAGTGTGTGTGTTTACTGACCAGTACCAAAGTACTGCCATGGGATCTGCCATGCTGGGTTTGCATCCTGACATTTCTTGCTCCTCCATTCCTGCTCACATCATCTGGCCCTGGAGATCCTCTGCTCCTGATGCCCTCCTCTACCTCTTCCATCCCAGAGCTGAGGAGCCCCCCAGGGTTGGATTGCCATCGGGGAGGGAGTGTAGGAAGGAGGATTAGTGAAAGACGATTGCACCCCACTCTCCTCTTTTGGCTGCCGGTGCTCTTGGAGCTGCCGGCTGGTGTCAGCCCCTGAATAATGGCCTGGGGAGGGGGCTGTGTGCACTGAGGGGAGGGGGGTGAGGGCCAGACTCAGCACAGCCTTATTTGGCTCCAGGTTCAGGGGGAATTTCAAGAGACTAGTGTAAACCCCATAGGCAAAGTGAGCTGGATGGAATGAGGAGCTAGTGTGAGGAAACCAAGAGGCCAAATGCCTCTGAGCCCCACTGCATCACACTGAAAAGCCTCTGAAGTATCCCGATGTGGTTTGTGCACTGTGAGTGATTCCAGTAGCATCACTCATCACCATTCCCACGGTGATTCGGTATGTAATACTCTCTCCATTTTGTAACCCCTTCTTTCTCCCAGAGAAGAAGGGACTACACTAATTTCAAAGTGGATGCCCTGAATCAGAGTGCATCAAAATATACATTGATCCCACTCATTCCCAGCACAACCACTGTAATGTCAATGGTTTTTATTACCAGTGTGTTTCCATTATACAGCAGTTACATCTATTTTTACGAAGCTTGAATGTGCAGGGAAAACAAATGAAAAAGAGCATTAGAAGAAGAATTAGTTAAGAAAACCAGCTAGCCTGATGCTGAGGTTAGCAATCTTAATTTGTTGAAGCAGCAGTACATTAATCTAAAATAGTGCCATGTGAATGCTTTCCACTTTTTCTCACCACATTGTATTATTCCACCATTGCCCACCGGTAGCTTGTTTTGTACCTTCTTCATAGCATCTTGCACTGAATCTAGTCTCCAAAACCAGTCTACAACTTTCCAGATTCACCAGGCTGTGTCACTAAGTGTATGACAAGAATTTTTTCAGAAGTGAATCCTGGTGATGAAAGGAGAGAATTCCTCTGCGGGAAACCATTAATTGCCTCAGGTCCCCTCCTAACCTACAGGATCTGAGTCTACAGCTCTGCTTTCCTCAGCCTGTGCTCTCATCATAGTCTCATCCTGGGGCTGTGCTGCCCCTTGCAGGCACACACTGTAGCCAGGAATGCAGGCAGAGCGGATCAGAAAAAGTGAAGAAAGGAGTCTGTTTCTGTACCCCATTAACTAGTCTTGGACAGTACTGGGATTATTTATTGTTATTAACATATCCTACCTTCAGGATTTCCTGCCCTTGCTATAAAATGCATATAGATGCAGACTAGGTCCACGATCTGGGTTTTGAGACCATAAGCTGAACAGATTGCCTCCTTCCTCTTTATTTTTGCAAGGTAAAATAATTTGTCTTGTCTCAGTAGGGCCAGGATTTTGACTGAAGACTGAGAGCTGAGGCAAAGTTCAGAGTTAGACCCAAAGCTGTAACAGCTTGGGAACTGTCTTTGGACGCTGTTCTTGGCCTTTTCCCTGGTGCCTCCTCTGACCAAGAACTTCTCTGTGTCTCTGTTATCTCTCTGTTAAGACAGGATTATTCTGCTAAACCACTTTAATACAGGGCTTTGGGAGAGGCTGGAGAAAGCCCTTGAAATATTGATGGAAAAACCATTGCAGTTCTCACTTTCTGGAAATGTCCATATATAGCTAAACTTAGGCAGTCTCCAAGTGGATTTATTTATCCTAGCAGACTGTGTGCTCTGTGGCTTTCTCCAATGATACTCAGCTCCTCAGGTTTACATTCCCAGGAGCTGAACCCTGAGAAGATCAGCTTTGAAGAACATGTTGTGACATATCTCAGGCAAGAAGTACAAGTCTCCCTGTCCTGGCTTTATATCCTGTCTGTTGTCAGATCACCTAAAAGCAGCCTAATCCACTGCTGTTAGTGTTACAGACCGGCAGCAAGACGAGACTAGCAATGCTTTGTGCAATGTGCATACCACGCATGCATAGGTGCATGTGCAGCTGCTGATATATAACCCTTTTTAGCACCTTTACCCCCAGTATTTCAGTTGTTTAATGTATCTATTAACTTTCAGAGAAAATGTGAGAGGTGGAGAAATATTGTTCTTTGTGGGGAAACTGAAGCGTGGCATCCGGTGGCTTTTTCCCAGTCTCTTCGTAACTTGCTGGTAAAGCTGAGGGACAGTTTGGATCTCAGCTGTTCCCAGCTGCTTGTGCAAGACACTGCCCGCTGCTGCGATATTGCTGGTGTTGTCAGTAACGCTGCTGGTCTGGTGGTACCGCGTTTG
Organism: Haliaeetus albicilla; assembly: GCF_947461875.1. Classification (NCBI taxonomy): domain Eukaryota; kingdom Metazoa; phylum Chordata; class Aves; order Accipitriformes; family Accipitridae; genus Haliaeetus; species Haliaeetus albicilla. The sequence continues at coordinate 17,508,214 of NC_091487.1, forward strand.
GCAGAGTGCTTTGGTGAGCAGGGCGAGTCGCTGGCAGTTCAGCTGACCGTGGGGTTGCGCGTGCTCCTCACGGAGGAGTGCCACACACCGGCCGTGCTCAAAGCCTGTTTGTTACTCACCTGCCTCGTGTCCAGGCTTGACAGCAATCCCACCTCCCGCCAGGGCCGCCTGCTGTGGGGTGGCTGACAGCAGCCTGCCTTGTTCCTGGCTCTGCCCGGGCACAAAAGCCCTGTGTGAATTTCTGGCCCCCCGCAGCAAGTCTAGGATTGCCAAGTTCCCGGAAAAGGCCATTCCTCCTGTGGTGAGAGAGCAGGGTTCCAGCCCGGTACAGATCCCTTTGGGAGATCCTCTTTTTCTTTTGGGAGCTTCCCAGTGACACTGCTGCTTTTGTCCCTGTCCCCGTTTCCTCCCCGTGACCCCGGCTGGCCTCTGTGCAACCCACTCACCTGCTCTCTGAAGTGACCTTTCTCCCGGGTGATGCGTAGCTCCAGCTCTTTGGGTTTTTTTCCATGAGCCTGTCCATCGTCTGAAGCAGGGAAAGTTCACTCAGCAGCACTTGGATGAAGAAAGCAGAGAGCTCACCCGCTGTTGTGCTTCTCACTTGCAGAGAGGTGGCCAACTGTGATGGCTTTCACTTACCAAGGGGTTTTCCAAGTGACTGTAAGTGTCTTTTTGCAACTTTACCAAGCCTGCTCCTGCAGCTGGGCTGGGCCAAGCGCAGGGTAGGCTGGTCCACAAGCGCCGAGGCTCTGCAAGGGGCTGTGCACCTCTGCCTTTGCTGGCAGGGCCGCCTTCTTCCCTTACCACCAGCACCGAGGCAAACCTCAGGCAGCTCCGGTGTCAGCACTCGGCCATTCCCAATCAGAAATGTCAGTGCCGGGAGGAGTGACGCCCGGGCACAGCCCAAGCCCGGTGGGTGCCGCTTGAGCCTCCTTGGGACCTGGCCTGGAGTATCGGATCCGGGGCGATGGGCTGAGGACACAGGCCTTTGTGAGGCTGCTTTCTCTTCCCGGTAAAGGCATGGTTCCTCAATTTATCCCAATTAAAACAATGATTAAGGATGATTGATTTAACCAAAAATATCAGGAGTAATCTTTTAAACAACCAGAAACTGGCTTCAGTAGCAACATTTTTTTAAACATGGCCCAAAATTAGGCTTCAGTCACCATGTCTGTGTATCACTGTGGCCTGGATTGCACTTGGATTCCCTCCAGGAACCCACTTGATATCCATGAGATACTTCCAGCAGGGAGGGAGTCCAGGCTCTGCAGTGGCCACTGACACCACTTGTTTGACAACAGGGATTTTCTTCTAGCCTGTTCAAATGAGGGGGATATATTTTGCATTTACGGCCAGCAATAACTGCAGAAACATTCCGCTATTCTGCTGTTATATGTGAGTCTGGGCCCTAAGGATTTCTTGCAAGAAGATGGCATTCGGCACCACAAAAAAATTTGATTTTTAGGTGGTGTGACTCTGTTGACCTAAATACCACCCTATAAACCATAAATAACATGCTTAACAACGTTATGATTTTTGTGGTATCGTGTTCCCATAGCAAGGCTTCAAGGTCATGCTGGTTTTTTTGTAGTCATCTGATGACTAAATTCTTTATCAAATTCTGTTTTGTGGCTGAGAGAGTCTCATGCTTCCTGATAATAGCTCTCACCACGGGGTCCCCACCATGTTCCAAATAGTCAGTAGGAAGGCACAAGGGAAATGGACCACAAAGTGGATATAGGTGCCACCTACCTTATTGTCCTTTCCTTGCATGGTAGGAGCCAAATCCTGCTGATGTACAGATTTCTTCCTGCAGGATAAGTTATTCTGACTGCTCATGGACCTCTGAGGAAGTGCCTGCACCGTACAAAATCCATGAAGGACCAGGATCTCTGCATAACAGCCTAATCTCACTGCTGGGGAGTGTGTCTAGCAGTGGGAATTGATTCAAGATGACTAGTTAGGAGCACTCATATTTCAGCACTGAGCTTGCTCCCCTCTACTGCATCTGGAGGTCACGTCAACAATCATGAATTCCAAAAATAGTAATGGGGAGTTCTTTGTACTTGCCAGTTTTTAAATACTGGAGTTTCACATTTTCAGGTTCTTTCCCTGCAAGTCTGAAGAGGCTTGGAACAGATTCCTTAGGAAAAAAACCACACTGTGTCTCCTTCCCCAACCACACTGTGTCTCCTTCCCCACCCCTACCTGAACAGTAAAGACCACTGCTTAATCTGCTGAGTCCAAAGCATCAGGTAGTCTGGTGGATGTCTGACAAAAGGAAACAAATCTGTTTTACTCTGAGAATGTGGAAAGGTAAGAAAATAAGGCAGCTGAAGTGATTTCATTTCAAGGTTTTGTCAGGGAAACGTATTGGACTTCATACGTCTACTACTGAGGGTTTTAAGATTCTAATCCCAGAGAATCTAATTTCTGGAAAAAATGGTGATAAGGATGGAAAGGAGGAAAACTCTTCATGAGGTGAGGTCTTGCTCCATGAATAGAGAATGAATACAGCCAGAATCTGTAGTGACCCAACAAGGAAATTAATCCAGTGTAAGACTTCACACCAATCAGTGAAAGGGGGTTTTAAAAGAACCTGTTAGATTTGGGGTTTGGTTTGGTTTTTGTGGTCTTTTTTTTGTTTTAGCGGTTTGGTATTTTTAAAGTCTGCATGGGGACTTCAGTGTCCTTTAAACAGGCTATTCCTTCAAACAAATTTGACCTCATAGTGAAAGCAAGCCAGTGACTTTTCATGGCTCAAGAGAATATGTTTATCTCATGTTGCCAAGGGATAAACTATTTATAGGCTTAACACCTGACTAGGTGTTAAATAGCTCTTGTTGATAAACCTTTTGGTGCAGAATTATCACTTCAGGCTGAGACTGGACTGAAAACCCAGAGACCTGGAATGCTTGAAAGGGTTCAGGTAGGTTTTAAGATGTATTTAACGAAGTGCATTTAATGCATCTTCTGTAAGGTATGTGTAACTCAGCAGGATTAGACACTTGGGTAATAATAGACAGGCTCTTCACCTGTATGTAAACAACACATCAGTGAATTTACTTAAAAGAAAATCACCTAAGTGTTTAAATGCAGCACTATAACACAAATGGGTTTATCTACGCCAAATGAGCCTTCTGCAAGCTGGATCTATGTTTAATAGCCTCCACTGGGTGGTGGCCCCCCTCATTCTAACACAAATACTCCCTTGACCCCAGTATATTTGTTGTAAAAGCAAGAGAAAAAAGTATCAAAGCTTGTTGGACTGACTTGCTTGTTTGGAGAAGCTGACAGAGCATAGTTGACCTTAGATGTGGAGGGGTGTAGGGCGTGTGTGGGGAGGTGTCAGGGAGCAGGACTGTATTAATTTTACAGTGTAATAAATGTTTCAACATATCACAACCCTCTTGGTTGCCTTGCATGGGGCTACAAGGGTCACAACCAATTTGCTGAAAAACATTGAGCTATAAAACAGTTTGGAGCCTCTTCTACTGAAACTCTAATCCTTTAATAAATAAGTGGAGAAAAACAGACTGTGTCACTCTCTAAAGGGTGGAAGCAGAAGTTCAGAGCTGTCTCCCATCCACACTGCTCCCATGCAAGCATGTGCTCTGGAGCCATTTTAGGGCAAGGTCCACAGTCAGAGTTGTACTGGTAAGTTGAAGATTTCTGTCCCTTGTGCTGGTATCAGCAGGAGAAGTGTGTGCTCCTAGTTCCCAGCCATAAGGCTATGATGATCCCATGGTCAAACTGGGCTGCAGCTATTACAGAAGGGATCCGGCTCCCTTGTCCTCTACCTACAGCTTGACAGTGCTGACCAGGCACACAGGCTCAGCCCCAGGGAAGCGTCTGACTCGCTCCCTGCCGTTCCTGCCATCGGCTGCCAGCTACACTCCAGCACACCTCTCTGCACAGCTGATTGCTGGTGACTGCATTTACCGGACTGCAGCTCAGGAGCAAAGGGAGGCAAGGACAGCTGCTGTTACTACAGCAAAAGAGCTGGTAGGTGTGTTAGAGTAACACTTACTGACAGGCAGTTTGTCACCGGGTTTCAGTAGGAAATCTTCATATACTTTGTATTTAGCAACCTTCCTCTCTAGCTTTTGCTGCCTGCAAAGAAAATGAAGGAATATACAAGGCTATTTTAGAAGAGTTAGTTCAAACAGTGAGAATGAAGTATGTTGTTGAAGGGATCCTTTGGTGTCAAAGGAGCTTTTAATTGTGCTATGCCACACAAAGAGGATTTCCATGACGTTGGAGGAGTATATAAAAACAACTATCCTTTGAGGGGAAAATCCGGCAGTTCTGACAGTTCAGCCTCCCCATGGCCTCCTGAAATAATAGGAATGCTAATAATCATATTACATAATAATAGCAAGTATTAACATCCTGTGGTACTAGACATTAACGAGATCTACTCCCAAATACTGTGTGCGGTGTTCACAACAGGCAGACTCGGACCAGACAAGTGCAGGCAGGGAGAGCTGAGCAGAGCAGGGGAACCAAGAGCCTGGCTGGGACAAGGGGAACTTGGCTGGCTTAACGCTAGTGAGAAAGTATCCCAGAGTGGATACCAGTGCTTTCTATAAATAAAGCAAGTGCATAACACCGGGGAGAACGAAGAGCCAGTTAAGCGAAAGGACAGAGTTGGCAGCAAAAGAAATAAAGGGCCATGAGTCAATTAGAAGAAAGTTTGTAATCAGAGGAGAGAGGTCCTGAACAATGTATCATTGGGTGTAACAGGAGCTGGGGCTAGAGCCATGTTGGACACCATGCCTTTGCATACTGTCATTGCAAGCTACAGCCTCTTGAAAGCCCTCTAATGCTGGAGGTGCCTAAATTGCTTAGCTCTCTCCCATAGGCTTTGAGAGTCTCCTGGGAGCTGCAAGCTCTGCGTCCCCACATGCCCAGCACTGCTCAGGCTGAGCAGCACCATGCTTTTGCGCACACCTGAGTCCTGTCAGAAGTGGCTGATCACCAGCTGATGTCCTGAGGGTTAAACCTGGAGGGCTCCTCACCCTGGGGTTGCAGCAGGCTGTTAGGTCCGAGCCTTTAGCAATATTCATCAAGAGCCACTGTATTTTAAACATGACTAGAGGAGGGGGACGCAGTGCTCCACTACCCACATTGTCACACAGCTTCTTTACTGATAGCCAGCTAGATAATGGGGGCTAATCCCCACTGACTGCAGAAGGAACCTGAGCTCCGAAATCTCAAGTCCCCTTTGGCTATAAATCAGGATTTGCAGTGCCCAGCTCAGCAGTTCTTGCCGCCCTTTTGCTCTGTCTAGCCCAGATTTCCTTGCTCATTTTTGATGGGTCTCGTTATATTCTGAATGAGGATTGTACATAATGTTTACTAACAACAGCAGGGGACAAGACTTAAAGATGCAATGGGTCCCTTTTAGTACCTTGCTCCTATTACCAATACTGTACTATCATGCTAATTTGTTTTATTAAGTTGTGAATAATTGGAACATGCATGAAGTTGGATGAGTCTATGTGCAGACAGAGGCAGCCCTGTGTTACACAGTCAGATATTGTGGTAGGGGGAGCTTAGCCCTTACCTGATTCTCAAGTTTTCAAGCTCTTCTACCAGTTTATTTTTCTCTCCCTCTGTCATTTCATTCAACTCTACTTCTGCTTGGTAGTTTGGATTGCTCATTTCCTCTTCACGCTGTTAGCCTCAAAAATACTTAACAAACTTAAGCTTGATTTCTGTTCTGGCACAGAAGAAATGAAATGGTGCATTTAACAGGTGGATGGGGCACCCCATTCAGGGACTTGGTAAACTGCTGGATTATCCAGTGTCCTGGATAGATTTCTTAGGTTCCAGCAGATCCAGTCCCAAATGATTGAAGTGTCCACATGGGGAATGGAACATGGGGGAAGATGCTCATGTAATAACTGGCCCCGGTGTTATTGCTGAACCTAACCCAAAGGATTTTACAGCGCAAGCAAAGACCTAGGCTTCAGTTCATGCAGGCTGCAGCACTGACTCACGGGTCATGATAAAATACAAAAGTCACTCCTGCCACTGCATGCAGGATGTGCGCTTGTGAGAAAGGGAGAGAGACAGTGAGCACACTACTCCTCCTTGGAGAAAGACTATCATCTGCAGCTCTTCACTTGCTCCAATGGACTATGCCTGCTAGTTAAATTTCCTACTGATTACAACATGTGTGAATGTGCAAACACTCCCCATGAACATCAAGCAGGACTAAACCCTGATGCCAGGGCTCTCCCTCCTAGTACAGAGTGAGAAGGATCCTTACATCTTGTGGCGCTTGACGGCCAGTTCTGCTCTCCGCTGGGATGCAGCTTCCATCCTTGCTTTAATTTCTTGCCTCTTGGCAATGAGTTCTGCTGTGACATGATTGACTTCAACCTCTCTCTTTAGAAGCAGAGTCTTCTGGAGCATGTTTGCACTGCTTTCCAGCGTCTTGCTGGGGGCCTACCAACAGAACTGGCTTTGCGAGTCAGTAAAGGCACACAGCAAATCCCTTTGCACTTGCATAAAGCTAAGTCAGAGTACAATAATTCTGTCCTAAAGCTGGCCAAAATCTCAAGTTCCACCCCTTTGCCCTCGCAGTACAGGCATACATTTTACGTGGTGACCCCAAACCAGAAGAGGAGTGTGACAGTTTTAAGAAGTTCCCATTTTGTCACAATAAACCATAAGACTTCCTCAGGCCGTGCTAGGAGCCATCATGACCCGGGGTCCCATCCTGCCACAGCCCCCAAGAAGCATAAAGTGGGAAGAGACCCTTCAATCAGGGGTGCAGCTAAGCAGCAGCAAAGGGGATGGTGGTGGGCTGGGCTGTACTTGCACCATTATGGCCAGTGAGGCTGGTGGGACACTACCATGTGGGTCTGAGCAGCCCTTGGAGTCTCTGACATTCATGGAGCTGGCTGGGTCAAGCTGGGAAATGCCCAAGTCTCACTCAGTGCTGTCTTTATGCTGGTTTTGGTGCTGTTAGATATGGGTCTAACCTCCAGAAAGATGTAACCGGGGGCGGGGGGGGGGGTGGTAATTGCATAGAGGGCATCCTGGTTATCTTTAGGCATTTCAAAGAGGTGCCAAAGTTAGAAGATTAACCAGCTCTGAAGCTGATGAACAAAAGTAAACATCCTGAGAGGTCAGTGCAGCCCACCCAAGCTCTGCAGTGCGCAGGGAGGTACCACCCCCCTCTCTCATGGTTCGGGGGGGTGTAAGGTGATGAGACTGTGGAGCATTGCTCAGTGCCTACAGCTACGTGGGATGAATCCATGCAAAGGAGCCAGGCAGGTGCCGAGGCACATGCTGCTTTCTGCACAGAGGAGGGAGTCCCTGAGGTAGGACTTGAAACATGTCATGAACCAAATAGGAGTTGTGCATAACTACAGATACTATTGTTGGAGACTTGGAGCTAAGATTTATTTCCTTAACACAATATGTTTTTCTTCTTTGGTTGCATTCCTGATTTGTTACCTTTTCCTCATAATTAATAATTGCTTTTGCATTGCTGTATGTATAAAAAATGCATAATTTTTTGATGTATGATTTTCTTTGAGGGATGTCCCCATATAAAAATGTGGCTCAGCTCAAATTTGAACAGACACTTACAGTCTACTGTATGCTTGGCTTCCTGCACTCATGACATCGCCTCACCTCAGCTGTTGATACACTGTACTGAGGTGATTTTCTTGAAGAACAGAGTGCCATGTGCTCACTTCTCTAGGGGGCCAAACTTGGATCCAAATGACAACAGACAAATAGCTGGAAACATCTGGGGTAAGCTTGGCTGACACGTGCACTGTGCACTGAGAGGACAGTGGCTTAGTTAAAAGTTTGCTTGGATTTAAGGAGAGACAAGCTCTGATGAGCAAGACCCATCCCTCATCTCTCAGAGAGGTTTGGAGGTGACTATTTCTTCTCCCTTCCCCTGGGGACCAGAGGAAGGCACTGACCATATGTTAGTACTGATGATGCTGTCTTCACCTAGGCCATGCAGGGCACAACTGTAGGTCACCTTGATTATCTTCATTCCAGAGTTGGACTCTCTCTGCTGGCAGGTAATACCACCAATGTAGGGCAAGTTGTTTGCATCAGCCAGGAAATTACTCAATTGACATGTTTTTAAAAAATTAGCATTACTTAATTGCCAGCAAAGACTGGTCAGGCAACAACTTTCATCAGGTTTCTTTTAATAATATTTCTAGTTACTGATTTTCCATTGAGACACAATTATTTAATTCTTTGGTCAAGTCATAAACTCAATGATGCTGATGTAAATTGAAATGGAATCTGTTGTATTCATTGGTGTTATAATCAGGTAAGTTAGAAGAGCTGAGGGCAGGATGCATCTCTGTGTCCCTAGTAGATTTGTCATTAGCATACTGAATGCAGTGATGGTTTGAAATGTTCTTTAAAAACTTATGAATTGATGACAGGGGGAGCTTAATATTCTGATTTTTATAAAGCTTGATTGGTTTCAAAAGCAGTTACACTACTTGGAAGATTTTACTTTATGAAGCAAGGTCATTTCGGTCATTTTTGTTATTTCAACATTTCTTTTAGGTTGAATATTAAGTTAAATGGAAATGTAACAAGAAATCTGATGTATTTTATTAGATTTTGCTTTTAAAAGAAAGACTACACTGGATGTTTACAAACAAATCAAGAATTTGCTTCTGAAATCAGACCCTGTATGAAAAACACCAGCTTGCAATGATGAGATTTTTTTCCTAATACATTTCTTAACCCTGATAATAGTAATGATAGTTGGTGCATTGTTGTGGCACACAATCACACAGCTCTGCTCAGTAGTGCATGATAGCAAAGAGGAGAAAGGGTTGTGCTGGGACAAAGAAAAGAGTCTCTTTCATTGGTCTGGCATCAGCGCTTTCAATGCCAAAGGGGTTTTGGTCTGAGTGTCTACAGAGATGACTGTACTTTGAAATGTTCTGCGTACAAAATTAATGGGTGTTTTTATAAATATACATACCTATATGGGCAGGGGTCCTTATGAGGACAAAGTGGACTAAATACAGACTGAGGCAATATAAAACAGACCTGTCCAGCTTCTTGACAAGTTGGTGCAAAGATTATACTTCAGTACTCCAGTCAAGGGCCAGGCAGCAAATGCATTGCATCATACTGCACAATGGAGAAAAGCATTCAGGAGGCAGGAGGGGTTTCCAACAGGAAGATTCAACACAGAAATTACCAACATGGCAGTCTTTATATCGCACTTCTCTTTTAAGTTTAACATCAATGTTTAACTCCAAAGATTTGAAATTTTATAAATCTATGAGCCCAGATCCTGATAGGCAAGACTGACGTATATTTATCAGTGTAATTCAGAGTGTGATGGTCTCTTGAATGGATCCTTCTGTATGGGTGGGTGCTAAACAGCTCCTGAGGATTTTTTTCAGATTAAATGTTTGTCCTCACACCCCTGCAGAGATTTCAGTGAACATGACTGCTGGAGTCTTGGAGAAAGTACCTGGTCTCATAGGTTTTACAAATGGGAAAATGAGATATGGTCCCAGCTACTAATTTTCCACTGGGCACAGAATAAGCCTGGCAGATATGGGATGAAAAATCAGGTTTCTGTTCCAGGATTAGTCCCATTTAAAATGTCTTAAGTGATCCTATGCATATGATTTGTTTATGGTTATAAATTTTGGAAGTCTAGAGTCTTTTATTACTGGGGGTGGAGGTCTTTGAGGGCAAGCTGTAAGAGAATGGTCTTGAAACATGCAAAACTAATGGGCCTGTCTGGTATGTTGCTGATTCTTTTGATGAGATACTTTATTGGAAGGAAATGCTGCCAACACACATGGGAAGGACTATGCCCCTTAGATCTTTTGCACTATTTTGAGAAGGCCGATGGGCAAGTCAGCTAGACGTAGACAGCTAGGCAAGTTGGTTTGGGCAGCAATTTAGATAAAGCAGGTCAATGCATGTATGAGTCAGAGCTCTGCAGTATGTAAATAGATCCCACAGTGGTGGGCACATAACATTTGAGGGATAAATTAGATGGACTCACACGTGAGCAGCAGCTACACATACTCAGTTTCCTAGATCTGTCCTAGGCTTTTCTGGGGCTGAGTCAACCAGTTGTGCACATATGTGTCATATTATGCATGGTGTTGTTCCATGTTTTTATTTTTATTGACTCCGTATGTCGTGGTTTAACCCCAGCCAGCAACTAAGCACCACGCAGCCGCTTACTCACTCCCCCCCATCCAGTGGGATGGGGGAGAAAATTGGGAAAAAGAAGTAAAACTCGTGGGTTGAGATAAGAACAGTTTAATAGAACAGAAAAGAAGAAACTAATAATGATAATGATAACACTAATAAAATGACAACAGTAGTAATAAAAGGATTGGAATGTACAAATGATGCGCAGGGCAATTGCTCACCACCCGCCGACCGACACCCAGCCAGTCCCCGAGCGGCGATTCCCCGCCCCCACTTCCCAGTTCCTAAACTAGATGGGACGTCCCATGGTATGGAATACACTGGTGGCCAGTTTGGGTCAGGTGCCCTGGCTGTGTCCTGTGCCAAATTCTTGTGCCCCTCCAGCTTTCACGCTGGCTGGGCATGAGAAGCTGAAAACTCCTTGACTTTAGTCTAAACACTACTGAGCAACAACTGAAAACATCAGTGTTATCAACATTCTTCTCATACTGAACTCAAAACATAGCACTGCACCAGCTACTAGGAACACAGTTAACTCTATCCCAGCTGAAGCCAGGACACCATATTATCTGCTATAAATTCTGATCTTGCAGTGATGAATCATCTCACTTCTACAATCTCCCTTCCCTATGTTGCAAGACAGATTTGAATTCAGGCAGTGCCTACTATCATCCCAGTTTGTTTTTATCTTCTTGGATGCCACCCTTAAATGCACAGCACAAAGTTTGCAGATAGAGCTGGTTTATATGTGCAGGAAAGTTACTACTCAGTCATTCTTCCTTTTTGTCCTAAATTCTTTAGAAACACTGTTTCTGAAAATGTCCAACCAGCATGGTCCCCATAAAGGTTTCTTCTTTTAAATTCAAGGGTATAGTGGGGTTTGAAATTAAGTCACCTACCTGTATTCACCCAACTGGGTCAGCAAAACATTTCTTTTGCTGTTCTGCAGCTGCAGCAAATACCTCATGTGAGACTTCTGGGGACCCCCAGTCGCTCATGATGAGTTGGGAGCACAGTAGGTGTCTTTCCCGACAAGCAGTGCTCTATGCACTAAGCCACATGTATTTTGATGACTTCTCCTGCAAAGAGAGTGAGCAGAGTTGGGGAGAAAAGTTTTTAACAGCCTCTGCCTGATCAACACAATTCAACCTCTTTTGTTTTAATTATACCAAACTATGATTTGGAGCAATATAAATTTCAAAATGGATGTAAATCTCCTGCTGATCTCCACTGAACACGGGGGGAGCTGTGTGGAGCTGTGTTCCCGGCCGTGGCCGCAGCCCCTGTTCTCCTAGCAGCCTTGGCCACAGCCAGGCAGAGATGGTGGGGCGGGTGATCACGGGCCTCGAGGCTTGCCCTGGAAAATATTTCTTCTGCATGCCACTATGCAGAAGTCTGCCAAGGCATGTTAACACCCTTACCTGGGCAAATGTCCCTTCCTTGGCACACATAACACCTTGGGGAAAATTTCAGCCTGAGAGCTTCAAAATCAATGGCAAAAAATTCAAGATAATCAGTTCCCAGGATACCTCCAAAATACAAATGCTGCAAACAGAATTGGAGGGTTAGATTTCTCTGATTTTTCAGAAGCTGCTCAACTTGTTTGTTGCTGTAATTTTTTACACACAGTTGCCAGTCCTCTCCTTGCATCTCTGCGTGCATGGGTGTATATCTACTGCAATGTATGCAGAGATATACAAATTCCATCGTTTTTTATATTCCTTCAAACTGCAGTTCTCTCAGCAGTATTTTGTTTGATTTGCAAAGCAAAGTGTGTTTTTCCTCTATGAAATAAGCAAAAGGGGTGCAAAGTCCCATGCTTATATCTAGGTTATGCCATTTTAGTTATATGTAATTGTAGCTTTATTTTTATGTAGTTTCTTTTGGTTTGCTGCTAATATGCATACTGTGCTGCTAATCTTTCTGATGATTTTTTTCCTGAGGATGCTTAGCCAGTACAGAACTCTGACCTGTCCACCCACAATGGTAAAGACATATACTTCCTAAGACAAACCCTTTTTTCTACTTGCTCCAGTTCAGCCTAACCACCTGCATAATGCACACCTATTTTTATATTTCATTGATGCTGTACTCAGACAGAGTGGTGGATTCTGTGCACAAGTACGTCATCAGGTCCTTTCCAGGTCTATTTGTAATTGTCATTGTCAGCAAATTACCCTGAACCGTATGGGATCAGGTGAGAACTCTTCACCCATCTCCAAAGATCCTGAAGTCTTAATGTTTGTTCTTACCAGACATAGGATCTCACTCTGGGGCTCAAAAAGGAATAGTGTTACTGTGTCATGAGACCTTCATATGGCAAGTCAGTGTATCTCATTTGCATGTCATAGTATTTCACAGATCTGAGACACACTTTTAAAAATCTCTTGATAGAACATACATGCCTCTCCTCGAAGTGCTTCTTGTGCTCCTTGGCCTGAGCTGCACCTTCTCTGGAAACAAGTACAGTTCCACTAAAATAAACAGGGATATACTGATTTCTAGTAGCTAAAGATCTGCTTGTTCTTTACATAAATAAATGCAACAGACTGCGTTCCCTGGCCTCGCCTGTCAGTTTTGCAGCATACAGTGAAGAACTTAAGGACAGATGGAAAGCATCTGGAAGTAGAGGTTTAGCTATATGAAGGAATTCTTTATTGGAAGAAAGAAGGAGAAAGCCCACACCTTCTGCAGTATTTTCCTCACCTACTCTCTTGCCATGATAATTTGTACCTGTAATGGATATCTCAGGTAAATGACTTTACCCTCTTCACCCAAGTACAGCAGATTTCCAGTAAGATATCTACACACGTGCACATATAAATGTGAAGAGAGAGAGTGAGTGTTTATTCATGTGTGCGTTTTGCATGCCAGGAGGGTCAGAAGAGATGATAATACTTTGTCATAAATAAAAAAGTGTAATTACACTAGGGAAAGAAAAAGTTGGTAATGCCTGGTTGATCTAGTCTTTCTTTGCATGTTTATGTGTGTTATTTCCAGTGTGTTATGAGACCTTAGTAGGTTTTGACTGATTGCTTAGTCCTCACTTACTCCAATGTGACTCCGTCAGCTTCTCTAGTACTCAACTAATACACCAAAGCATACCACTAAATGAGTATGAGTTCCCATGCTTTGTTACACAGATGTGATGCAGAGCAGAAACAAACTGATCGTGAGGCCAAACATGTGGTATGGATTGTGGTTACAAAGATGAGTGATGAGGACAGCACCCTCCAATTATTCCAGTGGTTTCTGGTAAAACTTGCCTTTTTTTTCTCCTTTTTTTTAAAAAAAAATATTTATTAATAAAATGATTATGAAACACTCCATTCCTATTCACATCCTGAGCAGTGAACCGATTGCCAGAGGCATTTCATAACACTGGTGAAAATTTACACTATCAATCACTTTTTTGTGATAGGAGCATTTTGGCTCTTGCCAGACACGTATGTGTCTAAAGCTCTGCTGGTGCCATGTGCTGCACAGGCTGCCCCGGTGAGTGTGCTGGCACGTTCACTAAGAGCTGCTGCCTGCAAAAGTGAAGTCTTGATGCATGTATGAGGTTTGGGGTTTTTTTTTTCTTTGACTATGTTTTAAAGCTAGCCACAGTTTCCTCTGCAACCTGAACTCAGTGTTCGCAGCATGCCCCAATGTCATTTCCCTGTGAATCACTGTGTCAAAAGCTAGGTTGGTGCGTGCAGCCTCGCTTTCCCCTAGTGCCTGGCTCACAGTGCCAGCATCCGTTGGTGATGGAGGTCTCTGCTCCTGGTGTTCAAAGCCACATGTGGGTCCCTGCTGGTACACAGCAGGAGGTTGTCAGAAGTTTGACAACAATAGCACGGAAATGTGCTATTCGCGGCTCTGGGACTTGTTGCTTCAAAATGTCACAGAGATAAAGAATTTAGCAAGTTTCAAATTTGGGTGCAGCATTACACGAAAACAGGACTGTTGAGAAGTAAATAATCAGAAAAATATTTGGAAATGTTGCAAAGTGCCAAGTTTTGAAGATTTTAACCAGTCTTTATGAGCTGGCAGGACGTCTCTGAGGCGAACAGTTTATCCTGCCAGAAGTTTCTTGCAAATGCTCCTAAACCACCACTTTCAGAGTCAGCCTATGGATTCTACTTAAGCTGACCATTGGCCTGATTGATTTTTAGGTACTAAACAACAGAAAATAAGATTATGTCAGAGATTAATCCATGATACATATGTGACCACAACTAATGTGACAGACATGAGGTACAATTGCAGCAGAGAAAGCAAACCCATTTTCATTAAAAATAGAATGTGCCAGCCAAGAAATTACTTAGTCTTTGCAGCGTTTCAATAAAAAGATCTTTGATACTCTGCATGCACCCACTCACACTCATATATAGGGTGAGTAGCTTAAGACATCTAAACTTGTCTCACAATCTCAGGTCAAAAGGAAATCACTCATTAAAGGAAAAAATGGTAAACATGATTTAAGTACTTTTGAATGGCATTGGACTGGCATGCCCTCATAGCAAAATGCTTTGGTATCTGGAGAGCAAGCACAAAGTGGATAGATAGATTTCCCTACACTGATGTGGTAATGTGCCTCGCTCTCGTCCCCAAAAACCTGTCCCACCTGAGGGTGAGAGTTTTTTGGCTGAGGAGACCAGGCAGTACCCACTGTAGCCCATGATGTGATCGATCATCCTGCCCCCACATCCAGACAGAGCCTGCAAGTGCTCCCATCAGGTACTGGGTGACTGTCAGGTATCAGCCCCCTCCATTTGGGCTGGACTAGCTTTAGCCTAGTGACCCAGGGAGCTGTTGGTACCCCATTTCTAATGCCTTGAAACAAAACCCTCTCCTTGCTGAGCTGCCACAGGAGTATCAGTTCCCTGCAGTCCTGAAGTGCTTGCTCAGCACCACTGCACGCTGCCTTGGCGTTCTCAGTGCACCCTGATAATGAGTTGATTTGCACGTTACAGCTGTTGGCCCCTCCGTTTGATGGCCAGCAGCATTCAGTGTTTTCTGTCTCATCCCGGTGACCTTTCCTCTGCCAGGCTGTAGCTCCTGGGACGTGGGTGGATGGGACTCCGTGCACCAGCTGCGGACCTATAAGGATGTTTCCGCAGCAAGGAGCCACGGAGGCTGCCAGCTCCTTGCACTGGAGGAGAGCTTGGCATTGATGGCCATCACCCGCACGTGGCCAGAGCACCTACAGCCCCGCCATCCAAGGCCTGGTGAAAATACCCTAACCTTTCCTTATCAGCCTAGGTGGGCCTAGATAAATCCCACCAAAATAGATAAAAGGACAGAAGCATGGCAGCAGCAGCTCAAACGGAGGAAATACATCCTGTTTATCATTACAGCTGAACATCAAGGCAGCTTGGCTGAAGTTCAGCTCTTTACTCCAGCCTGCATCTGTGTTGTTGTGCTTGTTCTCATCTTATCTGTAAAGGTGTTAAACAGATTTTCCATCTCACTTTGTGGTTTTGACACTTGTATAGCAGGGTTTTTTTCCTGTGCTCAGGTTTTCCCTGGAGCTATGATCTCCAAACACAGCTCAGGAAGCTAATGATGCTTACTTTGGAGATCTGGGTCTCCCTGCTTCAGGCACCCTGACTGGTGTCATTTAGCTCTGTTGTGGTGAGGAAACCAAGTATGTAGCAAGCTATTTCTTAACTGTGAAAGAATCTGTCCTCCTCTAGGCTTAGGGTGGGAGTTTTAACAGCCGTTTAACTCTGCTGTTGAGAAATCAAAGATCTTTCACTTCAGTGGGAAAGAACTCTACAATTCTTTTCACAATTCCACTCTAATTTACCTATTCGCATCCATTTTTAAAATAATCTAGACTGTCATACATAAATTACTATGGGTCAGAAATTACTACTTGGTACAAAAAAAAGAGAGAACAAATACCGGAAAAAGATTTTTTTTTTCTGTCTTCTTGCCTTTAGTGGTGTGTCTTCTCTCAGTACACTTGTGACTCTTATTATTGCACTGTCTGCTTACCAGCTCGGTAGATAGAGTCCAGAAGCCTGCTGAATTAGGTAAGCGTACAGTTATTTTTAACTGAGCTGAATATTACACGTTCGTATGGCATGTTGTGCAACAGATATACGCTGGTGTCATATGACATTCTGTCCAGACACTTGTCCTAAATTTAGCTGTAAATTTAACCTGAGAGATGTAGGGCAAATAATGAAATGTCAGCCCTGCAAAACAAACCTGTTGCATTGTGATTTGAACTTAAAGGAGGCATAAACCTCTGGTCCTCTCTCATGCATGTTCAAAGCAGTCAGTGCAGGACAATGAAGCTTTCTCAGTGGCAGTTCATTTGATCAGGGCGTCAGATGTTGTATTTATTACATATGAATTTGACCACACAGCAAAACCAGCACTGGGTAAATAGAGATGATGGTGCGGTGTCCTCTAGCATAGCCTATTCTGGTTCTTTCACTGCTCTTGTCTGCACAGCAACCGATGATGTCCCAGGCCTGGCCATCTCATCAGGGGAGCAGGCCAGTGTAGCATGGCAGGAGCTGATGTGGATGACAGCTTGTCCCCCTGCTTTGAGTTTCTGAGCCCCATGGCAGCGAACCCACTTCCAGCTGGGGTGGCCAGAAGCCACCTTCAGCATTCATCCCAAGCCAGGCTGGAGCCCATGTGTCAGGAGCCAACACCACCCACTTCTCCCTGGGGCTGTGCACAAGAGGGTCCTGCTCTGCCTTGCCACTCCGGTAGCACCTGCTAGTCTTAGTTTAACTCCAAGCACATAGAAAGTTGCAACTCCTTGAACTTCATTGCATTCAAAGTTACGGACATTTCTGCAAGGTGCCGAATTTAGGTAGGGCCATCTTTTGTTTTCCAAGGGCTGTTTCTCTATGGTGATAGTAAAGCAAAGGCAAATCCGTGTCTAGAAAGCCTGTTGTTCTCATGTCGTTGAGGGAAGGGAAGGAGAGCAATGCAACAGGTCTTATTGCATACAGCAGGCACAATTGTTAGAAGCAAATCAGTCTTAAAAGAATTAGAGGGTACCAGAGAAATGCTTCAAAAGAGACTTTGTTCATAAACTAGCCTAAGGGATTGAATGGAGAGTAAACACCCATTGCATATTTCCAAAGACTGCTTTAAAAAACTGTGGAAAAGTTGTTTCCTATCAAAATCGATTTCACTTTTCCATCATTGCTGTTTCGGAGTCACTGTTTTTCCCAAGACCTTTGCTATTCACAGCACTTTGTGTCTCTTCTTGCCATTCTCATCCTCCTGCTCCTCTGCAAGAGCCTCGGAGCAATGGGGTTGCAGCAACATCTCTGAATTTCGTGGATTTTGTAAAGGTCAAGAAAAAGACAAGTCTTTCATTAGAATTCTTACTAACATACATTATAACTTAAGATAAATGATATTTGCACAGCAAAGAGTAACTAAAAGATAATGTTTATGCTTTCCCTCTTCCTCCAAGGAGCACGCATTCGTTTATATAGTCTTTGAGTTGTGTTCACTTTGTATTAGCATTTCATGTTCCCTCTGACTGATTCCTCTTTCAGTCTGAGTCAGTGGATGTGACCTTATGATGACATTTGCAGAGAGGCAGTGACTGCAGTAGCTGTACGCTCTTCCAAAGCTCACTGGCTGGGCAGGTCTGGGTTGAGTCAACAGATATCTGAAATGGGGCTTAGGACCCTGGATACTGGGTGTTCCCCTTTGTGTTCATGTCATATTTCCAGAGGAGTGAGGACTCCGTTTTGATTGTATCTGAAAGGTAAAAATTTTCTGTGAGGAGCCACTGTACAGAGGTGGAAGTCGTACACCGAGCTGAAGTCCACCCTGACTCGGGGGTGTGAGTCAGCAGCAGTTAAAGTGGGATAAATTCCTCCTGAAAGGGGAATTATGTTCTTAGTAGAGTGATCTCAAAACAGCTACATCTTTCCAGCACTGCAGTATTTAGGCAGCAGAGTCAGCAAGAAATAATGTATATTGTATTCCTTACCCCTGGGCACATGTGACATCCTGCACCTTTTCCCATACAAGTGCCTCTGGCTCCTTGCCTCTCGCAGGGTACTGTGGCCAAAGCAATCACTAGTTCTTGCAAAGGAAATTGAAACCAACTTCCCCTGTGGGAGTTTCTATCTTCTTGTTATTTGAACATGGTTTCTGTAGCAGGAGGCACAGGAGAGCTGCTTTTGGTTCTGGTGTTTGCATTTAATCTTTGGGAGTGTCTGATGGAAGCACAGCATGGCAACACTGAACACAAAGCTCTGCTCACAGGAATATGATGGCAAAAGGTACAGAGATGTGTGCCCTAGGTCTGTGCTTTCAGTGAAATATGCCACCCAAACCATCCTGCTGTCTTTCTACAGTAAAAAAGTTCAGACAAGGTATAAGTAACAAGGGAGCAGTTTCCAGGTAATTGGTACACAACACAGTATGCTGTTCTGTGCCAAAGTATTATGAGGATTTTCTGTCCAGGGACTGTTACTGTCACAGCTAATCAGTATTTTCTTCCTTTCAGAATAGCCACCCATGAGCCAAGTGTTTGGATGCAGCAGAGTTAGTCATCATTGGTAGTTACAGGCTATGGACAAGAACACAGTTTGTGCTAATGTCCATTCTCACCAGCATTTCATCATGTAATGGCACATCTGTGGCAGCTCTGCACGCAGAATGAGTCTGTAACAAGCTCAGCGGTCTCCCAGGATGCACAAATGAACTTTTTTTTCCACCAACCTCAGTTGCCTGATTCAGTTTTGTTGCTTAGTAGAGCTGAAGGGCTTAGTAGAGCTGAAGGGCTACTTAATTCAACTAATGGAAGTAGAGACTCTGAACAAATCAAAAAAATAAGGAAATGTGAAATGTGCTTTCCTAACCTGACTCCTGCTGGTTATTTTGAGGAAACATGAAGAACAAAGCGAATCTTGCTGTTCATTTTGCCATTCGTTATTTTCATGTGGTCATGCTTCTTTGTCTTCTCTCAGATTCAAATCTCTTTTATTGCACCCTGTTTGTGAGACCCTAGCTGACTCCCCCATCAGCATGACTTGGCTATTTCCATCATTTTCTATTTGAAGAGAAAGCAAACACATCTAATATACAGTGTCTGAGCTTGAAATCTGTCCTGGAAAATAGCGTAAATTTATGTATTTATTTTTGCAGGTGACATTTTGTAATCTCTTGGAATGTCTTCGGGTTAAGCTGAAAATGCAGATCTATAACTGTGCATGCCCCAGGGGAGATATTAGCAAGTCTGATGCAATGCTAATAAATCATAATGATTGTTATTATTATGCTTTGGATGTGTTGTAATAAAGCCACAACATTGTTTTATTGGGAAAAAAAATCAACCCCCAAATGTATGATTTCATTCCTGTATAGTAATATTTATGTAATTAATATTTCAAACTTCTATGAGGTCTTCCTCTGAGAATACCAAAGTATTTCACAGATACTAATTAAATAAGCTCTTATTCGGCAATCTCTATCCATATAAGCAGCCTTGTTGGCTTCCCATCTGCAAGGAATTTTTGGACTCTTCTCTGAAGTTAATGCATTTGATTATTTCCACTTCACTAATGTAGAAAATGAGACACAGAGGAGTTCAATGATTTACTCAAGACAAAAGGGAGAGTTGGTATCTGAAAATAGATCTTCTGAAGCAGAGACCTGCACTTTTATTGGAAAATGGTACAGCAGCATTCATAGGAGGTCCAAATACATCAAAGGGGTGCACAGGGCTTTGCAAGGAAACCCAGGAATGTGGGAAGGAAAGGAACTGCCGTGTGTTTGGTGTGAATAGCACGGGGAATCACCTGCAATGTTCATAGACAATGGGACCTTGAGCCCCAGTATCTTTTTTCTAATCAAAGAAACGTCCACCCTGGAAGACATAGGCACCCTTGACTTTGCTGAGTGTGAATCTGCATCACAGTATCGGCATTTTTTCCTTGAGTTCAGCGGGACATCAAGCAGGCCGTAAGAGTGCCAAGGGTGTGGATCCAGTGAGAGACTGCCAAAAGGCAAGCCAAAGGGTTAAATGTGGGAGATATTCACTCTTGGTTTTAAGCCAAGCCTGGTTACAATCTTAAAGTAATATCAGGGAAAAAAATGCTGGGTGTTGTTTAAAAGTTACGGAGGGTTGGCTGACATGTCAAGGGCGTAAGGGTTTCACACCCTCTTGGTGACGACATCCAGGGCTCCTTTGCCTGCCACAGTAACTGCTGAATGTCCTTAACTTTGCACAAAACAACAGCCCTAGGACTAGTTATGAGGGGCAGATGGTTTTGTGGGCAGCAGGGAAGGGGGACATGTCATGTACTAACCATCCTGTGCCAGAGCAAGTCGGATTGAGGCGCAAGCATGGACAGGGAATGATGCTGGTCCTGAAAGACCCTACAAGCGAAGCTGGTGAGTTGGAAGGGATCACATATTAGTGGATGATATGGTCTTTCTAAATTGGTTCCCTTCAAGATTGCTCTTGCTAAGCCTTAGACGGGGGTGTTTATGCACTGGCAGGGTGAGTACAGCTAGCCTGAGGCTCGACAACATACTCGGAAAGGAAAACAGACCCATTGCCATCTAGGCTTTATTCTCTTCGTATGCAGTGTTTTGCTACAGGAATCAGTGAAGCAGGAGCTGAAGGAAAAGGCATAGGCATCATTTTGATACTGTATTATAGTTTCCCTTCATCATATTAGCTGGACAAATGCATAGAAGCCTTCCCAAACTGAGTATCATCCCCATGTTCCAGCTAATCCAAGTGTCAGTTCTCCTGTATGTGCCTGACTGTTTTCTTCTAGCTCATCCCTGGATCAGTGCTATCTCTTCCTTAGCCAGCTTGCCCTCTGCCAGATGTGGGGAAGATGGCTACCATTTCACTTTTATGGCCTCGAGGAGTCTGAAAGGGGGTCTGTCGTTCACATTTACGTGGTACGAGAGCAGTTCTTTTCCACTGGTAAGCTCTTACAAATACTACTTGGAACAGGTTCACAGCTGCTTTTGTCATCTTTTGGAATCCTGAAGTCTCAAACTTGCAGTCTTAAAAATATACGAACCACTCTAAAACATCATGTAAAGTTTGTCTGTTTTGTTTAACAAGCAGCAGCTAAAAGAAAAGTAAATGGAGCTCCCTTCTCCCCAAGTAAATAAAACTCTCCAGGACAACATATTTTACTTCAAAATTATACAGCAATTTTTTTTCTTCTTTAGGTTCCAGAAACATGTCCATATATGGTCTACTTGTCAGGGACAATAAATAATGATGTAATAGAAAGGTCAACTTTGTGTCATTTAGCTACAGGATGCTTGATGAAGTGAAGTTCTTCAGATAATGCAACAAAGAAGAACTTTAGGATGGGTAAAAGTTTCTGCCGTGCATCTTCAAACAGGAAATCTGAGATTCAGAACAACTTATATTTTGGCTTGTATTCGCTGATCATGGGGTGATCCAGAAATAAACTCCAGGCTTCAAAGCGAGAGTGTTTCAAAGCTGTCCTGCAGTTGATCGAAACACCCAGGCAAAGCAAGGAGATGAATACCAGCAAGGATTTTCTGAATTAAGACTTAATCGAGGAGATAACCTATTTCAACAGTATTGTTATAATTTTATTTCTGAACAAAAAGGTAATGCAAATATGCATGTTTTGAACTTATTTAGCATTTTCAATCTGTCAGTTTGCTACGTCTATGCAAATATTTATTCCTATAGCAGTTTCTAACCTAACACCCTAACACAGTCTTGGGAGTTTTTTGGTTTGCTTTTGGTTTTGGTTTTTTTTTTTTTTTTTCAAATAAGACATAAAACACTCACTGGTGTTAAGCAGAACTGTAGCTCTGTCATTTCCTCATTTTTCTTTTACTTGCAGGTGATGCTTATATCTCTGTCCCTAGAATAGCTTGCTCAGAAATAATTGTTGTAGTTACAACATGCAAAGTTACAATGTAGTGTGCAAGGCACAGTGTGAAGGAAAAGAATGACATCAGCAAATGATTTCTTTCATTTATAGATTTACAGTTGGTATGACATGAAGCTAATATTGCACCGATTGCTGTGTGAATTAGTGCTTTCTGAGAAGAAATAAAAGCTTGCAGGTGTAAGCATTTCCAGTAAAGAATTTGTGCAGAATCATGATTTGATGGCATCATAACATATGCCAGACTGATAGGTGACCTGTTTTGACAGCTGGTGGTGGACAAGGAGATTTGTTTGCTTGGAGGATTCCTTTGGGAAGCCTGGCTTTGCTCCTTCAGCATGGGGCTAGACCTTGAGCAGTTTGCATAAGCTGTCATTACAAAGCATGTTAGCCTGTTGCCGCAGCCGGACAGCATAAGGTGTCGTTCTTCTGATGTCTCAGCTCTGGCAGATCTGATGGGCACTGAAATCTTTCTGTTTTTAAAAAAACATTTGCTTCCCAATAGTAGTTATCCAATATAGTATCCTTGGAGAACTGCAAAGATTTATCTGGAAACTGACCTAAAATACAGAAAAAATGTGAGTACTTTAAGTGCTGCAAATTGGTCTAGTTTCCATTGCCAGCAGAGGGTCTGGCCTGAAAGGTGCTGCAGTAAGAGCTAAAGTGGAGGCTTGGTTTCCTGTTGAAGACTTCCAGCCATGTTTACCTTCACCCTGTGCGTGCTCCTGCTGCTTTCAGAAGTAAAGGCAAACACATGGAAAGGCAAACACGTATCTGCAGAAGCTGGGGCTCGATTGTTCCTTGCAAAAGGCAAAACGAGCAAGCCACTTCGCCTCTCTCTCTTTTGTAGCCTCCAAAGACTTGTTTTTGTTTTTAGAAATGTGGTTTATCGCACCCTGAGCCATAAATACTGAGGTCCTGTATTGAGTTACAAGCTGACTAGGGTAAACTCACTGCAAAGGCAGGCAAAGTCCCTGGCTCTGCTCCCTTAATGACCTTGTCACTCACCTGCCACCCTCCTCTGACAGCAGTAAGTAATTCTGCTAATTCTGCTGCCTGGGATCTATTGAAGGAGGACAGGCAGCCTTGCTAAGCTTTTCTTTAAGGAAGTGCTATCAATGGGGACCAGTTGTTTCAGATGCTAATGGGATTGAATAGCGCAGTTCTGCATGTTCAAAGCCAGCTGTAATCCTTGTTGTTTATTTATGTTGCATCAGGGATCAGAGGCCCATTCTCCCAAACACTGTATGTTGACAGAGCTTGTAGTCCAAATATAATAGCAACCTAATTGTGTTTGTCTGTGGCTTTTGCCATAATGTGAGTGGTTACTAGTAGTCACCCTGGTGAGTAGTAGCTTTGGTTTCAGAGATCTGCCAGGTACAGCTGCTCATTAACGTAGGGCAGAGCATCACACCCTGGCCCTGACACAAGCATTTCATTTCTAACCTTACCTTCTGGCTGCTGGATGCAGCTAAGTAACCTCTGTATGGCACAGGCCTGATTTCTATATCTAAATAAACAAAGTCTCACTGAAATCAGGATGGAAAAATTAAGAATCAGGATCAGGCCCTATGGGGAAATGATGATAAAATTAGATCCAGAAGATCTTGTCAGACTAAGCTATTAAATGGCAGCACAGGCAGCAGTACCCTAAGATGTGTTGCTGCCAAGAGAGATCACTAGTGAAGCCATTCAGACCTGAAGGCAAAGCAGTTTCTAAGGAATAATAAGGGAACTATACCTACAGCTTTAAAAATCAGGTTCTGCTCTTACAGTAGATGCAATGTTGTGTGCTACCTGCGTGTGAGGATGGGTTCCTGGGCTGCCAGAGAAATGCAGAGGACAGCCAAACATTAAAACTTCCCCCCAAAACCTGAAGTTACGATGAACAGTAAACCCAGCATTTAACTTATAAATCTGATTCCAATACTTTAAACCTACAGTAAGCAGGCTTAGAGCAAGCAAATAAATTAAAGCTGCATTTAGAAAGATCATTTTGGCCAGATCTTACTTATCCAAACTGGTTCAAGCATTCCTAGCTGCAAAGATTGATTTTTTTTCCACACCTTCATTACAGAAGGTGGAAAATATTTAGCTTATAACACATTAGTCTAGTGGGCTTTCGTAAGGCTGTGGTTGGTAGTTCACCACTGGCCTCAGATGGGGTACCCTTAGCCCTGCTGTGCCAGCTGAGCCAGGGTAGGTCCGGGCGGCTGCAGCAGTGTCTGTTGATGCCACTGAGCTCAGCCACAGCGAAAGAAGGTTAAACTGAGTAGGTGCCCTGTGCCTCTGCAGCTTCAAACAAAAGCACCTCCAGCTGGAAGGGGAGGGTGGTGGCTCTGCCCTGCTCCGCTCGGGGCCATTGCACAGGGAACTGTAGGGAGGAGGCACTCATCGGGCCTCCTGCCAAACTCAGTCACACCAGACAGGTCAGTCGGAGCAAGGGGAGGCAGGCGAAGGGATGCAAGAATGGCTTCAAGCCCAACTAGAACAGTCTCTGCAAGGGTTCAGGACAGCCAAGGCTGTCCCCGGCTGTCAGGACGGGCCCAAAAGCTCCGGCAGCCCCGGGATGTGACCCTCACACCGTCATCAGGGCCGTACCGGTTAGATGAGCAGAATTGAAAGCTTTCTCTATTTTGGGCCCTACGAAGTTTCTTCCTGAAGCATGAGTCAGTGGCAGGAGCTGCAGCCAACACTGTTGTTTCTGCGCTCGGTGGGACTCCTGTCAAAATATTTAGATTAGTGAGGATTACCAACACGCAGGGGAGGTTCTCCCTTTTCTCTGTGAGTGGGTGGGACCCAGTTAACCCATACAAAGCATAAAAGGGTGAAATAGGAGTGATCCACAAACTGAAAATCTTCCTTTTCCATCCCTGTACCTTAACGAGGTGTGAAACAAAAGAAGGAGGGAGGGGAAGATGTCCAGAAATGGCCTTTGTACCTAGATTCATTGGGGATTTCGTGAGGCACCTAAATCAGCTAGCTCAGGTGCCAGAGTGTGGAGTCGCATTGGCAGTGGTCTCCTGTGCGGTCCTCAAAGCCCTGACTGCACACGAAAAGTCTCCGATGCCCAGCTCAGAAGCACAGTGAGGCTGGACCCACTGCCTGCTCTGCCTCCCGTGCCATCAGGATGCCAGCGGTGGGGCTGGGGAGGGTAAAGAGGAGGGATCTGTGTCCCAGGCTCCACTAGTGCAGGTCGCCCTCAGAGAGGAGCAGTTCCATCTCCACTCTTGCCTCCTCTAAAGAGTCATTGTGCATCACCTCTATTAGGAGCTTACAATCAGATCCTGCCCTCTCCACTGACTGCTTAGTTTAGGTCTCTGAGTCACCGTCAGGGCCAGGTCCCTACATTTAGGCATTGCAGTGCTGGATGCTGCAGACGAGACCTCTGACTCCAGCCCGTGGATTTCACACATCGGCAGCGCACCAGTTTACTAAGTGAGTACCTAGGCTGACGGACTATGAAAGTGCTGCCCAGCATGCCAGGAGTTGAGCAAGCCAAGCAGCAGCAGAAGCTGCTGGGAAAACAAAGCTGTGTCATGGTTCTTGGCCAGCTTCTGGCTGGAGTGCAGCCAAGGACAGGTGCTGGAGCGGCTGGGGCACCGGGTGGGCAGTGGCTCCATACGGGAGCTGTCAGTGGTTTGATGCCTGGGCCTGGTTCCTTGGGACAGCGAGGGTCATAGCAGAGCTGAGGCACACCAGCTCTCACTGGAGAAGGTAACCAACAGCAGCTGTCAGAGATCTGGCTAAAAATAAAAAAAAAAAAGAAGAAAAAACAACAAAATGGGGTTGCATTATTTACAGCAACAGAAGGTTTTATTTTGGCAGTTTTCATGGCTGTAAAATACCTCCTTTGTTGTTCAGAGTCATAATGTCAATCTGAAATCTGCTGGGCTTCCCTTTACCCTGAACTCTTCCCATTTCTTCTGGGGTGTGCTTGGAGCCTGAGGTGGCTGCTGATGTGGGAGATATCACTATTTCTGGAGTGAAAAGTTTAAATCCAAGACTTTAAGTTACTTATGGCTTGATTCAAGCTCTTCTTCAAACTATGCTAGTTGTTGTTGTTGTTGTTGTTTTTTAAATTATGGTTAAAGAAACAAACACGAGTGTCCTGACATGCATAGATATGGCTCTGGTGCCATTTGGGAGCTGCCATTTCCTCCAGTTCAGGACCGTTGGCCGTGCACGCAGCAGCAAGGAGGGCTAGAGCAGGGCACTTTCCTGGCATGAGGCTCGTGGCGTGCTGGACCCCAGTGCCATCGGCGTGGGTGTGAGTCCCTGGGAAGCCAGGCTGCCCGGGCACTCGGTGAGCTGGGGGCAGAACCCCAGCCTGCCGGAGAGAGCAGCTGCAGAGGGAGGGGGAGCTGAAGGCTCCCCTCTGTCAGCGGCGCTGGTGCAGCGGGAGGCAGGTCCCCAGCAGTGGGAGGGTGGGTGGCTCTGCCATCCCGGTGCATGGGGCTCTGCCGGGTGGCCCGGTTCAGTAGGACCCACGGCCGGGCAGGGCTGTGCGGAGCCGGAGACCGGCCCTGCTGTGGCGTCGCTGGGACAAGGACTGACAGCCCCAGGGTGGGGGGAGGCAGCTTTGTCGGCAACCCCACTGGTGCACTCAGGCAGCCCCTCACCTCTCTGCACCTGGGGGACATGCCTCTACAGTCCCCTTCTGCTGGCTCCCTGTCCTCCCCTGTCCTGTCCGTGTCCTCCTGGGCAGCTTGTACACGTTGCTCCTCCCTTATTTTACATAGTTCTCACTCAGCGCGTATAAAAAGCAAACCTATTCCCCCTTGGCTGTCATCTTCTTAAAAGAGGCAAGCTTTTCCATCTCCTCCCATGAAATAAGCCCTTGGCTCTCGAACACTGGTGGCCAGAGTGCTCTCTGGCATCCGAATGAGGTCCTGCTAGAGCATTGTACCATTTGTGGCATTAGTACTTGCCTATCACTGCTGGAAATACCGCAGAATTTTGGATTGGTTTTGCCTTTTTTTGAGTCCACGCTGCGGTGATGGTTCACAGCCATTCTGTGATTGCTGAGTGTGCTCTGATGTTTCCCCCTTATCTCATTTCCCGCTCTCAACCACCAGTTTTTAGAAAAGAGTCTGACCATAAGTCTTAAAGCTCATGACCTTGAACTTTGTTCTGTGAAGAGCAAAGAATCAGAAGTGAAACTGAGCATTGTCATGTTGCCCTCCTAGCTGAGTGAAACAAAGAAAGTCACTTCAAAGAATAGCTTTGCATGTTGCTCAGGAAATCTCCAGAGAAGGTGAAAAAATTACTCCACAAAGTCTCTTTACACTTCCTGGTAGAGAACCTGCACTTGCAGAAAACCAGCAAACAGACAAGCCTTTTCCCTTAATTTTCTGCAATTAGAACAAGAAATAAAACCAAAAAAAACCCAACAAAAAGAGAAGTCCACTGCCATTCTCCTAAATAAATTAATTTCAAAGCTGTATCTCTTTAATCTTATGGGGATTTCCTTTACCTATTTTTCTCTTGAGCGTGGTAACCAGAATAAGTAGATAAAAACCTGCCTTGCTTGCAGCAGCTCTCTTCTCGTTTTTTAAACACCAGCTACATCAGTTACTTCTATGTGATAGAAAGAAGTTAGTTCATTAAGTTTACATGCAGATTTTAGCTGATAGTGTTCTCTCCCTGGTGAAGGATAGCACAAGATAGTGGAGTTTCTCTCATTTTCCAGCTTTTGATGATCACAATTTCCTTTTACAGGAAAGAAAAAAAATGGCTACAACAGCAGCAAATACTCAAAGACAAACGATAGGCTCTGAGGAATACAGCCTGTACAGTAGCTTGAGTGAAGACGAGCTTATAAAGATGGCCATCCAGCAGAGCTTGGAAGAGGACCCCACGGGTCAGCCAGCTGCCCAGAGCCACCAGAAGTCGATGGTGGCAGGTCCCGGTGAGGCGGCCACCCCCAGCCGTGCCAGCAGCCACAACCCGCCCTACCACATCTACCCTTGGCAAAGGTGAGTGAGCGCCTGCCTAAGCTGCGCCGTCCCAATGAACACCCTGCCTGGGAAGAGAAAAACACTTTCCCCTGTCAAAACACGTGCTTTCTAATTAGCTTTGCCAAGCGGCTGCTCTGCGAGTCTGTCATTAGTTTGAAAGCCAGAGTCTGCTATAAATCCAATGAGGTCAACAATTTACGCCCTCACAGCAAAATGAGAATTTGCTTTATGTTGCCTGTGTCAAGCAACAAATAAAATAAGAAAAGGGGCACTGCTACAAGCCTTCCTGAACGACAGAAGCCCTGCCGAAGCCAGCAGCTCCTTTCCCCCACGGGGGCACACTGTACGCCGAGCTTAGGTTTCACCAGAGAGGGAGCAAAGCGTTTGTTATGGGAAAACATAGGAGAGAGGCCAAAAATAGGTATGTAAAACAGTGTGAGCTGGCTACCTTTTAGATACTGCAGTCTTTAAAGGATGTAGCTATTTCAGATCAAAGTCTGACCTCAAGCACACCACTCTCAGCCAAGAGCGGCTCCAGACACTGAAGCGTGGCGGCATCCCCCTCCCCGGCGATGCTGGGCTGTGGGTTACAGAGACCCACTCACAGTTTCAAACCCAGACATTGTTCTCCTTTCATTTTTAAAAGGCAGATTTCTCAAGGGGGGAGGGAAGAGCTCACAAAGTCACCCCAAACCCAAGGAAAAGTACCCTTTTAAACTAGCTTTTTTTTAATAAGCTGGGAGTAGCTGAAGTTTTGTTCTTCCTTCTTTCTCATAACTCCACCATCCTCTGATGCCTCACTCATTACCACCTGTGATTGTTTGGTTTCCAAGGCTGGGAAACTGGGGAAAATTTGATGAGCAGTAAGCGTGTTTCATAGCTGCGGAATCAGGATGCCGTACAGCAGGCAGTCCAGCTCCCACCAAAGGTCGCGTCTTCTCAGTGTCATTACTGTGCACTCGTACTGTCAGCTCTGCCACGGGGACATGATGCAGGGGAGAATAAGGGCTCCCCTGTCCGCTTGGTCCTGTCCTCCTTGGGGATCCTTTGACAGCTGCTATTTTGGCAAAAGGCAGCATCTGCAGCTCCGTGCATTAACCTGTCCTGCCTTTGCCTCAGCCCAGCAGCTTTTGACCTCCCACTGGAGGGAAACCTTTGCAGCTTGTAGCTCCAGATCTGTAGCATTGCTGAACTCTTCTGCCACCTGGGAGAGCCGAGCTGGAAACGGAGCCGGCACCCGGGGGCCCTGGGTCTTCCTCCACCCCTGCCCCCGACCTGCTTGCGTAGCACTTCGGAGGTGGTGAATGTCACCTCATCTCGCCTCGTGCCTGCTTCCTGTGCGGTGGTGGTAGGGTTAACCTCACTGTTGTCTTATATGGTCATTTGAATCCCCTGACGCTTCCTCAGAGGGCCAAAAATAATCTCGAGCCGAGCGAGCAGCTGAATACAGCGCAGAGCAAGCCGTGGCCATCTGCTTTTATTCAAAGCCCTGACCGGCAGGCTTCCTCGCTCCGTCTCTGTGGATGTGTGTCTCTGTTTCTGCCTCAACATGACCTGTTTCTCCTATTCGGAGTATTTCTCTTTATTTCATTCATGTCATCGCCACTCCAGATTGGCGGCCCAGCCGAGAGGCCGCACTCAGCCGTCCAGCTCGGGGGCAGCCTGGGGGGTCAGGCGAAGGTACGACGGCAGCCTGTTCAGCACATCCCAGTCCGTGTAAGTGCCTCCCTCTCCCTCTCCCGCTTTCCCCCGCGGTCAAAACAAGCCTTGCTACCCACTCTCCCCCGAGCCAGCTCTTCTGGGTGGCGATGGTGTCTGGTGGGGGGACATGGCGGTGTTCAACTGGAGGAGGTCTTGCTGATACCTGCACTGCACCCTTGCTGCCTTCCTGCTCTTACTTCTGACTTGCCAGCTGCCCTGGACCATGCCCAGGCTCTTGTGGGTGACCCACCTCAAACCTGCCTTGTTCTCTTCTCCCCCTTCATCCCTCTCCATCCCTCCAGTGCACATGTCCTGGGGACTCTGGGTCATTTGGTAGCTCTGAGGCGACAAGGACAGCAGGGAAGGGATGCCTGCACTGTGGTTTATTTATGCACGCTGGCTCCCTTATCAAGACAGTAGATGAGGCAGGCAGATGCTGATAGTAACTGCATTGGTATTGAGTTCACGGTTCAACATTGGGGAAGAGTGGGGAAAACAAACATTGTATCGCAATATATAAACAGGGTGAGAAAGTCCATTCCTTCAAAGTAAATATTTTATAAATGCTCCCAAGATGCTGTGCCTGTTACCAGCAATACCTGCACTGTCCTACCACACTGAGGAGGGCTGCTGGGGAGCCGTACCACATCTTACCTGCCCAAGGAGGAAACCAGCTTGACTGACTTTGACCCTCCTGGCCACGTTTTGCTGTCGGCAGAGACCGTAAATAAGCTTAGGTGAACAGTCATGGATGAGGAAAGCAAACAGGCAAGGGGGTGGCCCGAGCTCTGCCCCAGTGCCTGTGCATAGTGGAAATGTCTGGACCATGATGGGTTTATTACAGCCCTCTGCGGGGCAGAGTAGATGCATGTACCTGCCTTCAGCTATCAGATGAAGAGAGGAAAAGTGCTGTGGGCAGCACTTCTCTGTGTCCTGCAGAAAACTCTTCCCTGCCTTTTTTATCTACCTAGTTCAAATCCACTTTGTTTTATCCATCTTGCAAGTCCCTCCCTGCATGCATGGTTGCAGTGACTACTCCTCCACCACTCTTCTTCCTTTCATCCTTCACCCAGCTCTACAATCTCCCCCACCTCACCCTGCACCCTGCTTGATCCAGGCTCTGTCCCTGGCTCTCCACTGACATTGGACTCCCTGATATTGTGAAAATCTTTCTGCTGAAACATGAAGCCTCCCTCATCCCTGTCACCTGCCAGCTCCCCTTAGCCACACTGAAATCACATCCTCTCATTAAGTGCTCTGCACACTCTGCTGCTCTGGGGGCAATGACTGGAGGACAGGCTTTTCTTCTGCATCGCTTAGCTCCATAGAGTTCAGTCCACAAGAAGGCTGGGATAAGGCTGATAAGCTAGCCCTCCTCTGCTGCCAGGTGAGAGCAAAAAGGTGGCTGGGAAGCCACAGGAAAGCATGATGCGTGACTGTTTCATAGCCCTGGTCTCAGAGCCAGGCAGGGATGATAGTTGGCTTCACCTGGGGAGATGTTGTTCCTTCATGCTGCCTGCATCTCACCAGGCTGCCAGGAAAAGAAGGAGCTTCCTGAACCTTTCTGCATTCCGCTGAACCTCTTCTCCAGCACTTAGAGTTGACCCCCCCATACATCTCATCTGCAATGAGTATTTATTGTATTGGCTACTGGCCTTTGAAATGCAGTAATTCTTTTGATTCGCCTATAAGGTTAAGATTTCATCAGATCTTCAGTCTTCCTCCATAGTTTTAATACTTGTTTTTTCTGTATCTGATGAAATCCAGGCAGCAGAATGTGTTGGTTTTTTATAACGGCCTACTACGAGCCAGGCAGAAAACAAGGATTTCACATGGAGATTCATTAAACTTTCTGTACTGATCTGGAATTTGCTTGGCTACAGCATCTACAGCCTGGTCCAGCAAACCCCCTCATCTTACTCAGGAATCATTTAAGGTCAAGGATCCCGACAGAAGTTCGTTTCATTCAACATCTGAGGGCTTAAGCAGAATAGTAACTGATTCTTCACACATTTTTAACCCTACCACAGACCCGAGGTACCCTCTGCTTTCACTGAGGTCTCAGGTAATGTGATTCACCTTGCATTTGCTGTGTGCCAGCCCCATGCACAGACTCCTGCCGTGGCCCACCTGGCATGCAGTAACTCATTAAGCGCTGGTAACTCTGTTGTGTGCCCAAATCCTGAGGTCAAAGTAAGCGGTCCCGCATGTGTAACATGAACCCTTGCACAGAACAACAGATGGCTTCAGCAGCCTTGTGCCAGAGGCTTTTAAAGACAAAGATTCCCGACCTCCTCGTCCTCCTCCTCTTCCAGCCAAACATGCCAATTATTACTGTTAACTGACTTCAACAAAAAGCTCAATTTCAAATGCCTATCTAAAAATCTATTATCTATACAAAACTAGCAATTTTAGGTTTAGTCCCTAGGGTACTCTAAATAGTATGGAGATACAGCCCGTGTCCCTAGGACCTCAGTCCAGCAGTTATCAGAAGATCAGTTGATTCCTCCTGGGTGGGCTCTGGCCAGGCAGGCAGCTGCCTGCTCTAGCTGTTATCTCCTCAGGCAAAATGCCTGGCTTTGTCCCCCCTATCTCCCCCCATTCAAGTGTTGCTATTTTTGTGACTTCTATCTTGAGATCATTGCTTCCAGCTATAGAGAAGGAGCAAGTGGCACTAAGTACTTTTTCACCTGGGAAATGGTGTCTTTTCCCATTCCTTGCCACGCGTGTTGTGTTTACCTGTTCCTCTCCAGGCCCTGAGTTTATCATCAGAGAAGTAGCTTGGTGACTTTTCTTTCAGTGCTAATATCAGTGTTTATGGCACAGATTGGGTACCTCTGGGCAAGCTGAAATGAATAATGCCTGTGTGAGTTCCAGGCTGTTGGTTTGTCCAGCCCCTGCCAGGCAAGGAAATCCTGTGCTGCTCCTGTAACTTGCACTAAATGCAGAGGTTGTACCAACGATCTGCTTTTTGAAGACTCCTGTGCTGAGCTGCCCATGTTTTTCTGTCTCTGATCTCACTCTGTTGTGGCATTTTCGACCTTCTGTCATAACGAGAGTTTCTGGTTGTTCCTATTGTCACTGCCCTGCGTGACCTTCATCACATGTTTTACTCCTACCCTGGTGATGCTAATAGTCTCTCTGAGACACGCACCTTCCTCCCCAGTCTGTCTGCCTTCAAGGCTGCAAGATTTTCTCTTCAGAGTTAGTTCAAACCACAAACTCTCCTGTTTTCAACATCCTCTTCTTCTCTGTCTCTGAAAATACAGCCCACGTTCATTTTTTGCAAGTCCCCGTTAGAACTGGGAAAATGCTCCTTCCTTTGCGGTGTTCGCTGTCCTGGAGCTTAGCCATTTGGTGCCCCAGAATAAGGAAGCAGTGACTGCCTTCTCTCAGCACAGCTCAGCAGGAGCACGAACAGATGCTAGCGCTGAGGTGCACAGCACACCACCATCCACAGAGCCGCCGTCCGTCACGGGCAAGGATCCTGCCTGCATCGGCTGCGGGGTACCAGCTCCCAGGTTCCGCTGCGCTGTCGGCAGTCTCCGCCGGGGTGGAAGGAGGCAGGCAGGCCCTGCCGCGGGCACCTCTCATCGGCCGTACGGTGACCGTCAGGCAGCCCTGTGACTCCTGCCATGCGGGGAGTCCCACAGCAGCTCTCGCTGTTGCTCTGCAGAAGGACTGGTGTGCCCGGGTCAGCCCTGCTCTGCCATTGCTCTCACAGAGCTTGGAGAAGTGGGTTGCTGTCCAGACTGGGCGGAATGCTTGCCTGGCAAAGGGAAGGCTTGTCAGAGCAGATCTCGCTTGTAGGCTGCTCGTTGCGTCTCACTTGCAGGTGGCATGGAGCACACTTTGTGCTTTTTGTCGATTTTCACGGCAAGCCTCTTCTTGAAAGCTTCAGAATTAGGTAGCGCCAAAAAAAGATGACTTTCATGTTATTTTTGTTTTCTCTGGTAAACACTGAAATGCTGCTTTAAAACTTTTCAGTGATTCTACACATTTCAATGACTTTCTACTCCAAAGAGGCTTTAAAATATTCTCTCCTTCCCTCCCTCCTATTTTTTCATTCCTTTTGCTCCTTGCGCCTACAAGTTACTTGGCCCTGTGGAGCCTGACAGTGGTTTGCTGGGTTCAAATGAGCCGGAACAGGAACCACTTCACAGCTTGGCACCAGGTCCCGGTTGTGGTTCCAGAGGCCCCCGACTGTTGCAGTTACCTGGGGAACTGCTCACTTGGCTAAGAGGTTTGCAAGAGTGGACTTGTCAGCAAAGCTAGTGGGTCTGCTCCCAAGCAGGCTTCTAAAGACCAGATTTTCAGAAGTGTCCAGCACCTAATATGTCTTACTGGGACACCAAAGACACATTTTTGAAGGTCTATAAAGTCCGAAGTGGTTATCATTTCTGAAAATTTGAGTACTTGATGCTGAAGTAACAGCTGGGTATCTCTGGGGCATCGTCATGAAAAGCAGCTCAGAATTTCATTTGGGTGGGTGGATTTTTTTTTTTTAATCCTCCTTGGCTGAAGAAAGGAGAGCTCAGACCAATACCCTAATGTTCACATGGTCTAAACACAGTTCTCCCTTCTTCATAACTGGGCCAGCTAACTTCTGAAAACAGGCTTGTGTAAAAGAAATAGGAAGTATCTTTAAAATACAAGAATAAGATTTATTGAGAATTTCTGCTTTAGGGCTAAGCCACCTGCAAATCAAATTTAAAATTTTCTTCAGGTATGAACAGGGGCAATTCTCTTCAAAGCTGATCTTTTTTAAGAGATGTCATATGGAAACATCTTGCTACATGATACAGCAAATGGCAGGGTAATGTAATTATCACAAACATGGACACTCAGAGCAGTGTACAGAGGAAGGATAGAGCTAGTCTCCCCCAACTCCAGATATCTAAAATAAAAGTGTTTATGTCGGAGATTAGTCACACCTACACTTTCCTTACACTCCAAGGAGAGAGCTCAGCACCTCCAGACAATGATTCTTCTGATCTGTTGTGAATGGCCAAATTAGAGAAGACAAATTTTACCTCTACAAGCCCTGTAGCAAGACATGTTAGGGCCACAAATACTCATTATATACACTGTACGCATTCACTGTTTTGACCAAATGATAGAGTGATGTTGCTGCAAAAGCTTCCCAGTAATGAAGGAAGCAGTAATCAAGTTTTAATCTTGTTTTGAAGAGAGCTTGACCCTGTAGTGGCAGCAATCAAGGATGGAGATGAAAATGCAGTATGCAACATGATGAAATCAGGAAAAGACCTTTCTGAACCTAATAAGGATGGCTGGATACCCCTCCACGAAGCTGCGTACTATGGCCAAGTGGGTTGCCTGAGTCTGTTGCAAAAAGGTCAGTGAAGTTAAAACTAACTAATTACAGAAGGGAGAAGAATAATATGAATAAACTGAAAAGCAGAATTAGCAGCAGCCCAATCCTGGTCTGGGACTGTGTGTGAAGCTTTTTTTCAACCTCTGAGTGGAGGTTAATTTCACCTTCTCTTTGAGAACAGCTTTCCAGACTGAGGCCTTTAAAAGTTAGGATCTTCAGGAGAAAGCGATACCTGGAGAGATCTTGCCAAGCCCTGGATTTCCCACAGTAAAGCCTTATAGCTGAGCTCTCGGCTGTTGTGAACTGCTTGGCTGCCACAGCTGACAGCAATTACCGCACTTCCACTACCTGGAGATCCAGCCCAGCACCTCTTTGCTGGTGCCTGAAGGTGGTTAACTGCTGTAGTTTGTTTTCAGACTGCTACTGAAGAGCAGTTACTCAACAACTTTCTGCATCACTAGTGGCCATAGCATAATGTTTTAATCTAAGCCAGTGAGTGATTTAGATCCTTAATCTGAGTTATAGTAACTTTATAGTACTTTGCTCATGGAAAAGGAAAAGAAAAGAAATAAACAACAAAAACTTACTTAAAACTCCCAAGATTTTGAAAGATGGTGATGCTGCAGATACTTGTGCACCACATGTCATAATGACTTTGGGCTTGCCGTTTCTTCACAGCATACCCCGGCACAATCGACCAGCGCACCCTCAATGAGGAGACGGCTCTCTACCTGGCCACCAGCCGGGGCAACCTGGACTGCCTGCTCACCCTGCTGCAGGCTGGGGCTGAGCCTGACATCTCCAACAAGGCCAGAGAAACACCGCTCTACAAAGGTGAGTGGCTGCTTTTCCAGGGGTGCTGAGCTCTTCTGGCACCACCAAGGCAGCGCAGCAGGATCGCTTGTGATGTGGGGCTGAAACTCAGCAGTTGGCTCTCATTTTCTACCTCCCTCCAGTAGTTCTCTGTCTCCTTTGCCTGACCTGCCATGCCACGGCCTCACTTCTCATCCACATCAGAGTCAGGATTAGTGGCTGCCCTGCAGGGTGCAGGCTGCGATGCGGTGCTGAGGGTGAGGTGTGCGATGCCTAGTAGGGCCCTTAGCACAGGGTGTCTGCACAATGTCCCAAACTTACAGAAATCTGGATAGGACAGGAATGAGGGTGCTTTTCTAAACAGTAGGACCTAAGTAGGACCTGTTAGATGTGGGAGCACCATAACTGTAGACATGCCAGTGATTCATATACTGTCTGGGCCAGGCCAGGCAGTGTGCTATGGGAGATGCAGAAAGTTATAACCAATTCAGTGAGGTAGATAAAGCGTTCAACGTGGACATACTATGTTGCTGCTGGTCACAGAGAACACTTTCTTTGGCAGAACAGCATCATGCCCATGAAAGATTCAGAGAAGGAGATGATCTCTCAAGCCTTCATCTCCATCCCCCTGTGACTGACTGCTCCTGCCATGACTATTTTTAGCACTCTAAAACATTAAAAAGCGCATATTACTGGCTAAAACAGTAATCTTGCCTCCAACTTTTAAAATGCTTTCATTTTACAATTCTGGCTTATAGTCTGCTAAAGGAAAGCTGTTCAACTCTGCATTAAACACACAGTAGTGGTGGTACTAGTAGAGCTCTTAGTAATAATAATAACAACAACAATATGAAAGCACACTTTAGCCAGAGAAAAACTGTTATTAAGAATGTTCTAGTCTTGATGCAAAATCTTCTGGTCTATCCTCCAACAAAAAAAGACTGAAAAAATTATCGTAACAAATCCGTTATCCCTAGTATGTAAGTAAATTAAACTCTATGCATGCTATGCATAGGTGATTAAGGAAGTGTCTAATCACATAGTTGCTTTCAGTACACGTGAGTGACACGTGTGTGGGAGAGGAAGCCATGGAGATATTCCAAGGGAAGAATCAAAACCAAAAGGTGGGACCTCTGTGATAAAAATACACTATTATTTGAAAGAAAAAACCCAATTGCTATGGAATGTGCTGGCCTCTCTTTCTGTACATTGTATAACCAATGCTAATTGGGGTTGGTAAATGTAAATATTGTAGGTACCTTTGTTTTGGGGTCCCACTGTAAAGGTGTGTAAGAAGCGTCATGATTTGGGATTCAAAAAGCAATGGGACAAATTGGTAGAGTAAAAACCAACAAAATACTATTAATTATCAAGAAAATATCTTTATCTCAGGATGGTCCTGAACTATAAATTGTTGCAGGCTGAGAAAGTGCTACTGACTCACACCATTGCTGTTTTCTAAGGATCCTTTTCTGGCCACTGGCGGTTTGAGCTTTTTTATTTTCTTGTCTATAGAGAGCTTTATCTGCATTCCAGGGCAGTAAGATACAGAGCCAGTTTGCACAGAAATTGGAAAGAATGTGTTCAGGTCACGTGATTTCTGTAACATGTTTGTTCTTCATACATTATCTCCCGCACCTTGTCACCTCCCTGTGTCAGTGTGGTGTCCAGTTGGCACAAACGGGCTGGGCTGGATTCCCTTCCATACCAGGCTTTGCACAAGTCCTGCACAGGGCACAGCCTCCTCCAGGCCCCCGTTGAAGACTGGCTTCACTGCCACATCCTTTACAAGCCCCAGACAGTGTCATTTGGCAACAGCCTTGGCCCTCGCATTGACTTAGATGGATCTTTGGTCTTACTCACTATGGCCTAGTTGTATTATATTGCCTTATGCTACATGAAATGGATACCACAACACCCAGAATCTTTTCAAAAGCATGTCCTAATCACTTCCCTTTTTTCCAAAACAGCTTGTGAGCGTAAGAATGCAGAGGCTGCGAGACTCTTGGTACAGTACAATGCTGATACCAACCATCGTTGCAATCGAGGATGGACTGCTCTCCATGAGGCTGTCTCCCGAAATGACCTGGAGATTATTGATATCCTTGTGAAAGGGGGTGCCAAGATAGAGTCTGCAAACGCCTATGGGATCACTTCTTTATTTGTGGCAGCTGAGAGTGGGCAGTTGGAAGCTTTGCGATACCTCGCCAAATGTGGTGAGTACAGTTGTGCCGTTACATGCCTTTACTCATTTAATTCTTAATATTTCAAAGTTCCCATTAATTCTCCCTGGCTCAGTTTTTCTGTCTCTGGAGGCAAGGCCTAGCCTGCAGAGGTGCTGAAACCCTGTTGCTCCAGATGGCTGAATTGTGTAGGGTCTTTCAGAGAGCATGGTCTAGACACATGCGCTTCTTCAGCATTCTTTCATGGTCGCCTACTTTGGGAAGTAATATAGAGCGCTCTAATTGCATTGCCTGACAGCTTCCAAAACCCATATTGCTGCACACACGTAGCCTAATCAGTCATAAAAGACAACTGTAGGTGGTAATAGATGGCAGAAGTTGAATATTAGCCAACCCCATCTGCTCATGAACATGTGCAGTGATGGGCAAGGTTAGCTCTCCTCTACTAGTGAATCCTGCTGAAAACAGATAAAGTACCATTGTATAGTCAATGGATTTACACCAAGGGGAAGCAGACTCAGTCTCCCCACATGTATATGTTCAAACATATAAACAGAGTGAATTTGATTCTAGTTTACACTAAATCTACCTTTTACTGCTCTGCTTATATAAAACAGCTTTACAATAAGCACAACATAGTTTACTACTATTCTGAGGCATATTTTATTTTCACTGTGGGCTAATATCTTCAATGTAGGTAAGAGCTGGGTCCTGCACTTGTGAAACAAGAGCTAAACAGTGATGAAGATAAGAAAAACTTCTGAAGCAGTTAGTATGGCTAAGAAAGATATGAGAGTTGGGGAACAAAGATGTGTTCTGCTGCCCAGCTAGCATTGTCAAGTCAGTTTTATATGACCAGTTAGTCCATGATAGCGCCTACAATTTTAGAAACTAAGCCAGAATGTGATTTGTGTTTCAACTTAAATAGATATTAGGATTTCCTTAAAGTTTAATTTTGAGAAAAATACACAGGAGAAAATCCAATAAAACTGTCCAGTTGTTGCAAGCCCTGAAAAGCTCCTCTGAGAGTCCCAGGAATGATATCACTGCATTGTTTATGATGAGCAATGTTCATCATAAAAAGGGTTTCTTTCTCATTTCTTTTTCATTAGGAACATAGTCCTGTGTTATGTTTTGTCACTGCAACTCTCCTGATGTTTCCAGCTACAACATCTTCAAAGGGCCAAACACAACACAGATGTTTCAGTTTGGAGTGAGAGCACAGGGAAATATTCTCTTTGGCAGGGAGTTTTCATGATCAAACGGGAGACTCATTGGCTTCTTTATTGGAGTTTAGAAGCAAAACTCCAGTGAATTGTCATTCCCATTTAGGATACACATAGAGCAGCCTTCCTGAGGACAGCACAGCACAGTATACTACAGCTGAAATCCAGGCTTTCAGGCCTTATATATCTAGCACAGAAAAAGCAAGATTCCACATTGTTTGTGGCCAAAAAGTATGAGGTCTTGGTTTATTCTTTCATGTTGTTTATTAAGCTAAACACATGCTAGAGCTCAAGAAAAAATGCCCCAAATAATCTAGTAGCCTATTAATAATATTTATCTTTTTTGGGGGTAAAACTTACCACTCGGAGCTTAATTTGAACCCTCATGAAGTGAAGAGATATGGCTTCAGGTGCTGAGTTTTGAAATGAAATATTCATTGACTAAGGCATGCCCAAATAAAAACTGATTAGAATTGTTGCTTGGTACCATGCAGATGTCATGTTATAGACTCCTATTTTAGCCTGGATGTGTACTAAAATTAAAGTATAAATAGTATAAATGTACTTATAGTGTGAATATATAGAGTATAAATAATATGTATAAATGTAAATATATATCATAAATACGTAACCATAGAATTTTGAAGAGCACCTATTGAGATCATCTAGTCCAAACTCCTGCTCAGGAATAGTGTATATACATAGTGTAAACACATAAATACTAAT
This sequence comes from Haliaeetus albicilla, assembly GCF_947461875.1. Classification (NCBI taxonomy): domain Eukaryota; kingdom Metazoa; phylum Chordata; class Aves; order Accipitriformes; family Accipitridae; genus Haliaeetus; species Haliaeetus albicilla. Next base: position 17,548,228 of record NC_091487.1, read on the forward strand.
GGAATTATTGTGTCTAAAGAAAAGGCCATGCTATATAAAGAGCAGAACATTTTAAAGTTTTTTGCCTTTGAGCTACAGCTGAATGGAGCCTGGATTCATGATTGGGAGCTAATGGTTGCCACCCACATTAAACTCTCCCTCATAAAATTCACATCATATTAAAAGCCAGTGGAAATCTATGATATAACTGCATATAACTAATATGACTATTTGACCTCTGATATGACCTCATTCACATCCCCATCCAGCACATTTTGTAGCTCCGGTGTCACGGAGATGTACGTGTTCATTCAAAGTATGTTCCTTCCATCTGATTTTAACCTTCTGGTGCTACAAAGATTTTTTCTTCCTTCCTAGGTGCTGATATAAATACTCAAGCCAGTGATAAGGCCTCTGCTCTTTATGAAGCCTGTAAGAATGGACATGTACCTATTGTGGAGTTTCTTTTGTCCCAAGGAGCAGATGCTAACAAAGCCAATAAGGATGGCCTGTTACCTCTTCACATAGCAGCCAAAAAAGGGATATGCGAGTAAGTTTTAGTTAATTTCATAGTTTCATCTTTTAGACAAGAATCCAAAGTCCTTATGAAAAAGAGAATGTAATGTCCCAGATCTAATTCTGAGCATTGTGATCAAGGGAGCTGCCAGCTGAGAACTGGGCTTTCCACTTGCAAAGCTCGGGTTGAAAATTATAAACTGAAGAGTGTGTTTGCAGGTTGGGATGTGGTGGGATGGGGTGAGCAGGAGTGTAGGGTGCAAGATTCCTTTAGCTTTGCTAAAATATCACCTATTACAGCTAAATAACCTCATGTATCTTGGAAGCGGATTGAACTGAGCTCCACAAAACATGCTTGAGATGGAATAAAAAAGCGTGTGTGTGTGTTTTGGCGGGGGGGGGGGCTTAGTCCTCAATAGCTATTGCAGCCTACTTTGCAATCATTTTCCTATGTGAGCCCACTGTAATTCTTTTGCACAAGTGGAACATGCTGCATTCATCTCTGGTGTGTTCAGGTTTTATTAACAATAATTCAGATGCTGACAGCGGGAAGTGGTCAAGTGAATCTCTAGGGCATTAGTGAGATTGTTGCTAGAATATGGTGTCCAGTTCTGGTATCCTCCCTTTCAGAAACCTTTCAGGAAATTGGAAAGGCTTCAGAAAAGAAGTACAAGAATTACTCAAGGTCTGGAAAATATACTTTATTAGTGAGTGATTAAATGACTCTTAAATGTAACAGACATATGCGTAAAAAGATCCAGTGGTTTGTTTCTGAAATGAAATGTGTTTGGGATAGACCTGAGCACATTCTTTAAACTGTGAGAAAAGTAACTAATGGGAAAAATAATCAGGAATTGGGTAGATTTAACAGTGCTCTGAAGTAGAGGTGTTTATAGGAGGGGGAGAAACGCTGCAGCCTGTGATAAAGGATACCAATTTAGAAGATGCTGTCTAGGGATGGGATTGTTGCACCGTTGTATAGTGTTTACCTAGCTCTTTCAAGACCTGGGACATTGCAGCAAGCTTCTGAGCCTGAACTCCTTAGCATTTATTTCTGATCCTAGGGCAAGTTTTATCTCCTGCCTTTAACCCCTTGCTGCTGGAAGGGCGAGTGGCCCACAGCTATTTTTGCAAAACACAGTCACACCTTGCAGTGACAGACCCTTTTGGTGACCGTAATGAACTCTTCTGACTGTCACAGTTTCTAACAAAATCCCTTCCAGCAATAGTCAAAGGAGAGAGTATATCCAACTGCAAAGACTGTTTCTGGATAGTAAAGCTATATCTTTACAGATAACTGCTAGAGCGGATTCTTATATATTTCACAGTGTCTGAGGAATGAAAACTTGACAGCACTACACATTTCCATAGCATCTTTTATCCTAGTGTTTAGGTCTGCTTGGGAGTCCCAATTAAGCTTCTCAAATCACTTTGATAGACCTGAGGATATTCATTTTCTGTAGTTGGAGTAGGCCTGCTTCTTTGTGCAAGCTGTGTGTTCTAAAGGACAGCCCAGTGTGAGTTTATGTAATGGGTTTATAAGCTTATGGCAAGTACATGAATACCCCACGTAGACTAATGCAGGCACGATTCAGAATTTTCTCTGGGGTTTAAATTACAAAGATATTTTCTTGAAAACAAACACATTTAAATGAGAAATGTGCCAGAGACAGAACCCAGCTCCAGTTGCTCACTTTCAGAAAAGTTTGTCTGAAAGCAGAGTAAGTTGATCTGAGTCCAATTTGTGTACAGAGTCTGAACCAGCTCTCTGAATCTTTTCCTCCCCTCAATAGTTCCACACCCCAACCTGAAAAGAAATTTACGTGGAAACTCTGCAGTCCATCCCCATGTTACGAAAGAAAGGGCCTGATTCAGATCTCACATCTATTATTCCCAACACCCAGCAGCATTCAGACCAGAATTCAGTCCAAACTCCGAGTCCCTTCACTTGTAAAAGCCTGAGCACAAATTTTGTGCACAACCACTGCAAACTAAGTGCAAAAGAAAGAAAAAAGAAAAAGATCTTATCTTATAAATATTTATGTAAATGACAAAGCTTTAGCCCAATTGGCTGATCATTCTTATTCCTTTTGGTATTCAGTAAAATAACACCCTTCACGGTGACCTCTCTTTGTATTCCTGCAGATTTAATACGTAATTCTGCAGGAATTCCACGCCTCAACTTTTTGCCAGAGCACGAAGGCTCCCTACCATCAAAAAGCCAAGAATGTGGTCCCAAGGCTCAACTGTCAACTCTTGTTGCTTGGTGTTTGTTTATTTTAAATGACACCTTGTCAATACTGACCTGAAATTCATAAAGGTCATCTCATCAGCTGTAAGATGATCGCAAGCAGTCATTTAACTCCTTCCCCCTCGGAACTGAGATGCTGAGAAGGGAAGACTTTGTGTAGTGTGGGCAGATTTATTAAGTAAATACAAGCCATTAAACTCTTGGCACGCTCATACTAGGGATGCTCTGCCTCCCTCTCCGTATAATTTCTAACAAATAGAAATCACAGAAGCAAGCATTGGGGGTAAGGGGAAACTTGGCAATATTTCCAAACTGTATGTGAAGCTCAGCCCTTTGACAGGCACGTGATGTAGTCTGGTTGTCTGGTCCTGGCTGCCTTCACTTGAGCTGCCTTCTCCCTCTAGACAGACAGGAAAGACTGCAGATGTGGAGGCACCATATTACTGAACCATCCCACTTTGGAGGATGAGGAAGAGAGACAAGTTCAAGCTACAAAATTAAACTCTGATACAAATTTGGTGCTTCCTGCTTTTCCTCCCAAAATAAATCTGGGGTATAGGGAGTGTACTGAGGTCTGGGACACTGCAGCATTTCGATGCAGAGCCTCAGTGTGGCACCCCTGTGGTGAGGTTCAGGTCCCCCTCGCAGACAGAAATGATGCAGTGCCTCTTTAACTCAGATGTGAAGAGCTGGCTGAAGCACATATGCTGGAAGAAAGAACAAAACAGACCCTTAAATCTTCAAAACAGTTGATCATGGGATGACTAATGCTGGTACTTGGCATGGTGTCCTTGCAATGCTCTGTGCCCTTTTTGTTATTATGGCTCTTACAGAACATTTGCTAATGGTGGGAAGTTGCCAGCTCACCAGCACCCAAACCTCCTGCTCCCTGGTGAGCGTCACAGTGCTGGAAGATTAGTGAGGCTGCTTGGAGGAAAAAAAAAAAAAAAAAAGGCGTTTGATTTCCCAAGTTATTTACATAATTTAAAAAGCCTTTTTGTTTAAAAATGAGATGTAGAAGTAACTTGGAGACACCAACAGTCCATCATGTAAATAGGAACATAATCCTGTAAAGTGTTATGCATCTTCAACTCTTATTTCAGATCCTAGGAGCGCTGGAGGCTCAGTCTTTCACAGGATCATTCAGTGCATCACAGACAAAGGTTTTCCTGAGACTAGAGCTAATATTTGGCTTAGTTCATTATGTAAATACATGTTTGAGGGCCCATTGTTGCGACCAGCCATTGCAGTCAAGCTGAAGATACGCAGCATTTTAAAGGAGACATGCTACATGGTAGGAAACTGAACTTTGTGTCTTAGGAAGAGCTGCTGACTGCTTGATAGAGGAGCCTGCATGGGAGGAAGAGGAGGAGAAGGTGTGCTTAGCTTGCTGGCTCCCACAAGTTCCTTTTTAGATATCCCTCTCTCCACAGGCATTATATAGGGAGCATGGGCATCTCCTGAGACAGTAGGCAGACTCAGGTTGGATGGTCCTCAGTCTCTTTCTGGAAGTAGCCTAAGGTGACTTGTCTGCATTTACAGAATCAACCTAGTGCCTTGGCTAAACCACCCAACTTTATGAGCAGGAAGTGAGGGTTTAACCCATGGGGCTGGTCATGCAGCTCCAATGACAGCAATGGAGACAAAAAAGTGATCATGGATTTACAACTGTGGGGCTCCTGTACATCATGTATTTGAACTTCACATTACATAACAAGAGCAGCTTGATTTATGTTGCTGTATTTAAGGCCACATCACACTTTCCACTAGCAATCCCTGATTACTGGGGTTGAGGACTTGGCTGTACATTTTTTCTCCCTGGGCTAAAGCATGGAAACCAGCCTGGAAAATATTTTTATTTCTTTTTCTCCCCTTTCCTAATTGTCTTTTTGGCTCCCCATGATCTGGAATGGACGTTAATAGCCCCATGGATTTGCCACAGCCAAAAGCCACACAGTGAGGGCCTCCAGGATGGGGATCAAACCAGGGTAATAACTGAATTGTAAAATGGGGCAGGGAGGCCTGGGAACTGAATATGTAGTTTTTCCTAGCTTAGTCCTGCAGAGGAAGGTTCAGTTTCACCCCCTTTCTGGTCTCAAGCCTCTTGCTGTGGCTGTGACCCACGAGGCCTGCCAATGCCTTGTGTTGGCACCCTTCTCTGCTGAGCGATAAAGCAATCCCGACGGAGGTGGGGAGATACAGCCTCTCTGCTGGCACCTCAGGCCAGAGGCTCTGCGCCTGTTCCTCCAGTCCAACCCACAGCGTGATGATGAAGGTGCAGAACATCTGGGAGATCCTGGCTGGGTGTCTGCCATTTGGGCTGTGGCACCTAAGAGAAGTTACAACAGGGTAGGTGAGTGCCAGCACATTGTCTCTTCCATTGTAACCATCCCTGTAGCTGCCATTACCTCATAGAAACTGGGTGATAATTTAAAAAAACTTGTTCCTCCATGAAAGAGGGTGTCACACAACTCACATTTTTGGCAAGGTAGGAGCACAGGGAGTTGTTGACAGGTTTCAAGTTCACACCCTGGTTTCTCTCAGAGGGAGTTGTTCCTGTGCCTGAGTTAGCAGGCTCTCTCTTATGGTTACAACCATGCGGTTACAATTTGCTGTATGGTTGTAGATCCCCTAGATCCCCTAGAGCTCATTGCTGTTCACTGACTTTCTACCTGGCAGGGTTGTCACCATGCTGATCCCTGTGACCAGCCGCACTCGCATCAAGCGTAGTGGCATCAGCCCCCTGCACTTAGCGGCTGAACGCAATAATGATGACATCTTGGAAGAGCTGATTGATGCTGGCTATGATGTCAACACCACCCTCTCCAACGAACGGTCCTGCCTTTACGAGGACAGACGCACCACCCCCCTCTATTTTGCTGTTTTTAACAACAACATCTATGCCACGGAGCTGCTGCTGCAAGCTGGAGCCAACCCCAATGTTGACCTCATTAACCCATTACTCATCTCCATCCGCCATGGCTGCCTGAAGACCATGAAACTGCTCCTTGACCATGGAGCAAACATTAATGCCTATATATCAAGCCATCCCACCACATTTCCAGCTACCATCATGTTTTCAATGAAGTACCTTTCTGTGCTGAAGTATCTCCTGGATCTGGGCTGTGACGCAGGTTCCTGTTTTGAGTGTCAGTACGGAAATGGCCTACACCCTGCATTAAATTACAGAAGGGACAGACTTAATGATCCTCAGCTGTCCAAGGAGCCAACCATAGTACAGGTAAGCACTGCCTAGTCTACCTACAGTACTTCTGAGGACATGTCCTACCCATGTATCTTGACAACTTTAATGTATTTTTTCTCCCAGCTTTCCTATTTTAGTTACGGAAAAAAAGGCTCAATAAGAGTCTGTGAATGTTCCAAGTCCGTGTTCAATGACAGCAGGATGGTAGGCAACAGCGGCTGTGGCCTTAGCTTGAATTTGCAGTGAATTATAGCCATCTTGACAGCCTTGCTGTCAGATCTACAGTATTCTTTTCCTCTGGACCTGAGGTGCCAGGAGTGAAGCACGTTTTCTTGACAGGCAGTGTCATATGGGTGGTAGCATATGGGCAGTAGAAACCTGCTTGGTTTATTTGCCCAGTAAGATTTGTTTTGTGTGATATGGAATTTAAGCTCCTGGTTAAATTAAAATTGTCTCGTGCTTCACTTTATGAGGGTAAACTAGTGAATGTAAATAGTTACAATTTCCAAGTCTACAGGATAAGCAGCCCTGGAGAGAGAGCGTAAATCATTGCATTAGCTAGATGACTGTGCATTATACTTGAAGTTTTCAAAAGAGATTAGGAGATTTAGATGCCATGATTTCATATTTCCAAAGCCACTTACAGATTTTAGATATCCATGTCTTACATGTGTATCTTTGCAGTCCTTTCCAAAACGCAGCTGGGCTCAGCTTTCATTGAGCTGGATTTAGACTCTCAATCCCTTAAAGGACTTTGCAGAATCTCAGATTGCACATTTTTTTCTGATCTTTGTATGTTGACTCTTTCCAATGTATCTCAAATAACATCTGACCCTCCAATCAAAATCTACTACCCTTCAACATGCAACGCAACAAAGAAATTTCAGCATGGCAGTCTTTCTATTTTGCAAAGAATCAGGGAAGAAATAAATCAGCTTTTATCTAGTTTAAGTGTAGCTTTGAGGGATTCAGAAGAAAATGTCATTTAGCCCAAAGAGATGGTCACCAATCAATGCTCCTTGGTGGTGGAAAGAATAAAGGAAAACATTAAAAGATCCTAGGAAATCTTGATCTTTTCATCAGTCCTGTCTTCCAAAAGACTTTACTCTCCAGTAACATGTCTGGGAAACAAACAAACAAACAGAAAGAAATCTTAGAAAGAGGATTGTAAGAGTCCATCAAAATAATCTCTTATCTCAAACAGATACCACTTTCTTTTGTCAAAGAAAAATCAATAAAATATATCATCTCTAGTTCTTGAATTGTGATATGGTGTAGCATGTAGAGTGAACAGAGGCCTGGAATTCCAAGGCAAGGAGAGACAGTTTGTCTGTAGCCCTCTATGGCATCCTAGCCACTCAAAACCAGTTCTGTTTTCACTTATTTAAGCACATTATTTCTCCCTGGATCTCACCTAAAACTACTTTTAGCGCCTAACAAAATATTAGGTCACTCACGGAGTCATCACCTCAAAGGTCAGACCACGTGAGGCACAGGTAGCAAAAGCTGTATAAAATTGTATCTGTGCCTAGAGAGAGACCAGTGAGGGACAAATGCATACAGAGGAAAAGCAACCCCTTCCCTCCAATATTATTTTAAATTTGCTTCTTACTGCTAGGAATTTGGCTAATAAAAGTAAGGCTTGCGTGGTATAGCTTCATTATATAGTTGTAATATGGTTTGTATTCTGAAATATAGAGGATCCTATGAAATTATAGCCTTCTCCACACAAAAGATGTGCATTTTTTATTTTCTTGTATAAGATTACATAAGCATAATAAATCTGAATGGTTAGTCCTTATACAGTGAAGACTATGAGCTACCGGAAGTGGATTTGAAAAATACATAACTATAAATCATTACTGTTGCTACTGAATTAATATGTCCTGGAGAAAGTGAACACAGAAAAATGGTTGCTGTCCCACTCCACATTTCCAGAATTGCAATGTCAAAACTGTGAACGTGGGGAGCGAAGTATCCTACTGCCGCGAGAGGGCATTCAGGGGCCTACCGAGACTGCAGGCTCAGAGCCACTTTGTCCCTGAGTCAGTCCCATTGCCTGTAGTTGCAGGTTTGCATTATTTTCTTTGTTTTGCTGTGCTTCTTTTCCTGCAACATATTTTGGAACATTTTTATTCCAGAAAATGTTTTTGTAGACTGAGCTTGTAAATAGGGAAGAAAGAAAAAGGCAGGCGAGGTCTCTGGTGGAGACAAGAAGAGGAGAGCAGTAAGATCCAGTGTTTTATTGCCCTACACATGTGTCCTTATTTAAACTCTGACAAAGTGGAGTTACTGCTTGGAGGGGGTAGTGCAGATCCCCAGTTTGCACATCCTACGGGTAACTGCATGGCAATGGCATATGCACTGGAGAATAACAGCCAGATATACTAAACCGAACTTCCTATAAGCGGTCTAGGTAGGAAACTGTGGGTTGTCCACTGGGATCCTCATGGTATTACTGTATCTAATTTTCCTGGGAAACACTACATTGTGATGCTGAGTAAAAAAAAAAAAAAAAAAGTCAGGAGAGTAGTAAACACGGTGAATGCTTTCAACTTTCAATAAAATGACCTTATAATTTTCTGCAGCTTTATTCTTTCCTAGGTGAGCTAATATAATTTTATTTCTGAGTAAGAGCATCCACACAAGAGTTTAATGCATTTTGAGCTAGGGCTTATGCATGTATAATCAAATTTGATCTAGTTACAGGAGCTTAAACTGAAAGAGGTTTAAGCTGGTGCATTTTCTTTCCTGTTTGGGATGGGCTTGGAGGGTGCTTGCAGACAGTCTCAGTGACTAAGCTGATGGATGGTGCTTAAGCCACCATGATTCAACCGAAGGGTTCGGCCATGTGCCTGAGTTCTTATCCACACAGCATGATTTAATTCATGTTAAACTTTCCGACTGCTCACATGCAGACAAGTCCACAGATATCTTCATCATATGCAGCACCCTAATAGAGATAGATGAAGCTGTCTGGATATAATATACGTATTTAGATTAAAGTGGGAAGAGAAGTCACTACTTTTTTGAAATGACACTGCTTAAAGTCAGGTCCTTAAGTGTTCTTCAGTATCTCCATAAGCAGCCCTCCATGCAATGGCTCTGAGTACTCTGCAGCTTGCACTGGGGGCAACAGAAAATTTGCCTGATCCAGCACTGAGTAAGGAAGTCGCCTCTGTATTAGGCCCAGGATAGTTCTCCCGTGAGCAAGTAAACTGCCTCGGATTCATCTGTGCAAAGATTTCCCCAGACTTGTTTCTAGTAAGGTGTTTGGTCCCCAAAAGCTGCAGATACTAGTGGGTTCACAAGAAGCAGGAGGTGCTGTGCTCTGCTGAATCTCCCTCCTACCCTAAGCCTCCTTTGTGCACAGTTGCCCCACAGAGCCCCTCCCAAGAAAGGAAAGGGACCCAGCACACTGGGTCACAGTGCCCTGGGTTGCACTGACCTTTCAGCAGCTCCCTCACTGGCTTGGGGCAAAGCTCCTCTGCTCTCCCATTTCTGCGGAAGTAGGACATTGAACCCTGTAAAAAATTCAGCATCCTTTCCATGCTCCAGAGCTAGGATTTCACCAGGGATTTGTGTCTTCCTGTGGTTGTGAAGAGGGGATTCTACCCTCAGTTGCAAAAAAAAGAGGCTTTAGTTGAAGTTTTCTGAAGGGAAACTGGTAATTGCCCTCACAGCTGGTAGAAGGGTGGGACCACCAAAGCTGTCAGGGCTGTTGCTATCGTTGCAGTTTCCACGCGTGCGTTCATGTCCCACTGACTGTAGTCAACCTGTTTTTCCTTGAAGTTTTGTGAAATGGTGTCTACTCCAGAGATGAGTCGCTGGGCTGGGCCAATCATCGATGTTCTCCTGGATTACGTGGGCAATGTGCAGCTCTGTTCCCGGCTCAAGGAACATATTGACAGCTATGAGGACTGGGCTGTCATTAAAGAAAAAGCAGGTATGGTCACCCAGGAGAGAACCTGGCACAAATAGTCCCACTGTTGGATTCAAAACCTCAATCACCATCTCCTCTTAGTATTCATCCCTTAAACTTGATAAGATTTCCCTACTGAAACTGAATTACATTTTGGACCAGGTATGAGGCACTAAAAATTGCTGGGGTGTCACTGACTCTGTGATGTTAAATGTACACCAGCTGTGGACCTGACCCACTGGGAATGAGCATTGCCAGTGCAGGAAGGCACATTTGGCTGCACCTGGCGTACAGTCAGATTGGGGCAGGCAGGTAGCATGACCATTTCCACAGTAGCCCAGCAGGCACCAGTGGCCTTTAAAGCCTTTACTAATATTCTGCTCTCCTAAATAGCCTTTCCCTCAGGATCCAAAGTCTTTCATAGGTATTACCAGAATTAGTTTTCTGGCAGCAAGCTAAATTTGGTACATATTACATTTATTTTCAGTGGGAAGGCTGAGTACTGTGAAGTGGCTTGTTTAAAACCTCCTAGAAAGCCCATTGCTAAGGCTAAGAGGGGATACAGCACCCCATCCTCCAGCCTATGTCATGCCTTGGAATAGATGAGCTGCCACCAATGCCAGGTGCATCATCCCTCCATTACAGAAAAGCCCCCTTTTTTTCATTCCTCTTTCTTTCTCCCATTTTCTTCTTGCCACTGACCCGGCCAAGCTGAGCTGTCCGTCTCAAGTTCAAATCTGTTCTGCTCATGTTTCTGACATGCCTGTCTTTCAGAGCCCCCACGACCTCTTTCCCATCTTTGTCGCATCAAGGTACGAAGCCTGGTTGGAAGAAACCGCATTAAACTTCTTGACACCTTGCCTCTCCCAGACAGACTGATTCGATACTTACAGCATGATTACACACAGTGACCCCAGGCACACCGGACATGCAGCGGCTTCCCAGCATGGCACCCAGCGTCATCAGCATGGCGAGGGTGCACATCATGCACCACGGGGAGGAATTGCTGCTGGCTTGGTCAAGCACCCTCCAATGACTAATCTAAGAGAAATATGCTTCTGAAGCATGAGTGAGAAGAAAATGGAGGAGACAGAGAGCTAAACATAGGACTGTTGTTAGGTTTTCCAAGAGAAAACACATATGGTTCACCTCAGAGCTTGGTCTGCAAAGAACAAGAAATGAAAGCCAACACTGAAAAATGAGTAGTGCTGAAGCAAGTATCAGTGAGGAATTCAAAGGTATCCTGGGGTTGCGGTGGAGCTTAGCATCCTTGCTGTGATCACAATTCAGAAATTGCCAAGAGTCAGCATATTTGGGACAACAATCACATTTCCTTCACTGACTGAGATTTTTATTTTAGTTTCTATTCTACTGTTTGGATTTCTGCTAAGTGTGCTGGTTGCTAATTCTTTGATACTTTGACACCATCTTGCTAACACTTTTACTTTCATTTTTTGGACCTTTCTTATTGAGTGGAGTACTTGATTTCTGAACATTCAAATCTCAGAACTTTTTAATAGACTAAAATCCAGAAATGCTGGTTCCTTTAAAAGTCAAGGAAAGGTTTATTTAAGAAGGATGTAAGAATTGTATTTGCACATAGCAAATACACTTCATTTTGTATCACATTTGCAATAAGAAGTTAGGTGAAATTCTGCTTGAGAGAATTTTGTAGACTGGAGTTGAAAGCAACTCTGAGCTCTTTTTTTTTTTTGGTGTAAATTAGAAGTAGCTGCACTGTAAACAGTAGCTTTACTCTGTCATGAAGCTGGTGTCAGAACAGAACAAAGACCTAGAGAAGGAACAGAAAGTGATGCAAAGGAGAGAGGCAAGGTAGGGAGGGAGAGGCAACACTGCTAAACCAACTTTATCTGTTCCTTCCCTAGAAGATCTTGTCCCTACAAAACCCAGCCTCTCTTATCTCCTTGGACCTCTGTGGCTATAACAATACCATCACTGGAAAAAGAGAGATTATTTCAAAATTATGAAAGTCAGACTCTGGGATTTATGAAAAAAAATACCCAGAATTAGGCTTCCAAATCCTTATTCAGATGCCTAAACAATGCCAAGTTGCTTGCACCAGGTGTAGTTCCACGTAAGCCAATGGGACCACATTTGGTGCCAGATATTACTGAGGCAGAATAAAGTCTTAGGATTTAGCCCTGAATTTCATGACTTTGGAAGTTTGAAGTATCTATTAGTTCCCTTTGACACTGATGAAAGTTATTATCTCATCTTCTTTGAAAATTAGGTCACCTATTTACAGCTCAGATCCACAGTTGATTTATGGCAGCTTAACAAGTTACCGTCTATCAGTTGAACTGCTATAATTGTCCGTGAAATTCTTTTATTGAAGTTTTTAACAAGTCACATTCCCTCACAGCTGGGGAGGTCGAGGAGCCCACGAACGGTTATTGGCAGTGTGACTGCAGCTCATTTGACAGGTGTGACTTGCCGAACTGATTTGATGAGTGTCTCATTCCAGACCAGGCACCTAACTAAAGGTGGAAGAGCCTAAATTTGGAAATACATCTTTGCAGACCTGATGCTAGAAGCACACTCATTCTTACCTTAGGTGACAAAGGAGCTGTGCACCATGTTTTGTTTGGATTCCCCACCAGAGACCTGACAGATGTGGTTTTGTTTGTTGGCCTGCATACCATCCATGGAACCAGGTAGAAATATAAGTAGGGAAAATGCATTGCACCAAGTGTTATTTGTATGGAGTTTTATACCTTAACAAAGGACTAAAAGTGTTTCACACATACAAGTCTGGGCACACAAGTTCAGATTCTGTGATTGTTTTGTGTGAAATGTGTTCAGCACTTGTGGGACAGGATGCGAGCAGAAGAAGAATTGGTTACAGCTACAGGCAGTCTGTCCATAGCTGTCCCCTTCCCAAATGCAAAAGAAGTTGAAAAACCATCAGAGTTTCAATTCACACTGAACAGTGATCTTTTTGCAAAGCTTTGGAAAGTCAGGTGAGATTCCTCCACTGCTGAAATTTCATCCAGTGATTTCCAATACCACCAGTTTAGGATCTACCCCCTTATCTCCTGTAGCATGAACAGGGAATTGCTTCAGGTTGGAAAAATACTGGGTGGAGGGTAAGGGATGGGGAACAGGAAATCTTTAGACCAGTTTTGCCAATGAAGGCAATTGGTAAGCAATAGCTTGAGAGACAGAATATCACCTCTGGAGTTCATGCATCTCTCACTTTATGGGGCTGAGCAGTGAAGGTCTGGGTCTTACATTGATATAAATCAGAAGAAAATTCTTTGAAATTAAATTAATGTAACAGAGCAGAGTCGTAGAGGGTGATGGATACAGACACGGCTTGGTGGAGACCATTTACTTAAGTGCTTTTTTGGTGTGTGGTGACAGCCCTGGAGACCACTGGCTGATAGAAGGATTCACAATCACTAACTGCATGTATAACTACGGGAGTGGGATTTCATAAGCTACCCCAAATTGGGAATTTCCCCTGAGCCAACATCATTACATATGCAAAAGTCTCAGGGGTGGCCATTGCTTTTTATGTCCTTGGAGAAGTTGAAACTGGGTTTGAGTGGAGCAAGTATGGAAAGTTCATTTCTTCTTTCAACCAAGAGACCTTCATCTCTATTGGGAGACCCATGTCCTGGTTGCTCTCAACCATCTGTTGTGAGCAGGACAGTCACTGAGCTGGAGAGCATTGGTCTGATAGGAACGTACCACAACTGCAGGAAGGATAAGGGCACACTGTGCACAGAAACTGAGAAGACAAGAGTGTTAAAGGGGAAATCTGGTAATTACAATGTTATTAAATCCGTTCTGCTTGATCCTTACAGCAAATCGTCACACACTCAGTTTACATTTATTTGCACTGAAATGGAGCCCACTACCTCTCCACTCCAAACATTGACACAATATTTTGTGTGCAATACTGACTCTGCACAAATTCAATGTGCATTTAATGCATCTATCTAGAAGTTACTGTGAAAAGACAAATACCGCAAAACCCAAACAAACTAGGCTTTGTAAGCAGATCAGTAGTTCTAGTGCAAGGTAAAGTGGCTTGTTTTTACTGAGTGTGATAGATAGACTCCTTCAGAGATGATGACTTTATGTGAAATGTTCTAGGAATATTTCGTGACCAGGTTACTGTACTTTTTTTTTTTACTGCATCACGTGCAATTCACTTGATGTTCTTGTGCACTTTTTTGATTTTTTTTTATTTCATTTTGTATGAAAGCTTTTTCACTTACCTCTTCCTTCCCATTATTTATAAAAGCTATTGTGGTTTTAACAGTTTAAATTTGCATTGTTGTAGTAAATAGCAGCTCTCAAATGTTATGTTTCCATCTTTCAAACAAAGTATGAATAAACAAGTAGATTCTGAAGGCTATCAGCTATCCTGAATAGCAACAGTGAACAACCAAACACAAAAATAGCCAGGAAAAGTCTGAATCAATCCAAGACTGAACAATTAATAATTTTGATGTTAATCTCAGGGGTTAGAGAACAGTAAGTATTGCTAGAGAGGAGACAGAGTTGCTATTCTTTGCAAACCTTTTGGAAAGTCTCACACATCCCCATTCAGTGATTTTGAATATACTTAACAATTGTCTTCTGTTCATTTGTGTTTGACTTCACTGCTGCTCCTGTTCAGAGCCCCAGCAAGAGCCACCTCCTGCCCTGGGCTGGGGAGGGAAGTTCCATGGATTTTAAGGATTTTAAAAAGTAACATCAGTTTAAATCTGAGGGTAAGTGCATAAATATCTGTGTGTCAAGAGTAATTTGGAATGGTCTGATTCAATCCTTCATCATCACTTAAAAACATGCTATTCTACTACATGGAAAATGTACAGCAACATACATTTAAATGAGAAACAGTTTCAGAGAAGAAAAAGAAAACAAAGAATTTAATATCCCAAAGGTAGAAACTTGATTTTAACTCTCTTCTTTCTCCGGATTTCTTCAGAAATAAAATTTCTACAGAGGCTATCCACTTTTCCAAGTATTTAAATTTTGATAGAAATCCATATTCTGGTACAATACGCAGCACTTTCAAATTTCCCTTCTGAACTCAAGCAGGAACACTTGTCCACAGCAATTACTGCAATACCTGTGGTTCATTCCACGACCTGCTCTGGTCACCCAGAGAGAAATCCAGACCAATGCCAAGGAGACTGCTCTGCATTAACAGCTCTGAGACAGAGTTCAGCATCTGGCTTCCTCTGAATACAACAGTGACACAGAGCTATTGGTGTAAGAAAGCGTCCCTACTTTCATGTAAAAAATTCCTTGCTCTGCAAATTAAGAGCAGTAGTTCTCTTCCAATTAACTTAAATGGGGGTACTACCTCTGGTTTCTGTTAAAGCCTCCTTGTGGAGAGGGACAGAGTCTCCTGGTGGATTTTTTTTCCAAAAAGACAAAAAGGGACAGACATCTAAGTATATTCACATCTTCACTTCTGGATCAAGATCTAAACTGATGTCTTTAAGTCTTAGATCAGCTCTTTACCACCTTGCACCTTGCATGTAGTTGCAGGTATGTGTTACCAAAGCCATTTTCTGCTCTCTGTCCTATAGGAGTAGTCTATACAAGCTTGATACATATATTAAGTGCTGGTAGCAGGGAGAAAGCGAGGAAAGCCATCTCCATTTCTACTTTTGGCCTCCTGGACTAACACATTACAGCCATTGTTTCCGTAAAAGTAAACGTTGGTGCAATATACTGTGAGGTTTGGGGAAAGAATGAACTACTTTTAGCCTGAGAGTAGTTCATATCCTAACGAAAGTTGCAACCTGGTTATATAACACCAAGCCCCATCAGAAGATCCAAAATGATACTCTACAATTGCTTAAGATGATAATTTTTTCATGACTGCAATGTGCTCATGAGAAGTGTTGCCTGTTTTTCCCCTTATGGAGATACCAAGAGTCATAGGGAGCTACGCTAGCCAGACACCAAGCCAATCAAGGCCACTTTTTATTGAATCCTGGGAGAAGTTCCCACTAGCTTTAGTTCAGGCCCTGGGAATCACAGGTGTCCATTCTCTGGCCCTTTCCCCCCTCAGTATAATACACTTCTCTTGACCTCAGTGATTTACACCAGTGTAACTGAATAGATACATAGGCCTCGGATATTAAATCTTTCAGATCTCATGTTCTGTGCCTTAGCACCACTTTCTCCATGGGTTTAAGAGAAATCTAACTTTAAAAAATCCCCATTTAACTTTTCTAATGCCAATTTGTTGAAATAATTGGGAAAATACCAGGCAAATCATTCGCAGCCAGGTCTTGTGATAGCATCTTAAAATCAGACAAAATAAAAGATGTCTGTGAGCCAGAAATCAAGGCAGGCTATTCTATACACTTTTTTAGTCTATCATATTTTATGGTTTTGTATTCAACTAATACAATTTCTCATTTGTTCTGTTGATGCAGAACAATTTCTGATGGGGAAATTCATCCTGCTTCTGTTTGCACCAGCTTAACACTAGCTAATTTCCCAGCCCCAGAAGAATTACTTTTGATTTACATCACTCTGAATAGGCAGAGATTTCAGCCCTCATATCTACCCACCAGTTGCAAATCAAACCTGTGTCTACCGAGTGGGGCAAAAATAAACAGACTGCATTTGCAGAATCACCAAAATAAAATTACCTGCTTTCTTCCCTTAATTTTTTCTTTTAATTCTGTCAGTATTTACATACAAGAAGAGCTTAAATCAATTCACAAGTGTGGTTTCTACATTAAATACTGTCCTTCCAGTCTCTTGGATGCAAAAGGAGGTGACCTGAATATCTTGACTTCTCTGGAATTATTTTAAAGTACAAAAACTCTTTGAATGGGTTTAATTCATTTCATTTTGCTGCTGCTGCCGCAGGGCAACCCCAGAAAGATGTTCCCACATGGAGGAGGTCTCCTAGGTGTCACAAGTGTGGCTATGAATGGCCCGCAGCCCCGCTCGCCACAGCTCAAACAATGCCCGTCGATGAAAGAGCCAGGGTTTGCCTCACGCTCTGTGACACCGGCTTCATAAGGCTTATTCCCGATTTATACCCGTGTACTGAGAGGAGAGTGGAGCTCGAGCAGCTTCCCAGCAATTACTAATTCGCTCCAGCCCGCCCATGAGGAAGAGGGTGTGATCACCGGGCTCCTTCCCCTCGCCGCTCCACGCTGCCAGCAGCTCACGCCTGGTGCCCGACTGGGCGCTTCAATTCACTCTCAGAAGCTGTCGTGTTCAGTGTGACTCCAACACCCCCCGGCTAAAGATAGCCGAAAACGTTGAAGATCGGCGGGGGGACGGCAGGCTTGGTGGGGATGGGTTTCAAAACCACGGGCCTGTAGAGTTTCTGCCCCGTGCCATCGGCCTCCTTGCAGAAGTGCGGCACCTCCACCGGCAGCACGGCCGCACTCTTCCTCCACAGCCCCAGCCCCGGGAAGGGCGACGGGGGCAGCGTGCCCGGGGGCTGGTACACCCCCGGCCCAGGGCAGGGGAAGGGGCAGCAGGTCCAGGCACCCACCCGGCCTGAGAGGACCCCGGCAGGGTCCTTCTCCCCGGCATGCAGGGCAGGCTCAGGGGGGCTCTCTGGGCCGGCACCATCCGGGCTCCGTTTACTTTTCTTCCCCTCGTAGGGAGGAGGGTCTCTGGGGGCCGGGAGCCCCTCGGGGCCGGCAGCAAAAGCCCTGGCCGGCAGGCTCTGGGCTGGCCGTGGCTCTTCCCAGAAGGAGGCGGGGAGCTGTCGCTTCCTCATGGGCACCTGGTCCGGCCTGGTTGCCTCAGGGTTTTGCTCCTGCAAAACCCGTTCCCCGGTGAGGCTGTCCTCCGCCTCGGCTGCCTGCAGCACCTTCTCGGCGGCAGCCCCGCCGTGGGGGCTGGGGTCAGGTGCCTCGGCCTGAGGGCCGCGGCCCCGGTCCTCTGCCCCCCTGCGCCAGCTGCACTCAGGGGGTTTGCTGGGGTGGCACCGTGGGATCCGCGAGTACTTCTGAGAAAACCGCTTGAGCTGCTTCTGCAAGTATTTCCTGTGGTCAACCGACCGGCGACACGGAGCCGATTTATCCAGAGCCGCCTTGATGTCGCTGGAGGCCAGGTTGACGAAGTTCAGTAGGGTTTTTACCTCGCTGTCTGATGCCATCTCAGTGGATGTGCCGTGCAGAGTTTCCCATGAAAAGTTTATAATCCGCCTTCGGACAAACCTTGGCAAACCTGCAAAACACGACAGGCAGACTTAAGAGCGGGAAGCCTCGGTTTGAACAGCACCAAGCAAATGGAGGGAGGGTGGGGGGACACGTCAAATTTCTCAGCCACGCAAACAAGTCGTCTGTCAGCTCAACTCCGTGCCGGCAAACTCCCGACGGACCCACCGCGCGCCTGCGGCCCACCGCCCCGCACCACTGCCCCAGCACACACCAGCGCAGGGACCAGCTCACAAATGCCAGCCATCCCGGCGCCTAATCTTGTTAGATAGCACTTAGGTGGAAAGAAGCCGGGGCGGCCGCTCCCATCTCCCTGTAAGCAAGCGCGGACACTCACCCGGCGCGCGGCGGCTTTTCTCGCCGGTGCTGGCGGCTGCGGAGTCGCCGAGGAGAGGAGCCCCTTCCCGCTAATCTCGTTAGGCAGGTTACACACCGCCAACCTCGGTGGAGGCAGCCAGGGCCCGCCAGTGTTTGGATGCAGTTTAGCAAGCACTTGAGCAAGCTGAATGAATATCGACTCCGGCGAGTTCGGGGCTCTCCCAGGCCAATCAGAAGCCACTTTGCCAAATACAAAGCATCCCAATCAGGCATCAGCCTCCCCTCCTCGCATTCTTTACCATCACAAATTGTCACCATGGGGACAGCCACAGAAAGACAGCTAATAAATACAATCATTTCCCCGCGATTTCTACCATTCTCCCTATCCTCTTCACCCCGACAGAGGCCTTTCTTTTTAAAAATTACACAATCTGAAGTGAAAATGCTGAGGATGAGTTAGGAAAGTTTAGACACCCTTTTCTCTGCACTCCCTGAAGCTGTCTGGGGGCTGATACTAACCATGCTTCATTGGCACAGGACAATGTAATACAGGGGACTGGGCTAGCCTACTTTTAACCGTTCCCCATCAGAGCCTTTTTTTTTTTTTAAGGGGAGGATGATGTCAGAAAAAGGTAGGAAAGGAACAAATCTCTAAAGAGATGTGCAGATATCCATGGAAAGGGAGCTTGAGCGCTCAAGAATCTTGTCTTTATGTTTGCCCCCTCAATTGAGTTACACAAAAGCTGAATTACCCATTCAAACTACCCAGACAAAAGGATGGAGTTGGATAGTACTCTTGCATCTGTAGTCAAACAGTTAGAGACTTAAATCGAGTCGTCATGATGGAGAAAGAGTTAGACAAAGCCCATAGAATTGCCATCAGCAAACATTTTCCTGTGTCATATTAGTGGGTCTCCATGACTCCCCCTGGCCTGGGGACAATAGCACAAGTTTGCACACTCGACTACTGTCACCCTGCCAACGCTGGCAAGGAGCAGAAACAGGACAATCCTTTAAGGGGAAAGCATGCCCGCTGCAGGGAAGGTAAGAAGAGAGGGAAGAAAAGGCGTGTGAAATGCTAATTGAGCTGCTTCCTTTACTGATCCAGAGTTATGCGAGCCCTCCGCCTTCTCTCAGGCTTGTCCCTAAGGGGTGGCAATAACTTAATAGCATGGTAAGACTGAGAGCTGGAGGAAGAGGAGAGCAGAAGGGCTGCCCTCGGTATGCACCGGACACACCAACGACACAGAGCTGGTGGCAGCCTGTGTGCCAGCCCAGGACCTACTGCCTCCCACGGCCAGAGCAGTGCTGCTCCTGCTCCCCAGCCCACAGCACCCTGGGGATGGGAAGAGCGGAGAGGGGCAGAGGACGCATGCACCTACCCTCAGGGAGATGCTGCCAGCTCTGGAACAAACACGCACATGCCCTGGGGAAAGAAGGGACAGAAGTCCAAGCTGTTTTGCAAGTAAAATCTACCTTACTGATGTGAGGAATCAAAGGCATGAGCACCGAGGGTTGACAACATCTACATCTTACTGTTATTTTACTGTATTTCTATTATTCTGATTTTCCTCGGAGCAGGACAAGATCCAGACTGTGCCATTATACCAAACTCTGGGCAGAGGCCTCAGGGATGACTCTTCAGTGTCTCTGTAGTGGTGCACCCAGTGCCGCCACCCCTGTTCACATTGTTTCTCCCAGTCTGTCCTGAGCAACATGTGCTGGTGCCAAGGCTCAGGTGTTTCAGGTCTAGGGAGACCCCAGGGCCAGGACATCCTGGAGCAGAATGTGCTGCAGAGCCTTTGCTACCACGGTGGGCTGTAACACGGTGGCTGATTTGCCACCACAGACATGCCTCTTTCCTCCCAGTTTCTATTTCAGAAGCAGTTCATTCCTCAGGAGACCTGGGGCAGCTAGCCCTGCCTGCACCCTCTATCATCTGCCTCACGTGAGCGTGCAAATCTCTGTGCCATCTTCTCCTTTCAGATCATTTCGGGGGGCAATTTCCAGTCACCTGCTTGAGCATCTATTTTGGCATGCGCTAGCCAGAGCCTGGCCTCTCTGTGACCCAACACAGATCTTTCTGTGCAGCTGAGGCTACAGGGAGAGGTTTTGTCTAGCTCCTTGAAAGAGATGCACACCAAGGGATTACATCTCTCTTTGCAGGAACAAACTGCTTCCTGTGCTTGAGCTTTTGAACCCAACCTGGACACCACGTTGCACAGTGCAATCTCCCAATACAGCTAGTTAGTTGCCCAAGAGGGTGAAGGGAGAGACAGAGAGATGTGGGACAGGTGCCTGGGAGCAAAGGATTGTCTCAGGATGTCAATGAACTGTGTCCTCAGAGGCCTGGGAAACTCATGCCATGTATTATGAGACCCTATATCCAATAACAGGGGCTCAAGGCCCCTGGCCTGTGCTGTGAGACTGAGGGCTAGTGGGTCAGTTAGATTGAGGAGGGTGGATATGACTTGCCTGCTTGCCGGAGGATAAGGGAAACCCAGGATCCCTCCAGCACGCCCATTGCAGAAGCCCTCTCCAAGCCCCTAGACACTAGCCGTGCCTGTCCCCTCCTGGAAGGACGCTTGCCCAGGAGGTGGCTCCTTGGGCACCACGTGGCAGCAGTGGAGGGGCTCCCCACGCCTCGCTGCGCTCGCTGCTCCGGCATCCCGTTCCCCTGCAGCTGGGTAACGGTGGGGAGCCAGAGGGGAATGAAACGGCGAGCGGGATTTAAAAACCAGAGCAACCCACCCTTTCAAGGTCAGACTCAGGTTGAGCTGCACAGGGTTTTCTCTAAGAGGCCACCGGAGCCCTTTTGTTCCTCGCTGCTCTTGCCATGTTCATCCCAATGTACATGTGAAAGGAACAATTAACAATAGGGCACTCCTCTCCGAGGATCCAATGCACTTTGAAGTGTCCACCAACTAAAGGCTCAAGAATGATACATCATTTTCCACTGTGAACATGTCAAACTAGTACAGCAATTGAAAAAATGTCTCCACATGCCTTCCCAGCATGCAGACAGGGACCAGCTGGAGAGCCACTTCATATCCGACATGTCACCCCCTGACAGCTGTCTTCTTGGGAATTTTTGGTATGTGAAGTTTTCTAACTCCTTTTTTTAAGTAAAGCACAAGAATAAGTCCATTCACTTCAAAGTTGCAGCCAGGCCTCTCCTAAACATGCAGTATTTCCTTCAAGATTGAATAAGAGAGACAGAAAAGAAGATTTTCTTACACAGAAATACCTCGGAAGTGTTTTTAAAGTGTCACTCATTGTAAGTGATGTCAACCTTTAGCCACTTCTACACTAAAACCTCCCACAGCTTAATTCTAGGCTGAGGGGCCCATTCAGCAAAGGTATTCCAGCATCAGGCTGGCCTGGACCATACAAGCAGACCCACTAACAGCAACGCACACCATTAACTGGGGTAGGGATCTTTCTGCCATAAGTGCCCTGAGCAGTTCAAATAGCACGAACACCCAAATCACTGCTGTTATTTTAATGGTCTGTAAAGCAAAGAGCAGGTCAGTGAACAGGTTAGCACTACAGAGATGCTAGAGAAGTTACTGTTTCGATACTAGTTTGCTCAAAATTCTTTTTCCTCCCCTAAACCAGACTTTTTTCTCCATCCTAGCCTGAGCAACAGGTGGTGTCACAGGGTTCACCCCACTGTCAGGATAATGAATGTGTGTACCACATGGTACACTTTCTGGGCAGGCCTGGACTGAAATCAGCTCTTTGTGGCTTCTTGCCCTCCCTGATTTGGGGTATCTGTTTGTCTGAGGTACACATCTGTATGGTAAGCACTGTTATCTTCATCTCTTCCCCATGCATGTTAAAACTAGGCAACCTCCATTAATTAAAAAAAAACAACAAAACACACCTTTCAGATTTTTATTTGAAAAATAAGGCTTCTTAACAATGGTCAAAAGATTTTCTTCCGAAATTCCCTAGAGGTTTTGCTTGTTTGTGTTGAGGAGAGGAGAGGAGAGGAAAAAAACAAATTTCCATTGTTTTGTGGAAAATTTCAACTACTTTTCCCCATTTGGGTCACAATCCTGTGACTCCTTGTTAAACCTAATGAATGTGCACCTTGAAGCAAAGGGAAAATGGGGCTCCAATTGTTTTGAAACATGAAAAGAAAATAAGCTGGAAAATTCCCAGATGGCCTGAATGGTCCCTTTTCTTTGTCCATTAAGGGCAGATAAAAGCAAAGATATTTCAGTTGCATGATATCTTTTCACTCACCTGCTGTTTCCTAAGCCTCTGCTCTGCCTTCACACTTGGAAAAAGAGAGAGCAAGAGTTTTGAGGAGAGCGAGGAGCCTGAGGGGAGGTGATGATGGCTGATGGTGAACCAGAATTATTGGCCTGGAGAGAAGAAGTATTAGGATGGAGGAAGACCGCTAAAGCTCTTCCTCAGGAGTCTGGATTTTAGATTTCTTGTTGACAGTGACTGAAGAGGAAGGATGTTAATGATGCGCTGATGGCATAAAAATGGAAGATGTTATTTAACATCATACTGCAAGAACTGGGTGACCTTAGGAGTGAATGCAATGGGAGAGGAAAGGATTGTAGTAACTCTGAGCCACGCACCTCAGGCACTGATAGCAGGAATTTCTGCCACAAGGAAAGATGTCACTGTCTGAAAATGAGAAGGAAAAACAGGTCATAGGACAAAAAAGAATCCCTTTCCATCCAGTCTGAACTTCTAAGAGGGGGCATTGATGGTGTTCAGGCCTCTGAACAGGTTGTGCTCTGGAACCAGAGCCTGGCCCCAGCCTAGGACCTGAGCCTGCCCATCCCAGGACATCCAGGTTCATTTGAAAGGGAAAAAAATCTCTATGTTACCTTCATAAATATTTCTGAGGATTAAATTAATCTGTGAGAAAAGTGGTGTGGGCAAAGCTAGCAGCCTGGCTCCCAGTCCAAGGACCTGAAGGGCATTTGGGACAGGCAAATGGTGACCATGGTTGCAGGTCTGTGGTCCCTGCCACCAGCTCCCAAGGGATGTCTGACAGTGTGTGCACAGGGGTGCAGCCAAAGCCCTCGGCATCCCTCCCTGCACCCCAGCATGCAGGCACTGCAGACAGCAGTGGGGATGTCTTGCCCTGGCACTGACCCTCACGCAGCCTGGTCCTGCCCAGGAGCTGAGTCCTCTAAGCTCAGGGAGGGAAGAAGGAAGGAGAATATGGTATTTCTCCCCAGACTCGTGCTGTCCAGTTGTCCCCTTTGCTCTCCCTCTCATCTCCTTGTTGAAGCCAACACCTCTGCTCCCAGGAGAAGAGCAACCTGGCACTCCCACCACAGCAAGCTTTGACTCTTCCCCCACCACCACCTTTTTTTTTTTTTTTTCCTCTTGACAGTCTGCTTTGACCTGAGTGACATCCTCTCTTTGCTTTCAATCCCCGATTTTCTGCACTTGGGGACAGACTTTGAGCAGGCACTAAGTGTTGAGGCCGCGCAGAGGCGGTGAGGGGGGGCCGCTGCTACCCCGCAGCCTGCCATTCAGGCAGATGGTGGAGGGGGCCAATATGAATAGCTCCTGTCAGTCTCATAGAGCGAACTTTACAACTGTGCTACGTGTTGGACTGCACGTGACTAATGCCATTCTTCTGCAGGCTGCAGGCAGGACACAGCTGTTTCTTTAAGGAAAATTTTGTTTTTCTGTGCAGAAAAAAACCACCCATGGCAATATTGTATCCATGTATCCAATATTACACTCTATAATTAGGCGTGATCAAAGCCCATCCTGCCTTTCACTGCCTCTCTGGTAAATTAGATAATGTTTAAAAATGAGCCTGGCCTTGGTTTGGTCCTTCTGGAGGTTTAAATCCAGCCTCCCCACACAGCAGGTATGCACTGAGAAGCAGCAGCAGGGCCAAATATAGGTTTCTTTACATAAGTCTGTAGTAATTCAGTATTTCAAGATCAGTGGTGAATTCAGTGCCAAACGCTACATGGAGCTTCTGTTGATGAGAAATAGTGCTGCAAAAGGGATTAAAAAAAACTACAGACATGAATATGAGCATATGAAAAGGCTCCTCTTAAAAGCTGAAAAAAAAGAAATGCACAGTGAGCTCTGGGCAGGGGATGAGTCTGGATCTTGAGCCTACGGTACAGAAGAGCCATGCCAGACCAGAAGGGTAGTGCTCCTCCTGCCCACGTTTTGGCCAGGCTCACAGCCCTGTTCCCTGCTCCACTCTCTTGGACAGGGTTTCTCCACGCGGGTGTTTCTGCTGTGAAATCAGTGCCAGGCTCTCCAGCTTGGGTGCAGTCAGAAACACACCCCTGTCACTCCTGCACCTGCATTTCCTTACCAGGGGGCATGCCCCTGCCCCACAGCCTGGCCGGGACTGCACGGGCAGCTGGGCAGCCCTTGGCCATGGGACAAGGTGCAGGCAGCACCAGGCAATGCTGCCTTGAGCTGGCACCCTGTGGCAGTCTGGCCATGAGGCTGCAGGCGGGCAGCTATCTAGCAAGGCACTGGTGTGTGGTTATATCCCTAACATTTCCTCCTGCCTGTCTTTCTTGTTGCATTTCCAGACATGGTGTCTGCCCACCAGTGCTGCCGAAGCACCCCGCAGAGTGCGGAGCAGGGCAGGAGCTTTGGTTTGACCGGTGGGTGAGCATCACCCACAGACCTGTGGGTGCATAAGCTCAGCACAGAGGGAGTTCAGGGAGGCTGAGCTTTGCTTAAAGCACCTTTGCCATCCCCTCTGAGGGTGAGCAAGGTGGTGTCTGAGCAAGAGGGGTGTCTTTCATCTCCTTCCCTTCCTTGTGTTAACGGGCCACAGGGGCTGTAAAATACTGTGTTTCTGTGGCATTGCAGTCCCAGCTCAGACTGTGTTTGTGCAGTACAAATTGCCCTCAGATCCACACTTTTTTGAGGTACTTCATACATAACATTGATATAGAGAATAAAAACTACTGTAATTACTATTTTAGTTTCTCTCTGTTGAGAAACAAAGTTAGAAATGACACGGGTTATTATTGTCAAACCAAAAAAAAATCCCTTCTAACCTATAAGGACAGCTAGAAATAGCTGATGAACTACACGCCTCTTCTTGGATCAGATCTTCAAAGTCTCCTGGTGGACTGCAGTATGGGAGCTACCGGAGAGCTCTTCCAGCCCCAAGTGTCCCTTCCGGAGGGATGCTAGAATGAAGGCGCAGTGTCCAGCCTAGCTGGGCTGAATTATGCATGCAGAAGGCCTAGCAAAAACTCTAGAGAGACCTCTACACCTTCTCTATGCTGTCTGTTGTCTTGACTCATAGCTTTAACACTATACATAGTTTGGAAAATTCAGCCACCTTTGCTGTAGGCAGCAGTTGCTCGAGGAAGTAGCACGAGCCTGTACCGACTGCAGTGTTATGCCTCCATCCCAGTTTTGGAAATGTCCTTCTCTAAAGTTGTCTTTATGCTTCAAAGAAGTGTGGAAAGATGACGAAGGCTGCAGCTGCTGCTGAGGGGCATGCCAGGAACCCCTAGAAGGGTCCCTGGGAGGTGAGTGCCAGGACATGTGAACAGGACACTGCACTTGCTGACCAACCCGGGGACGAGGAGCCTCGCAGGGCCTGCTTTTCTGCAAGGTAGGTAGGTGGATAAACTTCCCCAGGAGAGGCAATGGTTATCATATAGACAGGAGAAACAGGTGCTTCTCTGCCGTGCTGGCTGCTGCCATCCTCACTGCCCTGACAGTGCCCAAACCCTTGTGCTGAGCACCTCGGGGCTAACCCCGTGTGCCAGGGTCTGCCTCTCGGCGCGACGCATTCGATTCACAGCCTGTGCTAACACAGGTACGTGGCCTTCAGCTGGGGAGAACGCCCATCCGCCGCGTCCCTCCGCTCCGGGGAATAGCCACCTCTGTCCACGTGCCTTTCTCAGGGGCGCGCTGACGGAATTTGTACCACGAATAAATACCACGAAGCCGCAGAGCCGGAGGCGGGAGCGCTCGTGCCCGACAAACCAGCTCCGGCTGAAGGCAGGATCACGGCGTTTCGGGGAGAGAAGGTAGGCGCTGACTCCCAGCGTGGCTTCACAGCAAGATCCACATGCCAGCAGCGTGGGCACGGCTGGTGTGCTCCTGAGGAGCCTTGCCGCCGGCCGCCCGGAGCCGGGGGTCGGGCGGGAGGCTGCCCGCTCCGGCTGAGGCCGAGCCCGGGCTCTGGCGCGGAGGGGCCGCTAGAGCGCACTGCGGGAGCCCGGCTGGGAGCTGGGAGCTGGGAGCTGGGAGCTGGGAGCCGGGAGGTGGGAGCCGGGAGCCGGGAGCCGGGAGCTGGGAGCGGCTCTGCTCCCGCCTGGAGGAAGTTTGCGCTGTTTGTTTTCCTCTTTGCTACGTTCCTCCCAGTGCTGCTGCCTGCCTCGGCAGCAGCAGCCGAAGAAACGCTATCACTCCGGCCAGAAAAGCCAACATCAGGGCTTTAATTGTAATTTATAACAAATCAAGTGGGGAAAATTCCCTTACTCTCTTCTCACCTTTCACGCCGCGGTGCCGGAGTGCATTTGGGAGGTGCTCTCCTGACACGGTACTGCTTCTTAAACGATGCGCTGTAGGAGTAGCCATTGCAGGCGAACAAATGAGCCTCTGCGTTCAGGAGTCCCTTGCAACAAGCAAAAAGTTCAAAGATGCTGAGCAAAACCCTGAGCAGCCTCAAAGCTCCCTCAGTTCAACGGTGCCCAAGTGTGCTCAGCACCTTCCAGGTGCTCAAGTCCAGCTCTTCGGGACCAATCCTGCATTCATAAAGCATCAGAAGAGTTTCAGGGGGAAATGGATCTGCAGTACCTATTGCAGTGAAGAAATTGAACAAATCACAGAGCCAATATTAAGCAAAGCATCAGTGATCTCTGGCCTCTGCTGAGTCTCTGCTGGAGCTCGGGTGTTTGCTACAGCAGTTCTGGGCTCCTTACTCCCACTGAAGCCAAATTTGAGCTGGGCATGGATTTCTACAGGTGCCAAATTAGGTTCCTCCACGAGTTTTCCATGAAAAACACAAGAGCTACGTACTTGGAGCACGTTAGCACTCTGCTTGTCTGGGATATCACGGTGTTTGTATCCACTGGGATCCTACACGTGGGTGTTGATGGGAGGCAGCAGGGTTTGGTATGTGCTCCTGCAGAATGTAAAGGATTTAGAACAGGAGACCGGTATGCTGAAGTTAAAAAAAAAAAAAAAGGAATGTTTGTTGGCCCTATCACAGTCTCTTCAACCATCTTCTGCAGAAAGAATGCTAATAAAGAAACAAGGTGAATATTTTGTTTATGACAAATAGCAATAAGAATATATTGTCCAAGTTGGGTGGCCAAACTTTGCAAGTCTGGTGCCAAGTCTATCATTTGTCTTCTTTTCTTTCTCCCCCAGTGGATCTGCTACATAGGAAAGTCTATCACTGTTGCACAAGCTAGACCTGTGCCACCATGCATGTGCAGAGCTCCACATGAGAGACAGTGGTATTGGGGAGGCAGGTCTGACCCATCATGGGGGCCACAGAAATTAGTCCAGATAGATGATGCTTTAAAGTAGCGCTTCACTCACAAAATTCTATTATCAGTTGCTCACAGTGAATGAGAAGTATTTGTAGCTATTTCTAATAGTAGCTTAAATGTCTATTACTTGCGCTGTGATGTGCACCTTAGCAACGAAATCTAATAGGCTTTTATATGTGATGAGGCTTTTATATCTGAGGGGGCTTTTATACCTAAAATACTTAGTCAGAATTTGTATTATTTTCTTCATGAGGTATACTGTGGAGCTGGGCTGCAAGGACAGCAAGCAATACTCTGGCTCAGCTTTGGCAAACCTGAACGTAGCAATTGCTGTTTGTTCTAGCACAGAGGGATGACACAAAGTAAACTAGAAGAGACCAGTGGCTTACCAGTTTGCCAGCCTGGCTGAAGAAAAGCTCTGCATCTGCTTATCAGAGAAAGATCTGTAGACCATAGAGCTGCCTGCACTGAAAATAAATGGGAAGAGGAAAGGTCAAAACGCAGCTCGCTGTCCTGCTAGGAGTCTCCTTCCCACCTACAAGAAGAGGTATAACCATATATGTGTTGCTATAGATCCCAGTTCAGAGGAACACATGAGCACAAGCTTATGTGCAACTCTCCGGATGTCAACGCAGACTTACTCAGATGGCCTCTACTAAATTAACATTTGATTAGTAGCAGTCAGTTCCCCCTACCCCCCTTGTTTTTGGCAATAGTTCTCAGAAAGACATTACTCCGCTATGTTACGTGCTCAACAGAACGCTAATTCCAGCACTCCAGGATTACAATGTGATGTATTTAAAACAGTTCGCCGGTTGTAACTGGTAGAACTTAAATTTTGCATACTGAAGGAGTCCCCAGGCCTGAGCTGGTGAAGAAATCACCTTCAGTCTAAAGGCTTAACCTAGGTGTACAGGGCCCTTCTTTTAGGGATTAGGTTTGCTGGAAGATGCAAAAGGTTGACATTTTCTGATAAACAAATCATTACACCTGCTTTATTCCTAGAGCTAGAGCTTTGATGGTGAGGCGGAACATCTTTGGTCAAAGAGAAGCACAGCCAGCCTCTGGAAAGCAGACCCTCTTGGATAAATTGACCTGGATCAAACCACAAGGACGAGATGGCATTCAGCTAAGTGTGCTAGAAGAGCTCAGATATGAAATTGCTGAGCTCCCAATGCAGAGCTTACACCAGCCTCCACCCCCAAGGAACAAAGGTGATTAATGTGATAGATAGTTGTATGAAAAACAGAATAAATAAAACAACAATTCCTCTACACTAGAGGCAGATTTACCAGAGGAGTGCCCCAAGGGCTTATGCTGGTATTAATGCTGTTCACCATCTCTGTATGTGGCATGTCAAAGTGGGTGAATACTGGCAAAGTTTGCAGATGATACGAAATTATTCATAATAATCAAAGCTAAAGCTGACTGTTGCAGAAGGAGCTTATAATACCAACTGACAGTGAAGTGCCAGATGAAATTCAGTATTGACAAGTGCAAAGTAAGGCACTTAGGGAAAAAATAACTCTACTTATACATCTGCAGTGACGGATTCTACATAGCAACACTCAAGAAAGATCTTGGGTAACTGAAATTAAGGTATGAGGTTTCTGAAAGCATCACTTATTGCCCTGCAGCAGCCAAAAGGCAAATTGGATAGTAAGAATTACTGAATGAGAGAACACAATAAAATAGATCAGAGAACAGTATTACAGCCCTGAGCTAATAACTTTAGAAAAGATACAGAACAGGTAGCAAGGATGGTCAGAATTTTGGAGCAGTTTCTTTTTGATGAAAGACTAAATTAGACCTTTTCAGCTTGGAAATAAAACTACCTGAGGGGACTTGACAGAAGTGTGTAAAATCACCAATGTCATGGTGAAGGTAAAGAGGACAAGGTTACTTTGTGTTTCTCCAATGCAAGAATTAGGAGTAACAAACTGAATTATCATACAGTAGGTCTAAACCATAAGGAATTTTCCGCATGATGCATTAAACCGTGGGACTTGTTGCTAAAGTATATATGAGTTTTAAAAAGACTTTGTCTAAGTCATGTCATATAGGGCCATTACTAAGCTGAAAATTCCACCTTCAACCTGTACCTCAGGGACTCCTGAAACTGTTGATTGTCAAAAGCCAGAAGAGGATATTGGGTACAGATCACTCTGTACTTTCCCTGTCCTTGTGTCCTTCTTTAAATATCCACATAGGCTGTCATCTGAGGTGGGATACTGGACTAGAGAGACCTTTCATCTCATTCACTAGAGCATTTGTTATCTGAAGGAATGGGAAAATACATCCTGGGTATGATTGTGCAGTGCAAGGCAAGGAAAGGGTGTACAGGAACTGTGTGAAAAACAAAGTCCCATTTCCTTCCACCTACTATTTACAAGTTTGTTTGGGGCTATTCTTCATTCAGAGCAATTTTGTTTTGATGCTCATAAAAGGAAGTCTGCAACTCAGAAAGATTTACTTACGATGCTTTTTTAGAAGAAAGATGAGGTTGCTCTAAGGGGAGCTAACATAATTCAAAGTGTCATCCATCATGAAAAAATACATTATTTTTTTGAGAAGATTTTGTTTAAGTTGCTTATTATGGTCTCAGTCACAGCATCTTTTCTTACACCAGAATATGCAGTACTGAGCCCATCAAAACAAAAACCCTAGTCCAGTTCTACGAACTACCATACACCTGCTTACCTCTGAAACCTCTCTCCAGTGTGGCTGGAAGTCAGGCTGGCCATTCATTTCAGTACATGTGAGTGCGTTTGTGCTTGCAGATTTGGGGCCCAGCGAGAAAATCCAAGCCAGAGGGGGAGAGACATAACATTACATTCTTTCTTGTTTACTGAAACAAGACCCCATCAAGGGTTCAGATACGCTAGTTCAGTGACACAGTGTCTGACTATGGGGTCTAAGGCATAAACAAAGTAGGCAGTTGTTCAGGGCAGCACACAGCTGGCAGCAGCCAGATGTGGGCCTGGCAGTAGGACCAGCCAAGCTCCGTGTTCCTGGGGCAGCACAAATTCGATTTTGCTCAACTTGCTGCTGAGTGTCCAGCTGCTCTGCCTGGTTTGCAAATGCAGGGGAGGCATGTTCCCACTGGAGCTAAAAAGCACTGAGATGGGGCTGTTGCTGCTGTCCCATTTTATTCACACAAATTTCATGACCATATTTGAAGACACATTTGATACATAGACAAAAGCCAAAGGTTTTGAGATTTCCCAGGAGCAAGACAAATACCCATCCTCAGCCCCATGAGCCTTCAGATACTGCAGTGAAGTGTTTGGTAGGAAAACTTTGGTTGCTTTTTGCTCCAAACAGCTCAGCTTTGATAAATGCAGCAGGATTGATCTGTGCTGTGCGTGCCTTAACCGAGTTACAATGTATAATCCTCCCTGGAACAGAACATTTACATTCCATTGACCTAGTTGAAAAAATGCATTAATTTTAATTTATGTAAAATTCTCCCAATAGAAGAGTGAGAGGAGAGAGGCGATGTCTTATTTGCAGTCCTTGCCTGCTTGGAGCTAGAACTGAAGTCCAACTTTTTAATCAGGATTTTTGAAAATGCTTAAGTGTTTCAATGGGTGGCTTGTTCATGTAAATCCAGATACAGCTTTACTACCTCCCATTTAAGTCGCGGAGTCACAAATAAAAAATGTGCCATCAACACGTCTCCTTTCCACTGAGGGGTGCCTCTCCTCCTGTGGGAATCCAGGGGCAGTGGGGCATGAGGGGCAGTTTAACACAAGAGAGAAAACAAAGGCTTCACCCAGGCACCTCATTTCAACTCCTCCTGTTGCAGGTATCCACAGAGGCTGATCCCATAGCATGGGGATTGGGGAACTTCGCTGTTGAGGGAGGAGGTTGATGGTGCCTCTTCCTACGTTGGCTGACCTGAAGAGCCCAGAGAGCATGGTTAGCCCACAGCCCAGGCCAGTGCTGCAGTGCCCACAAAGGAAAAGTGGCCAGTAACATTTGTGAGTGTTGGTCGTGTATCCCAAAGTTTGGCTGTAGGGTCACTTCATCTGTCTCAGTGAGTCAACCACCACAGGTACATTTACAAAAGGGATGGAGTGGAGGGTGGTTTTGTATTGCTTTAGCATGGAAAAGCAGATAGAAAGATGTCTCATTAGAATTCCTTTTAGTAAGAATTACTTGCGGGGTCTTGACTCAGCAATGTTGCTCCTGCTCCAGCCAGCCAGCCCTGTTTCCACATGGGAGGTTGTCAGAGCAAGGAAGTGGTAGAAGCCATCATTGTTTACTCAGGAGGCTCTTTGGCTGCTGCCAACCTTGCTGTAGCCAGTGGGAAATGAAGCCAGTTCAGGAGCTTTTGATACCAAAACAGTCTAAGATCAGGGGAGCAAATGATGTCCAAGTCATGTTTTCCTTCATTTCTTAACTCCTCCATAAAGAGTAAATTTGGGGCAGGTGAGCATGGGGTCCTTTCTTTATCCTTGGAGGCTCAAACCCAGCCTGCCTTACTCAAGCTGGCAGCCCAGCTGTGGCCGAGGGGACTCCTCTTTCCCTGCCCAAAGAAGGAACTCCGCGAGCCTGAGCAACACCACAGCTGTCCATGCAAGCCCGTATGTGACCTGAGGGAGTAGCTCAGAAACCCACTGATTCTGGGAGATGTTTGGATCCAGACTCTGCCATGAGCCCTGATCCTATGGCAGAAACATCAAATGCAGCCTATGCTCATGCAGTGTTGCTGCACAGCTTGTCTCATGCAGTCCTTGACAGAAGTTGCCATGTAAACACAGGAACCAGAACTTCAGCAAGGAAGAGAAAAAAAAAATAAAATAGAAGTATCTGTGTACAGCAACTGTGTAATTCTTACATTTCCATATCATGTAGTCCTCCTGCTATTTACAGTCTTACACCTTTCTCTGGTTCAAAATCATCTCTGTTATAACTCCAGGAATGAGAAAAATTTCCCTTGTAGGTGCAAGTAAGTATGTGTCTAATAGAGATATCCCAGGGATTAATTTGATTGCTAATGTATAAGGGCAAGAGCCACTGTGCTTTCAGGAGGCCACTGAACACCTGACATGATATTTTTTCTTGGTTGCTGGTATCTTTAGCTTACAGTAAAGCTCATTTCAGATGGAAAGTACTGTAGATGTTTTGCTCATTACCAATGTAAATGCAATGGTGTGTTCTCAGTAAGGCTCTGAATGTGCTTATCTCCAGCTGTTTAAGAACACGTTCGTATTGCTGAAGGGCAATCCCTACGCTAGACTGCAGCTGCTCAGAGAGATATAGTATCGTAAAATGCAGACAGTGATTTGTGACAACAGAGAAATTTTTCATTTTTCCCAGCCAAAAAGCAGTCATTTTGCACTCTACCTTAGGCAAAGTGGAAAAGCTGTTATGGAAAGTAACCTTTCCTTGTTTTCTAATAAATGGATACCAGGAACATCAAGGGTACAATATCAGGGAGGTATAAATAATGAAAGGCAAGGAAAGCAGGAGGAATATTGTCCACAAAAAGAAGCACCCCGTCAGCTCCCAGAACGTTTCCAAAGATTTATTTGGTAATGAAACCAGCAATGTTCATTTCAAACATTAGAACCCAATTGTCAGCTTTTCAGGCCTAGATAACTCACAAGCTGTCCGATCTCCTTCCAAACACACGTACACCCTCATAAACGTGTCTTTTGCTGCAGCTGGACTTTGGCGGAGTCTTAAAAAAAATGTTTAGAGTGAGAGAAATGGCTATGCGATAATACAGCTTTCACTAAAATGATAGAAAAGAGAAATAAATAAGTAATATCAATGAAACAATGTGCATCTCTCTGTACAATTTAAGATTTGGAGGAGTCTGGCAGGACAGAGGGAATTTTATCAACCATTCTTCCAGGTATGGAAGTGTTGCAAAGAGACCAGAGTTGATCACTAGCATGAGTAGCCAAGGCTTGGTAATAGCAGTCTGCAGGTGGAAATATTCTTTCAGCAGAATCTTTATTTTCCATGGAATTTCTCATGATCTTCAGGAATTGAATTTACTCATAGTTTGAAGGGATTTGCTATTATAAACCTAGTTTGTTTTCAGAATCAACAACGTTAAAGACTGTCATTCTGCAATGTCACTCTAAGGGCAAAGCTGACAAAGGACTTCGGACAGAAAAGATTGTTCCAAGATTTTGAATACACCTGCTATTTTGTGCAATCTAGTGGCCGCTGCATCCAGATACTTGCTAAGAAAAGCAGCACAGATAAGTGCGTGTCCCACCTCTGTTACCAGGTAGGATTGCTTCAAATAGGGGTGGCCCACCGTGCCATATCCTCGACCAGAACCTGGTCTCTGTGCAGGGTCTCTACCAGTGCAAACAACTTGGTGGACCAAACTGGAGATGCTGTTAAATGTGTTTTGAGGGAAGAAGCGATAGATCTATCAAGAGTCTGGCAAGGCTTATTGTGTCAGCTGAATTGGCCTGGTGTGATCGCAGAATATGTAGGAACAAAACTGTCCCTGAACAATTTTTCTTGTTTAACTTTTGTGTGCCACCTTTAGGTCAGGTTTGGTTGAATACTATCAAGGATTTCTGGCATGGTAGCCTCACTGGCTTGATGCAGATGCATTAGTCTCTTCCTTCTCTTCTTGCTATTACTTTAGTCCATATCTATGCAAGCACGCTGGTGAGAAACTACTTAAGACTAAAATAAAGCTCCTTTTCTTTCTAAGAATTAGTCATTAATTATCCAGTTATGATTTCCTGGACCATTTAGGTAACCCAAGTTCCAGCTAATGGGCTAATTCATTTTGTGTCGGTTCAGCTGTGTCACATTATGTAATTTTTGTTTCTTGACTGGGTGAATGAACCTTTAAAATGGGATATAGCAAGTAATGAATACCTTGTTCATACAGTAGAGTAATTCTTGGTTTTGTGTGTGACTGACTATGCAAACAAGATTACATCCAGGCCAGTGCAGCCAGCCACCATGGGGTGAATGCAGCACGCCAGCTGCACAGGGAATAAGTGGAGTTTGAAAAAGTCATTGCGGACCTGGTCCAAATGCTCTGAATGAAACATCCCACTTTTACAAAGCTTTTGTAGAAAAAAAAATTAACTGGCCCTACAACATGATCAGTGCTATTATCTGGTTTTTTTTTAATTTATCAGTGACTTTTTAAAACCTTTTAAACACCTATTGTCACCACTGGACTGAGTCTAATTTTGTTATCTGAATGCCTTTTCCAGGGATAGCTGTTACCAAAAAATGAGTAAAAATAAAGAAAAACACAGTAAAACAATTTTAAATTGAACAAATTGGACAATTGAAAATTGAACAAATTAAGGAGTTTTTTTCCTAAAATTGCTTTTGTATTTTAACACACAAGTGTGCCCATCAACGACTCAGCATTATTTTTGCAACTGTAGTACAGAGAAGCCTTAACTTACCAGGACTTCATTGTCCTTTGCTTTAGTCATCCGTACGGCCTGAGCTTCAGTCATGAAAATCTATTTCTCCAACAATTATAAAAGGCGGGGGGGGGGGATTTTCTAGAAATAGCTGAAAAAGTAACTAGTGTATGGATCAGGAACATGGATGAATCCAGCAGTGTTTGGGGGTTTTCACAAATATTTACAAACGCTGTTTGCAGTGTGCAGGCAGCCCTAATCACCAGTACAAAAGCCGTATCAGCCTGGTGTTTAGCAACTGTGGTGAGCATTAGAAGTCTGAATGCTTGTTGGCTCTGGAGAGATTGCTTGGTAGTGGGAATATTGATTTGCAGGCAGAAGATTTAGATAATCCATTTCCAAGAAGGCTTGTAGAAAAAATAAGTTCTGATTGCCATGTATTTGACACAAAACAAGGCTGCACTTTGTTTAGTTGCATCTGCATTTTACACATCAGAAGCTGAATAGCTTTTCCTTAAAAAACTGCCATTTGCCAGACTTCACACTGTTCTGCTTCAGGTGGATTGAAGAAAGGCAAAAGGGTGTAGAAATTAATTTTATCAGTGCAACTGATACAGTTGGAAAATATACTGATACAGGTAAGCTTTCGAACACAGAGATCATTCTTTGGGTCTGGAACAGGCATCAAGCTTCAAGCTGAGTTTAATTTAGTTATGATAATTCATTAAACAATGGTGCTGACTGATTACGTGCAAAGGCTGGTTGGTACCCATGGAGCAGGTGAATGGAGCAAGAGGAGACACGATGAAGTCCTGCAGCCCAGAAAGAAACAGCTAACACCGGAGAAGCTTTGTGAGGGGAAGTGAGGAGATTATTATATACCACAAAACTGATATCTTTGCTAAGTTGGTAATGTCTAGTCTCCAGCAGAGCTGTGATTTTTTTACAGAGGTGAGCTAACCCATTGAGTACACATATCCGCCGGTGACAAGGAAAACGGAACAGATCCTTCACAGTGTTATATCAAGCAGATTATATTAAGCATGTCTGGTCAATGAAATACATCCAAGCTGTCTGACATGTCTCTCAAATGCTGAGATGTTTATTTAAAACAAGATTGTGGGGCAGAATGAAAGACCAGTGGGAATATATGTGGCTGATATTGATTCAGTTAGGAGCTTGCTATAAAGCTAAACACAATAAGCTTCCAGTGAGTTCAGCTGTCTGTCTCTGTGTCCCAGGCCCTTCAGTGCTTCTGTCCATTAGCAAGTCTCTTTTAGCTTGGGGTGAGTTGCTAGAAAGGCTTGAACTGCTCTGGGTCAGAGCTCCAAGTCCCTCCTCCTGATACTCCTCTGCTCTCCTGCACCAGCACTGCTTTCTCTATGGGTCCTTCTTCTCTTTGTATTTTCCGCTGTCATAGATTGATATTATTTCTATCATCATCCTGCTAACAGCTCTTATTTAGAGGTAGAGGAAAGTATGGTCTCTCACCCGTATGTTTATCTTGCTAATGGGAATTATCTGAATAGAAAATAAGCACAAGCAACACTCATTTACCATGAAAAAAAGCAAGCTGGAAAGCATCAGAGAGATGCAATGAATGAACTCCTCTTGCTAATGGCTGACTGGCCTTGTTATTAATATAAATATAATGATGTTAAGCTTCTCTATTAAGTCAGCAGACCGGGGCTATTGGTTACACTTCATTTCTAAGAAACAGGCTCATTTTTCAATTACATTGTAATTCACGGTGTCTTTAAGTGCCTGGAAAATGCAAGGAGTTCAAGAACATCTCACTGAGGATGCTGCAAAGCTTCACTCAAGCAAAAAACTCAGTACAGAAAGACCACATTCACTGGCTTGTGATACCCTTCTTCCCTGTTCCCAGATGAAGGGAAGAAAGTGGTTACACCCATGCAGATCGGGAACCAAAGTTCCTGACAGATAAAACTGAAAGTAAGAGAAGATCATCCTGAGGACATGACTAAAGTTGTCTGCTCAAAACCCTCTGCCAGAGCCCTCCAAACACTGCGTTACCTGGGTGTGGTCAGCAGTCACAGACTGGTGTGCAGCTGCAGCTTTGGAGTGAAGTGAAAGGTGTCAGAGCATCTTTATCTCTTCCTCGTATGCCTCTGTGCCCCTGGTGCAAGCACTGGGTCCATCTTCAGTCCCTATCTATTGCTGGGGCATAGACCCACTGGAGTCCATCCTGGGGCTGCTGGCCACTGAGAGAGAGCAGGACAGCAGCACCCTCATGTCCCTTGAGTTTCTGGGTGTTCTGGGTAGTAATCGTGTTACCCCAAGGATGCTCTTGGACAGTGATGAAAGCAAAACGCAGCCCATGCTGTTTGCATCTGGATCACTGTACATACACACTGTACATATCTGAGCACCCAGCCTTGCCCAGGTCTCAGCAGCGCTGTTGCCTTCCCCTGCTGTGCACACAGCTGCGGGGGGCTCGCTTCCAGGTACAGCCTGTCTCATGAGGACCGTTCAGGAGGGAAGCAGAGTCTTCTTCCCTCTTGGCGTCCTTGTTTTTGTCTGTTCAATTTAGTGGTGTTTTGACGTCTAGGAGCTGGGAGTCCCAGGGGATGCTGTATTCTCTCAGTTGGAAATCTTGTGTGAAGGAGATGGTTAATGGTTGCCCAGGAGGGTGAAGCATGACAGTGGAGGGAACAGTTGGCTCCGACTTAAGCGGCAAAGACAAATGTAATGGTAGTTGGCAGGAGGAGAGCATTTCCCTTGCCAGCACCCTGCCTTTGCCATTGCTTGGGGGCACCAGACCACACACGAAGCCCCACTGGGCCACCTCAGACCTCTTGGATATGCGTATTACTGGGGTATTAAGGGATGCCCTCCTCTCATTATTGCTGGCAGAGGAGCCTGGCCCAGCTCTTCACAGTTACTGCCTCACCCTCATTTAATTTCAGCAGCAGCAGCTTCCCACGTACCTTTCCTCTTTTCTCTCAGCTGAAACCCAGGCCACACTAAGCTGCTGCAAACCCTTTAGGTGCCTTTGGGGTCCTAGCATCTAGGGCAACACCCAGAAAAGTCTTCTGCCTCTCCTGATCCTTGCAATACCAATTTACCAATCCTTCATGCAGCAAAATCAATGTCCCATCTTGCTGCCCTTTGGCTACTTTGGGGACCTCCATCTGGCAGAGCTAAAACACTTGTAAAGGTGCCCTGGTCACGGGTTGCCATATTCTCTCTCAAACAGGAGGTCCCTGGTGCTGTCTGGTTATCATGGGTTGTCTGGTTCAAGCCAGCCTAAGGTAAAACACAAATAAAAAAATTTATTCACAGCTTCAAAATACACAACAAATTTACACTGTTTGCAAAAGATGTAGGAGATAAGATAATTTCCTACCTAATTTAGTTATGCTAATATTAAATCAAGGTCTCTTTCTCTAGTATTAGTCTAGAGATAGCAATCAATCTCTAATACCAATCGTCCTGGCAAGGTGGCCTTAAGGGATGATACCCCCACAGATGCCTCCTGCCTGAGCCCGAGCCCTTTGCCATCATTTCCCACACGCTGCAGCTGTTTGGCCATGGTATAGGTGGGAACTGACACACCAGAGAGCAGCCAGTGGCCGAATGCACGGCAAGGGCTGCTGCTCTGCAGCCCAAATAGGAACATTTTCAGGGCAATTGACAGGTTTCCACAGCTCAACATTTACATTTTGACACCTGGGGCTCTTAGAAATATTGTAGATCAACTGTGGTAGCTTGAAGCGACAGAAAATGGACATAAGCGGGATAGATTATTAAGGAATATGATCTGTGGGCTAGGTCAGCGCAGGGCAGGGCAGCATACACACCTCTCTACCAGGGCTTGCACGAGCGCTGCGGTTTGGCTTCAGTCCGACGTGACAGATGTTTGTGGCTACTGGTCACCTCTCCCCAGTGTCCATTTGGGCTGGAGGAGGCTGCTCAGGTGTGGAGCCCTGGGCGCTTTAGGTCAGGAGAGCTAATGATCTCCAAGCTCTCCCTAATGCACACACTGCATTTGGATTTCCCATTTGGAATCCATTTGGATTTGGATTTTCTTTCTGCACAACTTCAGGCAACAGCGTTGGAGCAGGACAAGCTCTCGGCTGGACACAGGCTGCAGTGGCTCCAGTGCTAGACCCGAGACCCGGCCACCACAGACCCTGCCCAGCTCCCAGCCCATAGCCCAGCAGCCTGCTAGACTTCAGGAGGGAAAAAATGTGTGGGGCAGAGAAACTGCTCACACTTCACCCGTGGGGATCAGCTGTGTGAGATCAGTTCATCTGCATGAAATTCAGATCCCCGTAATGCTGCCATGGTCAGGGAGACCTGCTTGGCTGCCTTGGGCTGAGCAAGGGACAGTCAGGCAAATGAAAGCTGCCTCTGGGCACAGCTGAGTGCTGTACCTACTCTTTGCAAGATATAAACCAATACTAATAATACAACTAATAATATGCAAGGAGACAGTGTGTGCTTTCTCTTGCTGAGGCATATCCACCCATTTTTCTGCTTGTGAGGTCTCCCGTGCATGGCTGCAGATCACCTCCTCCTCCAAAACACACACCAGCCCTGGAGAGGGGAGAAGTTGCTTTTGCCTCCCATCCAGGAAACAACAAAGATCTATTCCCTACTTCCCACCGGGATAAGCCGTCTTCCAACGGCCTATTGGAGGTGCTGAGCAATAGGGAATATACCTCCTTAGAAACAGGGAATGGCCCCATGGTGCTAGGGAAAGAGTGAGCTCCGGTGGTTGAGCTGAGCTGCTCTGTGGAAAGCCCCAGCACTCAGAGTCCAAGGAGCAGAAAACAACCACTTTTTCTCTTAATTCCCTTTTTCTGAGTCTCCTGAGTCCCACCCCACTTGCACAAGTAGGCTTCATCTTTAAACTTGCCCCTATCTGTCCAAGACAGCCATGTCCTTTCTAAAGCTAAAGCTGTGGTTACTCCCCAACAATGCAGGAGGAAGAGACTGAACTTTGAGAAACTGTTGGACAAGCTGCAAGTTTAAACTTGAAGTTGACCCAGTTGCACAGCATGTCCATCAAGTACTTATTCTTTGCAAACATCCACTGCAAGTAGAAAAATTAAATATCTGCTCTACGCTATTTGGGAGACCCAAGTGGTGGGTCTTCATCAGCCCTTGGCTGCTGATCAAAGGCGGTTCGGTTTCTCTCTGACTCTTTTTTGCTCGCTTTTTATTGCTCCAGCGAGACAGCTCAGCTCCTGCCAGCATGGCAGTAGTGATTTACTGCTTGCATTGTGGGTAGGGACAGGGCATGAGGTATGTCCCTTATTCCCCCATCTCTTGGTCTTTCATCTCCGCTGACTTGCACTGCACTGTGGACGTGAGCATGCCTTTGCCTGGTGTCCAGCTCAGCGGGACTTGTGGTAAGAGACCTGGTCCCTGGAGGTGGGGGCTGTTGGTCAGCCAGTGATCCCCTTTCGTTTGGGGGTGTGGGGGTGTCTGTGATAACACTGAGCATCTCTGACACTCTCAGCGCAAAGCGCTGGCTGCAAAGAACAGCCAGAGACATTTCACCTCCCTGATTAGGAAGAAACAGCCTTTTGAATTTGAGAGTGACTGATATTCATGACCTTTTCTTCTTAGAAGTGAAGAACTGTCTTTAAAACACGCTCTGCCTGCGTCTGGGGATGTGCAGCGAGCTGAGCTGCTCTTGAAAACAGGACTTGAAAGGACTTCACTTCCTGGGGTCTTGGTCTGGGACCAAGAACTTACCCTGCAAAGGGAGGGGAGTTGGGGATTTGCTAAGTCAGGGTCAAAAATAACACGTGAGGGATCACGGGTAGGCAGTTGCACTTTCTATCTTGCTCAGCTGTGCCCAACACCAGGGCACCCCGCACCACAGGCTGGTGATGGCAGGAGGGATGGCTAGCTGGAGGAGACCCACCAGAGCCCAAGTGCAGCTCCTTCCCCAGTGCCAGCCAGGTGACTATAGCGTGTATCTTGTTGTCCCCCCAGCATGCCTTCTGCTGCCATTTTGTGGTGGGAAATGTTTCACCCACCGGGAGGGTTTGAGAACTGCTGCCAGCTTATCCCATGAATGGACTGAAACTCCCATAACCACCACAAGGGTTTGGAAAGTTGAAGCCAAGTTTTGCATTCCCACCAAACTG
Organism: Haliaeetus albicilla; assembly: GCF_947461875.1. NCBI lineage: Eukaryota > Metazoa > Chordata > Aves > Accipitriformes > Accipitridae > Haliaeetus > Haliaeetus albicilla. The sequence goes on from NC_091487.1 coordinate 17,589,591, forward strand.
TTGCAGTCTGCAACCTGTGCCCTGCATGAGGAGGAACCCGTGTGCTCGGTGCTTCCTTAGCACAGATGAAAAATTAGAAGATCTCTGTGAACAAAATTATAAAGACAACATGCACAATGAGCAAGGGGGTGGAGATGTTTTAATCACAGCTACAGGGCTCACTCTTAGTTTCCTACATACCGGTACATAAACAAATGTCAGACAGAGTGGGGTCTGATTCCGGTTCCTTGTAGGAAATAGCAATGCCAGCATTGTTGCCTGCAGCCTTATCAAAATTACAGCAAGATACAATTTTTATCAAATTATTAAAAAAAAAACAAATAAAAAAAACAAAATCAAGGAGTCAGAAAAGATTATTATAGTAATCTTATGATTGTAGTGAACCTCTTAAGCTTCAAAATTATGATGCTATAGAAAGGTTATTATTTTCTGTGCAACATAAAAATGTCTGCTCATTGCCACAGCATTATTATAATCATTATCACTAGTAATGCCTAAACCAAGGCAGAGTTTGTTTCCTGTCTACATAGTGGAGGGGAAGTCCTGAGAATTGCAGACCTGCAGCTGAGAGTTAAATCAGGCTGAAGATATTTTTACAGCTTTTGGCTTCTTTTAGTGTACCTCCTTTTGCACGGATGCTCTTTTCAAGCTGGAGCTCTGCAGCTGTAAGTAGGCACTAGGAAAAATCCAAGGAAACTTTCTCAAATACGTGCATTAGCAACTAGTCCTGAGGCTCATCTGAGGCTGTTGTACCTACTTAGGCAGTGTTTGAAGAGCTTTCAGATCATAATGAATTCATGCACCCTACTTCATTTAAATACACAGAGACGCCATTTTTCAGGGCATAATCCTGAGCTATCCCATTTTGTTTTGCACATCAAACAGGAAGGTATTCAGGATCAGTCCGACCCCATTCACACTGCCATTATGAGAGAATAAAAACCTCTACTTCAATGAACTCATGCAGGGGTGACACCTCAGGTTGGACTGTTCGGTGCAGTGAGCAGAATCCGAGGGATTAATCCAGAGACTCTGGTGCCCAGCCAGGCTGGGGGGGCGCACAGCAAAGGGGCAGCGCATGGCTGTGCCTGTGAGCCCCCCACCCCAGCCTGTGCTGCAGCTCCCCAAGGCTCCCAGCCCTGTGGCAGGGCAGCAGGCTTTCTGAGCTGCGTCTCTCACTCCCTTCATTCATCCCTCCACCAACCTTACGCAAACAGAGTGTCCTGGTTTTGGCTGGGATAGAGTTAATTTTCTTCCTAGTAGCTGGTATAGTGCTATGTTTTGGATTCAGTATGAGAAGAATGTTGATAACACACTGATGTTTTCAGTTGTTGCTAAGTAGTGTTTAGACTAAGTGAAGGATTTTTCAGCTTCTGATGCCCAGCCAGCAAGAAGGCTGGAGGGGCACAAGAAGTTGAGAGGGGACACAGCCAGGGCAGCTGACCCAAACTGGCCAAAGGGGTATTCCGTACCAATAGATGTCCCAGCTAGTATATAAACTGGGGGGGAGTTGGCCTGGCGGGGTTGCTGCTTGGGAACTAACTGAGCATTGGTCGGCGAGTGGTGAGCAACTGCATTGTGCATCACTTGTTTTGTATATTCCAATTCTTTTATTATTATTATTGTCATTTTAGTATTATTATTATCATTATTAGTTTCTTCCTTTCTGTCCTATTAAACTGTTCTTATCTCAACCCACGAGTTTGGGGTTTTTTTTTCCTGATTCTCTCCCCCATCCCACTGGGTGGGGGGGAGTGAGTGAGCGAGCGGCTGTGTGGTACTTAGTTGCTGGCTGGAGTTAAACCACAACACAGAGGAAGGAATGACAGACTGCTTAGTACAGATAATATAGATAATATAAGGGTTTTTCACAAGATGGGGGATGAGGGGAGGACTTTTGCAAGCATGGAGGAGGGTGTGTGTATTGATAGACACATCAGTTGCTGAGATTCACAGCAAATAAAGGTTCTTACTTCCAACAGGCTTCCCATCTGGCTACTTTTCAAAGTAAATAAGACTCAGCTCCATCACCTCCTTGTCCCAGTGGTGGACCTTAACATGCCCCCATACCGCTTTTGGGCACACGGTGCTCTGTGGCTTACACGACAAGAAAACTGTCCCAGCCTGTGCAGATGAGCCTTACGTGAAGGCAGAAAGTTACACACTATATACACATTCTGTGCTTACTTAGACCTAGACCTAAGCTTTTTATCTCCCTTCAGTTAATACAAGGACACCTCCACAAGCATGGGGTGGTGCATGCTCCTGGCTTGCGACACAGGGCTCTCTGCAATATAGAACCTGTCTCCCCATGGCAGCCTATAAAGGTGCACGGAGTTTCCTGTAATGCCAATGGCAGGGGCTCGGTTTGGCACAAGAAGCTCTGACCACTAGTTGTATGACCGCAGAGATCTTCTCTCCTCCTTTTACATCTGAACCTGGCCCAATCCAGACCTCTCCCCAGTAGGGTAAGTCCTAAAAAAAATGAAAGAAACCCAGGGAGAAGAGATACCTGGTCCAGAGGAGTTGCAGGTGGCCATGGTGTATAGCAGAGAGCTGTCTGCAGACGTACAATGAGCCCTGGACTGGCCTAACGCTTCTCCCATCACTGGCAGGCAGTGGTGGGGGTTGATGGTGCCTGGTCCACCCTCAGTACCAGGTGCCAAGCTCCCTGCCTCCAAAACGCTTTTGATGCTCAAAGTGCCCCTCACCAGACCTTAGTGCTGTGACAACTGCAGACACTTCAGACCCACTAATGCCTCTTCACATCTGCTGTGGCTGCTCCAGTATGCCAGCACACCCCAGCCCATGGCCCCCTCCTTTCCAGGACCCTGTCTCCAGCGTGCTAGCCCTGCTCCTGCCTCAGCCAGGCTTGCCAATTGCCAGTCTGGGGTCACAAGCTCTGTTCTGGGGTGCTTCAGAAAAGGGAAAAGGGGGAAAGCCTGCTGCAGGCTGGGCCAGAGGTACCTGAGGAGGTCCAGCAAGCACCTCACTGGTTTTTTGTGGCTCTCTCTGTGCAGCAGCTAGTCCACAATGCGGATAAAGTAGTTGTGAGTGATGGAGAGCTGACAGTACTGCCCTCTCTTGTGCCAGGGGGATCATGGATGGTGAACTGGCTGGAAGAGGTGGCTCTAGAGCAGCATCAGCAGGGCCCATACATACTGCTGTCAGCGAGACCGCTTCCGATCACGTACGGCCTGCGGCTGTTTTGCAAGAGTAAGCGCAATGGATGCAGCCTGGCGCATGAATCACAGAATATGCCTTCCCATGTAATTTTATCAGCTGTAAATCATGAGTCACAACCAGGTGTGCCAAGTATCAAGGTCTTTGCAAGCCCACAGACAGCACCCACACCTGGAAGACCCAGGATTTGGAGCATTTTGAACACAGTCTCTAAGCCACGTTGTTCATAGCTTGGTCTTTTACCCTCGGCAACCTGCTTGAAGAGGTCGTCTCAAGCACAGCGGATCTCTCTCCCTACATGTGGCCTATTGCTCTTCTTTTGAGCTAGCAGCATCCGAGCCTTCCCAATGTCTTTCAACACCCTTTTTCCCATCACCAGGATGAAGGATGGGAAGAAGGGAGTGCTGTTAAGGGAGTGACGTTAAGCAAAACGTGCATATCTCAAACTCAGGCAGACTAAAGTCACCATGCACTTCAGGTACCACTGTCCATCTCACAGGTGGATGGATCGAGATGAAGCCTTGCCCATGCAGTTGAGGCTGACACCTGCCCTGTGATGTGAAGAGGGAACAAGGCCAGGAGATCTCCTGCGGCAGCGGCACTAGGAGCTGGCAAAGCAGCAGCAAAACTGGCTCGCACAGAGGTCTGCGTGGTGGCAGGCTTGCCCCAGCAATCTGGTTAAAGCCACCTTGGGTACCCCTACACTACAGGGCAGGCATGCCAGGATCCTTCAGCCTCTTTCAAAAGTGTAGTGGCCTCAGCTTGCCCCCAGTCCATGCTCTGGTTGTGTCCTATCTAAAGGAGAAAGTCCTTTCACAACCCCCCACTCCCCTCCTTGCCACTGCCCCTTGCCTATAATTAAATAATAATGGACTAATGGAATATGGCATGATGGTAAGTGCTTAAAAGATTTATCTTTCTGTCTTCATTTAAGACATTTTAGTATCAGCCAGCAGTTTCCAGCCATCATGGTAATTTATTTAAATGATTTATGTGGAAAAACAAGACATTCCACAATACCTCTAAGACGGCTCCTGGAGCGTGGCTGTTGCTGGATAACACTGACTCTGGGAGCCGAGGTACTCATTTACACCTTGTACTTCACATCTCTGCAGGGGGGTGATTACCCCTGATAACAACACCCCTTGCCAGGGATTTTAAGCATTTCTGCTTGAACAAATATGAAGCTGCATGGACTAATTTAAAAAGCACAGTGCACAGGAACAACATGGGAAAGAATTATTTCAACACTGCTCAATGCTGCAAAATGAAATGACAAGAAAAGAAACAAACCCCAGAAAGAGATTTCCCCAAAGTAAAACCAAAACATATTTAGGGACTTCAGAACAGAAACTGGGGTGAATGGGGGCCTGATTGATCCGTGGGAATAGTCAGACACTAGACACTACCCCATTAAAACTTTCAGAAGCATTGACTGAGAGCAGCTGCAGAAAGTACATTTTTGTTCCATAAAACAGTGGCGAGCCATTCTACAAAAACAAACAACCAATTTAAAGGATCACCATTGCCTCTAGAACTGCCTGGTTTATCCATTTGCAAAGAAATATTGCCAATTAAGCAAGACTGCAGTGTACTAAAGGCTGGCTTATGCCATTTTTGAAGCCTTTCAGTGAGAAGTGCCACCCGTTCCTCCCTGGACTCAGAGTGATGCCCCTGCATGTTATGTCAATTTGCAGCCTGGGAGTCCAATCCCCATCACCTTCAGCTTTACTGCAAATGCCTTCCCAACACCAATGACGTGATATATGCAGCCATATGACTTCCTTGTCTACATGCACAGGACTAAGGGGACTTTGAGACCCATCCTCCTGCCAGTCGTGAGCTGCCCAGCCGGAGTCAAAGCAGTGGTCAGCAATTTCCACCTTGCAGAGATTGGGTGCAGGAGCACGGTGCGGCAGGCTGGCTCGCCTGGACCCGTGCAGGGAGGGAGGATGACCAGAGCGAGGGACAGAGGCCAGGGTCAGGATGCTCAGCTCACACCCAGGGCACTAGGGAGCTCTCCCATGCACCTGCAGATAGGCGTGCACGCGAGCGTGCTTCCAGTCTAGTTGTGGTGACACCTCAGGCACCACATCAGAGCTTTGCTCAGCTCTCCTCTATGCAGATGTGTTTTCCACCCCCATTTCGTAAAGTCAGTGAGTAAATTAAGACCTTTAGCAGGCGGCTGTGGCTTTGTTAGGGCCTTGAGTGTGTGCCCTTACAGTAGAAAAGGGACAGACAAGAGACACTCCTGCCTGCATGAGGCACTGTGCATCCCCACTGACCCTCTTTCCACAGCATCGGTTGCCTGGCCGCTGGCACACAAGCCGAGCAACGAGGCAGAAGGGAGCATTCAGCCTTGCTGTGCATTTGCAGTCGGAGGCAGATAGCAGAGCGGGAGGACTAGTCGGACATCTTCCAAGTATTCGAATGTATTTCCACTTATTCAGTAGGAGTATTTCCAAGATTAAATAGAAAGTTATTTTCTCCCGGGGACCGCAAGGCCTGTTAAGCACTACAGAGGGCACATCATGTCAAGTAAATCAGCAGATGCAATGTCTCGCCGCAAACTGCACCTGAGCAGAGCATCTCCAGGCCAAGGACAGAGAGCACAGGCCTGAGAGGGGCCTGTCCTTGCTGTCCTGCTCTCTGCTGCTTTAATGGGACTGCCAAAGCTTTATTGCTACAACCTGAGCAAGCCCTGCTGTTGCTGCCTGGGGTGTAATGTGCCCTGAAACTGCTGCAAGCGTTGGCCATGTGTCTCTCCCCATGCCCCACCACCCTCAATCCCATTTCTCCATCTCTGAGAAATTTCAACAGAACCAGCAGCAGTAGCCTTGCTTGATAATTTCTGTTTCCCAAGGCCACTGCTGATGTGAACAAAGTTAAATAGCCTTCCTTCTGGCTGGGGACCCGGTCTCTGAAATGCTCGAGGTTCAGGTGTTTGTTCTCATTACACTTCATAACATATTCCACCAGTGCAGGCTTTCTCAAAAGCAAAAAGTTTTCATCAGACTCCTTAGCCTTGATTAACCCGTGGTTTTTCATAAACAATAAAAAACCCAACTCAGAAATGGCTATTAATTATTCACTGGAATAACAACTACAGCTTCAGTTGCCTCATGTCCCAAACCAATGCCCCAATCAGGGGGAAGACGGGGTGGGGGGAACAAAATAGAGCAAAACAAAATGAAACAAACAAACAAACAAAAAACCCAATTTGTTTCGCTCTGCTCCACAGTTTACTGAACCTACCGGCTCACAATACTGCTTCAGCCCACTGGGAGCAGAGCTATGTGTTTACCTCTGTTACATCCCAAGGAGGTGACCATGCTGTTACCAGTTAAATGAAATCAGTTTTGTCACCAGGGCAAGACGGTCCAGGTCCTTGGCAATTGAAGAAGGCATGTCAAGGTCCATGTCGGTTGCAATCCAGCCTGTATTACTCATATTAGCCCTTGCAAGAAAGGAAAGCTCTGAACAAGCTCTAAATTCCCTTGCAGGGACTCTGGGACTGCAGTCAGGCTGCAGTGTTACTTGAGACAAGTAGGCAAAGGACCATCAAAGCACATAAGACTAAGTACTAATATAGCAGAGGGACCTGACATTTCAGGACCATTCTCCTCATAATATCTCAGTGCACACCATAGGCATGAATGAGCAAGAAACCCCCACACCCTGTATCTAGTTAAGCTCGTGCCCATTAAAGAAGTCAGGACTTGCCTGCAATTTATCAAACTATGGTAATAATAGGCGATACCTGCCACCAGGCATTGATATTTTAATTAACGACCTCTTTTGAATGAGTTACTATCCCTAGTCTAAAAATAGGGAGGATGGGCACTATGAGGTGAAGTGATTTGTACAAATTATCATCTCAGCTACTGTGGAAAGAAACAACAAATGAGAAACACACCATTCAGTTCCCAGGCTCAGTGTGCCCACAAGTCTTTGCTCTCTGTTACTGTCCTTTCTTCTAAGTACAAGAAAAGGGAAGGTGGTTGAGACAGGAAGACCTTTTTTCATAAATTCCTTCTAAAAAAAAGGGAGGTTTGTCCTGGAAAGCAAACTTTATCCCCGATTAATGCTAAAAAAACAACCAAAAAAATTACAAGGGTATATATTTGTTTTAAGAAGTAGTATGTTGTTACTGGTGCATGGAGAGGGCTGGGGCAGGGGTGGAGGTATTTCTCTTTGTGCACAAGGCTCCCATGCTCCCAAGCCATGGAGGAAGCCTCCTAATTCAGTCAGAGGCAGCAGATAAAACTGTACCCAGGCTCCTATGATGTGGTTGCTGCCGAGACAGCCAGCCAGCCACAGCAGCACCTTTGGTCTCCTCCAGCTTCCTCCTACCCCAAATATATTATATGGAGACATTTTCATTATGTGCTTGAGAAAGACATTTGTGCCAACTTTCAAGTCTTCATATGCATCAGTCGTTCCTCTTGAGACAGGAGAGGGCTTTTGTTACTGATTTAGGGCTTTGTACTTAAAAGTTTTTATAATCCAGTGCTAGGAATATTAAAAACAGGTATATTTTTAGCACATGGGACCAAAATGTTGAGGTGTATGGTTGAAAGCCAATAATAAAAGAAACCATAGAATGTAAATAAATATTTGTTGGGGAAAAAAAAGGAAAAAAAAAAAGAACACCCCCCCCTACACACCGCTGTCTGTACTTTCTTACCTTCCCCAAGGAAATCCACAAATCCACTTAGTGGCCTCTCTTTCTTTCTCTCTGGAGTCTGATTCTCCTGTCGTTTACACAGCTGTAAATCCAGACTAATTCCTTTGAAGTCGGAGGAGTTTGAGGAGTTCAAAACACATGAAATAGGAGAAGAATTGTTCTCTATATAAACAGAGACTCCCCAGCTGGACAGATCCTGATCCTGTTGATTTAGTGGGTATTTCCCATTGAGTTTAACAAGAGCAGGAGGAGCCATTTCATTCAGTTAAGTTACCCTTGCAGCCAGATCTTCTACTGACTCCATGGAAGTTATGTTGGTCTCCAGTGCCAGAAGACTGGGCATTTGATTTTGTGCATGCTGGTGTAGCTCAGCAATAATCTGAATAAGTAGGTGAAGTGCAAGTTACGTCCATTATTTGCAATGATAAATACCTGCATTATTTGTCATCAAAACACTGATTGCTGTTTTATAGCTTGAATTCGGCAAATCACTAGCAATAAAATATCATTAGGCCTCCAGCTGAAAGTTTGGTAGCTGATAGGCAGTTTGGAATATTAATTGGTGCAATTAAAAAGTAAAGAATACTTTGAGTAGATATCCTGAGGACAACTCTGGCCAGACACCAGAATGAAGTCAATAAATAGGTGTCAAATGGGTACTAAGCAGAAAAGGCAATGGGCCTTGCTATTAGCAGAATATGTTGATGCAGCTGCAGTACTAAAATGACACTGTCAAAAGGCTGGATAAAAACCTGGAGTTCTGGAAAAGAGTATCTTAGGTATCAGAAGGGCTTGTTCATTCCTATAAGTATCATAATCTGTAAAATCTACCATCTTTGCATTGTTATTTTTTTTAAGAAACAAATGCTTTTTTACCTTTTTAAACAGAATTAATCTTTTGTCTTTAAAGACTAACAGCTGGTGGAAACCTCAGTGATCTCTTGGAATATGAGCCGTAGAGAAGGTGCAGAAGTTGAAACAAAAAAACGTGATTTATAGAGCTGAAAGTGCTAAGTGTTGTTCTTCTGTTTGCATGCATGGCATTAGCTGACTTTATCTTCCTTTAACACACCACAGCCTACAAGATACAGCACTTTCCTCTCACCATGCTGTCTCCTGAGTAGAGATAATGCTGGGAATGATGGTTCTTTAAAGCTATTGATGTGGCCTAAATACTGTGGCATATTGTGTTTGCTTTGGCCACATTAGGCAGAACGTCAGGAATGAAGCACAACGGCATGTCCAGCTGAGATGGGGTGTTCCTGCTCGTGGAGTCTGAACTGACATGACCACTAAAGGGAAGCCAAACTAGGAGGCATACGGTGAATTCATACCCACAAAACCACTATAAAATAACACCAGCACTGCCATGTTGTCCAGTTTGGAAGGAAACCATATAACCACAGATTTGACTGAGCTTCTGCTGGGAAGTCAATGTAATCATCACCTTCAAAAACAGGCCTGTTGTCTGTAACATAGAGACAAATTGTTTACGATAGCTTTCAGCAGTTCAATTATTCTTACCTATAGCAAGATTGAAAAGAAATTTCTCAGGGTGCTTTTTATCACTTTCCTTCCCTTTGTAGCACTAGTGAGGGCACTTGGCTTTAGCAGGTCTTTTGACTCCCTAAGCTGAGGAAGTTACCCTTTCCAAATAGCTGAGTCCAGGGCTTATTGTATCCCATGTTGCTTTACAAGGACCTTTGGGAGCTGGCCACAGGCAGGCCAGCATGAAAAAAAGGTGGCAGAGATCTGCAGGATGTCACTGGCTTCAGCTATTTCATCAGCACATATTACACAAAGCAGAACTTGCCCTTAATATTCTTTTGTTGTTCCCACATCAAAGGGCTAAATTATGCCCCCTAATACGTGTAAGAGGCTTTTCAGTTATCTTTCTGATGCAAATTATATCATTTTGCATTATCCACTGATTATCTGCAGTTTGAAAAGTACAGCAGATGTTGAGCAAAGCCTGTATGTCAGTTCTCTCCTGCTCTGAGAACAGCATCCAAATAAGCAAAATGAAACAGCCCCATGGTGAATTCAAGTTTAGCTGTAGCTCAAGGGTGGAATCAGTCTCGGCTTTAGGAAATTTGTCAGGTATTTGATGAAACTGGGATTAAAGGACTGGGTGTGCCCATCTCAGCACCTGGATGTATACCTGGTCATCTCCAGCACATACATCCTCTCCCCTTGCTAGATGTCTATATTTAGGACAGTGCGTCATTACATTTAACAGGTGCTTCAGGTCCATTAGACGACAGCCCAGTGTGAGATCTACCCTCAGCTCTCATTGCACAACACGGAATAAGTTGCATTTGATTGTGGCAACATGCCGACAATGCCAAGGTTAATGAATTAAAGATGTAAAACAAAGAATGCTTAATGAAGTCAAATTATGAGTGATTGTTTTACGAGGTGGCATTTAGTATTAAGAATAATCATTACAAAGTAAATCCTCTACCCTCCTCTGACTGGGCTCTTGTAAAGGTGCACAGCATTTTAAAACACAGCTGAGTTGAGAAAAAGCAAATACTCAAAAGGTCTGCAAAGCAACACCAGTTAAACGCGGTATTATTTACTGGTTTTAAGGAGCAGTGATAGGAATGTATGGGGGCAAAGAAGGAACAATATCATGACTCTTCGCCTTGTAATTTTTATTACCATAACGTGGATAGATCATCTTTCTGTGTCTGCCTTTGTTAAATCTCAGCAAACTTGCTCCTTTGCAAGTTCAAGCTTTTGTATGTCTATACCATAGCCTGGGACTGTAGTCTACAATTACTAATTTAATGGTGGTTCTGGACCATATCTTGTTGTCTAGTCAGATACACTACATTATGACAGAAGACCTCTCCAGAAGTTCACTGAGGGCACTTCCTCAAAATCAGAACACTGCCAGATGGTCAAACATCTGAGACAGAAAGGAGTGAGAGGAGCCTTTTCACCCAGTTCCATCTATCCCTCTGAAAGTCTGAAGTTTTGTCAAACTCGCCCAGTCCTTATCTCATGGAAGTTAGGGAAGATATGGCTCTGTAGAGCTCTCCTTCTTCCTCCTATGCTGAACAACCTACAAGGTTGTAATGGGACCACGACACGCCTAAGACAAGCCTCGACCACACCGCAGAGGGCAGAGCACGAAAGGCAGCTGCCAGAGCTGGAAGAATCAATGTTGACTCTTTCTCTTTGCCAAAAAGACTATTGATTCTCTATACTTGCTTCTATAACTTGGCTGACAGGTTCATAGGACAGCAAGAATCTCAGCTAACAACAGTGCTGCTTCAGCCAGTTGTTCTTAATAACCCTGCCAAGGAAAGATTTATAGACAGGTGCTGAACAAGGCAGGAGGATTTTTTTTTTTTTCTTAATGTAAGCACATATCTCAGGACAGTTTGCTTGCGTATCAGTTGTCTCATATTGTTTTCCACAAAGCTGGAAGAATACAGTCTCTCTGGAGTGTTTGATGCGTAAGGGGTTATATACGAAGCTGGGGTAAGAGGATATACATAAAGCTGTTTGCTCCATATGTTCCCTCACATAGGAGCAGCTGTACAATAGCACAGGTTCTTAAATCATGACTTTCTAGACTAAGGACTAACCCGTTCCCCCTTGAAGTTAATTAGAAAACTCTCGTTGATCTATATGGAGATTATATGCTTACCACAGTCCAGGTTTGGCCCTCAGTATGTCCTCTTTCCCTAAGGCTATCAGCTTGTTTGGCTGCTATTGCCGTGTGCACACATTCTTCTTCAAAATTAATAACCAGGTCTTTCCACATGACCTCTCTGCTTTGTCAGACATCTGTACCTTGACCTTCTGTTTCAGATACACTACAAAATCTGGCACAACGCACTGGCACATAAAGGCAATACCATAAAAATGGGAACAAAGGTGATTGGTTGGATGCTTACTGCTGTGGTAGAATATACGTCAAAAGAAGGAATAAGCCATGCTGAATATAGGATAGCTCTGATTTACTGTACTTTCAAACCATATCTTAAATACCTTGTTTTTGAGCATAGTCTGTAATTTTTTTTCCTCTCGCCTTAGTGCAGTCCTTTCTATCCCTTATCTTTACGTACTCTCTGTCCTCCAGAGAATATCTGGGTGGAAATATCAAGCAGCACAAAGCATCTTGCAGGCTGGCAGTTTGGGCATTACAAAGCTTTTATGGGAGCTATAAAGAAGACACCCAGCAAAAATAGGTTGATATGTGAGATAGTGTCTGCACATGCTTGATACGTGACTGACTGTGACAATGCCACAAGATGGAAATAGACATTTCTCAAGCTTTACTCATCAAAAAGAAGCAGAAAGAAGCACGAGCTTCTTTCATTCTGTTTTCTTTTTGTAAATCACCTTTCAGTAAAACACATGGGTGAAAGTCATGTTTATTTTGAACTTTAAGTCTTAGCTATTTGTTGGGCAACATCAGGCAGGTAATGTTTGGAGAACTTTTGAGGACTTAAAGCCTCTCGCTTTGGTCTTCTACAGGATATATTCAATACTGGAACAAAAAGCCAGCATCCTTGACAGCAAAACATCACAACCTTGTAAAAATCTTTACCCCTCTTGGATTCTGGCAATGCACTGAATCGGGAGCGAGCTTTGAACTCTGAGACTACAAGGCATGCCTGGATAGTTTTAGTGCCAGGGTGAGGAAGTCCCCTGGAGACCAAGTATTGCAGGAGAAGAATTCAATCACTAAGGTGTTTCCAGGTTGGATTGGGCTAAAAGACATTCACAGAATGTGCTGACAGGTTTCCTCCAAGCAGGAACCAATTATAAAAGAAAGGCCATTTGTTTCTGTAAGTGCAAATCTAATTTCTGGTTATTCTTCTGGATACACAATATAGAAATTATCCTACTTTAATAGATAGGGATGGATCCTAAATTGTGCCTGAGCCTCCCAGTGCTAAGCAATTATTTCTCCCTTTTTCTCACCCAAAAGTCTTAGGCCAGTATATTAAAAATAACAATACCTTTCTAAAAGATTTGACTGTCACTTTGCTGAACAGTGGTTTCTGGCTAATAGGACACAGTTCACATTCAACCTTAAGAGGCCTGTGGTAGAAACTATTAAATACCCCAATTAGGAATGAGATGGAGCAGTCCCCTAGGGACCTTTGCTCTCTGATGTTCTCACTGCCACTGGAAGAATAAATAAGTGCAAAGCCTGTCATCCTAGCTAATAACTCCCAGAGACAGAGGTTACAATTACGCAATGAGAGTTAGCCCATGTTTCAATGATGTTTTGCAATTAAATTTGCCTCCCTGAAAGGCTTTTTATGACTGTGAGAAAAAAAAAGAGGTGGCAGACTCAAAGCATATGACCCAGTAGTCTGGGTTTCATGAGAGCCAGCACTAATCAAGCACAAAAGACATTTTTTATTTATAATGTACCAGTACCTTTCCTTTGGAGGGGAATATGAATCAGAAGTGACCAGTCTACAGGGAGTACAGAAGTTCCTTTACCAGGCAATGTCCTGGACTGTACAGGACCCTCCAGGGGGTCATCAGATCCCCACTAACCACAGCAAGGAGGAACCAGGGGAAGGACAAGGATTCAGCATTGCAGCAGACCTTGCATGGGGCATTTGAATCCATACTCCTTTTGCTAGGATGTTCTTCATGCCATAATCTTGTCCTGCTACAATTTTGATCACTGCTTTATGAACAGTCAGATTAATGTCTGATCTCTCATGATTACAAAAAAATAGGTTTTTTGCACAGTCCAAACCTCATATTTAGAAAAACATGAACAAAACCCAGCGGTCTGGAGATATTTTTTTAAGTGGAGCTAAATTTTATATACATTACCAGAAGATGACATGTGCAGCAATTTGGCTTCAGAGCTACAGAACATTTAAGGTGGAAATTTTGCTGATGGGAAAGTCGGGAAAGGAAATTATAGCTGGAGCCTGCAAGGCTGGGAAGGGCGACATGTTAAAAATGTTTAATGCTTTTGAGGGTTGTCTGTATATGCATGAATCAAAGTCAACTAACAAGACAGCTGGTGTAAAAGTCATTAGTGCCAATTACTAGTTCAAGGAGTTAAGAAACAGCAATGGAAATTAATGATTTGGGGCTTTTATAATGCGACAAGAACGAGTGAGTGACAGTGCTGGTTAGAGCAGCCAGTATGATGGATACACTGGGAGGTCAGTTTAGGCAAGAATGGAGAAGCTGTGGTTTTCTTACAAAGATTTTAATTCTTTACCTCCATCATGTGTCTTCTATTAACTTTCAAGTAAAAAAAGGAGCTGGATGTTTCTGTATGGACCAAACTGCAGCAGAAATAAATAGAAAGGCAGCTTTACAGTGTGCAGGGATTTCCACTAGCTGCCCTATGAGGGCAGATTTACAATCTCTTTACAACACAGAAGCAACCTAAAAAGGCCAAATCTGAGGATCTGACCCCTGCTTGAAAAAAAAAAAATTAGAAATAAGTGAAGTTATAACACTTCTCTGGCACTTTTTCCATTTGCAACCCTCAAAGTGTTTTACAAACATTAACTTAGTGAAGACCCTAAGGAGAGCGTCAATACTTTTCCCCTGCTCTCTATTTTACAGGTGAAAAAACAACGCTGAGGTGAAATGCCTTTCTCAAGGGCACATGCCGCCTGCCTTGTAACCACCAACTTCTATGCTCCTGCTCATACCATGAGATCACACTGACAAGTTAGCGTGATAGTTCCCAGTGTGAAATGGTCTCCTGGGAATGAAATGTGTAACCCGTTAAATATACAGCTTGCTTACATTTGCTTACTTTTAAAGTACATCTTTAAATAATATGTTTTCAGCAAGCGATTTGAATAGTTCATCATTTATAACATTAAATCATGGCAAGGTGTTTTTTTGAAGTCAAATCTAATTAAATGACTGTTAACTTCAAACAAGAAGTTGAGCCTGTGATTCATTGAAGGGTTTATCTCTGTCAGATTTGCAGTTACACATATTAAAAATTGATCCACTTATATATATATTGCTGTAGTTGAAGTTATCAAGGTTATAAATTCTGAACAGTTCCCAAGCTTGTGGTGAGTAATACCAATTTTAGGATGACAATGTTTAGCATAACCTTTCTTTTTGCACTAAAATGCATTTTTCTCTGCAACCTGCATCTTTAACCTCTGATATTTTCCCCTTCACAAAACACAAAGACTTCTGTTTTACTGGTGTGTTTTAGAGATCACTGAGAAGTCGTATACTTTCTTTTTCTTTTCTTCAGTGAGTGATTACTTCTGAAATCACTTTAAGTGCAAGGCATGAAATACGTCTTTGTGAGTTTACATGCCTCTTCCAAAAGCAGTGGAGATGCCAGGCCAACACATTCAAAACAGATTGGTTTTGGCATTGTTTCCATATTTAGATGTCTGATTTGGGGTATCTGAAAAAGGCCCAATTCAAAGGGTGGATTTTCAGCTTGATGAGTGTTCCAAAAGATCGTGTATATTTATATATGCAGTCTGTGTGCCTATGCATTGAGCTCTCTGAGCAGGTGAGTCTGGTTTCTGCTGTGAATGTCCCCAACCCCACTGAATGGAATCAAAATCCCAGATTCCAAATCCTGTATTTGGGTGGGAGGTGAGCTCACATGTCTCGTCTCGTCTGGCCATCACGGTGTTGAACAGTACTGGGTCACCTCCTAGGCCACAGGTTCTTCCATTCAGAAGAAACAGCATCATCCACTTGAACATCCTCCATGGGAGCTAAGATTTTTCTCTTGCTGCAAATTCCTCCCAGTCTTGTTTCTCCTAACTGTTCATCTCAAGCCTTCAGATTATTCTCATTCTTGGATCTATTTTTAAAACCTTTTTTTTTCCCCATAATATATAATCAGCACTCACCTGACAGGAGAGTGTACTCAAGACTTATGAAAAAGCTGCTTTAAGACCACATGATAATAAATTCTCCTTAATCCCAAATATATACGAGATACAGAGCAGGGCCCACAACAAGTTTTATAGAAAGCATTAGTGTCAGCAGTTTAAAGAGAATTAAAAGGAAAAATAACATTCCATCCATGAAGAAAAAACCAAGTAGTGCATAAGACTAAAAGGAACATTTCTATAGGGAATTGCTTATGAAAAAGATTTTTAGTTGAAAATAAGGAAATCACTAGGCACTGCAGAAGAGTTATATTGATCAAAAATAGTCTTCTGAAATATCAGGATCCAAAGAAGAGCTCAAGTAAAAGACACAAATGAAAGGAAAGTAAGCAAGCCCGAATGCAAGAGAAACTCCATCTTTCATTTGCAGCAAAGATTGTTTGTGATCAGACTCCCGAATAAGACAGATGCTACATGCGGCTGGGAACATTTGAAAACTGACTTATAGCTATGATCCATAACAGTGCTAAATTTATTGACCACTTGCTGTGAAAATAGACCCCTTTTTTTCCCAGCAAAACTTCAGCTCGTCATTTGTGAAGTATCTCCTGTGCCATTTTCACAATTTCCTAGAAGATGTGATTAACCAAGATGCCAGTGCCGCTCTATTCTTGCACGCTCACCAATCAGTGCAGTATTAATAAGATGCCAGGTGAGACCACTGAACCTCCTGTTGAGCTATTGAAAGGAAAGTGAGCATGCTAAAAATATTTAAAGACATTTATTTGATTTCTCCACATGAAGTCCTCTATAATTTATCACTTCAGCTCATACTTGTTCTGTTTTCTGCTTTGTTTTATTTTAGAAGGGGGCCTTTCTCTCCTGGCTTTTACTGTAAGCACAGCAGAGGTTTAGAACTATGATGGTTATCAGTGTACTCCAGTCTCTGCGTTCAGCTATTTGTCTTATCTGGTAAACTAGCAGACTTCTCCAGTTGTTCTGCTGAGCACAGAGAGGCTGAAATGATATACATCCCAAATCTGTATGCATTGAGCAATAAGGTTACAGTATCCTCTTTGCAAGTATGTATTGTGTCCATAAATACCCAGAGATATGAATGGGCACAGTGCTGGGGCAAGCAGGGGATTGATTCTTATTCTGAGTTGCAGAAGGAGCCTGCTCTGCTTTGCTAAATCACAGTGAAACAATCCCCTCATCTAATGGTTATTTAATTCAATCCAACAGGTCCCCTTGGAACAGGCAGGTTTTCTGTGAGAAGCTGAGAGCAAAATCAAACATGACATTTTGGGGTATTCATCAAAAGCAGTTGAATGAATGAATGTCTGAAAATAAACACCAGTTTTTCTTCAATATTTCAACAACTAGGATTGGAGATATGACAAATTTTAAAAATAAAAAGATCACCATGTTTTCATTGTAAATTGCTGACAAAAAGAAGTGATCTGTTAAGTTTATTTGAAAATTTGTGTTTACTTAGCATTATAATAGAAAGTCTTATAGGCATAGCAACAGCCCCGTGGAGTTTTTGGATGCCACACATGCAGTAACGGCAACTGTTTTTTGCGTGAAAGTATGTCACAATCAGTATGGACTGCAAAGTGCAAAAGCAAAATACATACATGAACATACAGGTAGTGGATGAAGTTGCCATTCTGGATTACCCAAGACTGGGTCTCTTACTACATTTACTAAGCAAGGTAACAAGGCACATGTGTTTCTGACACTTCTAAGTGGACACCAAAACTAACCATAACACAAGCACAAGGACTAGATTTGTTGATAATAGAGACTAAAACTAAGTTTTTACTGTAAAGCAAGTCCAAAATGGCCAATCCTAGCCAGACTGAGATGTCAATGTATATCTAGCTACCTTACAGGTGATATTAAAATAGAGAAATGGGTAGATTCATATGTGCTTGGGTGGAAAACTGTCTGAAAATGTAAGTAAATATACAAATAAATGAATTTATTCCATTCAAGGGAGGGCTGTGGGCATGTTATATATGTCTCCACTGAGCATAGAATAAGAGCTTAAGCACCTGTGGAAAGAAGTAAGGGGTGAGTACTCCTGAAAGAGGGAGGCAGGCATTGCCTGTCCTGTGTACTGCTTACTGCTCTTTTACTGTTCAGTCCTAGTTTCACAGGACTTAACCCCAGGCAGAGATTAAATGGCAACTTTTTAAGAGTTTAGACAAATTTACTGAGGCCATTGCATGCAACAGGACATTTTCTTTCAAAGGCGATTTATCTCCTCTATGTGGCTGGAGCAATAAATACCCTGAAAACGAACTCCACACTTGCTCATAAAATAAAATCCACATTAATCTCAACTATCAGAGACAACTATAAATTGAATAGAAGTGAAACAGGGTAAAGAAGGTTTGGAAACAACAGCTACATCACTGACAACACAGCCCTAAGCAGATGTCATGGCAATGCCGGCTGAGTTCAGCTGTTGAGAGGCCCCAGAGAACTGACTCTTGGGTCACCTTCAACATGGTTGAACATGAAACTTCAGGTCTCCATGAGCCACATGCAGGTCCTGGAGACCACTGTGAGGAATAATTATCTCTGCTCTAGGAAGGAGATCAGTAGGAAAGCTGAATTTTTTGTCCACAGGTCAAGGAGCAAGTCATTGGAGAGAGGGAAGAGGGACATAGCAGTGTCTTTAAATTTTTTGAGTTATCCTAGCTCTATCTTTCTGCAGCCAGACTTCTGGGAGAATCACATTATTTAAGTCTTCTATAAAAACTGGTTCTAAATGTCCTTTCTTGGGTTAAAGGTCAATACTGTTCTTTTTCAAGCTAGCTCTGAAGAACCTCCCACATAACTAAACATGCTGTATTCCATACAAGCAGTACCTCCGGCTGGTGCCAATAGGATGGCATGGAGGGAGCAGGGGTTGTTCCAGATTTGAGAGCTAAGATAAGGAGGAGAAGAAGAAGCAGAATACATTGCTACTTCAGAACTTGGGGTAGCTATTTTTACTGGATTATGAAATATGGTGAAATTCCTATAGTTTTCTTAGCCTGAATAAATGTATTCATTAGGGCCCCCTTTCATCAAAGAATACTGTATGCAAGTATCTGGAGGTGCATGGCCCCATACATCCTACAGATGATACACAGATTCAGTGTTAGATATGCACTTATAAAGCCTCCTGAACTGCCATCTAAACAAACATCATTTGCTACCAGATTTGCAGTACACTGATATTCTGTGCTCCAAATCAGTCCTGGGTGAATTCCATCTCCGCAGCTCACCCATTTTTCTATTACAGCTAATCCAATTACCTCAGACTCTTATCTTCCTACCAGTGAGCACATATGTCATCTTCCTCATGCAAGTCATCCTGTAGAAAAGTTAATGAGCATATTTATGTGAGAGAAGTTATGGACCAAAGCGTTTATGGGTGCAGGAGTTTATTATCTTTGTGGTAAGCAAGGCAACATATTGATGGACAAGATGGATGAGTGTAATTTAAACAAATGAAAAGGAAGCATGAATGAGTATCTGAAAAAAGCTAACCTCACCCCCAGTTCAGACTGGAAATAGCAGAAAGAGAAATGTTCTTGAAAGCAGAAGGTTGACACTGGAGAAAGCTTTTGGACACAAATTTTCCCCCTTTCCAAAAAGAAACTATGCAGAGTGCCTGTTGCTGATGGAGTTTCACACCCTGTAGGTGACAGCGGGCTCTGACAGTGCTCACTAGAACTCTCTGCTTGAATCAAGCCAAAGCTAAAACTTGCCTAAAACCTAGTTCTAGCTAAAACTGGTTGTGAAGAGAGGAGAATCAGTTTTTTCTTGCCCTTGAGCTAGTCATAGAAATGAGTTTGAACTGTGAGAGACAGAGGATGTTAGCAGAGCTGAAGGTGCCTGAAAGCCTCTGCACGCAGGTGTCTCACTGCAGGCGGGTTACCCCGCTGAAGCCAGCGTGTGAAAATGCACCCAGAGTATTTGTCAGTTTACCCCAAGTAATCCCAACCAAAATCATTCTGGTGCAATTATTCTCTTTCTGCAGCAGTGTGGTGGCTTATTTTCCAATCTGGCAGTGGCGAGTTCAGCTTCCAGATTCAAACAGCGAAATGGGATTCAATAACTGCTCATGGGACATGCTTGGGAAGAAGCCTGATGACCGACTTACATTTGAAAAGATGAGGAGGGCGAGACCTGTACTAGCTGAGAGCTAATCATGCTCCAGCACCATAAAATTGGAGAGAAAAGGACTAATGCATATCCTGAACGGTTCTGCCAAACCCCACCAAGGGGGGGTGGGGGTGAATGCCTTGGGACTCTGGAGCTGCACCCCAGAGAGTGCCTCTGCACCACCACCACCAGTGGGGCTGGGGAGAAGGGCAGTCAGCACTGGGTTAACCTGTAGGAGAAAGGAGGAAGGAAAAAGGGGGATGAGAACCAGCCTGTTTGCTCTGGGACCCAAAACACCTCTTAGCTGCTCTAAATAGCTCTGTGTGGGATTGTCAGCATAGCTGATGCTGGATTATCTCAGCAAAAATGAGCATTATGAGAATATACTCAAGTGCAGGAGAGGGATGGGACAAACCAGCATCTGGTAAAACAGCTTTGTTGCGAGGCAATCCTTTTACTCGAGTAAAGATTTTTTCCCCCAGGCAAGAAGTCATCCCAGCTAAAAACCCCCATAATGAAAGAAGCCATGGGATATACCATCTTCAGGAGCCTGTTTCCTGGGAGCACACATTGCAAAGACCTTCAAAAGGACAGTGGAGGTTTGTTATGGAAAGAAGCATGGCAGACCCAGGGCTTCCTCCTGGCCAGGAAGGTCCTAACTCTGGTCACGTCCCTTTCTGAAGGTAACAAAGACAACGTGCTCCTGCCTGCAATATCCAGTATACAATGGCAGAATCATGTTCCTATAAGTCTAGGACAAGTGTGTGGAGCTGGACTCTGGATTTCCAGTTCACTGGACAGTGCTCTACGGACATGGGCACAGGCAGGCTACTGCAGGCATTTCAGCTCCTCTCCCACAGCTGGGTCTCTGCAGGACTGCTGCTGTCACCTGGCTGATACATTCAAGGGAAACCAGAAAAGGGCAGCTAAGGAGCTGATCAGACAAATAGCATAGTGTTTCCAAGAAAAATTAAACTGTCCTTTGCAAATAAAGATACTTCAAAGACAGAGAATTACTTATCACTTTCCATTAATGCTTGCATTTTATATCTTCTCACTGTTCTGCTCTTTAAGACCACAAGTGAACTGGGGCATCACTGCCTATTTGTCCACATTTGACCAGGACCTTATTAAGTGAAGCCCCAATATTAGCTTATCCCTTGGCACTGCAGTAATAAGCACAAGGAAGTAATATTCATATTAGACAGCCACTATAGCTTTGGATACAAAGAAAGCAAAACGGATGCACTTGCTCATAAACAGAGAAATGTTTCCTCTGATTATGGGTTTCCTCCCTGCTCACTACAAACAATTGTCAACTATTCCTGCCTATAGGTGTATCAAGATTACTCATCAACAAGTTAACAGCAAGGTGATCCACAGTTGCTTCTGTAATTCAGGTTTGGGGTTATTACAGCAGCACAAGTCAGAAGGATTAAATGAGAAGAAGGGTATGCTGAATACAGGAAAATATTATATGCAAATTGTGATTATTCATTACTGAGTCACAAAAAACACGTATTCAAAATCTGTCATGATTTAAAGTTTTAACAATAAAATGCTTTGCATTTATGTAATGACTTTCATTGGAGGATCTCAAAATGCTTCAGAGGCACTGAGATGAATGCAAAATAATGTCAGTCTCACAGGGGGGCTTTGGGTGCATTTTTTTTCAAATCAGCTGCTAGTGGTGGGGTGATATGAGGCATAAGCTAAAGGACATACGAAGTGTCAGCAGAGGCCTAACAGTTGGTTAAACAGGATTGGACCTTCAAACATGGGGACAGACAGAACAGTGTGAGGGGCAGTCAGCAGTGTGAGAAGTACCAGACGTTAGCGTGTTACCTCCCAGGGAGTGAGTGTCCCCAGCCAACACATCTGAAACTGTGTGTGTCTGTGGGCTTAGGAGGATGCTGTGCCAGGGTAATCTGAAATGTGTCGTCATTAGCAAAGATTGGCTACTGTTGCCTCAATTATCTCTTCGTGACACCTTGCACACCAGTTATCTCCCACCACTGCATCAGAGACGTGGATGGGAAGGTTCCTCAAAACAGTGGCTCCCAGGGGTTTCCAAGACATCAGAATGTGAAAAAACAAATTGCAAACTTAAAAAAAAAAGCACACAGACTCTTCCCCCACCTCTTTCCCCACTTCTCTGTTTATGAGCAAGTCCTTAGACAAGTGGGACTAACAAGCAAAAAAATTGAAAAAGTGAAAACATCAACATTCAAAACCTAGCCCGTTTTGAAATGAAAAACATTGTGAAAATATGGCACAGGGTGATACTTGGTGGTCTGAGCAACAAAAAGGGCTGACAAAGATGGATCTGATCCATCCTCCAGTCCCCAAACAGGTTCAGCCTCTGTTGATCCTTACAGATGCATTTCTAATATCCTTTAAAATATCCAGTGATAGGGTACTTAAAACTATATCCAGCCTCTTTCTTCTCTCTGATTATATCACATTGTCTACAGGTAAGCAGCAAACAAATATGTTGCAAACACAATAATACCCTGAAAATGTACTCACTAGCCGAGTATTATTAGTGCCAGCGAAAACATCATGTGGCCCATCACTCAACACAACAAGAAATCCCTTCCCCAAAGAGAACGTGGGAATTTTGCAGCACGTTCCTTCATCCCTTTTCACATAGACTGAGCAGGGATGGTGGAAATTTAAAGCAAGAGAGAGCACACTTCAATCTGTGTGGAAGAGAGTGTGGGCACTGGTGTTACGGGATGTGGTGGTGGAAACCTTAACCACTGTCTTCCTGAGAGCTCTCTCACTGTTTGGTGAGACAAAGCAGACTGCAAGATAAAGAGTGCTCCAAGGTGTAAGTTCTTCAGCTGGAGGAACTATGGGCTGCCAGGCCCTATATAGAGAGCTTTCTTCTTCTACCTAGTGCACGTATTTGGTAAGATGAAGAAGGAAAAGGAACAGATCAAGGATTTTAATGTTTCCAGTAATAATGAAAAACAGAACACTATAATCTTAGAAAGCTAAAGATGGGAACTGAGATTTTATTGATAGGAGCTAATTTTTTCAGAAAACAATAAAGCCTAAATCCACTGGCTGATCCAGAGCAAAACCAACGGTGTGTTGAAACTGTAGACTGATAAATGTCTGCTGATATTGGTGGCCTTAGTAAGAGGACATCCTAGCATCCACACATTTTGCATAAGATTCTGCCAGGGAAGCAATTTGGAGTTAGTGACAACTTGTACTATAAAAGAAGTTACAGGCAGTGTAATTTGTGTTTGATTTCATGAAAACATCCATAGCAGAGGCTCAAGGTAGAGCATTTCAGAACTTACACTTTTTTCCTTAGAATTGTAATTTTCTAAATATATTTTTGTCTTTTCTTTATGTCTAGCTGAGAAAATACTTTGCAATGTGTATGCCACCAGGCCTACACCTGTGGTGAGCCTTGCTCCCAGATAAATGCCTTCTGACCCTAGAAAATACTCAGAGGGGACAATAGAAACCCACGGGATACTGCCTGGTAGGACTGCTTTAGGAACACAACCATGGTTGCTGCTGAGAGAAGTAAAATGCTTTGCAGTACCTCAATGTCTAAAATATTTTATAATGTAGATTTTTGAACTTTCGTAATGGTGTTCATCTATGTTCTTCAAAGGCCAAGCAAGGATTAGTGCAGTAGCCAGTCCTGTTTGGCTGTCTTCTGTACAAGGAAGGTGACAAGGTCTGTCAGGCAGTCTGTGTGTGGCTTTTTGATAGTCGGTCTAAGCCACGAGGAAACACGTTCCCAGCTACTGGCCTAATCTAACAGCTACTCAGCTGTTGGATTAGGCTGGCCTAACAGATGAGTCTGTCAGATTAGGCGAGCCTAATCTAACAAGATTCTAGCAATACCTTACCAGACGTGAAGATAACCTACCACCCTATGGTCAGCAGGCAGATCTCAGTATATCTTCTGCATACCAGAAAGCATAGGCACCAGTTTAGGTGTCTTTCTTCTCTTTCTTCAGATAGATACAGACCACATGGGATCTAAGAAATGACAGCAGTGGCCAACTGGATTGGTGTGCGTGCCTTATGGCGACTTCAGACATAGATGATGCAAAAGACTTACAGAGATTTAACACCCTGTAAAAGCCTAGAAACCACTGACAAACTGGTAGCTCTTCCTTCCCAGCTGCAGACAGAACCACAGTATATTTTCAGGAGAGTACAGCTGTACTGGACAGTTTTGAATTAATATATAAAACAAAGTCCTGTATTACGTACCAAACAGAGACTGGTTGGGAGAACTGGGAGCTGCTACCAGTAATGCCACTGGGAGCTGCCAATGTTTGTCCCAGAGCAGTGTTTGGTTCTCAGCATCCAGATGTTGGAGAGAAACTCTCCCCATTAACCCCAGTGCTATCCAACTGCAGCAGATCTCAATGGTGAGCTATCATGGTTTAACCCCAACCAGCAACTAAGCACCACGCAGCTGCTCACTCACTCCCCCCCCCCATCCAGTGGGATGGGGGAGAGAATCGGGAAAAGAAGTAAAACTTGTGGGTTGAGATAAGAACGGTTTAATAGAACAGAAAAGAAGAAACTAATAATGACAGTGATAACACTAATAAAATGACAATAGTAATAATAAAAGGATTGGAATGTACAAGTGATGCACAATGCAATTGCTCACCACCCGCCAATCGACGCCCTGTTAGTCCCCAAGCTGCAATACCCCTGCCCCCACTCCCCCCAGTTTATATACTAGGCATGATGTCCCATGGTATGGAATACCCCGTTGGCCAGTTTGGGTCAGCTGTCCTGGCCGTCCCCCATCCCAACTTCTTGTGCCCCTCCAGCTTTCTCGCTGGCTGGGCACCAGGAGCTGAAAAATCCTTGACTTTAAACTAAACATTACTTAGCAACAACTGAAAACATCAGCATTATCAACATTCTTCTCATACCTAACTCAAAAACATAGCACAGTACCAGCTACTAGGAAGACAATTAACTCTATCCCAGCTGAAACCAGGACATGAGCTCTGCTGCCAGTGGTGTCTTTGTGATAGTCCCCCACTAGCTATGACTAATAACCGATCAATAGCTCTTGTTATGAGACAGATGGGCCCATTACAATCTGACCTGCTTGGAGTCTGGCTCTTAACTCTTAACCTTGGCTGTTATAAAATATTCACCAAAATTCTCTGTTAGACATTGGCACAACCTCATATTTCTTTCCCTGCCATTAACAAATGTCACACATTCATCAGTGGCATGAATTACCACATCACCTCACCACAATGGATGCCACATTTGTTGAATGTATTGTTAAAGAAACAGTAGAATGGCTCTTTACCAAAATCCACTGTGGAGCTTACGGGTAAGTGAAGAGAAACAAAAATAACTTGGGGTGTGTTTCTACGAGTGCTTTTTTACAACAATTAATAACACCTTCGTGATTTCCTCTTGAAACCAGGGCCAGACACAATTCACCCTGAAGAAGTTTGGCAGAGTTTAGTCATGTTTTGCTAAACAGCAAAGGGCCTCCACATTGCCCACCCAAAGGAGCGTAGGTTTGCGTATTTGCTGCAGCCTGGAGTGCCCTTGGTAAGGGATCTCTGCAGAGGAGGCTACAAACCCTTCCGAAGGGACAGAGGTAGTACTCTAAGTGATGGTAAGGGGACGGTGCTCACTGGTGGGAGGAGTTCTCTGGGGCGCACAGTTTATATGCACATTCAAACCATAGTTGTACATGTACCACAGTGATTCAAACCTGAAACTCCTTTTACTTCAGCCATGCACACAAGGACACACTCCTGCTCTTCCCTGTGTACAGGCTACACCTCATTTCGACATCCAAGCATCTCCACGTCTTCCTGATGGGGCTTGCAGAGTAGATGGGATGGGGAAAAGTGAATGACAACATGGCACACACATCTCAAAAAAACCTCATTGTTATAAAGTTACTTTCTTTTCCCTTTTCAGTGACTGTCCATATGTGCATATACACATGGGTAACTCTCTCCTTCCGCCCCGCACGTGGATATTCCTCTCAGAGCCCCTTGCACTGTGGGATAATCCTCAGGTGAGAGAATGGCCCAGTGCGATTTTGCACAGGATTTTCACAGTCATTGCCCTCTCCGACAAGATGCATGTCTGGTGTGCACTAGCAGTAGAAGAACTGAGGGAGGCAGACCACCAAGAACAACCTTCCATCCTAAGTCTGTGCTCACACAGAGGTGAAGGCAGTGGCACCGGTTGCTCAGTTCTTCAGAGAATACAGTCACTCCCTCCTTCTGTCATCCTGTGTTAACTGCTTGCTTGCCAAGTCGTCTGCTTGGCTTCCTGGGGCAGATTTCAATTTCTTCTGCTCACCTGTAACAGAAACAGCTATTGCCTGGAAATAAGTGAGTCCCTCACATCCATTCCCCCATACACAAATGTAGACAGAGAGGTGACATGTCAAAATGGAGGGACCGCTGCCATCGTGTTTCAAATGTATCCCAAATTGTACTGGATTTCCACGGTAAAGCAGATGAGGAATTCCTCCTGGAAATTTGCAACCAGTCCTGCCTTTTACACTGGATCTGCAAGGGACCCAAACAGAGTCCAAGAGTAAATGTGAAGGCAATGTTTTCACACTGTCTTCTACACATTCAAATAACAACTATTTAATCTTTTGTAAAGACAGGTGAAACCTAAGCAGCAATGAATATTGAGTGTAAAAGTGACATAGCACTTAAGAGATTCCTGCAACCTGCAGTTCACTCAGCATGTAGGGACTTCATTATAGTAGCCACAAGGGACTAAGAATGTAATATCTGTAAGGAGAAGCAATGTGTTGTTTGAGCAATTGATAGAGCTGGAAAAAACAGACATATTTGGGACATACAAGCACTTCCTTACATCTGGGACTTTTCTGGACACTTTAATAACTAATCCCACGCATTTTACCTTTACATTTATAAACAAAGAACAGTGATACCGCTGAGCAATCCATTTGCTGAAGAGAACAATATGTGAGAAACTACTGAAAGTGAGTGAGCAGGAGGCTTGTTTATCACTGAACGCAGCATTTCAGAGCTAGAAAACTGAAAAGGCAAGAACACGCTTACATGATGTATAGCCGTAGCTTTTCTGGCCATGAATACAAATCTGCCATGTCCTCTAATTTCAGGTGCTGGAGCATGAGCTAAAGATTACATGATGCAGTTTCCCACGTTGGTCCTATTCACTCCTCACCTAAACTGACGTGGATCCATTGATTTTGATGAAGGTATTCCTGATCTATACCAAGGGAAAGGAAACAACCTGCCTTTGTTTTCCAGATGCAATGCAATAGCCCATATTTATCTGGGAGAAAACTTGAAGAGCACTTCCTGAAATTCAGACACTTTTAAAACTTAAAACCCACTTCTAAAATTTTATTAACTATTAAATTAATAGAAAAAAAATGAAAGAATCAGTGTTATAACAATTTGTTCTAGATGTGCTAAAAGTTGGGAATCTTTTCCCACACGCTGGAATTATCAAACAATTGAACGATGACGTCTTCCAAAAATCAAATCTGTTACTTGT
Organism: Haliaeetus albicilla; assembly: GCF_947461875.1. Classification (NCBI taxonomy): domain Eukaryota; kingdom Metazoa; phylum Chordata; class Aves; order Accipitriformes; family Accipitridae; genus Haliaeetus; species Haliaeetus albicilla. Next base: position 17,617,002 of record NC_091487.1, read on the forward strand.
ATATGTAAATAAAATTAAGGGTCCTAGTGTTGTTCTGTATTCTTTAAAATAATTGGGATCATCAAGAAGAACTCTCTCCTCTCCCTGAGAATTGATGACAGTGATTGGAAAACTGCAAATTCCTCCACTGTTTCTGCTGCTGTGACCTTTGTTAATTTGTGATCTCCTAAAAACTTCCCAGTAAGGTGTGGATTCTAAACCCCAAACCAATAAATTTGCTTTCCACATGCTGAGAGCACTACTTTAGATATACGGACCAATAAAAATATCTTTAAAAGAATAGCAACAAAAGTATTTTCAGCGCAAGTCAAAGTGATGCTGTACATTTACCAGCCTGTTTATGGTATTCTAGACTCAAAACCAAAAATTAATCTGAGAGATGGTGCTTTCAGGCAGAAGGCTTTGAAATCTCAGTGCTGAAATGTTTTCTGTTTATGTTTTGGCTAGCGTTTCACCAGTTCGGACACTCTTCTTGAGTCCATTGACTCACATCCAGAAATGTCATTAGCAAAAACAGCTTAAGTGGATTCTTCTTAGGCCTGACTGACCACAAAGCCTGAGAAGTGGTCACCTTCGCTTCCTCTGCTGCTGGCTCCGGCTAAAAGCCCACTCTGAAGACATAGGGACAAATTCTGCCTGAAGCCAGACTGGTGAGTATCTATTGATTTTAGTGAAGTTTTGACAAGTCAACCTGGAAGAGAACCTTCTCCCGTGCCCTCTGAACACTTGAATACATGTTGTAAACTCAATCTATACCGATAAACTAAATAGCCTCTTAGAGTCCATTATAACCATTATGGCTACTTAGATTAAAGGAGTACAGTAATATTTGTTTGTACAGCTAATCAGTGTTGCAGTCCTTACTAATGTTGCCTGAGTAGTTGCTGTATTGGAATGTTAATCATGATTGTTCTGATTATCCACAATTGTTTAAAAAAAAAACACAAAGTGAGCAAGATAAATACTATTTTTTGACAACAAAACCAAAGATGAAAGGGAGAAAGAGTAATGGTCATCATTCTATTGAGTGTTAATATTAATCTTAAATTTTTGAGAGACTGCTTGAATGATGCTGTTTCTGCAGTCTTTTTCTGAAAACAAACAAAACAATCTTTTCAAATAGCTTAAGTTATTATTTTGAGCTGTGACACTTACTCGCAAGGCACTTTTCACCTCCAGAGCACGGAGCCAGAGCATGGACCTGCGTTGATCACACCAGCAAAGTATCTGGCATTGCTTCCGATTTCTGTGATGTGCTAAATATGTCTTGGAGGACAGGACCCCATTATTGCCTCCACCACCAAACACACCGCAGCCTTCAGGTAGCTGGATTCGGCCATGTTGTTTTGACAGGCAGGGAACCTTGTGCAGGTAACTTTAAAAATGTGCCCAAGGTAGCAGAGGAACTCGTGGCTAGTAGTGGGACTACAACCCAAGAAATCCTGGTTCTGGTTCAGGGATCATAGCCCTAGCCAATATCCACCTCAACACTTCAGTAGTGTGACTGCTGCAGACAAATCATCACGTTCTTCCTCATACCAGTCCTGGTGCTACAAAACACTTAATGTGTTATTAAGCAAAACATATTTCAAGCCTGTCATTGATTCAGGGCCTGCAGTCTTACAAGCACCACATCATCTATCTTCCTTATAAGAGGGAAAAACTCCTGGACTCTATTTTCCCTCCACAGAAACTACAGAATAGAAGCCAATGCAATTAATGAAAAGCGCTGGTATCATGTGGACAAGAATAGGGCACAAATTCAGCCCTTTCTTCAGCCATTCAGTCTAATGGGAAATATGCCTGTGTGTGGACCACATGACTGGGGCCAAAGACTGGATTTAATATATCCACAGCCCAATCATTTCCCCAAGGGAACTGTCTATTACCAGTGCAAAACAGAAAAGATGCTGATTACCTGGGCCAAACTATGCTCTTGTTTGTGTCAGAACAATATCCCTGATTGCACTTGCTTCCGTGCGACTGAGGGTCCAGTTTGACTCTGTGTCCTCAGTTCCCTGGGTTGTCTTTGAAGCACAGGAACAACGCTTCGAGACAGCTACTTGGACAATTGCTAATGGCAGAAAAATCCACCGTTCTTCTGACATTAAGGCATTGTAAATACTGAAAGAAAAGAAATCTGTGTTGTATTTTTTTGGCGTACAATGCCTAAAGCCTTATCTCTCATTCTGTCAGGAACCAAGAACTATGTATACAGATGGTGCAATTTATTATGTTCTGTACTGTGACCAAGTGCTGAAATACCTTCAGGAAATCACCAGAAAGCCTGAAAAGCTTTGCTGTCCCTTGTGACTCCAGCTCACTAAAACTATAATTGAATGAGCACAATATATTAAGCACTGCGTGTTACGCAGTAGACTTACAGAAAAGGACGCCATCTTTTTCAGCATCATTACAGAAACTATATTTGCTGTACAATTACTGCCTATACCTGTGGTCATAACATCTCTGCCTCTCTGTATTCTGCCCTTACAAACCCCCCAAGATGGGGATTTACAAATAAATCTCTAGGCTCAATGAGTCTACCTCAACTCAGGTGTAACTCCTTTAAATTCCACTACGCCGTTCTCACTTGTAAGATGTTGCTGGGCCTGATAGTCCTAACATTTAAACCAATGTCTGTTGGGGCTGAAATGAATGGAGATAGGTTGGTGTAGCAGTGGTATGAAGAGAGTTTCAGCCCTCTATCAGCTGAGAGGTTAACGTATTTCCATTCCTGCTTCCCTGAGCAGATTTTTATGAAACTGATTATTAAACTTGGCTCAGTGGGTGCCAGAAGTACAAAGAAAAACTAAACTCGGTATCCTTAAACTCATTCATCTCTGGGTATGAAATATAAACCCTGGGCCCAACATTTTGTCCAAACCCGTTTGCTTACTGCATTCGAAACACTGAAAGCAGCACCCCCATGCCATGGACCCAAGAGCAGACACTTATGGTCATCCTGATACCCACCAAGGCCAAGCTGCAGCAATGGCCACCATTCACAGAGCAACTGTTCTGCTCATTAACTGTTTCACTGGAAGCAAAACCATCTTCATCTTTGATTTTGAACTCTCCATCTTCGATTCTCTGCTGTTTCCTTTCTGTGGGGACGGGAAGGCCAGGCTGCGGCGCCTTGATATTGGGGGACGCTTTATCCACTTCCCCGCAAGCACTGTTAAAACATTTCCGCGTGCTTTGTTACTACGTGGAAACACGAATGCCATGGAGCGTCCTCCTCATTGCAGCCTGGAGACACTGGGCTGGGGACGCAGACCGGACAACTCCCACCTGTCACAGGACGAGCCCTTGCATCGCTCCAGGGGGGAAAAAAAAATCAAATCAAATCAAATGAACCAAAAAAACCAACCAAACACCACCAGCCCCCCAAACCCGCCCCCCCCCCCCCAAAAAAAAACCACCTGGCTGCAATTTGGGATGAGGCTCCTCCGGGACACAGGGGTGCCGCGGTGGATCCCTCGCCTCCCCCTCGGCTTGGTCCCGCTGCCGGGTGCGGGGAGCGGGCGGGCGCGGCGCCGGCCGGCCCCGCCGGAGCTCCCCGAGCCGCCGCGGGGGCCGCCCCCGCCCCGGGCCGGCCCCGCCGGGGCCGAGCGGCGGGAAGCCGCCGCCGGGAGGAGCCCGGGCGGGGAGGGAGAGACGAGGGGAGCCGAGCGCGCAAGGGACTGCCTCGACGGGCTTGAAAAATCACTGCAGCAGCGGCGGCGGCGGGCAGGGGGGAGATGCAATCCCCGGGCTGCGCCGCCACGCCGCTCTCCCCGCCTCTCCGGCTCCGGCAGCGCCCCCGGCAGCGCCCGGCGCCCCTACCCCCGCGCCCGGCTCCAAACTTTTTCCGCCGCCCGCTCCCCCCGCCGGGCTGGGAGGGAGCCCCGGGCTCAGCGGTGAGCGCCGGCCGGGGAGCCCCCGGCGCAGGCAAGCTGCCGGCGGCGACCGGCGGAGCATCCCGGGGAGGGGAAGCCGGCGGGGCGGGCGGGGAGGGAGGGAGCGAGGGGGGCGGGCAGGGCGGGGGTGGAGGCACGTCTCCCTGCTGGGAGAGCCGGGGCTTGCAGGGCGCTGGGTTTTCCCGACCACCCTTTCCCCTCCCCACCCGCCCATCTCCCTGCCTCCCTGCCTCCCCCCCCCCCCGCCTTCCCTCTTCCCTCCCCCCCTCCCTCCCCTCCAGAATTAAAGTTGGGACAGTCGCGCTCCGGGGATGGGTGCGAGCCAACGCCTCTGCCGCCGGCTCGCTCTGCTCCCTCCCCAGGTCGCCCGGAGCCCGCGCCCCCGCCCGCCCGCCCAGGAGGGATGCTGCTCCGGGAGCTGCTGGGGCTGCTCCGCTGCTGCTGGCCCTCCCTGCTGCTGCACTGTGCCCTCCACCCGCTCTGGGGCTCCGTCCAGGTAGGGCCGCCCGAGCCTGCCGGCAGCTGCGCCTCCCCCGCCCGCCTGCCGGGAGCGGGGGGCGGCGGGGCGGGAGCGGGGGGGCGCGGCGGGCAGAGCCCCCCCGGCCGCGGGGGGCCGGGGCCGGGGCCGGCGGTGGCGCAGGCGGCCCCCGGGGCGGGGAGAGCTGTTGCTCCTCTCAGCGCGGTGCCCCCCGCGGCGGCCGCTGCGGGACGGGGTGCGCGAGGGCTGGGCGGCCGGCGGCGAGCCCCCGGCAGCGCCGGAGCTCGGCGTGGGCTCCCCGGGCGAGAGGGAGTTGAGTTTCTTCGGCGCGCCGGCGGCCGGAGGGTTTGCAAGCGCATTTTGCTGTGGGCGGCAAGGTGCACGGGAGGAAGGGGTGCACGGAGCGAAGCTCCGGCAGCCTGATTTTGGTAGTGGTTTGCCGTGGGGTTTCGATGTAGATTGCGAACCGAGGATTCCCTGCGTAAAGGGCTGAATCGGCGTTCGCCAACTCCGACGCTGCGATGTCGTGTGACCTTGCTTGCAGTGGGGGGTGGCCGGCGAGGCGGGCTGGGAGAGATGAGGGTAGGGTGAGGCAGGGCGCCCATCCAGTTCCGAGGATCAGAACGGCAGCAAAGCTCGACTCAAATGCGTCACTTCTTTGATATTTTGAAGTTTATTTATAATATATGTCTTCGGAGGAGTGATTGATGAGCCAGCCAAGTGCTGTTCAAGAACGGAACAATTACAGTTTCTTTCTTGGAGAAAACACGGTGGAGACTCCACGTCTTTTACTCCCTGTTCTAAACTTAGTGACTCCCGAAAGGTTAGAGAGAGATGGTGTTTGTTTTAGCATCTTGTCTCTTGCCGTGAATGACAAAGAGGATTTGTGCGCCTTAGAGATTAAAACGAGCAGAAAGACAATAAAAAACCTCCTTTAAACCAATGCCCCCGTCGTAGAAATCTCTGCCAGCGCTACCTTCCTGCTGTCCTGCTCAAGTATTCAGGTGGCTAAGCTTAAGTTAAAACTGTAACCGCATTTTTAGAGTGAAGAGCAGTTGTGTAAAAAGAGATGCCTTCTGCAACCTCTCTCCTGTAATCAGTCAGTCAATCAAGCAGGCAAAAAAAAAAATTGCATAAATATCTTTCTGGCAAACTACTCAGATGATCTAAGCCAATCTTTCAAAAATAATTAACATTTGTAAGAATTGAAACAGGCTCTGAGAAATGCAAAAGCCAAGGGGCCCAGCCTTTCCTTGCAATAATTTGGAAGTTTTGTTGTCCCATTCGTCAACTGTACTTGTGCTATTGCCTGCTGTTCTGTGGAAGGGCAATCAATAAATCTCCTCATACTCAAGCTTTTTTTCCAGCTCTCCCCAAACTCGGATGTATCCAAGGCTCCCATCAGCAGGTACCAATGGGAAGGGCAGGTGTGGAGCGCTCACCGGCATGCCGGCCTTCCTGTGACTGAAACTACCTCATCTTTGAATCCCTCCCATGACTCCTTTCCCTATGTTGAGTCATAATCCTTGCTCTTCTCTTCCAAGTCTCACAAGCCATACTCTCCTGGAGTAATTCAGTAATGTCGCATCATGTCGCTCCCCTGCCCCTGCTCCATCTATAGCAGCCATCGTGTTTTCTCGCATCTCTTCTCCCAGCCCTTCTTCAGCCATTCGTCCCTGCGATGACTTACGCGCGGTGTGGCCTTCCCTCCTCGGGCCCTGCCTTGAGGCACTTAAGAGAATCAGTCAGATGCTAGTCAGAGGAGAAGCATTTATCTGATTAAAAAAACCCACAAAACTGAACCAAAACCCACAATCTTTTCTTATTAGCATCGTAGCCAGCACTGTGACGAGAAGGAAGGGATGATTCTGTCTGAGGCTTTTGACATAATTAAAAAAAAGAGCAGTAAGTGTCATGATAAATAGCAGGGTCACGTTTTTTCTGGTTTCATAAACATGGATCTGGATTAACTCTGATGTGAATTATGCAGAGCCGTCCTGGGATTTACGCAGCAGTGTTGAGATCTCATCTCTGTAGACTGCTTCCAAGAGACAAAGCTCTTGCCACATCAGCAGGCTTTTAGAGGTCTCTGTGCCTTTTCAGTCAACTGCACTTTTCTGTTCAAGCTTTCCTCCTTTTACTTGATTCAAAAAGTCACAAGAGGGCCACCCTCTGGGGCCTGTATTAATCCTCTTTTCCCATCCCACTCTGTAGAGCATGCTCATGGACTGCTGCAACCCCAGGGGACTCTACTGAAATACTAAACGGCTCTGACCACATGCAGATTTATTCTTCCACTCTGTGCAAAGCAGGACTAGGACCACTGTTTCCGAATGAAACGTCAGATTAAAAATAAATACGTCACAGGCGCAAACTTCAACAGAGAGGCTGCAAAAGGAAAGCATCAGTTACCACTTTCTGTTTGCTTTTCCTGGGACATTTGTGGATCAGATTTTCATTTCCATGAGTATTTAAAAACATCTGCCCTTTTTGCAAGGCATGTTCATATCAGGTGCTCAGATCCATATAGTCAACTCTATGTATTTTCAAGAGCAGGGCAAAAAATGCATCAGCTTGAAGTCCAGGCAACATATATGTCCAAACCGGCCAACTGCCGAGTGTGTTAAGAAAGCCTCATGCCAAACAAGCAACCAAGTTTTAGGCAGGCCGAGGAGACACCTGCATTCCTCCTGCACCTGGAACAGCTGGAAGGTGCAGAAGTAACAACTAGGGAGCAAGCCCCGTGTGGGCCATCTCCAGAGATGACCTCTTGCCAAGGCAACCTCTGTGCCATGGACTGCCTGGCAGCCTGGTGGGTGTCTGGTTAGTCATTATCTGTGAAGTGGCTTCCAAAGTCGTTCTGGGGCTGTGGTAGTGTCCACCAGGATAAACAAGCAGTAAAGTTTGAGGCTGGGCTCAAATTAGCAGACCTGGCCAGAGAACGATTAGGCTCTTTCAACATGCCTTTTTTCTCCTGCCATCTCCTGTAAAGGCAGCTTACTTTGAATTGCAGACAGTAAGAAAGAAACATGGAGTAATTTATTTCATCATCCTCTGCCAGAGCAAGATTGTTCCCTAAAGCATATTTTCTAGTGATTTGTTCTGCTTACCTTTAGAAGACACAAGTAATAGCCTTCATTCCCTTCATAAAAAGACTAATAGACATCAACAGTGGGATTTATTTTTTTCTTGAAAAGGAGCCAAATGTCTTTTATTTTTTTTCTTAATTCTATCTTGCTACTGTTAGTTAATCTTCTTGCAGCAGTCCTTGACTATTTCTCTCCTCCTCAAGGCCCTCAACCTCGATTTGGGTCTTTCCCTTTCCTGACAGATTTCAGCCAGCTTATGATATCTCTGTTATTTTAAACTAACCCTCTAGGACAAACCCCTGGCGAGGTAATATCTGTGTTCCTACAGGTATCTTCTAACAACCAGACATTTTACTGAGTGACAAGAGAAGGGAAACAAACAGGTGATAAAGCCCATGCTTTTAAATGAGCATTTAAAAGTGATCATGGGGAATTTTGATAAAGGTTCAGACTAAGGTATTGAGAGACAAAGCAACTTCCCCCTCCCCAAATAATACTTTACAAGTAGACAGGAGCAGGGAGTGGCTGGGCATGTATAGGGTTAATCTTGTCTGCAAAGTAACTGAGAAAAATGCCCACTGGTTTCTGAGGACACTCTATTACTAGCCTAAGGTAGGAGAGCCTCCAGAGATTTAAAAGCAGTCAATAGCTCTAAAAAAAGACAGAGCAAGCCTTTGGTTCTGGCTGATATTAAGTTAGAGCAATAAGTCAACGTAGCTTTTCCATACCAGCACCGTCTTCAGACTTTTATACACAAAGCTGCTTCTGGTCTGCAAAAGCAGCTGGCTCCAAGTCTGCTGAATGTTATTCCGCCCTGTTTCTATCCTCTCCCATCGCACTGGCTCCTGCGAGACTGTAGCGAGCCGTAGGGGTCAGCAACCGGGGAACTAGGTAGGGGACGGTAATTGTAGCTAGGAGTTAATCGTTGCTTCCTAATCAGCTGCTGGGGCCAGTGGAGAGATGTCACCCTGCCTCTTCTGCCAGCACAGCAAATATTGTCACACCAGTACAACTAGGAGGTACCCCACTGTGCGGAGCGGGTGCTCTTCTGACGGAGCTCCTCTTGGGAGAGTCCCTAACACCCCAACCCAGCCGTGTGAACAGCATTGGAAGAGCTGAAGCAGTATGGAGGATATTCTGCTGCCTGTGATCACTTACTTGAAAAATAAATAAGCCTACTTAGCAGACAGATTTATTACCAGCCGTGAGGGATTATGAAGCCGAGTCACTTTGATTCATTAGAGCATTCAGAGAGTTTGTGTAAGTTGCTGGCTGCTGTCTGGGATGGTCTTTAACTGTTCTCTTACTGTTACCTGATGGTGAAGGGGAAAGTTGGAAAGCACTTGTGCTGAATTTGTTTTTCCCTGTGTTTGGTAATAGATTTTGACAAGCTGTTTAAAGAGCTGAGCCTTCTGACTTGTGCTGTGCCGAGCCATCCTTCCAACTCAGCTACACGTAGTCTCTTCTATTCTTTCCTCCCTCTCTGTAATATTTAAGCAACAAAGCCCTACCTCCATTTCCCCGAGGCCAGAGTAATGCATCTTTCTGCATTTAGAAACCTCCTACGCATGTGAACATGTCCTTTGTGCAGTGATGTTGTTTTAATTAGCCACGTCTCTCTTTTTGGCCAGAAATACATGAAATGACTGTACGGCTTTCCTGCAGCCAAGAGGCAGCGCAGCACCCTTGGTGCCCAGCCGTGGGTGGTGGGAGAGGCTGGCTGGCCAGGCTAGGGGCTGGGGGCGAAGGGTTGGAAGGGGAGAGGAGACAGACTGTGTGCCCGGAGCTGGCAGGGGAAGGGAAACAAAAGCTTGGGCAGGAGAGAGGAGGGCGCAGAAGGCAACCCTGGGTGACCCTGGGGGTAGGCAGGGAGGCAGAAGAGGCCTGCCTAAAACAGGTCAGAAAGCATGGCGTGAGACATCCTCTTTGTAATGACAACATGTCGTGGAAAAGAGCTAATTAAAGAAGATGATGTTAGGCCAAAACTATTAGGACAATAACCCGCCCAAGACCGAACTGGACAAGGCAACAGCTGAATGCTAGCATAACTATCCTTAGCTTAAGCAAGACACAAGTCTGTCCCACGTGGTCTCCTAATCCTACATTCAAAGTGCTCGTTAGATAACGTGCTTATTCATCTTTTAGACTTTGTCTCCTTAAAGTTGTATCCAGTATTTTCCATCTATCAGTCCATTCAAAAAGAGCTGCTTAGAGACCTCTGAAGTTAACGCCTCTCAGAAGCTCCTGCGATGTTCAGCAAATTTCCTTTTCATTAGGGACTTACTCCATTTTGTAGCGTTAGATTAGGAATTTTACTGAATATTCCTTAAATCCCTAGTCATGTAAATATTACCGATGGTAAGAAAAATATGCTGTTAATAAACGGTCCTTGTCACGACTAGATCAACCCATTCAATATATTGTATACCAATACTGGCTAAATCATTGTCCGTGGCCAAGCGTTACCTACGCTTGGGTTCTGCAGTGCCCACCTTCAACTTTATTACTAGCCAACACTGCATGTTACAGAAGCTACAGCTCACAGTCTGTGGCATTTCCATTTTGACCATGTCATTGCTGTGGTGCACAGATGAGGAAAATGTGGGCTCCCTCTCCTCCTGGTGGGAAGTGAAACACTGTGGAACACTCTCTGAACATCAAAGCCAGGCTGGCAAAGCAGAGGAGAGATCTCTGGCTTTCTGTTCTGCCATAAGGAAAATGAACATAATCCTGACCCTAACTGTCTTGTAATTTTTATTAGCAATCTTTGGCTGGCAGCAACGACCCTGTGAATAATGCATGCTGCTAGATGGCTTTCCTAAGGAAAGAAGGCTTACGCAATCATATTGTCTGCCACTACCCGCCTTCTCCTTACCCCGTAATAACTCAGAAAGCAGCTGGCCAATTTCAAACAAATTTGACAGAGGGAAAGAGGTCTTGAAGATATTGTGTTAAGTAAAAAAATAAAATATGGGAACCATGTAGGGAAGAGACCTCCTTGTAGTGGCCTTAGTGAGGAACATGAGCTCAGTTCTCGCTACAGGTCTGAGGTGCCACTCGGGTACTCAAGTCCGAGAAACGCAATTCATGGAGAATCAGTTTTCACTGTTTCTGCTGCTCATGCAATGACTTGTTTCTTCACAGGTCACTCGGGGTGAGCCCCAGAAGTCATGCTCCAAGCCTGTAGCAGAGAAAGTCACAGAGAGCTGCCAGCAAATTTGCCAGTGCCGGCCACCTCCACCGTTACCACCACCTCCTCCACCTCCACCGCCCCCGAGGTTGCTAGTGGTGCCGAGTAAGTAGCCACTGGTATGGTTGTAGTGCGCTGAGGGAGGGTGAAGCGATGGGGATGCCTGGACAGACAGAAGCAGAAAGGATGTGGGAGAGGGCACAGCTAGCTCGTTTGTCATTCTCCACTTAGCAAATGGAGGAAAAAATGTTCTCAGTAGAGATGGAGATCTGTTTTCTGATCAATGAATAATGCTTGGCTTTTGGAGGAAAGCCAGAGAAATTCCCTGCTTTCATTGTATTATGTATGATTCCCTAGCTTTGAATGGTTCCCTAATGCCCTAGCCCTGGGAAATGCTTTCCTATGGAGATGTAGCGCTGTGCTTCCCCTTGAGTTACGTGACCTCCTGTTTCACCAGGTGTGCAGCTTGGAGGTCTGGGTGCTCCGAGGCAAATTAATTTATAAGCAGGCAAAAATTCAAACACTCTGCCTAGACCGTCCTGCAGATTGGCTGTCTTCAAGACACCGGAGCTCGTCTGGTTTACCATAGCAGTGAGTCAGGCTCACTGGTTTTAAATTGCTTACAACTGTAACAAAAGTCAGAGGCATGTCAGGAGTCAATGGCAAGTGGGCAGTTTTCCCACTAATGCACATACAGGCTAAGACTCATCTATTTCTCTTTATACAAGTCAGTGCTCCCAAGCCTTATGCAGCCCATCCGAGCTCCTCTGAATTTCCAGCTGTGCATCCCCATGTCCAGCACACCTTGTGCCTGCAGTTCCTGCTGGCCACCTCTGCCAGCTTCCTTCCACTTCAGTATTTCTGTGATCCCCGACGCACAGATCCTTTCTGGAGAGCGATAGGTGTGCTGGTGGTCCCCAGAGCAGCAGTCCTTCCACAGTGGGACGGAGCTCACCGGCGCTACCTGCACTGACTGGGTGCAGGGACATGGGCTGGACCCTGCACAGACACTTTTAGGTCTCAGGTATTCCAGCAAATCTCCTTAACGCTTCTGTATCTTCGCAAATTTGTCTCTCCCTAAAAGGCTGCCTATTAATTCTTCTCCCTGCTTAGATAAACTCCCCTGGGAACAGTGTTGCAAAGTATATCTAGTATCCTTCTCAGTGCTTCCCCCACGGGAAAAGAAATCATTAGGTAACATCGTTTGGCTGTTTGTCTTTATCAGCGCTATCCCCAGATGTGCAGAAGACACGAAGAAGGCTTCTGCACAGCTTTTAGCCAGGCAGAAGACAGGCAGAATTTTGCAGTGTGTTTTCTGCCAGGAGCATGCTTTGTATTTGTGCCACACTGCAGAAATTTAAGGCAAAGGCAGGAAAAAAACCAACAGTGAAACACTTGGGAAAGGAAGTACAAAGACAGCTTGGAAAGCAGAGATGAAGGGTTTTTTATAGCAGGAAAAATCTCTTTCAATGTTCAGGAAAATGTCATGGACAGTAATACTGAAAATTCCCTTGATCTTTTTTCTCACAGTCAGAAAATAAAGAAAGTACTTTGCCACTGTGTTTTGTTGTCCCTGGGGTACCCCGTTGCCCTGCGGGAGCTGCTCTTGCCCACAGGAGCCGTGGCAGAGCAGTGTCAGCGCAGGGACCAGCCCTGCTGCTCGGCTGTGCCTGTGCCGGGAGGAGGGCACTGCTGCCAGGCTGCCTCCCCTCCCCGGGGCTGCCGGGGCTGAGCACATGGATTTGTCTCCTGTGAAGTGGGAAGGAAATCACATCAGAAAAAAAGAAGTCTGTCACACATTGCAAAAAGAGGAAAGAGAAATCAAATGGGCCTGCGACTGGGATAGCCTGATGCTTACTCAGGCTGGACTGCCAGGTGCTAACCCAGTTCTAAAAATGAGCTGTATAAATCCAGATGACTAATATTTAAACAAGTTATTTCATTTCAAAGGCAATAAAAAAAATAGATTACACATTGCTTCACCAGTAAGCTTTAGAGTAGCAATCAAGTGCCTCATCTTGAAAGATGCTTTCATTATTATCAGCTGTCTAGGCACTGTGATTTAGCCCACATGTACAGCAGTCCCCATCCTTGTGAGAATGAGCAACCCTCGTGGTTAAATATTGATGTTATAGACACTGCTTTTAAACAGCATTCAGAGGAGAAGGCAGTAACGGGGCAAGACAAGCTATTGTTAAGTGGTGGATGCTAGACTTGCACTTTCCACTTTTTAAGTGATTAAGTACTGGAAAGACCTCTGCAAAAAAGCAGCAGCCCAGGAGCTGCAGGTTTTTTTTACCTTTACAAGGTACAGTGTCTGCACTATGAGGCACTTCATAAAGATGTTGGCATTCCTCTCAGAGGCTTTGTGAGCCACAGAAGGCTGCAGCCTACTAGGCACTGTTCTTAAAAGCTCTTTTTGCAATCAAACTGAACATTGTTGAAAGTTTAGATCATCTCTACATCCTTCTAAAACAGCTACTGTGGTTTGGGCCTGATGATTAAAGCCAACAGATACAAAATTCCTGTCCATCCAGTTACTACAGACACTGACAGCTCAGTTATCTGCTAAATGAAGCCATCTCATGCTCTTTGACATGTCCTGTCTGGTCCCCAGCTGCTGCTATGGAAAAGCAGGGGACCCTCTTTGTGTCCTCTCTATCAGTCCCACCTGAATGTTTTGCAAACCCTACTTGGATGTATGGGATAGCACTGAGTAACTGTTTGTGAGCAGCTGAATCACTCCCTGAAAGGTTTTTATTGTGCTTGAGGACAACTGAGGACTTTCAGGAACAATTACAGTGCATTTAGTGTCTCTTTAGACATTTCAATATTGACAGGTTGATCTGGCAACAAATCTTTAGCTCTGCTTCCTGCAGATAGATTCATACAAAACCTGTTAAATGTTGTGAATTCCAGAATTCACGTATAATGACTGGTAAATGTGTTTACTCTGAGGGACAATAAGCTAATTCCCTCCGCAGAAGATGAGTAGAATCACACACAGCTTAGCAGTCAGTCTAAATACATGAGTGGTAGTAGAAACACCAACTTTACAGGCTTTAGGAGACACCTCACTGTTATAGTCATGTATTTACAACAGCAATGTGTGGGGTGTGTTTCAGTGCACCCTGAGAAGGCATATTATTCGTTCAACAATATGAATATGGGAAATTAAATTAGATCATGTGGCTTGTGTATTTCCAAATATGGACAACAAAGTTATGGACTGGTGAATTCAGAGAACATCTCTGCCACCAGAACTCCAGGCCCCAGGGAAGAAAACATAAACTGCTTTTGTCTTCCTTCAGCCATGACCCCAGGCCTCCTTTTCCCACATTTCTAACAACGCCTTCACACAGACCACTGGCATTTCCCATGTCCCTTCCAACCTCTGTCCTTGCCTTCACTGCATCTGCTCTGGAGCTGTCATGGGACTTTCCCTCATGGCAGCTTATCGGTGTGCCTCCTCCTCACTAAGTGGAGGACTCCTGGTCTGCCCCAGTGAATGTCTGCTTTACGGTATCTAAATGAAGGCTAGGATCAGCCATGCTGGTCCCTGTGGATGCTGGTTCTCTCAATATTGCTAATTCAGCCTTGCCTCTTTCTGTAAAGTAGGACACATGGAGCATTTCAGTTTTGAGTTTCCCGAGCTTCATTCCAGATGCAGTTTGTTGGTGTCCCACTGAGATACTGCTGTCTTGTTCAGTATAGATGTGTACCTTACTGAGGGTCTTCAAGGAGAGGGGCTTCAGCCTGTATTGGAAGTAACTAGGATGGTGGGGACTGTCAGGAGACATGGTCGCTAAGCCAGTTGCAGTTCCTCCAGATGGTCTGGCATATTGATGCTTCCGCAGTAACTCTCCTTATGCAAGCAGCAGCCTGCTCTTTAACCTGTGCCTAGAAAACTGCTCGTTGATGAAATGAAGGGAAAGCTCATGAGGCTTTCAGGGGCCTAAGGCCAACTAAGCTTAGATGCTGACAGCAAAGAAAGGAGGAACTTTCAATGAAATTGAGTGTGTTCCCTAGATGTGGCTGTAATGACCTGAAGGAGATAGAGATGCTCAGAACCTGGCCTTTAATTAACTGTTTCTTTTTTTCCCCTCATCTGCTTTCCTCCTTGTCTCTGGATTTCAGCCACGACTAAGGCAAGGTGGATGGAGTACTTGTTTAGGCAGCACTTCTAACTCAGCCTCGCAGACCCATGAGATTAAGCTAGTTCAAATGATGTTGACCCTTCAAAATCTAAAATACTGCTGTTGTCGATTCTTGAACACGTTGTGTGCACACAGGTTTCTCCAGGGGCATTGCAAAGAAGAAAGAACTTTGTTCGGAAGTAGAAGCTAGGCTTTCAAAACAGGAAAGGGCTAAAGCTAGACATACACTGCAGTCAGTACCAGTTTTAACCTGTGTAACGTTTGAGGAAAAAACATTTCAGAAGTGACTTCTTAAAATGGTACAAGGAAGAGAAAGGATGTTCAGCATGAACTCCTACTTGCTCTAGCCATCTCCCACGTTGGGTGAGGAGTCCATGGTATTGCCATCCCTTCTCTGGATGGTGGAAGTGTCCATCCAGTCAAACATTGATTCAGTCAAAATTTAGAGGAGGAAACTGAAATAAAAGTTTTTATCTGAGATCGTTACAAGCTGTACTAGTGCAGCTGAGTCTGGATACATGAACCAACCTCTGACTTGTTGGACGCTTGCACATAGGTACATAGTGAAGCCTTTACAGCTCCTGACCTCAGTGAAAGTTTGCCCTGATCTATCAGTTGAGATAAAGCACAATCAAGTCAGTGCAAAGCCAAAGTGAATGACATCACTGCAGAGGATTCTAATCTCCAGGCTGCAATTGTATGGTTTCGTTTTTCAAGGTGAAATCTTTTTCTTTATCTTTGGAGATAGTGCATCTAATTAACTAATTATTTGGGCTGGTGAAAATGCCAAAATAAAAATGACCAACTGCAGGAAGGGTGCAACTTTTTGGCAACTATATCAGCACAGATGTATAGCTTAATTTCAGAAAGTGTGCAGCATCCCTTCACTGCAAATAGGAAAGCTAAGGACATTTGGATCTTTTAGGACAGATGGTCACAATGTGTGCATATAGGCAGGAATCTGAAGTACAGGAATGCTCTGGAACTTCTTAAACTTTGAGTAGGTTTTAAAGCAAGTAAAATTTGCAGATTTGGCTTGCTGACAGTTAACAACATAGCCTTTCACAGCAGGAGCTTCTTATAGAATTAAAAAACGTATGGCTCTGGGACATAAAAGAATAAGAAACGTTTTTTCCTTAGGCTTTTCTATGACCTAAATCCTGGTGGTAGAATGGACAGTGTGGATCCAGAGAATGAGTCTGAGCCACATGCTGAGCACTGTCTCCACATGGCCATTCAAGCAGGAGAGCTGAGCATGGTCCTGATGCTTACCACATCACTTCTTGTACTGCATGGGTACAGATGTTGATGCACTTGCCTACACAATGCCAAAAGGACTTTTGTCCTTGGCAGGGGTCTATGATTGTCCCCCAGGAGTTGAGGGGAGGTTGTGATTGCAAACTGAATTGAAATCCTCCTGGAGGCCACCACATGTTTTAAAACATGAGGTGCCAAAGAATTTGCTGCAGGCAGTCTGGTCTGCAATATGGGTTGAGCGTCTCAAAGAGCTCTGACCTTAAGTTCCCCTTTGGGAAGGCTTTTTGTCTTGTGAGTGCTTCGCACCTTTCTAAACAGCCACTGCAAGTGCAATTCTGACCCTAAGGGCTCAGCTGGCAGCACCAGCATTTACCTACCACCCTTCTGCCAGAAGGACCGGTTGTGAGTAGTTTTGAGATATTTGGGCACACTTGACGAGTCTTGGATTAACTTCTCCCAAGTGCTGATGCCCAAAGGAATTGCTAGCAAACAGATGGGGATGGTTTTGTTTTATATGGGGAAGATGTTTTCTTCCATACTTCATACAACATAGCGACTACCAACACTGAACAGTAATGAAAGAGAAGTATAGTAGCACCAAAATGGCAGGGGGCACATTGCCTGCTACACCAAGACATTTATGGTAATGACAGCTACTGTGAGAGAATATTGTTTTACCACAAGTCTGGTCTAGACAGTGATTTTTTTAAATGCAAGCAGAATGCTGAAACAGGGAAGCCCTTTCAGTTTTGGTAACACAGCTGTCATATTGTGAATTACGTTCTTGTGTGAGACCATTGTTTGTAATTTACAAAGCAAAACCAAAATTCAGTTCTTGTCTTCTCCCACATACACTTTCATTTTACTGAAGGATTGTGACTCTAAGAACTGGCAGTAGGATTCTGAGGCTTTCAAATCTAAATTGAAATCCAGCCCTGCAGCCTGGAGTCATGGATGATGGCACATGCAGAGTCTAGTCCAGTTCCCCATCACGTTGTTTTCACATCACAAACACTACCTTCTCTGTTAGCACAGTGAACCAAATCATTAAGCATCCAAGATGGGATTTGGGCAGAGTTCACCCACCTAAATCAGAAATGCAATGATTAGATTTCCTGCCACAAACTGCAGCCACTTCTGATTTTATCACTAAAGACATAAAGACTTAAAAATCCTATTTTTTTTTGCATTTAGCACAGTTATTTCTGGCATAAGAATAAAAGTTACAAGTCCTCACCTCCCATTCAAAGTGAGAAGATTATTTAGGGTGAGGAGGTATCTTAAGCAGCAATCAAATATGAAGTTTGAAATAGCTTGGACATCTGGGATGTTATAGTAAGTCTGAAGAGCTGGATTAGCGACTAGAAAGCCCGTAAGACTGGAAAGGTTCATGCTAATACTTTCATGATAGGATTCTGCTATCACTCATGCACCTAATATCTCCTCATATTAAGCTGTCGTAAACTCTCTGTCTATCTTTGTAAAACACTGGTTAGATCAGACTGTCAATCACAGCTTCCACTGCTTTCCCAATTCAGAGTTTTTCACCACAATAAATTCTGAAATGTTTTGTCAAGTCTAATTTTTATTTAGGCAAGTGATGAATCTTCCCCCTGCTCTGGGACCTTGCAGATTTGTTTTGAATTTTTCATGCAGTAATAAATCCATATTATGGAAAAATCCACTCTCTTGAAAATGCACTCGTTCATACATTTTGAAGTATTTAAAAGTAAGAGCCTCAGGCCAGATTTTGCAGTGCGGGAATCAGTGGGAGTTCTGTTATCTATAGATTAAAAGCATTGTCTGATTTTGAAAAAAGAAGCATCAGATATTAAACTGATTCTGCAATTTCTACTCTGAGATGCATACTCCAACAGCTTGATTTTTTTTTTTTTAAGCAGAAGGAGTTGGCTAAGCTGAAGACATTAATTCCCTGTGTGGATGGCAGTCCATTTGTACATGCCTACCATTTCACTGGTTAAGAAGATAACAAATCTTTACTGAAGTTACTGTTGAGTCAGAGGCTGCTGATTTACAAGTAGTTGTAGGTTTCCCTGTCCGTGGCAGAAGAAGTAGTGCCTCATCTCAGCAAGTCAGAAGTAAGCTCTTCTAACAGGGAGGGCTAAGCAACTGACCTTGGTAAAGCAGACCCACAGAAATCTATGGTCTTGGAATGGTTTTGTGCATTGTCTTTGTTGTAAACATGATATAAAGGTGTTGGACTGCCTGTGTAATTGCAACTTATGGGTAATTTCTAAGTCAATGTAGCAGATCAAGGAAGCAGCAGTCTGCACATTTAGGATGTTATCCCAAAATGAGTACATAGTGTCCATTCATATAGTACAAACATAGGTTAATAACTGATGCCACTGCCCAAAACTGTCATTAATAATTATGCAAGTTAGTTTAACACTTCCACTATTAAATCATATCACATTATAACCACATATATATAGTAGCAAATTGTGAATTCCTAATTGTTATTAAAATTAACAGTTTTATAATTTTGAAGTGTCTTTTAAATGCAGCTGATATTTCATCAGTTCATTGGTTAGAAATATTTTACACAAAAATCTGTTCCTTGACAAATGCTGCTATTAAACAGGACTTTTACCACGAGCACTGCTGCTATTAAACTGGACTTTCACCAAAGGAGCAGATTCTATTGAATCATCCCTGGACATTTTCATTTCCTTTTAGAAGCAGTGCATAATCTTATTTCATAGCCACTATCAAAGGAAATGACTACAGTGGAGCAAAGGGAGGGTTTTGTTTAACCCTCAGTTTGATTTGGCAAGCTGCAGGTGCTCTACCTCAGCTTTACCGGGCATCATTCTGCAGCACTGGCTGCCTACTGCTGTAGGCTTCAGTAGGGAGTGATGGTGAGCAGCATCTCTGCAAAAGCTCACCTACCTGTGCAGGTTCAGACTTCTGTGTAAAGCCTGAGGGAAGTGCAGATGATAGCAACCAATTTGCTAGCTTTTGCGACTGTAAGGTGGCCTGTGCCTTGTCTTTTAGCTTTCAGAGAGTTACAAATATACTCTGAGTGGTGATTGAGGACTTCATGTTGGGCATTTGGTATGGTGAAATGACTTGATCTGTTAATGTGATGTAATTGTCATTTTAAGTATTCTATATTTTATGGAAACTGCATGAAAAATTATCAGTTGATAGATGTAATTTTATTTTTATTAGAATTAAACCCCTGGTTTGGAAGGCATTTTACACTTCAGTTCCATTTTACTCTGGGTTGGTCATGAATTTTGCTTCCCTTAAGTTGAACCTGAATACAATTTGGAAAAGGAACTTGAGTGTACTAGGTATGGGAATTATTAATTGGTCTCCTCAGGGACATTTTTAAGTGATAGCTGTGGCCCTTACTTCCAGCAATAACTGAGCCACTGAGTTGGTACAACGAATAAACTATGTAATATCAAACAGGAGGATTATGTTTATATAGATACCATACACTAACAGAAGTATCTGCTACATAGTCAGCCGGCTGTTCCCTAAAACTCAGACATATGACTTGCAATATGGCTTTCTTTGTAAAGTGAACTCTTTAAAGCCGTCTATACTTACCAATCTAAATTATATGTCTATTGTAGTCACTTTCTCCATATAGTGTCTGAATGCCCAACAGGCAAACCATTAATTTTTCAGAAATGGACACAAAACAGTGCCTTAGAAACTGCTGCTACTAACACATTTGGAAAATATTCCAAGTATTCCACAATCTGTGTCAGGAAATTCAGTCTGCAGTGGGCTGAAGCTAGTTTTGTATCTGCCTTCCCTGAAGGCACTAATTTTGAGAAAGTTTCAGCTCTAAGATGTGAGGCTTGTCCAATCTTTGCTATTATCTGGAGGTTCCTGAGCTCTTTAAAAAGCTCCTAAGGATCTAAGAGATATCATCTTAATCATGCCAGTAGCACTGAATTTTACTCACATTTCATAGCCTGTGACGTTGATGGCACCACTCATGTGAATACTGTTCAGCCTGAAGAAGTTGTGCAGATTTGGACCTTAATTTGATCTATATATAAAACATTATACCAAGAAAATCTGTCATCTTTCTGTGGAATTGAATCTGCCAGCCCTGAGGTATCTTATTAGTCATTTGGTGGCGAAAGACTGGTCATCAGCGTAGGAGCTTAGACTTCTGAAATCTTATTTCAGCTGCTTGAATTTCAGCCTATGTCATCCCTCCCTTGAAGGCCTGAGGGTTCACTGCTAGAGCTGAAAGGTGGATAAGCTCTCAGAAGACTTGACAGTGATGTACTGTGACTCCCGCAAAGGCAGTGTCCTGCCCACCCTGCGGGGAACGGTGGAAAGAGAGTCCAGGGTGCTGCTTCTCCCTCTGCCACCAGCCTGCTGAGAGGTCCCAAGAAAGTCAACTACGCTATCAGCCACTCAGAGTTATCATATCTGAAATGGAGATTTTTTTCACCTCCATAAACTTTGGATTTGAGACTACTGGACCTCAAGCACTGAAGATTATTATTATTTTTAGGCTGAAGAGTGAACAGTAATTGCTATGGAATTGATCAGCTAGGTCCTGTCCTACCACCCATTGAAGAGGAGGCTGCACCATCACGCAGCAAGGAGGACGAGGCGTTCACCATGCCGGGAGCAAGAGGCAGAGCCTATGGCCACGCTGCCACCGCACAGTAATGAAAGGAAAGAGGCAGCCTGAGGGGCTGGGCAAGAACCCCTGGTGCAAAACAGCACCGTGTCAGGTCTTATTTCTCCTCTGTCAGTGATGATACAGCTTCAACAAAACCCTGACACAGGAGCGTGTATCGGCAGATGTGGGAATTAACAGCCTGGAAGGGCTATGACTCTATGTACTTACAGTGTCCATACGAGTGCCACTACCACAGTACCTTAACAGGCTCAGCTGTACCTGCCTTCACAGCACCTCTTGGGTCATGGATTTCATCCAAGGGTGCCTGTGGCTCAGTAAAAGCAAGGGCTAGCTTTTTAAGGGCTTTCATCACCTAAAAATGCAGATAGGTGCTGAATGAGCTCTCTAGACCACTTAACTCCCAGCAAGCGTCCTAAGCCATGGCCCATTCCACCTTATTTTGGAGAGGACAGATGCTTTCTATGTGCTATTTACTAAGTACTTCCTCGCTGTTGATCTGAGGCGAGTGTGGCCAGCAGGTCACAAGGGAGAATGCCAGGAGGGTGAGGCTAATTTTCTACTCATGTCTTTGCTCCTTGGCAGTCACTTCTTCATGAGATGCCCTCTGCAGCTGCACTGCCCCATGCAGGAGCCTGTCTCTCCCTGAAATACCTGGTAGCTGGTCACGAGCCCATCTTCTGCCCCAAAACATCCTCTGAAACAGCCTGAAAGCAAGCCAGGTTGACTGGGGGAGGCAACTGTCCAGAAGACTCATTTCTCTTCATACCTGTCTTACTGTGGTGGATATGGGAGGTGATATTGGCTATGTGATGGAGGAGGAAAGCTGTGGGAAAATGCATCTCCTGTCCCCAGTGAATTCCACTTTGGAAGTGACCCTTTACTTCTTTCACTGGTCCCTACTTTTGTCTGATGTCAAATGCCTCAGGGCCCAGTGCTGCAAGCCTACAAGCAAAGGTAGCCCTTTTCCCAAGACGCTTGAAGAAGTCTCCATGTATTTGATTCATAGGAGCAAACCTCCTCCTGCCCGTGTTAAAGTTGCTCACACCTGTACCGAGCTCTGCAGGTCTCAGCAGGCAGGAGGCCTGCCACAGCAAATGCCAGAACAGAAGCTTCTGATTTTCTTCAACCTTGTTATGAGACGCAGTGAGGAAACCAGAGCCTCGCACAGCGGGGTGGCCGACCAGCTCCTCACAGAAGCGGCCACAGGACAGGCATACCTGGGACACACTGGCAGGGGATGGGCTGCAGTACTCGCTTGGTCTGCAAGCCTGATTACAGCCTGTTACAGGTGTTAAGTTCATTCTTAAAACACGTTGGGAGTTCACTCATGAGTATCATACTCATTTTTAGATCCTCTCTAGGAAATCTGTGCCAGCCAAAGCAGAATGAGGGAGGGACATATATAGATATCTCTATGTATGTATGTATGTGTGCCTGTGTGCGTGCTTGATGAATACTGATGCTAATATGCTTTCAGGTATCAGAGTGCCGAAATGGCAAAGGCAGGCTTAGCATGAAGGTTCAGTGTTTTCAGGCCTCTTTTCTCCAGGGTGCTCTTTTCACTGCCATAATGTGACGAGGTCCCACAGTTTGCTGGGGCAAGCAGATGATCCTCAGCACTGATTTTTCCCCACTGAAGAATAGCCGGTGCTCTCTGTGTGCGTTGCTCGCCGCTGGAGAGCCAGACTGTGTGTTTGTGCAATGAAGTGGATGGTACTGTGCTGGCACATCTCTGTGCCTCTCAGTGGTGCCTCTGTTCAAAAGAACTGAGAATTACTGTCCCCAGGTCAGTGCTGTGCTGCTGTTGTTCTGCCATAGACCATGGCCTCGCTGCTGTGTTTGCTTGAATAGGTAGTTGAGGGGAAGGTCAGGGAAATACAGCTAGATCTTGTAGAAATATAGATGAAGTACTTAAAAATGTACGTATTTACCCTATTAGAGAATTGGGAAAGGAATAACAACAGTGCTGACATGCAGCCTTATGTTGCACTTTTTATCCCTACATCTTGCAACAGCTTGGAAAGCTGAGAGGAGTTTCTGTCTTCTACCCACAGTGACACTCTGCCTAAGTAAACAGAGGTTAAAGCCTATGTGATAAAACTCAGAAGATTAAACTTAAGGTTATATAGCTACCTACCCAAGTTAGAGCATCCTGGCTTTTTGAGTGCTCAGAACCTCTGGAAATCAGGTTACCTTCTAAAATAAATTCCAGGCTACTGATTTAACAGCAGATTTTCAGGCACTTATGACCTGTTTCTTAGAGGCACCAGATACCCACTAATCTGATCGATGACTCCTGCGTTTCAGAAAGCAGGCCACCGAGTATGGCAGGATTCGCCTGAGTGATGGCTTTCATGGGGAGGCAGCAGTTAGGACTATCTGGGGGTGTCACTAGGACTATCTCGGTGCTGCCCAGCTTGGCGCTGATCCAGGTTGTGGAGAGCAGGGAAATGTGACGGTGCCCACAAGGCCCTCCAGAATGACCACGTTGCTGCGAGGAGGAGGCTGCCTTGCAAGGCACAGGCTTCAGTTCTCATTTGCTTGGGACAGAAACCGATAGTGTGTGATTTAATCAGGGTAAAAACAATTCAGTCCTTTTTGCTGAGGGAGAATCAGATGGTGAGGGAGAAACAGCATCTCATGGGGAGACTGCTGGTTTGAAAAACATGTGACAAAGTCAGAGCAGAGGGCAGTGGCTGACGTGAGCGTCCATTGTAAAGATAAATGCCAGAGCCGAGTGTTAACACAGAAACTAGCTATGATGTAATCTCCTTAAAAGCCTTTTTTCCACAAGGCCTTTAAATGCTACCGCTTCTCCAGATCATGCTTTAGAGAACAGACTATCCCTCTGTGCTCGCTAACCCCACTCTCCTCCAAAAGACCTTGGCAGCTGAAACCATGTTTTGCTCCTATTTGTGGGGTCATACCTCAGTTCTGGCAGGTCCCATCAGCTTCACCAACAATCTAAATAGGGTTAAGGCTGGCAGATCTGGCCCTCAGCCTGTCGATCACTTGGAGAACAGACTTTGCCTCCCTACCTTTTTTGATAGTCCTTTGACTGCTCTTCTGTATGCATCATCGTCTTTCCATAAGAATGTAGGACTCTGAACTGAAATACTAGTTTTCCTCTGCAGCCATGCAAAACCAATAGAAGTTATCCCACAAGCTTAGCATCAGCCCTTCCTGGGCACCTTATGGGATCCCACCTTGTTTCTGTCCATAGGTCTCAGCCGCACAGAGGTCCGGGGCAGGCTTGGGGCAGAGATCTGGCACCTGCCCGGAAAGTCAACAAGGGAGTTTGCTGCTTCCACTGCTGTAATGTAGTTATGGCCAAATCCAGTGTTTGCGTCTACTCTCAAGGAGGAGGCAACATGATCCAGAGGGTGCAACTGGCTGGGAGTCAAAAGTCATTTTGTTTCCTGGCTTTTTCACTGAGCTGCGGTGACTTTGTGCAAGCCATTTCCTCACAATGTGCTTCACTTTTGCCTGGGCGACCGATACTTTCATCTGCTATTATTTTTATTTTGGTCCTAATGATATGTTCATTGTCTAAAGGACTCTCAAATCTGCCAGGGAAAAGCAGTTGCACGAGACCTACCAAGACAACAGAGCAACATGAGGCTTTAGTGAAATCCACTGCAAAACCCAAACCTAAATGCATGCAGGTTCCATAACCTCTAAAGCTTAGATCTTAAGCACCATACTTAAAACTCCCCCACCCAGCTCCTCTCTTTTTCACTGGCTGTATCCAGGGTCGTTTTTTTTCACTGGGGGTTCCAGTCCTATTTCTTGCAATGAGCCACGCTCTCTTCTATCGCCCATGACCTTCAGAAAACTCCTGCAGAACTGCCCCTTTCCTCCACCTCCTGCAAACTCCAGTCTCCAAAACTAAGCACAAAACTGAGCATGTTTCTTGTTTCAGAAGGGAAGTATTTTTAGAAAGGGGGAGAAAACTAAGGAGATGAGGGAACCAAGAGTGTAGAATAACAGCGTCTACAATGTAAAAGCTGCGGGGGAGGGAATTTCTCCAGCATCATCCCACACATGTTTTTATTATAGCAGAAGTTCCCACTGCGTAGTGATTGCAGTATCCCCCTTAAAATTGTAGTAGGAACATATGCACAGAGCAGCTGCATGATATAAACTTGTCTGCAACATAATGTGATAAGTAGAAGTATCATCTGCTACAGGAATAGCTGATTTCTACCAGTATTATTAATCTAGCTACTCCAGGGAGACAGTAAATCAGGACAGGCTTTCTGCTGAGCACACCACTATTGCCTGGTAGTAGTTGTTTACCTGACTAGCTCATGGCGCTCTGGAAATGGCCCTAAGTTTACAAGCAACAGGAAGGGTGCAGATCTGTAAGGAAGGAAAAAAATGAAAGAAAACCCACATAGGTTTTTTTTTCTGGATCAAAATTTGCTCCAAAATTAGGGGATTCTTATTTTCTTTAAGCCATTCTATTGCACATTGTGTACAGTTACAGCCATGCTCCAGAGGTGAGGATGGTGGGATAGGATATTGCTGATCTATAACAGTTCTTTGGTCTTTCCTCACTGGCTCCTCCTGTACAGGTTCTTTGTAGCAGGTTCTCAGGGAACAGGTCCAGGAAAGCAGCTTTCTGGGTCACTGCTCTTTGAGAACTGTGGTAATCCAAATCCTTTCCATCATGTTTGGATTTACTGGAGGTGAACTCACCCCAAGTGGACTTCATCTGTTACTGAAGATGCTTTACATTCCTGCTGCATTGGCCCGGTCCCTTAAGTTAATGATGGCTGTTAATAGATCCGGCTTTCCGTGCTGCCCATCCTGCACCCTTTTCCCCGCCGACTTTCTAAACAGGTAACAGTATGTCCATCGCTTAGAGCAGAACAGCCCTGGGAAGCCACAGTGCTGTGGGAATCTCATATTTTATTGTATTTGCTGGATTTAATCCACTCGACACTGCTTTAGCATTTGGAGCTCTCCTTTGGAGCTTGCTTTGTTTGTGCTTCTATGGGGAGGAAGCAAGGACGAAGCAGCAGCAGGGCTGGGGCCACGTCCCAACCGTTGTGCCCAGAAGCTGCAATGCCAAAGCACCTCCCTGTTGGACATTTAAATATCATAGAATCACAGAATGGTTTGGGTTGGAAGGGACATTTAAAGCTCATCCACTCCCCCCCCCCGCCATGGGCAGGGACATCTCTGACTAGATCAGGTTGCTGAAAGCCCCATCCAACCTAGCTTTGAACACTTCCAAGGATGGGGCATCCACAACTTCTCTGGGCAAATATGCGCAAGCATACGGCAGCGCACGTGATACCGTCTTGCTCCTCTAAGGTGGTCTGCTCCCAGTATCTCCTCTACGTCATTTCATACCTGCTAGGGGGCCGAGACTGTAGCTGCCATTGTGGTGCCAGGAGCGGGGCAGTCTGTGCCCGAAGCCCTCCAGCCAGCAGCTAGGTGGGTTTGGTTATGACCATGGCTTACCACGGGGCAAAGAAGTTGCCCCATTGCAGTTGTGGCCAAATCCAGTTTATCTTTCTTCAAGGTTTAATTGTGTGTACACGTCGCTGGCAGTGGCGCCTGGTGCCACCACCAGCTCATGCGGTTGAGGCTGGACCCGCTCGGACTCATCCTGTCTTGGATCCCCTGTAGCTGAAATCTGGGAATGCCTCTACCTTCCCCTCCCTGAGTCTGCTCACAGTCTTTGCTCTGCATTTGCTGTGCGGTCTGGAGGCAGCGCAGAGGAGGATTATGGCCTCTTGCGGGCTGCCTCCAGGGCCATGGCCAGCCAGCTGGGGAGCGGGGCTGACCCAGCCCCGGGCCTCACGTTGATACCGGCATTGCCTTTGGCATTTGATGTGATGTGCTCCTGCATCTTCTTTTCAGCAGCTGAAGCGTGGCTGGGTGCGTTGTCTGCAGGCAGCAGCTGTGAAGGGAGGTTGATGAGGTGATTTTTGGACCTGCCAGGGAGACAGCAAAGTGCATCCATTCATATCTTCTAGCTCCCGTATCTTCAAAATGAATCGTTTCAGACACATACAGAGGTGCCCCAAATGTGGATGTTTGCCTTTACATGTTCAGCCGATGTAAGGAATCTCAAGTGCAGGGAAGAGGGAGAAGTAAAAAAGGAGTTGGTAGAGTTTCTCACATATTCTGTCACCAACACTTACTAATTAATCCTGAGGAGCCACTCAGAATGCAAACACATTTAACAAAATTATTGGCAGCAGTTTCATTTACATGGATGCATATGTATACCCCTTTATATACATACATTAAAAATATATATAATATATATCCTTTGCACATATATATGTGTGTTTATACACATAAATATACATGCATATGTGTATGCATATATGCATATACATATACGTATGCATATATAGAGTGTGTGTGTGTGTGTGTGTGTATATATATATATACACAAACACCAGGTTGCTCCTCTCACAGCACACAGAAACCTGACACAGTTAGACAAGCCTCTTCTTCACCTGTCAGTGGAAAATGGCAATCCTTCCTTCTGTGAGCCTGTCTTTCTACTGATCACCAGCCTGAGCATTGCCTTCTGTGGGCAGCTGTGGTTGCGATGAGAACACGAGCTGAGGTTTCCCTCTGGCCACGCGCAAGCGCCAGGTCCTGCGTGTCGGGGCAAAACGTGAGGCTGGGGTGAGCGGAGGAGCCACTGCATGGCATGCACGCATGCGTGGCTTTCTGCCCTGGAAGGAGGCACCAAGACCCCCCCATATCCAGGTCCCCTGTCCTCGCAGGAAATTTTCCCCTCAAATCCAAGAGTGCTGATGGATATGGTTCGAAGGGAACATATACTTTGCCTGTTCCTGAAATGCCTTTTAGAATAACAGCTGAAGATCTATATTTGTATCAAGGTCTAGCAGTACCACAAACTTCATTAGAAGGCTCTTTTGAAGGATTTGTTTTTCCTGTGCTGGCTGCCTCTCGCTGTTAGCAGCCCTGGGTACACACAGCATGTTCCTACCACGTGGATTACCCAAACACATCTGTAGCGGTTCCTACGTGACGAAATACAGCAAACAAAGAGGGGACGCTTGAGTGGACACTGACTCACAGATCTCTCCACGTCACCCCGGGTTAGGTAACAAAACTGCACCCAGGGAGCCCACAGCCTCCAGGGCTCTGGGGACTGAGCTCCTGACCTTCAGCAAAATTTGGAGCAGCGCTTATGACTGTCATCGTGCAGATGCTGGGACAAGGTCCTCAGCTGTCTCCAGTCTCACGAGTGGGTGGACTTCTACCAGTTTACATCACTTGAGCTCTTGGCCCTTTTTAATTAGCTGCCTAAGGCTTCATTCTGATGTACAATTAAGTTAATCAGCATTAAGTTAATGAGCACTCACTTTGGGGTGAATTTACACTGCTGGGGGGAGTGAAGGGCCTTACGTGAAAGTAGACAAGTGACCTCAGGCTCACCACTGAAATCAGCTTTCTCAGAAAAGATGTGGGCATGTGATGGAGGCTCTCCTTGTTTCTCATCTTTTGCACAATACAATGCTTATAGAGTTAGTGTCCGAGCCTTGGTGTGTGTGTGTGTGTGTAACTGTTCCTCTGTAAGGTTTCTCCTCCCACAACCCAAGTTATTTCACATTAGTAAGGGGATTCATTGAACTCTATTCCACAGGGGGTTGGATGAGACACCTTGATGTGAAGAGACCCAGACTGCAATAGATTCAAAATCCCTCTCCATATTTAACTGGGCATGGAGTGTCCTGGGAGTCTTTTCATATACCTTGACATCTGAAATCACATCTAAACCTCTCCACGTTTTCTGGGTTTGTTCCTGCATCCCAATGTGATAATGGCTGTAGGCACTAGTGCCTTCTCTCTGTCTTGCAAATGGAGATGCCAACATGCAAATTATGTAAATATATTGAAATAATAAGGCAAATAAGAATGAAGATGAGACTAGAACCCCAAACCCTGCCTTAGCCAGCAGATCAACAGGTCTCTAAAGTATGTGACATACATAGAGGTTGCTAGAAACACATTGCCTGCATCTCCAATTCCTTTTTAAGTTCCAACCAAGACTGATAAAACACTTGAGGCCCTCAGAATATGATCCTGCCTTCAAAATAAAATCCAGTCTCGCTTCCTAGCATGCTAATTAAAAGTGCATGGCTGATTCAGGCAGCCCTACAATAGCAAGAGGAGTGCTGCAGGCATAGAGATGGCAGGGTTTAGCCTGTTGTGAGTGTACACTATTAAAAATGGGCAGATGTCTGATAAAGATGATTACGCCAGCACTCTTGACCTTTCTGCAAGAACAGGAATAAAAGCAGGAGGAAAAACAGTAATCAGTTTTGATTTATCTTGAAAGCACTCTTCCTTTTTTAGGCATGAAGTTACTGTCGTAGAGAGGTGAGGGTGGTCACTGTCACCCCTCCACATCGCATCAGTGCACACTCACCAGCTCAGCCCTGTGTTTCGTTTGGGTTGGGTTTGTGTTTTGTTTTGTTTTGCTTTGCTTTGCTTTGCTTTGCTTTGCTTTGCTTTGCTTTGTTGGGCTGGCTGATGGGCGAGGGCCAGTGGAAGGAGATGCCCTGATGCAGGCTCCCTGCCTCGGCATCGCTGCTGAGGGCTGCACACAGGCACCCACTCAGCCCAGTGTAACCCCCTTGATGGAGCACTTACTCTCTCCTGACAGACTTGGTGGTCTTACTTGCTAACATCCCGGCATTCCCATGTGAAGAGCCATTAGCCTACAACCCATATTGCAATGGAAAGTAATAATCCTAATCAAAATAAATGACAGGAGTACTAGATTTCCAAAATCTGAGCTTTATAAAGTACAGCCTTGTCCACTAAAGATAACCTGAGGGCATATCCAAGGATTCCAAGTCCCATTTCTGTATTCTGTTGCAGGCAGTACAAGTGTGTGTGGCTTTTATAACATACACAAAACGATGTAATGCTTAATCCAGAAGATTAAGACAGCTTCATCACTGTTTTCTGGTTTTAGTAGCTCAGGACAATTTTGAGAGTGACCCACTCTGAGATTTGCTAAAAAGAAATCAGAGACTTCTTTGTAATTTTATGGAAACTTCCTTTCCAGTGACACAACCTCTATTTTTGTGCCTGGACATTGAGGGAAACCCTCTGTAGCTGAGCTAATCTTTCCTGGTATGCACATTTCTGGCTAGAGCCATGTGTGTACAAATACCTGCTAACATTAGAACTGGAGCTGTGTCTTTATGCTGAGCCTTCAAAACAAATTTAGTCAAAGAAAGCAAGTGTGTAAGATTTTTGTGGTGCTGAATAATTTGCAGGATGCCTTTGCTCTAAAAGTACTTTTTCATTAATTTGTTTTCGGTAAGTTGGATCCAGCCACCCACTGCAGATCTCCAATGGGTCTGTTTATTCATTGTATTTATTTAGGCCTGGTACTGTTGGGGATAGGAGAAGGTGTTGGCCCTCTAAGAGTAAACCTAACCAACATTTGTACTTCATAAATTTTAAGGCCAAGAGAAAAAAGGCATTGTGGTCATGTGGACTTTCCAGAGACAGAGCATTTTCTTTACTTAATTCTTATTCTGAGTCCAGTCTCTTTAGCTGAATTTAGAGTTCTTTTAGGAAAATGAAAAGTCTACCTTAAACAAAATTTTTCAGTTAAATACTCCACCAGAGCTGGTAGACTATTATAATGGATAATTACCCTTAATGATAATAATTACCCTATTTCTAATCTAAACATGCTTAGTCTCCACTTGTAATGGAGTACATTCCTGAGTCATGTACAAACTCTACCAGTATCCATCACCCTATTTTAGGGGGAAGGGGGGAGTCATTGTTAAAAACCAAATTCTCTCAGCAGTGACTTTCCATTTATAGTTAGATTTTGAGACATCCCAGTTCTCTAGCTTTTAACTCAATTTATGTGTGCCACGCTTACTGTGTAGCTTTATAGTTTTATAACCCCAACATCATGTGGAATTAAGTCAAATGTCAAACCAAAGTCTGAAGTTATCAGACCAGATCTAATACATCTATTTACCAAACTAGTACTCTCCTCAGAAAATATGTAGTTAGTTTGATGTGTTTCCCTAAACACATCATGAGAATTGATGTTGTTTAGCATCAATTATTTATTATAATATTATATTAATTGAATGAGATCTTCATTATTTTGGCAGGATTTCTGTCAGGATGATGGGCTGTGATTGCTTAGCTCACCCTGCTTATCTTCTTTAAAATGTCACCACTTTCCTACCACTTTCCACCCAACGGTGTGTTCAATGTGCAGAACGACACTTCAGGGCTTAGGAGGAAAAGCACATTTTCCTCCAGTTGTTTTGCACTGTGAAAATCACTTTCTCTATTCAGCTGATTTTGAGACCAATGAAGAGCAGCCAGGAATGAGTCAAACCAGGAGGCAATCACGCTGGGAGCAGCTGAAGCTGCTCACATGAGACCAGTGATGGGTGCCAAGGGAGCAAACACCATGGTCAGGCTGGCCAGCCCTCAGCTCTTGGTAGTCCTCTGGTGATGACGAAGGGACTCCTTGTGCCCAGGGATGTCCTCCGCTCCCCAAATACACTGCTGTGAATGATGGCAGTACGTGGCTGGCTGTTTCTTTACATGACAAGGGAAAGGGCACAATTGGGTTCTGAAACCATACACATTTTGGGGGTTTATAATGGGTTTGAAAGAGGTGGTACAAAGAAGGAGGTGACCATGAGAATTGAAGTGTTTTCCTGCATTTTGTCAAGGGTTTTGTAAGACAATGAAACAACTGGACATTGTCATTGTTACTGGTAGTGTGGGACATCTTCTGCTCGGTGTTTTTTGTAATAATTTCTCCGTAGAGGAGGGTTTGGGACCCATGTCTTCGCTCCTCCAGAGAGTTCCCGAGAAATGCATTGCTATTCCATGCAAAGTGGCACAGTTGCAAGAGGGTGCTGCAGGTGTCCTCACCCCAGGATAATTTCTGATTGAGGGCATGACACATGCAGGCTCAGCCCCTCCCGGGTGCGACCTGTTCTTTCTACGCTGCCAGTGATGAGCTAGGGTCTGGGACCCAGGCACAGGACGAAGAACCGCCCCAGCCCAGGGCTGCCCCAGGGAGCAGAGCTGTGAGCCCTAGCCCAAGGGGACAGAGACATCAACGCCTCCCTAACATCAAGAGCTCACTGTGGGACTCACCAAGAGGCACCTCTCTGAGGACATGGCGCTTCCCAGGCACCTTGCTGGCTTTTTGGGAAGTTCCCCTCTCGGCTGACTTTCCCAGCTGCACACAGAGGCATCCGTGCGGGCCGGGCTTGGGTTTCCCATCAGCACAAGGGGATGAAAAGCAGCTCTGCTCTTCCTCGGAGGATAACTCTGAGGAGAAATGCATTAAGGATGCCACGGTAATGAGGGCTATGTGAATGCCTACTGAGAAATGCAGAAAAGAGCATGCAACTAGGAGCTTATTGGAAAAAGAGTGGACATTTCTAAGGAAAACAAGATTACCTAGCACTGCAATAATAAGGGGTAGAAATAGAAAAGAATTTTTAAAGCTATATAAACCCACCAGCCACTAAGAAACTGACTTTGATAGCTTCCAGTGTGATTTCTTACGCTTCTTTCTGAGTGCCTGGTCTGGATCAGTAGGGAAGGGAACTGAGCCAGGTGGATTAGGGGTCGCCTCCACATCAGCAATTCTTATTTCCTGTCATTAATAACTACATACAGGCTGTCAGGAGTCATATTCACTATTCAATCCCACGTCTATCTGTTTATTCTCCATGTAAAAATGCTGCGATAAACCATCAAGGAGCACGCGGTGCACAGGCACGTGGCAAGCCTTGCTTTATACCCTGTCTCTGCCATTTGTCGGTCTCATTTGTTGTGCTGAGGAATAACCCAGTCTCACCATCTCATTTTGCTTTACGACTGGTTTGGTTGATCCTGCCTTTAAGGAAGAACAAGGACTAGCGAAGGATACATGTACTTGCCCCATTTTTTTATGGTCTCATCTAATTTTACGTGGCATCTGCTGATGGATGTGTTTTCTTTGATTTCACTGCAACCTTTTGTGTTTTTCAGGACAACACCAGGAGCGTAGAGTTGGCCCTGACACTGCCTGCTCCTTCATGCAAACATTTTGTCATCTTTGAAATGCCTTCTGTTCTGGAATCTTAGAAAATAACAATATTGAAAACTTTCAGAGAATATTAAAAACATTAGCTTTATCACAACACAATAAATAGTTCCATCACCCACTGAAAACTGACTTCTGCAGCTGACATAGTAATAAAGTAGAAATTCAGTTGCTGAGATAGTCTGGGAGTGGACACATTGTCAAAACAGGAGCCAGGAACCACTTGTTCTTCAAATCACTTGATTTTTCAGCTTTATTTTTCTCTCTCGTAGGAAAAAAAAACCCAAACAAACACAAAAACCCCCACCTTCACAGTCAATATATATACAATAAATTGAAGACAATTTTTGCTAGACGAGTATGATCATGCTGATAGCATGTGTTGAAGGCTGATGCACGTGAGAAAGATAGGACCTCTTATGTGGCACCAAATGCTGAACTGCCTATAAATTATCAAGCTGTTGGCTTTATTATTTTGATTGCTTCTTACAGTTCTTTACCTAGTCTTTTTCTAAGGTGTTCCTGCAGATTTCTCGGAGTGAATGTTGCTAGTTCTTCTATAGATCATGCAACTGGAAAAAATCTTCTCTCAGTAATTGTGTACTTCAGGATTTAACCTAATGAGGGTTAACCGAAGAGTATGTGTATGTCTTTTCCTAATCAAACACGAGAGGCACAGGAGATGTCAGATTACAATAAATGATGCAGGTGTGATGCCATATTTGAACTTGTGCGGCTATTTGTGATGTGTATAACAGGAAGTTCAGAACACAGGATATATCGGATCAAATAATTAGACTCACCAAAAAAAAGCACCTTTTGCTATATTTAATTCTCTCCCCTACTTAACTGAACATGTAGATTTAGATAGTCCCGTTGACTGATTCATTATTAAACTTCATTTAAAGTGACCCAGTTTCTCATGGAGTTTTTGGGGTTGCACACACTGTGTTAAGGGTCTCTTCCCCCCTGCAGTACACTGGTACTGCACATGGCATTGTCTCTTGCTCACCACCCTTCAGGAAGCAAGTGTCCCCTCAAAGCATGGGAAAAGGAATATGGCCCTGACGGAAAATATTTTAACTAAATGCTACCAGTATTCCTTCTGATGCAAAATACTGCTTGTTTTGAGCAGTACTTACATAGACAAGTCTAGCCCTAAATCGAGTAAGAAAAAATGTAATAATACTTGCTTGTATTTTCACAAGTTAACATTTCTTCTTGTTAACATTTCTTAACTATTGGACTTACTTACAATTCAAAGACAATGTAACAGGAGAGAAGCTTGTCAACTATAGTCCTCTAAAAGCAATTAATAAGTGTAATAAAATTCCTGTTCTTTTAAAACAAATCCCCCTTCCTCGCTCCAAGGTTAAAATGATAGTGGCTGACAATACTGATTGGTAGGCACTGCTGCAGCTTCCTGATAAACCTCCCCTAATGGGGTTTGAAAGTCCCAACATCTCTCTCTAAATCTGATGCAGCAGGAGATGGCACATGCAGAGGGAGAAGAGGTTTCCCATGGGTAGCAGAGCTGAGCCTTTCTGTTTCGTGCTGAGCACCAGTTGTGGACAGCACTGACACAGAGAGCTTGGTCATCTGGGGACCATGTCAAGAAATATCTAGTATCAAACAGAGGAGTTGATTGCTTGGAAAAAAAATGGGTCCTAAATGTGAAATAACCTCTTCGCATGTATCTATGGCCGTGGCATAGTACTATTGCATGGGTGACTGAAGCGTATCTGATTATACACTGTTCATTTGGGAGAACTCATGTATTTTTCCACACTGTTTTTACAGCTCCCAAGTCTACCTTTTGTCCCACTGAAGAGACCTGGTGGCCAGGCCTGGTTATTATCATTGCAGTATGCTGCGCCACACTAGTGTTCCTCTTCGTAGTTGTCATCATTTGCTACAAAGCCATAAAAAGGTAAGACTCCAGATGCTTTTACTATGCTTAGGGCAATGCAGCCCCACAAAGGTTGTCCCAAGACTTGGCTGACACCGTGTTCTGTTTAAAGGCATCCTAAAGGCAAAATACATCCGGTAGTCAATGTGTGTTTTCACTGGAAAGTGACTTTACGTACTGTATCCTGCCTATGTAAAGGGTGAGGTTCAATGCACAGTCATGGGCAGGAGGAGGCGAAAAACTAGAAATGGGACAGAGCCACAATGTTCAGATTAATAAGAACTTCCACAAAGTCAAATTGCTGCAGGTTGCTGGGGAATAGCTTTGGCTTGGCCAAGTGTAGAGGTAGGAAAACCTGTGCTATCCACTTCTGGTAGTATTCAAATAAAATTCAAAACTTGTCTCTTTTAATATAAAAGCCTGTGTGAAGCTTATGTACAACACGATGTGTAGTAACGATTTCAGCTCACTGTCTTTGCAATAGATGTGCTTGCATAGGCCTCCGGTAGTTAGAAAGTTACATAGAAAAATGGGAGTGGGGATAATTTCTTCACCTAAGTAATATTTCATATTTCTGGTGGGAAAAGTCAAAACTTGAACATTTCTGTATGAAGGCTCCAACTGCAAGTCCACAGTCTTGATTTAGAGAAGAAAGTAACTTGTGGGAATTGTAGCCCAGATGGATGGAGTTTCTTTTCTCCTCTGTTGTTTTCAGTACAGCTCTGACAACACCCCACAGTCGTGGCTTCATGGTGTCACTGTTTTATACCATGGGAGTCTTGGGCAGGAGCTGTTAGTACAGCTGGGACACCCAGCCTGCAGTAGAGAATACAATATGCAATCTATAACTCATGATATACTGCAGTGACATCTGAATTGTGGTTTGGGTTAAATGATGTTTTTCTCAACTTTGTGATTTTTGAGTGATATTTTGGGGGAAAAAAAGGAAAAGAAATGGAAGTACCTTTCATGAAAAATGTTATCTGCGTGCAAAGTAATCGCAAGATTTTTTTTATGAGCCTTATCAGGGATATTGCAATGGTGGAGCATTGCACATGCTTTGTGGTTGTCTGAAAAATTTATGCAGGATTTGAAGGATGGTGTATCCAAGAGCATCAAAAAGGGAGAATTCAAACGAGAAGACAGAAGCCTGTATTTAATTTCTTACTAAATTTACATAAGTACCTTTGCTATTCTAGTTTAGCTAAAATGAATGCTTATTAGTTTTGAGGAGTTGGAAAGCTTTCACTCTAGCAACTGCACTTTTAAAAAATCATCTCTGGATGACTGAGATTGGAGTCCAGTTGGATTGGTACCACAGTGCAAAATCTCTTACTTGTAGTTCCTAATCTACCATTGGCTGCTCATAGGGGATTGATCCAATTCCATGTGGAAAGTTGTATGAGTTTCAAAAACAGCTATTGTATTTGTCTGCCTAGTGCCAAATTGTGAATGATTTCTGCCAAGGCTGCAAAATACACCTACAGGAGCAGTAACTCTCCAGGGCAACTTGTGGCTAGCGAGGAATTGCTCTTCAAATCTGCTGTGATGCTGGTAGATGGGAGGAACGGAAAAGAAATTTAAGCATACAAATTCAGAGCTGCCTTGAAAAGGCTTTGGGAGTTCACATAACAGTCTCATGCTTCATGTCAGAGAAGAATAATACCGATACTTGATGAAGACACCCATTATTTGTCAACAGTGTGAATATCAACGTACAAGTCAGCCACTTAAATAGGCATTAGGCTCAGGGAAAAGTGAAAATTCCTCTTAGATCTTCTTATTGTTGACATTCATACTGCTGAGAAACGCTAAGCTGAAAACTGCTCAGATGTGGGCTGGACAGCTATAAAATAAGATCTTATTAATTATATTTTTATAGAAAACTAGAGCATTTCTTTTCATCAATGAGTCCTTCCTAAAACAGCTCTGCTAAAAGGATGCCCTAAAGTGCCTGGCAGCATTCCCTAGTAGTTTAGGTTCCTTAATCCACTGTAAAAGATATCTATTGATAAATGCTTGGAAATAAGATAAGGCTTTTCACAAGAGAAGCATCTCTGCCTTTGACACAGAGTATTATCACGTATTGTTGAGCTGAATTGGCTTTAGCTAGTGTGAGAAATCCTCCACTCTAGTTTTTGCTGGGAGGTAGAGGTGGCTAGAGAGAGAGTAAAGGGATTAATCTGGGTGATGCTGAAGCCAAGAGTCCCTCCAGTGTGTTCCAAGCCTCCAGCTCCACAACCGTGCTCTGCCCCGTTCTTTCTCACACCCCCATCCCACCAGTTCTCCTCTGCAGTCCTCCTCCCGGGCCCTTGTTCCTGCACACCTCCAGGAATTGGGACCTCTGTCACTGCAGCATCTCTGACAAATCTGTCTCCCACCTCCACTGAAGAGATACTGAAGAGTGAAATAACAGCAGTCATCTGGTTGTAGGGTGTAGCAAGAATTAAATACTTTAGCAGGAAAGTGCAAGCAGGGATTTCTTTGCATAAAGGTTGGATCTGTTGTATTAATCCCTCACTTTCATAAGAATTGAACTTGAAGTAGGAAGAAAAAGAAAAATCCTATTGTGTTAAAATCTCATTTCCTGGTTTCAAAGGGCCAGACCCAATCAAACTCTCTGCTTTTCTGTAGCAGCAGGAGAGGGAGTGACTGTCCTCGAGGTAACATAACTCAGCTGTATTTTTATTCAATCTATATAAAACCTGTTTCTCCTGGGGTGGTTTGTTTTCCCTCGTAAAAGCTAAAACTTCAGCATATGACCAATTTTAGGCACTAAGGCTTTTTGTGATAAAGTACAACCTAGTGGATTGGTGTTTCTGTGTATAAAATAACTACCAGAACCAAGCAAGCATGCTGCTACCTTCATCCCTGCATCTCCCCTGGAAATAGTCAGGTTATCCCAATATGAAATGGTCATAAGAAATGCTGAAGTCCATTCCGGTGGATGGATTTGACCTCTCTGGTCCATGAGGGAACTAATACCAAAATGTGTCAATCAGCTTTAATACTCAGAACTGCTAGACAGGTTAAAATCTTGGGAAGACACATATGGGGCGATTCTTCGAAGGCTCTTACAGCAACCTCTAAATTTCCTATATGTGATGCTGGTGTCTGCAGTGTTGGACACTGCATGACTGGCACACCAGGTACAGATGTGTGCTGCTGCATAGATAAGCACCAGAGGAGATCGCAGGTGATACTGTGTTGTGCTGCAGCATGGTTACACATGTGGTGATAGCACCCTCAGTTTGGCAGTGGAGGAACAGCTATTTTCTCTGGTCTTGGTGACAGAGGGGTATTTCCTCTTCTTACAAAATGTAAATTTTCTCTTAAGAAACTTTTCCATGCCACTTTAAAAAAAATTTAAGGATTGGCACTTAGCACCGGCAGCAATCACAGCCTGTGACATCTGTAGATTTCTAGGACAAGCTTAATCACTGGCTAGGGCTCAGACCCACTGTAAGCAGTGGGACTTTTCTGCTCATTTCATGGATAAGGAAAGTGATCTCACAACTAGCGATTTCTGTAACACACGGCAAGAGCAGACGAATAACTGGTTCAAAATCTGGAATACCTGCACGTATTTCTTTACCATGTGTCTGCCTGTAGAAGCCTGCCATTT
The DNA here is from genome assembly GCF_947461875.1 of Haliaeetus albicilla. Lineage (NCBI taxonomy): Eukaryota > Metazoa > Chordata > Aves > Accipitriformes > Accipitridae > Haliaeetus > Haliaeetus albicilla. The sequence continues at coordinate 17,655,357 of NC_091487.1, forward strand.
CTTTCCCTGGAAGACTGTCACCAAGAAGTAGAAGCAGAAGGTCCAAGGACAATTCATAAACTAGCACAAGCTAGAGGAAGCTGGATCATTTCACTATTACATGGTTTGTGGACTTGGTCAAGTGCACCGTGAATGCCAGCAGCTCTAAAAAAACCTTCATCTGGTGTAAATCAGCGTGGATTCAAAAAACAATCAGTGGAGTTCAATTGATTTTATTCAGCTCTGGAGGTGACTGTGTCTTAAGCTTTTTTTAAACATCTTCAAGCACCTGAATAATAGTTAGACAGTAAGACTGGAGGGAATTGGGAAGCAAACACAGTAAAGAGGATTAACAAGGGTTGTTTGGTAAATAAGCAACTGAGATGGGGGAGAGAGGGACCTACAGTATGTACTCCTATTTCTGCAGCTCACTGGTGTGTCAGTGTCTGTGAGGGGAGTAAGATATTTGCATAAACAGGAAGAATAAATCCCTGGCTCCCTGTATAAAACTAAGGTACTGGAGCCATCTTTCAAACCTCAAAGGGGAAAGCAAAGCTGAGCATCCTGGTCTCCATGCCAGCTGATGCACCAGCTATGCAGCCTGGCAGGAGGTGTTTCAGATAGTTTTCCAACATGTGAAAAACCTGTACTTAGTATCTCCAGAACATCCATGTGGTCTGAGATGACCCATGAGCAGCCCATTATGCCTAGGGATGTGACTCCTTGGCTCTGCTGGATTTTAGGTAGGATGGATACCTCTGCTCTCAGATGTGCCGCAGGGTTTGCTGCCAAACAGCCCTCTTGCTAAGTCAGCCAAGAAAGCAGGCTGATGATAGCAAAGTTGTACATGATATACCTTTTACTCACTATTCTAACTTTGTCAAGCCACTGTTTTGTATGTGTCCCATAGCCTGAGAGAAAGGTACCATAAATGCCTACATATGCATTTCCTTAAATAGGTGCTGAGGTCACCTTCAATAATAATTAAATGGAAGAAAACATTGTACAGAAATAAAATGACAGGTCATATTTAAACTGTCTTAAAATTCATTGCTCAGGTATTTTCTAGGGTACTTGGCATTAGTGTATGATTTATGGACCCTGTATACTGCAAGGTCTAGTTTCAGTAGTGGGAGCAAGGTTCTGAAAGTTGGTTTTGTTTAACAAAATGGGGCAGGTGCTTGCAAGGGGAAAACACTGAGGCTTTCCTAAGGAGGGCAAAAAGTGGGAGTTGGGGCTGTGGTAAGCGTGTCCCATGGTGCAGGGACGTATGTCCCACTAAGCAGGCCATGGCCCTGCACCTCTTCCCCAGCCCATTTTGTACCACTTACTCCCCAAAGAGCAAGGACTGTGTAGTCCTCCACATGGCTATCTCCTATGAGCCACTGAGGCCAAGCACAATCTAGTCCAAAATCATTATTAACTGCAACAAAACAATGCTTCTCAGTGCAGGGAGAGAAGATGGAACAGTGTCCTAAACTTACTTAATTGCTTTGAAGTGGATATTCACATCATGACTGAAGACAGACAGGTCAAGGTGAATTGAGATTGTTAATCTCTTCTATTCTCCCTGACACATTAGAAGGGTTTGTACTGAAATGGTGCCTTAATTCTCAGCAGGTGCCTGGAAAGACAGTAATTACTCAGAAGGTAAAGTGAGATAGTTGGTGGAAAAGCCGAGTTAAAAAGTACTGTTTGAGTGGGGGACACTCAAAGGGAAGAAGAAGAAGGTCTGTGGGGGCAGATCTGTGTGTCTTTGATGCAATTCATTGATGTCAAACCAGTTCAGCTCTGCAAAAGGGGTCAAGCCCGAAGAAGTGCCATTCAAAAGGGAATATGGTCTTCATTGGAAAGACCTGGGAGCGTCACTGAGGGCAGTTGAAAGAAAGACAAACTTCAAAATTTTGGAAAAGCAAGGAAAAGACAGTCACACTGTAGACTGATTATCTTTTCCACTGGCTGAATGTTGATGCTTATCAACAACAGGTTCAGCATCTACTGCTGAGCACCACTGTCCAGGTCTTCTGTCACCTCTAACCAAAACCCAATGTCCCCATGTGTTGCTTAGCCTCTGTGCCTAATCATGTCCCAGTGGTGAATTTACTCCCATCCTTGGAATGATGTTGCAGATGATCTACTTAGGACAATTTAAATACCCTGAGCAACCAGCAACCAATCTTTCTGCAGGAGATCCCATTTTTTAACCATCAAGAAATGAGTTCATAGAATCGCAGAATGGCTGAAGTTGGAAGGGACAGCTTGAGATCATCTAGTCCAAACTTCTGCTCTAACAGAGTCAGCTAGAGCTGTGCTTTCAAAGCTATCACTATTTGTTAAACTAAATGTAGCCCTGCTTGATGAAAACTGAGTGCTAGTACAAGGAAAATCAGTTGTTCTTCCAAACAGTATGGAAGCCTGGGTGTTGGTTGTGCAACAGTTTCCAGGGTAGTATATATGAGACAAGCTGTTGAACAGCTTTACAACTTGACCCAAGCCCCCTGGAGATGCCAGAGCTCTGCTGTATTTCTTCTGCTGATTCCATGGCATCATTGGGGATTTTGGATGGGGGACTAATAGTTGGCGCTGCCCTACGTTTTTTGGGTGCATCAAGATGAGGAAGGGTTGGCCTCATTTTTTAAATAGAATAGCAAAAGTATTGCTGCTACTTGTTAGCAGGTTCATTTGAGAGATCAAGGGCTGATGAGTGAAGTGGGTAAAATACCCTTCCAGTCGGAGAGATGGCTGAGCCAAGCCACATGGGCAGTGCTATGCAGGAAAGTTTGTTTTGCTGTTACCTGTGCAGTATGCATCGGTCACATAAGCAGGAGGATCTGCTCTTCAGTGCTGTCAGTCTGGGATTTTTATAAGCACTACATGTTTGCATAACTATTACAGGGCAGGATTTCTCTGTCTCTTTTAAGTTATACCAAAGTCACATTCTGCTAGGGAGGAAGTTTGTTGTCATAAATGAGTAAAATGCCCCACTGTTTCTCATAACTGGGAGCACTGGAAGCCTTAAGGAGGCCTTAGTCCTTAGCGTAAAACAAGTGGTCCAAATGTTTCACAGAACACTCTCCTATGGATAATTTTTTCACTTGTTCACTCCTAATTTGTGATGTCTGTAGAGCATTATGGTCTATCCTGTGATTAATTAACTTTTCACTGTTACCAGAAACAAAATTGCCATTTTCCTGTTTTCTACTGCGGATGAGGGTACCACATCGAATGGGCAGAAGTCTTGTGATAGATTCAAGTATTGTACAGTTACTGCCTTAGTGCAACTCTGTAATAGCCATGGGTGGATTTTACAGGCTTGTGCCAGAATGTAATGCTCGTGCTGGTCTGATTGTATTGCTTGAAATATTCCTGATTTACCCCAGCACAATTAGAAGATACAAGTGGATACTAGAGCTTTGAGACATATAGGAGAGTTGCCAGGTTTACCATGAGGTTTTTTATTACATTTTTTCCTGCAGCCGTAACTTCTGAAGAAATCTGAATGAGATCAAGGTTCTCTTTACCTACTAGTCTAAAAAGTGACATCAAACTCAGGACTCTTACATATTCAAAATCCTACAAGGCAAAGAAATAAAGTTTTCTTAGAAATTAATTTAATTTTTAAGCCAATTGTACTTTTTACAAGCTGACACAAGGGCACTTGTGCCTGACCCTGCTGGTGAAAACCCACAGCTGTGGCTGAGATGTACCCAGCACAGTGTACAAGGACATTTGAAGAAAGTTTTTGGCTTGATTATCTGGGATATCTGAGCTTAGGACTGTGTTTGTTACAGCCTGCAAGAACCCAGCAGAAGCATCCTGGGATGCCTGGGACAATCTTTTTTTATGACTCAGAGGAAATTGTACCCACGATAGTAGGGTGGGAGGTGTAGATCTGTTATTATAGCTCTGTGTCACCCAACAAGATCAATTCCCTCTACACAACAAGAATCCCATAGGAACCTGCTGGGTGCCTTTATTGCCCCCTTTCGCTTTCCACAAAGGATTTGCAGTGCATCTGGAGTAAAAGCAGTAAAGCCTGTCTCCAGTGGCCGAACAACTGCAGCTCCCAGTGGGTTCAGTGGACACGCTGGCTTTGCAGGAGCTCTAAAACCCTAAAAGTTAGAAGGAGAAAGCCAGAAAAGTATGGGAATGCCCTAGCAGCTCCCATACATGCCCAGGCAGGCTCTGCCCAGACTCATTCTGCTCCACCTCGGGGTGACAAGAAGCCAGACCTCACCATGGAGCAGCTAAGCACCAGTCCGAGCCCTGCCCACCACACGCATCCAGCCACCTTCTGGATGATCAGGACTGTTCAGCACACCTCTCAGCCCCATGTGCATGCGCTATTCCCCCCCAGTCTCTGCCCTTTCTTGTTTTCTGCGGAACTTTATTTCCTGCATCACCCCCACATTGCCCCAGATATGACCACGCAGAAGATGGATACCCCCTTCCTGCCTGACCTTTCGGCACGCTTCTGGCCAGCAGCCTTGGCTTGGTGTCACCCTTGGCTTCTCTAATTCGTGGCTTCTGCTGACTTTGATTTTGATGCCTTGCTCTAACTGGGCCTTGTGTGTGCAGAGACCCTGGGGAAAGGTAGAGCTCAGGGAATGGCAGGAGCTGCGCTCGGATGCGCTTCCTCCTGTGTAGGGACTCTCAGCCAGAGGTAAGGAGGCATCTGACGGCGGCAGTGTTATTTCCCGCTGTAATTTATGTGCATTAGTTTCACACCTTTGTCTAACTAGTCACAACTTGGTGTGCAAACAAAATCTCAGCTTTTCCACGCCCTAGCTGAGAGCAGGTCTTGCTAAAGGAAGGCTCAGGGGTGCTTGTCCACACCAGCTGGTTTCGGCGGGCCACACTGCTCTGAAGGGAGGTCACATCACACACCCCCCCACCTTGTGTGTTTGCTGCCGTGCAGCCACACTGCTGGGAGGCAAAAGGGTGCAGGCAGGGTCCCTCTTTGCAGAGCTGTGACGCTCCTCGCTCCTCGGGCGGACATCGATCGCTGGCAGCCGCCCTTGAGCCCCTCGCAGCTGTGCTGCCACCACTCCTGTGGCTGCACTGTCTGATTTCTGCTACCTCTGTCCTTCCTTCTCTGCACCCCCCATACTTACTGCTAAATATTTATCGTGCTCTGGGGTTGCTAAGCAGCACACAGCTCCCCGCTCGGGAGAGCCGTGCCGTGAAGGCGAGACACGCAGTAGGTCAGCGTGGGCAGAACTGGGGGTGGGAGAAGATGGCATCTGCTGGGGTGGTCCTGCCACATGCTCACCTCACTCTGACTCCGGTGTCCCCTCTGTCAGCAGGCACGTGGCCACCCACCACCCCCAGTATGGCTGGGCTGGAGAATGATGCTCCTGGTTTGTCCGTCTTGGAGAGTTGTTGGCTAAATAGCCATGTCAGAGAGCGTTTGTGGAGATGAGCATCACAGCATCCATTCCCCAAGCTAAGGCCAGGTGATGGAGTGAAACATTAACAGGGGGTCTGATGTAAAGGGTCTGATCCCAGCTGTGTGCAAGGCAAGAGTGGGGAAATAGGGACATTCCTCATTGTGGCCTTTGAAAAGAGGCCATGCAAAGAGGTCCCAGGTGGAGAAATGGTGCCTTCTTTGGTGCTTGCTTTTTGAGGCAGTAGCATGAAACCTCATGAAAGATGCTAATGCTCCCAAGAAGCAGGACGTGCAGGCTAACCTGGTTCTTCCCTTCAGTTGCTCTGAGCCCTGGGAAGTTAGTGTGGAGACTGGCTGAACTCAAACCCTTCTGCGGAAATTGTCCCGTTACAATTGTCTAAAGCCACTTAGCTCCCAAACTGCACAAAATCGAATCATTGCATAGACATCAAGGTGTGCACGATTTGCTGGTTGCTCTGCCTCTGTATGGTTTTGCCCCATTGCACACCTAGAGCATGGGAAGTCTGGGACCGCCCTGTGCAGTCCACTTACAGTGGGTTGCATTTATTCTGTAAAGAGCAGGGTCTGGCTCTGCAGTCTCTTTGTGGGTGGAGAAAGTCAGAAGCAGCTGCTTGGAAATCAGTGGTCTTTCTTACTCTAGTTGGTGGCAGAGACAGATTGCCTCAAACGCAAAGTGATCTAGATAGTTGCAAAGGTCAGTTCATTTTACAAGTTTTAATTTTCTTCTCAGCTCCTTGCATTTATTTGTGTTGCAGACACTTTTCTATTAAAAACATTTCTATAACAGAAAAGCTGCAGAGAGTTTTGGTTCATCTGCACAGAAATTAATCATTACTATTTAAATAATTTTGCAAAATTCTATTTAAATGATTCTGTGAAATAGCAGTAGCCTTGTTCTTCTGTATGGATCAAGTCCATCATTCAAATTGTTGCCTATGTTTGCAAGGGACCAAATAGCAAGGTAGTTATTTACATTCAGCAAAAAATCTAGGCACAAAGTAGCACAGAATATCAACTTTGGTTTGGGGATGAAAATGTCCATTGCCTAAAATGGCAGTATCTACAGTCACTTAGCTGGTAAGAGTCATACTGTCCTTCAGAGACAGTGAAAGAGCAGTGAAGAGCAGGCCTTGCTCATCTCCTCTCTCTGCCCCTTGTTATTCCAACCCCCTGTTTTTCCAGTACTGATGCCCACCTTGACCTGGAGCAGGGGGCACCACCACCCAGGCAGTTTGCAGACATGGTAGGGGATTCCTGCACCTTTTCCCTCCTGCACTTTCCCTTCCAATATAGATACCTTTTTGTAAGGACAACTTCTATTTGGGAGCCCAGCTAAGTAATAGTTTATAAATGTCTTTTGCTGGCCTCACTGTAGCTGAGCAGAAGCAGTTAGGTAGTTGTCATGTCTTGTTCAATGTATATGTTTAGATGTGTTGTCTATATAAAAAAACAAGGTATTGATCAGGATTGGTACAGCAGGGCACTTGAAAAACATGCTTCTCCAGATTTCCTAATTAATGTTTATTAAGCACTTTGAAGATAGAAAGCATTGAATAGTGCTAGGGTTGTTCAGTCTGTTCCAGAAGGACTAGAGAATTTTAAAGGACTAAGAAAGATCTCAGTTTGGGCTTCCACTGGTGTTTTTATACTACTGAGTGGCAGATAAGCAGAGGAGTGTTTGTTGCCTTCATGCCAGCACCTGTGAGAACATGCATATCTCCATTTGTGGGGGGTCACAGAGAGCTCACAGGTGTGTGCAGAAATGAAGGATGAAACCTGCATGTGCATTCACCTTGTGGACAGAAAAGCCCAGAGAGTGTGCACAGTCCAGTTTGGGAGCAGCCTTAAATTTTTGTGCAGCATTACACAAGCTCCATTACTTTGATTTTAGTGAGACACCAGTATAATACCACTACTGCAGTAATGCATCTGCACTAGTCTGGAGGATATTCAGAGGAGGCCTCTGGGAAATGCTACTCTCTTCCCCCTTCTGATCTGCATGAAATGGGGAAAAAACAAAGTAGGAGAGTATACTGCCTTCATTATTAGCTGTTACTTATTCCCAGCCATCGCCCAGACCCAGGTATAGTACAGCAACTCACCCTGTGTCCAGCTCTGACCATAGGTATTGCCTTCATCACTGAGAATCAACCCCAGGGAAACTGAGGCTGCACCTGAAGTTCAGTGAAATGATTTCTCCTGTTACATTGGTTGTTTCAGTTCCCTGAAGCAGTCAGTGTGCCTTCTTTGATACTTCAGGGTGGCAGCCTAGACAGCTTAGTAACATGGGACTGGAACAAGACCCTTGGGTCACCCTGCCTGCCCCCGATATTGCGGGCGCTGTGGTGTTTGATCTTTTCATAAACGTATCAGTCTCCTTCTTGAAGCTGTGTAGTTTTCCCTCTCTCCCTGCTCCCTCCTGCAGCAGGCTCAGTTCAAACCATTATTCTTCTGAGAGTAAAAGAACCTTTTTTCATCTCCAGCCTAAATTTACCTATGGCTTCTTCCCATTTCTTCCTTTCAGATGCCCTTTTCCTTTTCTGGTGTTCCCTGAGACCAATCCCATCCCCTCTTTCTTTCCATTAGACTAGATTGTTCAAGCTTGTTTATTCTCTTCTATAAGAAACTGGGACAGAAATTTGAGCTGGCTACTCTGTAAATTATAGACTTGTTAGAGCAGATGGTGCCTAATGCAATAAAGTTACATGCAATCCCAGTTATCTGGGTGCTACATATATATTGACAATCCGAGGCTGTTTCTGCATTGCTTGGCAGAGCATGGTGTGCCATGAACTGAGCTCCCTGAATGTACCTTAGCTGCCTACACTGCTCTGCGGCAGAAAAAGCCTTTCTGGTGCAGGAGTGTGCCCAGCTCATCCCCAAAGGGCACTGCCAGTGCCCAGCACGCTGCCAGCCGTGGCCATGGCCATCCTCCAGACATGTTTTGGCTTTGTTCATGCCTTCATTCCGTGCATTTAATGTCTATTTAATGTCTTTTTTTTTTCTTTTTTTTTTTTTTCATTTAGTGGCTTTTTGCCAGGCTGGAAGGCCAGCAACATGAGCTCACTTTTTTACATTAGGCCCATTCATTTTTTTATCATCAAAACATATCGACGATGTATTCCGCACTGAGAACACCCAATGGATAACGTCAGCTGTAATATCCTTCCAGTCAATAAAACCTTTTAAGGATCATTATAGGGAATGCAAAGAATGGGTTTTAACGTGAGGGGTCACTGAAAGTACTTTTATCAATTATGTCAGTGAATAGCCCAGTAAAGGTGCTTCTCTTCCTTAAGATTGGTTTTGTGTAGGAGCGTAATTCTGAAGTTAGCTTAATTGAAGACCTAGTAGGAAATGTGATTGCATCACCTTAGTCTCCCAGGGACAGATCTTCCTCTGTAACATCAGAACAAAATCTCCTCAAGTCCAACAAAGTCTGTGGAATTACTCTGACTTTGCACTGCTGAAAATAAATCAAGACTAAACTCCACTTCTTAAATTTCACGTGTGGCTCAGCAATCTACTGCAATTACTTGCAATCTGAACAGGCCAAATCCTCCCTTCAGATATACCCAGAGCGACTTCAGCAGGCTGGGATAGATGCACTTCTGCAGAAAGAGATCTGCCCACCACATTTTGCAGCCTGCACGCACCAGCTCAGGGAACCTCTAAGTGCTGATGAATGGCTGCAGAGTGGCTCCGTGTGGATATTTTTTTCCCTGAGAGAAGCACTCAGCAAAGGCTAGATCTTCATTCCGTGCACAGCAAGGGGGATTTGACTGTCACAGGGGAGCACGAACCATCCCAAACCAGAAATCACCCACATGCCTGCAGGGCTTGCTTAAATATACTCCAGAAACTGGTCAGCTAAAAATGGCTTGAAAATGCTCATGTGAATAGCCGGAAAAGAACAAACCCTCCTTATGAGATGGTATCTTGGGGTTAGATCAAAGCCTATTGCGGCAACATGACTTGCAGTACTGTGAAAGAGAGTTTCCCCTTTTGCATAATGGTCCTAGCACTGTGCACTTGTACAGATCTTCTCCCCTTCTCCACACACGAAAGACAGACAGAAAAGATCTGAAGATGTTAAAAATTGTGTGCTTACTTTCTCTTGTAAATCTTATTTATCAGCTGGCCACTAGTTTTGTTTGGCTAAGAGTGAAGTACTCAAAGGTCTCTAGGGAAAGAACGGCCTTTTCTGATTCACAAAAGACACCTCTTTTTTCTTCATAAGGAGCAAAGGGGCAATGCAGGTTGAGAAAGGAGGCTTCCATCAAATGTCCCAAACTGAAAATAACCCAATATACATAGTCCTTCCAAATGGTGCAGGTAATATCATCCAGGTTACCTATAAAACTTTCTAGTTTGGAAGAGTAAGGCATAAACATCACATACTGTGATAGTAAGTAATAAACACTGGGGCAAGACAGTTTGTTTGTCTTTTAGATGCTGGACTGTCTAGCTTACCAGACTGGAGATGCGAATACAGGGAATACATGTAAAAGCCTTGCGAGGTTGAGAGTATTGAACATTGGTCCTTGACAAACATTGAGTAGTAGTGAGTGCATTGCTGAAAGTTGTCCAGATGGAGCTGCTGGGTTTTTTTATAACTGTAAAACATTTGCTTTGTACGTGGGAGGTAGTTCAGCCAGTAACCTCTTCCTACGAGTAATGAATAGTTTGTTTTCTGGACGGATAGATGGTCCACATATGGCTGTTAACTAATTTAATAGAGAAAAACCAAGATTTCAGGGAATTTTCATCATTAGGGTTTCTTCTTTGATTTCTATCTTTACATTGTCAAATAAAGAATATCCAGACTGAATTTTTCTGGTCCCTTTGAGAGAGTCAAAGGGAGAAGTCAGAATGTGACTTTCTTTCCATGACTCTGAAAACTCTTTCCAGAGAAGTGTCCTTCTTTAACAAGTCCCATATGTCTGGGCCATAGCAGCAGGCTGGCCAGCCCAGGTTAGTCATTAGGCAAGGCTCTTTGTGGGCAGCTGCACATAAATTCAATGGCTGTGTGCCAGAAAGCAACTGTTGTCAGTGCACTGAGCCCCTGTAGCAGGGGTCCTGTTCACAAACCAGTCGTAGAAAGCAAGTTTGCTTCTCCCACCAGTTGCTGTTGTGGGAACTGATTCACCTCTGATAGCTGATGGCCAGCATGAATCAAGTGGCTGTTTGCTGAACGCCCCCAGTACTGAGGTGTAAACAGCCTCCATTCACGTTCTTTATGTTCTTATAAACATTCAGGTTGTTCAGAGAGATGGTCTAGTAATTGAATAACATTACAAAATTTATTCTTCCATTCCCATCCTGTATCTGCTAAATAAGGATGTTTTTGAAGTGTGACTGTAGCCCACACATCATCTTGTCTGGGCTTCCAGCAGTGAAATCTAGCCAAGAGCTCTAAACATAGCTGCCACAGGTGCTGCTAGCATCCTAGCTCAGGAGATGGAGCTGAGTGAAAATACGCTTACCAGATATTTACCTGTTTCTTGCGTGACTTTTGTAACCCAGCAAGATGCTGCTGCAGTTGTATCTCTACTGGTATATAGGTAGCTTGGATGTTTCTGCTGCGCGCTGGGGGCACATCAGGATAGACCAATCCTATGAAGCAAATGGGTGTGTCGCATGAGACCCAATTTTATTGAAAATCATTAATTTTTATGTGTTGATAGCTAATGAAATATTCATTGGTATGGAGAAGAGCTTTGAAGTCATTGCACGTATAAGCGATACATCTTCAGCTCTCTGATTTGCCTCCTCCCTTCTGCCGCTTTGCCCCAGGGATCGGCAGGCACACACGCGACCCAGCACATGCCACCGCCAACGCAGGAGGGACACGCGATCCGCGGTGATGCTCGCCAGTACAGCAGCTCTCCGGCTGCTTATCTTTCCCCATAGCACAGCCCTGTGCTGTGACATGCAAAAGTGGGGCTGCCCACATAGCTTGGTAGCAGCTTTGCTCATGGTAGGAGCCACCTCGAGGTGAAACTGCTTTGAGAGGAGAGACGAGTTCTTTACGTGTTACTAAAAGCACCTTCATGAGAGGAACTGAAAATGCAAAAGGATTTTTGGCACAGGTGCCTCGTACATTGGCACAGGCACAGCTGTGCAAAGGCAGTACAGAGATGCCTCATAGCTCTCACGGCTGGTAAAATCTCTGTCAGTTGATACTGATACCCATACAGTGCAATCTTTTTTTTTATATATTTTTTTACAGGTGCCTTTTAAGTACGATTTACAGTTTTGTACCACTGCTCAGGAAAGAGTGGAGTTGCACTGTGGTCTTCTGAGCACTGGGCATCTCCTCCAGCAATGTGCAGAGGGAGGTCAAAGCAGCCTTTCCTCCTCTAACTGCATTTCAAAAGAAGAATGACACTATTCCCATTTTGTAAGAAACAGGATAGGTGTTTCCCTCGGAGGATAATCCAGGGCAGCAAATCCTAAGTGGAGGCAGGCGTCTCCTGGCAGTGCTGAGTCAGGTATGGGAGCCCCAGAAGGAGGTGAATTTAAGATCCCTTCATTTCTCTGCTGTCCACCCAAGGTCACCCCCTCCTAGCTTGGCTGGGTTTCTCTGGGGCCCAGCCTTCCTAGGTGCTGGCCGTGGTGCACTGGCACTCAAGAAAGACATCGCTATGGAGGTAGGCAGTAAGAAACAGGTTTGCAATGCTCAGGCTTGTCTTACGAAATCAGGTTTTATTCTAAACTCTCATCCCTTCCAAGCACAAAGCACCTTGAGGAGCAGGAGCATGCGGATTGCATTGTGTCTTTTAAACTCTGTTGCAGTTTACTCTTCTGGACAAAACTTCTATTCCCATTTCCAGGTGATCTTATTCTCCTCAAAGCTTCAATAAGCCTATAAGTAACAAGGCAAAATAAAGTCCAGATTAAATGAATAGTCTGCTCAGCTTTTGCTTGATTTTGTCTGAAAAGCCATATATAGAGATTTTCTTAAGTGTGTACAAGTGAGACACGAGGTGAAAACCTCCCCCAGTACTCTACCACAAAACTGCCATACATACTGTAGGTCTATGCCAAACTTACACCAGTAGCTAAAGCTGTCAGGGAGGGTTTTGTCAAATATACCAACTGAGTTTTGTGACTAGACATGATAAAGGGCCAAAAACTGTGTTTCCTCTAGGAAATTTTCTAAAGACGGAACATACAAATTATGTTTGAATGTGCATCATTACGTTGACCTTTACACAGGACTCTGGAGAGAACTGGTACAAGCCAATATCACAAGCCACTATGAATTTATTTGATAAATAAGAGTTATAATGTGATCAGAACCTCATGTGAAATTTAAGTGACACGTGAAATACACTATTAAATGGCTGTTTGATGCTTTCTTGATTTTAGGACTCATGCAAATTAATGCATGCATGGCGGAGAGGTCATTATGGACTCTGACGCATCATTTCAGGCGTGTACTAAGCTGTACAGAGTTGCATGTCCCTTTCATTCGCAGATGTTTGGCAAGAAGAGCGCACCAATTTGTTTGCTAAACATCAAAGCACAATGTGTAGCAAATCATACTGTAAAGCAATGCAAACCACTTGTTAGTGAACAACCTGTTTCGCCTACCATCAAGTGAGTATGTCACAGATATGAATAGTTCCCTACTCATTCCCTCACTAATTTGAAACATCCCTTTTACCAATGAAGAGCAACCCTGGAATGGAAATGAAACGCATAAATACATGGCCGTAGCACTTCATCTAAAAGGGGGCTTGGAATATTACACATAGGAAGATCATGCATAATCTAGCTTATCAGGCAGAAAATAGGATAAAAGGGTTCCCCTTGGTGTGTAAGAGGAAAACTTGCATGTTTGGATCTCAACGGTTGTCGTGGTTTAACCCCAGCCAGCAACTAAGCACCATGCAGCCACTTGCTCATTTTGCCCTCCACCCAGTGGGATGGAGGAGAGAATCAGAGAAAAAAAAAAAAGTAAAACTCATGGGTTGAGATAAGAACAGTTTAATAGGACAGAAAGGAAGAAAATAATAATGATAATCATAATAATATGACAATAATAATAAAAGAATTGGAATATACAAAACAAGTGATGCACAATGCAATTGCTCACCACCTGCCAACCGATGCCCAGTTAGTTCCAGAGCAGTGATCCCCCACCAGCCCCACTCCCCCCAGTTTATATACTAGCTGTGACGTCTATTGGTATGGAATACCCCTTTGGCCATTTTGGGTCAGCTGTCCTGGCTGTGTCCCCTCCCAAATTCTTGTGCCCCTCCAGCCTTCTTGCTGGCTGGGCATGAGAAGCTGAAAAATCCTTGACTTAGTCTAAACACCACTTAGCAACAACTGACAACATCAGCATGTTATCAACATTCTTCTCATACTGAATCCAAGACATAACACTGTACCAGCTACTAGAAAGAAAATTAACTCTATCCCAGCCGAAACCAGGACAACAGTCAATGAAATTTGAGGTAAAAAAAAAACTACTGGCACACAGAGCTAGTGGCACAAAAAGAGCTGCAGTTGAAAAATCACAACAGGCCAAAATGACTTTGTGTATCTAAATATATTGGTCAATTTTAATCACTGTGACAAGTGCATACAAGTCTGCCAAGCCAGTGATTTAAATGATGTAACTGAGTCAAGTTTGACCCCAAATCCATACCTGACATGGATTTGGAAACAATTGAGTGAAGGAGTTAAACAGAGCAGTCTCCAAGTCTGAACTTTTGTGTCTGCCAAAAATAAATAACTGCCTCAAATAGCCATTCCATTGAGACCCAAGAAAGTAGTTGCTCTGTTTTGCTAGCACTAGCCCTGAGCAGTTGATAAGGCAGAAGGCAGAACCTTGATAAAATCTCCATTCCACTGTTTGCAGGCTCTGAAAAAATACATTTCCAATGCATGCTAGTGCCAGTGGTGTAATATCACCAGCAACCTCTCCAGCAGTGTCTGCAGACAGGTCTCACCATCAGAGGAGAGTCTCTGAACCTCCCAGGTCTGTGCTGGGAGACCAGCCTGGGGAGGGGAAAGAGCAAATGACAGCTCTCAGGGAAGAGAAACTGAAGCAAAAAAAAGAGGGAGGAAAGGAAAAAGACTTCGAGGAGGACTGAGGAAGTCAGTCTTGAAATCACTTCTAGAAAAAATAAAAATGTAGATAAAAATGAAGACATTTTTTAACATGAAGAAGAAAGAGGAAGGCTAGACGGGGAAAGAAAATGGAACTAGAGAGGTGCAGAAACACATAGGAGACCAAAATAAAGAAGGGGTAAACAGGAGACAAACAGAGAGCAAGTAGAAGTGGCCAAAATGTCTTCCTTTTTTGACAATTCATAGAGCTGATCATCAGGGTTGGAACTGGGGGGAAAGAAAAAGAAAAAAAATGGAATTTTTGAAAGCAGCAGAGGAATTTAAAGGCAACCACACCATTTTTCCTGCCCAGGAAAAAATAAGAGAACTATTGCCATCAGATTCTCCATTCCTCTAGTCAGGGATGTGGCGGGGTGGATGGGTGCTTTACAATGTCACGAAAGACAGAGCCACAGGACCTTGTGTCAGATACAGACAGGCACAGCATGTTAATGGCTGAAAAATGGTTCAACAAACCCTTAGTCTCAAGAACTCTTAGTCTCCACTTCCTTTCCATTTCCATTCTCTAACTGCTGGAATCGTGGCTGATACTAACAAGCCTTAACTCTTAGCAGCTAAAGAGAGGCATAAGGTATCACAACCATAAGTATTTTCTTTGAGATGACAAGCAAAACAAATTTATCTTCCTGTAATCATTCTCCATAAATCTTTCATGAATACTTTGCTGAAATTAAATGCCATTAACCATTTTTTATTAATTGTTGTTTGTTTTGTTAAACAATGTCAAGAACTATAGCACAGACTGACGTATTACATTTATCTGGTCCTCTTTTTGCCCTCAGAAGCACCTTAAACTCAAGGCACTAATGTCTGAAATATCTGGGTGGAAAACACAGAGTTGTTTCCTCCTACTATGTTTAAAGCTTCAGCTTTAAATAAAGGTCACGCCACTTTTGAGAAGAGAAGTTGTGGGGGAAACACTTACATGATGTAACATCGTCTGTTACGGGACTTATGCTTAGGTCTCCCTTTTCAGAGTCACTTTAAAATCCCAAGTAAGATGATTTTGCCCCATGATGGGCAGATGCTTGTTAGTTTTCTGCACTTGCTGGGCATTTCCTGAATTGTCTCACAGTTAGCATTGGTGGTCCTGGACTGTGTTACCAAATGGTACCAGTGGCCACCAAACCAAATAAAAAGAGTGGTTGGTGTTGGGGGGCTGGTAGATCACAGCAGGGCACCATGTTTCAGTCACTAACTCAGACACCTAGAACATGGACATCTGTGTCTGGGCTAGCCTTCCTTCACAGACGATGCAGAGAAACACGAATGCCTTGGGCACAAAGCATCTGTCTTATTTTGGGTATCCACTTTAAGCTGTTCTGAACTGTGTTTTAAGAGTGCCTGTTTCTTTCCATTGACTGTGAAGGTGGTCTGGGGCGGTCACCACAGACGTACATACCTACGCTGGTCATCTGAGTCCTCTCCTAGTGACCAAGCACGGTGGTTTTATGATGACTGATGAGTGAGTTGGATCCTCACTGGACATGACTGGTTGTCATCCCAGTTTGAATGACGTAGCACCTTGAGGAGAAAGGCCCAGGACTGCCCCAAGGCAGAGCCTGACCCAGCACCCCAGACTCCATTCCAGGGATGAAGGTGGGGATGGAGGGCGCTCCTTCCAGCAGCCCTCGTCTCATGCAACATGCGTGCCTGTATCTATATACAGACTAGCATGGGGAGACCAACAGCCTATCATGAGGCCATAGGAGCAGACCTCTCACCTTCCAGGTGGATCATGAGGCTGGACAAAATTAACTGCTGGTTTGGCCTGTGTTCAGAAAGGGAAAAAGAGACAGGAAAAGTTCAGTATTATGATGCACGTTACATGTCCTTGCTTTCAGTCTGTATTGACAAAGAAGATATTTATCTCTGTCCTTTCTTCTCCTCCACCTTGCCTATACATCACTGAACCTGGGATCACCCAAGGAAACCAATGAGAAAAGAAGAGAACGGAACCAGT
The DNA here is from genome assembly GCF_947461875.1 of Haliaeetus albicilla. Taxonomy (NCBI): domain Eukaryota; kingdom Metazoa; phylum Chordata; class Aves; order Accipitriformes; family Accipitridae; genus Haliaeetus; species Haliaeetus albicilla. The sequence continues at coordinate 17,671,856 of NC_091487.1, forward strand.
CGAGCTGAATATGCAATGACCTCCTCCCAAAACAGCAAAACAGTTGATAACAATGCAGTCGTATAATCCCCGAAACCCCGCCGAGGTGCAGGAGGTGGTAAACTTTCAAAGCACACACACGGAGTATGCAAGGTGGGTGAAATAAGGCAACGAAAGGAGCTCTGTGGCCAAGGACTTCATTTCAGAAATAGCACATGCATCAGTGATTCAGAAGAGAAAAGCAGGCTGCTCTTCAGGCTTGCTGCTTCTCCAAGGGAGGATAAACTCACCCAGCCGGGCTGCCCGGAGAAAAGGCCTCACAAAGGCATAAGCATTGCATGCTGCATCTCGTGAAAGCAATGTCGCGATGCCTCCCACTTCTTCCTCTGCCCCCCCCCACTTTCCAGTTTGAATTGAGTGTCCACAAAAAGCTGCTGAAGTAGGATCTTTTGAGGAGAAGGTGATCTGCCAGAGTGGGAGCAGCTTATTATAAATGGGTCTGAGGGTCAAGGGTCGGAGGTGTCACCTACATGCTTCTCCAGCCTGTGCAGTTTTATACGCTTATACTTCATTCTTATCATTCTTACTATTTTGTTATTAAAAAGGGAACAAAGGTTTCTGTTAAGCCATCAAGCAACCAAAAATTGCATGAACTTGTGACTTATCCCAGGAAATTCATCTGCAGTCTGGTGACTATGCAATTTCCATGGCTGAAGACTTTTCAGGCAAAAGAAATCAAAATGTAAGATTTTAGCAATTAGCATTGCTATTGAAAGGGAGATATTATTAAGAGGTGCTTTGTATGTTATTAGTTCATAATCAGCCTTTTTTGCATCACACTTTATTTTTTGTCTTTAAAAAAGTTCTTCCTTTGTGAAATTCTACACGTTTCTCTGTGTTTGCATCACGCTGAATCCCCAGGCAAAACCCCCCCAGAAAAGATGTTGCTTACATCTTGGTGTGAGTATTTGGGCGGGATTCTGTTGAAAGGACTAGCAGCCCTTTGAAGTCCTCCTCATTCACTGATTAGTGTTGTTTCCTGAAAGTGTCAAGTCTCCTGAACTGACCCACGGAGGACATTGTAGGTATGGCTTGGAGGACCACTTTTGGGGGTCTGGTAAGCTGGTTGTGCCCACGTTAACTCAGTCTCTGCCTCTCCTGGGCGGAGATTGCCGATTGTGCCAAATTCAGAGTAATAGCTTAGTCGTGTACTTTCCATGATGTGGATTGCATACTACTTAAAGCAAAGCTGAATCCACCCAAATTCATTTCATGTAGGATCTCAGGTTAGACTTGGTAAGTAACCCCTAGGATAAAGGCGATGAGACTAGGTGAGAAACTGGTCTTTCCCCACCTCCTGAAAACTTTCCTTCATGTCACACCACCACGTGTATGTCTCCATTACCTCTGTGCTGAAAGTAGCGATGCAGTGAAAGACAAATTTCCACGCTGGCTTCTTGTCTGGACATCAAGCTTCGATATCACTTGGTCTCTGTGTCTGTGAGCAACTCCCAGGCACCGACCCAGTCTCGCTCCGGGACATGGCTGTGCCCCGGCTGCTGCGTCCCTCGGTACTGCAACACACCGATGCTTTCAGTTTTATATAAGGATGTGCCTGAACTGCAGAAATCAGACTTTGATTTTCAACGCATTCCTGTCTGCGGTTGGTCTATCGCCAGGATGTAGGGTTTGGCCTGATGGTAGAGGAAGACAATGTTCTGCAGACCTTCCCCAAAAGAGCTCCGGGATGTTCAAATCAGCAGTTTCAGCTCAGGCCCATCTCTAGTTTTCTATTACCTATTGAACAATAAGGTGTATGTAAATATAAGTATCTTTTCAATGATAAAATGCAATGCTGCTATATACTGCTGTTGAGGAATTTATGGAGTTACTAATTTAGCTTTTTAGCCTGTCATCACTATGTAGAAGTTTAGCTTCATAAAATTATTTTTTAAAGGCTAGACTTTCTTGAGAAGTGAATGCAATTACAAAAGTGAAAGGGAATAAGTAACCCTTTGCCCAAGAGTACGATCATTCCCTGCCATATTCATTTTGTGTACTTGCACAAGACACAGAGATATGTTCTTAGATCCAAAGTGGGATAAAAATGACAGAATTTACACTTTGAGTCTAGTATCCCAAATGTTGATTGCCTAAAGCACTTAGCCCCTAAATACTATAATAAAAATATTGCAAGTATATTTCTAGAATATTTTTTAAGCTATAACATTTATTTTGGTGTAGTTACCTATGTTTGCCTTTCTTTTTTTACTCCAGTTGTTTCTGCCTAAGTGTGGCAGAGTTTGAGACTGGTTGCATGTTTAGCTGAGAGTATACAGTACGAATGCAGATGAGTTTAGCATGATACTGGCTCAGGATTAGCACTTTCTCCTGAAGGTTGTTGATTTTATTTATTTCCTAATACAGCTTTAAAGGCATGTTCTGTAGGGCCAAAATCATAAAAGGGATCTGTAGCTCATTATGTCCATCAAAATGTGTCTATTTTTGCAAGAAAAAGTCTACAGAGATGGTCACTGAATGCTGTCTGATTTTCAGTGATGTCAATGGTAAAGTGTCCTCACTAGAGAAAACCCTGGTGCATGACATAGCCCACAAGCAAACCCACCCCAGACCCCCTGAGGTCTTCTCAGGAGAACATAAACATTAAAAACTTCATGGAGAGCAGGGAGGCAGGGCATTTCAAGAAACAGCACGAGGACTAGGATCTATTTTCAACTCTGCCACTGATCTGCTGTTTACTAGCAAGTAATTTTGCCTCTCTGTGCCTCAGTTTACCCATCTGTATAATCGAGATAAAAATACTTACCAGCTCTGTGACAGTATTTCGAGAGATATAGATGTATCTTATTTGTGTAGGCAGATATACACTACCATTACATCCAACATGCTGATGTTAAATAAATGTATTTGGGCACATCATTGCCATAGCAACTCTTAAACAAACATTCCCCACTGTGCTTTTATAATCCGTTGGCCACAGAAGAGCAGCAGCACACAGGCTGAGAGCTGCTCCTCTGCTTCTCTAGCTCTCAGCACTTACTTACACAGCTGCATGGCAGGGAAAGATGGGAAATCTTGTATGGGGTAGTTTTGCCTTGAGATTCCTGACTAAGTACGGTTGACTACATCGCACCAAAATTTAAGGTGATCTTCAGAAAGGCACTTGGAAAAGTATACTGGAAGCAGATGTAAGTCTTCAGAAAAGAGAGGCTAGAAAGGCAGTGTCACTGAGGAATGGTGTTCGAAGTTTGCTGATGTGGTTTAAGGTTGCATTTAACACTCTTCAGACTACTTGCAAAGCTTTTCTAAAAGAGGCTTTTGTGCTTCCTTATAGTACTATACTTAAATACAAAGGGAAAGGAGTAGGCTTGATGGATAAGGGCTTCACTAAGCCGTGACCCTGGATCTGGGCAACTGGCAATCCAAAATGCAGCTTTACAAGCATTTTGAGTTTGTTTTTAGCCACCAAAATATCAGGCGTAGAAAGGTCCTGCATAGCTCTGTTCACAAAATAGCCAGATCCCCAGCAGGTGCAAAGGTGGCCGATTTCTACGCAGAAGTTAAAACCGCTCTGCTCTGACCACCACCAGACAGACTCAGAAAACTGCGGTGTTCAGTCTGAGGGAGAGCATCAACTCAAAATTTCTTCTCAAGGATCACCACTAGCAGACGCAAGCAGGGAATGCACTTTAAGGGCCTGAGCTGCCAAGTGTTGAGTTTCCTCGGTCCTCAGCAGCGCCAGGAAGGTGGAGCTGAAGCCCCAGCCCTGCCGCCCTTCCTGGCCCAGACCCGACACAGCGGTGTGCCCATGAAAGCATCTCTGCCTTGGATAGATGCTGCAGAAACAGACATGGAAGGAAAGAGGAAAGTTCTACTAAGTATAAGATATAAATATATTTATATATATCTATACAGAGACCTAATTGTCCAGTCTTGCATGCCATATGGTCACAGCATGTGAAGCGAGTGTGGGCCTTCTGCTCCAACCAGGTCATGACCATAGATGCTGCCAAGCAATGGAGAATCAGGCCTATGGTAGATATGTATTTACAATACTCCCTGCACCTGTACAAACAAAAATATATTGTTTTAAACTGCAAAATAGTGTGTTTAAATCAATGCATGAATGTAAATATTCTAAGATCTGCCTTCTTGACTGTGTACCACATGTACAGATGAAAACAAATATTGTTTATAGGAAATCTGTATCAGTGGTTAAATGACTAAAGAGAAAAAAAATATCAGAATAAATGTTGTCATGTTTCTCAAACAAGCCATTAATGTATATTTAGTATTTAAGGATATTGCTCAATAAGTATGTTCCGTACCAAAAACTGTGTTGCATATACAGATTGTGCAGTACCCTATTTTAAAAAGGCACCATAATTAATTTTTATTTTAAATAAAAATGTACTTGTAAAAAGTTTCCTGTGTCCTGTCAGTTATGTAGCTGAGAACGGAGTCTACACATTGACGAGAAAGGCTGAAGGGAGGAACGGCTGCAGTGCCTCTTCAGGGACTTTTCTTACTGCCCAAATTAACCTTGCTTTGTGTGAACGCTTTCTGTTCTGGTTTTGGAGAAACTCGTGGCTGCTGCTCATGCCTGTGCCCAGCTGGGTTCTGGTTCTGTCTCACCTAACCCTGCAGTTTTAGTCCCAGATACACGCACCGCTGGTGCTTCATAAACGAAGGAGTTGTTACACTTACACACTCCTGCAGCCCCCCAAGCTCAGGAAACCCCTTCTCTTTATGCCAAAGGTGCTGCAAGTTTCCCTAACAACATACTCTAGTTTTAGAGTGATTTTTTTATCTTTCACATAATACTCTGGGCCTTTGTTTATTTTGGTGCAAGAGATAATGTGCACCATTTTATATTATAACTAACTCCCTGTGTGGACTTCACCCTCCCTTTTCCACGCAAGAACAAAAGCAAATTATGGACCAGTTCTTCAGCAGATCAACACTGACTTACACTAGCTAAACCCAGATCCTTTGGCCAGGATTTGCCCCTTACAGTTTTATGCCTTTACCAGACAGGGGTGAAGAACACAGTCTGTGTGAGGTCCTCTGAAGCCAAGGGGCCATCACAGCCTGAACCCTCCTTCACAGTGGAGCTCTTCCTTCGCCAACCACAGAAGGATGCTAAAGTAACTCCCCAGGGACCACCAGGTACCTAAGTGAGGTCAGCTGTATACCAGCCAGGGGGTGGGAGGATTTTATTTTAAATGGGAAGACATCTTGGTTGCCTTTAATTCCCAAGACAGTACTCCCTAACAGTTTTCATTGGTCCCTTGGGAATGATTTCATATCCCAGTTTAAGGAAGCCCTTAAATGAGACAGACCAACAGTAATGCAAAGTGATCAGGTGGCAGTTTAATGAATTACAGCAATAACCATTATGCCATATACTATGATATCCAGCAGACTTAACATATCAGACATGTTTTGCAAAAGAAAACTTCCACGTTAAAATCTCCTTGTGACCACTGAGAATGAAAATGCCTCTGGAAGGCACTGGCCCCTTCTTCAGGCATCGAAGCTGCTGGGTCAACATCCGTACCTCCAGCCTGCAGCAGAGGAAGAAGGACGTCACTTTGAAGAGGAGACTGCCGTGACTGGGAAGCGACCACTGGGAAACCAGTCAGCAGAAAAAGGTAGGGCACAGCCCTGGTGAAATTCAGGTGAGGTCCCTCAAGTCCTACTAACAGTAAAAATATCAGCCCAGAATTCGCAGCCATTTGGCTGAGCTCTCATCATGCTTTAGTCATGGTGAGATGGCCACAGGAATCAATGCATGAACACGTTAAAAAAAAGACCCAAATACTGGTGCTCTTCAGTGAGCAATGAGAGTATTTGGTTCAAATCTGATTGGACTAGAGCATAGCAGAAGAGCTCCAAACCTAAACCCGGGGTTATGTCTTGAGCATAGCTGAAAACATTGGTAAATAATACAAGACACCACAACTTGCCATGCTGAAGAGCCTCGTGTTGCACGGAGTGCTCTTCCTCCACTGCCCCATCACTGGGAACCAGTGTTATGACACCAAGAGAGAAATTAGATTACTGGGGTTTGATATTATTTGGAGAGGGACCAAGAGATTTGTAATGACGCGTGCAGTGGATTCTGTGATTTTGGTAGTAACTAATCATTATCAAGTGCATTTCACTGGTTTCATCTGGACACGTCCATTGCCAAGGTCTACATCATTTTAATAGATGTCTGGTACAATTAGTTTCAAATTACAGCCGTCTCCATTTCTGAAAGATGCTTTGATTTGGGCATGCTTGATTCATGCATGTGTAATCTTTGGTCCCAGAACAATCAATGTTTAAAAAAAACCACAACTGATGTTTTAGTATGTATTAGTCTTCAGCTACTAAAGTGTTAACATTCTTAATATTAATAGATTTTTCTTTTCTTTCAAAAATATCCCTTCAGAGTTGACCTTCCATTCAATAAAGATTTTATCTAAGCAATTTCCTTAAGGTTCTTTCATAACTATTATGTCTTCAACCATTTTTATAGCACAGAAACAATTGTCTAGTTTCAAGCTAACAGAGAACTTGCCCTTGAAAGTGGCCTGAGTCTAATTTATTGTTTTAGTATTCAGGAAAAAATACTGGGAATATTAATACCAAGATTCCTGGCATGTTCTGAACTTGTTTTATTTTTGGTTCTAGTTAAAACAAAAGCACTCACTGCCACATTTAAACACTTGTCCTGCTGCTCCTGTATTGCACTGTGGCACAGTTTGGTATATACATGGGCATTAGCAATTGTCCTGATTAGACTGAGCATCTGAGCAGTGCCTGTGCCATGCTGGTGTCCTCCCGGCACAGCCCGTCCTGGTGTGAGCATCCACGCAGTGCTGCGAGCCCTGGCAAGGGCTCCTTACCTAAGCAGCTAACATATAACACATGGGATGTCCTGGCAGCCACAGAGGGAGGCACCAATGCCTGGATGAAGTATGCGGCCCCTGAAGGGTATTTTCTGGGAGGAGGGAGGGATGGGGCCAGCTGCTGGGCACAGGATGCAGCACCAACACCCACTTTGTGCCCCCAGTACAGTCAGTCACTGAACAAGTTAAGGTACAGCGACAAAATGAGTGATGCTGGGGGTAGGTGGTCAAACCCCCTTTATCATATATTATAAAATACCATAAAAATATTATACCCATGAAAGAAGTATTATTACACTGACCAGAGTTTCTGATCAGCCTCTGGTGCTGCTGGGGAGGGGGCTGGACAGGACGAATGTCATGCATGGAGACCCAGCTCTGCCTCCCTTAACAACTTATAAAAGAAAACCCTACGGGCTTTAATTTCTACCTCACTGTATAAATGGCAAGGCTTTGAAGAGCTGATTTTATCATGAGTGCTGGCGAGATAGATCAAATCTTTCTGGCTTGTTGGTTTCCTCAATCTGTGAGCTCACAAAAAAACCCAGTTAACTGGTATTTATATATATCTGCCTGAAAGTACTTTATATTATATATCACTGTGGCTGAAAGAGAAAGGAAGTTCCTTTGTAAATAGCAGCTGGCTGTTTTGCTTTCCTATGCATTGATATAAATTTCATGAACTCGTTTTCGTGCAGCACAAAAAGAACTCGGAGCCAGAACGTGAATGAATTTCCCTTTACATTCGACATCACTTCCCCCTGCACACACAAACAGAAATGCTTTCAGTATTTAAGGTTTCATTTAACACAGTCGTAGTCGGAAGCAGAAAAGAAAATATAAAGAAAAGCAGCGGCATGGCAGACACATCCCAGTGAATGAGCCTGTGAGCCAGAGACAGCCTTTCCCATTTTGATTTGTAATTTGAGGATAATTCAATTAGACATTTCAAGCAATTTAAACATTCATGCATTGTCCAGCACCAAAGCATGAACTGTTCAGCAGCAAACTAGACCTGACAGCCTTAGCAAGGCCAAGTAAAAGTCCCAATGTTTAAAATGAAAAGCCCTCACCTAATTGATGCCTCCTGGAAAATGAAAAAAAAAAAAGGGGGGGGTACAAGGGGACAAAAGGGGGGTGAGAGAAGTACAAACGGCAGAATGAGGCGTATACCCTGGTTGGGGTCTTCACACCTAATTTGCAGCCATTTGCTTAACAGAATATTTGCAGGCCTGTATGTTCCTTTTAGAGAGAGATTAAAATACAATTGCACCTGATCGCCCACCTGCTCCACCTCTGTGGTGGTAGCTGAAAGGCAGGCAGGCGTTTCAGAGCACAATGGAAGGGAGCTGCAGCTGCTTATGAACGCTGGATCCCTCCTGCCCGTGCTCAATAGCACTGAGGCATGGGGAGGCATCGCCTGATGCCAAGGTCCCGTCACTGCGCCCGCGCAGCAGGAGAAAGTCCTGCCCGGACCCGTGGCCCGCTCAGAGACGGGAGGGAGAAGTCGGAGAGCAGGAAAACCCGTCACTGTGCCCATTTCACAGACGGCAAGGCATTGCACGGCCCCTTGTCCAGCGTCACGCGTGGAGCCTACAAGGGGTCAGGGGCCGAGCCCGGTGTCCGCTGCCCTGCGCTCCCCGGCTGGCCGCCAGCAGCCAGGTCCCTGCGGGGGGGAACCACGGGGTGCATGGCTCTGTGCCCACAAAACGGAGATATTGGCTGCTTGGGTGATAGCTTCGTGATGTTAGAACACTGGGTATTATAATAATAATGCAAGAATTGCAGGGGGAATTTCAAACAAGGATGTTTTAGAGCCTTGTTTGCTTCAAATGCGTTGTCCCTTGTGACCTCTGAATCCAGGGGAAGGAAAGCTATTTGTCTTTTCCCCAGCAAACTGCCCTGGAAGCAGAAGGTCACGCTAACCTATCGACCGGCTGGCTGGCAGGCAAGACTGCTTTGATGGACACAGATTTGGGCTGCTCAAAGTCATTCTTTTGGAAACAACTTTTAGAGGCAGGTGATGAAAGCATCATGAATCATCAAGTAAAACTTTTCTGGCAGGCTACATGCCTTTGGTGTCCCTTCAATGGCTCCTCAGAGAATTACTGGAGAAAAACTCACCTGCAAAATTTTCTGGAATGTATCACACCCATCCCCTCTTCATTTTAAGCATTATGCAGGACCAAGTTTGGATGATAAAACCCCAAAAAGTACATACAGCACATGTGGATGCCTGATACCGTGGTAATTTTCCTTGAGCCTTTCTATTTGAAGACCCGGTGCCCAGTGTGCTTATAACCTATTCAAGTGTGAACAGTTTGTGCTGAAATTTTCCATGCTGACTGTCTGCTGCAAGCTGGCCTTTGTATTCATCTAGGAGTTGCAGAAGAACAATTCCATTACTTCCAAGAATGATATTTTGGGAAAAGGTATTAAAACAAAACCCAACAGTAACTTCTGACTGTTTTATTGAGAATCTCTAAATCCTCAAGTCTTTGGAGAAGGGATTAGATTTGACAAGCAGATCAATGTTTTTACTGCCAGTTACAAGCCTCTGGAAACTCATGGTTTCCCTTCCTTACAGACCACTTGAACTGGACAGGTAAATCCTCTGAAAAGTCTGTCTGCGGTGAGGTTGCTCGGTGTCTGACATTCCTATTAGAATTAGGACACTGAATTTCCATCAGTTCTTGTCCAAGAATTAATCAATTCAATATCTGTGAATAAAGTCAAGGGTAGGGCTGAATAACAGCAGTTCAACTCATTTGTTTTAAAAACTCTAGTTTTGGAGGATCAAAACTATTTGCAAATTCAGTTCAAAATTAGCAGTTTTACTCCAAATATTTGCAATAATTAGAGTTAGATGCTCTCATCTTTGGATATCTTGGTAGAAACAGGCCTTAGTAGAATAGGAGAACCACTTAGCAGAAATAAACAGTCTCAACAAAGGAGAATCTTCCTGCTCACTGTGTTAGTGGGAACGAAGGATATTTTCAACGTCGCCTTGAAACATGTGATGCTGATCATACACGCAGGTAGAGACCCTCAGCGTGAGAAATCCCTCAGATGAATGACCACATGAATCTGCTCCACCCTCCTCTTTCCTGGTACCTTGGGCAGTGCTTAGACAAAGCTACAATTCAACAGCTATTCAAACATGCCTCCTGCATGTAGGCACACTGGCACACACACGCAGATATGTATAGACACATGGTGTCTGTCCAGAAGTGAGCTGCAACTATTTGCAATTTTCCATGACAATGCAACGTAAAGTCTTTCAGGGCATCTTTTGAAGCAAGCTTTTCTCCCTGCCCCGATCACTAAGGCAAAATTGTTACAATCTGATTCTGCTTTGAAAAATGACAGGGGGGAAATGGAGTGTGAGATATCTTTGGGTTCATCCTTTTTCCTAACTTTTTGAAGTACTGATGGTGCACATCTGAAGTTACTGAGGCTTTATGGGGATGGAGGAATGTACCCGAATGAAGAAAAAACAGATTCAGCAGCTGTGTTGGTTTTTTTCTCACGCCTCGTCACCTGCAGTATGAATTCAGGTCTCCAAACTGGGTTTTCAGCTGCATTTGAGCGACTCATCATTTTCAGATTATGATCTTTCTGACCCACAGCTGTATTCAAGGAGGCTGTCCAGGAAGAAAAAAAATGCAAATTTAGCAAGCAGTTCCCTAGCTGAGGCATCAGACTGTATGGTACCCACAAGGTAACCTGCCAGCTTCACTGGCCGTACTAAAAGCAGTGGAACTACTCAGTAGCAATAGGCATGGGAAAAAGCACCAGAAGTTTATTTTAGTAATTGTAATTTTGTGTAGGAATTATGTTGTTAAGATCCCACAGAAGATGGAGCCAAGCACTTTTAGAATTAAAATTTACCATTTCTGGGCCAAAAAAAATAGTCTTCTCTGAAATGCTATTTACTGTACAAACAGAAAGCTGAGCCACCATAAGCTTGAGGGATGCTCTAAATTCAACATTCCCTTTAAAAGAGTTTTAACTTACCAAGCCGAGTCTCGTGGTGAAATCCCATTTGGTATTTCTACTGTGCTGGCTGCTGTCTAAACATGGTGAGAGACATTCTCTGCCCAGCACCATGTAATCTGAACAGGCTCAACTTTTGCTGTCAGGACCTTGAGGGATATCAATAATATTGCAGTTTCATTTGTCATATGGGAGAAGAGGTTTATTCTCAACACCTATGTTTTATGAAGCCTGACTTACAAAGCCACTGAATAGCTGAGGCAGGATTCCTCTCATCTAATTTTAACCAAACTAAAAGTGTGGTGTTTAATATCTCTAAATTATCTAGAATATTGTCATCAGTGGAGAAAGATGGCACCTCCAGATGGCAACCCATCTTACCCTGAAATAAGTACCGACGCCTGGCAGGGGGACTGAATAGCCCCAGCCTGTTTGGTTGCACAGGGACAACTGCTGTAAGACAAGATGTGGCTCCCAGGGTCTGAATTTATTGATGGTGAGAGGGCAGATGCTGCTGCATGCAGGCATTTCAGCAGGGGGTTGTCATACAGTCCAATGATGTTAGACACCCATCCTAATGGGAAATAATGCAAAATAAGGATAATAATAATCAATAATCAGAGTAGGAACAGTCCATCCAAAACTGGACATATTCCTACAAACTTGTACAGAAAATCCAACCTCATTCCAAAAAACACAGTGGATTAATTAATACAAAACAAAACTTTAGAAAATTTGAAAAAAAACTCTGTGTGTGTGTGTGTGTGTGTGTGTGCGTGTGCGTGTATAAGCACACATGTATGCAATTTAGTTCGGCCTGAGTAGAAAAATGTTATTCTGAAAATAGTAATTCTTGGGCAGACAATATCTTTGAGGTCACTTGCACAATCTGGTCAGACATCCACTGAACAGGACAACTGAAAAGCCTGCGATGCATCCTCCTCACTCCTGGTAGGCAGCAGCACACCCAGCGCAGGCTTCCACAGCAGCTGTGGGGTCGCGGCTGCTCGGAGGCTTAACTTCTCTCTCTGGAGACAGAAACCTAAACTGGGACCTCACGGGGGTCTGGAGAGCATACAGGAGAGGAGCCCAGGGTCCCAGCCCAGCTTTGTGGCAAGGCCATCTCTCCAGTATTGAAGTGAACATGGAAATGCAGGTTACAAACGTATTAAAACATTAAGCTCCCCCTCCCCACAACACATTTTCTTTTTTAGGTGAAAAAAACTGAAGTGGCCATAGAACACCCCCTTCAAATCTGTATTTCCTCCTGGTTTTGAGCAGTTTCTCATATCAGGGAAAACTACTCAGATGAGTAAGTGAGGAAGCGAATGTCCTTTGAACTGACTCGCCTCTAGGGCAAGGGACTGCATCATCTGTCCAAGCTGGCTGGTCACACGCCATCGACGAGAATGACTGGAGGTGCCCGAAAAGCCAACTCATCCTTTCTGATGACTGCAGCCTGTCACCGTCGCCTGAATTCAGCACGCATTGCACAGACGTGCCCTTTCTCCAAGGGAACCGAGCAGCTGAAAGCAACATGACGGTCCATCAGCTTAGGAAAGCTTAAAAACAATCAGCACTGAGTTTGTCTGGGGGTTTTCAGGGATTTTCTGCCTTGACTTACATTTAATCAGCAGAAATAAGAAAACCAAATATTAAAAAAAGAGAATGTAAAATATACCAGCTACCAATCCACCTTTCCCAAACATTTCAAGCTCACAAGCCCTGTTTACTCCAGGAAAATACACTTTTATTACAGGAATGTACCTGGGGATGTTATTTGTAGCATGAACAGAATTTTTTTAAATAGCTGTTTCATGATTGTTTTTCAAACCTGGTAACTGCTCTCCTGTTTACACAAACAACTTGTCTATACAGGGTGAGATCTGCTTCAGAACAATTTGTCGGTCAGATTATGCATCAGTACCTCTAGAGTTTGCCTGGAAAACGATCATAATTTAAAATCTTGCTTTGACCTGTATTAATATTCAACTGTAGCTGAATTAAGACAATGACCTGTAGATAATGTGTGTGAACGAGACAGGTCATCAGCTGAGGCTGCATACCCTTGATGCTAGATTGGAGAAGGGGATCCCAACTATCAAATTCATTGCAGAAAGTATGATGCCCAGTGGATGATCCTGGCTGCTAACAATTAAGGATCTTCTGATGCTGCCAGATCTGTAGAACTGAAAAGGGGAAGCAGACATGTGTGGTTAATGTTTTTATAGGGTGGTGCACTATGTGTACTGATTTCAGTGGCTGGGATCCCATGGACTTGGCTGCTGCTGGGTTCATGTTCAGGCTTACAAGACCAGGAAGAGTGCTGTTACATTTCATGCAGAGTTCTGGGGCTTGAAGTAGGTAAGAGGATGTTTGTTGAAACCAAAGTATATAAAAGATTTGTCTGAAATTTCCTTTTGCATAACGGAACACATTTTAAAATTACAGTGGAAACTAAAACAGTTATTCCATATTACATTCTGCACATTTTATTCCATATTCAATATGCCAGGAGGCAGACTAAGGAGATGCACAAGCGATGAGATTCTTATTTGCAGGAGAGGGGGAAAAAACCCTTCAGTAATGAAGACAGAATTCACCCACATATCATATGATAGTGATAACTTAACTAATATAAATTAGACATGACATTTGGATGCTGAAGAATAACCTACATTCCACATTTGTTGTGATGATTCACAGCAATGAACTTGACCCAAAAAATGCTACATAAGTGCTCAGTGTTATTAATAATAATCATTATTCAGAGAATTCCCAGATGGATTAATTCAACTTCCTTTCTGCAACAGCTCCGGTCTCCTTTTATTCAGCATGTTCATTTTATTCCTTTCTAATTAAATGTGATTTTCCCAGCAGATGACTTTATTTTTTTATTTGACTATTTGACTCAGCAGAGCTGAGCAATAGGCATCCCATCCTGCTCGCCGACTTACTGCTCCGGCTCTGCCTCGCAGCCCCGCACGCCACGTGCAGCCATCCTCAGAGAAAGTCACAGTTCTGGAAATGCACCAAAGGGAAAAGCTGTCACATTTTGATGAGGCCCACGGTGCAGATCACGTCTTCCTCTCTGGATTGATGTCAAATTATAATCACAAGGCCAGCCTGTACATTCTTGATACAACGTTTAGGGAATCAATCTTACTGCTATGATAAATGAAACAGGCTACTAGGTCCTTGAAAACACAATCTGAAACTGTTCTGGAAAAGGAAGGTGATGGGGTTTTCCTGGTTCTTCATCTTCATGATTCAAAATAACTCAACAAAAAGACAGATTTTTAGCAAAGAGCCACATTCTGAGGCCAAATTTAAACTCCCCCATCTGCTGTTATCAATGTAACTGTACCCTGATGGGCCCCACCTGCATCCACAAGCCAGAAGGGGAGATTGCCCAGCAGCTCAGGGAGTGTCACCAGCTGTATGGAAACCGAATTTATGTAATGAGGGATGTGGCAGAAGCTTTTCCCCATGACCCCTGGCAGGCTGGGGGGACCTGTGCAAGGCTGTGGAGATGTGCTCTCCTGTACCTGCCAGGTGGCACAAGAACCCGTGGACCATGTCAGGCTCTGATGGGATGCAGGTACCCAGATGCTCATCTCCAGATACAGCACTGCAGCTCATACAAGCATTTGCTGCTGCTTTGCTGGTTGCCTACCTGGATCTTGTCTCAGGGGGCTGCGTTTTTGTTTGTTTGTTTGTTTGTTTGTTTTTTAAGGATAAATGCTTTCTGGATTTACCTTGTGCTTTAAAACTTTGGACAAAGGAAGAATCAAAGCCTCAGTTTCTCCCTGGACCATGTGGGTGAAAGAGGCAACAGGCAAATCACGCCATGCTGAGTTTGTATTAGCCTTCACAGCTCACAGAGAGTACGATTGGTCTCTCTCTTAACCAGCATCAGCAAACATAGTCCCAAAGTTGAGGTAAACTGAGGCAACTAATTTGGAGACATCAATGCAGGGCCTGCCAAGAGCATTTGCTGGAGTCAGGAGAATTGTTTTTCCAGTGCCCTGGAGAACCAGAGACAATTATTTCCATAGGCACCCATCACGTCCCTGAAGGCAAATGTGATTCCTCAGACAGAGCCCCTTCACCTCCCCAAAGGGGACATACACCCTATGTTTACTGGAAGATGGTGCTGTAGGAAAAGACAAACTGGTCAAAAAGGTCATTCGTCTGATCCCATTTCCCAGTCACTAAGTTCAAATGATGGAGGTAACAAAAGTGACACCACCCTTCAAAATTCTGTTCTCTTTTGTTTTCTCTTTTCTGTCTTTTGTTCAGTATTTTGTTTACTGGTTGATTCTGTTTTCATGAGTGAGGGTTTTTCCCCCCTTTTTTCTTTTCCTAACCTCCTGGATACTACCATGATTTATCGCATTTTTTTTTCTTCACAAAAACCAATGTAATGAAAGAAAGAACTGTCTTATGGGTAAGTTATTAATTTCTGATAAAGAAGAGTCACCCAAGAACAGAAATAATGCACAGTCTTGCTCCACTAATGATTGCATGTTGCAGTCTGTCCCTCCCATAGGATTACACAATTTCATACAAAATAGAGCAGCTGCTGTAAGCCTGCTCCTTTCATAGAAATGAGCTGAGATCTTCACCTGGTAAACAGTCACGTATCCCACTGGGGTCCAGTAACTTCAGTTTTATCAAAAGCAAAGATCTATCCCCTTTGCTCTCTTCACCAAGCTGCCAGAAAAAAACCAGTCCCATTGTGAGCCAGGATCTGCCTTATTCCCTCTCCCCATCTGTGTCAACTGTAGTTGCTCCTGCACAGCACTATGCCCTCCACCTCGAGCTCAAAGATGGCTTCCAGCCTCCCAGAGCTTTTCATTACCTTATCTCCATTATTTAGACAAATGCAGAACACTTCTCCAGACAGGTTGCAGGGCGCCAGTTTATCTGCATTATTATAATAATGAGCCTTTATCCACAGTAGCCAGCCTCTCCTTAAAAATCAATCATTGCCTGATTAATGTTCTGTAAATAGGGGGATCTCCATGCTACAGCACTAAATGTACTGTTCTCCTCTTTTGATCCCGCTCCACTGTGTTTCACTCCTTGCTTCTTGTTTTGCTCTTCTGACATCACCTGGCCACTTGCCATCTTAATGTTTATTGTTAAATAACCAGTTTGAAGAATATTCACAATCTGTTTAATGGGACCTGTGTCACACATTCAAAGGAGTTTAGCTTTAATGGATTTACCTAGCTGTTCAGGGGCAAAGGGTAGCCAAGATGTCCTGAAGCTGTGACATGTTAATGATAACTGTTATCTTTGTCTCTGTACTGCCCATGAAAGCTTGCCGTGGTCAGGATGTCCCAGGGCTAAGATGATAGAGGAAGCCCATAACATTTATTGTATGCTGGGAATTATATGAAGCTATCCCATAGCAAACCAGTCAATCGATACAGAGCTTTTTGGGTGTCATACTATTTTATATGTTCTTTTGAGGATCACTTATTTCTTTTAAACGCCAGGTTATAAAAACTGTCAGAGAAAGACAAAGATGTATATTCTCCCTATGTTCTGGCTTCCTATAATCTTACAAATTATAGGAGGGCTTCTCAAAAACATAATCCTATAAATGTAGCCATATGTGCAAATAAATAGCATTTCAAAGGCCGCCTTCTAGGGGCTCCAGCTGTGCTACTTAAGACAAGATATGCTTTTACGCTATCTAGAAGCCTTGGCAAGAAGAAGAAAAGAACAGTGTCTTTAAAAAATGTGGCCGATCACCATGTTTCACTTAAAAGAGATATGGACACTAAGATATACAAATCTAACATAGTGAAATAAGAAGGAATATGGCTTCTTTTTGAGACACAGGACAAAGGACTTAGAAGAGTCAGTCCCAATTTTCTGACTTGTCTATTGGAATAGAAGTTCCGTTCATTACAGAAGGATAATTATCTTCTTTTGGCTCCATGTGTGAATTTCCATCCAGCTACAGACTCTGCCTCATCGCAGATGGGCATATCATGAGAGAGGTCCAGTTATGCTGGGCACTGTGCATACATATAACAGAGAAATATCCTGTCTCCGAAGAACTGAAGAGATAGCAAAAGCTAGGAGAAATTGAGAAATTTTACTCCCATTTGAGTGACCTGCACAAAAAAGAAAGCTCACATGGAATAGCCCCAAAAGCCCACACTTCTTGGGATGCCCATAGCATCCAGTGAATTGGGGAGGTCTCAGCAAGAGTCCAGGAAGCTGCCTCTCTGTTCAGAGTCAAACCATGTCAGTGTGGCCCTAACCCCCCCAGTAAGCACCTTTGGTTACAGCTACATTCTGAGCCACAACAACCCATGTTCTGTCACTGTCCGTGATGGAAATTACTGCCTTCTGATGCTGCTTTTTCCTTGGCGCTTTTCCTTTTTAAAGAAATGCATTTTTCTTTCAATGGAGAAAGCAGTTCAAAGGCAGGATATCTTTCCCTAACTTTCCTAAAGAGAAAAAGGAGGTCATATATGCTGGCATTTTCTTGTAACCACTTTAAACATCTGCAGACCCTCATAGTATGCTTGTCCAAACCAGTTAGGACAGGAAGGTTTCTATTTTTCTTTCTAGCTGGGGGAGAAAGTTCATAAAACAAAAGGAACATGCCTCAGAGCAGCATTTCAAACAGAAAATTATCTACCCTGAAGATGTGAAAACCCATTTTGCTATATTTATCAGTTTCATATCAGAGAAAGGTCAAAATGTGAATTTATCCAGAAAAATCAGCAAAGCCTCTTAGGCTTCCACCTTCCCAACTGGCATGAAACTAAAACTGCATCTTATGGTTTAATGTTGGTGGGGCTTGGCTTTTTGTTGTATATGAAAATGTTCTATAGAATTTTGGGGGTATTGAGATAACACAGGACCAGAAAAATCAGATTAAAATTAGCAGTCCACAAATGTGGAATTAAAAAAACAAACAACAACAACAACAAAAACCACTAGGAAAAATGATGCAGAACCACTTCTACTCTAGAGACAGCCAAACCCACTTAGCTAATTAGTTAAGCAACTGACGTTTGGACCTGACATTTTTTCTTCATTTAGGATCTTGCATTCTTCATGCAAGAAGATCTCTCATTATTTCTTATCTAAACAAACCCAAATATACAGTCATTCTTCTGCAAACAGTTTGCTGATAAAATTTTCCTCTAAACAGTCACAATCTGAAATTTGAACAGTGTGACTTATATGACCTATTACATAAATCCTATTTTCTTTTCTCTTGGGAACCAATGACCCAGACTTTATAAACAACTTCTTTAACCCTCCTTTAACAATTAGTTTCACTCCAAAAATAAGCTTACTTTTAAGATTTTTATTTTTAAAAAACAACAGGGAGATGGGTGACAAGATGCTTTAATGCAAATCCCCGTTCTGTCACGTACTTCTCGTAAGACACAGACACGACAAAGCCAGATCCCCAGAAGACATCTGGCAGAGCAATCCAAAAGACCAAGCTTTCAAATGCCTCTTCAGCTGGGAGGGGCTTAAATTCGCAGGCTGCTGGGATCCCCCCAGTAGATCAGCTCTGTTCTGGGCACACACATGACTCCATCCATCCAAGCAGCGCTGAGAGCTAAAAAACTCATCAGGAATCACACACCAGTTGTGTATTCTGCCCCGATCTGACTGGGGCTTTACAGCCTGGGGTTAGGGCATGGACCAGAGGCAGGAGGGGTTTGTAATCAGTGCCCTGGTCTGGTTAATATTGTGCGAGGTGGGGAGAGAGGAAAGAAAAGAAAGAAATCCCTACCCAACAATGCCAGGAAAGTCCACAGACTGGAGGTAAGTGCCAGATTCAAACCTTGGTATAAATCAAATCAGCAAAGCATCTGCTCTATCTGCCAGAGAAGTGGGAAACATTGCACCTCCCCATGCCCCACCATGGTGGCTGTACTGCATGCAAGTAGAACTGAAACGAGTTAGCTGTTTAACTAAAACCGGCTAAGTGTTTAAATACTGTTTTCACAAATGCTAACTCTGCACCGAGGAAGGCACATACCGCCAGGAATCATTTAGGCACTGAAGGCCATGAGCCAGACCAGTGATGGCCACTCATTCCTGGTTTATGGGCTCCTGTGGAAAGCCTCCTTAGAAATATCAAACAGAAATTTTACTGTAGGTATATACAAGCTTGCTTGTCTTCATCAGCTTTCACAGCTTCCCAGGAAGTATTCTGTAGGCATCCAAGGGCCTGGTGTGTTGAAAAGCATTAAGTTAGAGACTGAAGACACGTCTGTGCTCTGAGTGCAGCTGTATACAGAGGTCCCTTAGCTAACACTAAGTGAATCATCATTGAAAGTAAACACCTCCATTTTCGTGACAGAGTACGAGAGGGCATGCAGGGGAGCTTACATGCCTTGACTCCATTCCCTTACAATAACTCATTCATGCTTCCGTGTTTTGTATAAGTATTCGTATCTTGCAATAGCATATCCATTATCGCTCTCTCTATCCTATATAAATAGCCACCACCAAAGCCAATGGATACTGACCCACTTTATATGACAGCAAAGAAACAAGTATCTGTCCTTCGGGATGGCCCTTCCACACCACACTGGTAGCACAGCAAGCAGGCAAGCAAAGCAAGCCCATGCCGAGCACCAGGCTTACACACCATCATCCTGTAAAGAGGGAGAAAAAAGCTGAGGAGTGGGGCAGGCCAGCAGACTGCAGCAGGGTGGCACCATCTCCATTCCTGAGACCATCGCCATGCCAGACATTAAAAGGCTCTGCTGTCTTTTCAGTACATTTCTGCTCCTTCCCTCCCCCGGGGAAGTTTCTGAGATTAAAAGCTTAGAAAGTCTTCTAGTCATGGCAGTAAAAGTGGGTGCATTTCATAGGGTCCCTTTAGCCTCTCTGTCAGGATCAGAGGAGAGGAGATCTGCTCATGTCCAGCCCTGAACTTCCCCTAGGTGAAGTGCATAGCGTCCCTGGCAAAGCTTCTGGGATGGGTAGTTAAATTGTTCCAGCACAGGCTCGCACACCTCCCGGGGCTGGCATGGAGGGGGTTTAGCAGGAAATCAGGAGCACGGCAGGGAGCGGGTCTTCTGATTCCAGAGAGCTTTTTTTTCTGTGCTTTTCCTACTCCATCATGCTCTCTAGAAAATGAATGACCAAGCTTGACCTCTAACAATTTAATTTTCTGAGTGTGTTTTGTCATTGATCAAGAAGTTGCCTATTTTGGACTTTAAGTGATTGTCTCTGAACTGTTACTTTATATATAGATGCCTGCAACTGAGGCACCCTGTGACATTTTTGCTAAGCTAATCGGTTCCTGCCACTGAAGCTTATAAACGTTACTCCTCTGCCATGCAAGGCCTGAGGTTGTTCTGCTGAGGAAAAGACGGGTAGAAATTGAATCTGAAGATAAAACGCTTTCTGCAGGATCAGAATTTGATATAAGCCTTACCCATGACTGTTTCTTACTAAAATAGCTCATCAAAACTAAGAAAATGAAAACATCCACTTTTGTAAGCAGCAACACTTTTTTCCCCAAAAAATTAATTTACTTACAAGTCTGGAGAAAAAATGCAGACTGGTTTGCCTTTATGGGCCAGATTCTGCCATCCCTCCTATGTTGAACCCACTCTATTGCCAATACAAAGTTGAATTGTCATTGCTGATAATTGTAAAAGGATAGCACTGGATTTTGGTCTGGTATTTGGAAAGTTCCCTTTTTTCAGTCTTTTGGGGTGTTTGATGACTAAATTTCAAGCCTTTGAAGGAGTGAGGAACTTTGGATTTTTAGCAGAAGTTTCCCGTAACATCAAATCCTGCCCCACGAGCAGGACCGCATGCACCACTCCTCTGGGGGAAGATGGGCTACAGCTCCCTTGCGCAGAAGCAACAATTTAATGAACCCCTCTTGCGTCACAAATAGATGTCCTACATATACCAGGGAGCTACCTCAGGGATATAAATTACCGTAAAGAGATCAGACGTGTACTGTGTCACATACACCCATCAATAGCTTGGGGTCCAGAACTTTAGTGATACAAAGCACTGAAGGGATCAGACATTGATGAAATTGAGCCATCTCTCTAGAGAAAATACAAACTATCCCAAAAGCCTGTCACACTATTGCTCATCTCTTCCTTCTTCTGCCTTTTTATTGCTAAGACCTTTCTTTCTCAATTTCCCCCTTTGTTTAAATTTAAGAACATCTCTTTGCATCTTAACAGGAGGAAATATTTCATCCCAGAAATGTTTATGGGTCACTGACAATGATGCACAATTTGTGTTTTGCTCAATAAGGACCTCCCAGCCAAACTTCGGCTCTTCCCTGTCCATTGCTTCAATTAACCTTCCATTTGGCATTTGGCTGCCTATTAATGCTAACAAAATATTGTTATGAAAACATATCAAGTTGCCCTTCTTAGGCTATAATCAGTCTTTCTGGCATGAGGTGCAGTCAGGTTCAATTTGGACTTTAAGTTCACTTCTAAATTTCAGAACATGATGCAATCTGTAAAAGTTCAGTAAGTTAAATTCTTTGTGCACCATCTGATATGTGAGCTAATCTACTTTTCCATTTAATTTTTATATGCCCTCAAAGCCAGATATCACATCCAAAAATAGTTCCATCTGAAATGTTTGTTGAGTGGGTAATTTCCCCTCTATGAGTACTGGAATCTACTAGGAATTGTCAAACAAACTTTTGATTTGGCTTTATTTGTTTCGCTTACAGGTCCATGTGGAATTTCCTCTGCTGGCCCATTGAGACCCCATAGCTACCTCAGATCTTCATCTCTTGGGCCCTTCAAATTCCTTTTGAACCTGCTCATCACTTTTTGTGCACAGGAGATCTTTACACAGAGAACACTGGGGGTAGGCAAGTTCCTTTTACATTTCTCAGAAGGCTTCACAAATATAAAACTCATTTTCATAAAACTGTTCTGAGGGAGGTCAGTCTCACCACCCTTGCAGTATGATGAAGGAACTGAGACACAGATTCTTTATCTAAAACTGGTCCCCCTCTGGGACCGAGAGGATGGAAGCCACGTCGGGTCCCAGGGCATTCCCGTGCAGGCTCATTTGGTTGCTGACAATTACTCAGGTCAATGTAATCACTGTATCTCAATGAATACCACAGACTAAACAAAGTGGTTTTTTCCTATATGCATATTATGTAGCAGATCTATACAAGTCCCAGATTTAGATTGCCTCACAAAAACATAAAACAGTTGTTTCAGTGCTTCAGGGACAACTTAAACTCATGTATGATGGAATTGAATGTAGTATCAAAGTACATACATTTGAAAATATTACTCTCTGTGATGGCAAAGGAGATAAGATATTTTGAGGACAAACAAATTTAGTTATGTAAATATTACTTCTTTTATTCCAAATGTTTTGTTCCTAAGTATTAATTTAGAGGGGATTTTAGCTTGGCTAATCCAATAAAGAGCAATGACTTGGAATAAAACCAGCAAAATTACTCCAAGTCCTCTGCTTTCTTTTGTAGCAAGCAGTCTATTCCACCATTAGCTTTTAAGCTTTCAGTCACAGCCTTTCCATCTCACCCACTGCTGACATTTCCCAAATGAACCGCCTGCATGGATAGCAGTGTTTCAGCAAACAGTCATCGTCTCCTGCCACAGGATATCCTACAGCTGTCTGATCCAGTGAACCTAATCAACCTGCTGGGGAGACCTGAATTATTACCGAAGTAAGTCTGATTGAAATTAGTGATTCCCTCCACTTAATCCCAGTGTGAGAAAATGAGACCTTGCATGTATAAATACCAAGTTATCTCAAACAAGTATGGAGCAATAACGACCTGAAATACCTGCGTTGTTCTGTCAGTACTGCATGAATTACTGGAATATTTGGTAAACCAGTTGAATGCCGATTCCAAGTTTGTTTGAGATTGTCATCCTGGGTATAGCTTTGTATATGAATGAGTCATAACAGTTACAACTTATTAGATTTCTTAGGAAAGAGCTCAAGGCTCTAGCCTCAACCATCTGCATCTCATAGGAAGAAGTCTTAAATAAGCCTTAGCAGATGTGGCCAAGATCCTCTTTGTAACTGCTGCTGATGCTGAAATAAGAGCCTCCAGGGACAAAGGCATCACAGATTCCCAGCCCTGGACATGGCACCCTGGATCAGGAATAGAATAGAATAGAGTACAGTAGAATATAATAGAATATTTCAGTTGGAAGGGACTTACAACGATCATCTAGTCCAACTGCCTGACCGCTTCAGGGCTGATCACAAGTTAAAGCCTATGTTTGCCATGGCGAAAGGAAAAGTACTGTGGAAGACAAGGAAGACTGCCGGACTTCAGAACAAGTCTGACACCACCGTATCAGTCAGGGAAGAAAACTGCTCAGCCTGTCTGAATGAATAGCTCAGGTCCGTTGGCGACATGAGACCCCACCAAAAGTACCACTTTTAGTCTAAAATTGTTCTGCTGGAGCAGTACTATTGCTGGCCACAGATGCCTTGATATATAGGTGCCCACTATCAGTAAAGCTTAGGTCCCTTCCAACATGGGATGAACAACCTGCTGTAAATGAGCTGACACCAGCACAACTAGGACATTGATTGCTGTTGCAGACAGGCAAGCCTGCAGTTCTCCCCAGGATAGGAGAGCATGGTCCCAGCCAGTGTCCTGATAGCTACAGGGATGCTGCTCTTTACAAGAGTCAAGTCCTCTGAAAGTACTGCATACGTTCAGCAGGTGCTTTTTTAAAAAAAATAATCATAAAGACCTTGCTTTTTCACCATGGGTTCATTCTCAGAGAATACTCCTCCTTATGGTTTCTAGCCCCCATAGGCCAGATGGTGAAACTCTGCTCCTGAGAGGGTTTCCTGAACCATGAAACCAGTGGAGGACCATACTCCAGTCACCCTATTTGCTCCAAGCAGTGCCTTATATCACAAGAGACTGTAATGAAGTCATTAGGCCTACTGGAGGAGCAAAGAGCTATTTAAAGTAGATCTAGCACCAGAACTGGACTGAAGTGGAATTTTCCATTTTATTCATATGAAAGATTAGGCTGCATCTGCGCCACGCTGCTGCAGAATTAGCCGTGGATCCAATTATGACTCTTTTCCCTTCAGCCTTGTAAAGATCCCTATCTGAATTCGCAGCCAGCAGTAAAGCAGTCAATGTTTATCTAAAATGATTATAATGCTTCCCTCTCCCTTGTGCTCCTTGTCAGTTTGTCCTTAGATTGCAAGAAAATATATTGTTTATCCACCCTGGAAGCATTTCCCAGACATCTAGGGAAGAACTTCACGTGTAGCAGGTGCTGCTTTTAATGACCAAGGCTTTTAACTTTCATAACTATAGTGTCACTACCAGAAGTGCTATTTGCTGCATGCTGTGGTTTAAGGGTAAAAAAAACAAAAAAAAAAAAAACAAAAACCCACAACAACAAAAAACCGCTAACAAGTGTGTCAGCTCAGCACACGGCCTCTCCCTTTCCTGGGCTATCACAGAGTATAAGCCCTCTGAAGGTTACTTCTCTGCCTGTTTCAAATATTGACCTTGATGTCCTGTCCCTTACAATATTCTTTAAAATCCATCATCTGCAAACAAAGTTTAAGTCAGAAAACCTAATTAGTAACAGAGACAATGAATAACAAGCTTAAGGGGAGGGAGGAGAGAACCTCTTGCAGGTGGCCAGCTCTTAGCTGAATAATTCTCCGTGCAATGGTCATGCTTCAAAAATTTAATTCTCTGTAATTTCATTTAGGATGGGGAAAACAAAACAAAATGAGCAAAGTGATATAGGATTTCATTTATATTCTGACAGGTACATTCATCTAAAGTTTACCTATAATAGCTGCAGTTACTGTACCTTTCTTCCAAAGCATTTAATGGTGTGAAACAAATGGCAATAAAAAAATCATACAGGACCTACTTGGCATTGCTATTTGCTATTTTTATACCAAAAGAAGAATTCTCCCTACTGTCAGGCTGATTGTATTAATCTGAGATTCCTACAGTCCTTCAGACTTGATTGCTTTTTGATTCTTGCTTAGTAGAAGTGGTGATAAAGAAGCTGAAATTGTAATTCCTATTTAGAAGGCAAAGGGGAGGCCACTTCAGTTCTGTGGTGAGTGGCACATTTTGTTGCTTTAATTAAAAAGTTGTTCTGAGAAGCTTAACTGCTTCTGCAGTATTCAGAGGATATTCAGAGGACAAAAAGGATGGTATTTACAGAGACACTTTGGGGATCACCCTTGCAATTTTTCTGAGGTATGTTGATGCTCTTGTTTAAGCATACTAAGAGAAGCAGAGAAGTAGTCATCGAATTTGAAATATTCTTTTTATCTTAAAAAAAATAAATCAGTCCTCTCGTTGATGGAAATATATTTTCCTTTATGTAGTTCTTAAAGTGCTATCCATCTCTATTAAGGCTCCTAAAGGAAGATTTTCAGCAACAGGACACCCTCTAAAACCAAAAAAAGACTTAAGTATCAAGCAGTAATTGAAGGCCTTTAGCCCAGAACTGCAGTGATTTTCAAGAGCCTGCTCCCTTTGAGATGAATGCCCAGAAACCTCTAAGGGTCAAGGTTTTTATTCCTTGAGAGTAAGCCAAAAGTGAGCATCACTGTACAACCATGAGCTACCATTCTTTTCTGGAGACAGCAATGGCTGACGGATTCATTAGTGTATTATGCAATCCTCTGAGCTAGCCAGACTCCCTCAAGACTCAATTTTCACTTTTAAAAAATCAATACACTTCACTGGTACTTTCAGCTTTTCATATAGCAACAGCATTGAGAATTAATATTTTACTGAGATTAATAACAGTGGACTAAGGAGGGCATGTAATTGGGTCCATTTCAGGATCATGTGAGAGCTCAGGTGAGATGCTGTTGGCTTAGAGATTCTAAGTTAAATCACATCTGGGTTTTTTATTTGATAGTGCCAGGATCCTTCATGTTGTCTGTAACTGTAAGATCAACTGTTCCTTTTGCACTGGAATCATGACAAAGGCCTCTGCTGGTTTTAGATCTAAGCTCAACCCAAACTACACAGATGTATTTGATGTGCCTGCTATGTTTTCCTCTGCTCTGGGTAGCAGCAGAAATACCTCTCTCATGTCAGACAGTAAAATTAGCTGCAAGGGATGTAAACATCCCAACATCCAAGGTTAATTTCCTGATCTCTGAAACTATCCTTTACCAGAAAAGTGAATTGCAAGTTAAGCTTGTTCTCACCAAATCTTTTGCTACAGGTCAGAGTTGTCCAAATCTACAGTTTTCACATGTCAAGACACTGAACAGGGAAGGAAAAAAGCTCAGTCCCACTCAGTTCTTCCAGTGGGACCCTCAAGTCCATGTCCTTAAACAAAAAGGGCAGTAAAAAGTCAGAATCTGTCCTCCTGTCTGCAGATGGCACCTGAGAAGAGGGTACAGCTGGCGCAACTTCATTTACTCAAACTACCTAACAAGGGAGGTAATTGCTTTGTAAAAGCTATGCCATTAGGGCTAGCAAAAATCAACATGCAGCATATGCAGTCCTTCCCTGAACAAAGCAGCTGATGCCTTCCAAAGGAGGACTTCAAATTTGAAAGCTTGCTGCATCCTTGTTTCTGAACAGGGGCCCAGCTCTCGAACAATCCACCCAGCACCTTCAGGAGGGACCCAGATTCCCCTATTCTGTCAGGCACGTTTGCTCCCTAGCGCCCAGCAATGCCTCCAGCTCTCCCCTCTACCTTTGCAGGGACATTGGTGGTAACTAACGCTCAGTAAATGGGACAGCTTGGGGTCCTCCCGTGAGGGCTCTGAGCATCGACTGCTACAGAGGGAGCAAGGTTCAGGCTGCCTAGAAGTACAATAGAGGCTGTGCCTAAGATGTACCTTGGTCTCAGGCCCCGTAGTCAGCTTGGGCACAACTCACACAGGTGCTACTGCTCCATCCTGCTCGTGATACGCTGCCTCCGAGGCCATGCCCCTTGGCCGTGGTGAGGATAGCGAGTGAATGCCTGTGATGGGAGGCAATGCCTTTCCAGTTATGAACCGAGATCTAGCTTGAAGGGTTTCCCAGCATCTTCAGATGCTAGTTGACCTAGGAGAAGCTGACCCTGTGCTGATTACATTATCTATGTTGCTTATCTCTAGTTTTGCTTTGGAACTTGTAACACCTCAACTGAACCCTAGTATGTGTGTGCTTTTAAATACCCCAGCTGCTATCGCTTCCCTGAAAACTAACCTCTGGCTAAAATTTAAGATCCGTGTTCCTCAGTAAAACACCAGCTGGAAAAGTTGGTCAGGGAAGCCTCAGACTGGCAGAGGTCTACCTGCGCATCCCAAAGCATGTAAGTGTGGCCTCTCCCACTCACACCTGGAACAAGGGAGGAACAGCTAGCTCTTCCTTGGGTCTTCAGGTCTCCGCAGGCCACGCTCTGTGCATTCACGAAGAGGTAAGGGAGACCAAAGTCTCACCAAACCCCCTCTTGCTTTGCTGAGTGGTGAGGGAGTAGCATTATGTCACACTTTGGGCTCGTCCATCAATGGAGGCCATAAGGGGGACCGGTTATTTGCCCCCCTCTCCTTTACACATCCTAATTAGCACACACTCACTATGAAGCCCAGGAAAGATGCCACAGTACATAGGAAAACACTCTGGAGCTGGGACCAAGCAGAGCCTTGAAATGCTGCTGTGGATTTGACTTCCTAGCCATGTCATTCTGCTCCGTTTTGTGACACTTGAGGCAAAATTATTAAATTCCCTACTTCTAATAACCTCATTTGAAGCAAAGCATCTTCAGCAGCCCTAATGTTTGGTCTCAGCCTCACAGCTGGGGAAAACTAGCAGCTGTTTTGCGATTCAAAAGGAACAGAACAATAACCCACTGAGGCTACTTCTCCTGTATGTGGATGGGTGAGTCAGATGAATAATTGGACAATGCAGATCGGTTAAGCCTAATTCAGTTAATAGAATTAATTTGCAAATTAGTACACATTAGGTGAATCAGCTGCAATTCATTTTGACAGAAATGTTAAAAAATATAAAAGTAGTTACAATGAAACATAGATAAATATTGCAGCTGAAAATGTTCCAAAGAAGGCAGTTGCTATGTGTAAGTTTTTGTCTGTAAGGGCTGGGGATGCATACGTTTGAGTTTCATAAAATCAGCAGGAAGCATATTTTCTTCCTGGCTGGTACAGCTTTTATCACCCTGACAACTCTCAGTGGATGTTAAATAATCATTAGAGTCGGGCTGAGAAAGTTCTGATTGGGATCCAGGCATAGATGGTGTTGGGGATGATATGGGGTCTGGTACGAGGAAAAGGAAAGAAATGGTTTTAAATTTGAAAGCTGGCCTAAGAAAATCAGTTTGTTAAATAATCTGGCCCTCTCACACTCTTCCTAGGAAAGCCTGGAAACATGTCTGGGCTACTGTTATTAAGTGACACACACTTAGATCAGATGAGCATCTGATATTTGAGACAGCTTGGTGTCTTCATGGTGGTGATCACTGGGAGGAAAATGCCAGTAGTATTATTTTATATGTTACTGAAAGGCTGAAAAATGCTTTGGTCAGGTACGGTTAATAGGATCTCCCGAGCAAAAGTAGAGCTGCAGCTACTGGAGCAGTAAGATGATTTAGGAAGATGCTGAGCTCTGAGGTGTGATCAAAGCAAATTGAAGAACCAAGATGAACACAGGAGAACAAATGTGCAATCCCCCCTGTGACAAAGAAGAAAACCTCCATTGCTGGCTTGATTGTGCAATGATGGCAAAACCTGGTGTTGAATAAACGTATCTGGAGGAAGATCATATCATGGCTGCATCAGTTTAGCAGTTTAATCTGACACCTCCCTGGACTTGACTAGTACCAGAAACATATTGCTGTGGTGCTCGGTTGCTTCACAGTATCAATCCTTGTTCCTTCTGAGCTATAAATACAGGGTTTGATCCTTAACAGGTATGAATTGTGCCTTTCTGTAGATTTCAGTACCTGTCTGGCAGTTTGTACTTGCTTTGGATCTCACTAATCAACACCATGTACACAGGATTTCCTCAGTAGTGCAAAACGGGTAACAGTTTTAATTAATTATTTATTTCTTTTAATGATGGTCCTTTGTATTCTGCTTTACTGACACTTTCCTGCATGGCAAGGATTCACAGGTTTGGAAAAGCTTTTGTAAAGAACCTCACTGCAATCAATTTGACCTCACATGAAAGCCATGAAGCTGCCAGAAAAGCTAACCTGCCTAAAGAAACTATTACCTATAAAATTTTTATTCTGTGTGTAAAACTTCACAGGCACGCTATTGTACATTTTTGAAAGGATTTAAAATAGTAAAACAGCCGTAGCAGTTACGTTGCCCAGCTGCTGAATTATACATCGAGAAAATTGACCTAGCATTACATTGTGCCTGTCAAACTTAGAGCCTCCCGGCTCACAGGCATGGCTTGTCAGGTTTGATGGGGAGCTGGTTAAACGCAATGTCAGAGGAGGTTACTTGGGGCGGTGCGCAGAAGGCTGCTCGCCAGTCGGCTGGCAGCCCTGTGCTATCTATCAAATCCAGCAAAATAGTGGAAGGTAATTCATGATGTAGACCTCCAGTGATTGAGTCATGGGTTCTGCTTTTCCATGTTAATGCTTTGGAACTATGAATGAGAAACCAGCCACCCTTCCCAAGCACCGACAGCTCTTCACAATCTCCTGCTCCTTGCCCACAAGTTACGATACACAAACCACACATGGCGATAGCTGAAAGCCCCCAGGTTCCCAGCTGCAGGATTTGGGCACCACAGCAGCTCACCAGGCTGGCCAGGCCTCATCGTCGTGTGGCCTTCTGTTATCTGACCCAAGGTGTTTCCAGTGGTGGCCCCTGACTCCCCATCAGCAAGCCCTGGGGAGGCCGATGCCAAGGGTGGATTCAGGTTCTCTGCCTGATCCCCTTGCAGTTGGAGAGGCATCAGGACACCTTCCCCTCCAATTGCTATTCTCACTGCCGTCCCTTGATGCTTAGCCTCCAGCTGAAATTGTGCTCAGCAGGGAGAGGCAGAAGCGGATGGAGTAATTTAATTCAGAGTTATAAATCAACAGACAAATGCAGAGCCCTTCCTTTCAAATTTGCATCAAGCCAAACAAACAGCATGTCGACTTTAAGCCAACTGTAATGCTGTTGCCGCCACCTGATTTTAGGCAGACTGCTAAGACAAAGACCCACATTGTTGACTAAACAGCCCTCGTGCAATCAAGATTCAGATCCTGCTGGAAGAATATAGACTTCGGCCCTGCTGAAGAGTCACATTAAGATGCAACAAGAAAAACAGTGGACGAAACCCTCCCAGAGCTGCGTGCAGCTGGGGGAAGAGCGCAGGAACCTTTGCTGCAGAGCTCTTTTCCAGGATGCACTAGCAAAGACTAAACAGCCCTGGGCTCTGGTAATCTTCATCCAGCTTGAAAGGAGGCCATGCAGGCCGAAGTTCAGAGAGATTTTCAGGCCCAGAACGTTCATCAGTCCTACAGCACATTGACTGTTGTCATCGCACAAAAAACAGAGCCACAAAACTGACTGTGTGATTTTAGGGCTTCTGACCTGCCACAGCTCTAATGAGATGTTACAGAAATGTCATGTATAAGATAAGGCACGTATGTAGATAGTAGCTGATGTGCTGCAAAAGCCTTTTGTTTGTGCAACCCTGCATGTAGCTCAGACAGCAGCTTTCTCAATAGGCAGCAGGAAAGCACTGGGAGGTGCCCAGCGTAGACGTTAACCTTGCTTTCAGGACACCGAGTTATGTAATTCGGCGGTAGGACATGCCATGGCCGGGGTGGGGTTTTAACCATCGCTTCATCCAAAGTGCACCACCTTGTTGAAAATTTCACAGTTCAGCGCACAGTAAATTGATTCTTTTACTAGGTCAGGCCTGGTAACAGGCATTGATTTAAGCAGCTTATTGCAACAGATGACTAAATGCTGTTCCTAAACAGCAGCTCTCTATGATCAGACAGAGAACAGATTCTGTTCCTGGTGACATCCCCAGAGACACAGCCATGCTGGGAGTGTGGCAGAGCAGGAAGATTGGCCTCTGTTATTTGGTAGCATTTTCAGGGAACACCAAATGTTGTTTACTTCCTAATCTTCCTACAGAATGTAAAGAATTGCTGCTCTGGGCTATTTCAGAGCGATAATGTGAGTGACTCACTTGAGTTGTCTATTGACCTCAGGCACTGTAAAGATATATTTTACAGTGCTTTTAAAAACAATTAGTGCAGATTTCTGTACTTCTGAAGATGCCTAGAATGCACTTAGAGATTTTCATGAGGTGTTAAACCACACACATCTGGCCAAGCCCCATGTTACTTGTTACATTAGTCAACACATCCCTAATCATTGGTCGTACCATCTTCCAGGCTATATTCTCTATGCTAAAGCAGCTCCTCAATTCATATTTACAGTCTTAGTTTGCTTACATATAACAGCTCTGTAAGAACCGTATTAATTATAATCAGTGAGAGATCCATACTAAACCCTATGTTCAGACACAGAAGTAGATTCTGTGACCAGCTCTTATCTCTAAACCCTGAGCTGAAACTAGATCTAAATTCCCACAAAGTCTTTAAGTGTTTAGTTATGGACCTGGATTCAGCAGGTCTGGTTTTGGCTTGTGTTTAACTTTAGTAAGTACCCACCGCTATATTTGCATTCTTTTTGTGTTTTGCCTGTCTGAATACTAGATGCTTTGAAGCAGAAATTTTGCTAGGCAGGGAAACTGCTTGTGCCATGTTGCCTACATTCATTACCTACTGAGTGAGATGCCTGATCATGGCTTCTACTTTCTACAAGCAACTTTTAAAGACAAACTTTCTCAGGCTCTCTCTTCCCTGTAAATCATCTGTCTTCATCCCCTAAGTTTCCACAATCCCCATTATACCCATCTGAGTTCACCCACCTCACACCCAAGGGCCTCATACTCCCTCCCTCTCCTTGCCTTTCAGTTGTCTTTCACATTCACCAGGTCACAGTAGATCAAAATACAAAAATCTCTCTCCCCTACATGTCCTGCTTTCAAGGGCCCAATAGCATTTCCATTCCACTAGGGTGACCCCAGACCCCACAATAAGTGAACCTGGGCCCTATTTACATGGTTACCCAGCAAAGTTGTCATCTGTATTGCAGACACGAACATGAAGAAGACACAGCCCAGGAACAGAAGGAGTCAGTCCCACTGAAAACACGGTCCACAGCTCCTTTTTGCCTGAAGGCCAAAGTTACAACTGCCTCCCACTTAGTTTTGAACTGCACCTCTGTGAGGCAGTGACAGACAGGTTCGATGAACAAAAGGCCTGGGGCGATGTGACAGGAAGGGATCACAAAATCAACAAAATGGGGCTCAACCAGGATCACCACCAGCATTTTGCATGTAAGCAAGGAAATGCCTACAGGGCACCATTATGGAGAAATCCCCAAAACCCATTTTGGGAAATCAGCATGCTGAGGGGTCTCTCTGAAGTGCCTGTACATTAATGCACACGGTATGGGGAATAAACACAATGAGTTAGAGATCTGTGTGCAGAGACTGCAAGGTTACAGTCTCATTGGGATCACAGTGATGTGGTGGGATGGTTCCCATGACTGGAGTGTTGCAACAGAGCGATACAGGCTCTTTAGCAAGGATAGGCTGAAGGAGAGGGGACTTGTCCTTTCTGTAAGAGCAGCTGGAGTGCATGGAGCTCTTCCTGGGGATGGATGAGGAGCCAACTGAGACTTTATGGGTAAGGATTAAAGAGAAGACAGGTAGGGGTGACATTGCAGTGGGTGTCAGCTATAGGCCACTTGACCAGAAAGAACAAGTGGATGAGGCCCTAAAGAGACAGATAAGAGCATCCTCACATTCACAGGTCCTGGTCCTCATGGAGGACTTCAACCACCTTGTTATCTACTGGAGGGACAACACCACAGGGCATAAACAATCCAGGAGGTTCCTGGAGTGCATCGATGACAAATTCCTCACCCAAGTGATAGAGAAGCCAATGAGAACAGGTGCTCTGCTAGACCTCATACTCACCAACAATGAAGGGCTTGTTGGGGATGTGAAGGTCAAAGGCAGCCTTGGCTGCAGTGACCATGAGATGGTGGAGTTCTGGATCCTGAGGGGAGGGAGAAGGGTAAAAAGCAAGCTCACAACCCTAGACTTCACGAGAGCAGACTTTGGCATCTTCGAAGATCTGCTCAGAAGAGTCCCATGGGATAAGGCCCTGGAGGAAAGAAGGACCCAAGAAAGATGGCTAATATTCAAGGATAAACTCTTCCAAGCTCTTCAAGAGCAATCCATCCCAATGAGTTGAAAGTCAGGCAAAAAAAATAGCCAGGAGACCTGTGTGGATAAACAAGCAGCTCCTGGCCAAACTCAAACACAAAAAGGAAGCATACAGAGGGTGGAAGCAAGGATGGCTATCCTGGGAGGAATGGAGAGACACTGTCCAATCATCCAGGGATGAAGTCAGGAAAGTTAAAGCCCAGCAAGATTTGAACCTGGCAAGGGATGTCAAAGACAACAAGAAGGGCTTCTGTAAGTACACAGGTGACAAAAGGAAGATGGGGGAAAATGTGGCCCTACTGCTTAATAAGACAGGGTACCTGGTTACAGAGGACATGGAAAAGGCTGAAGTACTGAATGCCTTCTTTGCCTTAGTCTTTACTGGCAAGACCGGCCTTCAGGAATCTGTCTGAACATCAGGAAACTTTTTTGCTTTGAGGGTGACTGAGCAGTGGCACAGGGTGCCTAGAGAGGTTGTGGAGTCTTCGACCTTCAAGATACTCAAAAGCCATCTGGACATGTTCCTGGGTAACTGGCTCTAGGTGACCCTGCTTGAGCAGGGAGGTGGGACCAGATGACCTCCAGAGGTCCCTTCCAACCTCAACCATTCTGTGATTCTGTAATGACTATTAGCTGATTATTAAGTGACAAGGGAGGGGAAAAAGGAAGGGATGGGAACATGTATAATCATTTCTGTATCACTTTGTTCTTTCTTCCCCATAGCCAGTCAAAAGCTGGGAAAAGAAAACGCTATCTCCCTCTCTTACCACTATGAAAATTTGGGAAGAAGCCCTCCCTTATCAATGCATGCAGGTCTGTGCAATCTCAATTCAGCATGACAAAAATCAATGCCTGAAACACTGAGAAATTATCATCTCGTGGATCTCTTAATAATCTTCACATCAAGACAGAAATGTTTTCCAGAAACTCAGAAACTCTGCTTAGTCAGATGCAAGTCACTCACCTCAAGCAAATACAAGCAAAACTAGTTACAATTAAATAGCTTATGATGAATCTTAGATTTTCTTTTAGATAGTCAGTCCAGTTTAAGCTTAGACTCCAATAATGTGTGAATCTGAGAAAGCCAAATCAGTTTCTCTCCACTGCAACACACAGAGGGGCATCTTTTAAGCAAGCTAGCACATGCTTTACTATCTTTCATTTGATTGGTTGGTTAGTTTGGTTCATTGGTTTGGGTTTTTTTTTTAAAAGCATAATGGCACTTTAATAGCATATCTGCAAACATTTCAATTTTTTCTTTGGTAAATGCACTGAGGAAAGATTGACCCTCCACAACAAGTGAAATGTACTCAGGCAGTTCTTTACAGGTATGCCTTTCCACTTCCATGCAATCAGAGAGGAAAAAGGTTGATTCTGAGAGTGGTAATAAAGACTAGGAATTTAATAGCATTCTAATACACAACTTAAACGTGTGTTTGTTATTCTTCCAATCAGTGCATTACAGAAATAAATACAGAAAATACAACTGTGATTGCACAGAGGTGGTAAATCATGGTGCTCTCAAGATTTTATGTAAAATCCACTGAAAATTAATTCAATAATTAATTCAGTCTCCTTAGATTCCAATAGCCTTTGGCTGAGTCCCTTAATGATATTAAAATCCATCTGTTATTAAACGTCATGTTTAATACAATAGTATGCAAATGCTGTGATTTGTAAATATCATTATGCAAAAGCTCAGGTCCAATCATGCTCCTCTTGAAGTCTGCAACATAATTTCTGTAGACATCAATAAGAATAGGTCTGGGATATCAATTTTTAATTGCACCGTGTACAAGTATTGACAGAAGAATACAATACGGTAGTCACGAAATTAAAGAGGCTTCTATGAAACCTACAAAGAAGAGCAGCACAGAATCAATGAAGTAAAAGCAGTATTTCAAAAAATAATAAATCAGACTTGGCAGTTTTGGAAAACAGTACTGAAGAAAAAGACAAATGAATTGGCACAGTTTAACAACCTAATTTCTAAGTGCACTTTATAATAACTCTCCTTACAAGCTGCTGTTTCCCCTGAAGATGATGACAAAAAGCCTCATTATAATATCACTGTTTTATAGTGACAGGTTTTATTGCCTTGCCAGCTGTGAATCTAAAAAAAAAAAAGACACCCCCCCAACTCCTATAAAGGTTCCTAAAACCCCTGTTTTCTTTTGTTATCATCAAAAAATAGCAACATAGCACTTCCATATGTTTGTGAATAACCACAATTCTATTTTTAAAAAAAATAGAAGTTAAAGAAAAGTGATTTTTGTCTTAGCTTCAAAAAATAATGTAAAGAAACATTTAAGAACAAGATATTTCAATGATCAGAGAGATATGTACAACGTGATAGATTTGAGTCCAATCCTGCAAATACGTGTTCATGAATGCAGACTTGAGAACCTGTTGATCCTGAGTAAGTGTCATTAAAGACTGGCAGGATCAGGCTCTTAGCTTCACCCATTATAAGCTTTTCCACAATCTGTCCTAGGCTAAAAAGTATAGATACAGTATATACTCTGTATACTGATTTATACAAAAGGTCTTTTACAGCTCTAACCCTGTTATTGCTAGGCTAAAAATGAACATTTGGAACAAATTACATGAATCACAAAGGATAAAATTGAGATGCAGCTTCTGACGACTGAATTTCCACTTGAGCCATTTTAAATTGGGTACACTGTAGCCATTTGCGGAGCACAGATGAGCTATTGTTCATTTGTCCTGACCCCTGTAACATCCTTAGGCTGTGATGGTTGACATTGCTCTGGATGGCTTGGAGGCGTAGCTGAAGTCCAGCAGATAAATGCTGTTGAAATAATGCAAAACATTCAGTTTCCTTCCTTTAATACATATATTAATACAGCACTGTGAACGGTACTGGTTGTTGGCCAGGGAAAGTTCTTCCACTGCCCCAGTGTCACATTTTTTTCTTCCACATCCTGCACTGTAGTGTTGCCATGAAAGGCCAATGTGCTTACAGAAAGAACTCCACAGTGAGACTAACTCCAACACTTTTAGTCTCATCACCAGAATTCTCTTGACTGGCAAGCCACACTGATCCACCTTGCTCTCTCTTACAAACAGGGCCAGCAGTTTCACCCAAGCAAGCAGGCCCACAATATCTGCTACAAAACCCAAATCTCCTGAGTTGAGAGTCCCAATCCTGATTTGTCAGGGGACTCTCAGGCCTAAGACATCAAGAAAACCACAGCTCAGGGAACAACCAATCTCAGTAAACAGGGAGAAAAGGCCCTGCCGCAGAACCTGTTAGAAGAAAGTGTTTCAGAAGGGAAAGGGAGAGCAGTACTGATTACAGGACAAGTATCTTAGCTGATGATGCTCACACTTGAGACCTTCAGTGCTGAGCCATCCAGTGCATCTGGATACACTACAATGATCTATTTTCAGAGAGTCTGGAGACCACATCTAATGATTTTATTTCCAGAATTTACAGAAATGTATAACACTAAGAATAAAAGGATAAGGTATTAGAAACAACTTACCTTTAGATTTGACTGTATCATTGGCAACCACATTGGTATGAGCTGTAGGAAGAGAGGTATATTTTGTTACTATACAAGTGACTGTAAACATGCTCCAGTTACTGTGAGACAGAGATGGGTATATCTAACCCATTTAGCTGTCTGAATGGACATAGCCTGAACAACAAATCTGAAAACGTGGTTATTTTTAAATGATGCATATGTTTTGGGGCAGGTAACTCTCAGAGGTAAAGAAGCCAGCTTCCCTTGTTTGTAGCTTGATGAATCACCAGTAGCAATTACTGATACCCTGTTTAAGGCAACGGTGAGAGTACAGAATAAAAACTTGTTAAAGGAAATCACTTCTTATTTTCCGTGTGAGGATGTTTCTGTATGTGCAGGTGAGCAATACTGCAATAAATACAGTAAACATTCTGCATGGCGAGGCCTACGTCAAGAACTGACAAATATGCAGCAGAAGTTCCTAATAATAGGCCAGATATTTAAATGGTAACCAACATTTTATAAACCACTAGCCACATCAGTGCTTCACTGCAGAATGTGACCTGTAGGCCTGGGAGCACAGGTAAAAACTCTTAACTATCCAGAACAAGACGGCAAGGAGGTCTGTGAATCTGTCACCCATGATTGGCTTGATAGGTATTTCAGTCTCCTGCTCTTCAGAGAACTTTTATTTCTGAGTAAGTATAACATGACAAGCTTACGGAAGACAGAGAGGCATTTCTAGCAAAAGTATTCATGTTCTCCAATATTAATTTAACCACCAAGGTTATTGCTCTAAAATGTTCCTCCAAATGGCATTAAAATTTGCAATTTGCCAATTATGCTACTGGCAGCTGCAAGTTAAACCTAATCACTATTGACAACATTAGATAAAGTGCTGCTTCCCTTGTGCAAGGAACGATAATTGTTTCAATTTCAATGCTGTTTTGCTGGAGAATCATATGCAGTGCTGTCAGGACTGATTACTTAGTCTACCACATGAAGAACCATATTCAAACCTCAGCATTTACAGATAGATGAATGCCAAAACAGCTGGAATGCAGCCAGATGCAGCAGACATGCGAGTTCTGTACATCCTTCCATGGGCTCTCACACTAATGAAGTGCTTAATAAGATCCAGTGACTGCAAGTCCTGATGTGTTTTTTGGAAAGCAGAGAACAGGTAAGCATACTGAGAAGCCATGCTCCATGCCCCACTGCCATCAACAAAACATCACTGAAAATTTCATCCAGCATTAATGAAGTTCCTCTGGAGCTAGCCAGTGGTGACAGGACTGGTGTCAGAAGTATGTCAAACAAGGAGGGAAGCTAGGCAGAATACTCAAGGTACCCCTCTGCATCTGAACCAATTCACTGGACATCTTTTACAGTCAGCTGAGAGAATCAAGCACTTCTCACATCCAGTTCATCTTGTCCCAAAGCAGGTATCTAAAATAGATCAAGATGAATCATGTCCAAAAATACCTGTTTATCTCCACTGACTACAAAGGGCACTCAGGGAAACTATTGATATCTACACTGTAGAGGTCTAAGGTTAGATACAGATCATTGTCCTCCATTGCCACTTCTGTCTTCAGGGTCTGGACACATTTAGGGAAACAAAACATTCTGCTGCAGGCACAAGCAAGCAAACCCTCCACTCCTACAGCTTCCAGTTAGATAAATGAGACAAGAAGACATTTTTATTGAAGTACTTGAGGTTTATAACCTAATCCCCAGCAAGTCTTTTCTTCACAAAGGAAGAATACATAAAGCTAGTTAGAAAGAACAGCTGGAAGAACAGACTGCTGTCAGATACTGTCAGGTTTTTTGAG
Organism: Haliaeetus albicilla; assembly: GCF_947461875.1. NCBI lineage: Eukaryota > Metazoa > Chordata > Aves > Accipitriformes > Accipitridae > Haliaeetus > Haliaeetus albicilla. The sequence continues at coordinate 17,710,356 of NC_091487.1, forward strand.
TTCATATTTTCAACAGAATTATGTTGATTCCAGTGCAAGTTTTGATGGAAACCAGGCTGGAGAACAGGTTGGTCACTGTGCTTTTCTGGTTCCCCAACTCTGCTGCCTACCCAGTTCTCTAGAATTCTACCCAGCAGCTGCTGGAGCTGCCTAAAACCCCTAGGTGACTGGAAAAGACATTGCAGTTTGCTGAGCTGCTCCCTTATCTGCTGTAGGCTCCTAAATTCCTCAGACATACATCTGATGGTCAGACAGAGAGCTGTGATAAGCAAGGAGCTGGTCTCCATCATCAGTGGCTGTCCTGGGATGTCTATTTTCCCAGTTCCTTTGACACAGAAGGAAAGCTGAACACTTTCATTTTAGCCCTCCTAAAGCAGAATGCTTCCCCTCAGAGGAAAATATAATGAATTAAATATATATGTGAGTATGTGTGCATCTGTGTAAATGTGTGTATATGTATCTATCTCCAACTTAAAAAGAAAAATAAATACATAACACTTGAAATGTTTTCACAGGAAAGAAACTTTGTTTTCCTTGGCAGATTGGTAAAGATAGTCTAACACCAGATCAAAAAAATATCCTCTGAGAATACATAGAATGGCTCAAAGACATGTCAATGCTATCAGTGAGAGTTCAATTTAATAGCAAAGGCCAACACAGTACCAGGAAGAGGAAACCTCACAGCACCAACACAAGGAGGAGATGAAGGAGTGCTTATCTTGGGTATAAAGCTCTTCTTTCAGTGAAGGAAAGCTGAACTGTTTACATGTTCTCTTTCTCTCTTGTTTTAGGACGTATTTTCCCCTCACTTGTCATACAGAAAATGGCCACCTAAGACAGCCATCCCATAAACCACCTGGCATCATGTGACATGCACCACCCTCGCATTGTGGTGCATTAAAAATACATGTGTGTTGAATCATGCAATGACTTCATTAACAAATGAAGTTTCTGCGGCACCTGATTCTGTAGGTGGAATAAAAGACACTGCAGTAAATATATGAATGATAAAAGGTCAGGATTTATCAGTGCTACTGTACTCAGTTCCAAGAGGAAGTCATTGGGAATTATTAATTTTGCTGAACGAATCTCCAGAAGACTGTTAAGAATGTTCTGTTTTAAAAATCTCTCTCACTACACTATGTACTTTCCTTCAGTGAAAACTAAACCTTGTTTGAAAGGCTTGTATCTAAAATAAAATTTAAAAAATGCTTTAAAACACAAGATAAAATGGTTTCATTATCAAAGGCAGGGCAATAGAAGATTGTCTAGCATAAAACAAACCACCAAAAAACTGCCCAGTCAAGTAATATTCAAAGAATTATCATCCTTGCAGACTTCTGAAGTAGGAGTAACAAAGTTCAGGTCTTCTTCAGAGCCACTGAAGAAGAGACAGTCTCAAAGCTGATCTTTTTTTAAATTACACAGATGCCACTCACTTACTGGTTCCTGTGTGAATTAGCTTTACACTTTTGGCTCTTTGAAGGACTTCAAACATACAGTCAGTCTTTCCCCAAAATCATGACACTTACTTTTCAGATCCACAATAAATTTTTTTGCAATTAGTTAGTTTTGGAAAAAAAAAAAAAAAGTAACCTCGGACTACAAATTCTATAACACCACTATGTATATATATTGTTCCTGCAGGATTTCACTTTAGGGCTAAGTAAAGCGGATTTGGTCAACCAGATTCTACTCTTCCATCTCCCACCCACTGAACATGAAAGAAAGCTTAGCACTTTTACCTCTGAATTTCACAGGTTTATAAGATTGATTTTGTAGTAACAATGTCCTTTTAACCTGATTTAGCATATTATTGATATATACTCTCAAATATAACCCCCTGAAAGCATTCATTTGAATTGTGACAGGAATTTGGCCCTAAAGGCCTCTCTTCTCACAGCTTTAAAGCCATTCTTCATCCTTGTCAAATTCTGGACATCCTGGATTGGCTGAAAGAGAAGCCCATGTCTTCCAGGGACAGCCATGATCACTTTAACATCCCATAGTGACAGAGTTTCTATAGTGAATCAAGTAATTACTGACTATAAATCTGTATTTTCACAATGAGTGTGAATACTTTCATGCCAGTTAACATGAAGACCTTTAATTTTAGCTACTTTATTTTCAATTCCTGCTTGACCATAAAAGACTGGAGTAAAACAACAGTCAGAAGTTTCCTTTAGGGCAACAGAAGAACTATATAAACCAACATATTTCAGTTAGATTCAGAGTGCATTTAAATACTTGATTTGTTGATATTTTATGTGAAAACTCCCTTCAGAATAATGCAGTGGGAAAACATGTAAAAAAGGCTAGTGAAAACGATTTATGCTTGTGAGACTACTCCAATCCTTTGGGCATCAGTTCTGAAAATGCTGATTTCCACTGATTTCCAAAAAAAAGAATTTTACATGAATGGACCATGCAGGATTTGATTCTCTAATCAAAGAATACCCTGCCACACATTGTAGGGGAAGATGGACTATCAAATAGTATTTGACTAAGACAGACACATAGGCATATAATAAGAAAACCACTGTGGCACGAAGTTTTTGTTATCAAGAATGATAGGATCAGAACAGTGAAGTGATCTGCAAAGGACCTATGATGATTAAGTTACAGAATGGCTGAAAATTCAGAGACTACCGAGAGGTTCTTAAAGTCAGTGACACCACTTGAGTCTATTAGAGGAATAAGACCATTGCAGCAACGGAAGGAGGAAGAAGATCAGAAGTTCATTTTAAAAAAAAAAAAAAAATCAGAAGAACTTGGATTTGAGATTATGGTCTGGTCTTACTTCTTACCAGAGATTTTATTTTTTGTTATAGAATCACAGAATCACAGAATGGTTTGCATTGGAAGGGACCTTAAAGATCATCTAGTTCCAACCCCCCTGCCATGGGCAGGGACACCTTCCACTAGTCCAGGTTGCTCAAAGCCCCATCCAACCTGGCCTCGAACACTTCCAGGGATGGGGCATCCACAGCTTCTCTGGGAAACCTGTTCCAGTGCCTCACCACCCTCACAGTAAAGATTTTTTTCCTAATATCTAATCTAAATCTACCATCTTTCAGTTTAAAACCATTACCCCTTGTCCTATCACTTCATTCCCTGATAAAGAGTCCCTCCCCATCTTTCCTGTAGGCCCCCTTTAAGTACTGGAAGGCCACTATAAGGTCTGCCTGGAGCCTTCTCTTCTCCAGGCTGAACAACCCCAACTCTCTCAGTCTGTCCTCACAGGGGGGAGGTGCTTCAGCCCCCTGATCATCTTCATAGCCCTCCTCTGGACTCGCTCAAGCAGGTCCATGTCTTTCTTCTGCTGGGTGCCCCAGAGCTGAACGCAGTACTCCAGGTGGGGTTTCACAAGAGCGGAGTAGAGGGGCAGAATCACTTCCCTCGACCTGCTGGTCATGCTTCTTTTGATGCAGCGCAGAATACAACTAGCTTTCCAGGCTGCGAGCGCACATTGCTGGCTCATATTCAGTTTTTCATCCACTAATACCCCCAAGCCCTTTTCCACAGGGCTGCTCTCAATCCACTCATCGCCCAGCCTGTATTTGTGCTTGGGATTGCCCTGGCCCATGTCCAGGACCTTGCACTTGGCCTTGTTGAACTTCATGAGGTTCGCACAGGCCCACGTCTCAGGCCTGCCAAGGTCCCTCTGGATGGCATCCCTTCCCTCCAGCGTGTCAAATGCACCACACAGCTTGGTGTCGTCGGCAAACTCACTGAGGGTGCACTCGATCCCACTGGCCGTGTCGCCAACGAAGATGTTAAACAGCGTGGTCCCAGTACCAACCCCTGAGGAACGCCACTTGGACATCGAGCCATTGACCACAACTCTTTGAGTGTGACCGTCCAGCCAATTCCTTATCCACCGAGTGGTCCATCCATCAAAACCGTGTCTCTCCAATTTAGAGACAAAGATGTCATGCAAGACAGTGTCAAATGCTTTGCACAAGTGCAGGTAGATGATGTCCGTTGCTCTTCCCTTATCCACCAACGCTATAACCCGATCGTACAAGGCCACTAAATTTGTCAGGCATGATTTGCCCTTAATGAAGCCATGTTGGCTGTCTCCAATCACTTCCTTACTTTTCATGTTATGCTTTCCTAGGTTTTATTTCTGCATTAGCATTCAATCTCAGCTTCTTCCACTTTCTTTTTCTGGGTGGGAGGGGAAGCAGAGGACAGTATGTCTAGAAATCACAATAGCTAGGGAACATCATTAACTAAATATTCATGGTCTGGTATGCCTACCTTTACAAAGATAGTAGAGTTGCATTCCTGTAAAGCTTCCATTAAACTAATCACATGCAGGCATACCATTTCCACCATCTTGAAAAAAAAAAAAAAAAGCATAAAAACAAATTAGTGTCCAGCATAACAGTGTTGTAAGCTCAGCCAACAGTCTCTAAAAAGAATCTTCCTGTATTTGCTTGGCAATTATACTGAATCACTAGATATGCATTTATTAACCACTGACATATAAGATTAAATATTACATGAGCATATAAAGGACATTTTTCTTTATTTAGTTTCCCTTGATGCAGCAACACCTATCTGTTAAATATTTCAAAGTGCTTGATGTATTTTAATTCGTATCACACATCAAAACAAGTTGCCTTCAGCTTTGTTCTTTCAGACATCATAAATCCTTTTACATGCCTTTGCTGTGTAGTTCTCATCAATCAGTGTGTCAGAAATTGATATTTTTATTTACTGTATCTTTGAAAATTAGCATACCCACAAAAAACATCTTCCCCCCCCCCCATCAAAAGACAATTTATTGTTCTGAACTGGCAGCTAGTCCATAGTTCTTCCATTTTGTACCATGAATTATGACAGATGCAAATATCAGTTATTTGGTAGTAGACAGCATTTTATGTTTTATATTGTGTAAATTCATAGGTACAAGACAAATACCCTGAACCAGCAGTATTTACAGTGCCTGTCTCAACTATGTGTAAATTCCCCTTGATAATAATAAACTTAGCTTTTACATAGTGCTTTTCATCTTCAAAGCGCTTTACAAACACTAACTAATTAACCTCACAACAGCCCTGTGAGATGGGCAAGTATTATTATCTACATTTCACAGAGCAATAGCTGAGGCAGAGTGTTTAATAACTTGCACTAAAGCCACATAATGAGATACTTTCAGAATAAGGATTAGAACTTCCAGGTCATATTCTTGTTCTAAGGCTTGACAAGAAGCCTTTGTGTCTGACTAAACAACTGGCTAGTTAGAAGCATTATGCAAATTTCCCATTCATTCAAATGGAGCTTCATGAACTACTGTTGCCAACAGTGGCTTATCAACCACAGAGACCTCACTAGATGTCAGAGGCTAAAATATAATTTAAAGACAGCTTTAGGTGGTCCTTGCCTGTTATGGACAAGACAAGGGAATAGTAACTGGTTCAAAGACATTCAAGTGCAGCCCATGCAATTACAATTGAAAGGGCAAAGGTCCATACCTGCCTGGAGTGGAAGATGTTTCACATGGGGAAAGGGGATTTACATAAAATAATTTCCATATAGATAGCAGGTCTCCATTTAAAAAAGAAAAAAAAAAACAAAGAAAAAAGGAAAATCCCAAACCTTAGGAGCACCTGACTTAGAGGACTGGGCCACATATAAAGAATCTTTCTCTCTCAAAGCTAATATCAAGTTCTCCAGAGCCAGAGCTACTAGTTACCATCTCAGTTAAAGTTAAAAAGTTTTGACAAGTCATGACAGACCTGTCATGACTTTCTGGGAAGCAGGAAACACAACACATCTTGCTCATTAGAAACAAGCTCTCAACCCTAAGCCTGCAGGCACAGAGAATCATTAGTCAACGGGAAGCAAAGGTAGCACCTATGAAAAGGCTGCTGGAATCCCTCTGGGTTCTTATTGTACAAAGCTGCTCCAACAGCAGTGAGTGGTTGGGATAAATAAATGCTTAAAACTTATTTCCAAAAAATGGTCTGGACAATTTCTGGATGGAGTGAACATTTCCCTTTCAAACCTTATCTCTAGAGATACCTCCTTCAAGTCATTCATTACTCAAAAACGTTTCCAGAGATATTTGTGTAGCTTATTTTTGATGAGTAACCAATGGGTTATGAGTAGTCAAGTGTCAGCATTTGTGTATTTTTTCACCATCATGTGGTAAAAAATATTCAAATGGATATCCACAGAATGATCCTAAAACACTTGGTTGCTCCTGTAAGGCCGAGTCAGATGAAACAATAGGACCACTGTGAAGAGCAGGAAGATACATGAAATGAGACCTGATGCAGGGAGCCCTTAATCCAATAAGCAGTGACTCTAGCTCTTGATTCTGTTTCGGGCAGATCCTGGCTAGATCCTTTCAGGCCCACTGCAAGGTTAAATCACTACCAATTGGCCTTCCCTTTAATTTCTCAAAAGCATCAAAGCTGCTTTATGACGTTATTCATAGTCTTGATGTATTCCACTGAAACAAAGCCAAACCCTCAGAGTTTAATCTGTACTAAATCTGTACACAGCACCTGACTCACCACTTTGTTATGTGCCATTAGCTGTAGGATGCTAGGTGTCACTCGGCTCCAGAACTCCAGGGCTGTAAGGATTGCTGTAAAGCTAAATTCGTTCTGATTCTGGACTGTTGGAGCTACTGCTGTTTGTTCACAATACACCGTCCAGAGCTGAGCAAATATAAATGCATGGAAGAGGGAACACATGTGCAGAACAGATGTCTGTAGAAACAGAAAATAGAGGAAAATGTTTATTTAAGTAAGTGTATTGGGATACAGTGCAGATGCTTTCACCATCCTCTGTCTTGCACCCCACTGTGCAGTCTTGCCCCTCCCTTTCCCACATGTTTCCCTCCCATGAGAAACTAGTAAGTCAAGTACCCTTGATAACATCTTCTCCATGTTTAAAAACTGGTTTTATATTTACAGACTAAAAACTGCATTTGCAAACACACACTCCCATGCAGTCTTACTGTATGGCATTAAGGTCAGTCCCTTTATAGAGAAGGTTAGTTTTGCAGAACAGCAACTCAGGACTGTGGAAGGCCTGGAGGCTCTGGCATGTATGACTGCATTTCAAAAATGCTGCTGCAGTAAATCATTCAGATTCTGATCATGTGAAAGGAACGCTATCATACCAAATACACCATCTTACATCTGTTCTGTTAATCTGTCATCCATTTCTAGCTTGCTGGGACAGAACTTCTCACAGTCAAGGAAAGTAAGTTTTAAAAAGCTAACAGAGAATTCATTTTGCATACTCAAGCATGGCTCTTTGCTTATATGTGTTATATATCACAGTGTCTGAGCCTCCAGGAGTGCTGGACATTAACTACTTCATTACAAGAAAGATGCTTCTGGTAGAGATGTTTTCTCAGCTTGCAAGTGCAACAGTGATTCATGCTCTGTGGTAGTATGACTGCACCAAACATTGCAATGGTTGCTTGGTAACTGGAAAGAGGTATTTGAAAGAGAAAAAAAAGGCCAAAGAAATGAATGGGAAGCACCAGTGTCTTGGCTGGGTGAGGGGAAAGAAAGGGGGATTTTACGTATGAGATAAATGTGTGATCATTCTGCTTCTGTTGCTAATAAAAACCTGATTGGTGTCAACGAGTGCTGCTATATCTGTGTTAAACTACTGTCACAAATGGCTTACGATTTGCAATAACTCTTCTTGTCCAGAGCAGCTTGAGAAAAAAAGTTGTGCTTGAACCATCACTGTTTGTAATTAACTTTTGATCATAACATTATTTATAGGTTATCCAATTCTACTATACAACTATAATAAATAACTGAGAGATTTGCTACAGAGATGGTCATTGCTAAAGCTTCAATTTGGAATTCAGTTTCTCCTTCCTCACTCCTGTGCTGAGATATTTTGAAATAGTTGAATCTCAAACTTAATTGTAGTGATTTCATCACCAGTTTTCTATGCATGAAGAGGCAGCTATGCAAGAAAAACTACAGAGATTTCTTTCCCTAGATGCAAGGTTTTAATAAGGTTTTACCCCTCCTTTCTTCTTATGAAGAAATAAATACCTGTTTGCAATAATAAGGCCAATATATAACACATTCTCCACTTAAAACACAGAACCCTTACCTTTGATTGCTCTGGAAACCCAATCAGAATAACAATAAGGTGGTCAGCAATTTGTGAACCTGCATCCAGTGGAATAGGCATGCAAGATGATGGAGAATTTGGACAGACAACATTGTGTGTCAGAGACCCCAGGAGTAGCCAGGACAGCAAACGAATGTGTGAGACACATTCTATGAACTCTTTGGGCCTGTCAAGAAAAAGCAGATTTTACAATGATGCTAAGTTTTCTGGTTTTCCCCAAAATACGGAGTCTCCTTATGCACACTAGGCAGATGCAGTCTCAGTGTGCTGGAGGCACAGATCATTGGTACAGCTTATGGGAAGACGAGAACCACACAGAACTTAGTGGACTTGACGTACCATCAACAAGTCCAACGGAACATATTTGGTGGGTCTAAGAAACCATGTCTATAAAAGGCTGAAACATTCACAGATTCACTGCTTTCATACACAGTGACTTTTTACACAGAAATCATCAGATGGGAAGGGTTGCCCAAGTGGAAATGCTCCTCTCAGCTCCCCTAGACAGCACACAGCTGACAGGGCAATGGCAGGAACTTCTTCATGCCACAGTGAGCTCCAAGGCAGGCACCATGCCTTACTTCCAGTGTTCCACTTCTCCATTGGTAAAGTAGAGTTAATTTCTCTTTTTCTTAGCCTCTCCTTGGACATTTGGACTGCATGCTTTTGAGGGCAGGGACTATGCTTTTTTGTGACAATTAAGTATTCATCTACCATCTAGTGCAATGTCTAACTGTAAAGCAATGTGCTTCTATAATCTAAAAGGGAATAGCACTTTTCTGGTGTCATCTTGTCTGCTGCCTTGCTGCTACAAAGTTCAGATCACATACTCATTTGAATTCACAGGCACAGGAAAAAAATAATTGTTTTTTGATCAATAAATCACTACTTACTAGGCCACTCTCACTACTGTTTTTAATTTCTACTTTGATGTCATTGTCAAGGACTCATAGAACCAAAGAGGTATTCCATTAATTTATTTTTTTTAATAGACTCTGATACGATGCTCTTCTTAAAGGAATTCACTACCTTCAACTCAGGACACATACTCCTTTTTTTACATGTAAGAAACTAAAGTGCGAGGAGATGATAACTCCATATTTCCATATGCTCTACATGAAAGTACATGCAGACATATCTACAGGACTGGAGCCTAAGCAGCTGAGTCCCCAGAATCCTGGGGCAGGTAGACTGGGACAAAGCTGGGACAAGAATACAGGTTTGTTGAAACACAGTCCAATGATCTACACTCAGAACACCTCATTTGTTGTCACTGTAAGACCAGGGACAGTATCTCCCTTCTTTTTGAAGGTAAACCACTGCACATTAGGATTTCTCACAGTGAAAAGGGATAAAAACCATGTCTTAAAGAACAAGATTTCTCTCATCTAACTTTAATCAGATGAAGTTAGTAGTTTTATCAACATATCAATAGGCTTACACTTGCAGTTCTTGCTCATTTGTACTCCATAATTTCAAAGGACATTTCCCATTGTATTCTCTGTAATTCCCAACATATTTTCTGTAATTCTAGGACTCATCAAGTACCTGTGTGCTTTTCACTGTCTGTATCTAGATCGAGAATCAAGTTAATTTCCAGGGCAATGTCAGTAAAGCCAATGGAGTTACCTCCACTGTCCCTTTGGCATGTACTCTAAATATTGGATTGATGAACTCCTCAGTTAAGGATCAGGGAGCTCCTGACCAATTGTTTCAATTTCCCACGGCCACCATTCCCTACTGCGGGTCTTATCTATGGAATCTGGCAATAAACACAGAATTTTGTGAAGATTTCTAACTCATTTTAGTATTCTTTTTTGTGGAAAAGCATTCTCACCCTTGCTGCATCGCAGAAGGAGGATGGTAAAGCCAAGGCAAATATCGGATCACAGCTTTGTTGTCTCTGTGGTTTCCCCGTGTGATTTCCATAGCAGCAATCTGAGCTAAACCAACTTTCAGATGTCCACCAAACGTGTCTTCATGCAGGGGCTGAGAACAAGTCTTCATGTGACTCTGCAAGGCAAAGATCTGATTTCCTACCCAAAAAGATTATTTCACTTGAACTAAGTTCTTCCAAGCAACAGCGCATACTAATTAATTTCCTTTCAATTCCTTTCTCAGGGTCTCTAACTATGTCTACAAAACTGCAGAAAAAACCTCAGAAATAGATTTTTAAAAATTCTCCAGTCCTTATATTAGTAACAGCTTTATGATGCAGATCTTTCCACAGAGGACCACATTTTCAAGAGCCCACACAAAATATGAATTGTGCAAAATGTATAGGCACCTTTTGTATCAGCAAACTCAACAGCTGATGAATACAAACTAATGGTTGCACATCCAGACAGCTTAAGTGAAGGTGAAGGAATCTAACCATTTAACAAGATACCATCTGGGCAGGAAATGCCTTCCCTGTGCAATATTCTATTTACACGTACAGAAATAAGCTGCCACTCATTCACCGGCAATAGACTATGTTGCACTATTCAGCTGCTACAAATGCCTTTAAGCCCTGGAAATAAAAGGGCTAAACCTTTTACCAAGAAACACGCCAATATTTATGCCTGGAAAGATAATTCCGTCACTACAGGAAAGACATTGCGGTGCTGAAAAGTGTCCAGAGAAGGGCAACCAAGTTGGTGAGGGGCCTGGAGCACAAGTCTTATGAGGAGCGGCTGAGGAAACTGGGGTTGTTTAGCCTGGAGAAAAGGAGGCTGAGGGGAGACCTTATTGCTCTCTACAACTACCTTAAAGGAGGTTGTAGTGAGGTGGGTACTGGTCTTTTCTGTCAGGTGGCTGGTGATAGGACAAGAGGAAGTGGCCTCAACTTGCAGCAAGGGAGATTTAGGTTGGATATTAGGAAAAATTTCTTTACTGAGAGGGTTGCAGACATTGGAATAGGCTGCCCAGGGAAGTGGTTGAGTCACCATCCCTGGAGGTATTCAAAAAGCACGTAGACAAGGCACTTCAGGACATGGTTTAGTGGGCATGGTTGATGGTTGGACTCGATGATCTTTAAGGTCTTTTCCAACCTAATTGATTCTATGATTCTATGAATTTATTATCTTGCTTTGTCAGCTCTAGGGAATGTTTCATTGGTGCTTCTTGAGATACTTCAATATTTCTAATTAAGGTAACTTTGCATTACCTTCTGTTAGTAGACTAACAGAACACATGCTGAGTGCATTTGCTTACTTAAAGCAGAGCCATATGCTTTGCACAAGAAAATCCAGGTCATCAGTTATTAAATTATTATAACAGTATAAAAATCAGTGGACCAATGATATTTTATAACAGATAAATATCTGACCCCAGCAACTTACACTCTCAGAAATCACTTACTTGAAGTCTCTTTCGAGAGAAAAATAATAATGTACCAGCACGAGTATCTAATTACTTTGTTACAGAGCCAGGTAAAAAGGATAGGCAGGTATGCAGGCAGATACATTAAACTTCTTCCAAAATGGTGGAATTTTCTACATAAAACCTTACTGAGGTTTACCAATTAAAATATCATTCCAAAGGGAAAAAAGATGATAAACTGAACAGAAACAATAAACTGGAACGTGATTATCTTGAGAATTAACATTTATACTTTTTTTATAATGCATTAGTTGCTAATATGCAGGACTGAAAATAATTAACCTCTTTCAAAGAAACTATTCTCAGACATGCAAAATAAGACATTGGAAATTAATAAACAACTTTAACTATTTCTGTTCACTGAACTTCTACAGAGAGTAGAAATTTCAAAATTTGAAAACCAAGATTAAAATTTTGCTGTTGGGATTGTTACTGGTCATATAATTCATATAGTATTCTTTGTGTTAGTTTGGTAGTCCAGATGCTGTTGATAATAAACACTCGTACTAACAAATTTTACAACTGGATAATCTTAGGACTCACTTCCTAGAAACACATCTATTAATAAAACCCAAGCAACATAAGTAAATATATTAAATGAGCTTACAAGAATTTGAATCTAGATGTTGTGAATTTTTTTAAAGTTCTGACTATTTGTAAACTTAGAAATGCTTACAAATATTTTCCCAACCATGTTGGAACCACAGAATAAGTTTATCTGGTCTGGTTAAATAAAAACTGCCTTTTCATTTTCCAAAGACAGCCAAAGCTTATTCTTTACAATACATAAAATTATGGTAGTTATTTGACTCTCCTATTACATTAGTCTTGTTTTCAGATTCCTGTATCACATGGCTAAATCAAAACAACATGAAATTTTAGAATATTTGGTTCTGATTTAGTTTTAAATGGCCAGACTACACATTTGGGAAGCTTCTTGTCTAATTTCAAAACATAAAAGTGAAGAACTGGGTAAAGTTTTAGTTCATGTCCTACCTATATCCGTGTATAAAAATTTAAAAATAAATAGCCCTACTAAGCATAAGAAATTATCATCTTATCAGACTGAAGCATTATAAGAGCATTTCTAAAAATCAGACTACAGTTCAAGGGAGAAGGGGCAGAAGGAAAAAATACAAATGGCAGAGAGCTTTCTTTCTACAGAAACATTTTACAGAGGAGAGAGGATACCTGCAAGTATTTACAAATAAATTTTCCCCATTCCTGGTTTCAGGTAAGCTCATGTTTTTCTGTGGAACTGGCAAACCAGATGTCCGTCTCCCTCATTTATGATTCATTTGCCTACTTATTCTGAAAGCAGTTCTGAACTGTAAGAGAAATAGGTGAATAACTTTAAAGGACAGAGTGGGAAGACAATCCAATTCAGCTGAAAATGATTAATTAGTCTGTGCTTTGAAGTAAATTTCTACTCCAGCACAAAAGGCTGCTTCCCTTATTAGAGTATTTTTTTAAAACTCAAAGGGATTCAAGGCATATGGCCAACAGGGTAAGAACTTAACAAAAGTGATATTTTGTCCAGTAAAACAAGGTCACTGCAAGTTTCAAGAGACATGAGCTTCAGTTTAGTTGGGATTCTTCCTCCTTTGTGGTAAGTATTATTAACTTGCAATAAGGTGTCCCCTCTGGGGCATGAGGTAGGATGGAGGGGGCAGGGGGACAGTGAGCAAGTGTGCGAGAAACTAGTAGGGTAAAAGTTCTCATCTCACTGCTTCATAAATAAACTCCAGTATCTAAATCCACTACAGGTTATCATTTACTCTGTCTTGCCTGCTACACAATGCTTGCATGAACTTGTGGCATAAGACACTCCAGCGCATTTCCAGTAGCCTTCAGCAGAGGACTGGTGCAGTAGTAGAAGGGCCCTTTCAGGGAAAGACTATACTGATTTATCAGGAAAACAGATCATCAACACCCTTTATTAGCAGATGCACTCTGCTAATAAGAAGCACAGTGGCTCTTGCGGTTAGAAACAAATGCAAGAGCTTGGTGAAAGAACTTGCCTAGAAGATCACGTGCCAAAGCCCAGGCGTGTAAGCAATGGCAATATGATTCAAACTAGCTAGAACAGGACAGCACTTTTTCCTGTATCTGTCAACTGAGCTTTAGATCACATAAAAGCAGCTTGGCAGCTACTTGACTGTGCCCAGTAATGAAATGCCCTATTTCAGTTGACGTACTTCCCCTTGGATCATCAAGTTGCTGGTGTATGAGGACTAAATCTCTACTGCCAGGTTTCAGATTGGCTGCATCTTTGACAGCATAGACTCTCTTCCATATCTGTAATGGTCCCTCTGCTGCGCTCCCACACCATTCATTTGTCTTGCCAGCTTTGCAGGAGTTAGAAGCATCAAGGCCCAGTCACACCTCTGCCTCCATTTTATGTGCTGAAGGAAATCTACCCTTGTGCAGGGTACCAGTATGTAGCTCAAAAGGCTATGCTCTAACTTTGCCTGGCATTGAGAAGTGACAGATGGTTCCACTATAAGACAGGTGTTTGCCCTCTACAAAAAGGAGGATTTTAACAACCAAAATTTCACTTCCAGCTCAATGCTCACTTAGTACTTAGCTTCAGATGATACAATAAAACTGCCTAATGGGATAGTGTTACACTAAATAGAATAAATATTGCCCCCTCCACAGCATTACAACTATTAGTGATATATTAGCTGAAATATTATATTAATTCTTTATTTAAGCTATTAACAATAGATGCTACTTTGCTAGCAATTGAAACAGCTACACTTCTATTATTTCCTGTTATACAGCAGCAAATTTAATAGATACTGGCTTCTCCCATGAAACAGAAATTCCAGATTTTGACCAGCTAGTTATTACTAGGATGTTTTCATGAAATAAATAAATAAATTCCTAAATAAAATATTTTATGCTGACAGAAGTATTTTCCTATCACTCCTGTTAGAATTTGGCATCAAACTAACATACAGAAACCAAAAAGCAGTTTGGACTACAGAGATAAGAACTACTCAGTTTTCCCCACCTCAACAGAATATAACCTGACAATGAAAACAACAGTATCCATAAGAAAAAGGACCCCCCCGCCCTTTTTTTTTTTTTAGGTCAATTACTGCATTTTAATAACCTCTGAATTTCCAATTAAATTAAGCGTCTGTTTGTGTATATGAGACGCAGGATTCATCCAGAAGAGTGTAATTACTTGTACAGGCAAGGAGTTTTATGTTTCCAAGGGTTATATTAAACATGACTACGTCTCACAGTGATTTTGGTATGACATTAGCTTATCATCAACATTTCAGAAAAACTTACCATTAGCTTATCATCATTTCAGAAAAATCAAGCCTGCATTTTTATTGTGCTCACTACATTTGAATCAGCCTCCATTTCAACACTGCATAAGCTACTTTTTACTGATCCCCCAGAAGTGTCTAATCTATAACAGTACTAACATTTTTTTAAAAAGAAAGAAAAAAACCTGTCAGTCATCCTCAAAGACTTCCAACTGTTTCTCCCAGGTAGGTTCATTACAGAAAACATTTTTTTGTTAAAAAAGCACATACACTTTAGATCAATGTATGCCCAGAACCAACCTTTAATTTGGTTAAGGTATGCATATCTGCAATGAAATCCAGCACTTCCCCAACATACTGCCTCATGCATTCCATTGCTGCTGTTCCACACTAGAACACAAAAGAAACAAGTTTAAGTACCAGGTTTTGAATATGTTCATGTTTTTGTCTTTGTTTCTTGTTCACCAGAACACAATTTGTCTGTCTCAAATTCTTTAATTTTATTTAGATTACTTTAATTAGGAATGGCTATTCTTTGATGTTTTTCTTCTCACTGTAATATGCCCTCTTATCTGATGATAGTATAAAAAGATAGCCCAGTCACTGTAGCTTCTTCACGCATCATAAAATACCCTTATCTGTGACAGCAATAAAAGATTAACCGATGAAACTTTCAAGAATATCCTTGTTATGTCATCCTGAAATTTACAGTGGTCCAGAATCAAAGTCTTAAAAAGTCAGAGAGTTTAACAACTCAGTTCTTCAAGCAGCTGAGCATTTCTGCAAGTGGAACCAACCAGCTACAATCCCAGAAAACACAATTCAGTCACAGGCACAGATGCCCTTATGTTCACATTACTCATGATGGAAAAACAGTTTAAATGACTGGCTTCAGGTATTTTATGTGTAAACATCACTAAAATGAACACCACTGAAATTTAAGAATTACTTTTTTTTTTTCTTTTTTTTTTAAACTAACAAATGTTTCTGGGCTATTCCTGAAGCAAAATCATTCAAAATACAGCATTCTAATGGCACTTAAGCTAGTTCCAATTTTCAAAAGGGGAGGCAAGGACTATAAGAGATAAATGAAATCCTTCATGAAGTGCTCCAGTTTGACCATAAAAGTGTAAGAATTGAGAAGCAAACTGTGCCAGAGCAAGAACAACCTTAAAGGGAAAACAAGATGACTCAATGTGGTGCTTGTTGTATTGCCACAGTACAAATTTTCTTGATCCTTTTCCTAGGACACAATGAGAAACATGAATCTGGCCTTTGGCTAGTACAAGACAAGCCCAAGGTGTGCCAAGCAGTCAAGAGAACAAAGCTGTCAGATTAAATAAGGGCTTTGAACAGACCAGAGAACCCTCGAGAAAAGCTTTCAGAAGGTGATATGACTGACCCACTAGGTATCATATAAACTTCTGTTTACATGTTAATAGTCTGAGGTGAAGATAATGCTAGCTGAATTCAAGGGGAACTATGAATGCCTCATTCTTAGGGGCCAAGTAAAAGCAATGCTTAACTTTTGAGGCCAGATGATGACATTATCAAATTAGGTATCTTTAAGTCACCAAAAACTACTGTATCCAAAATCATAGGCTCAGGGCAAAACATTGCAGTAAAGTTTACAGGGGAAAACTACTCTTCTTTGACCTCTATTTAATTACCTACACTTTGAAGCACAGAAGCTGATTACCCTATCTGAATATACAAATTAACCAGATTTAGTTTTGATCACAAAATTATTAAGCCATAATTGAGTTTTAGTGGCTGAAATTTGAAAAACTGCTAGCATTCTATTTTTAAGCAACTGACCTGGGCACTTCTCATTTTTGTATGTTAATATCAATCTACACAGTGTTGAACTATGCCACCTTCTGGCTTTTCAAATGCTATGCCTGTCAGTTCCCTTGACAGAATAACAAACAGTAAAACAAGGTCACTGGCAGCCCTGTCAGCATATCCTCCATCCAGTTTATGCGGACTAAGGATTCCACATGGGTTCCGATATATTGAATAATAGAATTATAAAAGATACTATACTCAGATCTCTGAAAATAATGCTCAGTTGCAAAAGACTTCTCTCCAACCATCTATTCTGTTTCATTTAAGCAGCAGGCAGCCTGATTCTTTATGATTTCTTCTGAAATGATCAGTTTCCTGTCATACCTTCTAACACCAATGTTAGTCTACCTATTTAAAGCAAGTATAAATTAAAATATTCTGTTGGGAGGAAAGGTATTATTAAAGATTTGCATTAAAAAAACCCACACATTTCAGAAGATGTACGGGAAAGATCCTGTTAGGTCACCCCTAAAGCTGAGAGAGACACACAAAAAGGGAAATGAGTTTTCCCCAGCTTGTGAAGCAGATCTGGGCTAACCCTCATCCATCTGTTTGGGTACTCAGTCACATGTGTCATGGAACAAGTCAAGACCTCCAATTGTGCTACTTCCTCGCATATTCACCAGGTGCATTTTCAGCGCCTAGGCAATTATCAGTACTGGTAATTTAGCTACACTCATCAGCAGGATATAGATGAATGCCTTACACATTACCACGAAAATACCATTAACTCCATTCCTTAACCACCTAATCTTTTGTGAGCGTGGAGGCAATGGCTTGTAGCTTTCTTCCCTGCTACCACGTTTTGAGGTATTCAGCTGTTCTGTTCCCCACATGTTGTCTTCTTGAGCGTAGGCTCCAGCTAGTCTGTTACATGACTGAAGAATATCAGTGAAAGTAAGGGAAGCACCATCAAGTTCTGAACTTTTCCAACCTTAATAAAAAGGAAGAAGCATCTCAACCTCTGCCTGCAATACACCTTGCCAACCAGCAAAGAAAAGAACAGGAAAGAACACTAAAATGAAGCAAAATGAGCTGAATAAGATACATTTTTTAAAAACCAAAACTAAGAGATGGAGTTTGATTCAGTACTCACTCCAGGCATAGAGGCAATCATCTGTTTATGCAAGATTGTTGACTCAGCTAGTTTTGTTCCAGCATCTGCACAAACAAACTAAGAAGAAATTAAAGACAAGTTATTTTTTAATTATTTTTGGAGGAACCTGAAGACATTAGTAAGTTATTAATTACTTTCTTAAAATCAGTTCAGAACTCTTCTTGCTTTTATTCACAGTAGTTTGCCTTTAGAGCTCTCTTCCTTTATAAACAACCTAGTTAATTCACCATTATAAATGAGGTAATTTTAATGAAAAAAAAATCTGACTTTAATGTGTTTAATTAACACATATATGCTGTGCAGGAGCAATTTGAAGAATATTATATAATAAATCAGACCTTTTTTATGAGCAAAAATATATAACTTTGCTATTCCTTGCATATATCAAATGTTCCTCTTTCATAATGCAAATCACGATAGAGGATGATAAGGCAGCATGCCATGTTCTTCACTGTGATATTACACTTTCACTGAAGTTCTACAATGATGAATTATATGAACAATTTTGAAGTTGAGAACACACTGGTATGGTGTGGTATAACTTCTACATGATACAGGCCACAATGCTACAAAAATACAAGCTGTTTCTGAGAGAAGGTCAGTATCATTCTGTTACAGTAGAATATCTCTAATTGCTTTTCTTATGCTTTTATTTTCCTTTTTTTTTTTTGCTTCTTTTTATTTCCAAATCCCTTGACCCAAAATCTCTGATGTCCACTTCATTCATACATTAGACCTGCTAATACTGTTATTTAATCATTATAAGCTTCAATAATGCATTGGACACCCTGCAGATGATTTGCCTGTTCCTAAAACTTGTCCTAATAGCGTAGTTGCACTTGAGCAATTTCTCTCCATAGTGATGCAATGTAACTTTCTAAGAAAGAGCAGACAGAAAAGCACTGTCAGACTAAGGCCTAAACCTTAATTTTCTTTCTTGAAAATTAATACCATGGTACCTTCACAAGCTGAGACAGATATTGACTACACAATATATTTTACAGTTGTCTGATGCATATGTGTTAGCAGTACTCTCAATGACTGACTGCTCTTCTTGAAAATATTTCTAAATATTCCTTACAGACCTAGAATTTACTCTTACACTTCCACGAGCTTTACCTTTCAATAACAGATTTAATCTGAACTCAGACTGCCTACCAAGACTTGGAAACTACTCAACCTATGTCTTCATGAAGAGTCTGTTCTTTGGGATAAATGCCAGAAAGACATACCTGAGTTTAGATTAATAATCTATTTAGGTATCCTCAGACATAGGCCTGGCTCCAGCTGACTCTTCTAGTTAGAATTTATTTTACACCAGAATAAGCCAAGTGGAAATAAAATGGGAATCTAACTCATATTTCAGTTGAGAGATGGCCTGGTGCTCTTCTGTACCACAGCTCTAATAATTACATGGGAAGCAGAAGAAAGCCCTAGGGTTATCGGCTGTATCAATCCAGTAAAGACAGTTGAGTCTTAGTTCAAACAGCAACCATGACTCTCCACTTCTCTTTTAAAAGAAGGACCATTAATGGACTTAGGCAAATAGATGACAGATTTTCTCCTAATGCACCCTATCTCAGAAAAAGCAATGACGACACTGAGACCACTGGACAACAGATATGTTGTTTTCCTGTGTGAAGAATTTCTCAGTCAACCATTTGTGTGTAGATTAGGGTTCCCTTGTACTACATTAGCTGCAAAAAAGCACCATAATTCCTTTAAGAATCTGGCTGAGTATATTTAGCAACCAACAGTGAGTTCAGTGCACTGCTACAGATATTGTACAGCACTCACCATATAAGTCAACAAAAAACCCTTGCCAAAGACAAATGTCATTTATTTCAGACATTTTCTTTTAAGAACAATAATAAGAAGCAGCAAGCAAAGCAAACTCTACTGGCCTCCTGTAAGCTTTCTACATCTTTTGCACAGAGGAGTTTGTGTTAAATAACAGATACTAATTTATATGTGAAAAACAACTGACAAACTCCATTCCGTTTCTAATTAATAATTAGGCCTTCTTTAGCTTATCTTTCTTATCATCAGACTGCCAGTTCCAAGGATGCTTCCTAAAGTTGCAATGCAGTCAAAAGAGGATGGGGAAACCAAACTTAAAATGACAAGTTTCTTACATTTCCAGTCCAACTCACTGTCATTTATGTTATCTCCCTCTACAAATACTATAATACATTAAGACATCACTAGCAAGAGATTTAATGCCAGCCATATGTAAAGAAAAAAGGAAAGAAAATTACCCCCACAATGCAAAAAGATGAGAAATGGGCAAATAATTGCCTTGCCTCTTACTAGCATTGTCTGCTAAGATACAGCTGCAGAATAATGTCTAAATGGGAATGTCTGCTGACTGTAGTGAATTATCTATATACCATAATCTATCTATACTATAGCTCCATACATAATCACAGTTTTTAAAATATATATTCTAATAAATGTATATGTAATTTTAAATCCTTCCATTCAGTAATTAGTAGATCAGAACTTCACAGAAACATAAAGCGGAACCACTAGAGATACACACAGATTTAAATTAGCTGAAGGTTCAGCCCAAAATAAGAGTCACCTAAATGAAACAGATCAGATGATACACTGAACCTTAAAGCCTGACTGAACAAGCAAATCCTAATGAGACACTAATATAATTTGAAGTCAATGGAAATCCTGAAGATGTGTGCTGATGGAATGTGAGCAGGAGAAAAGTACTGGGAAACAAAATGCTGGGTGAAGAAGCAGTTCCTATGGAAACCCACGGAACAGCAGCATGTACATGATGGCTTTCATTTGCTAGGACAAATCAAGGAGACAGACTTTCTGTACCCTTTATCATCCAGGACACCTATGCAATGATAGGGGTGATCTGGTTAAAATTCTCATTCTTTGTAAAGTGGGATAAAGTTAACTCTCATCTTAGCACTGATGTCACCAGTGACACTGATTGCACCACATAATCTGGATGAATGGGGATGTCAAATGTACATTCCTAGGAATTCCTTTGTTAGTCAGCCCACAACTGATCTATCATTAAAGTGCTCTGTCTCCTTTGTTATCTCGAACATTTTGACTAATCTCTGTATTCTGTGCGCACTGTCTGTATAGAATCTTGTACACAGGCTAACATGTCAATAGGGACATGACTGTCTTGGAAATTAAAACCATTTCCATTTGGTGCTGTGTTAACCCTGCTATAGCTTTATGGATTCAAAACCATACAACTTGAACTAAAATTTTGTGTGGTAAAGAGGTGAATCAATCCCTTCATTCTATTAATGACACCAAAGAAAATTAAAATAATCAGATACATATACATTTTTACTAATAGGTTTCTTAAATTACTACGGTGCTTAAGATGGGCTTAGTGGTTACCATGGTATTTAAATTCAAGAAGCTGTTGAATGATTCAGACCACATACTACCAAGGGCTGCCAATTTGCACAGTCAATGGGAGAAGTAGTCATCATGCCTCCAGTAGGCATCTATGGCAGATGGTCTGAATACAACCCCTATTCTTTACCATTGACTGCATAAAAACAGAAGCTGGCTGCTTTGGATAGCAGGAAATATGAATCACTTCATCAGCCTCTGAAAGACAGACATCATAAAAGACATTTATATCCACATTAGGTGCTGTTGTGTAAGGTATGAATACACTGCAAAGTGAATACAGCATATGGGACAGTACTAGGAGGAAAACCCAGGCAATTATCATTTTATCTTCTCTCATAAAGATAATGTAAGAGAGAGTTTTTCTTACTGTGCCTATCAGGTGATTGACTCAATGTGAAGGACAAGTGTTCACCAGTTAAATCTCACTGCCAAAACTGACGTGGCATGTTTTGCATTCTCAAATGAGGAATTCAGGATTGACTAGACTGTGGGATTGTCACCCTTTGGGGTAGCCATAGGACTGAGCTATACAATAGAGCAGTGCAGAAAAATTGCTTTATTCTGTAATACAGGAAACAGTCAGTTCAAGTCAGCAAACACTGATGCACATGGTATCAAGCTGCATCACTGCACCCATAAGACAGAAAGAGGTTGGTCGTTGTTAAGTGATTTGATGGTCTTGCCTGGGACTGAAAAAAGAAGTCTGGGCTTAAAAAAATAAATAAAAAAAAAAAGCAAATTTCTGCTTTTGAAATTAAAATGGATTTTAAAAAATGACCTTTTACCATCGAAAGGAAAAAACCCAAGTGTTATTCTTCCCCACACCAACTTCTTCCCCTAATACTGATGGCATAATAATTGTTTTCAGAGTTATCCTAACTACTATATAATTTCACCTGTCAGTATTATTTCTCTGTCAACTTGCAACCACTTATTTACTATGAGTAATGTGCCAGTACTCAAAAGAAAACGAGCCCATAGTAAGCTATATGAAGCTTTGGCCCTGTAACGGGAGGGGAAAGAGTGAATGGAGCTGTGAGGCTGGGAGCATTACAAATGATCCACATAACGAACATCTTGCTTGAACCTTATGGAGTGCTGTTATGCTGGTCCCCTATCATTTAAAGTTACTAAACAGATACAATGGTTAGCTCATTGTATACAATGAGAGCCCACTAGCTGTGATTAAAATTGATGGACTTCAGTAAATTGTTTTTGAGGGACAGGCTTGTGGTGCCAAACAGTGCCACACTTGGCATTTTGGAGGCAGAAAGATTTTTCACGAGTTTGTATCTTACTTCATCAGATTTTCCTATGAAAAAGCTAGCTTAACTCCTACCTCAGCAATCCACGGAATGAAATGAATAGAAATATTGTCTATGTATTCTTTGCTGGAAAATTCCACGTTAAAAGAGAACAGCCTTCAGGGACTGGAGACAGCTGACTGCCTGCCTGAATAGACAGAAACTGAGTTCTGGCGCATGACCAACTAGCATCTCTTCCCACACAAACTGCTAACTGGTTTTGGGGCTATGGTATGAAGACAAGGCAGCAGCTGGGGCAGCTGCCCCACTGGGAGATGGTATGAAGCTCAATGGACTCCATCTTTATGGGTCCCTTCCAACTCAAGATATATTCTATGATCCTCAATACGTCAGCAATGATGCACAGGTCATTATCATCCCGGGAAATGTGGATTTCCAATTTAGTTTCTTAAATTTTAGTGTGCCAGTCTAAATGTATGCACCTACAGTTACAAATGTAACTGGATTTTGATTCAAAAAATTCTTGCTTCCCCTGACATTGCTGGTACTTTATGCAACCATGATGGGCTTGTTTTTTTTTTTTCCCCTCCCCTCCTCCCCTGGGCCAAGACGGGATCAGTATGAGAATTACATGGGAATCTCCTGTACCTGCACCAACAGCAGCAGATTCATGTCTGGTAAGGGTGACTTTAACTTGAGTGCCTGCAGTAATTCCAATATGACACTGCGCGTCAAGTAGAATTTGTCCCTTTCCTACAACAGAAAAACACAGAATTATGAATGTCCTGAGATTCACTGACACACACCAATAAACCACAAAGATACTTTTCATCTATGTTTGAGACTAAAAAAGTTACAAAAGTGTACTGGTTTCTCCTGTCTTACAAAAGAGCAGACATTCATCATTTATGTAATTCTACAGACTTGATTGAACAGACATCAGTGAGGGTGATTCTCATTTGATGTTGTATCAGGCACTATATCCAAGATTTTAATATTTCACATGTGAAATATAGATAGATTTTATAAAACAGTTATAAAGCCCAGGCATGCAGTGTAGCTTTCACTAAGTAGTTCCATATAAAGGGAAAAGCAGTAAGGATTGACACAGGAGAACAAAACTGGCAACAGTATTTAGCACTATTCTTTCATTAAACCTGCCAGAAATGGTCTGCATTTTACCATACTTTTTTCCTGTTGTCATTCCCCTTAAAATAAGGGTGCCTGCACTAAGGCAGCTTGGACATCTATTTTCATTCATTAGACCAGCAGTACTTTTCCACTTACACAATAAAAACTGTCTTGGCCATGGCTGCTACAACAGAAACATTTTAAAACATAGCGGAAAATCAGCCAATGGAGATTAGAACACAGAAGCCTAAGAATAGAGTTGAAGAGCTGAGACAGCAAGGAGGTACAAGAGATAAGATGAGCTTGTTACACATCTTACTTTGACATTCTCTGACTTTAGATGATAAGATAAAAATGTGGAACAAATTTATAACCTGCTACTGACCAGAGCAACTCAAGAATTTTGATCAGCAGGAAGACCTACACTATGCTCTCTTTCAAATGACCATCAGAGATGAAATAATGTTGTCTAATAAAGAGAGCATATCCAAAGTGTGCTTAAGATTTAAAGCCTAGTATCTTCCATCTTGTAAATCACATGCACTTGCCTGCTCACTTAAGTTAAATGGGTGGAACTTTTTACTCAGTCAGGGCCTCATTTCCTCTGTGACATCTGTAAAATGGGATAACAATGTTTGCCTCTTCCTCAGAGAACTCTTGTGAGGTTTAGTTAGTTAGGGTCAGTTTGAAGGCCACCTCCAGCTGCACACAGTAGCAAGTGCAGCTAAAAGGGAAGGAGTTGGAAGAGATGAATAGCTGGAAGTGAGAGTGAGCTTTGGTTGCAGCAGACCAAGAAGCCAGTCACCAGTGTTCCTCTTCGGAGAGCTGATGTCACCACATTGTATCTGCGTAGCATACTGCCAAAGCTTACAACAACAGTGTGTATCTCCCCCAGTACCCACATACCTTTTAATGAAAACAGATTTTAAACATCAACCCCTGATTTGGGAGAAGGTGCCAAAACAACAGAATGGTATGTCTTTCATGAACGCTATGAGGCCAAACTGTGAATCAAGAGACCTAACTTCAAGTTCCTAGTTTGATCTTCAATTACATGGAGCGTGCAGACAGATAACACATTTAGCTGATGGAATGGGCCCCAAACTGCAGTGGTCCTTGTCTACCTACATTGCTGCAGTCTAGGCAGCTAAACTCACGAGAAGCTAACACTCTAAAGAGAAAAAAAAAAATTCATTCCCTTATGGGAGCAGCAAAGACTGGATCAGTTCAGCTGTATTATGAAACCATTACTTGAGGGGACAAGTACTCAAAAGTCACACATCACACATGCTTGAGCAGTTCTCTGATAAGAATAATACAATATAAGAACATGCAGGAGAGGTCAGACCAGAACAAATGTCCTCAGTAACTCATCTCCAACAAGGCCACAAACAGATGCAAAAGGAAGAATAAAAATAAGGCAAGCATGTATAATTCCCACTACTACTCTCCTAGCTACCAACTATTTTCAGGTCAGGGAGCTTCTGAGCTGAGTGTAGTTTCTGTATAATTCATAACTCTCAGTGGACTTCTCTTCCACGTATGTGTCCATTCACGTCTTGGACCCATGTCAACTTTTAGCACCCACAGTACTTGGCAAGGAGTCACACACTGTTGAAGAACCACTTCCCTTTACTTGCTTTGACACTGGTTCCTGCAAACTTAGTATGTTCTTGTTCTTGTACTGGAAAGGCATGAAATTACCCATCCCTGTCTGGGTCACTTGTGACCTGTCGTGGTTTAACCCCAGCCAGCAACTAAGCACCAAGCAGCCGCTCACTCACTCCCCCCCATCCAGTGGGATGGGGGAGAAAATTGGGAAAAGAAGTAAAACTCATGGGTTGAGATAAGAACAGTTTAATAGAACAGAAAAGAAGAAACTAATAATGATAATGATAACACTAATAAAATGACAACAGTAGTAAGAAAAGGACTGAAATGTACAAATGATGCGCAGGGCAATTGCTCACCACCCGCCGACCGACACCCAGCCAGTCCCCGAGCGGCGATTCCCTGCCCCCACTTCCCAGTTCCTAAACTAGATGGGACGTCCCATGGTATGGAATACACTGTTAGCCAGTTTGGGTCAGGTGCCCTGGCTGTGTCCTGTGCCAACTTCTTGTGCCCTGGCTGGGAATGAGAAGCTGAAAAATCCTTGACTATAGTCTAAACACTACTGAGCAACAACTGAAAACATCAGTGTTATCAACATTCTTCACATACTGAACTCAAAACATAGCACTGTACCAGCTACTGGGAAGACAGTTAACTCTATCCCAGCTGAAACCAGGACATGACCTTACAGACCTCTCTCATATTCCTATCAGTTGTTGCTTTTTCAGATTGAAGAGCCCTAACTTAGTTCCTCTGTACGTGGAACTCATCCCACTGTTTGATCATTGTTGTTACCGTTACCTGAACTTCCTCCAATTCTACTATATTCTGACTGGGAATGGGGATCCAGAGTGGTGCACAATACTCAAGGTGCAAATAGACCCTGATTACTTGCTAGAATTCACCAGCAACTGTGACCCTTCCCACCATCATATGCCTTCACAGTCCTGAGACACATACAGAATGCAGTGCCATGCTTAGACAGTTGACAATTACATCCCCCAGAACACTGGACAGGAGTTTGTATCAGTAACCCAGTACAGTAGCCTACATATACTGGAAAAGAAGAGAAGTAAAATTCTTTCAAAAGCATTCAGCTATTTTACAGACTAACACCTACAGTACACAGGATACAACTGGGTTATCATAAATTGTTTTGTCAGAACACTGGCAAGGAAGCATAGGCTTCATGAATCCCAGCTTTCCTTGGCTCTAAGGATAACATAACAGTGAGCTACCTCTTTCTCAAAGAAGTCTCCTATCTCACAGCCTAAACTCTTAATGTTTGTTAAGGACATGCAGTGCAGAGACATGAAGCAAAATCAAGCAAAATGTTTTTGATATCTGACCTCTTGCTTCCTGCACTGTAAATCACGAATGATGACACTGAGTACCCTTCCTATCGAAGCCTACTTATTCCTATCATTCTGCTGGTGATAAATATGTTTAAACATAGTTTATACATACTTTAAGAACTTTATATTCTGCCATGGAGCTGTAAATGGGTATTAGCTCCATGAGAACAATGCCCAGGGGAGTCACATGTGTAAACCTGGTACCAAAGAGTCAAGAATACAATCCCTTTAGCCTCTGTTAAACCAAATTAACCCTCTTTAATGTCTATGCATCCCTATAAAAAAAATGCCTTGCAATCTTCAAACTGTGACTTGCCAGAGGTCTATGTGTAGAACGTGAAACTACTGAAGTTTGTTTCTAGCAGTATCTCAGGGCCCAAACTTGGTAATAAGAATAGTAAATTTGGTTCTTTAATGGAGTGGTATGCTATCCTCCAAGTAAGCCAGTATAAAGCAAAATTCTTTATTTTATCTCTGTTGCTACTACAGTAATTACAAATACTGAAGATTGGCCACTTCAATATTCTTTAAAAAAATTCAATAGCGATATCATGTTGTGTCCAAGTCAGTGGCATTCTGCATTTACTTAACAAGGGTCAACAGAATGCTAGCAAAAGGCTAAGTTTAGGTTCAAGCTTCTGCAGCTGTAAGGGATAAGAAAGGCAGAAATTGTCCATTTTGGACCTTAAGATACTTGAAAGAAAAACTAAAGATAAGAAGATTACAATCCACAGAAGAGATGCTACTTTCATGTGAGAGTTCCACAGGCACTGAAAAAATCATATTGCTGACCTGGAACAGGCACTCAGACAAGGAAATACCAGACTGATGTGAGTCTTCAGGCTCCAAGACAAGAGAAACCAAGATATTCCTGCCACAGGGTATTAGGAAAATGTTGGAGATAAAAAAGATTTGGAGTTGTTGTACAGCACTGACCTCTACAAAGTGCATGTCAGAGTGGCTTGGTCTTTGAAAAGACAAGAATCCTCCACAGCTTAGCTGAAAGTTGGTGTTTTGTTCCACCCAGCACATTCAAAGTAGTAAAACAACTAATTAAATCTGAATAGTTTAAATGTTCACAAATTATACCCCTTCTGGAATTCACTTCTACATGGTATTCTACCACAAACAACACTTGTTGTTTACTTGGCTACAGTGATTTCCACTGTAGAGAAACACAGACATCACAACTGATTTGTTTTTTTCTAACAGCAGTCATTAATTTGATATTTCTAATGCAAAACCATGGTAAGCTTTCAGAAATAACAAAGATAATGTACTGTGGAGTTCCACTAAATTAAGCATTTTGTGGCTGTAAATTGCAGGAGACCATTCACTAATGATTCCATTTCTGGGTCACCAGGTTGCATTAAACTAAATCAAGAAGGAGATTTTACCAAGCACTATAATTCAAGCTTCCTTTGTGCAAGTATGTACTCAGTATATTAATAAAACATTGAACCAGGAAGCATGCAAGAAACACATGGGGGTTTTTAATACCATGGTTTTAATAAAATTTTTGTGAAATAACTGAAACTGCGGAGCATGATGGGAGTGAAACGTTTCCTGTATTTCAAAATTTGCTTTAGCAGGCAGATGTGAAATAGTCCTATCAGGCCACAAATGCAAGAGGAACTTCTTTGCTGCAGTTTTAAATGTGGTGGCGTTTTTTGTTTCAATGAAAAAAACCCACTGTGGACTTTAAGTTAACATTTTTCTCACTTTGCCTTGCCCAAAGCCTTAACCATAGATCTAACTCAAATTACTTCCAAAAGCTGGACGGTTCTTTCTGTATTCAGGATTTTTTTCTTTCATAAACTCTTCTCTTTCAAATGAGACAAAAAAGGTAGTACTTGCTTGCTGTAATTAAACATACTGTTTGTTTCTATTTAATGCTTCAAACCATTACATCTGATAAAACTTTTTCTTATTTTCTTGTGGTGCAGTTTTTCTGTGAGAGTGTCATTGCTTTTATCATTTCTTCTCCATTGTTTGTCTAGTGATATTTTAAGCCTTATCAAGACCGAAGCAATGTGTGTTCCAGCTGCACATTATCAATACAGAAAATCATGTAGCTACTTATGAGAGAATGTTTCCTGAGGATTAATTACTGTTTTGACAAACCTATCAACGATGGAAAACTGTGCACTTAGTGGCTGAAGCAACATTTTTGCTCAGTACCTTAACAATCTACATAATGGAGCATATGGGGCCTTAGTAAAAGGTTTGATTGGTTTCTGTGGATTTTGTTGATGTTCAACTTCTCACCAGTAGCTACGAAAACGAACTTGAGTAATAACTCAGTGTTATTTGTACACCATAGCTTTCATCCAGGAATCTTAAAAACTTTTTAAAGGTGCACACATACCATTCTCTTTTCTATGTAGCTTACAACCATGCATGCCAAAGTGAGATACCTAACACAGAATGAAACAGGATCCAAGCTGGGAAGCTCCTAACTTGGAGTCTTCCACTTTATTTAGCTATCTGTTGTCTCCCCTCACAGCTGTGCTCTCAAAAGGCACTACCAGGAATAGTTAAGTTTTTACTGCACAAAGTATGTGGCTAAACTTGTGCACTAGGAAAGATATGACTGTACAGACATTAAGTCATGCATGAATATCAGATATCATCTCTACAAGAGAAAAAAAATTTCAGGTCATGAAATCACACCAAAATACTTTTCCACGCAACTTTTTCGGCAGGTTCCCTTTATCTGTGTGTATACTGTGAATGTGAAACTCGGTGTTATTAAAAGGCACTAAATTGTGATCACTACTTGATCAGCCAAACTACATTAAAACTGTTGACATGTCTGAAACTTGACTCTAATTTCATCTTTACTTACAAACATACTACTTGAGGGAAGTAGGACTTTGTCCTATTTTCAGTTGTCCCTAAAGGAAGATATAGTGTCATTGTTACCTTAGTGAAGGCTCGGTAGCACAAACCACACAGTTCCACCAGGTAGGCCAGAGTGAAGACAGCATTCTGAATTACAAAGCTTAGCAATTTTGAAAAAGGCTCCAGAAGACTCTGCAATGACATGATTTAGAGAAATCAATACTTGGTTGCTCAGCAAAACAAAAAGCATGCCAAATCTGAAGTGCCTGAATGGAACAGCATTATTTTTAGCTCAGAGGCTATCTTGCTGGGGTTTACACTGTTTCAGTCAAATGGCTATTCTATTTAGCATTTGCTTTCATGCTTGTATGAGAAATTAGAAGCAAAAAATTAGAAAATAGTTTCACTTCTGACACAGTCCTTATGAGATATAAGAGATTCTGTAGTGTTTATGCAGGAAAACCTCCTTGACCTCAGTGGAATTGTACTGCAGAACTTCTAAGGAAGTTCATTACTATCTTTTTTTACAAAAAAAAAAAAAAAAAAAAAAGAGGAGGGGGAAAAAAAAGAGAACATCAAATCCTTAAGAAGATATACATTCACACCCACACAGGAATGTAATCCCACCCACACTTTACTGTAACCTAGATTCCAAAGCTCTTATCATTCTCCAAAGAGTATTGGACTGCACAATTTTATGCTTATATATAATACTTTCTTAGCTAGGGGATAAGAACACGGTCATAGAATAGCACAGGCTGGCTAAATCTGAGGCAACAGAGTTTTGTCTTCTTGGAACTTACCCTGGTGGCACTAGTGGTAGGTATCTTCAACAAGCAAATCATGATTCTTAAACTAGAATCTAAAGAACACTGTGAACATATTTGAAGGCAGGAAAGAAAAAAAGAAAAAGAAAAGAAAAAAAACCCCAGAGTTAGTACCTTTCTGTGCACATGTCTTGCTTTTAGTGGTAGCAGCTATGAATAAGTTATAGGTGAAGTCTAAAAAATGATCCCTAATGATCTTTACTTACTTTGCCTAAAATGGCTTATTCCTGAACACACAATCATACCCCTTCAGTGGTAACATACCACAGCATGGGCCTTGAGATGAGAAAATTTCACTACAGGGCTAGTTTAGAAAAGTTAACTTTAACTCTTTTATGACAAAAATTTCTAGAAATATATTTCCACTGTAATAAAAATGGATTGGGGGAAAAAAAAAGAGTGGATTAGCAGGAGGTATGCACCATCTACCTCATTTTATATTTCTGTGGTTGCCCTGGACTATGACATTTTCCCCCACACCCCAAGACAGGGCTGCAAGTGACACCCCATAACATCAGAATGCACCCTGGCAATAGCTGCTCCAGATGCCCCTCTGAAGTTGTTCCTCATGGTGTAATTGATTTTTCTTCTGAGTAAATTACAGATGTTGCAGCAGTGAATGGGACTTCTCAGGTCCTGCCTCATCCCTGCTACAAGCATCTAGAACAGCAGAGTCATTTATGACCCTGGAGGAAGGAACAGGAGATGGAAAGCTCAGGAGCAAGCAATTTTTTTACTTGTATAACTAATGATACCTCCTATGAATAAAAGGGAAATCAGAGTAAACACTCCATCTAAATGTTCTGTGAATGGCAGCTATGCAGTTGGAACCATTAAAATGCAATTAATTTCTTTTTATTTATTTCAATTAGACAAGATGCAACAGATTGGGGTGGCTAGTATGCAAAGAGAATGGTTATTGCCTGTTTGGCTTAGTAAGTGCTGCAAGATAGTGCCTCAATTTACCAAAACCTGAAGAGGTTTCAATATCTGAATATTGCATAATAATGCCAAGGAATTTAATATCATTCATGTAATTTGGTGGCGACACCCAATTTAAAAGACAATGTTATGTCACAAAGTTAGATTTTGGATCCCTCAGCTCATATTGAGCAATGCTGCTTTGCACAGAAGAAATTACCACTGGGCTCATTCACACCATAGGAAATAGCGTACGGGCATCAGAATGCCATGTTTACTGGAAAGACTCAGAAAAGTTTTTGCTGTGTTTACTGAAAAGACATCTGGAAATATACACACTAGGAGATAAGATCCATCTGTATGTGCTCTGAGCACTCAGAAATCAGAGCCCAAAGCTTCCAGATTCAGTTTCTGCAACTATATTCTGATTACAGCCAGAACTACAACCTGGTCAGCCAAACACACTAGGCTCAATTCCCAGTAGTCTCAGTTCTCTCTGCCTGTCTGACTGTTGTGTACTTTTAGCAAATTAATTAGGTGGTGGTGCTCTTCTTTAGAGTTTTGTTTTGTTTTAACAGTTAAAAACAGATGGATTTTTATTGCGAAAATGCTGATTCTCTCAAATGCAGTATTTTAATCTGACAAAGACAGGGCATGGAAAGCGTAAAGGAAAAAAGCCAACAAAGAGGTGAAGAGTACTCTGGTCGGAGTTGTTATTGTTACCCACAGAAAATATAATTAAAGGGACAGATCAGACATGTAATAAGTCCAGTCCTCTGGAAACTTTAGTTGAATCATTAGAAAATATTCACAACAACGCGCTCTGATTTCTCATCCACAGCTTTCCCATTGTTTCGGTACATCCTGACCAATGGCAGTATAGGTCATTTCAGAGGTCCATACATCATACCTTTAGTGGCAAAACACAAGGGAGTTTAGTAAGGAAGGTCTGAAACTGATTACTAATTGTGGTCCAGAGGTTGCTGGGTGAATCCATCGGCAAGGCTTCCATAAAGGTAGCAATATTTTCCAAACAGCGTAGCATTGCACCTCCTGCTGGTAAATTCTTTTTGTTGTTTAAACCCTGGGAAACAAAACAAGAACAGTAACAAATGTACACATGCAGAAATGGTCCCTTAAACAGTATTTGGAAATGCTGAGGTTAATTTGTTCAGATCAAATACTACTTACCTCTTCTATAATGGTAATGATAAAATGTTGTGTAGGGAATTTGAACTGTGTATGTGACAGTTAAGTCTAGTTCAGTTCCTAAAGTACAGGCCAAAAGATTTTGAGCCAAAATGTTATAAGCAGGGTCCTAACTCATAACCTGCTTAGACTGACATGGCAGCAAAAAAAGGCAGAACTAAAAGTATTCACCAGTGGATCACCCATGTCTTCCTTCGGACAGTTTTAAACAAGATATGTTCATTAATGTTCAGTAGACCATGTATGCTTTTTTGGCTTGTATACTAGGTTCAGGCCTGGAAAGACATGAACAGCTTTGAAGTGAGGTCAAAATCTTTGTATGAAGCAACCGCCATGTTCTTGGAAGAGCAAGATACATGCAAGTGACTAGCGCTAGTGGGAGGATAAAAGTTACAGTAGAACCAAGCCAAGTGCACAGAAGGCAGTCAGGGAAAGGCATATCTTTATATCTATATATCTATATATAAATCTTTATACTACTTAGAGAAACTGCCATCAGATACAAGGGAGAAGTAGAACTCAGATGTATGAGCAGAAATATTCCTGAAAACCAGAAATAGTGCTGGGGGAAGGGATGGCCCACACTACCAATGTGTAGGACAGCTCCAGGAGCTAGTCTAAGGGAAAAAAAACCCAACCAAACAACAACAACAACAAAACCCAACCCCAAAAAACTCAGTGAGAGCAAAACCCAGAAAGATAATGGCGAGGACAGCCTAATCCTGCTTCCAGGGAGGACAAAACAAAAATTCACATTGTTTTTGGTGATGCAAGTCTGAACCCTTAATGAATGAGAAATGATTCAATATGCCTGATAATGCTAATAAAACTAGCACCATTAACAGAGCCGACTGCCAACATACCTCTAACAGCTGGCTCAGAGCAGCAATGGAACTCAGCTCACTGAAGTCCATAAGAGATGTGGCCAAGGTCCTTAAAAAACTTCCATCTGAAATTCGAATGACATTTTTGCACTGACTGTCCACACAGAGGTAACTAAAAGGGTCAGAAATGCACTCAGGTACCACACATTACCTTTAATATTGCTCTGGAAGAGCTGGGGGAAGATGCCATTGGGAGCCAGCTGATGGAACACACAACGGAGGAACTGCTTGGCCACACCTGCAGCATTTCCAGGGATCATCATGCTGAAATGAAGGGAAGGAAAAGGAAGAAAAAAACTGCATTGCAGATGAAACGCTTCTCAAAGCTGACTACATGGAGAAAATAAAGATGATCCTATTCTTTTTAATTACGTAAGCGTTCAGTCGTGAGTGAGACAGCCAAAAGCAGAACTATCCTGACCCCAAAATACAATTCAGCATATTTATTTTTTATGACTTCAGCTCAACTATGTAGAGCTGAAAAAGTTATGAACACATACCTAAAGTATTTAAGTCTTAATAAATAGTTGCATTTTTCCTGATTCTCCACATAGTTTTATTTGTGAGTCATCTGAGTTTGAACTATAATCCTGCTCTCACCTTGTGTATTTCGGTGATACAGGATGATGTTCATAAAACACATGAACAACAGGTAAACACACACATTATAATATTAATTTGCCTCTGGCGGTTTCATTCAAGAGATTAAGTACTTCCTAATCAGTCATACAATTAATGGTTTCATTTAAAAAGCTAAAGTATTATCTATTTACTCATAAACTGCACATCTTAACATGTTTTACAGCTTCTCAAAATTAACTTATCCTATTCAGCATCTGATTTACATAATGAGACATCGCTACCAGGGGTTCTACATGGCCAACGATGATTCACTTGATTGAATGTATGGAGACAGTTTATCAAGACAAATACTGAACACAGAACAAGCTAGAAAAAGCTGCACTGAAATTGCAGAAGCCAGAAGGCATCTTTAAATTATGTCTGAATCTGAGTTTTTTCAAGTTCAATACATATGTATATGGGCTCCTGTTCATCTTCAGAACACGTGAGATATTTGAAGCAAGTGGGAAAGGACAGGTTTTTCCTCTTACTCACAAACCTTAAATAAATTTTTTAAAAGTTAAATTTAGTTTCTTTCAGGGCCAGGGAGGATGATGCTTTAATTGTTTCATTTTGGTCAAGGCATGCTTTGCTACCATACCTTTCTGCTTGATTAGAAAAACTGGTACTTGATGCCAACCTGGAATAAAAATAAAAAAATAAGTGAAGCTTATATGCTTTTGTGTTTCATTTTTAAGTAAGCCAATAAAGTACCATTTTTTTTAAATAATAAACATGAATTTTAGAGAACATTTAAAATGTCACCAGAAAGGTCTTCTGAAGAGCACATAAATTCAGTCAACTCATGTTTGCACAACATATAAACTCTATTCAGTCTTGCAGTCTCACAAATACTTAACAGCTCTAAAGACAAATCTACTTGCCTCCCTGTACTAGCATGAAGATAATGAAGTAAAGCTATTGCCTTACATGCACATCACGGATAATTACTAACTTAAGAGGGACTTGGAGAAAAAAAAGTTTGCCAGAAGCTGCCTACTGACTGAATTGTTTCTGATTAACACAGTAACATAGACTAAGCCAAAATTCTCTGCTTGGCAGTCTGAAGTGAGGCTTCTAGTTCCAGATTTTGGCACCTAAATAACTGGCCTAATTTCAGAAACACTAAGTACCTACAAGCTCTCACAAAGTCAGATGAGAAACACTGGGTTCTCAAAAATCAGGTCATTTATTTTAGTACCTAAATGTAAACTTTAAAGCCAAATATAGGCATTCAGTGATGAAAATACTGAACACAATCTTAAAGCAAAATCATGCACTTCAATATCCAGGACATGTAAATAAATAAAATCAGGGCTTATAATATCAAAGCAACACACCTTTATACTAAAAGTCACTAAAAAGCAATTATAAAGATGTACACTGGAAGCACATCTTACATATAAAATACCATGCAATTTTTACTGTCATCTACTGTGCATCAGTATTTCAGCTGGTGTAAGCTGATATGTCTAAACAGAAAGTTCATAGAGCTATGCTAATTTACATCTGCTCATGATCTGGCCTTCAATGTTTATCTTTGATGCACGATCCTTCTAGGCTGGATTTTGCTGTTGCTCAATCCTCTGTCGGCCTCTGTTCTGAAGACAGTTTCCTCTTTAATCACCACTGCAAAATCCAAAAAGGACCCTAAGGCAGCTCAATCAAATGCATCATTGTAAACCAAAATGGATGGTGATTTTCATTAATGATGCTTGACAAGCTGGGGACACAGCATACTTTCAACAGTGCAATAATCTCAGGCCTGATGGTGCAGGGGATTGAAGATTATATTCTCCTCAATTGTCCCAGCATAAATCAGAAAAATTCATTAGAATCCCTGACTCCACTGTTGTGGAGTCCCCACTAAAATACAACATATTAAGTCTGGTATGCAAAGCTAACTCTGGGTAAAACAGGTCTGAAGCTACCTTCAAGCAATACAGACCTTGATTCTGGAATAACTGTAGCATCTGCTTACATTAAAGCACATGACGACTTCTGCAGAATGCAATAAGACTAATCACACGCCCAATGAACATGACACTTATTTTCAAAAATCTACTAAAGCATACAAATACAACAGCATAAAACATTTCTTCTGAAAGAAATTAAAGTCCTATGCAAAGTTTTTCTCTCCTTTCAAATGCAATAATGCAAGTATGGTTTTTATGATAAACAAAACATTTGGTTTCTAACTTTGGAAAAACTTCATAAGACATATCTGAAATTTTTGAAATTTAGTGCTTGTATATATTTATCATTACTACTCTAAATTTTTGTTGCACAAAGACCATGAACCCCCATCATTATCTTTGCAGACCACAAAGCAGAATAGTAAATGGACAGTAGACAGTAAATGAATGTATTCAAATTTGTACATGTTAAGAACAGAAGTTAAGCTTTTCAAAGCTCCTCACTAACACAAGAGCCTAAATGCCATTTTCAAAGAGGGCTTTGATGCTTGGAAAGCTAAATCTCACTGGAAATCAATGAAATAAGAATCAGTAAGTCAAAAAATTTGTTTCAGGAACTAAAGCATAAAGTTAAGTGCATGCCAGAGTCTTATGTCAATCTCTAATTGTCAGTAACTTGAACCCAGAACTTTTTCTCTTCTGAAAATCCCATTACATGCCTGCCTGTACCTGCAGGTAACCAAATAACTTTTGAAAATCTTTCTGTGTATTGTTTAGGTATTCTGAAAGACCTTGGATTTCCTAACTCCTTGTTTCGTCTTCTAAGCATGAAAGTAGTAGCTCTTTTTCTAAGAATAAAAATGCAAGTCTAATTCATTCTCACCTCTGCTGTCAGATAGGTATTTGGAGGTAATGATATGGCACTGCTTGATGAAAGACAGCAACTTAGGTTATATACCTGAGGCACCTGAATGCCTCTCTGCTTGTATATGCTACTTATTTTGCATGTACTCAAAATAATGTCTTTGTGAGGAGCCTCTTACTGGACTCGTCAGAAATGACAGCCAGTAGGAACAACACAGGACATTTACCAGGAATACCCCATGTTGCATGCCATCTGCTGCTCTAAAACAATCAGCTGTCTCACTCCAAAGATGCAGCATTTCTTCCTAAAGGACAGAAAAAGGTAGCCTACTCAGCCCTCATCTCTTGATAATTTATCTTCCAAATGATTTACTCTCTGTGGCTGTAGCACTGCTTGTATTTACGAGAATCACACAGAATGGATAGCATCTGTCTAGATTAGAAACTTTGCCTCCATCACAGTTCATTAGCAGTGACAGCAGGGAACTGCAGCCTTGCAATTAATGGAAATGGAGGACTTGAATAGCTGCTGTGTTTAAATGGAATTGGGAGGTAGTGGAGAGGCAGGGCTGTGAAGAGCCATGCCCCTACAGAAGTCACAGTCAAGCAATTTTAACTTCAGTCACTGAAAAGAAGATGGAAAAGGAGAGCTGTGCATCATTTCTGCACTTCTAGTGCTGCTCAGAAGTTTATTCTGAAACACCCTCAACACATCCCACCCAGCTCTTAGCTAGGAAGTTGTGGAAGTGGCCAAGGCAGCAATGACAAGTAATACAATAGTAATGGTGCACTTCAGTTATCCCATGCACACCAGTTAAAAGTCACAAAAGAAAAATAATAGACACCACATGTTTAAGACCTTACCAGAGACAATCTCATGCAGCAGCTGGTTAGGCAGCCCTCATAAGGAGATGCAACTCTTTACTTAGTCTTAATTAGCATACAAAATATGGCTGAAAAGCCTGAAGAGCTTCAAGTATGCTAATGAATGATCATACCTAGGAGTCAACAGTCCTCTAGGAGCAATAAAATTCAGAAAAGCTAACCACATTCGTGGATAACTTCTAAAGCAGGAACTACATAAAAGTGAAAAATTCTGTCAAAGCAGCAAAAAGGGGTAGCCAAGAGAATTCAGTCTTTACAAGAAGCACAAAAGTTGTTTCAGAACATTACATTGGAAGCACAGGGCCAAGGTACCCCACTTGTCAAGAAAGACATCAAAAGAGAAAAAGAAAGGAAACGTGAGGGAGATTATTAGAAAAAAGAAGGCTTCTTTCAAAAAGCTGAAGTCATGTCTCAAATGAAAGCAGAAAAGAGCATAAAGTCTGACAAATCCAATGTAAAAACCACAAGAAGGCAGGCCAAAAAATGGTTCAAGGAGCAACTAGCAGAAGCAATAAAAACTAAGAGTAAATTTTACTTCAAATAAAAGGGGATCAAGAAGCACACCAATTGCTGCATCAATTGCTGTTCAGGTAATAAACAGGGCACTCAAGGAAGATAAGGGTACTGCAGAAAAACTGAATTAATTCTTTACATCACTGCTTACAGTGGGACAAGCAAGGGAGATTCCCAAACTGGAACCTCCCTTTGGACAGTAAAAGGGGAGGACATCAAAGGAGCTGCCCAAAATTGAAGTGACAGTGGAAGAAGTTACATAAGAAATTAATAAAATTATGAGTAACAAAGAAGCAGACAGAACCAGATGTTTTTCGCTTCAGAGTTCTAAAATATATAACTTCATATAGTGAAGTTTATGTAAACACAATTCCAGGCAGAAAATTCTTTCAATCATATGGGAGAGAGGAAAGTCGTGAATTTACCTTCCTACAGACTGCATGATGTCCAACAGCAGAGGAGCAGCCAAGTCTGGACTAAGGTGAATGAAGGTTGAGAGCACAACTATGGCCAGGCCTAGTGTTTCTTCATCATATTCTTCAAGAATAGCCCCACAGTCATGGCACCTGCAAAGAACAGTTTAAAAAACTGACATTAACAACTTTAAAACAAAGTATTACTATATATACACATGTATACTTTTGTCTTTTAAAGTACTATTATTTAGTACATTCTATTCAAAATTTATTTAGAAAGATAGTGTAATTGTGATCTTTCTACAATTAATAACAGTCCATGGCTTTCAAACATTAATAAAGCTTCTCACTTGCTGCACTGGCTGTTTCTTCACTGATAAATGAAAGAGGGCCACAGGGCAGGCCTTGGTTTGGGTCCTTCATTGGTAATTGTTAGCCAATTCCTTCACTGTATTGGACTGCTTCAGTTTGCACTCTCCAAGAGAAATCTGCAGCAATGAAGACTAGCCCTCAGCAATGTGAACACAAGCCAGTTTGTGCAACTTGGGCTCAGGCGAGGGCTCAAGTCCCTGGCACTCTTCTATTTAGCAGCGCAGACACAAACAATGACACTCACAGATGATCTTAAAGAGATGGAACAATTTCACATTGTCCTTCCTGTCAGTCATTAATTATGAATAACAAATTATACAATTAGGAAACAATGACCTGATTGGTTCCCACAGCAGTTATAGCTATTAAGAAAGAAATGAAAGGACCTCTCAGGGGAAGAGAACCTTAGATTTCAGAGAAGTCTCCTTTCCCAGGGCAGATTTGCTGCTGAGTCACTTATCCTTCCTGAAATGCTCAAAGACAACTGATGAAGTTCTGAAAAGGCTCTGTAATGTCTAATTATAAAGGGGATGTCAGATTTAGGGCAGATGAGACAGGCTTTCACAACTTACGAAAAAGGCAAACCAATGTGGGGACACTGGCTTATCTCAGCCCAGTAGGAACGTTTGCTTAATTTGATCAATCAGTTGCTAATGACTTCAACAGATTGTGATATTGTAACTTAATGGAATTGTACAGGCAATTTTCTTGCCTTTGTTACTGAACAGAAAGAAAATATGCCAACAAAGTCATGAAAGTCAAGCTCTGTATGTTAATAGGTGGTGCTAGAGCTTTGGTGAAATGGCCAAAGGAAGTGCCAAAGATAAGCCTAACTTCTGGGATGCTTCACTTTGTCACACAATAAGGTCCACTTCGTCACAGCCTGCACAATGGCCCTGTCTTTCTCCAGTGATCATCCTGGCATGTCTGTCTACTGGACTGAGCACAGGAGCACAAGCAAGAACTTCCAGTTTCTCTTCCCAATTTTTGACAAAATTAATGCATGGCTCCCTGCTGACTGCTTTACCTCTCCATTAAATGAGTACACTTACGTTTAATCCTTCCTTTAGAGGCATTTTAACCAACCAATTAAGGTTTGCAAAAACTTTTGGGATCAGTGAGTGTCAGCATTAAAAATGCTATGTTGATTACACATGATTACACATCAGCAGTTACCTATTTCAACAGAAACCCAAAGGAATTTTAAAAAAGAGCTTTTTTTTTCCCCACGGTGAAAGTGGTTTCTGACGGCTCACAAGGAACCCTTGATTTAAAATAGGATGGGAAGTGCTTCCACTGCCCTCCGTGCACATGCAATAGTCTGAGTCATCATTTCACCTCTGCAAACTCACAGGTCCTACTGAACTAAAAGCACATCTTGCTGGCAGTGTTTAGAAAATGTTTACCTTGGCGCAAAAAAATTAATTAAAAACTTAGCATAGAGATAAATGATAGAATGGACTTGATATTTCCATAAAGTTTATCTATACTTTATTTGACCTATTTGAAGTTCAGCTAGTTCTTTGAAAGGAATAGAAAAAGAACTTACTTGTCAGTCATCACAATGGGCTGGTCATCAGCAAATTCTTCTGGTGCAGGTACAAACATACTGACTATGCTGGGTGCTGATAGCAAGCTAGATTTTGTGGCACCTTTAAGGCAATTGGCAGAAAAAAATTAAAAAAAAAAAGGAAAGAAAATCACTAAACAGAAATCCATACTGCTTGAAGAGTAGACTTCTAAGGAAGAGCCATAATGGTTTTACTGTGCATAGAAATAAGAAACAAAGTGTGTCTACAAAGGGATATATATCACATCCCTTGCTTCTGCCAGATTATTCTAATTGCCTAGAACTATCAATTAAAAAAAACCAAAAACTTAAAAAAAAAAATCCTTGGAAAAAAGATAAAGAACAAAAATTCCAGGAAGATGGATGTAATTGTATCTACTAATTTTTTAGGAAGAGAGAATGATTCTACAGTTGCTATGAGACTGGACACCAGAAGATTTGCAGTCTTCCCCCATACTTCTGGGAAATTACATTCCCACAGTTCTCAGTGACATGAAGAAAGAAATAAGTTCATATGTCTCAAGAGCAGGTCATCAATCTATTCATACCATCCCTAACAGAGGCATAGGAGAGAAATCAGGAAAGGACAGCTAGAAGAAATAATTCATAAGGAGTTGAGAAAGACTGAGAACATTGGAGGGCTGATGATTGGAAATGCTTTCCATTGAAAGTCTTCACAAGCATCTTTATTCTCCAAAGCTGAGTTGTTCAGCTGGGGGCATAGCCACTGCGATCATGCAAACATATGGGGTTCCCTTTGCCTTTGGCATTTTTTGTGCACCTAATTTCTGATAGACGCTTGTTTTAATAGGAAAAGTTATGTACAATGGAAGATTCAAACTCTTGACTTCTCTGAGTTCTGCTTTCCAGAATTACAGCAATATAGAGTAGTCTGACAGTCTAACATCTCTCCAGTATGGTGGTTTTCCTCCCTTGGTCCCTTTGTTTTCATTAAGCAGACAACAGCAATTGCAGAAAAAAACATACAGAAAAGGCAACTCTCCAGCTAGTCTGGTTG
The DNA here is from genome assembly GCF_947461875.1 of Haliaeetus albicilla. NCBI lineage: Eukaryota > Metazoa > Chordata > Aves > Accipitriformes > Accipitridae > Haliaeetus > Haliaeetus albicilla. The sequence continues at coordinate 17,751,728 of NC_091487.1, forward strand.
CTAAGAAAACCTTAAGAAGAATAATCAGACTCATTCACGAGCCATCAGAAACTTGAATCAAAGCAACTGTGACATATGAGCTATTTCATTCATCTGAGATGCCTTGTGATGATAATTTAAATATTGTTAGCAGCTTTGTTCTCCAGGTCACTAAGACAGAAAGAGAGATTCAGTTCTTAAAAAAGAAAATATCTCTTTTGGTTGCCACATGTAGCTGACATGATAGAGACAGTATTACTCTTGTTCCCATACAGTTCAGCTCCAATAATGCATCCAGGGAGCTCAGCTGGTAGACACCATCATTATGTATATAAACTGTCCCCAAAGGCATCTCATTCTAAAGACCAATCTATGAAAAGCTCATTTTGTGAACCAATATTTAGAAAAGTACCAATGCCCTTATGGTGCCAATTCAACCACAGATTAAGTAATCCATTATTGATTTTCTTGCTGGTTGCTTCAATCTGCAGATTCAGATTTAATGTTAACATTAGCCTGTTCTAGTAATATTTAACTATGGAAAAGGAGGAAGCTTCTCCACCTAAGCTAGGTTCAGATGGCCTTTCTGATGAAATAATCCCAGTAACTGCAGGAAATGCAAATTTAATATCAGGTCTCAGGCAAAATAATCTAAGAAGCTCCCACAATTTCTGAACTCAAAATATGTGGATTGATGAGGGCTTGTTTCCCAAGAATAAGACAGGTTTTAAACAATCATTTTACTAAGTATGAAAGGAAGCACTTCTTTTGCATAGAGTTTAGTACTTCATAATTGTCTCTCGAGATTTTGTTGGCTATGAGCAGACACTCCAGGAAGTCCAGAATATTCTTCAGTAATGTAGGACACCATCCAGAATGCAAGGAATAGGAGTAGATTTTCACATATTTCTAGCCAGGTTTCCCCGCCCCCCCCCCCCCCAAAATCAATAAAGATCCCTCTGCCATGACTTTGGAAGTTTCACTGTCATGTTCTCTAGATGTAAGTCCCATTGCAGCACACAAATGTTAAAAGCTGTCATAATGCAGGTTACAATGTTGGAATAAGACTTAACTACTCAAAAACAAAAACATCCTCTCTCGTGCACTGAATAGTAGGAAAAAAACATGATTTAGACAAAGAAGCTAGGTCACTGCCCCACTGCAAGGCTGTAAGAAAGTCTGGATGTATTTCGGCTGTGAGGAAGGAGAGTTCATAAAGAAATGAGATTCAACCACACTCTGCATACAGAGTCATTTATTTCCAGGTTGACAGCCAAAACAAGTACTAGCAGAAAGCCAGTACTTCTTATCAGTTGTCCCTATCTTGAATGAAACATCTTGTCTAATAATTGTTCAATAACCTACATTCTGCAGGACAGTTGAGAGCTTTAATACAGCTGAATGGAACACAAAATTCAGCACCATTTGCTACTAACCAAAAAACCTTCCTGGCAGTCTTAGCAGAAAGATCAGGTCAAATGAACACTGAACCAACCTCTGATTCTTAGTGGTGGTCCCTCCAAGTCAGGGTTTAGGCAAACAGGGACATTGCACAGCCGCTTTCCATGCTGCATCTGCTCTGTGAATAAATACAGAACTTCAGTCTCCAGAACTATGAATCCAGCATCTGTCAACAACACCACAAGTCTTACACAGTTAAAAGAAGAGAAGGACAATACAACAGCTATTGGAAAAGCAAAGAAAACAGTTAAATTTTTAAGCATAGAAAAGAGCAGGGAGGGAGGGGGTAAGATGAAAGAAGTCCACAAAGGAAAAAGGACACGGATAACCTAATACCAAAGAAGGCATTTTAGTAAGTAAGTGTTATTAAACAAGAAAGCAAGTGCTAGCCATAAAGATTCAACAAGATACGGAATATATGAGTCACTAAAAGAGAAAGACAGCGTTTAGAAATACCAAGAGACTAGAAGTCAGGTATAGTTTGTGCTGACAGGAGCTAGACAGAAAATGATTTTATTTTAAAGATAGCAAGCTTAGGAAAAGAGGGGTTTGAAATAAGAAATGAAAGAGACACATGCTAACTACCAGTGTAAACAAAAAAACCCCCCAAACATGCATGAACCAAGCACGCATCATATACTTATGTGGGATAAGTTATGCACACTGAGCATTTGTCCTAAAAAAAATCCCAACTGTTTTCTGCCCAAATAATAATTTTACTTTGAAGCCAGTGGTTGAAGAAGAGACTGAGAGATGCAAAGCTTTCCGGAAAAGAACATTTTACTTTGTATCTCCACACTTTGAGGACTTTAGCTGGAATGAATGTTAGAAGGAAAAGTCATAGATATTCTGAAGAAAGCTAGTGGACTTGGAACAAGATTAACAAGACATGGTTCCTAAGTGGTTTTGAGTATTGACTTGTTCTTCTTGAAAATAGGTTAACTACTTCTTGCAGAATGAAACCAGTAGCTTTTTCACCTCTAAACCCTTGCCTGAGAAACTCAGTGATACCAGCTAAGTCTCTTCAATAAATAAACTTATCTGCTCATAGGACAAAAAAACCATTGTTATCATTGACAAATTCTGACCCTTGTGATTTAAGGATCTCATGCTGTGCATGCTACTCAGCAGACTGGAGTAGAAAGGATAATCCTGAACTACATACCATACCTTTAGCCATCCTTCAGCTACAAGATTTAGTTTGATGGAACTTAACATTGAAGACTGAATTAAGCAAAAATTTTAACTCAGCTTTCCAGAACTGGTGGTGAGACATTAATTCAGCATGCTAATTTCCATATAACATTTTAAGCACTCCTTTCTGTGGATGTGTCTGGATCTGCTGATAAATTCCCAAGACACACAATTCCGTAATGTCACTAACATCAAGACAGGCAATAAAATATCTACCATTTATGATAAACTGGAATGAATTCATTGTTTAGTGACATCTGCTATGAATTTGGTCATAACAGAAAATCTTTTATAAAAGAAAAAAAACAAAACACTTGAGAAATGAGTAAATTATGTGCATAATTCAGTTTTCACTGCTGTACTTTCATCTTAAATGGAGAAAAAACAGGTCAGTGAATGAACAGAAACTTCAGGTGTTCAGCATGAGCTGGCAGAAACTCCTCTAAAGAGTAATCAAACTGGCTGGTTTAAGGCACAACTCCTTGATGTACCTACACCATTGTAAACATACATGTATGCAGATAAATGATTCCATGCACCAGGGATGAAATCCTATACCTAATGAAATCAACAGCGATACTTCCATTTCATTCAATGAGGCCAGGAAATAACCCAACTAATATGCGAAATTGTAGGAACACCACTGTACCAGAGGGACTACCTCCGAAATATGTAACTATTCCAATTCATACCAGGTGAGAATCTGGTACTCGCTACAAAGTTTCACTTTAGACTTGAGATTGATTACATATCTGCAGTGGTAGAACAGAAATACTCACTTTTTTAATGGATTGATACAGAAAGTAATTGGTTTAGGAAACAGAATAAGGAACAATAAATGCAGCTCACCAGTATCCCAAGTGCTGATATTGTGGGGAGCACTAGACTGGTGTTCCAGCTGCCTCTTCATTAGCTGGTTCATTGTCAGAGCTCCCAAAGAGCCTCTTTTCATTTGTCTGAACTGAGCTGCAAGTCAGAAATGCAAAAGGATTTCAGGGGCTCAGACAACATGTAAAACAACTTATTTCCTGATCTTACAAGCCAGCTTGAGATAAATACTGAAAGGACAATGACTGCTTGCTATAAGGATCTTGCTCAAGTCAATATGCACTTTTCACACAACTACACAGGGTGCGTTTCTGGCCCCAATGACATCAGTCATCAGTGACTTGGATTCAGGATCTCATCCACTGTGTCAACTGTCAGTGCCTTTTTGTCTCCAAATATCATGAAAGCTCTTCAGAACACTTGGTATCTGTGAAGTGTAAGATACTACCCCAAAATTCCCACGCTGACAGGTGATAGATTATACTTCAATCTCACTCACATACAGTGTACCAAGCAAGGAAACTTGGTCTTCTCCCAGCAAAGTTAGGGAGGCCTGCTCTGTCCATGCTCACCATAGGAAAACAAATTCACTGACTGTGTACCACCAGCACACTTCATGGGTGACAATCTAAACAGGTCTCCTAAATACCCGCCACTCAGGCATAACACCTGCACATTCTTCTGAAGTGTGAAGCCAGCGTACCTTTGAAGATGTGTCCCTTTTGTAACTTCACTGTCATTTTTCTTACATGGAGCTATCAAGTAACAAGCATTTGATTTTTCCTCATCTGACTATTTACAATACTTCTTTAAATGGATATTACCGTTTGCTTTAAGAGACGTGTCTTAATGAATAATGCTCACACATACATTAAAAAAAAATAGTGGATTTAAAATTTAAGACTTTTGTGATCATGCATTTTCTCAGTGCTTAAATGGAGGAAGAAATAGATCATATACAACTCCTGACTTTCTTACTTTTTTCTCCATTCATAAGAAAATTCAAATTGAATAAGCATAATACATTCGCTTTGACAGTTGAGTCTGAGCAATATACTTCCACCACTGAAACCAAAATCATTGTTCACAGTATGAAGAGAGAGTTTTAAGGCCCTGCTTGAACAACACATGTGAGACTGCTCCATCTCCATGCAGGAAAGCTTTTAAAATGTTGCCTTAAGTATATGTTTAAGTGCTTGCCTCAACAGGGCCTTAAAGCAAGGGCAACAAAACAAAATCTCCTAATGATTATTTTCATCTGCAACTACATTCAACATTATCAAAAAGAGTATTAACATAACATCAGGTAGTTCTGTTCTAAAATTCCAAACAGTACCCAGCTAGGCTCTGAAAATAAGCCCAGCATTTCACACTATTAACTGTGATGAAGAAATACAGACAAGGGATAAACTACAGCTTTCCGAAAACTCAGAGGGGTTGAGTGCCTTCTCCTAAACTTGTTCTACTCAGTTTCTATCTAAGAGTTTCAAATTCAGAGAAAGCAGAGTACTCCCTAACAAAACAAATACAGGCCCTGAATAATAATAAGCACTATTGTAACTTCAGTGGGAATCTGCACACTGAAATTATTTTGTTAGGTGAACTATTTTAAGTTTTCCCTCATTATATCCTTTCAACGTATCAGAGTGCATTTAAACTATATTTTTGGTCCAAGTACAAATTTCTTCAGAATTGCTGCAAAGCAGTCCTTGTATATCTGAACTTCTGGAACTGAACCAGACCAAGAGACCATTCCATGTTTCACTTTTAAAAGTTATATTGCAGCTGCCTTTCACAGCAAATTAGGAGAAAAATAGAATTTCCATCGTTTCCAGGGCAAGGATTTTAAATAGATGCTTTATCACTTTATCAAGCATAGAATTTCCTGATGAAAGAACAGCAGTTAACGTAGAACTGACAAGACTGCTTGGAGTGCAGATGACTGTCAAAATATAGAAATTTATCTCTTTGAATTTTCTTAACAGCTTTTGCGATTGAAATTTTAAAAAATCCATTCATATTTCACGTAAGCAGGCTATTGTTGAGCAGGTTTGGACTTCCAGGGTTATTTACCTGATTTCTCAAGGACAGCCATGATTTCAAATATTGATAAGTTAAGAAAAAAATCTAAAAAACCAAAAAACCCAGAAGGCTTCCAGCCTTTGAACAGTCTTGGAGCCAGACTGATTGCTGTGGACCAGCACGTGACTTTTCATGCCAATGACTGACTAGTGGCATAGGAAGGAAAGTTTTCATCAGGTTTTCTACAAGAAACCTAACAATCATGAGAAGATCGGTAATGTTCATATAGTAGCTGGTGAGCCTTTCATATGCTAGCTAGTGATCTGGTCAATCATCCCCCCACTGCTATGGAATTCTCTACTCAAGAAGAGAAGTCCAAAGGCAAAATCTTCCTGTCACAGTTAATGATGTATGCTTTCTGTGGCCAAGGACTGGCTGCACAAGTAATGTTATCTATTTGCGTTACAGTAGTGCCTTGTGCTCGCAGTCCTGATCAGGGCTGATTACGCAAAGCACTGCAAAGACGCATAGTAGAAGGTCAAAAATATTTCAGTCTAAATGGACAAGAGACACAATAGAAGCAGTCATGTCCCTTTTTGCAGTTGGAAACTGAGGCACACAGAAAGAGGAAAGGTATATTTACAAAGGAATGTAGGCTCAATATTATATAGATACTATTCCCTATTTCATATATTGGAATTTACAGGAACACATAGCACTCGGTTAAACCAGAGAGAGATTGATCTTAACTGGCATCTCTTTAGCTGCTTTAGTAACTGACATCTTTATCATTAGGTGGCCAACAAATGTACTCTGACTATGAGATGCACACAAGACACTTGTGGTAAAACCATGTTCAGAACATGGTTTAGTGGGCACGGTTGATGGTTGGACACAATGATCAACCTAAATGATTCTATAATTCTATGAAAACTGGAGAGGAAACCTCTAATTTGGAGTACTCATCTAGCATGTCTAAAATAACATCTTTCTTTAATAGGGCAGACATCCCTTCCAATCAAATCAGCAGATGCTGAATTTCAGAAATTAAAATTTAACTTTTCTACAGCAATCTGAAATTGCAGTTCAGCAAGATGGTTGAGCTGATCTAGCAGCTCACTGGTATCAAAGCAGGTCATCATTTCCCCTCCCTTTTCTACTAGTCAGAGTCCTGCCCCATCAACCTTCGGATGTGTTACTTAACATTACCTAGATGGACATGCCATTCTGGATTTTGTTAGTGTTCTAAGATGCCTCCACCTTGCAATATTATCTACATCTGCTCTGTTAAGCCATGTGTTAATGTCTACTTAAACCAACACAGTTCACTTTCCATTGAAATGGGTATGGGAGTCTCAGATAAATAATTACCACATTTCAGCAAGTAGCTGAGGAAGTGGCATTTCAAGGTATTTTACAAAAATTGCAAGAGATTTTTTTTCCTAAGGTACAGCAAGAAATGTACTGAAGACCATAGTAACAGCCCTGTGGAGCAATCATCCTCTGCTTCTGTGCACTGACAGTTGACAATGCTTTCTCTCACTGGAAAATAAACATTCAGCTTTAGTGAAATACTGCTTTTAGCTGCTACCTACTCTAATTCAAGAAAACCACATTTGTCAAATTTGCCATGTCACAACAGAAAATCTTGCAGCCACTAACTGCTAAAACCTTGCTGACCATCACAGATTTAACAGATCTAATGATATCCAACACAGCTGTACTTCCAAGAATCAATGAAACTCAGGGGAAAGCATTTACCATAGATGATATGCATCTGGTGCACAAATACAGCAACTTAGATTTAATTCTCAAACCAGAGGTAAACTTACTTGATATGGAAGAGTGACTACTTGTCTCTGGGACACCTGCTTCAAGGGTCGGTGCAGATGATGACTCTCTTGGCATTTCCAGTGTTGAAAGTCCTTTGGCAGCAGGATCTGCATGTGAAAATTGTGCTTAACTCTCAGTATTTAGAATCAATAAACATTTTCCATCCGCTTTCTCCCTGGATGCATTTTTCACATCTTTTCAGTCATCCATTCACCATCTGGCATTCCCAGCAGTTTTAAAAGGATTCAATGTGTGCAACGTAAGAATTTTTATAGAGGCACAGGGATCTACGGCTTAAAATCCCTTTTTAAAGGAGATTCCTACCTCTGCTCTTTAGAGCTCAGAACTAATAAATGCACATAGAGTTTGATTTTGATCCCACTCACAGAGTGATTATCAGAACCACCAATAGGGAAATAAGAAAGGTATCACTGATGTAAAGCTAGTTTAAGTGACAGCTTAGCATCTTTTAAAAGCCTTATCTCCAACATGTTATCAGTTTTCATTCAGAAGGCTGCTGATCTGGCAGTTGATCCTAAAGATTCAAAAAGTTTAAGATTCTATCATTAAAAAGAAAAATAAGCCATTAAAACTGTTTTTATTTTATGATAACTGATACTGTCAACATGGGAAGAATAAAGCAATTTTCAAGTGTTGATGGCTGGTTTCAGCATATCCTATAAAAATGCCTACATATCTCTGCTGTAAAAAGTTTCAGGCAGGAAACCCTGTAATCCAGTATTGTGCACTTGAAGAAACAGCCCATTTGGGTATTTAATTCAGAGATCAGTTATATCAGAAGCCCGTCTAAAACATATGGAAGTATAATAGGCTGAAAAAGCTTGAGTAAGACTTTGAAATGATAATCAGCCCATTATGATGGCAATATTAAGCCTACTTAAATGAATTACAAGACATATGTTCTCAAATAAACTAATCAATAAGGATAAACAAAACAGAACATGAGATACATTAAACTACCCAAGTCACTAAATTACCTAGTTATCTGAATTGCCTGCATCAACCTGTGAAGTAAATGAGCACTTAATGAGTCATTGTGAACGTTTTATGCTCCCCTTGGATGACATACTTAGATGCATGCAGCCAAATGACCATCACATATGCTATAATCCTAGGTTCCATGTGGTGTTTCAGAACTGGGACAGCCCTTCCAAACAGTTTCAAGGATAATAGTGTTAGTTACTGCATGAAAACTGGCCCTTACTAATGGTCAAAAAACCATTTGAGTCTAACTGCACAATTCTTTCATGATGATTCTTCTCCAAGAACCTATGTGAAAGGTTCACAAGTACTCAACTCCCTTTTGTTTTTACAAAGCTCCAGCGGTTCTTCAGCTTACTGGAACTATAAATGGGACAACGGGCCTGAAACATAAAGGGAACAGCATAACTATCATCACACTGAATGATTTCTCCTTGTAAAAGTGGAATAACATAATAGGAAGTTATTTTATGGTTCCCTCTGAAGCAATTAAGAAAGAAGAAGTGAGGTCAGGAATGCATAAATATTCCCCCTCACTTCACCAGCAACAAAGAACTACAGCCTGAAGGATTCGTGCCTTTTTTAATTAATATGTTAAAAAAAGACCAGTAAAATTCTAATAACTGAAAAATCCTGAAAAAAAACCAGCCCCAGAAGTAAACAGGCAGCAGCATACAATGTTTAAAACTGTTTGACACATCCAATTGGAAACTGAGGAAACAGCTAAAACACACTTTCTCTCCACCTGAAAAGTTTAGTAACAAAACCCTGTACTGAAGTGACCTGAAAAAACTTGGGATACACAGAAATACTGTATGGCTTTCCCCATGCTTGAACTTTAAATCTTTAACAAACACCAGCCATGTAAACTTTGTGGATATATATTGTGCCAATACAGAGAAGGCTACAAAAAGTCTTTAGTTTATAAAAACAGAGTATGTATGTATGTCTGATCCTAAATGAAAACTGCAGTTAATTCCAAGTTCTGAAGTCTACAGCCTGTTCAGATTTACACTTTGTGATCCAGTCTGCTTTCCACTGCCTTATGCTTGCAGAAGAAATAAAGGCCAAAAATCACTACACACAAAAGAAAATCAGTGTAGCATGGACTAGATTAGCAGGATAAAAGGCACAGAAGTATGACAATTTTTCTGACTCCCCGCATAAAGAGGCCATGGAGTTTCACTTCCTAACTTGGAGAGCAGAACCAGTGTTTTTGTCACTGAGCTCCACTTCCTTTCCAAATGGGCCCTCATACATGCATGATACCTGTATGGTTAGTACATTCCTTGTGAGAAACAAATAGCTGAAAGCATTCAGCTCGCTCAGAGCACATCAGATGCTATATATACACATCTCTTCTTACACTGTCCTGTCCTGTTACTAAAACCTTCATACAGTAATAAGCCTTTTGATTGGGTCAGTGATTGAGCTCACCTGCCTCCTTCTGCTCTCCCAGCTTGTCAAGGATGTTAAAGGAAATGTCCAGGTATTCTCTCTGAATAGCACTCACAGCAATCTTCCTCTGCTTCCTCTGGCGAGGAACAATCTGAATCTTAAATTCTGACTCTTCAGTCTCCTCTTCTTGTTTCTGCTCTGTGTTTTGTTCAGTGTCAGACTCTGTGTTGGTATCAAGTTTATCACTTTCCGTTTGGTTTTCAGAATCTTCGGGGACTTTAATAAGGACTGTCTTCACATTTGGGCTTGGAATTGCTCCACTAGGTCTAATTTCCTCCACACTGAGCTCAGAGTTATCATCAAGGGACATTTCTGGAAGGGCAAATGACTTCTGCAGCAGGTCCCTTTTCTGTTTCAGTGTTAGTGGGTTCCCACAGGACATGTCCTGAAGTTCTTCTGACTTAACTAACTCTGAAGAGTCCTTCTGATCTTTGGGAGAAGTGGAAAGTATCTCCTCTATTCCTGATGAAGCATTGTTGCTTGTATCCTTAGAACTAAAGTCTTTGGAGCAATCTTCAATGCTGAACTGGACCAGTGGAGTTGTGCTGAGGCTGAGTGCAGAGACATTGATAGGAGTTGAGGGAGACGACACAGCAGTTTTGCCAGAGACCTCATCATTCAGCTGGTTTGTTGTTTCTTCTTCTTCATCACTCTCCACTATTCTAAGGGGAGGAAGTGGTTCAAAGACTAAAGAGTCACTGTCTGAAGCGGAGAGTACTGAATGCTTTTCAGGACCTGATGTTGAGTCAGAGGACAAATCTATCAGATCCAAATCTTCCTTGGGATCAGTAGGTTTAACCGGAGAGTCCACTTTCACTTCATAGGTTTCCATGCAATTTAGCCTAACTTCTGGTATGACAGGTCTTCTTGCTTCCTGGAAACTCTCTGTACAAGGAAGATTTTCTTGTGTTTCTATATTTTCAGCTTTAGTAGAAGAATTCTGCCGACAGCGTCCATAATCACTCTGCCTGTGTATGGCGTAAGCAGCAGGGACAGGTGGTTTTTCTAAGTCACACCGGTCTATGCAGGACTTCCTGCGATGTTCATCTAATGAAAACAACAGGGAGTCTGCATTCCCTATATCAAGAGATTTTTGTTTTAGAGAGCGCAGTTTTTTTTTCTGAATGCTTTCTTCTCTCACACAGCGTAGAATACTGTCTTGTAAGGCCCCCGTCTCTCTATATTCAGCCAGCTCTATTTCACCTGATTAAAACAGAAAGAGCTAATACTACCTCAGTTGGAGACTTCTGGCAGATATCTTCATCTTTATCTCACAATTCAACATGACTGGCATTTCAAATACAAACCCAGTATTAGTCAAAATTGTCTAGATTTTGGTTTAACCTCAGAGCCACATTAGGTAGATTTTTACAACAAACAACAACAAAAAAACCTACTATTTGGATAATAGGGTTTACCTAAATTCTGTCCAAATTCCACTCATCCTGGACAGATGTACCCTGAAGACAGAGAGTTTAACCTTATGCATTGAAAAGAAGATGGCACAGGCAAGTAATTTCTACAGACACTTGGGATGGCTGCATTAGGCATGAGAGATGAAAGACGAAATGAGCTACACAGAACACTCTGAAGAGGTTTCAAAATAATTTTGGACAACAGCATTGTGGACATCATTTGACCATCAGCATATATTAGAGTACACCTACATGTTATTTACTGCAGCAAAGTGGGCTTAAAATGGATGCCTCTAATTCAAGAGGCAAGGGTAGCAATAGCAGTGAGGATGTCACAGCACAAGCCTGAGATCAGACAGATTTTCAGGGAATTTTTCCCCCAGTGATCCTAGACCCCATCAGAGTCTAGCAACTATCACACCACATAGTCATACCTCCTCATCCTAGGGAGGAGTAAAGTGAGCACAGTTATACTTGCTGGTACTACCACTGCATTGGTATTTTGCTGTGTGAACACATTCATTGAGAATATTTTAAAAGGTCATCACTGTTGTTATTTTGAATTACATATTTTCACATAAACCAGAATATTCCTGATCATTATTATCCCCATATTTCAAAATGCTCCACATATGAATCACCATGCAAAAAAAAGCAGTGAGAAAAGTTGAGGTAGATGTTCACTGTAGGCAGAATTTTCCCCCCCGCCATGCAAACACCCGAAAGAAAAAAAGGCAGGCGGGTGGTGGTGGAAATCTCAATTTTTTTATAATATTCATTTCAGAAAGCTAAATTTGAAAACAAAATCCTTCCTATTTTTTGAAACCACCAAATGACCCTTTTTACCAATAGAAAACCATAATATTTGCAGCAGCAACAAAAATTTGCTTACCATAGAGTCCCACCTCATCAAATATCAATTTCTGGGAAAAAATAAATTTGAGCAAAAATTTTCAGCCCAATGGTGGAAAAAAATTGCAACAAATCCTCTTAAAAATTTTTACATTCAAAAGACCTTAAAGGTTCAGAAAACAACTGCTGAATTTAGGTATTTTTATTTTGGAGTGCCTACTTTGAGATTCCTGTACGAGAATTCATTCAGGGAAATGAGGAGTACTTGCTCTCAAAAGTCAGACAGAGTACTTGTATTCAAATCAGGCAATGCAACAAACTCTACAAAGAAAGGTGGTAGCTTGAGACTAAGAGTAGGAAATTGTATTTCTGCATGAGTTTATACCGACAAAACAATTCATACTTCTCTGAGCATTCATCTCAACTGGTTGATATTTCACCATTTTGCTGCCACCAATTCTTTTCAGTCTTGCAAAGAAAGTTTGAGATTCTTTATTGCAAGGTCCAGTTGGTGTATCATGAATATCAGATTCATCAAAAACACTGTCTTCCTCTGCTGGAGAAAGAAAAAACTTTATTACTCTTAAGAGAGTGCAATTCCTTGAATGAAAAGCTGTATATGTAACAAAACCTCAGCTAGTTTCAATTAAACTTGAATTGGAAAATGAAGAATCATCTGAAGTTTGCAAGAAAATTTATATCCCAGGTATAACTTTGCCATTCTTGTTACATCTTGAATTAAGGTCAGAAAGGACAGAGATAAATGAAAAATGGGTTACAATGCAACAAAAGTATACCAAAGCTTTTACCATTCTAAGCTGATCTTTTCTACTGATAATAATATAGATTCTGTAGATGGAAGAAATACAATAGATCTGAACACTGACTTGAGTAAATAACTTCTATAGTGCTCAGTGAGAAATGGTAAATGGAAAAAGATCAAAATTAGTACAAGAACTGCAAGGTCAGGAAAAAACCAGCAAAATAGGAAAGTGAAAAAGGAAGAAATGGATAATCTTGGAAAGTTGGTAATAGTAATAGAATAAGACCTAAGAGTATGAATTATGAAATTATTGCTCTAAGTAGTAATAGTGAAACATTATACTCTAATTTGAGACCTGCTGGTTGAAAATGGCAGAGAGAAAGAAAGTTATCCATCAAAAAATATCCACATCGCCTGTATGAAATGGCTATAAAAAAAGAAATAAAAAAAGAAAAAAATCCACATCTATTGTGTCTAGTGATTCGTCTCCAAGGAAATAGGAAACACTACTGAGACGATAAAGAAAACAGAGCGCTCGAGAGAAGAAACAAAAAAGTTTGCCTTGTTTATTCTAGGAAACAAACATGAAGAGGAAATGTATTTGGTGTCTAGGAGTGAAGAGGCAAGTAAGCCAAAGAGTTAGAATGACCAAAAACTGAAGACTTAAACTGGACATTAATATCTTTAGCTTTGAAATAGCTGGAAAGTTTCTGCTACATGTGAAGCTATGGAGCTGCCACCTAATAGCATAAAGGATAAGATAACTAACTGATATGATGAATCCAGAAAAATCAATCGAAGTTGATAATAAGAATTTCTACAGGGACTGGGTTTAATAAGTTAGGAGATCACTTTTAACGTCATGTCCTATGTGTCTAACTCCTTCCCCTGGGCAACAAATGCTTCTTCTCACAAGATTCATCATCAGCTCTACAACAGTCTGTACACTTGCCATGATCCCCTTAACAAAGTTTGGCAGAAAAATTAGGAAAAAGGTTCAATAGTGCAAAAATCCATCTCTAGCATAGGGATTCTTGCTGCCTGACAATGAAATCCTCATCTGTTGATCATCTAAACACCACCTTGGATGATGACAGCAGCACACACACTACCTGACCAGAGACTAAACAAGCCTCCTTAGAAAAGGTGGGAAAGGCTTCAACTTTCTAAGTCCCTATGGAATTATATTGGCTGCTTCTTGCAGGTAGAAGAAAACTTTTCTGCATCCTCTTTTTTCTGTAGCACTTCAGCAAAGGAGGAGAATCAGCCCTACGATTAAGTCAGCATTTACAGAGTAAAATTTGCCCATTTACGGTCCTTTCCCTCTAAGCAGCCCAAAGCCCTTCAAAACAGCTTTGGAAAGCAAGTAAATATTATTCTCCTTACTTTAAACATAGGCAAACAACGATGAAGTGAGACACAAGGCCACCCAAGGAATCAATGCTGGACATGGAATTGGAACACCGAGTTTACTAAACCTAACTTGGCACTTACTGTGAACCACAAGCTGGGTACTTAGGCACCTTGCTTTGTCTTAGAAATGTCTCAGAATCAATCCAGAAACAGAATGCATATTATAAATGTATTATTACTACCCTCAGCGTTATTAAGTCTTTATGAATTAAGTCATTAACTCAGCTCAAAATAAAGAAAAATTCATAGTAAGTCCACAGTTATCTGAACAGTTATCTTAGCCCTCCTCTAGCAATACAAAATGTCCAACTGGGTGAGAATATGCAATACATCATTTACATCCATTTTAAGGTTGCTTTAATTGGCTAAAGCTAAGTAACAGGGTGTTCAGGTAAACAAAATTTTGTGTCCTTGTTCTGCTAGATATCTTTTTATGAGCAACAAGCAGCAAAAGAGGAAAAGGTACTGACGTGCATGAAGAGTCCTTCTTGTATTCTTTGGAAGAAGTGCTTGCTGCACACTAGGAAGACTGTTTGAGAGGGAGGATGTAAATAGCAATAAGCGGCTAAAAGGCAAAACAGCTGAAAGGCAGCTAAAGATTAACATCAAAAGAACCTGTTAAACTTTGATCATAAATACTTATCACATAATAAACTTCACAATTGTAAGGACCTACACTCAGTGACACCACATTATTTCAAGCCCCCACCTTACACCAGTTCACACCATCACAGTACCTCTGCTACAGCTAGCAAGCACATACAGAGTTAACAACTGGATGCAGACTCTAAGGGTTGAATCATTCTCTTCTGCCTTTAGACATCCACATCATATACGTCTGCATGTAAGCTAGTCAACTTCAGCTCCTTTTACAGAGAAAACCAAACTATAGACTGAATTCATCATTTTCTCTTTTCAACATCAAGTATTTGCTACTATGCCATGTTATTATAAAGTATAATCAGAATGCTGCGTCAGACTGGTTGCACACTTTGTGTGTGGGCAAGATCAGTTATTATCGTCATAGAAAAGGCCAAGGACTATCCAGGCATAGTGACTGAACTACTAAGTCTAAGGTACATTCCCTCCAAGAGACTGTTAGACTGCTGTGCTATGGTAGCCTACAGAGAAATTGTCAATTTCTTTTACTATAGATGGCTATAGCTGGTCAGATACAACACACCTTAGACTTAATTCTGAGTATTATGTTCTAAAGTTCAGACCATATTTACCCATTTCTACAATATCTGCAAGACTTGATGAATTAAATCAATGACTATCATATAAATGAGAGTGTTAAAAGTACCTTTTTCCTTTTCACTGTATCGGCTTATGTTACTGTTGTCACTATACAAAGGACCAGCAGTTGCATGGGGCTTGCAGCTGTGATATTGAGCGTTGAGGGTATTGACTGTGATGTGGATTAGGTGAAGTACAATCTTGCTGATTTCACAGTCTCTGTAGGGGTACTGTTCAGTGAAAGAGAAAAACTTCAGCTTAAAAACTAACTTTTCTCCTTGGATAAACATTTAGGCAGTAAAAAAGAAAAATGACAAGAATATTGTCAGCTGGATGTCCTATGCCTTTCTTTGATCATACATTTCTAAATACATCATGAGAAGCAGAAGTGTTTTCATCTTTGTACACAGAATTATTTTAAAGTTTTAAAAATCCCTATTAGCAACATCTAACACATTGTTTTCTTGACTTCTATATGACAAAACCAGCTATTAATAATAATGCAAAAGGTCTCTCATCAGAACTGTTCTCCAAATACTCTATTTCAATCAGCACATTATCATTCATTTCTAGTATCTCCACTTCCTCATATGCCCTATAGACCTGATAGAAATTTGTTAAGCATATCAAAAGTATTCACAGCTCCATTTTAGTGCATAAACACACTACATTTTAACAACACTTCCTAAAAAGCATCACTCAACTAAAGAATACAAGCTGTTAAGCTGACACCCCACCCATTTAAAGTTACTAATATTTTTTAAAAACTAATTCTAAGTTACTCAAAATACTCTTCACTGGAACTTTATAAAGCATTTTCGTATTTTCAAATCTATATTTTTCTTTCTCAGGTAACCATGTGAAAAATATAGACAGCAGAAGTAAGAGGTCAGTAGCACAGATGAAAGCCTAACTACCTCAGACACTGAAATTAAATGCAGTAAGCAACCAAATCAAATCAGAGTGTTCTTTACAATTCCTTTCACTTGCAGTACAGTTAGATGTTCCCTGTAATAAATTTCAAATTGAAGTGTAAATTTGAATGTGGACGGCGTCTTTTTAAGACCACTTACCTTATAGAGAATGACAAGCAAAGCCTTTAACCACATCTGCCGAATGTGAGGTTTGAGGGACCAGAGGGAGCAGCGAGGAGGCTGCTGAAAGTAATGCCGTAGCTGAGGACAAGTGCAATATTTCAACACCTGCACCACCAAGGGAAGAAGGTGTTTACCCAGGTTGATGTTATAGTCCATCACCTGAAAAGAATAGTAGCACAGGAGTTAGCTCACCAAAATCAAATCCACTGACGTTGAAAAGCAAAATAACTAATACAGTTGAGGTATCAGTTAAGTGAAAAGAAACAGACGTTTTTAAGGAAGTCTCACTATCAGTTAGAAACTTTCTGCCAGCTTGCCACATTCTCATAAATTTAGCTACATAGGTAAAATGAAACAAAAAGATGTGTTCTGAAAATGTTTCATCCTGTACAGTCTAAATTTTAGCATGCATACATCGGCAAGTCATAAAATATATCATGCTGGGATAGCCTTGTATTATAGCCCAAGTTGATCATGCTTCAACAGACAAAATCATATTAGGTATATTCCATGTTTAACAGACAGGATGCAATTGTGGGTTTTGGGAGGAGGGTGTGTGTGTATTTTGGTTATTTGGGTTTGTATTAACACTGCATTGCCGGTTTTCATTATTTTTTCATCAGGCTTGTAACATTAGCTGTTGGGTGTTATTAAGCCCCATGTTCTGGAATCTGGTAATGAGACAAGAATCCCACTCTTCACTATGGCAAAGGTAAGAAATTGTCTGCGATGTTATGCAGAAAATCAAAGCATGCAAATTCTAAAGGATCCAAAAATAAAGCTAATGAAAAAAATCTTGCTCCAAATAAAATGCTCATCAATTTTAAGTGATAGTGTTGCTGTAGACAGGTTACTGTTATTACTGCTAGTCATAAGCCTTGCTTCCATCATGACCTTTGAAGAGCATCCTGCCATTTGGTGCCTATCCTTAAGGTTTGAATCCTGATTGTTAGGTGCAGTGTGGCCATATATTCCCACTACCCTGACACAACTGTGTTTTCAATTGAAACTGCATTGCTATTTTTCATTATCTTTCCATCAGTCTTGCAACATTAGCTATTTTTATTTAAAGCCATATGTCCTGAAATCAGCAACTAAACTAGATCATAACAAGGATCCACAAAGACCTTGTCTCTGACGCTGACCTATACTGGTTGACACCCAGGAAGGTGTAACAGCAGGCCAAGCAAACTCCAGCACAGCCCCCAAGATCTAACACATCCCTGCAGTTTCAGTGGACTTAGTGCACTTTACCAGGAGCCCTGTACATCTAAACAGACACAAACATCAGTTTCATCCACATGATCCATTTCCTTCAGGTCTGTATTTCTTTTTTTGGTTTTGTTTTTATTAGAACAAGGGGATGAGCCTAATTTACAAACAGAGAACTCATCTCTCAAGTTCCCTCCTGAACAAGCTGACTAGAAGTTTTTTCCCGTAAAATCCTCTAGTTCAATGTGCAGCTGTCTCAAATTTTTGTGCTGCATGCATAGAGCTAAATAGATGAATCCCATGTCTATCCATGCAGGGTTAGCCTGTCGAACAGATGATATATAATCACCAAATATGGTCTTACTGTGTAATGCCTTGTCCCCTCAGGGTGTGATACAGTTATACAGCATGGTTAGGAAAACTCATCCATACAAGGAAGACCGAGCCCTTCCTTAACACAGCACATACTGTAATGCAGACATGTCTTAAGCTGAACAGACACATTTTTTAAGTTGTCACGGGTAGATCTAGAATAAATGATGTTGCAAATGCTGAGCAGAGCTCAGCCTGGGATGCTGAGCAGTGCCCAGCACCGCTGGCTTCCTCACTCTGACAGGCTTGTACAACATTGCCACCATGCGGGGCAATGCTGCGGTGACTGCTAACACCAAAACTTGGCCACTTCTGCTGCTAGGGAGTGAAAAAGGCATTTTGTGCTTTCAAGAATTCCAAATATATAAAATTTTATGATGCAAAATACTAAGAGACATTGATTTTTCTTTTTTTTTTGAACTGACCATTCCAAGCAAGCTTGTAATCAAAATCAACGAACCAGCAAATCAGCCCAATCCCAACCTTTGTGGAGCTGACTGGGGAAAGCAAATATTTATGCCTAGGGGAGGGAGTGTAACTGAAATATCTCTTATAAAAGAAAACTCTGTACTGAGTTTTCACTCTGTAAATGCATCTTCAGATTGCAAACAGCATTTCTCTTGCAGCAAAGGTGATTCCTAACACAAAGCAGCCCTACAGCTATGAAAAAAATCCCCCTAAAATATAAATTAAAGTTTTGATGTCTGCTACATGGAGAAAAATCCTCGCCTACTGAAGTTCTCAAACTCCATTTGATATCAGGGGAGCCAGGATTCAACTACGAAGCTTTTCAAACAGAAATGGTGAATTTGGCTATCATGAGACATTTTAAAGGTGAAAGAGGAAAGGCAGGGGCTGATATTTAGAGTTGCAGTAAGTAGTACTTCTGAAAATCATGTCAATTATGATCCCTGAAGTTTGGCGATCCAAACTTGGAAAACATGTAGAAAAACATGGAAGATACTGCCCTGTGACTAAACTGCCACTTCCAGACTCTCAATAACAGGCCTGAATCTCCTTTTACATGCTTCAGCTTAAAACTGTACAGATGAAAGATGATTGACAACACATAGCAACAGTGCTCTGAGACAATGGATCAGGATGCATTTGCAGCTACCCAGTTTGCATTAACACCTTCTATTTTGCCTGCTGAAATATGGATACCTGATTTCTCCATAACTGTGAAAGTTTATCCAAGTATCTACATTACAATTGACTCTGAAAAAATCACTGATTCCAGTGTATGAACCAGAAAATCCTGAGAAGAATTGCAGATACAGAAGAGGCCAGGATAGCTTTGAACAATGTTTGAAGGTTACAGTGGGCATTTTAAGAGCTGGGGCAGGGGGAAATCTGAAATCACAGCCCTCTCTCTCCCCTAAGGTAATCCTTTATGAGAGACTGTGATAAGGAAAAAGTGCGGAAGTAATAATGATGGTTCACTGCAAATAATAAGAATACTATGCAAATGTGAAATGTTTTTCAGCCTAGCATCGCCAACTACTCTATCAGTAAGAATTAATTGAGCCTTAGAAGAGCCTTGTGAGGTAGGAAATGACAGTCGTCCTTACAAGATGGAGAAAGAAGGCACAAGGCAAGGATGTGCTCAGTCATTTATCACAGCAATATAGGCAGAAGTTCATCATGGTGGCACTACTCCCTAGGAAAGGGAAAACAAAGTCCTTGTGCACTCTAAGGAAGAAGGAGAATCAGTCTCCTGCAAAGTGAAGAATGTGGAAGAGTTTACAGACCATTCACGCTGGGAAACAAGCAAGGGCACATGGGTCCCAGGTCTTCCTGAATGGGAAAGGAGGAAATGACATATAAGGAAAACAAGGCATTCAAAGGCTATGGAAAGAGGGCAAAGAGGTTTGGAGCAGTCTCTGATTTTTCATACAGTGGTAGTATTTGCATGCCTACACACACACAAAACTGTTATCTCTATGCCAATGATGCAGCAAGTTTAGAGTACTAGTAAGAAATTAGCATACTTCTATTTAACTACTTACTTTTTAACTGCAAAGTAGAAACCTACAAAAAGCACTTGATTAGGCTACATGGAGCCTTCTGAGAGTAAAGAAAAAGCAGCCATCCTTATTCCCAAATACTTTCACCAACTGAAGAGGCATTAAGGAGATTTAAGTAGGATTACTGCACTCAGCCATTATTTTGGTACAAAGAAGGCTGTGCTACCACCATTTCAACAACAGGCAATGAGAAAGAGCTGCAAAAAGTAGTAAGTGCCTTCACCTACTTGTGCTATTCCAGCAATAAAGGCATTAAAGCAAGTCGAAACACGCATTTTTTGTGGTGCAATCATGAAACATCCTTCCTGCTGATCATAACCAAGCAGGACGTACAGATGGCGCTTGACTGTGTTGAAAGCTTTAGCGCTGCTGATGTCCGACTCAGCGCTGCTCTCATCCTTTGCCATGAACTTCATTAGCACAGTAATGAGCTGGTGGACAGTCTGGTGATCAATCCCAGCATCCTCTGGCAGCAGGTCTTTTATTGTGTTATCATTCTCTGGGGAGGGTTGTCCTATCAGCACAGGAGAGACATTGGTATCAGACACTAGATAAGACTGTCAACAGGGTACAAAATACACCAGAATTTTTTTCCAGAGTTCATTGCTCCATTTCTGCCCAAATGCACATGGTGAAGTCACAGGAGATAGGCATGCATTTCTGAGGGCATTGCTCCCCTGTTGCATCAGGCTCAACAGCACAGTAACACCTACTGTGTACACTGAACTCCGTTTCTCAGCTTTCCCATGTTTAACAGAGCTGCTTATCTTCCCACCCCAGTGCATTTCTGTCAAATTGAGTGCTATTATTCCTTGGCATCTATGCAGTAAAGGAGAATCAAATCCCACTGCCACCAGATTCTTATCTGGCATAGTTTTCAGTCTTTCCTCAGCAAATGTTCGTGGACATTAGTCTTTGCCAGCAGAGGATGTACAAAACGGCAAGAGATGAAAAAAATTCTACCAAATAATGATCAAACACAGAATGAAGACCACCCCTTTTAAAAATGTGTCCATATTTCTCTCAAATAACTTCGGCCAAAATGTAGGCACTATAATTTATTAGGTTTTATGACACAATGTAGTACATCAAAACTTTGTTGGCTTTTTCCCAGAGAAGAAGCCTAAGACTTGGTTTATAAACACTGAATCAATCAGTAATACTTTGCATGGGAATATGATTGTGTGAAAGACAAGAGACTACTTACAAAGCACAAGGAAGCTTGGGTGCTGGCTATCACTATCCAAGTAAAACAGACATGCTGCAAATAACAGTTGTCAACTGGGCAAGTATTTTCATTTTCATACTTCAATTTTTTTTTTAAATACAATATTTCCAGTTGCTTTTAAGACCATATATCATTAGTAGAATTCTCTAGTAACTGCCTTTGGAGCTACCCTCTTCCATTTCACCCTATGTGTAAGGCCTTTTTTTAGTGCTTAGCAGTTCCTATGATCTATGTTATACTAACACTAGGAACTGAATTCATGAAAAGCAAAACATATTTCACACATCAGTATATCAGATTGTTTTTATTAAATAATTCTGAATAAATGCATAGCTAAAGCACAGTATATTATTCCAACATGCTCTATTTTAAAACAGTAATTTAAATTAATATAAATAAAATGCATTATATATGCATTATATGCAATAATAAGTAAAAATTATTTCCACTAAGATAATCAAAGAGAACAGAAAATATTATTTTGACAGATCAAAACACGGCAATAGTTGGAAATTAAGTTTTTATTACACCATTAATTTTAGTTTGTTCATTAAACACTCTAACTGTTAACAATTAAAATTAATTGTTACTAAAATGTATTCTGATGTATTTTGTGATCCGTGGTTAAAAAGCTATCTAACAGGGAATAATTGAGATAAAGCAAGCTGGTATGAAGCAGCTTGCTTTATCTACTTGTTTTTCTTTCAAGGATAAATCCTTTCAACTATTGGACACAGTCCTTACTTTTGCAAGAACAGTTTAAGTCGAAGTTTACAGGACAGATCCTACAAACAAGATTAGCTCAAAGTATACTCTTGAAATTGCTCCTGCATGCCTGTGTTAGGGTTACTAGCCAGCAACTAATATCCACTTAGCCTGTTAGACTTACATGCCTTAGGATTCATGTAAATTCATAACTATATATTTATAGCAAATGCTAAAAATTGTTTTAACATTCTAATTTACCCATATTCTTAATGTAATATGCTATTCTGACCAGGGACTCTTTTGCTGGTACAACTGCATCTGTCTTAGGTTCTTCACCAGCAAAACTGCACTGTCTGTGATTTTTTAAAATAATTTTTAAATATTTTACATTTTATTGGTGGGTGAGCAAAGGGGTTTGTTTGATTGGCTGTTTTGCTGAGCATAGGAGAAGGTTGCTATTTCTATGATAGGTGAAAAAGAAAACTAGGAGGGGAATTTTCAGAATCACTTCTAGTAAGAATAACTTTCCTTTACTGGTCTCACTTTGGTAAAAAGAAACCATGAACTTCATATTACATTTTTTATCCATATTTTCACTGTGATTTTTTATTTACAGAAACCTTCCTTCAAAATGAAAATTCTCTATGCAAACTGTTGCTGGACGAAGATTTGCAGATGCAAAAAGAAACCAATAAATTCTGAAATAATTAGAATCAGAAATACAGCAAGTACCATTTTCAGAAGCACCGTAAAAATGTATATAGAAAATAACTTTAGCTTTGTGGACATCAACTGAGAAATAATCTTTCCACATATTATAGCCAGGTTAAAATTTTCCATGAAATTGTATCAAAAAGATGCCATTTTCATAAAGATTATATTAGATTGTTTTCTTCAGCTCTACTTATTTTCATCTCTATTACATGTTGTGAGATTTTCACTAAAACAAAGAAGAAGATAAGATGAAATGAGACTAAATGATTGTGGGGCTCTAAATAAATCCTGGTTCTCCAAACAGAACTCAATGAGTTCTGACAGAAGGGTGACATCTTCACAAATTGTCAGTAAATATAAAATAAGGGACTTACTTAAGATGCCTATAAGCATACAGAGGAGACAAGTGTAATTTACAGTACTGACAATCAAAGGCATTCTGTCAGCTGTCTCTAAAACCTGAAGGCCAAAGATCAGGCTGAACATAGGTGACCCATAGGGCCAGCCTATTAAAGATTTACTTGTTCCTGCAAGCAATGAAACACAGGAGGGTGAGGCACTGCCGGCATAGCTGAGTGCCTCTGAATAACCTCCCCCCAGCCCCAAAGTACTATTTACAACTGGGGGCAGTTTTCAGTACAACTCAAGAGCAAAACTTCACTTTGCACCTTTTGGAACCATGAGGAGACGTGATTTCACTGTGCCTTTTAGACAACTTCCATCTTGCATAAGTTTATCTCATGAGTCGACAAGAAAGCCAGTGCTAGTGCCTTCCTTTTCCTGTTCCATCAAAACACCCTGCCTTGTCAAACCCACCTGGTGTTTGCTCTGGTGTTCCTCCAAGTGCTGGAGCAGACTGCTCGTGTCTGGTCAAGCTCACAGCTTAAAAAACAACAAAAAAAAAGCAACTCTGTTTAAAAAGGCAGTACTGACATCTTATACTTCAGCATATATTCAGTGCTAGCATATTTATGTTCATTTACTCATGCACTGTTGTCACGCAGTGAGTGTAACCATTTGAAACATGTCACTTCTGTGCCTTACAGATTTTGCGTACCATGTTCTATAACTCTAGTGTTTGCCATCGTTCAGTTTTGCTGATACAAGAGTCACCACACAGGAGCCCCTGTGCAGGATCAGAAATTGGTCAAGAAGGATCACCTGAGTCCCAAAATATGGTGGTGGTTGTTTTGGAGAAAAGAAATTACCTTTTAACTTAATAGTTCACCAGCACCCAAGTTTGAACATTTTATCAGTTCCTATTATATGGGTAGGAGCAATGTGAGAGGTCCAATTTGAACATAAAGACTAATCTGGGTTTGTAAAATTCTCTAATTGAGAATGGGTAAGCTTTATTTCTGCTTGGAAAGATATCTGTACAGCGCTCCATAAAGGCCTATGATTTTCCAGCACCTAGGTCCTCCTATAGAAGCTGGCAGGAATGATGAGTTGCATGGACATTGTTTTCTTAACAAAGGAATTCTGAAGATATCCAAAAGCTCATTTGAGACATTAACAGTTGCTTTTAAGATGTCTAAGATATGCTGCATACACGGATTAAAAATTACAGTTAATAAATAAATAACATAGGAATTTTTCTGTAAAGACTGTATCTATTTTAGACAAAAGTACTGCGTATTAGCCACAAATAAAAATAAAGATCTATCCACAAACTAGTCTTGGAGCATTTTGTTCTGGCATTTTAAACAAACACAGCATAGACATAATGTTTGTCTATGTTCTTTGTCAAACTCACTAACTTGTCATTATTTGAATAATGCCCAAATCAGTCAGAAACCTAAATTTGCTATCCCAATTGGGTAAGTGTTGAGAATTCTGATGTGTACCCAACAACAGGATACAATCCTAAGGGAGAAGATACAGGTGTGTCACAAAAATATAAATAGATACTCAACGAATTTTGGTGGTTAAGGTTTCTGGAAGGGAGAGCGCTCTCTTTGACTCCACTGGTCCCTTCACACTGTCCCTCAGGGAACGCACACTCTTCTGACGATTACGTGCGAAACGAGCCCTCTTGATCTTCCACATTGCTGCATCACTGAGGTTGGCGACATTTGTCCGGACAGCAGTGATAGCTTTGCAAATGCAATTGACCAAGTTAGGATTCATTCCACAGCATGGTGAGGCCCTAATGCTGCCAAGTGCCAAATGCAACTGGGCCCCAGGTCCCACTCAAGTCAAGAAAGCTTCATATGGGCTCGAGGGGTCCATCTGCAAGGTACTCATTTGCATGCTCTTGTTCTGAAATCCATAAAACCCCAAATGGCGTAACTGTGTTAAAAAAATTATGATGTTACTTCTTTCTTTAGAGATTGGATAAAAACACATTCTTGAAACTAAAACCTGAATTTCAGGCTAAGGGGATATAAGCTGTCCTCTGTTTAAAGTGGCAGAAATCTCATGAGTATGGATCACTTTTAGTGCACTCATGTGGCCTCTAGTTTTGCCTCACTGACCTCCTGTCCTGCCTACACCTATCATCCTGGATTTGAACAGCGCCTCCAAAAATCTGTGAGTGTGATTATGTGTTTACAGTGGTGTTACCAGCAGTATCACTACATGTCTTAATGTGGTCACCAATAGTTTTCTATACTCATGTCTATAGTACATTCGAACCCTTTGAGTTTAGGTGAGCAACTAAAGCCAGTGAGCCCATCCTTTGCACCACTTTTATCTTTGAAAAGGCAAAGAAAAAGGCTGAAAAGAAACCTGAAAAATATATTTTGCATATTTTAATTTTTAAATCACTCCCAAATATTCATATTTAAAGATATGACCCTACATTTGCAGCCAGAGGTGCTGGAAACCAGTGCTGAGATTCCCTCCTCAGGCCACAGCAGCAGTTCCCAGCTTTGGGTCAAGCTACTCACATATGGAGAAGAAAATATGTTTGCAGTTCCACTCATCTCCTGTATAGATACAGCAGCAACACCTGGCCTTTTTTAGGCTCTGGGCTCCATGCAAGTGTAGAAGGAGGCATTAGGCTGCTGAGGGAGAACACGCTGTCCTAACAGCTGTCTCCACCTCCTCCAAGCAAATCACATGGAAATAGATCTGCTTCATGGGCCACCACTTGGTTAAGCAAGTTTTCAATTACTCAGCATGTTAAACAATCATGCACAAACTATTTTTTAGCCTCCCACAGTGAATGGAAGGAGACATGGTATCTCATCAAGAAACCAAGTATGAACAGGACAAACATTTACAAACACTTGTCACTGCAGGAATAGTTAACTGAGAACCAGCTCTAAGAGTCCATGTACCTCTTGTGCTATGCCCCATATATTTGTTTCTTTTTCAAGCATTATACAGCTCCTAGGGCTGTCTTTGTATAGACCACTACAGAACAGGGTCAGGCATGACCTAGGCCTTTGAGAATAGCAACGTTGATAGCATAAGAACATCTACAAAAGAACAAGTGGGTTAATGCAGGCTGCAGCTAATCATAGAACCAGACCACATTTCAACCAAGGCTGGCAATCACATCCTAGTGAGAGTAAAACATGACGCCCAAAGGTGCAACAGAATATAGCCTAATCTGTATTCAGGCAGTCAAAAAATGTTCTCTTTGAATTCTGCTCTTTTGGCATGAAAGATTACTTAACTACAGATAATTTATACAGCTGAGACCTACATCTCTCTCAGACCCTTGCAGGCAGCTGAAATTCCAGAAGCTGATAAAAGGTGATGATATTGATTTGGACTCTGCTTACTTGTTGGGAAAGGGAATTCTTTGTTGCAGTCCAGATGAAGCTGTGCTTCCAGAGACAGGGTCTCAAAGCGATTCACAAAGAACTCCCAGCTCAAAGCTGGAATATCCGCTTTCAGAAAATGAAGTAGCAAAAGCTTACTAAGAATTGTGGGCCTGTCCTTGACAACTGTGTCAAACTGGAAATCAAGGCAGAGGCAGAGACCCTATAGAAGGAAAAAAAAAAAAACAAACCAACACAGAACTGAGATGTGAAAACCTTAAGCATTTTTTAAAGCAAAGGGAGGTCAAAGCTCGTAACTTCTCCTGTTAATTAGTACAGGATAAAGGTTTAGCTCCTTTTTCCTACCAAGTCCTTTAAGTCAGAACTAATGCTACTGATATCAATGGAAAAGTAAGGTAAGTAAGGAGATAAATGAACATCATATTTAGAATGTAGAATTTGCTAAGATTTTAAGGAATACAAAGGTATAAGCAAAGTGCCATCCTACTGCACATTTGGTACACAATATCAAAGTATTCTCTTCACACACCCCTCCCTGAGAAAAAGCTTATATTTAGGCAACTGAATCAAGCCCCTAATTACAAAAAGAATGAATCACCAAGCCCAAACATAGGAAGAAAGATTATGCAGTGAAGTGTATCAGAAGCACTTTGCCTCAAAATGCTTCTGTATTTTATTTGCACTAGAATTTTGGGTGTAGCATCAAGACTTATGTTTGCGAAGAAAACCCACAGACTAAATATGAAAGTGCAGTATACTGGTAACAGTCGCAGTGAACTCAGTGAATTCAAGTTCTCTGGAAGCTATTTTGAAAAGACACTATAGGGAATAAAACTAGCAAGTATTAACAGCTTTTTATAGGCAGTAACACTGAACTTTTTAAAATACATATTCATTCTATTCTCCAGAGAACTAAAATGAATTGTGCACTAAGAATTTTTTTTTTATCTTGCTTCTTTACATAGGCTCTGATCCACTTTCATACCTGCTTAGTTTTAATCATGAGAATTCTGATTGGCAGGGTCTCTCACATGCTGAAAATTACATGCCTAAGTAAATCTTGAAAAGATCAAGAGCATGTTTGGTTCTGCTTGAAAATATTTTCTCACTGTCAGCTCAGGAGGGTGTCATAAGACTTACAATTTTTTTTTTTTAATTGAAAAATGTCAATAAATTTTAAAATAATAAAAATCATTTACAGCTTTCTACCATAGCAGTTCAAACACAATAGTAATCCTTTGCAGTCATCAAAGTTTTTACGGTTGGACTCGATGATCTTAAAGGTCTTTTCCAACCTAAATGATTCTATGATTCTAAGTTGGGGCTAGAGCAGTATCATTTCCCTTGGCTATTTTGTGCATTTGTCAATTACCAAGACCCATAAGGCTCTTGCCAGAAAAGGTATTAGCAGTGACCATGATGCTGTAAGCCTGAACTGCTTTGAACTTTGGGTGAAAACCCAGATTCTTGTTTGAATATACTTTTTCCCATATAATGAACCTACCTGTAAAGCTGGTCTCTTTATGGTGTCAAGTAATAGCCCCGCTCTTGTAGCTACTGCTGGGTTGACATCTTCCACAGCAGTCAGGAAACAGCAGAATGCATGAGCCAAAGAGTACTTCAGTAGGTGGTTTTTTGTCACAGAGTGAATATCCAAAAATCTGCACAACACAGCCACCTTCTCCACTGTAGCAGCCATGCCCCAGACAAAGAAAATATGTATATTAATTTAGGCAATGGCTTCTTTATGTCCTGATTAATATATCTCTCCTAGAAATATGCACATCTGAGAAAGTAACAACAAAAAATAGCTGGAAAGTGTTGTAATTTTGATTTCATTTTGATTATCCAGAATGTCTCATGTTCTCCTCTATTTTACCATTGTTGTGCCATGGTTTTGCACCAGACTATCTCCAAAACTCCCCAAAGTAGCAAAAAGATAATAATCTATTACAGGTCTCCTCAGTTACAGCAGAGAAAGCTCTACCTCTTCAGTGAAGCAACAAAGAGTAAATAGTGTATATTTCTCAGGCCTACCTGCTTCAAATCTCATCTTCCAATCTTTGCTGTTGAAATTGCTGTTTATGATTGTCCAGAAAATGTCAGCTCCATGGGGAAGCGAAAGTGCATGAAGAAGAAGTGGGACTGCCAGGGAAGAAAGCTGAGAGAACTCAGACTTCACAACTCCCCATAAGCTGGAAAGACCAAAAAGAGCAAGCCTGCTTATAAAAACACTCCCTTGACATCCTTTCTTCTAAATCTCTACACTGTATTGTTGGTGGGAATGCACTTTTCATGAAAATCTCTATGAGCCATCCTGGGCATTTACGTGAATACTACAGAGTTGCTGGCAGGAGGAGAGAGCTACTTGCAAATCTTCAAATACAGCAGTTTTTCTTGAAAATCCAGGTTCAAATATTCCTTACATTGAAACACTTCAGATTTGACAGGAGTTTGGCTAATTCAAGGCACAACTGCCATGGATATAGTCTATGCTATGAATTAGCAGTTTCAGCGCGACCAGCTTCAGCGCATAAGCCACATGAACTGTCTTGGCACCACAAATCACACGCATCCACAAATGACTAAGACATTGGGTGTTCACAATTTGCTTGTATTTAGATTCGGGACGGATCCTCTAGTCTGCTAAAAGCCTACAGTCTCAGGAGATGCTCAATGAAATTGATAGAGAGCAGCTGTAAGCACTGATGAACACACTCTATTTCAGAACATCATATGCTGATGTTTATTTAGTGAGTTTTCTGCAAAAGTCTGTTACTCTGAAGAGAATCTTAAAATGCACAGACTTCAATCCAATTCACTCTGATTCTAAATGAAAAAACTTCCTTTACCTCTTAAAAATAAGGTGCAATACTATTGTTCTCTCAGCTTTAATGCTAAAGCCCTATAAACTGTGTGCCTCCCTCTACCTCATCCTTTATTTTATTCTGTAGAGTCAGGGAAGATACCTCAGTCTCAGACAATGCTATTATTCAATATGAGCAGCTCTGACTCACTGCAAAACAAGTGGTGCATGACAGAGTAGCCCTGACAGACAATGCAAGGTACCTTACTTTCATTTGCAACTTCTTAATTAGCCTGTGCAACATGCCTTCATACAGCTACTTAACCTTTCCGGACTTCCCTATCACCCTTTGTTAATTTTGCACACTAAACCTGCAAATTCTTTGGCGCCAACAACGAATGTATAGTTGGAGAACCAGCTAAGTGTGAAGACAAAATATGCGATGAAAACATACCTTGCAATCAGCATGTGATCTTGAATATAGGCAAGAAATTGTGGATGGTCCTTTCTTGCTATATACAAGCATTCCCCATGAAGACAAAGGATCTTCAGACAGTTCAGCATGTTAAAAAGAATGTCTGGTTCTTCAAATCTTGACATTTCCTGTGTAAGCAGATGTACTACTCTCAACACAATGACACCACTTAACCAAAAATTCAAACTAAACAAACAAGTAATCAATGTTACCTGCAATATAGTGTATATGAGCTTCAAGGTAACTGGAAGTTGCTGATAACAAAATTTTCTTTCTGTGTCATTCTTTATTGCTGTTAAAAATGTAAGTTACATAAAATGTTGTTAAAGTTCTCTCATCTGTGGATTCAGAATGAAACTAAAGAATGTCAAAGTGATGAGAGATAAATTAATTCTAGCCACAGTAACCCTGCAGTCAGTAAAGTTACAACAGCATGGAATTTGGTATGCAATGTATTTGCTACTTTATACGTTCAAAAAGCCAAGATTTCTTCTAACACTTTTTTGAGAGACAATCACACTTGCTATCAACATAAACACATCTTTCCTATTTAATTAATTTGTTAAAGAATTAAATGCATGAGAAAAAAGTGACTGTGCATTGCTGGACTTGAAAGACTGCTTCAGAACCTTGTATTCTACATGAGTAGAAGCGTTTCATTTAAAGCCTTAATGAAATTCTCAACTTTCTCACCCTCCACCTACCAGCATTGTCTGTGGTCTCCGTGTGATTTCCTGGGTTTTCTCCATGTTTTGGTGCCAATTTGTCTTCCTCTTCTCCTTCAGTTCCTATAATAAACTCAGGTCTAGTATACAGAAGACTATCCTCGAGGTTATCTGTGGGCTCCTTTAAGAATATAATAAGTTAAATTTGTTTCTTGATGTTATCTAAACACGAGGCCATATCCTGCCATTTAAGTTACATTTGGTGTGATAAACTGAGCTCAAATGAGGCAGAAACTGTCTAGTTCCATGTACACTTGTGCATTCAAATCACCTGTGCATCTAAAATTCCGCATCAGCACATACCAACAAGACTATGTTTCAAACATGGATTTAAGTGATACTACTTAACAGAAATTGTATATCCATATTGGAGCTGAGATGGATCCAGTCACAGGGCTGTAGTTTCACCAAACTTGTCATCCATGCCTCAGAGGAGTAGCAGATGGGAGCAGGGCATGTTTCCTCCACTACTGTAGAGTTACAGGCTTAGAGGTAGGAGCTACCTCAATCACTTTTATATTGAAAAAAGGACCAGGCTGGAGTTACTCCTGCCTGTGGCAAGGAGCTCAGGATTACAGCTGCCATTGTGACATTTACGTTATAAATTGCAAGGTGGATCCTAGAAATTGTACCAAGCCCC
Organism: Haliaeetus albicilla; assembly: GCF_947461875.1. NCBI lineage: Eukaryota > Metazoa > Chordata > Aves > Accipitriformes > Accipitridae > Haliaeetus > Haliaeetus albicilla. The sequence continues at coordinate 17,782,925 of NC_091487.1, forward strand.
AGCACTCAAAAAACTTCACCACTTGCTACTTTATGGTTGAGGTGAGAATTTAAACTGAAATGGCATGAGATGATTTTTCTAGCACAAGTTACTGAAAAACCACATGCACAATACCTACTATTAGCATACACATCCAAATGGAATTCTGAAACTTTTACACATCAAAAGGCATCACTATGCCCACCATTGAAAAAAAATTACTAATAAACATCCTGTCACTACCATTCCAGAGCAAATGAGCACTCAGAATAAGGGGAACGATGCTGTCTTCTGAACTATGAGATGGAACAGTTATGTATAATAGACATACAGCTTAAAATAAATTAATCACACCACAGGTAATGCTTTGATTCTTCTGCAAAGCTACAAAGGACTTTAATGATGACTAGCAATTGGAGAGTACATATCTGTGTCTGATACTCAATCTGAAGTATATTCGGTTTTTCAACAGCGCTCAACATTTTCAACAATCAAGCACCAAATAAAACTTGCTCACTTGACAACTGAATCGCTCAAAATCATTAATCACGTCAAAATATCCACTCTTAGCTTTTAAAAGATGAAAAGCACTAAGCATTAACATTTCACATTTTATTTAAGACAGAGTATCATAGGAGTGCCCTTCCAAAGTGAAACAGCACTTTAATGTTGATGGGGGAAGAGTTCATACTGGATGAATATTGCCATCTTCCTTGGGTTCTTTGAATCAGTTAAGAAATTTAAAACTTAAGAAATTTTACAGTTCAATGGCATTTTGCTTTAACCTCCCAAATCCTCCATGCCAAAGGTCAGCGCAGCTTTGCTCCCTTGCGCACAATGTAATGAGAACAATGAAGAGGAGTTTCAGTACACCAATAATATAGGCTCTTTCCTGCTCTACTTACCACAAGCCTGATTTCTTCTTTCGGAGCAAGCTGTTCCAGCAGCTCAAAACCCAGCTGGTAACACAGAATGCTGGATTGACACAGACCACATTCAACTGCTTTTTCATCTTTCTGACAGGTGTGAGAACCACCCCAGGGTGCCTGGAACACATTGTTTATGATGGATATTATATCTTTTGAAATGCTATTCTCTAAGCCCAAAGTGACACCATCATCCTGGAGTTCCATCTGAAAGAGAGTGAAAAGAGTAAGGACTTATTATTTATTTGAAAGCCAGAGCACTAACTATTCTGCTTTTTCCTACATTTCTGCTAGTGTTATATTACAGTACTGGGAAGAGTATGAGATAAACTGGAACTCACAATTTTAAACTGCCACTGGTGTTGAGGCCCAAGCTCGAACAGCTTGAAATAGACAATTTCAAGCACAGGATCCATGGATTTTACCTGGAGACAGTTATCCAAAACACTTGGCCTTGGCTTCACAATGTACAAATTTAGCTATCCAAAAATTATGCATCTAATCTAAGCCTATCAATAATCCTCTGCTTCTAGTCTGTAGAAATAAACATATCTCCAAGTAGAAGTTCCTTTCACTCATATGAGCTATCTAACATGAATGTGGAGGTATCTAAATTCTCTTCATTGAACATGCACCTGTAACTCCTATATGGGTAAAGGCAGATGACAGCTGTAGAGGGATTTAAATGTTTTATACTTCACGCCAGCCCCTTAGCAGAAAGGGACTCAATACAGGATTAAGGGAGAGCCAAAAGTGACTAGAGAACTTCAGTGTCCCCTCAATGTGGATGCTTTTGTGCTGCGAATACCTGCTTCAAGATGAGATCAAACATCAGAATGAAGCAATTAAGATTCATTTCATCATCTTCACAGTCAAAATCAATTGTCTTTCCACTGGGGTGTCCAAAGTTCTTGAAAGGGCTGTGAAAAGGACTACGTATTGGACTCCGAAATGGGCTCTGGAAGGGGCTTGGGAAAGGACTCAGCATGTTATGCTGAACTCTGCGCCCAGGGTCAGAAGCAACGCTTACCTGAAGACATAAAGAATCAACATGTCCAAATGACTGTTACGCATGTAAGCAAACTCATTCTATACGAAACTGCAGAAAATGGCAAGAACTTCGACAGCCTTACTATTCCCTTCTGTAGCTTTTTTGCAAAATCTACACGTGTCCCTTAATGCCATTAAATGATAAAATATGATAGAAGTACAGGAATCATATTCTGCACAGATGTATACATTCTCTTAAGCTAAGTGGCTGACATCCATTATCTTATTCCTACTAAAGATGAATTTTAACATCATAAACCAAACAGAAAATTGGTGCAGACAGTAAAGCAGCCATCAGGTTACAATTATCTGCTCCATGATCCAGGGACACGAACTTCAATAGTAGGAGGCTATCTCAAGAGAACAATGTAACTAAGGCTACACCAAGGATACAGGTAGCTGGAAATGAACTAGACACCACAGGAACAAGATGTGCATGTCTGCATTGATTTATGTCCACACCACAGTAGGCCACCTGAACCACCCTGAGAACCTCTAAGTGTTGCAGGCAGATACACAGTTAGATGACACGTGAGGTCTACTTTTAGGCCAGCTGTGGTCTGAAAGACCAGACAGTAAGTTTCTCCATTTTTTCTCCTTAGTTTAGAAATGGTCATGGGCTAGGTGTGGGAGTGCTCTCTGCAGAGCTACATCAGAAGAAAGGCAGCCCACGTGTAAGGAATCAACAATTGCCTAGATGCTGTAGTTCCTTAAACCTAAAGATCTGACCTTTCAAGCACTCTTGTTCCTGCTGTATTTGAAGCACTTTGTCCAAGACTGGGAAGTTAGTCACATCAGTCCAAGTACGTGTAGTGCCTACAGTTTTGTACATATTTTCTTCCAGACCATAAGCCTTTGACAGACAACTTTAGATCAATTTTTGCATCTCTTGGATGGGGAAAAAAATGCAGGGAAACAGAAATAAATTCTGCTCTGTCACCCTTCCAAAACATACCTAGGCCCACCAGATTTGTACTAGAATACAGAAGCTCACTCTGGGTGACCAATTGTCCGTAACAACTTGTTGTTGACGGTTATTAATAGAAGGTGCAGAGAATGAAAATTGTCAGAAAAGATACCAAGAACACTCCAAACGTATCCCAAACAAACCAGTTCACTAAGGAAAAACTGCAGTTTTTCTGCAGTTCCTGTCTGCATTATCTTTACACTGCCCATGTCATAGAGTGGTATTAATTTAAGAAGTCATGCCAATTTTCTTCCATTTTCGAAATTTATAGCTCTTCTGATCAAATGCTGCCATATTGAAAGATGACATCTTAATTCTTCACATGCATTCTATTAAGAAAACTGTTCTAAGCAAAAAAATAAGCAGGATAAATAAGTTACCCTCCGAGCTGCAAGATTTCCCGCCAGTTCACTGACTCTTGATTTTCTTTGATTTGCTAACTCTTTTACAGAATTAACTCCATCAGAAAACATGCTAATTAGTAACTGAAGAGGAACAACAATGTCTAGTTCAGATAACACCTGAGGAAAGACAATAAATAAAAAAGCATGAGTGTCAAGTTTGATCAAAAATGCCAGCTACTTTGTAAGAACCTTTATCGTACAATCCTCAGTTCAGCAAGTTCCACACATTTAATTTTGGGATTCAATGAGGTGAGCTGCAAGCTTAGATTTCTGTTAGAATCAGGGCAAAAGAGAACTGGCAAAAAAAGGGTATTTTCAAAATATTTGTTGGCATCCGCTTGGTGCACCTTGAGATCAGTTTTATACACAAACACACAGGGATATGAGGATGTTCCACAAAAATATTTCTGTAAGCCAGAAGTATTACCAATACTTGGATGAATAACTATTTACTGTATTTATTATTACTTAAAACTGAATTCCTGTATTTATTCTAAAGATCTAGTCAGAATGGTAGCCTACAGGTGTCAACATAGTGACAGGATGGTTATCTGCGAATCACTTAGAGAATATTCATCACCTATTGTCACCAACACTCAGACAAACATGAGCTTGTTTGTACTTGTCATTAACTGCTATTATGTCAAGAAAAATAAAAAAAATCATACTTTACTTAAAAACTCTGCATACCTGAAAATTGCTACAGTCATCAGGTAAACTGGTCTCTGCAGAAGCTAGACCAAAATAACCCCTCAGCAGAAAAGAAGCGATAATGAAGAATACAGGTATTATTCTGAGGTGCTGTGGAAGATTTTATACCCTTTTGAATTCACTGCCCCCAGCTGACATGATTGTCCCTGTAGCTTTTGAACGTGAACATTGGGTGAATGCCAGCTTTCTGGGCAAATACAGCATAAATGGGCCAGAGCAGCAGAAAACTTGATGAGTACAGAGCTAGTCTAATCCAGTTCTTCATATGCAGGAAAATCTACAGCTGCTTCTGGACCCTGGAATTAATTTTGGAATCTACAGACCAAACTCTGTGGAGACTAAAAACTACTGCCGGCAAGAAGTCAGCTGAATGGCCCTAAAGACACAACTGACATTCAAAGGTAAAAGGAATTTTCAGGCTGCCATTATATTGCCCATGATGGGCTAGCAACATAAAGCTTCCCAGGATCTGTCTACCAACCACTATTACACTGGGGCTAAGCAAAAGGCAAAAAGGTTCCATGATCCTTGGAAAAGTGGGTTCTTTTCCCACCACCACCCCTCTTTTTTTTTCTTCTCCAAAATCATAGGCTGCTTCAGCATGACTCGTCAAGAGAGGACACTTACATGCAGCCAAAGCAATGCTTGCTCTTGCACGGAGGACGGATACCCTGTGAATCGACAGCTAATGAAGCCAAACATCTCCTCCATGGAGAAAGGGAGAGGGCAAAGTTCAGTGTCAAACATTTTGCTGAAAAGTAGAACAAAAATATAGCATCAATGAGTTACCATGGCATACGCTGTGTGACATATAACAGAAAACTGGTAGAAAGGCAATCTCACTACCAGCACTGATGATGCTTCTGAAATCTTACTTGCACCCTCACCCTCCACAGGAGTTGAGCTAGGTTGCCGATACCACCTGTCCTGACTGCACAAGATCATCTTTGAATGAGATGATGCACCTTAAGAATTTACATCACATCTCATATCGTGCCCAGTTTCATTTGATAGCAATAACTTTTTCAACATCTAGTCTAAAAATTGGAAAATTTCTCATTTCACCACTCTTCCGCTATTCCATGTTTACACTAAAAAAGTTTACATCAGTACCTACAAATAAAAACTCACAGTCAGTTTCAGAGCCTCTTCATCAGTTAAAAGCCAATGTGAAATTTTATTGTCAAAGCATACATCAGACATGAAATTATGACTCAGACAGCCACGATTCTTATTCTGGTGTTTTCTTTGCTCAACAGGGGAAGGTATTCACTAAATCAATACAAGTCATCACTCTTTCAGTGACAACTCTGCTAATCCCCACCATTTCTCATCAACAGCTGGCCAGGAGGAGAGAGATGCTTCTTCCACCAAGTTGCAGGAAGCCAGTGAAAATGTGCCTTGCTCACAGCAAAGAAGCATCCATGTAGTTGGCTCTTGATACAGATTCAAGAATATCAGGAGCAATAAAAGGAAACTTTCCCAAAACTTAAGTGCTTTAGTCTAAATATGAGTTATAAAAATTTCAGAAGCATTCACTCACTACTGTCTATTGCACGCAGGCATTTTTTTTGTTGTCACCATCTAATTGTGCTAAAACCCTCAACAATCAACATATGCAATGATAGAATGGTTCCTACATATGTCTACATACCTCAACACTTCCCGGAACTCTTTCAGCTGATTATCAGGCACTTCCGTCCTTATAGCTTCCAACCACTCTGGCATAATACATTCCCACACCGGCTGGTTTATCACATTGTATGGAATCAAGCAAAGGATTCGATTCAGCCCTTCTTTTAATTGGGTCACAGCACTACACGATTTGTCCCAGTATCCACCAACCTGTGGGTATTTCCAGGAATCATACTGATGAATGATACTTCTAGCCCCCGTAACTTGCCCAGCACCATAAATTTGCTCAGTGTGTTGCAGCCAGAAAATCGTGGGGGGTGATCAACAGTACCTTCCAGCCTGAATTTAGAACTCAGCCATGGAGACTGCATTGTTTTTTTCCTCTCTCATTTGACCCACAGTACACAATAGCACTGCCCAAGATTTAGATGGTTTGCTCACTTCCAGGCCATGACACAGAGTAACCTCTCATTGTTTACAGTTCTCAACAAGGGACAGATTTGTTTGGTCAAACTTGCACCTTCAATTATTTGCTCTGGGCAACTTGTTACAGAACTTGGTCTGTACCAGGTGCTCTTCTGTGGTTGTTTATTTTGGGTTTTTTTGAGGGAAGGTTCTAAGTGATGGAAACCAAAAAATATACTTCTAAGTAAATAAGTAACTGGCCTACAGAGATTAATTATTCTAACTGACCTCGGATCACATCTGCTGTTCCTGACTAATGGCTCTAGAGATGCCTGCTGTTTTGGCAGCAACTACTGATAATCTCAGCCAACAAACTATTTTTTCTCCATTCATCACAGCTAATTTCATGGCTGTTTGTCTTCATGTTCTAGTGAACCCTTGCAAATTTGGCAAGTTGCCAGTCTAGTCTTAAGTATTGCAGCAGAGGTAATAAAACTCAAAAAAAAGGGCTGGATCCAAGACAAGAAGAAGATCCGCAACAGATTACAGCATGAGGTTCAGTCCTTCCTTTCCCCTTTAGCCTCTAAGCCCTGATCTCTTTTCTTCAGTTCTAACATTCAATGCATCCATCCACCTCTATAATTCCCTCAGCTGTCCTCCAATCCACCCACAGCCAGGTGTATCTTCAGAGCAATGGTTCAGAGTAAGACATGTGCTGGTCTGCATACCTATGGATGCAGACCATATATTAGGTCATGAAAAAAACATGGATGCACACTTCATCCCTGATGAGGTAATACATCTCACATGAAGTCTTTATGGCCCTTCCTATTCTAGCTACTTAATTGTAGGAAACAAAACCAACATGTCCTCTGGACATTTTATATAAAAGGGTCACAAAATGAAAGTCTTAGAAAAGCACATGTGATATAGTTGGCAGTGATAAATGAGGAAAAAGTCTTAAATCCCTCTCAAATATAAAATTCCTATTTTCATGCTGATGTTTCATTTTCTATAGAGGAATATTCACATGCCTGACTTTGTTGCCTGTCTTCACTATCCAGGTTAAGTGGTGAGTTCTGCTTCATAATTAATGGACAGAAAGAAAGATTCTTTCTAGAAGTGATTCCAGCAATGGTCTCACTTAAGCACCCTGAATGACCTTCCAGATAAATCTCTTTCTCTCCACCAGCAATAAGGCGAACTATGGGAGACTAGTCCTTAACTGAGTCATTTAAATTAGGTATCTGAAGCTACAGGGGATCAGAATGCCCAAAGTTCCTTTCAGTTACAACTGTGTGATTTCATGAATCTTAATTCACAGCTGCAGAGATAAGTATGCAACGAACAGAGAAACATTAGTAAAGCAGACTAGTAAAGGACACGTTTATATCTGGGAACAGACCAATGATACCTTTTGCTAAAGACAAGCTCAGGAGCTTCAGCAGCATAATGGAAATGTGCAGCTATCAAAAATGTACAGTATCTTTCAAATACCTGTAATATTCTTCCAACCTGTCTTCATATTACTGTAAATAATCCCCACTCTCTAACACAGTAAAACTAAAAATGCTATAAAGAGGAAAAATTCCTGAACTCCACTGCTCCCTCAACCACTGAGATTTCTTTTGCCTTGACAGAGCTGGGGGAGAAATGGTCTTTATACTTAAGACTTTAATCTCTGTGGCAAATAAAGGAACCTTCAGATAAATTATTCTTACCCTGGCAAACTCCATTGGTTTAGGAAGGAGGCACATAACCATGACATCAAACCGGACATCACAAACAGTCTTCAACCACTTAGTAACAAACTGCGGTTTGAGCTTTTCAACCAGGCTACCAACTTCATCATCCATCATGTAAGCTGTAGAGTGAAACCACTGGAATACCATGCTAACCAGCCTTGCTAAACTCTCTGTGGGTGTATTCTCACTAGGAGTGCAAAGGCTCACCTGGAAGACAGAAACACAAATGAAGTTTCATTTCTAGAATTAAAGGTGGGAAATTGTTTGTCTACTGTATTTTGCATATTCTCAGACATACGAGGATGCAGATTACATAGAAGACAAATGAGCTGATCAGTTTCAAGCAGAGTTTGGCACAGGACAATTGACAAAACATTTCCAAACCAGAAAATAACAATAAGAGGGGAAAAAAACAAGCACTGAATTTTTTGTTTCTTAGTTTCAACACTGAAAACATTAATACAGAATGCTTTGACAACCTGAAACATTTTGGTCTGAACTTTAAAATGACTTTCATTTCAAATGGTAATGTAAAGCCTGGTAAAATATATGATACATATACACACATATATATAAAATGTACAAGATAAAAAGACAAACCAAATGAAGTTTCAAAAAGTCTGAAAGAAGAGGTCTACTTTATTATATTAAGTGATCTTTGCTTTGCAAAAAGGTTCCAATTTTTATTTTCTGTCCTCATTTGAGGCAGGAATATGAGTTTTAAGTCCTCAAAAATTCTCAAATAATAATTAATATTCTTCTCCCCTTCTCCAAACTCTCTCTAAAATAATGTCTGCATTGTAAAACTGTCCCAAATCTGAGACCAAGTCTGTACCCGAGTTCACAGACCAGGGACACTGCTAAGCCCTTAATTACCTGCTATTTGATGCCATCTTGGCATCTTCTGGGGACGGGAGACAAAGTTTCAAGTCAGGTTGCTGCACTGAATCCAAAGAATGGAAAATAACAGATGACAGGAGATTTAGGAAGTTTCTTTAACCATCTATCAGCTGTTTGTTGCCACTTCCTAGTGAAAGCTCTACTCTCAGCACTTGGCAAGCTGAAACCAGTGACTGCTGCCTTGCAGCAAGTGAACAAAGGAGAAACATTCATGTCATTTTTGGGGAAACAGCTGACAGCACTGCTTCCCAGAGAAGACCAGAATCCATCTTACAAGTGGCTTTTCCTCCATGTTTTTTCTTGGGATGAGGCAGCTAACGACACCCTTGCCAATTCAAAGTTCAGTCTTTATTGTTCTACTTCATTGCAGGTTGAAGTTAAGGTGTTTGCTTCCTGGTGCTTGTCTCAGTTGAGTGTTAACTCAAAGGCAGTATCGGCCGGCAGCCTTTTTACTAGGAACTCTTGAAATGAAAGGTACTCATTTTATGAAAGAAAACAGCAACCCACTATTTCTCACAATCTGCTGTCTTCTCTGCCAATACTTACTACACAGAGATCAAGAGATTTTATAAGAATAGAATGAAGTCCATGAGCTCCCCCTGCCTACCACAAAGGTAGACTCTCAATGTCAAGGATGAGGCAAGTACAGTGTAACAAAACCTGTTCTATTCTCACTTCAATTCCACTTCTGGAAAGGTAGATCTTCAGTCTTTACAAAACATCATTTGAAACAGAATACATGAATATGGCATAATAAAAATTATTTTTTAAAAAAAGGCTTTAAGTCTAAAACAACATTAAACAACAAAACCCACAAGATATCAGCAGACTATAGTTTACTCAGGTAGTCACTTGAAACAGCACAGCAGCTTTGTTGGCATTGTGGGATTCTAGACCTGCCACCCTGCAGTCCCTGTCTCTGTTTAGATGATGGATGAGGGGTCCTGCTATTCCCCACTTGTCACTAGGTGACCAAAGAGGAGGGAGCCTGAGAGCTCACGGTGAATGGGAAAGAGCCTGAGAAGGAGAATTCTCCTTAAGGAGAACTGCAGGATCCAATTTCTGAGGATCTACCAGGTTCCAGCCTGGCCTGCTCATGACCTAGCCAGCAGCAGCCCTGTTATTTTGGAATAATCTCTGCTAGCTACTACAGGGCTTCATTCTGTCAACCCACGCCAGGTGAATTAGCTGGAGTACAATGACTGGAACTGATCCAGCTAGACCAACCTGAAGGCAGGAAGGAAAAGCAGCCCACTAAATGTCCTCCAGCCTGTTCACAGGTAAGAGAGAAAGCTGAGCTTCCAGAGACTGATGTTGAAAGACGAAGTGAAAGGTAGATCTTTAGGGGATTGCATTTTAAGGTTAAAATAATGGAACTCAGCAGGGGGCACTTGTGAACAGAAGATGATGGCACATAGAAAGCCAATAAAAAAACTGAGTGAATAATTCTGTCATGCACTCTATACAGGAATCAGAGGCAGTCAGCAGCTCCACCCAAACTAGTTCTGAAATCTCCAAGTCTGACAGCTTCACAGAACTCCTTCTTTTTGCTTACAAATCAGAAAAGTATCCAACTAAAGCCAAGAAGTGGAAAAAAAAAGAGATATAATTGAGGCTTCAGAAAGAAAAGGAAAGGGAAGTGAAAGGAGTGAGAGAAGAGAACAAGAATTTCTCACCAAGAACCAGATTCCGAATTGGCTCAGGAGGCGCTGGTCATGCTTGTCATCATCTTTATTATCAAAGTCTGTGTTGTCCAGGGAGTGATGGGAAGAGGAAAGGCCCATCTGTCTCCTGCGGTTGAGTTCATGCTCCCTCTGCTCAGCATGAAACTCTGCTTCCTTCAGCAAGCTATAAAACAAGCTTGTGGTCAGTGAATGCAGCTTTCCTGCACTGGATACAGGTATCTGATCAAGAATAACTAAAGGTTAAGGCATCTGATGTTATCATTTTCCTGATAAAAGTAATAAAATAACATCAAATTCTAGGATTCAAGGCTGACTTCTTCCATGAGGACAAGCTGATCAGCTGCAGGAGTTCAGCACCCCTGCTCTGAATTTATCCTGGTGAAACCAAAATCAACTTGCACAAGATTTGCAGGCAATATTTTCATGAAAGCCTGATCATGCTTTACATATTGATGCCACATAAGCTGCCGTATTACCTGATCACAGCTTCCACAGTACACACAAGTTCCTCCGCCCCACACTCCCGGGTATTGATAGGGGGTGGCGAGGTCTGATAAAGATGGGTTTCTGCGGCTGCCCCAACTTCACTGCTGTGATGATTTGAATGGCATCTTTTGCAATAGCGCACTGGCCTGTTGCCATGGCGGCCACAGCAGCCCGCTGAGAAGCACGTGACAACAGCTCTTCTGACATGTGAACTACAGTTCTGGAAAATAAAAAAGATTTTATCAGGCCACAAGTATCAGAAAGTGGAACTGAAAACAGGGATGACAGTCAGCACTGGGGAACTGGCTCTAGAGTTAGTCATTTCCAAAATCACTATATATAAGCACAACTGTGTGCAAACTCCTGATGCCAAGTGTCACTGAACTTCCAGAAAGATGAGCTCAGGCCTAAATGCTGAGCCTGGACTTAAAACGTCACAGTTGCTCTTCTTTTGGAGCAGACCAAACCAACACATAACTCATCAACCTCAACTTTCTGGCTTGGAGCAATCTCTAAAATTTACAGTAGCTCTTTTAACCCCTGCTTATACTTCAGAATGTCTTTTTAAATTACGTGTAGCAACAGGCAGATCCTTAGGAGCGTAATCAATGGTGCCACATCAGTTTATGCTATCTAAGGATCTGCCTTATCATAGGTAACTGTCCAAACCTCCAAAATATGCACTACCTTTATTTTTGCCACCTGGTAATCCAGCCCAACATAAAAGCTTTCTTTACCACATAAGATCTAGAATATGTTATACACTGTATTCCTCATTATTAAAATGTTATTAAAACACACTAGCTGGTATGTATTGCAAGCAGATTCTTTTTGTCAGCAATCTTTTTAGAGACAAGCACTGAAGACTTTCAGTCCATATATTTTTAAAAATATACAGTTTACAGTAGGATTTTTGTCCAATTTAGGATTAATCCAAGACTTCAAGGAGATGAGAAGATATAAACACTTAGATTTAAAATTAATCTCTTGCTCTATCCTCTTCATAAGCAGAGTTAAAGAATAAAAACTGAGCTCAACTGCATAATTGAATTGCTTTACTAATTGCCATTTCAACAAAAACCTAGAACATCAAACATGAGCAGTTTTAACAAAAAGAAACCTTGCTGCTGAATCATTCCCATCCACCAACAAATGCATTCATGGAAAAATTGTGAAAATTTGGAATGGTACAAAAAAGAACACATCACATAGTAATGGAATGACACTACACACAACATCAAATCATGCCCCATCACACAAAAGACTAAATCTTACCTTCTTCTGACATATAGCAGATATTTCAGCTGTAAGGGGAAGGCATACAAAACATCAACACAGAATGACGATCCTTCTGTTTTACTATGGCAGCCATGGGAAAATGGACTTGCTGCAAGAAGTCTCTGAGGCTAAACTTGTGTTTCCAGATATTACTGAAACCTCTAAGCCTGTTGGACTGCATGAGGTAGGACACTGTATACTTAGGCCTACTGGCTATTTCTACACTGAAATAAAAGAACAGCCTTGGTGCATTAAGTGTGGTGTGCTCTGCATCCCTTCCACCTTCTGCCTATGCTTCTGCCTCACGGACAGACTTGTAGAAGTACACCTGTAGGCACACTACTGTGGCATGCTGTAGGAGACATGGCTCAGATGTGCCTACACAGCCTGTGAAAGCTTGCAGGATAAAAGATTAGTGAATATGGTTGAAAAATGTAGAAGCAGCCACTATGTCTGTGGCCCATAACTCCATAGCAAAATGTTTGCAGATTCAACCTGTAAGCAGTAGCTATTCAGTCTGTTGCCCTGGCAACATCTGATTCAGTAAATATAGATGGCTGAGTAAAGAGAAGTACCTCCCTTAAGTAAATAAAACATTCTTAATCTGGAGTAGATTTCAACTAAAAGGAGACAGAAAAAAAATCACCACTGCTTAAGAATTTTCAGTTTGCAGAACAAAGAGAGAGGGAGTGCCTTTGTTCTGTCCTTGAAAGGGTTATTTTAGAGAATATGTGACTGCCCTTGTAAACCCAGGAAATTCTGATTAGTCTGTCAACAAGCTTTGTCTGCATTCTGGTACGTAATAAGGTGTCAGGCTCTCTCACTGGCCAAAGGACAATGATTGGATCAATGACTAGATCACTGAAAAATATTTTATGTTCTTTTCCGATATCCTTTACAGCCTTCCGTTCATAGCATAGATTCTCAGAAGCTTTAAGAGCTTTTGAGTCAGAGCCGGGTTACTGGAAGAACTAGCCCCTTTTTTTGGACACCAGTCTGGGACACAAATACTTTTAAAAAACTTGGGCCCAGCTGTGGATGCTTCAAGATTTGAAAATCTGTTTGCTGTCTCTGTTTCCTCACACATAAAGAGTTGCATACTATTTCAGATAGAGGATTAGTCAATTTTTTATAGTACTTTAAGGACATCAAACAGTATTAAGTGCAAGCTACTCTAAAATTTTAGGAAATATCTTTAGAACAGAACACAGCATTTCAAGTAATACAGTATGCAGAAATATCAGTAAGCATCAGGTTGTACAATTATGATTAGTTTGTACCTACCATTAAAATACCTCTTACCTTGTGGTAGAAGAACATCAATCAACCATTCACTGTGATCCCTATAAAAATTGTATGTCTAATTAGCTTTCCATTTTTTATAGATATGCATTTATTTTTGCACAGAGGAAGTTACCTAAATTAATGTGGCAGGACTGACATTATTCTGAAGCTGTTTTTTTCAAATGTAGTTTTATAAATTGCAGGCTGCTTTACATTACCTCTCTTTGTTGTGCCTGTCTTATTGCAAATTACTACTTTGCTGATGTTGGTCCACCACGTTCAAGGCTTTCAAAAAATTACTTTTAAGGCATAAATTTATCAACTTAAAATAGCGTGTGCTCTGAAAGTCTGATAGCTAAGAAATGATAGTGAAGAATAACAGATGAACATAGGAAAAAAATGAAATGTACCACTACTCTTTTCTGTGAGCCTCCTTAGAAGGTATGCTTCTACCAAATTGAATTACTTTTTCCTGCAGCTTTAAATCAATGATGACTTAAAAATCTAAGGTGAGATGTAACTGCTTTTCCTACAGCTGTTGTGATATAAAGGTGTCTTAAACTGGAGACAAAAAACCCCATGTAGCTTCTGAACTACCTGTAACCTTGTCCATTTGAACTAATAACTGGAACTCTCCATAAGTATTAATAGATCTTATAAAGTAATACAAACCAAAAAGTAATATAAAAAAAATATTTTAAAAAGTTTTAAAAAAAAGAATAAGTGAGTTTAATTCATCTCAGGCTATATTTCTTCCAGGTACTGGACAAGCCTGGACCAATTTCAATCCTTTACTCTGCTGCTTCACAGTATACCCTAGAGAACAATCTGAAATACATGTTACAGAAAAGTAATAAAGTGTCTGTGAAAGAGCTTTCATTGTAATGTGCTGCTTTTAACAGCAACTAAAGGATGAGGACAAAAAAACTTTTCATAAGCAAAAGCTTGTACATTAATGAGGTCCCCCTATCACAGTCAATGCATCCCACAGTATCTATTCATTCAGAGATCTTAACTTTAAAACTCACTACTGTTCAAGCTAGATGCAAATGCTGATCATGTGGGATAAATTTCTGTAATCCTTATTCATACTGAGTGGCAGTGTGCTCCATATATTTCAACAGGGTTATCTATATAAATTATATGCTAATCATACTGAAATAAAGCATAATTCCAGAGTTCTGAATGCTGCAGTCTGACTACATCTGATAATTTTCCAGCTCTTAGTTCACCTACCCTGCAATTCTCTGGCTGCATTCTTCACAAAGATATAGGGGAGGTGGCTTATCACCCAAAGCCACAGACAAGGATGGGTCAATGCACATCTGAAACACAAAGAAGGAAAAGAACTAACACATCTGTTCATTGAAGCTCACTGAAAAAGTTCAACACATTAATGCTAGGACATACAATCTAACACAGCTTTGATATGTGTTGAGAGCATTTAGTATTCTAAAAGATGGTACTCAGCATCTGGCAGTACAGGATCTCAAATTATTTCTAACAAAGGAGAGGGATGTAACTGAAAATGAGAGCCTATGGGAAGAGAACAGGACATATTTCAATATCAGTATTACCACTCTCTGAAAGACAAGTATATTTTGTGTTACGCATTTACATTGCATAGTCATGATAGACTTACTCTTTGTTTTTTTCCAAAGAGATAGTCACTTAGAGGATCCATTGCTTAGGACAAAGTAATGTAAAAGTCTAGATTTTTCTCTCTCAGTAACACCTCTTAGCAAAAGCTAATTTTCAGTCATCAGAGTTGTTAACTATACAGCACAATTCCAGTGACAGAACAAAGACTATGGACCCACAGTTCCCTTGGTAGCATAGGTCCAAACTTTGTCTTGCATTAGCTTTTATCCTTAGCCAGTTACAGAAAACTACATTAGCCAGTTACAGAAAACAGTTAACAGCCAGTTACATACACATTTGTCTGTTTTGTACTATTTAAGGAAGAGCTGAACAGTAGTATACATGCACAATATCTTAACCACTTAAAATGTTTCTTACTCCATTCAAGCGCAAGATCTTATTTATAAAGACAAATGCCTCTTTGAATGTTTCTCTTCTTCTTTGTTAATCAAATTTACATTCATCTATCCAAGAGGCAACAGGCTGCATTTTTCTGAGTGATGACTGATCAAGACTGATTGTGTCAAAGTTAAGCTAAGAGATCATTCAAAAATATTCAGGTATTTCATCTGCATAACTCGGAACTGTAGATTTCACTGATATTTTGCTTTACTCAGTGATCAGTCTGAATCTGGTGATCACTACAACACGAAGCAAAACCTTCCAGCTTTTTTTCCTATGAAAAGGGATCATGGAGAATGATTGGAGTGGGTAGAAAAGTGGTCCCTTGCAGGACTTGTGAGATAGGTGTCACCATTATGCCCTATCAGTATCATGGCCAGTGGAAAAGGCTCACTGAAGAACTGTTTGACTAATTTGATTACGTTAGTATACAAATTGATGCCAGGAAAACTGGTTGTATCTACATATTTAACTAGATACAAATCTAATTAATTAGTACACCTAACTGTAGTATGTTCTGGACTTGGGATGCTGTTCTTGCCTCTGCCATCAAATTGTGCTATGATTGTGGTCAAGCCATTTTACTTTGTTACCCAGCACGTAAACAGGAAAGACATCTACCTCCCTCAAAAAGGGCTGTAGAAGAGGTAAGTAAAGCTTTGTTGCGATTTGCTTTAGGACACATTCCAAGCAAAGGATCACAATCAGAGTAGGTGCGTTGTATGACCTCAATCAAGATACCAAGGTGAACATGTACCTATGTAACTGACATAATGTTTCCTGTTTATAGCAATATTTGTGCACATATTTACACACATACATGTGTTCAGGAAAATATTTACATGGTTAAGCCAGGAGCCAGCTTAGAATTTTATAAAGTGCTCTGCAACCGTCCCCATGTTTAATATGAAGACTTGGCCCACAGTAGTTGGAGGAAATATCCCATCTTGCTTTAGGTAGCCAAGGAACATATTCACAAAGCCCCGCCCCGGTCTCGACAGGCTTTGCTGTTCCCTTAGCTCCTGCTCTTGGTCACCTGCACACAACCAGACCATATGGCTGGGGTCTAAGTGCAACCTCCTATCCCCCAGATAGTTGGGTTTGACCCCTGAAGAAATAGCAGTACCTTCACAGCTGGTTTGTTAATAGCATTATGGCATTCAATGTGCTGGCAATGAATAGGATTCCAGGCTGCAAAACCAAAACAGAGCTGATTAATAAATGGAGAAAATATATTTATATTCTTTGTGTCTAGTGGTATCAATTGAGAACAAGATCCTCTTGTACTAAGTACTATACAAATATGAGAGAAGACCTAGCCATTCGTCAGGAAGCCTAACAGTTACAATAAACAACCTAGAATATACATGCCTACTGACTTGTTTGGGATATAATTATGAAATGAACCATGAACTCAGCGAAGAAATGGAAAAAGTGAGATGCAGACATCCCCACTGTAGACCCTTCCTGATCTCACCAACACCTTTAATTAATTAATTAATTATCTTTCCACTCCAGGAGCAAGATGGTAGGAGTAGCTGACCAAATTCAGTAACATTCTTAGGCAAAATGAAAACACAGCTATGATAAAGGAAAACTAGTCCAGCCACAGAAGGAGCCTTAGCTTTGTAATAACAAGAAGTAAACAACAACGGTATGTTCAAGTGGCATCACTTGGATGCTATACGGGATGCCCCCAGGTCAAAATGCCATGCAACTGCAGATAATACTCATCCCATTCTGGGATGCATTAACAGAACATTTACATAGAGGAAAATTATTCCAGTCCACCCAGTGCTAGTAACAGCTCAATGGAATATCATGCTTAGTTTACAGACCTGCTTGCATGTGAAGTGATGCAGAGCAGTACAAGAAGAATGTTTTTTTAAAAAAGTCAAGAAAACCTATCAACCCTTCAAGGGAAGGTTTCAGAACAGATCAGACAACACGTAACAGGAATATTCAGGATGTACTTGGTCTAGGGGGTCTTCTAAGGTCTCTTCCAACCCTTCACTTTGATTATTTAAAATGTGGCATTCCGGCCCAGAAATTTTAAAAGTGAACAAAAAACATCCCATATGACAGAGATTATTTGAAACAGGTTGAGACAGGCAAGCAGGAAAAGCAAGTCATGAATTGCTGCTGGAGACTCCCCACCACAGAAGCACAATCCCATCAGTACCATTGGGGAGTTTGGTGGACAGAGGACTTCGTACCATCCACCTACTCAGCTCCAGCTGCATTGCTGGCTTTGTCTCTCATTTTCACCCTATAGTCAACCTTAAGAACTTTTCCATTATACTGACTGCACCTGACAAGACCTGACTTTTTTTGACAGTAACAGCCAGATAAGGAGTCTTAGCAACAGCAGCAGTGATAGCAGCTGGCACAACAAAAGCAACCAAAGCAATAATTGAAAGGAACATAAGCCAGAACCCTTGTGAGGCCAATAAGGCAGTTTCACAGACCATTTGGAACACTACATATATTTCTTCTGATCTGGTTTAGTTAGTATTGGGAGTTACACAATATATTTAGTAGCCACAATCACAGTTTTTATTTTTCATAACATCTTTTGGAAATACAGAGAAATAGATATTGTATATACTTCTGAAAGTACCAATTTATCAAACAAAAGATTTCAAAATACATCATAGAACTGTAAACATGTGACATTAACACACTTCTGATCATCTCCTTTATGTTTATTTTGGCCTACACAAAAACAGCTGCACTGACCTGTGTACTGCAGTCCTCTGTACTCACTGATTGCACCAGGTGGTTTTAAATTGGGCCAATAGTGAAATAACATTTGTACTGCTGGAGGTTTAACTTGAGATGGTCCATAGGCTATCACATACAGCAAATCCTAAGGAAAGACACGTATAAAATGTTTATTTTGCAAGTTAACAAAACACAATTCAATACATATTACTTGTGTTCAAAGATACTTGAACACACAAAATGTATATGTTTCATGCCCTACCAAATGTCCTTTGTATGCTCTTACAAGTAGATTAGATGACTACCTTCAACAACATGTTCACAATTGGCTTCTGAGTTTGATCGGAGCATCCAACAGCTACCACCCACCCACATAGTGTACTAACATATAGCAAATGAAGCCTCTGTCTAGCCATGGAACAAAGAGGTGTGAGATGATAGATAAATAAGTGGATTCAGATCAGATTCAGGCTAAGACAATACTCACAAATAGTCCTTGTAAAAGTTCAGGCCCACATGAACTGAGAAGATTGGTCATTACTAAAATTTCTACTAACCGGAGCCACAACGACATAGTATTTAGGAAATGGAGCTGTGTTCTACAAAACATGAAGCTGCTCCTGTAACCTAAAAATCAGAGGGACTTTCCTCTCCATAATCCAGAAGGAGGATTGGATATGAAGATGTCATGGTTTAACCCCAGCCAGCAACTATGCACCACACAGCTGCTCACTCACTTCCCGCCCAACCAGTGGGATGGGGGAGAGAATCGGGGAAAAAAAGTAAAACTCATGGATTGACATAAAGACAGTTTTATAGAACAGAGAGGAAGAAAATAATAATGATAGTAATAATAATAATAATAAAATGACAATAATATTAATAAAAGAATTAGAATACACAAAACAAATTATGCACAATGCAATTGCTCACCACTTGTCAACTGATGCCCAGTTAGCTCATGAGTAGAGATCCACTCCCCCTCCCCAGGCCAACTTCCCCCAGTTTATATACTAGTCATGATGTCCATTGGTATGGATTATCCCTTTGGCTAGTTTGGGTCAGCTGTCCTGGCTGTGTCCCCTCCCAACTCCTTGTGCCCCTCCAGCCTTCTTGCTGGCTGGGCATCAGAAGCTGAAAAATCTTTGACTTAGTCTAAACACTACTTAGCAACAACTGAAAACATCAGTCTCTTATCAACATTCTTCTCATACTGAATCCAAAACATAACACTATACTAGCTACTTATAAAGAAAATTAAGTCTATCCCAGCCGAAACCAGGACAGAAGATCATTTATAACTCTTTTGCACACAGTCAGTTCAATTTTCAAGCCATCTGGTTTTCATTACTATCCAAATACAGTCATTTCCACAAAGTATATATGATCATAAACTTACTTTCCATACTTCTTGCTTATATTTCATGAGGCATTCCAATAATTGGCAGTGATACACTGAGAGAGAAAAGACAGTATAGACATAATATTGAAATGGAAACTCAAGTTACAGAAGTGACGTAATTAGCTGATTGGTTTTGGTTTGTCTGTCCGAAATTCAGTACGTCATTTAATTACTTTTTATTTTAAAGGTTTTGCTGAATAATCATTGCTCTGAGAGTCATCACAAAAGATTAGAAATTAAGTATTAGTAATTTGTTTCTGCCAAGGAATGCAGTAAACTGAGTATTAGGAGTATACAGCTTTTTGCACATCAATGGAGATCTTTTTCAAACACATCTAGTTTAAGAATACCTGCTAATTCACTTAAACTTTGTCCCTCTGGCACAGTGTAAAGCTGTAAATGGGTAGGTATCTTGTCATTCATCTTGAGGCAGTAACGGAAGTCACATGTAACAATACATTATTCCCATGTATACCAAAGGCTATAGGAGCCACTCTGCATCAAACAAACATAAGAGCCAAATGAACTACTTTATGTGTTTGACTTGCCCAAAACCACAGGGGAACATTTTCTTCAGATAGCTGGAACATGGAATTCAAAAACAAAAGTAGAATGTTCCATGAAAAAAACTAACTTGTGCGAGTAGCTTTTAAAAATAGTGTGCTGCTTTTATTTACTGTTGTGAACTACATTAGCATGATGTGCACTTCTCATGCACATACTGCAGCGTGGGGTTCCTCCCCACACACACCACCTACCCATCTACATAAAGCGGGAGATAGTTGACTATCCTGCAATGTAACAGCTCCCTGAGGTTAAATTTTGTTTCAATTTGGGTATGTGATCCCTCTGATTTAAGTGGCACTGCACCACAGTGAGAAAGAATGGCCTTGTGTTTAGATACTTATAATTACATTTAAATTCATTATAGTTCTGTTGAGCCTGCAGCCTGCGTTACCTGTTGTCTTTAAAAAATAGTATCAGTTGTGAACTTGGTGG
Organism: Haliaeetus albicilla; assembly: GCF_947461875.1. Lineage (NCBI taxonomy): Eukaryota > Metazoa > Chordata > Aves > Accipitriformes > Accipitridae > Haliaeetus > Haliaeetus albicilla. The sequence continues at coordinate 17,803,548 of NC_091487.1, forward strand.
GATATGAATCATAGTATAAGACAAACTGTTACTATGAATTTGTATAGTCAAAGTTAGTGGTGATTTCTCTCCAACACTGATGTTATATATCAACGCTATTTTCTGATGTCAAGCAAGAGCAGATTGGAGTCTCCAACCCTGGGCCAAATCCTATTTCTTCATCACAATGAGATCTCTTATCTACACATTGATTACTTCAAGCATGATGCTCAGAAATTCCAGTTTTGACTGAAATCACTTATTTTTCATCCTGTGTTGGATGGTGAGACAGATTTTTCCCATTATCTGAACTTTTCTGATTGCATTTGACAGTACTGCATGACTCACAGTTTTGGAGAGAATGATACCATGCTGCAGGTTTACACATACCCGGGTTTGATGTGTACTGCATTGCAATCATTAGCATTGATGATGCAGATAGATTGACATGTGCTGGAACACCTTCTCTTTTTGAGGATCCCACTTAAAAGAAAGGAAAAAAAAAACAAAAAACATTTTCTATTGTATAACAAGGAAAATTAGAAAAGAATAGCATATAACTGATTCCAACTGATGCAAATAAAATTCCTAAGGTACTATGTCCTTAAAAAAATAAATAAATAAATAAATAAAACCCTAAAAAACTAGAGACATTCTGTATAGGGAGGGTGTGAAACCCCTCTTCTGTTGGAAGAGAAAGATCACTAAGAATATGGAACTGCTTCACAGACCGCACACCTGGTTTTCCAGATCAGTAAGATTTCATTCTCAGAGCTGCATTAACCAAAGACAGTGATCTTCTCAGGCACTCTCCTTCAGCACCCACAGACTAGTCAAAACAGCATCACTTGTATAGTCAAGTGCACCTAGGGCTTAGATTGTAGGAAAGGTAAAGAAGAAGTGGAGAGTGAAGAAACAAGAAAAAATGGAAAGCCTTCTGTTGAGGTATACTGATAAAGGGCTGGGGCTGGTGGTGGCTGCTGGCTGTTGGTGCATGGCACAGATTACTTCTCAGGGAGCACATGGTTTGAGTTCAAGTTATAGCCACATACCACAGAAATGAGTCCCCCTTGTTATGTGACCTGTGCCAAGATAATGATAAACAGTAGCACTGAAGTGTAGCTAAACTGTTGTAACTTTGAGCTCACACATAAAGTGGCTAGAATTCCTTCTGGTCTCCTATGAAGTGGTTACTATTAAATGGTATACTTGGAAAAACCCTGCAGAGCATAGGTGTTTATTTGCTGAACTATAACATGGCAATATGGCTTTGAAGGCAACCTCCTACACAGAGATGTGGCACGTATCTTCCCATCCTCACTCACAGCGCTTTCCCAAGCCTGGCTGCCAGCACCCAAATACCAAGCATTTGGGATAGAAGCACAGAACTGCAGCTACCAGTTCAGTGAGATGCTTTCATCCCTCCCATCTGGATCTCCAGCTTCTTACACAATCTCTTGCATCCTCCCTTTCGATTTAATTCAGAGCTGAACACTAGGCGAACGAAAGGTTCTGCACTTGCCTTGTAAAGGGGCATGTCATTCCTGGTGGCGAATTAAAAGACCACTTGACTGGAAAAGGAGGAGGGAAGGGGAAATGCAGAATTTCTCTCTTCTATCTGGTACTCCATATGACCCAACATTACTATGGCTCTCTTCATTGCACTTCATTCTTTTTGAATCTCATCCACACACATAAGAGCCCCCAAATTATTACAGCAAGGTCTATTTGCATGGATTTAAATTGCAAAATACTCAGCAGCTCTAACCTGGCAATTAAAATGTGGCCATCAGCAGAAAAGTAGGACACAGTACTAGAAGCCAAATTTAAAGAACAGCAGACTGGTTTCATACAGAGATCTAACCAAAACTGAGGAAAAAGGCAGCACGACAAAGGTGTTTCCATGCTCTATATGGATGCAACCTCTGCCAAGGACAGTTCGGGCATAGTATCTATTTAAGTAAACCAAGGATTTGGCTCAACCAGTTGTTTCGGAGAATAGTTTTACAGATCTGAAGATAGACAGGACAGGATAAGTCACCTACATCAGTTGTTCTTTAACAGGTAACAGTAATGGAAGAAAAAGTAGTTTAATGCAACATTCTGTTCTTAACCCTGAAGAGGATCTATTGCACATATGTATGAAATATATCTTAGTAATTTTCAATTGCATACTGTTATTAGACCTCTCAAAGGTAACAGAGAAAATATCATTGCAATGTCTCACAAGGGACTATTTTACACGGGAAACCGAGGTACAGAAGAGTTAAGGGATTTCTCCAAGATCACTGCCTGGCAGAGCCAGAAAATGTAGATGATAAATTTCCATAAAATCTTAATCTCAAAACACTTGATCATGCTTCTTTCCATGTTCTAATAGCATCTTCTACATGTTTAAATCACATCACTGTTGATCTCTGTACAAAAGTTGTTCATCTTTTTCCATAAAGGTCTGGCATACAGATAAGGAAGATACATTCTCACAGAATCATGGGATGGTTGATGTTAGAAGTGACCTCTGGAGATCATCTTGGCCAACGCCTCTGCTCAAAGAAAGGTCAACTAGAGCAGGTACTCAGGACCAGTTATGTTTTGAGCATCTGCTAGGATGGAGAATCTGCAACATCTCTGGCAAACTGTTCCAATGTTTGATCACCCACACAGTAAAAGGCTTGTTGGTTAAAAATTACTTTTAATATTGATCCTAATGCTTCCACCTGCAGACCATGGTTAAATTTCTCGCTACTACTGAAATCCCATCAAGCTTTTTATCAGGTACATAGATGAGCATTCAGAACACACCTCAGGATTCACATTGTGCAGGGATTATGAAATTATGTAATCATGTGACAGCCTTGGGAAGGGGAAGAAAAGAGAAAAAAAGGCAGGCACTGTCAGATTCACTCTTAACACTTATGGATAGGAGACATTACAGGCACAGCTATTTAGTACAAAATTTAAAGAGAAAATGCCAAGAAGAGAGGGAGGGGGAAAAATCAGAAATACATCACAACATCATTACATTGAGAAGAGTCATTCTTGCACATCCAGATATAGTCCAGATGCAAAAATTACGCATGTTGCTATTGCATCTATCGTTTCAGGAGCAGTTTGCCCATTGATTCTGTATTCAAAACTCCCACGGCTGGCACTGAAAGTTCTAGGAGTCTGAAAACAGTGTATTTCTTCCACAAGCTAAACTTGAAGAATTCACACAGTAACACAGCATAATAAATAAATAAAAATTACAGAATTGTTTCCCTTTGAAAAACACTCACATAGAATTATTTTACATATGTACATACAGTAGATTGATGTCCCATTACAATTCTATGACAGATCGAACTTTGACTCCTACAGTCTGGTACTATTATAGCAGTGCACCATGTTTTCTGAGACATAACAATACTAGAATGATTTCTACTTACATATAGCCATAGGCAGAAAAGATGTGCTGAGATACTCTATAATATCCTTGTGCAGAAATGGAGGAAAGGTAGCTAGTGTTGAAATCATTGTATAGGGTAAAGTGCTCAAAATATCATCATTGAGAAAAGGAAGTAAGCATGTAGTAGTGTAAAAAATTGATTGCCCAAGATCTGTTGAATAAAATGAAATAAATACAGAATCATTACAATGGAAAAATAAATATGACTATTTACTTTTTAGTTTACAAAACTATAAAAGAAAATTACATTTAAATTCAAGTTTTCCCTTCAAAGTAATTTGGGAAGTTAATCACTATAGACAAGAAACTTCACCCATCATTTTGAAGCCCCTCCTAAAATAGAGTGAAACAGCTGTTCAACAGTACTCAGAAGAGCTTTAAGGGAATATGTATACTACAGCCAGTAAAATAACTTATTAAAAACAATGTTGATTTTAATCATACAGTGATTAACATACAATGGTCTGCATTTAAGCAGAGATGTTATTAGAATCAGAATTTGATATGCACTTTGGTATTGAAAGGCCTGCTTTCACAAAAAGCATTCTAGTCTTTATCAGTCATAGAAAAATAAGATTTTTATCTTAATTACCCTCAAGAAAGCTGCAAAGTACCCCCCACATAGAGACTACAGGACACATCACTGTATTTTTCAAACAACATGTGATTAAACTATGGATCTTGTTTTCCTGAGAAGTCATTGAGGCCAAAAATGGCCAAGGCTTAAAAGGAAAGGAATATTTATCAAGAATTTCGATACTTATTCTAATTAATTATACTATAACTTTTTGGAAGGGATACTTAAGAAATGTGCAACATTTCAAGATCCAAAGGGAAGAGACAGGTTATTGTGTATCTGGGCACTGTATCTGGGAATCTCTATACCCTCTTCCAAATGAGGAATTGAGTTGGGGCCAATAACCCTCCAAGAAAGGTTACAGCACTCAATGAACCCCAGGTTTGAACCTGTATGATGATCCCAGTACAACAGAAGGCCTTTCCCCTGCATGAGAGGGATTCCTTTTGTTACTCACTCTGTAACCTTAAGTATGTTACACAGGCCTCCAGTCTCATCTGTACAACCAGTATGATTTAAAACTGCCTCTGTAAAGTGCTCAGAGATCTCTAGCTGTACACATCATGAGTCATAGTAAGAATTAAAATTAGTACTCCACTTCAGTGGTTCTGGCAAGTCTTCTTGCAAGGGTCTAACCAGACCCTTAATGCTAGAGAGCGTTTCTCTCTCACAATACATATTTACCAGCTAAGCATTGAGAGTTTTGTGTAATTTGATTGGACCAAAGCTCAGGACTGCCTAGCGCACCAGTTGTACTTACCCAAACAACATTGATTGTTCTGATAAAAAAAAAATATTTCTTTTAGTCAAATGCTAAGCTGAGGGAGAAATAAATAGCAAGTTTTATTGTAAAATTTAATTTTCCATACACAGAACCATAAAAAATAGCAAGTGACCTCCCCTTGCCCCAACCATGAGTCAACCAAATTATTCCTGGCAGATATTTATCTAAACTGTTCTTAAAAATCTACAAGACAGTTCATTCCTCCTGGCAATTCATCCTAGTGCTTAACCATCTTTATCATAAAAAGGCCTTTTTTTTTTTTTAATTTCCATTGCTGCAGTTTAAGCTTGTAATTTCTTACCCTGATCAACTGTAACCACAAATGGTTTGGTTTAGTTTCTTTCTCCTCACAGCAACCTTTACATATTTCTGTATGATAATCATGTCTCCCTTCCATTTTTATCTAAGCTAGACAAACCAAGTTCTTTCCATTTTTCCTCACTGTTCACATTTTCTAGACCTCAAATCATTCTTGTTTTTTTTTCCTGGATTCCTCTCAAATGCTCCATGTCTTTCTTGAAGCCAGATTGACAAATCTGAATTTTTTTCTCCAGCTGAGGCCTTGGTAGGGCAGTTAGAATGACAAATAAAATGCTTTGGGTGTCTCATACACAAAATACCTGTTTACATATTGCTGGAATAAAATTAGTGTATTAGTGACTTATGGTCTGCCTCTGATCTACTGTAACACCCAGATCTTTCCGCAGTACTGCTTTCAAGGTAGTATTCCCCCCATTTCATTTCTGCCTTTGATTTCTCCTGCTTAAACATAGTATTTTACATTTCTCTTTTGAAGATGTTTCAAAACAGAATGCAATTTGCCAAGATTGTTTTGAATTGGATATCTTTCTCACAAAGGACATGTTATTTGCCATCTTGATAACCCCTGCAAATCAAAGTCCTCTCTCATTTCTATCAGCCAAGTAAAAAAATTAAAATATTTAATAACACTAGACCCAGCACAGACTCCTGTAAGATTCCCACTTGGTACACCCTTCCAGCTGACAAGAGCCACTGGTAATTACTCCTGGAGTGTTTTCCTCACTCAAGTGGAGACCATATGTCTCAGATTGCCTATTAGGATGTCAAGTGACACAGCAACAAAAGCCTGACTAAGGACGGGAAAACCCCACCAGGAGAGCCATTGTGGTGCCTTAAAAAGAAATTATGTTTGCTCAATGTTATTTGTTCTTTACAGGTCTCCATTGCTTGTTAATTATCACCATCTTATCTATTTAGAAAAAGATTGTTTTGATAATTAACTTCACCATTTCTAGAAACTGAAGTTAAGTCAACAAGTCTGTAATTTGCTCAGAGCCCCCCTTTTGCAATTTCATACCATTTCCTAGTGCAGTAGTCTTTGATTCAAAACATGCTGCTCCCGACTCAAAAGGAATTCAGCATTTAACAGAAAAAACTTTCCTCCTGAAGAATTTCAGCAGTGTATCAGATTGACAACAATCTTCCTATACTGAACTATGTAAGTAATACACCCTGATACCATGGTGAAAATTAATATTAGGCTTATGTAACATAGGGAGAACACTGGGCTCCTGAATCCCAGTCTGAAAAGCCACAGACTAACAAGCCAGACATATGCAGAACTTGAGGGAAAACGATATAAATACAATGCAGTCACAAAAAAATCTTGTGATTAACTACTTCAAAACATAAGGAAATATGGAAACATAAGGAAATACAGGAAAAATTTTCTGTAAGTCAGACAGAGATATTGCTATCTTTTTACCCAGGAATATTTTAAAGCCATCTCAAATTACCTTTACCAGGGTTTTTCTTCAATTAAATGTATACTATGGTCTATTTAGAGATGGACCTTCACCAAAACACTCAATCTGCATATTCGTTATACGCCAGATACACATTTGCAAGAAATTTGCGCCTTTTTAAGAGAGCCACCCCAAAAAGACTAGTCTGAAGATATCCCAGCAGATTCAAATTCAAAATCCAGATTTTTTTAGACCCATCTGTATTGTTTTTGTTACGTACCATTGTATTTTAGTTACATACCACCAGCATATCACTAAAAATCAGACAACCTCAGAATTCAAACCCAAATCCACAGTTAGCAAAAAAATTCTTTTATTTAAAAAAGTCACACCAAACACTTGGATATAAACACATCCCAGGAGATTTGAATTCCAGATCCAGGTCAGTTTAGGCCCATCTCTTCTACTGCATTTACGCATCATTCACAGCACTGAAGTTAAGCGTACTGGAAGGGTTCAAGGGCCTGCTTACCATGTTGACCATGTTGTAGCAAGGGAACTAGATCCAGCAGTGTCACCAGTGTCACGTAAAGTCCTTGATAGTCCAAAGATGGGTAGTCTGATAACTGAGCATCACGACTTTGCTGGCCACGTTCAGATGGAGCATCTCGCAGGACGCTGTAAAGGAGGGAGCGAGTAACAGTAGGGTTGATGGAACTGACCTGTGGTCTTAGAGATGGGGTGAGTGGGAATGGCACAGGAAAAAGACACATGGTCATGGGCACTGTCAAATTGGAGGCATCTTGATTCTCCTTCTTCCCTGTGCGGGACAAAATGCTGTTGGGGGGACAAAGAAAAAAAAGAGACAACAAAGACACAAAGAACAGCACATTACATTGAAATGACACTATAAAACAAATAATAAAAGACCAGATACATCCCACATAAGATGCAATCGCTACTGAAACCAGCATGTCTACAAATCTAGCAACCATTCACTTTCATGCTTCAAGGTAAGAGAATTAAAAATTGACATCTAGGAAAATTTCATTGCATCTCATGTGTTATCTGGTTCATAAGGAGCAAAAATATAAAAATGCATGTTTCAGTGCCCTACCCATGTTTCACAGTTAAGAAAAATTCTGAGAATTAAAAGTGTTTGCTATGGAAAAAATAGCTATGTCAAAATAGGCTGGTATTTTGCTCTGAGATTTTGAGGATTTTGAGAGATTCCCCCCCCCCCATAATCTTTTGAAACAAGTGACTGAAAACATGCAAAATATAGGTGTGGCACTTGCAGAAACATGTTTTAGCAAAGAATAAACATGTGTGTTTGTTAAGATAGTCTTAAAAATCACATGTTTATTGCATTAAAATAATGTCTGTATGTATTTTATGATACTGTTTCATGACCACTCACTCAGTATCATTTGAGATAATGAAGTTTAAACAGGCACATGGATTTAGAAATAATATAATATTTCTAAAATGTTAACTAAACTACATTTGGAAAAGTTATAAAATAATATATAGTAGATGGTCTTTAGCATATGTTTGTGAGCTAATGATAATGGTTGTTTATGTGTGTTTTTAATTTTGCCCATGTTTAGGGAGGAAACATTTTACTTTATGAATACAACACTCCTTGGGTAAATAGTTACCTTCAAAAATCTAAGGGCTAAGCAAGCAAGACCAATTATGTAACTGCAGATCAGACAGTATGTTACCATACATTCCTGCTGTTACTTACGTTATTATTCAACAAAACTCACTATAAACTAAAGGAGAGATAATTTCAAAAAATAAAAAGGATTTAGTGGGAATCAAAATAGAGGCTATACGTCAACCAGCTTGCTATGTTGTTTTAAGAATGTTGTAAACATGGTTGTAAACATGTTAATCTAATTTATTAAAAAAAAATAAAACCCACTATTTTAAATAGAAATAAATTGTCACTTAAGCAGTGTTATATTTTAGTTATCAGGCAATTATAGGGTTAGTTCATAGTCTTCATATGTGCCTATAAAATATAATACACCTTTTAAATATATTAAACCACACACAATGCTTTTTTTTTTTCAAAGCATGTTTTGCACCTCTCAGTGGTTGGGATTTCCAAAAGCAGTTGCTGTTGGTTTAACTCTGTTCCCAAAGTCAGTGTTAAAACTTATAAAAGACAAGTCAGTGGCATTAAAATTTCCACTGACTAACGAAGAGCAGAGTTATGTCAAGAGGGAGCACTTCTGGAAACCTCAGTCCTCTTTAACAGTACAGAAATCCCTATCATATAATCACCTTAGCAAAGATGTATCTTACCTCAAGTCAATTCAACAGTTTACACAAGTAAGCTAAACTCTTGCTAAGGTGCTTATAAGAGAAGGTGTCATTCATTTGCCATATATATAAAACACTTTTACGAGTACAGTTCTATGCCAAGTGGCTACTATCACATCACACTTGCAGTCAGAGATGACAGACATCGTCTGTTTTAAGAAACTGCATACTTTTTTTTTTTTCCTTTTTTATTGTGCCTTGCGTATTTGGTAGATTATTTTGGTTTCTGTTACCCAATGTCCAGTACAAGAAACATGGTTACTGTCATGACAGTGTTTATGAAATCATATCAGAAAATCACCTAAGATCTAGTATGACTTTAAAAACAAATTATCAGAGTGCTGATTCCTTTTAATTTGCTTGATGTTCATTTGCCGTACTTTGCAGCTCATATTTAGAGATATGAAGGTACTAAACTATTTCTTCCCTGCCTACCAACAGATGATACCAATTACCCACCCCTTTACTTGCCAACACAGTACTTCAAGCGCACTTATTTCCAGAAAGGATATTACTGTATTAATTAATCCTTGCTTTAGAAAGTGTAAGGCAGTGATGGAGAGCTTACTCTACAGGCTTCCCTTCCTTTTAACACAGAGCTATGGCCCATCTATGGATCAGAGGCCAAAGCACACCATCTTGTATCTTGATCAGGGCATCCTTCTGTTCACTTCAGGAACAGCAATGAAACCATATATAAATTCCAGCTACAACCATGCCAAATTTAGAAAGAAAAAAAAAAACAAACAAAAAACTTTCAGACCCAGGCTTTTGCCTGACCCATATATTTTAAAAGCAATAAACAGAAGAGTCAAAACTGAAAATCTAGGAAGTCCCCTAAGACCAAGATACAACGATTGGAGTTTGCTCCCGTTTCTGTTCAAACCAAGTACTGAGAACTCGGAGCATCTGCAGATCATAACTCCATACTGAACTTGCTCTGTGACAAGTGACAAAGCTACCAGGGCTTGTTTCAAGATTTGTACATCTTTGCTGCAAATCCATCCCCAAATTACTGCCTTCCAGGAAAGGTTTCCTAAAATGCCTACAAGGGATTTGCATCTCACCAAGGCAGCAAAACAAGCTTAACCATTAATTAGCCACTGGGCATTTCTAACTATTCCTTACGTAAAACATTTTACTTAGAAATACATATGGAGAATTTTCTCCAAGAAAATGTGAAAGAATGAGCTGTTCTGCAACACGTTTATTCAGTCTTAGATCATTCCTCAAATGAGGGAGAAAACACTGAAAATGAGCTGGGCATGAAACAAATTCATGCTGTAATGTAAAGAAATGCTTTTGCCCAAAGAGAAAATTAAAGAAGAACTAAATGAATCAATGTGCTATGCATTGTGTATGGTGATTTTATGTGATGTTTGTTCATAGAAATAAGGAAATTTTTTTTTTTCAGCCATTCCGAATCTGTTCCCCCCACCCTTGAGCTTGTGATTTATTGAGGCTACATACAGAGCAAGGGAGCAAACTAATCCCTTGTGCAATCCAACTATAGCTAGCAGATTGACACCAGGTATGAATGTGATCCATAACAGTGGGCATGCCCCACTGAAAAGAACACAGTCAACGTGTCCATAATGTGGAATGGTAAAAAGTATAATAAACAGTAAGAGCTACACCTGTAAAATCCCATCATCATATGGAATTTCTCTGACTAATCACTATTCTTCCATTACTCCTATGACTACATATGTTCATCAAGAAATGTTTGTCCTAAAAAATTCAGCTGCAAGGAGAGTACACATCAAACTGGGAAGTATTTTTTAAAGTTATTTTAAAATAGTAGATGAACAAAAGCAACCTATTCTGAAGAACAGATCCAAAATCTCCAGAAATCAATGGGCATTTTTGCTACTGTTTGATCAGTATTCTCTTAGCAGCCCAAACTCATTGCGTATACTCTGTCTCAAGCTACAAAGATTATTCTCCTCCATGTACTTCAATCATTGATGTTAAACCTTGCACAATGGAGTCTCAGTGTAGGAGGCAGAAAGAAGACACGGCATGCAGAATATTCAAAGAAATTTCTGAACATGCTCTTCAGAAAGGTTCTTAACCAGTCTGTTTAGTTTTAGGGTAAATCTTGTAGAGATCTGCACACAGTGGGTGGGAGTTTCCTTCTTTCCATCTGCCACACTAAATACAGGGTGCATTTTGTTTTGCTTTTTTATCCAGCTTCTTTCTTAGTATCAGTGTATTAACTCATACTGGTTCAACCATAGCACTCCGACATTGACCCACAGTTCAAATTCCCCAGTTACAGGGATTTAGAATGTGGATTTGACCTTGCTGAGTGTCAGAATTTAGTCCACTTAAATTTAGTCCTGGCTTCAATTTCTGGTGCCCTTTTAGCTCTGAGGCTGATCAGATCCCAGATCATGAATGACAAAGCCATTTGTGTAGACCTACGTATCAACAACAGGATTTTGGTTCAGTCCCATCGTGAACATGAAATAAAGAAATGGAGTTGCTCAATTGTGCCATTGCTGCCCTGATTTCTGATCTGCTCCCATAGTCGCTAAGTATAAAGCTTTTTCAGTAATCCCAGAAACATCACTGCTCGTGGTATGTGAAGAATTTGTCACACAGGACATGTGAGCTGTACTGCTCAGAACGATGAAGACAACAGGGTGGCATAAAGACACTTTCTTTAAGCAGCAGACTCTAAATCCATCCTGTCCCAATAAACTTCTACCCAAAAAGAAACGGATCTCATTATAGCACTTGGTAGTTACAGCTAAGAGAGAAAACATTCAGAATCAAGTCCAACTTTCTTGCTTTAAAAGCTTGAAGGCCCACAGCATTTGAGCAGGGGCTGTTTTGTCATACAGAACGTTACTTAAATGTGATTTAAGTGTGTGTGTGTGTTGTGCAAATAATCCATCAAAACAGCCTGATGTGGGAATAGAACCGCATTTCAGAGGTATCTTTAGTGACACTCTGAACATTTTTTCCCCACTGCTGCAATATAACAAGACAAAATTTAATTTATTAATCTTAGAAAAAAGCCCTACTGGTTGCCATAAGTTTCTTCAACACTCTAAATGATGAGGGAAACAAATTTCACAGTGGTTAAACAATCTACTCTTGAAATTTTCAAAAGTACACAGTTTAAGTTTGCAGTGAACAGGTGTTCCACTGCTAACGAGTATTTCTATGTATCCTTCCTTCTTATAAACAGGGTCAAGAATTTTGATACATCCCATGCACTAGTTCACTCTAATGCACTACTGTCATTCTTTCAGGTTTAGATTCTTGCTTCTCAACTTGTATATGTCATAGGGGTATGTGTACAAATATATGGGTTAATTGTATTTTGTTAATGTTTCCTCATCAACTATGACAACGAGCTGTATTTCCAAACTAGCTTCTGACAGCAGGGACAATCTTTCCAGGTATAATACAGGAAGCTACGCATAGAAATGCAGATTTAAGAGCATTTTTCTGGATGTGAAAACTAGTGCCAGCCAAAACCTGGACAGACAAAAATCACCTCTTCAGTGTCAAAAGCCATTTTAAAAACAATTTGAAAATACGAATCCACTAGGTAGCACTGTGGAATGAATGTCATTCCTAATTAAGTCTCACAATTTTTCATATCTTTTTAGCAAGACAAGGTAGTATTCCCTATTCAAAATGTATTCTGTAATCATATGGTATTTAGTACTACATATTATTACTAAATATTGGACTAAATCAAAACCCTGGGTCAGAACAACCCTGACCTGTTGTTGCCATCCAAATCCAGATGTCTACCCAAGCTTTGTGTCTATTCATATTGTTATAAGGGACTGAACCAGAACCCAAATATGACAGCCAGCTGAACTATGGCACAGTAAAAACCTAGCTCTCCTCGTCTGGCTCATCACTCTAGGATCCTGAGGCACCAAGACTGTCAAGGAGGTCATGAGGATACACGTCTAAAACTCTGTAGGTCACGAACTCCTTTCTTCACAAGTTCAGCATGTTTGTGCATTCAGCTAAGTCTCAGGAGTGCCAAGCAAATGTGTAATCAACCAAGTTTATTTTAGAATCAGCCACTCAATAAGCAGCTCAACTGGGCAAATTGGGCAACAGCCACTGAAGAGATTAATCCATACCATTCTTTTCTTAAATTATGCTCTGACTCTTTTTGGCTAAGCATTGACCCATTAAATCTTGCAACCAATTCAAAGTTAATCAATACCCCCTACAATTCTTTAGCTCTTTTCTCTTCAAGAGCATTAGTTAAAACTTACCTCAATAATGTCTGAGAAAAGTATTTCAGAGTATTTGCAATGTCAGTTCCAGAGGGCACAGGGTAAATGTTGTGGAGAACACGGTTGTGGTATTCCTGAAGGTAACGGATTTTGGAAGCAACTACATAAAAGACAAAAAAACAAACACGGAAACTTTAATTCAGGTTTTTTGCAGACTTTGACAGAATCACATCTGTTCCTACCATTTCTGATTTCTTTTTTAATTTATAAATTAAACTGTAAGAACCAGAAAAGTCTCTCCATTCCTTCTATTTTGACTTAATAAATTGAACATTCCAGTGCAAGAGTGCCAAGGGGAAAGCACAGAAATGAATGCCTGCATCTGTATTAGACCAAGTTAGTGTTAGCAAATTAAAAAGAAAAAAAAAAAAAAAAACAAACAAACAGTAAAGCCACAACAAAAAACCCAACCAAACAAAAAAAACCCAATGCACTTCTGTGTCTCCAAGCATCTCAAGATTCATTTATAATGAATGAGTCACTGGATCACAGGAGGTTCATGTAAGATGGATAAATATTTCTACAGCCAAAGCAGAGATATAAGCTAAGACAGAGAAAGCTTATGTGATTTACTTTAGGCCATACATTTACTTTATGCAATGAACTGAAGATATGAAAAGATCTGTGCTGTTTATTCATGTGTCTTAGGAAGTCTGATCAAGCAGGTGACGGGATTTCAAAGAGCAGTAGGAGCTCTACACCTTTACTGAAACCATTTTTTTGTTGTTTTACAAATAGCAGGTTTATTTTCTAATAGAGATCCCTGTTCAGCACTGGAAAAAAGGGATTACCCACAATAGCTGCAATACCTTCCATTGCCTTATATGGTACAAGACAGTCTCATGCAGAGACACCTGAGCACAGTCAACTATTTTTTGCTCTGCTCAGACTAATCAACTCGGCTGAGAAACAGAATGCATCAGCTGTGGCAGAGGGCTGCACCAGCTCAACTGCGCTTCCAGCTAGACGGCTCAGCAGTTGTTCATAGCATCACTGTGCAGACACAGCCTCAATGAAAGCAGAGCTGGCTGGGAACTCTTAATCATGTTAAAAATGCACCAAGACTGTGTAATAGGCAGTTAAAAGGGGAGATGCTTCTCAATGACTTCAGCCCTTAAGCATATGGATTATGACAGTCTTTCACTAGACCAAGATATACCTTGTTCCCCTACAGGGCTCCTTCAGTGTGGAAGATAAATCATGCTTCCTAAATGAGCAATTAGTCAATACTTTGTTTTATTCTCATTGTTTCTCTTTATTAAAGAATGAATACCGCTTAGTCCTCTATTGAACAGAAGGGCACTAACTTCCCGAGAGACATCTCTATGCCTCCCACTGCTACTGTATCTGAACATTTCATGAGCATTCTGATTTTTTTCTGTATCATTGACAAGTTGAATGAGAAGGGGTGACACTGTATCCATATTACAGAAAAAGACGGAAGGACAGACACCAAGAGCGAAGTGTCTGCAACTGCTATTGGAGGCTCAGCTTGAGATACTGAGTCATTTTGCCAGTATAGATAGCAGTATGTACTGGACTTTCACATCCAGTAAACAAAAGCATTTGTGAGTGCCCAGTCACACAACAAATGAGGTTTGACAATTTCAAGTCAGTTATCCATAAAATGAGGAACACTCAAACAATCATCAAGCAAAGAATACTGTTTGCTTGAATTGCATGACAAGAAACCCAGTCTTCCAGCACCCAACTGCCCTCATCATGATCGTCCTTTCTCCGGTTTCCTGCTGTACTGACTGTAGCCTTCCAATTTCTGCAGCAAGTGAAGCTCCTACAGACAAAATTCTCCCTTGTGATATTACCCTGCTTCATCACAGGGAGCAAGCCTGTCATGTGACTGAACAGGGCTGGGGTCTATGGGAAAACAGCAGGTAAAAATGCAATTAGGGACACTGTCATAATGCATATGCAAAAGTAATAAACTAAGGATGCATAAGCAACTTAATTATATTTCCTCACTTTTAAGTGTTTTACTTCACAAATTTATTTTAAGGTGATGTTAATGGATAATTAAAATCAATCACTACTTTTCCCCCCCCCCAAACTGAAAACAGAAGTTTTGTCATGTGGACTCAGATTGCTTCAGTATAGCTAGGAGGCAGATCAGAGCCTTTCAGGCCACCACACCGGCCTGTGGCACACGAACTTTGCTTTGCAGAAGGTTATCCCTGTCTCTGTGAGACCAGCCATAACTGGCTTCCTACACACGCCCGAAACCACTGGGGTAGTAACATTTGGTCATCATGTGTTTCACTCCAGGTTACAGAAGTTTAATTTAGCAGTCCAAGACCTGCTTTCCCCTCCTCATCCCACACCTCGTTCTTTCTGCCTACTATCTCAGATGTAGTCCCAGATTTGCAGGTCAATTTACCAGATTATTTAAAGATAGACACTTTTTTTTTTTTTTAAACTGTCGTGAAGGCCCCTATAAAAACTAATCTAGATTAGGTTAGATTAAGAAAGGAATTACTTCGTAAATATATTTTGTGACACTACTTTCTCTTGCTGGGGAAAAAAAAAGAATATGAAGCCAGGCATATTTGCAAAGAAAACAGACCACATTTCACAGTACCCAACAAAGAACAATTCATAGCAAGATGCACGGTTTACTGTGGCTGCTATGGTTTGCTGTCAGATACCTTTAATCTATTTATTTCTATTAATCAGCATTGTGACACAATTGTATCAGGCAAAATACCAAAACAGAAAACTGATTTATAAAGCCTAAATATTAACAGCTTTAGGCCAATGGTTTTAACCTCACCTCTCACTTCTGTTTCCCAGAACACTGACAATTACAGCACAGCCTCCCAGAACACAAAGAACTTTCTGAAGGAAAGCCCCAGAGCAAAACTTTGCCAGCTTTCAAGATACAGAAGTGTGAGAATTACACAATTTTCTGAGTTTCCATGCACCCGGAGATATGCTAAAAAAAAAAGTGATGTCACTCTGCAGAAGTACTTAGCCATTGTCATAGGGTCATCACATGAAAATAAAAATTAAAAAAAGAAAAAAGAAAAAAAGAAAAAAGTTATTCCAGTATACCTTGCTGGGTATCTCTCCAAGATCTACACAGACCTAACTAAATTCCCTAGCCCTCTTGTAAGCATTGACTGAATGAAGAGTGAAACCATTAGGAGTCTTTAAAGAAGGTCTTGGTTGCTCCACTGTCCTGGAGAACCACAGAGTGGGCATCAGGCATTCCCAGGACATCACTTACCACAACTAAACACCAGTTACTGCTATTTAAGGTGAAAAATAACTAATTTTCTTTGAATACATAGAACACCTCAGGCATGCCGTGATGAGTCAAATGATGCAAGTCACTGTCAATACCGCTGGTATGAGATATGAGATGCATGTCTTCACAAAAAAGGGAGGCTTCTCGAGACAATTTCCCAGATTGCCACCATTTTACCTGATGTTCATACAACCTGCCAAAGAGCTGTGGGGTGGCCACAGATTCATGTTTAGACCAGTGCCTCTTCTGTTCTGATCAGTCTGTTCCCTCATTCGTAGTGTTTTGCTGCTGTTCTTGGTAAATTGAGATTCATTATGACTTGTGACTTGACTCCTTCCCGAGACATTCTGGTTCTTGCCTGTCAGCCAATGAGGGCAGAAGCAACAACAGGAACAGCTGGGGTTTGAAGGTTTGCCTGGTAGTGATGTACGCACATCAATATAATCCTTGTCAGAGTCCATCACCACTTGTCAAAAATTGCAGGTGAGGGAATCTTGAAGTTATGTAGTGACAAAGACATTTGGTAATGCCGTAAGAACTAGTCAGGGGTGCAGCTTTGGTAAACAAAATACATTCAGTAGGTTAAAATGCACAGGATATGTCCATTAACCGAATACTCTACCTAGAGCATCATGAAAAAGAACGTTAGGAGGCAGAAAGACCTGAAATCTGGACCCCAAGTAAAACTTAAAATAAGAGCAACAGGAACATGGCAGGCCAAGATGCAGCATCTTGAACAGCGCAAGGGGATGGAAAGAAAAAATAGCCAAGGACAAAATATGAAAGAGAAGCTCAAACAGAGCAGACTAAAAGGATGGAGGTACAGAGAAGGCAGAATAGAAAAGGAAGAAAATGCCAAAGGCTGTGTTGGGACAAAAGGCAGCAGAAATTCTTCCACATGCCAGTGTGAAAGAAGCATAATTAATGTATCACAAGAAAGAAGAAACAATTACAGAACTGAGGTGGGGGGTGGGGAAGGCAGAAAGAACAGAACGGTACAGATCCGAACATCGCACACTTCAAGGCTGCTGCATGGTCAGAACATTGTGTCTCTATTTATGAGGCCAGAAGTGCATCCCTAGAGCAATAAATTAGCATCCACACCATATTTTAATAGCAACGTCATCCATCACTGTAAATTAGCAGTAAACCCTAAAGGAAAAAAATAGAAGTATTATTTTCCTTAGATCAGTTCAGCACAGTCGTATATAAATACAAGGATCCTTCCCAGCGACCTGGAGGAAGGAGACAGCAAGTCTCAGCACGTGAGGTGTCAGAGCACATCATGTCATCATGACAAACATCAATCCAACCTATTGGTCACAGACTGCCTGGCTCACAACCATGACACTGTATCAGGAGAGAAAGTAGCTTTGGTATGGGCGACAAGCTTGAGTACCCTGGTATTGTTCTTTAAGCCTCCCACCAGGGCTCTTGCAGACACATCAGTTGTTATCCATGGTAACAACAGTGGGGAATACTAGCATGGCCCAGCTGCTGACATCCCAACTGCCATGTCATTTGATCTTGCTCCGATGGGAGCTAGCCAACATGGTGGCTAAAACATCCGTGGCTGTGAGAAGGCACGCTGGGCCCCGGGCGAGGGGATGTCAGCACCTGGGGGGCTCCTGCTGGGCGAGACGGGGGGCTGTGGCCGGCGGTGTAGGCAAGATGGCAACACCCAGCCTACATTCACCCAAAAGGTGAAGAGCACAGGCAAGAATGACAGCACACCTCCCTTCTTGCTCCATCTCGCAGCAAGACCGCCTTCAAGACAGCAATACATGGGTCACCTCCTGTCTCGACAGCCAGATCCCCAGTCTCTCTGATGGCTACATCCTTTAGGACAGGGCACAGCACCGGCAGATGAGGCAGGCTGGACCCTTCCCGCCGCGGGGCCGAGGGCCACGCCGGCCGTCTCAGTCTTAACTCTCACCCCCCGATGCCCCGTTTCTTCCCTCACGTCGCCAGCGCCGCCTTCGCCCAAACAGCCGCCTCCCCAGAAGGGCCACCCCGCCAGCGAGGCGCGGGGCGGGAGGCGAGAAGCCCCGAGGGCCGCCGCCACCAAGCACTCGGCGGCGGCTGAGGCAGAAAGAGCCAGAAGGGAGGCAGCCCCCCCTCCCCTTGCACCAGCTGCTCTGAGGCGGACGCCACAGAACGCGGGAGGAGGCCGGGCGGCGCTACCCCGCCGGGGCGACTGACTGCCGGCAGCAAGGCAGCGCCATCGGCGGGAAGGCGCCCCCGGCCGCCCGCCCCCCGCTGCCCTCGGACAGGCCCCGGCCCGCGCCGCGCTGCCCGGCCCCGCCACTCACACTGCTCCGCCTTAGTGGACATGCTGCCGCCCCGCTCTGCCCCTCAGCCGCCGAGGAGCGCCTGCCCCCGGCCGCGCTGAAGGCGGCGGCGACGGCTTCGCCTCAGCAGCGGTGCCGCTGCCGCTGCCGCTGCCCCTGCCGCAGGGCTGCGGGCCGGGGAGCGGCGGGCGGGCGGGGCGGGGCTGGGCGGCAACGCACTCTTAAAGGGAACGCGCGTCTGGCGGCTGCGGAGCGGGGGTCGCCTCGCACGGAGGTCTCGCAAACGGTGGGGCGGGCGGAGGGCCGCCCGCCCTGGGGCAGCCTTGAAGCACCCGCCCCAGGCGGGGATGTTACCCCGCCGAAGCGCTGAGTTTGGCGCAGCGCTGGGCCGGCAGTTGCCGGGCCGGAAGATCTCGATGAGCCCCCCCCGGGCCTCGGCGGTGCCCCTCCGGAGCTTCGAGGGTGTTTGGGACTGCTGAGGGGGCCGGTGGCGCGCACCTCCCGGGCCGACGCCCCGTTCTGTGGGGAGCTGCAAGAGGGGGAGCGCGGAGCTGGGCCGGGGACGGTGGCGTCGTTGTCAGGGGTTCTTGATGGGGCTGTGTCTGTGGACTGTGTTTCATTGCTTGCTTGAGACAGGAATGTTGTTTCCTCGAGTACTTCTCCCCTCGACCCCTGGGCTCCAGCCGTGTACCTCAGGAGGGCGCGCCATCAGGTGCCTCTGGCCGGTTTCCCCGCTTGTTTCCATACTGTGACAAGCATCTCAGGACCGTCATGCCTTCCCGGAGGAGGCAACGGCTGAGCTCAGCCCCGGCTGCCTCCCCTCTCTGTCACCAGATCCCAGCTATGATTGATTACTGCCCCAGGAGCCATCAGTGCAAGACGAAGGTGGGATCGGAAGAGTGGTTGTGGTTGGACTACAGTAATAACAATACAATTCACTTGCTCCAAGAGAAATTATTTCACCAGCGTGTGTCCTGTCAGCTTCTCCAGTGTCCTGACTTGGCCTTACCAGGCCTCAGAAATGAATGGCTGGCTACGAGTTTCCTCTCTGAAACTTTCCAAAACAGTTTTTCAGATCCCCGCGCCTCTGAGAAGGGTATGTGCAAGCAGTGGTATTTCATCAGCCAGGGCATGGGAGCCTTGATGTTTATAGATAAAAAGCCAGTTGCAACAGACTCTCCTCAAAACACTGGGCTGCGTAAGATGAGTAGGCCTGCGGCAGCCAGAGGGAACTGTGCTGTGGAGGTGTAGGAGATGGGTACCTTTTATTATTCATCATGCAAGGCAGTGCCTCCAAATTACTGCTGCCCTGATTTGGGGACGATGCACATTCTGTGCCAGGAACTACGGTAAAGAGGCAGATGCTGTTTGCTGGCATTTAACAGGTTGGCTTTTTTTCTCAAAGCAATCTTCTAAAAATACTGCATGTGCAATGTTTTTTCAACAGCGCTTAATTAGGTCCAAAACAGAGCTCTTGCTGCATTTCCTTGAGGCCATAGTTCTCTCCACATTCCCTGCTGCTTGTGAGCCCCAAAGAGAGAGCGGAATCAACTTAAACCACTACCACTGGCTAGTATGAATAAGCTGCCATGACTATAGTAGGACTGATCAGCAACTAAAAGACATGAGTTAACTGATAGAGGAGTCTCCTCCATTTCCCTGAGCTGTACTTAACAAAACCGAAGAGCATTCACCCATTCCCATATGTGGTTTGCTCCTTCTTCCTGTTGAGCTCACTGCAAGATCATGTAGGTTGCTACTTGAGGATTCAAGTTTTCTCTTTTACACTTAAACATTTAAGAGTGAACAGTTAAGTTTATTCTTTTATTAGAAACTGACATGTGATACCAGATCCTACTGAAGTCAATGAGAGTTTTTCTATTTATTTTTATTTAATGAAGTGCCCAGGGAGGTCATGTGGTGCTACAAGCCCCACTTCCCCCAACCCTAGTCTCACAACATAGAACATCAGTGATGAAAATATAGACAAATGGCTTTCAGACCTCATTGAAATAGGCTGTTGAAGGCAGATTTCATCTTGAGCTTGAATTTCTGTCTGTTGATGCAACAAATCAATCTGAACTGTTTTATTGCTCATTACAGAACAATAGGGAACTCTCTGCACTGAGAGGAACTGAGCTCCCATAGGTATCCTTTAAAATATACCAAGTGTTCACATACCGCAGTGGTGAGCCTACTAAAAACACTCACGATGATAAAGCAGGAATACACTGAGAAAATATGAATTCCATTTCTCATGTAAAATTTCTTCTTTGGTTTAAGTGCCTGCAAATTGCAGCTATGCCTGCATTTATTGAACAAGGCCTATACAGTTCAGCATGTAATTCAGGTATATGAAAAGCAATTTATTGCTTATGAGTCCTTCTGCATGCCTAAACAATACCTAAGCCCTGAATAAATCCTGATACAAGTCATCTGTTATTTGGTCAAACAATTTGATAGATTTGCCTAGTTTGTTAATATAAGTATAGAGACTTGTGCTTTAAAATGTGAACAAATGTCATAAAGGAGCAAATACAGAAACATGGCACTCTGGGAATTAATTTCTCAAGTCCCTGTGCTGAATAGAAGTCACCATTTCTCAGAAAAATCCTCATGAATTTGCCTAATAATATGGGTACAGCCCTCCACTGGAAACATTTTTAAGCAGCTAAGGTTTATGTCCATATGCTTTTTACCTCTGCATGCACTCAGTTAAGAGAACACATAAAAGCTGCAGGCATCTGAAAGTCCACAAGTCGTTAATGCAAGAACATATTTTTAACTATAAATTCATGGGGAATGGAAAACTGACATACCAACTGATGAAAACCAGAAAGAACAAATGGTGCTTTTCTGAGTTCATGAGTGCAAATTTCACAGAAACATAGAATCACTGAGGTTGGAAGGAGCTTCTGAAGCTTGTCTACTCCAACTTCCCTGCTCAAAGCAAGGTCAACTACAGCAGATTGCTCAGCGTCATGTCCAGTCAGGTCCAAATAACTGCAAGGACGGAGACCCCACAACCTCTCTAAACAACCTGTTCCAAGGTTTGACCATCCTCACAGTAGAAAAAGTTTTTCTTATGTTTAAGTGGAATTTCCCGTATTTCAGTTTGTGCCCATTGCCTCTGGTCCTGTCACTGACTGCCACTAAGAAAAGTCTGGCTCCATCTTCTTACTCCCTCCCCTCAGGTATTTATACATGTTGACAAGACACCCCCCCCAAGCCTTTTCCCATTGAGGCTAAACAATCCCTGCTCTCTCAGCCTCTCGTCGTATGACAGGTGCTCCAGTCTTTTCATCATCTAGTCCTTCCCTTGACTCACTCTAGTATGTGTCTTTCTTGTAGTGGTGAGCCCAGAATGAGACACAGCACTCCAGACAGGGTCTCACCAGTGCTGTGTAGAGGGGAATAATCACCTCCCTTGACCAGCTGGCCATGCTCTTCCTAATGCAGCCCAGGATCCTGTTGGCCTTCTTGCTACAAAAGCTGATTGCTGACTTACGGTCAACTTGGTGTCTGCCAGGACCCCCAGGTCCTTCTCTACAGAGCTGCTTTCCAGCTGGTCGGCTCCTAGCCTGTACTGGTGCTTAAGTTATTCTTCCCAAGGTGCAGGACTTGAATTTTCATCTGTTGAACTTCATCAAACTCCTGTTGTCCCACTTCTCCAACCTCTCAAGATCCATCTGAATGGCAGCACAACCATCTGGTGTATCAACCGCTCCTCCCAGTTTTGTATCATCTGCATATTTGCAGAGGGTGTCCCATCAGTTGGGTCACTGACAAAGATGTGAAACAGTACTGGCCCAGTATTGACCCCTGCAGTACAGCACTAGTGACTGGTTTTCAGCTGGACTTCGTGCCACTGATCACAACCCTTTAAGCCTGGCAGTTTGTTTGGCCATTTTTCAATTCACATCATTGTCAACTTATCTAGTCCATACTTGATCAGTTTGTCAGTGCCGATGTTACTGGAGACAGTGATGAAAATCCTGCTGAAGTAAAGATAAACATCCACTGCTCTCCCCTCATCCACCAAGCTAGTTGTTTTGTTGTAGAAGGCTCTTGGGTTGGTCTGGCTTGATTTTCCCTTTGTAAATCCACACTGACTACTCTCAATCACCTTCTTGTCCTTAATGTGTTTGCAACTGGTTTCCAGGATTATCTGCTCCATCATCTTCCCAGGGATCAAGGTAAGGCTAAATGGCCTATAGTTTCCTGGATCCTCCTGATTGTCCTTGAAAATAGGAGTGACATTTGCTTTCTTCTGTTTCTCGGGACTTTCTCCCAGTTCCCTTGGCCTTTTAAAGATAATCAAAAGCAGCCTTACAATGACATTGGCCAACTCCCTAAGCACTTGCATGTGCATCCTATCATGTCTCATGGACTTGTGTATGTCTGTTTTTTTTCTACTGGCAGGTAAGTCTTCCTTGTTCCAGAATGTCCCACTGCCCTCAGGGGCCTGGGATTCCTGAAAGAAGGTCCTACCAGAAAGGACCAAAGTAAAGGAGACATTGAGTAATTCAGCCTTTTTAATTTCATTCATCACCAGGTCCCCTGTCCCATTCAGCAACGGACCCACATTTTCCCTAGCCTTCCTTTTGCTGCTGATGTCACTGCAGAAGCCCTTCTCATTGCTCTTCATGTTCCCTCAATAGATTCATTACCTGGAGGGCCTTGCTTTTCCTAACCCCATCTCTACACAGTCAGCCAGTATTTCTGTGTTCCTCATAGGTCACTTGCTCCTGCTTTCACCTCTTGTACGCTTCATTTTTATGTTTGACTTGTCAGGAACACCTTGTTCATCCATGCAAGCCTCCTGTGACCTGTGCCTGACTTTGTCCATGTTGGGAGGGACTATTCTGGCATTTCAAGGAGGTGATCCTTGAAAATCAGTCAGTTGGATGTCTGGACATTAAGGTGAAAAACTATATTGAAGAGAGCTACAAAATATACCTACCTCTTACAGAGGAATTAGTTATAAAACACATTCTCTGTTTCACTGACTGAAGAGACTTAATTCTCGTATTTCCTTCTACTGTGGCTTTTGCAGAATGAGGTAGATAAGGTTTGGAAGGGATGGGAAGCATACTGTTTGTGTACTTTGTGCTGGTTTTTAACTAAACTTTGTCTGCCTTAACAGTGTGCATTGCAGTTACAACATAATTCCAGAATAAATTAATGAAATCTACTGTAAGAAGAAAAGTCATGCAGAGCTGAACTTACTATTTGTGTGACTGTTGTCACTTTGAATTACATTTTCAAGTATTCAGCTCTGAACAGACACAAAATCTAATGTTGTTAATTTGTTTTAATCTCCAAGCATTAACAAATCTACTTTTAGAAAGGTAATCCTTTCTGAAAAATACAAAATCCTAAGCTCTCCTACCTTTAATCATGTACAGAAAATTTCTTAAATTGTTCGTAAATTAAAGTGAATGTATGTATATATAAAAAGTAAGTCTGTCTATGTATCTGTTTACAGGTATATATGTATGCATTTGTATACAAAGGTGTTCACTCCTACCAGCTCTTGATACATTCTCATGGTGTTTTCCTTAAAGGCTCAGCTTCCAGAGTCAGGAAATTACATCAATCTGTATTTGAATTTTAAATAAAAGTTAGTTCTTGTCTGACACATTCAGAGACTCAAATGCAATATAAACAATGTTTGAAACAAATGAGGATTTCAGTGCCTAAATAGGAGGCAAAGGCCTAAATGGGAGGCAAAGACCTAAATGCTTTGTAAGTTTTATCAAACAACGCAGAACAAAGACAGCCGACTTCCAATTTAATTTATTTTAAGCCAATGTCTTGATTTTTTGAAATTTGCTCACAGTTTCTGGCAGAAAGTTATTATTAACTGCATTGTGATAGGGATATTAAACCTGCAGTAGCGGTGGGGAAATGCTTGGAATGTCTCAAATTCTTGCTCTAATCACTGCAGGCTTATCTGAATTGAAGGCTCTGCCATGAGACAAGGGAGGCAAGGGAGAGCAGAATCTGCCTGGCAGAAAAGCCAAACATAAGGAGTCAACTGGAGCAGGAGAGAGTGGGCACTCAGGACTTTTCAACCCACATGGTGCTCACTGGGTATTTACCAGGCTAACCTAGCCCAGATGCAAGGTGCTTGGTATGGGACTGGAGTCCCTGAACAGCTCCCATGTAGGGACCAACCTCCTCCCTGTCAGACTCAAACAGCAGATGGAGTCTCTCAGGCTCAGACACGTGCATTTGACAGCAATAGTTAGACTCCATTAAATTTAATTTGTCCCTAAATCTTTGCTCTCTGTAAGCATTAATCCTCATGAATGATGGTAAAATAGATAATCGCTTGAGGAAAAAGTCTATCTGGGATTAAACTGAACCATTAGGCTCAACTCAGGCTACAGCATATATCCTGGTTGACACAGGATGATTTCTGGAGCTGTTCCTCAGGTCTCAGACACCTGTGTTAACTGGCATCGGCCAAGAGACAGTGAACAGGGAAGGCACCTCTTCTTGTTCACGGAAGATCATGTCTATGCACAAAGGTAACACAGTATTACTGACAGCTTGTATAGTCTTTTGTGGGAAAATAATTTCTTCTGAGGAGGAGATACCCGATCTTAGCCTCTGTGCTGAGACTTAAAAATGCAAGGAAAACTTCCTCTCTCGCCTTTGGTGTTATTATCACACAGCAGTATGTACAGAAAAAAAAAATCAACCAGACCTCCTGCTGTGGGAGAACAAGAATGTAGCTATTCTGATGAAGGTGTAGAGTCTAGTAGGATAGAAATCAGGATAGGATAGAAATTAGGATAGGTTAGGGAAGAGAAGAGAGAAGAGAAGAGAAGAGAAGAGAAGAGAAGAGGAAGAGAAGAGAAGAGAGAAATAGAAATTAGAATAGAATAGAATAGAATAGAATAGAATAGAATAGAAGTTGGCAGTCACAGGAGAAGTGATCGTGGTGTTATCAGAAGCTTGGCTGAAGCCACCAACCCACATCAGTTATGCCATCTGGCATGTGGCAAATGCATTTCAGTCATCACTGGCTTGGGTTGATTTAAAGTGAGAGACTGAGCAGTAAAGAGCTCTGGGTCTCATTGCTAGTACTGTGATCCCAACAGAGTAGCCATTTGTGATGTTAATATTTGTTCTTTCTCTCCCCACTTTAGAATAATTAAGACTTCAGGAAAAACAATCATTAGGAAATACAGTGGTTATTTGGTTGCATTTACAAATCTGTAATTTTCTTCTTACTCTGAGAATTACTTCAACTAACTCTGTGGATGTTAGCTTTATTATTACATTTGTCAGTATCTGTCACTGTAAAAAAAAAATCTCTGATAAATGCCCTCAATTTCTCTTCTAGAGTAATCTCATTAGCCTCTAAGTGAACAAAAGACTTAATTTGTTGCCATAGCAGTGGAGTTTTGAGAAGTAAATTGTGACCTGCATAGAGAACTAGCACAAACTTGATGAGCATGCACTAGGCCCATTATAAAATCAGAGATTGGCTTTACTACCTTTAAGAAGCACAGTATTTGTGACAGCTAGCATGCCGTGTTTGTGAAAATTAGCATCACACTGGCTGAATTACATCTCCTCCCAATAAGCTGAATTTTTTTCATACCTTTAATCTCAGACTTGTGCAGAATTGACTAGACCACCTACCTACATGGCTGAAGTAAAATCACATTGTAGTGTTAGTAATGGTTTAGGAATTAGAATGACAAGTGTCAAAAAACTGCCTTCTTAAACCTATCCCAGCGTCATGCTCCAAAGGCTAAGACATGAACATGGAAGACAAGGAAACCCAGAGCATAAGTTTTATTTTGCTTTAGTATTTCTACACTGAAGTAAAAATGTTTGGGAAAGGCCCCTGCTGGGGAAAAACTGTGACAGAGAGCAGAAGGCGGCATGAGATTTTCCATGAAGGAGATGAGGGGAAAGCATGCGACATTCAACGCTGCTAAGGTCCTCAGCGTTTTACTGCATGTGTACTATATTTGTGACCCATGCCAGAGTGCAGGTCCTGGATCAGTAACAACTAAAGTTGTCTGACCTTGCTCATGTGCTTGAAGGCTACCTTCCTAGCAGCCAGTAAGCTAGCTAGTCTCTCTTCCAGATTGGTTTGCCTCACACAGGAGTCCAGGAGCTACATAAGATAAACTGAAGGGTGGACTATCAGAGACTAGAGCCTTGATGTGAAACACAAAGTGAACTAAATTGACAGAACTGGGGCACTCTTAGAGCAGCCTGTAGGAAAACTGCTGCACTTACTTACACAGGAATGTGGATATTTTTCTCATCTGCAGACCCTTACAAATTGTCAAGTGGATGTGTTGCCCTACCTACAGCAAATTTAAGCCTACTGACAATTGGTCAGTATTCCTCAGCTACTTTTTGCAGACCCAGTGTGCGTATGGACCATAAGTTGAATACTGCTGAGTCTTTTAAATTGTGAGCTCATCCAGAGCATCCATTCTTGAGAAGAGGCAATATAGTGGCTGAAAAGCACCATGGCCACTTCTACTTAGAGCTATAATGAGTATTTTAGCATAAATACATACTGCAGCACATAACTATTATCACAAACCATGTAAATATTCCAGAGTTTAATTCAATACAGGACCTTTTGTCTTAGCTGGAATGGCTGTTATTTATGTTCCTATGGAAGGACAGGCTTCAGCCACTTACCCTTAAGCATATATGTGTTACCTGTGCGATTACCTGTAGCCAGCTTTGGCACACCTGCAAGAAATGCAAACCATTGATGTAGATACATGATGAGAAGCACAGCAGGGACCCTTCCTCCAACAGTCTGTTTCCACCTCCCCCTAACCTGCTGCCTGATCTTAGGCAGGCGCTTCCTGCTTGGTACTCCCCATCGGTAGAATTACAGGAGAGTGGCTCTTGCCTCCCTTGGCAAAGGGCTCCGCTGATGTCCACATGTAAAGCTCAGCACTGCTCGGGGAGCCCTGAGCTGGCAGGGAGCCCCAGCACCGTGGTACCCATTAGGCTGCAGGTAGGGTCGTTCCTGCTGAAATGCAAAACTCACCAACCATTTTGACCAAACGGCTCTAGCTCCGGGAGCTGCAGGAAGCCTGAGGAAAAACCAGCTGGTGGAGCTGGAGTTCCAGACACCACTGGCTGCATTTATCAGCCCAGCCCTGGCTGAACTCTGGCTGGTTTAGCCCAGAAAATAAAAACTCTTGCACTTGGTAAAGCTTACCAGCTCACTCATACCACACTAACAGCAATAAAGGTGCCTGCAATGACCTGGCTTCCCTCCTTTTCATCTTGGTTTTATGTGCGCTGCATTCCCCAGAGCTTCCAGTCTCAGGGTTAAAGATCCATTTGCAATCCTTCAGTAAAAAGGGCTACATGAAAACAGCAGTATTTTAAAATACCTGCATGTCATGGTTCAACCCCAGCCAGCAACTAAGCACCACACAGCCACTTGCTCCCTCCCCCCACACCCGCAGTGGGATGGGGGAGAGAATTGGAAAAAAAAAAAGTAAATCTCGTGGGTTGAGATGATGACAGTTTAATAGGACAGAAAAGGAAGGGGAAATAATAATAATGATAATAATAATAACAACAATAATAGAATATACAAAACAAGTGATGCATAATACAATTGCTCACCACCTGCTGACTGGTGCCCAGCCAGTCCCCAAGCTGTGCTGTCCCCCAGCCAACTTCCCCAGCTTGTATACTGGGCATGACATCACATGGTACGGAATATTCCTTTGGCCAGTTTGGGTCAGCTGCCCTGGCTGCGTCCCCTCCCTGTTTGTTGTGCGCCGCCAGCCTCCTCGCTGGCAGGGCAATATGAGAGGATGAGACTTAGTATAAATACTGCTTAGCAACAACTAAAACATCAGTGTGTTATTGTGGTGGTGCAGCCCGCCGGGCCACTCCGAGACCTCAGGATAAGCCGTGCATGCTTTGGGAAATCTCCCGTTGTGCCGTTATCTTGGTTGCAAGCGCGGAGGCTTATGGGCACCAGGCACCCCTGGCCACACCTGGGCCATCTGCTGCCTGAACTGTGTGTCAGAATGGCTCAGCACGAATGGTGGCCAGAATGTAAAATAATGACCAAAGCCAACCACCTCGAGCCCCTGTAAATAGTGACCTGAGGTGAGACCTTTTGAGCTCTCCGGGACCACAGCAGGCTCTGTGACCCAGTATCTCCCCCTGAGGTGGGACGACAATTTCGCGAGGACTTAAAGGCCTGATTTCGCGAGGTTTACTGACCATCCATTGATGAATGCCAGCACTTCATGAAACTCACAGAAGGGGAATTTTAATCACAGGTTAACCTCGGGGCGGGGGGGGGGGAGTAAAATTTCATTCAGAATGGTTGTATCTGTGTGTGTGCATTTGCAGTTTGGTTCAGAACTATTTTGCCTGTCTGTGTGCGGTTTGGTTCAGAACTGTTTTGTCTGTATGTGTGGTTCAGAACTGTTTTATCTGTCTGCGCATGTGTGTGATTTGATTTAACCTCCGAGTGCAACCCTGCTGTAAGTTTCGTGTGATTCTTGCCATTTTTGAATCTTTAACTAAGTCGCAGATTTGCTTGTAACAAATTCCATAGAATCACTCTGTTAAATTGGCTGATGATTAAGTACTGTTAAAATTATACAACCTAATCTTGTGATCTATCTCAAAATATTAATAAATCCTAAATTGTTGCTAAACCAAAGCTGTGCAACAAAATCTCATTCGTGACAGTTATCAACATTATTCTCATCCAAAGTCCAAAACACAGCACTATACCAGCTACTAGGAAGAAAACTAACTTTATTCCGGCTGAAACCAGGCCACCATAAAATGTAATCCATATTACTTTTAGGAAGAAATGCTTGAAGTAGACTGGAAATCTGAAGGAAAAAAAAAAAAAGATAAATACTTACATTTTAAATAGTCTCTTTAGGTAAGTAATTTCTAAAATTATCCCTGCTTCAGTATAAACATGCCTATATATCTATATTGCCAGATATTAAACACCAGATGGCTTTTTTACCGCATTTCATCTAATGCAATTCTCAGTGCTTCATTCATGTACCCCAAGTACACATTATAACCAGGCAATCTTATTATTCATTGCCACGATTTAAGAGGACAAGTACCAACGACTGAAATGTCACATCTTACTGATTTATTTAGGTATTACTCGGTGAGAGAAGGATGACAAAATCAGATGCAGGACAAGCAGGCACACTGAAATGTTCAAAACCGTTTTTCACAAAAGATTCTGCAAAATAGCCTTACTGATTCCAGTGGATGCACTCACAGAGTGCAGGACCAGAGTTTCAGAGTACTTGCCCAGCCACATTTCAGTTACTGGCATGGCTTTTTCACTGGATACCAGGAATGTAGGTGCCTATCCAAAACTCATAAAAATCTGTGGGAAACTTTCCACATACATAACTGGGCTTTCAGATCAGGCTGTTCAATTCAGTGACAAAGCTACAGGGTTTTTTGGAAAAAATAAACCAGTACCACTTTCTTTAAACAGTCAGGATGCCTCCATTCTCACTCTGAAAACTTCAGTCATGGTTAAAAGACTGAAGGGAACTCAGAAAATTTATTTGAAAACCATACTTTCGAAGTACAGCAAGAATGTACACTTTTACACATTCACAGCCCTACTTTCAGAATCTGTTTTGATATTAGACACTACATATTACTTAATGGAATTATAGATCATATTCTACTAATACTTAAGCATCACAACTAATGCTTAAGCATCACAAAAGGTTAATAGTCTGTATTTATTTGCCAGACAGACATGAGATCATTAGAAGACATTTCTTTATAACACATGTAACATGGCATAACAAGTATTATTTATTGTACATATTTCAAATATAGTCTAGACTTTAAAGTATTTATCATAGCATTCATTAGAAATAGCAACCATGGGGAAATCTCTCAAATGTCACAAATTTTAATCTAAAAATTGAAAATAAATTGAAGTATCTGACAGTCATGATCTGCAGAAAAACATTTATTCTGGTGGAAGAGTACATTGGGTGGGGGAACACACCAAAAGAACACATGTAAAGATTAAAGATAAACTTTGAAGAAAATCATCTTAAACTCTCAGAGTTTTTGTCAAGATGAGTATAAATGAAACTACTATAAAAAATATTTTTCCTGTATTTTCTCCCATTTATTTAGTTTAAAGTTTTGATGGTACCTGTGTGAGCTGGCACAAGCAGGACGCAGGAACAACCACAAAACCATGGATGAAATGCAAAGAGTAAATTTATGTCTGTTACCTCACCAACCAGGGGATCCCTGAAGCAGCACCCGGGCAGAGGCACACAAGCAGGAACGCAGAGCTTGGTCCATGGTAGAGGATCACCGAACCTGCTGTGCTCCCCTGTATTTCAGGGATTTGCGCAGGCAAATTCCTTCCCACAGCAGGGCAGGAATCTCAAGCATGTTCGACGGAGTGCCTCTAAGTCTATCACAGGCCTATGTTATCTAAACACAGATGTTCCGCTTGTCCAACACACAAGGCCAAACAACAATTCATATAATGTATGTGTTTTTCAACACCCCAGCTGCAAGTCACTTGGGCGTGTTTACAATCCTTCTCGCCAATCTTCCATTATTTTCCCACAGTACCTGATGACAGATTCAGACTGGTCCATGCAGACTGCAGAAGATGATGGAAGACCTACCACTATTTTGCATCGCTACACCATTTTATATCTAGGTCCAGTTCTACAACATCTGCAAAAGCTTTCTGACTTGGGACCTGTCCCACAGGACTGATGATAGTGTGTGAACCTGGACTTTAGTTAAGTATATTCTCTACCAGGACTTTTGGGTTTTTTTCATATGGAAGTAATGAACCTGAACTCATTTTTCAATCATTTTGTTTTGAACTGGCCCTCGAGCCACTGTGTTCTCCCTTTCAAGAGAGTCCAACTTAGGAGTATTACAGTTTATTGCAGCCTTCAGATCTTAATTTTGAAGGGATGTTTTCTATTTCTTTTTATAGCTTGGAAGGTGGCACAGGAACCATCCAGCCGGCCCAAGAACTGCCAGTGAAAATGCTGAGAATCCAATGATTGTCTCCTAAATTAAAGGAAATAAAGTTAAATAAAGCTGAACAAACTGGAATGCTCCCAGGGTAAGCAGTCCATTGCCAACCAAATTATGTGGTATTATTGAACTTCTGCAGCTATAATCCCAGAGACGTGACAGATTCTAAAGGAAAAATAATCCACAGAGGATTATTTTACATGTTTGGACTAGAAGCACTAGTAACCCATGGCAGTTGGAAAAAAATTATTTTAGTTTATGCCATGCACAAACATGCTTATACAAGACGTATTTAAAAGCATAAAAGACACATTAAAAGAGATGGCAAATTTCTTGTTTTCCTACAGATTCAGTATATTTTGTGCCTATTTCTTAAGCTTTTTATGAATAAAATCTTTATAGAAACAGTATTATTTGCTCAATAGTTACAGTAGTGCAGCTCACCACTAATCATATACAAGAGCTTTGGGTATCTACTAACGCTGGGAGTTGATATTATAGGGGAGACAGTTGCTGCTAAAATTTAGTTATAAGCCTTCTATTAGAGTACTTGTGCTGGGGACTATAATCAAAGCTCATAAAAGGGCACCTCACAGAAATGGGATTTTGTAAGGCATGTCTCTGTAGGATGCTGTGACAGCATTTGCTTCCCCTCAGGAACAAACTTGCCATCTAGGAGGTGGGAGGAGAGGAACTTCTACAAGAAGTGGAGGGGAGATCCTGGGGAGAGCGGGCTTCTAGCTGGGATGAAGATAACCTATATTGTCTATACAGAAGAGAACAGCGAGGGGAAGCTATTCCAAGAAGACTGGGACTCACACCCAAGCTCTGGGTAAGGAAAGGAAAAGTGAGAGCGCAAACACAGAACTCACCACCAGTCCCACTTTTTCCTCAGGTGGGGAGCTGTGGATGCAGCGGCTGCTCCAACTGGCAGACCTGAAGCGGAAAAGTTGGGATCCGTGGTGCATTATAGGGCCCATCGTTTTATCCCAGTAAGGGGAGAGCACGGCTGGGGTATCCTGACCAGCCAGTACCTACTGCCAGGAGTTTCCTTTGCTATTTTATATTGCTCAAAGCCTGTAGGATGCTGAATTCTTTTCAATGAAGGCAAGAAGTCCTTCTGCTTGGCAGTCAAGTCCCTTCATTTTTAAGCTGGGTGCAAGAAGCACCAACAGAAACCAAACTATACTGGGTAGCTGCTGTCCTTGGGTCAGCACCAGCAGGAGTGTGTATATGTGCCTGCTCTCTGGGAAAGCAGCACCTTGGAATGATGCAGCCACCTCCCACGGGCTCACTGACTTATGCTGCTGAGCCCAGCGGATGGGAGGAGTCTGTCTCTGCTGATGATGCTGTGAGGCAAAATGGAGAAAACTGTCCTCCCATCTGCTAGAGCCTTAACAGTCTTTTTCTCCCTATATTCATACGCACGTGCCTCTCCACAGAAACTATCTGCACCCCCAATTACACACTCTGTGAAACTCCCATTTGCCCATACTTGCAGTTCCCTTACCACCTTCATCCAAAAAATTATCTGACCCATAAATGACTGGTATCTCAAATAAAATACTTCCCTGCCCCCCACTGCACAGCATATCTCCTTCCTCCACACCCTACCCAAAACATTGCTAATCCAGGTGTACAGAGAAGCTGTGAAGCGGCATGCTGGGAGAGCAGCCATCCACAGCAGGGAAACGTCGAGCCATTTGCCCGGGTCCAGCATCAAAGCAGAATGTGTGACAGGGTAACAGAAAAAGGCAGAAAAGTTAAGAGCATTACTGGTAGGAGTTTATTTAAGAACAGAAGGCTGGGCAGGCACAGAGAGGGATGTGCCCACTCCTCTGCATGCAGAGCTGGATGTATGCTGGGGAGCTACGGTGCTGTGGCGCTAAGCCCAAGCTTAGGAGCTATTAGCCGAGGACCAGTACTATGCTAATTAAGCAACTCAACTTGCAAACTGGGGCTTGTTTATAGCTAGTCAGCTTTCACCAATTGCAATCAGACATCTGGCAGTCTACGCACATCTGTATAAAATGTGTTACTTCTGCACTCGGAGGTCAAGAGGCAGGGAAGTAAATAATCCTCCCCTCAGTGACAGATTGTGCCGTTTCCAGTATGAACATTTTTCCTAGATGAAATCTGTGTTTGTTACATGCAGACATGAAGTTTTCCACTCAGCTGCAGTAAATGTCAAACTTATTAGATTCCCTACTCATTTCTAAATACATTTTATTCATTTCTTCTGTGCTTTCTTCTGCCTTTAATTACCAAAGCCTGAAGCAGACAACTATAGCATCCTTCTCTAGGCTTCTCGTCAGAGTACATCCTCAAAGCTCACTTCCAAGACAGCTCTGCAACGTGGTGGTGGTGGTGAGAGCCCCAGCCTGAGGTTTTTTGGCAGTGTACAGAATATGTTAGCTAGGTGTGAAGAGCAAAGAGTTAGCAGTCTACACAAACAAACAATAGTGGATCAGTGATTAAACAGACACAGCTGGCATGTATTTTACCAGTGCTGTGGTTTTGTTATCTCGGTAAATTTACTTGCTCAATTTTATGGAGGAAAAGAGACAACAACATTTTTTCCTGTAAATCCTCCCTGAACACTAAATATCCTACCTGTCTATAACAAACACTGAATTTGTCCAGAACTAAAGATGTCTGAGAGGTGTGTCTAAAGTAACTAGAGCGCAAAAGACTGATTTGCATTCATCAGCTGTGGCAACAGCAGCTAAGCACACAGTAGATAACCCTAAGCAACCAAACTTCCTGAGACAGACCCTCTAACACCAAGAGATTGTCCTAGATATATATGAAATTTTAAACTAACAGTTTTCAACTTCTACTTATTTTCAGGTATTTAGCTTTGGGGTTTCATGCTTTGTACATGAACTTCATTTTTCTCTACAGCTGTGAGGATTGGAAACTTCATAAAGTTATACTGAGATTCTCCTTTCATCTTCCAGCTACCTCCCACACAGACCTCACTAGCATTAATTCCTATATTAAAATGAAATCAAACACTGTCCTACAATAGCAACAGTGGCTCTCACTAACCTTACCAAGCTTGGCAATTATTTTCCAGCTTTCTATACATTCACTAGAAAATGAAACATAATCTTATTTTTCTAGCAAACCTTCCAGCTACTCAGCTGTAAAGTCCAAACCACTCTGCCCCATTACCATAGCCCTCTGCTTACAATAGTGCTGCACCCTGGCTTTTACAGCCAGTCTATGTATTTTCACATAGCAGTGAACAGTATTTGTCAAAGTCCCTCCAAAAAGGCTCAGCTGTTCTTGGCTCAGCACTGGCCCTTTTGCTCCTCACTCAGTCTGTGTCTCATTTAGTGCCTGGGGATGCTCAGCCTGCTCCAGCCTCACCTATACTTTCATTGCCAGCCCTCCAGACAGTACTTATCCACCACTTACGAACACTAGGAGTTTTCTCACATTAAATTTAGATTTGAAAAGCCTTTTGCTGTTCCTAGGTTTGTTAATGGTCCCTTCAGGGTGGCAGGAGGACTTCAAACTCTCCTGGCACAGTTTATACAGCAGCTTTCTTCTTCTCTGCTACCTTAAAAATACATTCTGTATTTTTCCCAACGTAGCTGATCCCACAGGATGGTTCCTTGCTCCTTCTCTCTTTCAGAGCCCTGC
This sequence comes from Haliaeetus albicilla, assembly GCF_947461875.1. Taxonomy (NCBI): domain Eukaryota; kingdom Metazoa; phylum Chordata; class Aves; order Accipitriformes; family Accipitridae; genus Haliaeetus; species Haliaeetus albicilla. The sequence goes on from NC_091487.1 coordinate 17,838,931, forward strand.
TTTTAAGTGTATTTGCTTTTAGACTGCTACCACTGGAATAATTTAATTTTGAGTTGCTGAGGTCCCTTCTTATATGTTCATTAGCTAGTACCATTTCCTCACATCTTAGCTGAGAGGGCAGATTCTCTAGCAACTACTAAGGTGATACAGGTTATATCATCCCCATCAGTGCTAGAGCAAAGCACTTTCAATTAACGTACACAGAGACAGCACCAACCCTCTGATGTTGTAGTTCATTTTCTCCCTCATCTGCTCCTGGGGGAAGATTGCAGATAACAGTGTAAGGCTGTTTCAGCAGTTTTATTTCGGCATGAGATAGCTTGTTTATTTTATTTTAAAAGTTGAAGCGAGTATCCAGGAAGTTAATGCTGGGCCATATTTTCCATGGTAGTCGGTTTCAGAGTTATCACCTGAGGAAACCAAGCCTGCTGCACAGAGAATCATCAACCCTCCCTGGACATAGACATTGAAATCCTTAATTTAAAGAGAATGGAACATACAGAACTACGACACATGTTGAAGCTTCTCTGAAAATTACCACTCATTATCACTGACCTACATTTTTGTTCAGTCCCAATATAATTACTCCAGTGACATCATTGGAGGGAGAATTTTTAACCACTCTTTTTTTTCCCTGGTCTATCTATAATAATACGCGCAGAAATAAAACCCTTCATATTATTTCTGAAAGACTATTTCTCATTGTCTTTGCTTTTTCATAGAGGAAAACATTTCAGTTGGAGTGAACCAGTTTCTGAACTCTCACTGTCATAAAAGATTAAAGATGCATCAAGATACAGAGGAATTCAAAACAGGAGTCTTACAGCAATGTAAATTTAGGACAGTTGTACTGATGGTGTTATTTAACCAGTAGAACTACAGTGAAATTTAAGTATCTAATTTGAAAAAGAAGTAACCACAATTACCTTGGTTTATTGGAAGGTGGGGTTTATTTTTCCTTTTAATGAGAAAATCTAGAGCAGAGCCAATTTCTAATGTTGTAACTTTCTCACCATGGTTTTTATATTTGGAAGAAAATCAATTCTATTTCTACTGCTTGGACATGTTAAAAAAATGCCTTCAGTAAAATTAAATACACTTGATATTTATAAATGTGCCTGATATCAGGAATATTCTCTTTTTCTGTAAATTGAAGATCAATAATAAGTATAGTAGAATATAGAGGATTTGGTGGTGATCCTCCTCTTAGCCGCTTCTTCAGATACAGAACAACACACTTCCCAATTTGCAAATAGAAACTATTCTAATGTCTGTTTCTAGGATAGACACAAGCTAGATGTGTTTAAACATAAATTCATGACCTTTTCGTTCTGAACCTTACTGGAACACTTGCTTCAGCTGCACAAGCTCTTAGAAGCACTTTTGGCAAAAAAAAAGGCTGGAAGTGGTTTTCCTGAATGGAGCAGTGGGATTTGGCCAAACTGACTCCCAGCATAACCCTGAACATGAATAAGCACAGTACCCTACACACAGGGTAACCCGGCTCTCTTCGAGCCTCTGCCTTGGCTTTTTGTGTCTTTACAGTGCAAACACTGCCACCTGGGGACTGCAGGGCTGAGCCTCCCTCCGATTTTGAAGTGGAAAAGCTCATTAACTTCAGTGAAGTTGCTCCTGAATTACAGAGAAAGGAACCAAACGCTGGAATCAGATGCTGCATGTTTATAATCCAGAATACATGTTGCTCAAGAGCATTGCCAAAGCAAGCTTAACAACACTCAATTGCATTTTGAATAAACAAACCATTTACAAGCTAATTATAGATATCATTTTGCCTTGAGCATTTAATCAGTATTTGATATTCTACAGGTTGTTTCTGTGCAGAAGAAAAATTGAAGGCAGGTCCTTCTTTAACATAATCCTTCTTTTAAGAAAAGCAGCTGAATAATTCTTGTGTCCTTGAACACAGACACAAGAGATTTCTTGTTCATAATTCTACAAGTGTTTTTATTCTGAAAAAAAAAAAAATAGTGTCCTTCCTCTCAACTCCAGTCTCCAGTGAATTCATCCCCCAGACTTTATTGAGGTATGTAAGTTAGGAGCGTGGACACCATAGGTTCCTTCTATCGCTGTTTTTGATTTCTTCATTGTGTAGATCTTCCCTTCCTAGAGTGTGCACCTAAGATCTGAATCTACCAAGCAGATGCCTTTCTTCCTCTACTGACTTTAAGAGTGACTGTACTCCTAACAAAGATACCTTGGTTAAGTACCAACGTTTGATGGGATAAATCTATGCCTGACTGCTGCCAGGCTCAGAAAATCAAGGAGGCTTTCACAATTGGTGTACGCTCGCTGCATGGACCTAGCAATGTGCCTACTAATACATGAAAACTGGTATTTCTAATTACTTACGAATTTACCAGAAAGAAAGGCTGGTGCATTATATTACTGCAAGTATTGCTTCAACATTTAATAAGCCTGCTCCACATAGTGTGTATACACAAGGAGAAAATATGTTCTTGATTTTGTCAGTGTATTACCCTAAGAACAATAAATATAATATCACTGACATAAGAAAACAATGGATCTAATTGTGAAGACTTATAAATACTGAGGAGGAATACAAGCAAAGAAGAGGAAAGGAGAGAGAAGAGAACAGTGAGGAAGGTTGTGAGGGATCTTGAGATCAGAGCCTTCTGCTTCAGTTCCTATTCTGAAATCCATTTAATTTTAGAAATACCATTAATGGCAAATGGAGAAGTCATTCTCTATCAGTGTCTCTCAGAGATCACTGTTAGAGGTTCCACTTGGGCACTCAGGTACTGCAGAAATTGAGAAGCTGCCCTTGCAATGATTCAGAGCCTGACTGCCAATTTGCGTTAAGAGTTCAGGACAAGCCCACAACCAATTGTCAGAAACTCATTCTCCACCCCAAATTGTATTTATGACATATAAAGGCTGAAGAGCAACTAGGCTCAGCCCTATCGCTGCAAGACTGTACAAGGGGAGAAAGAAGTGAATGATTCAGTTTATCATCATGTGGAAAAAAAACCCCAACCCTTTGATTTACTGCCTGAACAGAGCACATAAGAGAAGAGATAATGGAGAGAACTTCCTAAGTGGGCAAGTTGAGGGCATAAAATGTTCATGTGCTTTGATCAAGAGCACAGCACTCCAGAAAGGATGACATGCTGCTACATTTTGAATCACTGTACTAACAAGGAAAACTCCACGAAATGGAATTTACTAACAGAGGACTGATTGTCTCCTCCTGAAGTCTAGGTAAGTCGTACCGGTGACACCAGAGGACTCAGAGAAGGTTTCGTATGCTGTTGTGTAAACCTTATTAAGAAGGGCACCAGGTGACTTTTTAATTTGTCATTTACTTCAAGCTCAAATTGATCAATAATAGCAAAAATAAAAGAGCTGAGAAAAAGAATCCCATAATATATGAATGCATCGATCTGTTTTGGAATCAAGCATATTCAAAAGCACAAATCTCATTAAACAACATTAAATCTTCTGTTGCTATTTTAATACACACCAAGCTTTTAATTTAATTTCTTCTGGCTTTTTATGATGTCTTTATTTGGTTTAAAATCATAAGGTAATTTTTTTGTGCATGCTGTTTTGCTTTGTGTGTAGTTTAAACCTGTGACAGCTTTTGGTCTTCGAGACCCATTTCACACTGTAGATGGCACTAAATCATTGCACAACACAAAGCAGACTCATGGTTACCTACATCCGGTTGGGTATATAGTGACTTTGTTCTGGTTTTGGTCCCCTGAAGGATAAGATTTTTATCCACCTAAGTAAGTAGCATGATAAACAACTTAAAGCTTGCTTGCAACCTGAGACAAAAGATACTCTCTGCTATGCTTTTGACTGACGTATACGGTATACAACATTTTTGTTCTGTGAATTCAAACAATACAATCAACTAGTAGAAGAGCTGGAGTACAGAGATTACTTGATGTGACTCTAGGCTAGGATTCCTCCAGCTGTCCTGGCCCAGCTAAATGTCAGCAAAGTCCCCGTTGAAAGTCTGAGCGTCTGAACGGTACAGTGCCGTAAGACGGCTCTTGGACGCGCTGGGGACCTGGCAGGCAGTCTAGCCGACCAGAGACTGAATGTGGCTTCCTGGGCAGTGCAGGGGCAATAGTAGAGGATGCTGCTTTCTGTTTCTGGCCACAGCTGTTCCAGTACAAAGCAACTGCTTTTGAGAAAGGCTGAGGATTTTGCAAGTTCTTTCAACAGATATTTCTGTATATGGTAAGGACCCAAACTGGCTGCTGCCTTTATTTACAACCACAAAAATAATCAATGTATTGCTAACACTGGTAGAAGCAATGAAATGCTGAATTCCTCTGAAAACTATTCTAATTTCATAAAGGGCCTTTATTTCAATTTGGGGATTAACCTACATCCACCAGTCAGTGATAACGTTCCTCTCAATTTCAGTGGGACAACATCAGCTTTTTGCCCTTTTACTTGAGACATCAAAATTTCAAGACTTCACCTTTAACAATATTTGATTTTTCCCTTCTGTTTAAATGAAGATGAGACTCCTTAGTTTTTCTGTAGGGAGCAGTAAGAGAGCTAAGTATTGTTTATATTTTTCCCTTGAAATCTGATGAATAAGCAAATGATAGTCTAGAGTCCTAGCTGGTATGAGCTGGCACTGTTTAACTGAAGACAGTGGCACTGGGCCAACCCAGACAGAGGGAGGAGACAGCCCATGGTATGATTGTTCAACACATTGTATTTTGGACAAGACACAAAACTGATCCCAATAGCTGGTAGTCATTAGCTGGAGACATGCTTGCAAAAGCAAGCAAGTCTTAGTACCCCGATTCATCCAATTTCGATAAATGCACTGTGCCTACTTTCAAAATCACCACACTTACTGTTTCTTTTTTCATCAGATCCCAAGAACACATAACCTTTTGGCTTTTTATTCTGTTGTGGGTAGGCATCACAAAGCAATTACCATGTTTAACTCTGGAGGATGATGCAATCCTGGGGCCCAGTCCAGAGCCAGGTCATTCATTTCAGTGAGTGATCTTTGACATCTTTGTCTTCTGCCTGCAAGGCTCGTTTTTATGTCCAAAGTTTGCTTACAGAGAATTACAGACTGAAAGTGAATTCTGCCCATAGGAATCTAAGGGCACTTATCTGGTGTGCAGCAAAGAAATGCAGACAATCCTGAGCTTGTAGAGATGTCGTTAGCTCTGGAAATGCCCAATACTTTGCTAAATATCTGTACTACTCTTGGAGTCAGGTTAATACCCCCAGGCAGTGGTGTGTGGATGTAACAGCTCAGCTGCACTAGCTCCATTGCTCTGAGCAAAGACTTTTACTCACAGTGCCTAATCCTGGACATGTCTCTCCAGAGCACAGGTTTAATTCAGCAGGCTATGGACTGCCAATAGATGTCATGCCACAAGACTACAGGCTGTCCATATATCTATCTACAAATGACTGCATGAGCTACACTATAGTCTAAACAGGCCAAACAAAACAACTCTTTAGAAAGTGAAGTACAGAGAGAATCAGACACCAAGGGGGAAAATTATCAGGATCTGACATCAATTCATTTTTGTTCTCCAATATCTTAAAAGGAATTGGTGGAGTCACTGTCCCAACAAAGCCTCAGAGGCCTATCTTTACCCTGAGACACAACTTTCACAAGCAGCTTCTACTTTCACATAACCAGGCAGCTGCAAATGTCTACAGAAACAAAGCTGGTCTTACCAAGGTAACACCTTCTGGCACATCAGGCTCCTTTATTTTTAAAGGGCAGAACTTGAGCCAAAAATAAATGTACATGTGGTGGGAAAAGCGAGGAGTAACAAGGCAAATACCATATGCAGGACAGCAAGCAGTAGCAGCATACCATTTCTCATAAGATTCATAGCAGAAGTTAATTTTAAGGAGGGATTTGAAAAAAGCCTTTTGCACAGATCTCCTCCCATGTACATGGGATGGCCTGAGGCAGAGGATGAAAGAGCTTGGGAGAAAACAAAGATCAGTGTACAATGAATGTTAACTTCAAAGGCAAAAAGGGAGGCAGAGTCAAAAGCTTGAAACATAAGCAAAACCAGACTTTCAGGAAATTATTAATTTAAACCACTGTGATGTTCAATCCATTTCAGCTTACTGCATTCAGAGTTGACTTTATATGTTAAGATCTGCACTTCTACACTGCATCCAAAGACCCCTGAATCGTCAGTCAACATAGAACTACATCTGACACAGCTTAAACCTACTTCTATTTAAAAGGGGCTTCCAAGGCAACCATCTCATTCAGGTAATTGCTGTAACTCCTTCTGTTAGCTTGAACGCTTTGCATGTAATATATGCATACTACACATTCTATATATATGGTGGGCCAGTGCAGCAAATTCTAATCCTCAGTTGGGATGATGTGAGGATACAGTCCCTCATCCCCCGCAGTTATCCCATGAAAATAATAGGACCCCACTACAGCATATAAAAGTTCATACATGAGTTCCTCAGATCTTACCTTCATATTTAAAAGACTCATCAGAATCTAAGTGTCAATACTTGTGTGATTTTCCATCCACTTTTCCTCCTTTTTCTCTCCTAAGAAGAGACTTTGCTAACACTCTCAACGTCATCTCAGATCTCACAGTAGGGAGTCATAGGTTTTTATTAACTGTTACTTATTAGCCAAAACCTGTTAATAACATTCCATTTAGCCCTGAAATGCTTTGTGGCTTGTGTAGAATTGCAGATCTCCCTGGCATGATCAGCACCACTGATGTCAGGAAGCAAAACGTGGGTCAGTCCCAGCTGTGGTACAGCCAACACTGGTCTCCTATGCACCTCTCAGGCAGAGACCTTCTAAAGCAAAAAATCCTCAGTCAATGCTTCATAGCTTCCTCCTTTCCAGGACTCGGGTCTTCATGCATAGTCTGAGAGTACCTGTTGTGGTTTAACCCCAGCTGGCAACCAAACACCACACAGCCGCTTGCTCACTTCCCCTCTGGTGGGATGGGGGAAAGAATCAGAAGAGCAAAAGTGAGAAAACTTGTGGGCTGAGATAAAGACAGTTTAACAGGTAAAGCAAAAGCCATGCACACAAGCAAAGCAAAACAAGGAATTAATTCACCCCTTCCAATTGGAAGGCAGGTGTTAAGCCATCTCCAGGAAAGCAGTGCTCCATCACATGTAACAGTTACTTGGGAAGACAAATGCCATCACTTTGAACATCCCCCCACCCCTTCCCTCTTCTTCCCCCAGCTTTATATGCTGAGCATGACATCATATGGTCTGGAATACCCCTGTGGTCAGTCGGGGTCAGCTGTCCCAGCTGTGTCCTCTCCCAGCTTCTTGTGCACCCCCAGCCTACTCGCTGGTGGGGTGGGGTGAGGAGCAGAAAAGCCCTTGAACCTGTGTAAGCACTGCTCAGCAGTAACAAAAACATCCCTGTATTATCAACACTCTTTTCAGCACAAATCCAAAACATAGCCCCATACTAGCTACTATGAAGAAAATTAACTCTATCCCAGCCAAAACCAGCATAGTACCTCAGGACAGGAGCTTCTAATTAACTTACTTTGCTTCTCAAACCCTTTATTAAGGTCAGCATGCAGAGAAGGAAAGCTGGCTAGCTGGAGTAGTCTACAGAAGCATCAGCAGCTGGGGGCGAATAAGCTGCTCTTTCAAGAAGTCAGCTGCTTTTGCAGTCAAAGAGTCAGGGTCCAGGCAGCAAGCAAGGATTTAGCAATGAGGGTGAAGGAAGGCAAGCCACATTCCCCAAAACACCTAAGACACGCAACTTCCATGGAGGAAACAAAAAGTGGCATTAACCTCTCCTGAACTGGGCAGACCCACACAATACTCTGTCCCGCTGTTCCAAGAAAAGTGCATTCAAACTCCTGGAAAGAGATGAGGAAGCCCCACCAGGTCACTGATTATTTCCTCATGTTCTTCATCCATATGAGTGCCAAGGATACTGCTAGGAGAGACTCTGAAGGGATCAGAAGCAACTGCAAGGTGCAAAGAGCAAGTGTGAGGCAGCAGGGGATTCAGCTTATACTCTTTTTTCTTCTTCCAGTTATGAAGTAAGGACAAGAAAGTGAGAGACACATCTTGGAAATGAGCATTTGTCTGCATAAATGGTAGCAGCAGAAGGACCTGGGTTCTCTGAAACAATGTTCTACAAATTACTGGGTAGATGTTCAGCCCACCTTGTCAAGAAGTGGGGATGGTATCTTTGCTTTGTGTTCATAAGGGTCATAAGGAGGTCATGAAGGACAGTGAATCTATTCCCTAAGTATCTCAGATATCTGTATATTAATGCAAGAAACACAGAAAATAAACAAGAAATGCTGGGAATCTTAAATACAGTAACCCAGCTACAACTGAATTTGCACAGCTGAGTGTGGGATAATCCGTGTTACCATAATATTAACATATGGATAATGATAAAGAAGGAAATGCACAAGGTGGTGTCACAGAGACACTAAACAGGACAGGTGATGCAGACAAGGCTTTTTGAGAGCAGCTAGCAGAATCAGCCAAAGCTCCAGATTTGGAAATAATGGAGACTTCAGCATCTGCACATATAGTAGGCAAAAAAAGTTACAGAAGAGGTTGTCCAGCAAACTCTTGGAAGGTGTTGGTGATGTGTTTATTTAGAATACAGGTAGAAGGGACCTTACTTTCCATTTGATTGCAAGCAGTAGGGAGGAATGAGTTGAGAATGTAGAGAGGAAAGGCAGCTGAGACTATGAAGTAACAGTGTTCCTCATTTTCATGAAGGGAGTGAAGAAGAACAGTAAGATAAAGATCATGAACTCTGCTTTCTATGAAATTCAATAAACTCATAGATCCTAAGGAAAATATGTCCAAGGGGAAACAGAGTCTCAGAAAATCGGTACTTCCTTAGAAAAATACGCATGGCACAGCTGCAAGGTAACCCAAAATAAAGAAAGAACGGGAGATGATTGTAACAAGAAGCCAACTTGTCTTAGTCACAGGCAATTCAGCACAAACAAGGAGAAATTTAGACAAATAACAAAGGACAGGATATTCTGCACCCAGGATAACCGATAGCACAAAACACAAGAAGATAAAAAATTGGCTTACTCAATCATTTCACAGAAGACAATGTCAGAGATGCACTAAATGACAAATTAAACGTGGGTCAGCATTACACTGCTGGAGAAAAAGGTGCTTGTATTGGGTAATACACACAAAAGCATTGTCTGTGAAGTATTTGAAGGAGTCCCCTACAGCACATGCTACTGGTAAAACCTGTGCTGCAATTTGGCTTCCAGTTTGGGACCTGTACTTCAAGAAAGATGTGAGCTAATCACAAAGACAACAAAGACCTGTGAGGAGAATGATCAACACAACACATCCACAGGGAAACACTGAAGAAATTGGAATTGTTTAGTCCAAAAGGAGAACTGGGGGAGAAGGTGTCTGTCTTCCAGATTTGTCCTATAAAAGTAGTTGCAAAGACTAAGAGAGTAATCTGTTCCCTGTGTCTGCTGTTGACAGAACAAAAAGTAGTGAACTTAAATTGCAGAAAGGGAGATTTAGATTTGACACTAGGAAAATTTTGCTGATTGAGAGCAATCCTTTACCGTGCTTAGCTCTGTTTAGGGAGGTTAGGAGATCTCCATCATGTTGACTGCTTCTTTCCAGGCTGCCTCTCCCTCTGACCGCTGGCTACTCTGCTTGTTGCTCTCACTTGGCACTCCAAAAACTTCCAGCATTTGAAGGTGTTGTTAGCATTGCTCTTTCACTGACAATGATTGATTGCTTCAATTTTTTTTTTTTAACCCTACCTCTTTCAGAAACCAGACTCACTCGGTCTTGTCCAGACACTACTCAGCTTGACAACAGCTTCATCATCCAGGTTGCTTTATTAAGGCAGTAGAGCAAGTAGCAGTAATAACTTGGCAAGATTCGTCCACCGTTGATCAAGCAACATGTCAGGAGGATTACCCATTCAGCAACTTGAATACAAAGAACAGGCTTTATATGCATGTCATCAGTTCTTGTATCACGTATTCTCCCACTGATCATCTACTAACATCTTTCTAGCATGAACTTCCTAATCAGTTAGTTAGTTTATCCATACGTTAAGCACATAGGCAAATTGCAGTCAGTGCTACAAATTCACCTGACACTATGTAACTTCAAAAGCTTTATCTAGGTTCCAGTGGATAACTATTTTTAACATCAGTAACTGCACTTTATGACATCCAGATCCAGCTGAGTCACAGCAGGGTCTAATCAGATAGATAACTTATAGGATGGACCTGTTCTGGGTATAAATCAGGGATGTACATTAAAAAAAATATGTTGTCCATATGTTGACCTTTGCTCAGCATGCTGCAGAACTTGGAAGGTGCAGATGGCATGAAGCAAGAAATTCCAGGAAGAGAAAGGACTGTCTCATAGCTAGGTGCTCTCCTGGGAATCCAGCCTCGCCTGTGCCAAAGAATTACAGTGTAATAATCAGCTATCACTTAAATTTTCCGTAAGTTGTGGTTAGCTGTTTGCTCTTCATCCTCTGACTGCTTGACTTGAAATCTTGGTGCCAAATTTGCAAAAGGGCAGACTCACAGCTGCAACTGAACTGAACAGGAAATACGCACTGAACACAGCAGGTGCTACAGTACGGCTAAGTATCTGTAAGAGCCTGTGTACCTTAACTGAGCCCCCACAACAAGCAGATTCTCCACCTAAATAATTCTGGGCCTCACATTGTAATCTACAGGGTGGATATAATGACTGTTTTTTATAAGTTCATTAGTGTTTGTGAAGCATTCAGATGCCACAGAAAGGGCATTAGGAAGTTAATAACTCTGCATTTAAAGCAGAGGTTGAAGTGTGCAGCAAAGTAGGCATAGCACCATACTGAATTGGGAGGGGAGATCAATATATTGAGTAACTGCTCATTCAGCAACCATCTTACATTGTGCACATTGCTCACAGAAATGAGTCCTATGGAAAAAAAAAGGGATCATTTGATAAAGTACTAAGTGGTAGGAAAAGACCAGCAGTGCAGGTATCTGCAGCCAAGGCAAGCAATTGCCATCATCAGCAGTGGTTTGGTTTTAGCATCTTTCTCTTCACTGACAAATTACAAAGAGCATTTACCAAGGAATGCGGCCACATAATCACTTGATTATGACCTCACCAAAAGCATCAGTGACACAGTACCATCAGTAACAACAAACAAACAGTACACATAACACAACCCTTTTAAGGACCCAACTAAAGGTTAATCCGAGTGACCTTTGATTTACAAGGAGGTAATATTTCTTTTAGGATATGCCTTGGTGATCAGACAGAGATTTTCCCTATGCATAAGCATGAGTTAGCTAAATAAAGGTTACACAGGCGAAACAATTAATTTTGTGTGCTTAAATTTGAGATCTTAATTGTGTCTCCCAAGTAAGTTTGTCTAAATGTAATGGTCATGGGCTGCCCAGCATTGTCAGCCCATGGACTTCACAGGCAGTTAGTTTCTGGCATAGATCAAGAGCAACCTCGTCTTCATTTCTTGAGGCTTGGTTGCCCCACAAACAGACGTCTGTCCCCAGGCCTCCCCACCTTAACACGGGAGTCTAATGTCACTTCTTTTCCTCACACTTCATCAAAGGCCCCTGAAGGACATGTATTTTGTGCCACTTGCCCCATGCAGGGCCTGTTTAACACCTCCTTCAAGGTCATAGTTTGCACTTTGTTCCTGCTGGATGGAACTATTTCACCTCATCAAACTCACCAGATTTCCCAGAAGCGCAGAGTGGCTGTTTGCCCCTTAGCTTTCCCCCACGCATGCTGATGGGGAACTTGCTTCATCACAGAACAGGCAGAGATCCCATAGCAGCTAGTTACATGGTAGTCCCCACTGCAGCTGCCCCAGGGCAGCCTCCTTCCCTCCTGCTAGCAGCAAACAAAACCCTCTACCCTCACCTCCCTTCTTCTGCTCTCTTGCCAGAACACAAGGCTTTCCTCGTCTCTGCATAATGATCTGGTGACTCAGGGAACGAGCAAAATCAGGGCAGAAAGAGCATGTTGCTGTCATTGCTGTGCTTCCACACCACCTATTTTATTCAAGGAAGCAAGTCTCTTGCTCTGCCTATAGAAATCCAATTATTGTGGCTTGCATATCAACTTCAGTCTATTCTTTGAGGAGCTATCAGATGGTGTATAATGAACAATGTGTATATGAGTATGGCGAATACCCTTCTACAAAATTTTAAAGTAGGTTTAGGTAGCAAGAAAAGCTTAAATAGTAAGAAAGACAACAGACAAAGAATAAAATTAGATAGTAATAGTCCAGATCTGTATATTTGCAGAATCTCATCATTATCACTGACAAAAATGAAGCCTGTTTAGCATAATAAGCATCAGTCTTCAACCTGTTTTTCGGCCCTTGAGGATTCAGTTATTGTGAATTAGTTACCAATAAGCAGATAATACTTTAAAGTATTCTATGCTTTTCTTTAGCCATGATTTACTGCCCTGACTGCCATAAAATTGAACTGAAATACACACACTAAAAAAAAGTCGGGATAAATTGGACTTTAAGGATTTGATCTGTAATACTAGAAAGTCACACTTCACATTGTCATGAATAAAAAGGTATTGCTTACAGCAAACCAGAAAGCTGACATTATTCCTGTAGTAAGCACTCAGAAGTACCTTTCTGCAAAATGTGGTGTGACCCCCGCTCTCACTGAAAATTACGCACATCCAGTTTTCTCACTGGTTTGCAGGAGGCTTTCTGTACCTTGCATGACCACAACTTCCAGCTAATTTGTAAATACTCTAGAGCGTGTACTGTCATCTGAGTTTGGCATACCAGCCAGCACAGCGGGACCCCAGTTTTGATTAGTGCCTCCACACAACACAGCAATACAAATACATGGTTAATAATAATAAACAGTACACATTTGGAATGAAGCAAATAAAACATCCAAAAGTCTAAGAAATCAATCATGGACAAAAAATGAACCAATGGAAGTGAACTGTTTTTTTTTTCCAAGTGTATTTTCTCTTCAACAAATTCTGATAAATATCCAGAGGGCGCTTCAAAGCTTGAGCTTCCTAGTGCAAATGAAGGGTAAATGAACTACCATAGACATCTGGGTTGGTTTTATTTTTAGTAAGTGGTGGCACATAATCAATTTTTCCTACTAACACTCTTGAATTTGGAGATAAAATGCAATTTGTATGTACAGTGATTATCATTAGTAAGTATTCCACAGAAGTCCCTGCGAAAACATGAATAAAGCATTACATCATTCTGTATGAGCAGAGGTACTGAGAACCGTTGTGTGGCTCAGACAGTATCTCATTCTGCACTTTGTTCTAAACAGGAGACGACATTTTACAATATTTAAGGCATATGTATGATTTTGCTCATTAGGACATCAAGAGATTTTTTTAAAACAATCAAACCAAACATATCTCAATCCTGCTAAAAATGGAAGATCAATTTATTTCTGAGAGCATGATGTGAAGATTATAATTAGGTGATCAGGGAAGTGATGTGTGTGCACATGCTCTGGGGGTGTTTGTCAGATGGTATGAATCTCCTATCCTCTCATCTCAGAAAACATATTCACCTGCATGTAAATGCAACTAGCTTCCACTTCCCACTCCTCCACAGCAAGGTTTGTAACTCAGTGTTTTATAACCTGTCTCCTGCACCAAGTTCCCATGTGGCAGAAGGAGCCGGCCAGCTTACTTTTGGTGCACTTCCCAGCTGTCTAGCCCATGAGACCACACAGTCCCCGGAGATAATGACATTGCACTGCAGTCAAGGGGTGACCTCTATGTTTTAAAAAGTCTAAAGCAAAAGCACATGGTAACCTTCCTCACTTCCAGCCTGCCAGATGTCTCCTCACGTTGTTACCCGACACACTGTTTGTCTCCGAGTTATAAGAAAGAAGGTTATTGTAGCTACTAGAAGGATGATTATTGCAGAGCAAGATCTTGGCACTTTGATCTAACCATGCATTTTGACTACACTCTGGTTTATGATATTAGAATATAAAAAACATTAAAGAAGCAAACATTCAGCCTGCAAGACTTCTTTTCCTTCCTTTCTTCTCATTTTCACTACCTGTAAGATTATGAGCCGTGTTTGCTGGAGGGAAGAATGGATTTTTTCACCTACCTACAGAACTTTGGCAACAAATTCGTAACTAGTTCCTGTCATCTGAAAACCAAGTTGGCATACTATTTCCCACCAGTCTAAAAGCTCTGTGTCCTGAATCTTACTTCTTTAACTTCAACTGATTCTTATTTCTATGCTGGTCTCAGCAAGCCAGTGCTAAAATTGTAACAATGATATTATAAATCATGAATGACATAGAAAGGCAGGGGTTGCATCACACTGTTGATAATTAAGCACCTCAGCTGCCACGATTTCTCCTACCAGATATATTTAAATCAACAATTCCATGCGCATTAAAACTACTGCAGTTCAGTTTCCTATAGGTTTGTGTCTGTTGGTTGCTTGACTTTGATGGCTAAGACAAAGCCTTTTCTGTAGCTGCGGCATCTGTAAGGACCTGAATGAGAAAGGGATCAATGAATCAAAAAATTTTTAGCACAGAGGTCATAGACCTAAAACCATATATGCACAGGCAGCAATAGGATCATATATACCTCATTCCTACAGAAAACCAGGGTAAAATGGAACTAAGCTGAACGCTGTGTATGTGGTATTCCATGACTGTGGTTCCTAATAGCAGGGAATGGAAAGCGGGTTAGGGCAGGCACAAGAAAAGAAACAGAAGTAGAAGATGGTAAGGCTCTAGCAGGCAATAGCTCAAAGAGGCTGAGCTCTGCCTACCAGTCAGTTTTATTAGCTCTCCTGACAACAGCAACAGCAGCTTGCAAAGACATATTATTTACAGAGCATAGTCCCCCTTGAACAGATATAAGCATAACCCTGACAGTGTGTCATCTATTAAATTTCAATTATAAAATCTCCCTCATCTCAATCTGCTACTGTGTGGGATATGGAAGTCAAAGGTTGTGCTTCTCTCGGATACTACAATATTGATTGAGACCGTATAAATAACTAAGATGGTTAAACCCCCAAGGAGTACAAGATACTGTCCAACTGTGTTTCTCTTCCATTTCTAGGCTGAAACCAGTAAGAATACAGTCAATAGCATGGGCAAATGTATTAGAGGTTGTTTTTTCCTAGCTTATTGGTAAGCTGCTCAGCATTACGGGATATTACAGCAAGTGGTAGTTAGGGAGGTCTGCTGCATTTAGGCAAGTTAATTACAGAGATGGTTGGAGGATAGCATGATGCCGAGTGGGAGGAAGGCTTCCCTCCAGAAATGGACTGTCAGCAAAGTCAGGAGGGGATATAATCACTCATAGCTTGCCTTTAGCAACCAAAAATGATCACAGATGTGGCTTTCAGCTTGCTGAATATTTTCTGCCGTGTGAATTCATCGGATTTTTGGCCTGTACATGAAACTTTTTTCTCAGACCCTTCCATACATAGACACACAGTGTTTAGTTCTTTTAGAGAGCACAAGTGGTTTGGTTTACTTAAGTGTTATTGTTCTAACAACAACTCGACATGTATTTTTGGTCACTTTCTCTGATTTAGAAAACAGTGATCTTATAGACATGGTGGCTGATATGTTCTGATCCTGACTGTTATCTACACGCACCCTTCTTTGAAGAAAACGTAGCAGGAGTGGTACCAGCACAGTGAGAAAAGCTACAAACGTTTTTACTGCTGGCACTTACTTTCACCTAGATCTGTGAAACGCTAATTTCTGATGCTGAGAGAGGTTATCAGAAATGGGGGAGGTGGTCGGAGTTTATTTCCAGGTGAAGAGTAGATATTCGTAGCATGAACAATAAAACTGGAATCTGACTGTTGCGTCTGTAATAAGTTCACAGCAGTTTGGCAAAGCAAGGAGCTAAACATATGCTTAACGTAAGCAGCTTGAGGAAGTTCCAAGGACAAAGAACGCGTGCTGACAAACCACTTCTATTGCAGACACCTCTGTACCTGCGTGTCACAAGCTCGTGAGATCTGTCACACAAAGCAAGCAAAACACGCCCGTCTGGGAAGGGGCCTGGCGTCAGGGGCACACCTGGCGCGCAGCCTCCCCCGAGGCCCGGCCTCAGCTCTCCCTCACGACACCAGGGCTGCGGGCCGGGGCCCCTCCACGCTCGGGCAGCCCCACGGCACCTGGCCCGCCCGTCCTGCCCACCCTCCATCTTGCCGGTTGGCGGGCGAGGCCCCCGAAGCCCGGGCCGACTGGAAACTGCGAAGGCTCTCAGAGTGACGCCTTCCGGTCGCTCTGCCGAGGGCCCCCGGCCACGACGCGGGAGCTCCCCTTTGGCACGGGTGCCGCCACGCGTCGCCGCCCCCCTCCTCTGCTCCCCCGCCACAGCCGTGACAGAGGACGGCACCGAACGGCACCGAGGCCGCTCGCAGCCACCACACACACAGGCGACCGCCCCGCCCACCCGCCATGCGGGCGCCCCCTCAGGCGCAGCCCGCCCCCGCCCCGCCCCGCCCCCTCCGGGCGGGACCCCGGCGCCCCGCCCCTCCCCCCGCGGACCACGTGGCCCGGGCGCCGCAGCGCCGCTGCGCAGGCGCCGTGCCCGCTCCCCCCCCCCCCCGCCCGGCGGAGTCTGGGGCTCCGGATCAAAATGGCGGCGGCCGGAGCGGGACCGGGAGGGAGTGGGCGGTGCTGAGGGGGGAGGATGGCGGCGGCGGCGGCGAGCGGCTGCCGGAGGTGAGGCGCCACGGGGAGCCGCGCGGTGAGGGTGGGCTGGGAGGGGGGCCGGGCTCGGTGTCACGGCGGCGAGTGGGACGGGGCGAGACCGCCGACACCCCCGCGGCGGGGTTCCCCTGAGCTGGGGCCGGGTGCGCGCCCCGCCGGGCCGGTAGCGTCCCGCGCCGGCTGCGGGCAGGCTCCTCCCGCGCCCGCCTCGTCGCTGCTAGCCCGCGGCTCCGCCGCTGCGGCGGTGCTGGGGTGCAGGCCCCCGCCGCCCCACGAGGCCTCCCGCCGCGGGGAGCGGCCCTTCTCCTCCCGCCGCTCCAGCGGGCGGCCGGGCCCGGCCGGCCGCGGTCCCCGGTCCGCGGCGCCGGCAGCGGCCTCGCCTCTGCCCCTTCTCGCCGTCGGGTCCTGCCTTAACGCCCCCCCTTCCCCCGCGGAGCGCTCCCTGCACGGCCGGGGCGGTGTGGTCCTCCGGCCCTGGGCGGCAGCGGCCCCGGCGCCGCTCCCCGCGGAACCCTCGGGCGGGTTGTTGGAGTAGCCTCCCGCAGGAGCCGGTGCGGGGCCGGGCTTCTGCTCCCCCTGCTGCCGTGCTCCCCTTGTGTCCGGCCAGGGCGAGAGCGACCGCACTCGCTCGCTGTGGGCCGCGGGGCTGCTGCTTGTGCACCCGGCCGTTCGGCCCGTCCCTTGGCAGTTCCTGCGGCCTTGAGATTGCTGCCGCCCTGGGGTGTGGGGCTTCGTCTTGCTCCGCTCCACGTAGGTGTTACCGTGGTGTTCCTGGAGAAACTTGGAGAGCTTTGGCGATGATGTGCGTGCTCGTGCCTCTGGAATGTTCCTGCTGCTGGTTGGGATAGTGCTTTGCTGTTGGTTCGTGCTTCTGCTTGCTCTCCCCTGCCGTCCCGTTTGAGGCCCTTGGGTGAAGGATGACACTCGTGTCAAGTGCTAACATAAAATATGATAGTAAGATAATAAAATACGTGTTGATACAATGATAATTTATTTGGGTGGGAATTTAGCTTAGGGAACGCAGCATCACTCAAGGCTTTGCTCCAAACCAGTGTAACATAATACACCACTCTGAAGTGTTTGGCAGATGCACCACTGGGATGTGGTCACCCCAGGTTTTACCACATATTGCATGCTCTGTTTTCATTTAGAAATGGAGAAAATAAAAACAGAAACTCAGATACAAAATTATAGTGCTCATAACTTTTTTCGAGGCACTGAGAAGCTCGATGAGTTAAAGTTTATCCTCTTTGTCTGAAAGATGTTAGGGAAGAGGATTAGTCTTCTAGGATTCTCCTTTATTGTTTCAGATGTAACCTGCGGACCACTTTCATCTTAGTGCTGTATTAGTATGCTTCTTTACATGGGGAGGTACAGGGAGGGAAATTCCTTTTTAGATCCAGTGAGTTTAGATCTCTCTCCGTTTGAACCTTTTTCTTAAGAAATCAATGAAAATATTTCTTTCTCCTTTTTCCCCTCTTCCCCTTGTTGACTAAGAGTCTGCTGCCAACAACAAAATTAATTCTATAGAGATTATTTCTGAAGAGGTGAAACAAGTGTTTTTTAGTAATGCACAGACTTTGTGGACTGTGGTGTTTAAAAGGCAAGGTCTGAGTGCTTATTTTGTAGACTATCAGGATGAAGGTAGTGTATTGGAAAGGTATGGCTTGTGAAGTTTTCTCCCTTCTTGGAATAATATAATTCTAACTAGTCTTAGTTGATGGACCAAAGCATAACTGAGCCATTTAAGAACTTGCTACTTTGCTGCATCAAATAATGTTGTGTAAACGTTACTATCTGTTCATGCTTATATGTAAACCTCTGATGACTGTCTTGGCGAATAAAGCTTGTACCTGAAGTTACAACATGAAGCTGCTGATTGCTCTCTGTTTTTTAGTCAGATTTAAGGTTAGACTCGCTTAGTTGGACTACGTACAGGTAATCTTGGAAATAGAGTTCAGTATTTTGTGTAGAATGTACAGCCAGTGTTTGTTTTTGTTCTTTGGAGATGAAAAAAGCTACTGAGTCCTTTGTATTTCGGCTCAGCTGCGTTAAGCATTGTTTTACTTGCTTTCAAACTTTAGCCAATATATAAATGGGTTTGACATTCTAATCTAATTTTGTGTGTTTAAACATATAAGGAGCACAGACGTGAGTCATCTTGGATCATTTTCTGTGGCACTGTTGTAATTGCTGGCTTTTTTTAAATCCTTGCCTCTTACTAATGTAAGTGAATTTTCTTCGTATGTCCAGATTCCCTTGCTGAGTCATAGATACAGTAGTGGTGTAATGCTTACAGCTGGCATTGACTGATTTGCAAAGAGTCATACATGAAAGAATAGAATTATTTTTATAAGCTCTCCTGGAAGACTTGCATGGACTTGTCATAGTGATTTTTTTTTTTTTTAATTTCCCCCCCCCCCTTCTTGGTTTTCAAGCTTGTCCAAGAAGCTCAAAACTTCGTGTTGTGAAGGTATGTTGCTCATTGTTAAATTATAGTAGAATGTGCTGTCTTTGCAGCCAGCTCTTTGAGTATAATTCAGTGGGGCTGTCAAGCTTGATGAATAGACTAACAAAATATTGAGTCTTCATTCTGAAAGTGGCCTTTCATGTTGCTGCATACATAATGTCAGGTTTACAGCTGTCACTGATGACAATTAACCAAGAGGCTTGTAGGCAATGAATTCTAGGCTTGGACAACGTCTTCTTCTGTCCTGCTTGCAGGCTGCATTGGCATTGTGGTGTCTTGTGGTCCTGCACGTGGCCGTAGGAGGAGGTGTGACACTAGCCCTGTCGCTCCTGCCACCCTGATGCTAGTTTAGTCTTGACATACCAGACCACATGCAAGAAAAGGGGAGTATATTCTGAGGTCTTGGCTGCACAGTGATGTCCAAGATAGTTGTGGCTGGCTGCCTTTCAGAGACAAAAAGTAAGATGAATCAAAACATCCTACAGACATATCACATGGACTGCATTTAGTTCACGTTAATCAAAGAAAAGATGTATAGATAAAATGTGAGATTGCTCTTAAGAAGGAATAACTATGCTCTTAATAATACTAATGAGAATCTGATTGCTTTTATGGCAAATATTGATATCAAACTGTGAGTTTCAGTCTTAACTCTAAATTTTATTTTTTTTTCTGAATGTGTTTACATAAGTTTTGATTTCTGTTACCAGATCAGTGGCTTGTACCATTTTTTCACACAAGTCTGGAAAACTGATGCACAAACTTTAATGTGCATGCAGTGGAGAGTGGGAATCCTAGTTCAGATGTGAGTGTTAGGTGAGCTTCCAGTGAGTCATGTAGTCATTGATCTGTTTCATTACCCAGGTTCTTTGAAGAATAAGGTTTGTCAATGTATCTTTAAATCTTTGGACAAAAGCTATTGTGGATTTTTAGAATGCTGTTTCATATGTTGACGTACCAGTATGCCTGAACTATAACAAGAATGGACTGCAGATGCAAAGTTTGATGCTAGTCTTGCATTTTGTGCCTATCCAGTCTGTCCTGCATGTCTCCCAAGAAGGATGCCAATTGTAATGATGCCTTCTGCATAATGAATGGATGCTAGGAGATCAGAAATCCCTGTGTGTTTTATGTAGAAACAGTGAAAATTGTGTGTTTGGGGGAGTAGAAAAGGGCAAGAGGAAAAATGTATAGAAAGGAGTTGAATATCAATGGTGGCATATGCAACACATTTCATACCTTGCTGTCTGAAGTTCTGTAAAGTCTTAGCATCATGCTTTCATCTTATTCTCTGACTGTGATGTTTTAGTTTCCAGTGTTGAAACAAAGAGATCAGATCATGTCACAAGTTCACCTGAAACTAAAGGGGATCTGACATCTGTCATTCTCTGTCCTTGGGACTATGGCAGATAGCTTTCTTGCTTTATAAGGATGCTAGTGAGGTTCTTGATAGATGTTTAGTGGCAATACTGGCTTAAACACTTGCAGTCCACAGCTGCTTTTTCCTGCTTCCTGCACAGTCGCCTCAGCTGTGTTGGTAGAGCTGTTTATATGGCTTCACTCTGAAGCACTGCAGGAAACTGATCTGTCTGAAAAATAAACCACTAAAACACAAAATACCTTCAGATCAGGTCCCTGATCTGGGTCATCACATTGCTGTGGAAAGTTTGTTTGCTGGCACAGTGTAGAGGCAAGGTCAGGTTGGTAAAGGGGACCTGAGGGTGAGACTGTGTTGCCTAAAGTGTTTTCGACTGAAGTACTTACTTAACTGTATACTTAGTTAAACTTACATCTCATTTGATTGCTCTATTGGGTGTAAGTGTTATGCAAGGTTACACTGAACACTACTGAATGTATACTTTAACAACTGATGGGCTTGCAAGCATGTGTTCAGCCTGTTGGGGCTTTTCTGTCATCAGTGGGTTTAAACTATTTATCCAAATGAAAAATAGGAATTGTGTTATACCAGAGTGATAAAGCATGCAAAAAGATTTAACAGCAGGCAAAACTGATTAAGAAGAAAAAACCTTCAGTGAGGTGCGGGGGTGTAACATTTGGGGGTAACATTTTCCTGAATCAGTTTCTAAGTTTCAGTAGTATCTTCTAGAGATCTTGCTTTATTTTTCAAACTTGACATTCTAACACTAGCTGTTATCTGTATAAATGTCTGATGATTTTGTAAATCCTATTTGATCTCTATCATCAAATCTTGTCTGAATTCAGTGGTCATACTGTATGTTCTGTATGACACTCAAACTTCATTGTATGTCCAGTTCTTCCTGTATTAGGAGGACTGGATTTCTTTTTCTGTCCATCTTTGCTTTTCTTACCTATCATATCCTGTTTCCAGCCCACTATAGTAAATTGTAAAGGGTAGAATTTAATTTTTTAAAATCTCTCTTAAAGAATCTCTTTCTAGTGTTGCTGTTACTGCCATTCCCCGTCTTCTTAAAGAGCCTTTTTATTTCTACTCTGTCCTCTTTGATACAGGAGTATTTCAGTATGCTAACTTGCAGCTTTTAAGATGAATCTTCTTCCTGGTGTTCTTCATCACTTCAGATCCTCAGTGTTATCTAGTGAGAAGTGCTTTAGAGATAGATCAAGCTAGTTAATTATATGCAAGATTATTCTCTAATTTGGAAGCTTTGTCCAAGATTTGTTAAAACTCTGTTTAGGATAACTGTCAAGCCATTTTACACTTCTACTGATGATAATGATGGCTAAACTCAAAGGAGTTGGTTGAAACAGCAATGTAGTAAATGACTGTTGCTTGGTCTTTTAGTTGAGCATGTTATTTTGTGACCCAGTACTTGCAGAAGCTCTGTGTCATCAATAGAGCCGCAAAATGTATCTGTGTGTGTTTTAGATTTTACTTTGGGTCAGAGAAGACTGTTTTTTCTTACAGTCCAGAACTGAGATTTGAATCAAGGTTTGGAATACAAAGAGCAAGGATGCCAAGGTCTTGTGAAGGCATCAAACCTTAGTAAAACTATACCTATTTATATGCAAATTGAAGTATTTTTTTGGGTGACCGGGTAGATCACATTGCATTCGTTAGTAGGAAATTGGAATGCTGCTTTGTTTATCATCATCTGCTACGCCAGATCTCTGTGCTGCAGTGAAGTATGTAAAACTTCTATGATGAGTAGGTTATTGTAATTGCTTTAAAAATAATCAGTATGAGTGATGAAAGTTCCTTTTCATACTTTTTCTCCTGACCCCAATATTGGAAATGCTGCTTGAGAGCTGACTAAAAAACCTTCTGAAATAATAAATCCAACTAGAATGCAATGAGACAATATTTTCTGGACTGGTGCTGCCTTATTCTTTCAGCTTTTTTGATCTGCTTTAGCTTTGTTCTCATGATGACTCTTGATGTTTAAGGGGGGCCGGGGGGGGGGGAGTGGTTCCTTGACTATCGGAACTGAGGAACTGGGTTTGCTGTGGATTTGGTGATCTTTGACTTCATCTAGGAAGACGTAATTTCTATTTGAAGGCTTTCTGCTGCTGTGATAATTATAGTGCTAATACATGTAAACGCCATAGTATTTAATATGAGGTTGTGCCGGAGTACTTTGTATAAGTTGAGGCATTTAGAGGTTTTCTTTCATGTACCTAGATGTCTGTTTCTTAAAATACACAGAAGGTTAACAACCTCTGAAGCTGCCTGTGATATTTAACTGAATGACCAGAAGATTTAATCTTGGAGAAGGGAGGAGTGTAGGCATAGACATAGTGGCATTTTGTATTATCCATTAAAAAAAAAAAATCAGACTAATCAAGCATGGGAATACATTAAAAGCTGATGTCCTGTATTTTGGTTCACCCTCTAAAGGGCATCTCAATTTTAGATGTCTTGAGAGGTGAAATGAAATACATATAAAATCTCTAGAATGTGGGCAGAGAAGATCATGTTAATAAGTTCATTAATTTCTTTAAAGTCCATCTAGTAGTGACTACAGCTCAGTGAAATACAATTGAATTACTTATACTCACATTTTAAATTGAAGATATCTTTGTCAGTCTGTAATGAGGTACTTCTGTGAAGTTTTTGAAATGGGTTGTTATTGTACTTCAGGCACTAGCATGGTAGAAGAATGCTGATTTGACAAAATGCACACTTGAGACAGGAAGTGTTGTATTATTTGATGTAGTGATGGCCCTGATACTGAACGAAGAAGGATCTAAGCTGTGTCAGTAGTTTTCAGCTCCTGAGAGGCAACAGTTGTTACTGGTGAGCTGGATGTAAGCACAATAGTTCCTGCAAAGGAATGTATAGCACAGCATGAGGAGTTGCTGGTCACTGTCATTGTGAATCTCCCCACCTTCCCAATGTACTAAGCATCTCCATCTCCTCTGCAGTTTATTTTCATGAGTGATTTGGGGATTTACCTTATCTAAATTTTGGATAAGAATGTGTGTTTACTGCCTCAGATTCTCAAATCCCAACTTGGCTGACTTTTTTTTTTGTATAGCCAAAGATAATATTTAAGGGAATAATTTTCTGTCCCTGTTTTTTTTATAAAAAGATACATTATCTGGATCAGAAAGTACCTCCTGCTTCTTACTTGGTCATTAAAATCTTTGTAGGGTTTAGTCCTTTAATAAAGACTTCTGGAAATGTGCATTTGGACTTGAAATGCCAAAATATCCTTCTAGCATAGCAAGGTTGCCATGCAGTATAAGATTATCTCCTCTCTGATAGTACTTTGTAGTTCTAGACACAAACCTGAAGATTTGGTAACCCCTGGTAAAGTGACTCTTGTACGTATTTCTGCACTGAATCAAAGCTGCTTGTCTTTAACTGCATTTAACCAAGAACTTTGATGCTGTAACCTGGATATTTACTATTTGAAGTTGGGTTTCAGGCTTAAATTACAAGGCTTCTGAAAATGATGTTACTGAGAAGTACAGTCCTAAAGCAAACTTTCAAAAAGATCTGTCCATACTACTCAGGGCTCTGCCATTTTAAGGAAAATAGAATTTGTTTTGTCTTCTCGAAGTTTCTCAAGATGTTTGAGTTTCTCTGCTGAGAACATCTAAAGTAATTTCGTTGCCGCATAGTTCCTCAGCTGATTATTGGTTCAAAATTTGCCACTTTGGATTAACAGACTTGTGCTGATCTAGATGTTTCCCCACCACCATCTTGGGGATCTACTTCCCTTTCTCTGTCTTCCCTTCTCCCCTCATTCTGTTTTTAGCTACCAACTTATTTTTCTGGAGAATTAAATTTTAAAATGTCATGTTTTGTGACTGGGTTTTACCTGCATCAAGGCTGTATTAAGCACTAGTGATCTTCAACAGTAGTGAGGGTGCTTATTTAAACATCTTGTGAATCCAAGTTTCATCCCTGTTTTAAATGTGGAAGGACATGGAACTTGCCTTTTCTTTTTTTTCCACATACACAAGATTAACTTGTTTCCTTTAAGTTAAAATGAACCTTTTGTTAATCTGAAAACTGATCCAGCTAAAAACTGTTCTTGTTCATTGAATATGAATGTGCAAGTAGAGAACGGAGAGTTTAGTGGGAATGATCATCTGGGTAGAGAGAGAAATGAAATTGGTGGTAATGTTGACTTTTTTCCATATATTGATGGACTTCTCAGATAATGGAAGAATCAAAGGATGTTTGATAAATATAGCACACACTGGCAAAGGCTTTCCTTTCTGCATTTTGCCCTTGCTTTGAATGTGAAAGGGTAGTAGTATCAAGGTCAGTTGTGGACAAGAGAGAAAGATGAACAAAATTTGGTCTAAAATGAGATTAAGAGCAATGGGTTGTTTTAATGGCGTATCTCCTAATTAGTACAATCCAACAGACTTTTGCTTTCCTTCTAAAACTTTTCTTTGATTTCTTTGAAAAAATCTATTTTTTTGGATGTTCTGGGGCAGCTGAAAAGCTTCAAATCTTGTGGAGGGAGAAGGAAGAGTTAAGGCATATCGTCAGTCTGCTCAAAGGGCAGATTTGCTTTAGCAAACAGTTAAATAAAAAACCAACCCATGAGCTCTCATAACTGTGCAATCTTAAAAAGTCTGCGTACATGAGCTGTGTGTAGATATTGCTGAATAAATTAAATGTGGAAATGATTGGTGCCTCCATTTTTAGGAACAACATGTTATGTCAATGTGCGTGATGCTCCTTTGACTGTTCTGTAAAACTTGCATGTTCATGTTACAGGACAAAAAATAAATACTTTAGAAATGCAGAGAGAGCTTGTTGCAGGAAATCTGGAAGACATAACTTCCTTTTCTTGCCAAGGGGAGAATGTAAACAAAGCTCCAGCTGAACTGTAGACTAACTACTAGACTGGTTTTCTGACTAAGCTTTTCCTTCCTTAATTGATTGCTTTAATCTTTGAGAAATTGTATTTTCTGTTTCATTTGAAATAGATTTCTGTATTTTTGGGAGGACACACCTTAAAGTTTGTGATGATTTAGTTCTCGCTACACTTGCATGGAATCTAAAGGTAGGTATTACTGAAGGTAACTACTGAAGCTAGAGGTACTAGTGTAACTTTTGAGGGTTCTGATAGTTTGTGGAAGTATCTGGAGTTTGCTTGTGAGGGAAAGTATTGCAATACTAGTGTATTTTGCTACTGTGCATGCTCTCATGTGCATGTACTAAAATATCAATCTTTAAAATGACTGAAATCTTTGAAGTGTATGGCATAGAAAGATTTCTTGGCTTCAGATGTTATGATAGAAATCTTACTTCTTGAAGTCAGTGTGGCTCTTAAAATTTTCTGCTGAAATAATGAATTTAAATGGACCATATAGAAGAGCCCCAACCAAAGGAGAAATCTTTTAAATGTGCAAGCTTTTAAATAACTGTTAAAATCTTAGTATATACAGAGGTAACTGATTTATACAAACATGTGTAAGATCAGTGTGTTAGTTGTGGTTTTGTATGTTAGAAGTATCTAAATAAAGGGAAAACAGCCTGTGGGTTTAACCAGGAATTTCAGACTTGCTCAGGGTGGCAGCAGTCCATAACCAGTTTACAAGCTCTCAAATGAGTCAATTGTTGTTTAAATATCATGCACGATGAATTTTCCAGTTTCATTTTGTATTGCTGCCTGCTTCAGTGAGCAGAGTAGACTTGGGAGTGACTGTGCATGTTAGGAGACAAGGGGAAAGGTAGAGTGTCAACGCTGACACCTGAGCTTCAGAAACAGCGGCTGCAAAGGAGGACTCTGCCTGTCTGCCTGGGGCCGGGCTGGAGTGACTTGTTGAGGCTAAGCATGAGCTCAGAGAGAAAGATGAAAAGGATGACTACCACGGTATAGTTCAGTGGAGTAATGAGGCAGTTTAATAGCAATAGCCTGCTCTCTTCATATTGAGAACTCTGGGTTCTTGTTCCAGTTGTGGCTGTCAGACCAACCTGCAAGAATTCCCTTTTTCCTGTCTGTTACCTGTCGCACCTTCCAGCAGTGGAGTGGTGGATCAGCCATCTGAAATTACTTGTTCTGTGATCATATAATCTCTTTATGTAGTGTGAGGGGAAGCAGGAAGACCCCATGACTGGAGCAGCAGAGTGAGGGGAAGGTACAGTTCCCTGCTAGTTTGACTTCACTGGTAGTGTCAGATGACCCTGATGTACATGTGAAGAGCTGGCAGGCAGGGAGTCCTGCATATACCATTAGCTTCTCCCCATTGGTGGAGGAATTTGCTGGATTGAGGGGAATATATTAAAATGCACATAGGCTTGGCTTTTTTTTTTCCTCATATGACTAATACCTAGACACATATATTTTGTCACTGCAAATTTAAAATCTTCCAAGCCTTCAGAAAAGCAACAACCCCCATGGACCTCTTCAGTAGTAATGGCTGCTATCTGAAGGGTTGTTAACCAAGGCCTAGTTGAAGGGAGGAAGAAACTGCACAAATACAGAGCAAAAGAAGTACAGGCCAAAGAAGAAACAGCAGTTCAGCTAGCTAGATACAGTGAGCACTGCAATGGTGAATCCTAGTGGTAGTTACTGCTGTGTAAATTAGCTGTTTCTGCTAGGGCTACCCTTGCTTTGCAGACAATTTGAAGGTAATCTTTTTTCCTACTCTTAATTTTTAAGACCTGTGTAGGAGAAATAGCGTATTGCAAGAGTGGTCTTATAGCTACCCACTTATATCAAGATGTTTACATTGAAAGTGGTAGTTGACTGAATGCTGTACTTGAGGGCAGTGGCTGTTGCAGCCACACCAGAGGATCAGCTGAAAACAAACATGGTCCAGTCAGGTCCCTGATAGGACTTATGTGGCTTCCCAAATGTCTGCTAGAATGAAAGGGGACAGCTCTGCTGTAGGAATGAGTGCATGGGACTGGGAATTCTTATTTTCTGAAGGCTGTGCCAAAAGAATATTAGTCAAACTGCGTGTTGTGTTTGACTGAGGAGCAAGCAGCCTTTTCTTGCTGTTCTTCCCTCCTCTGGTGACATTCCTTGGGTCATTTGGTAAACTGGTGCAGGGAGCTAATTACACTGGAGAGAAAAGTCCTGCTCGAGAGAATACCCTGAGCTGGTTGCTGGTGATGGAGGAGCTTTGGGAAGATGGTGGTAGTAGCTGAGGTGAGCACTGCTGCTGAAGAAACGTGCGTGGAACCACAGTGTCGGTGAACCATCTTGGTTTTGCCTACACCAAATAACGCGTTTTGAATCCAGACTGGAACTGTGTTTTGGTTGGATCCAAGACTTGTCGTGGCTTGTGACAATTACTGTAGAAACTCTATTTAAACTGTAGCTGAAATCTGTCAGTTTTATGGCTGTGAATTAATGCTTTCTTGAATGAGGAAAATCAATGTCTCTAATAAAACTCCTTATATGTCTCATGAAGTGGACTGGACTAGATTACCTTTTGTGTTCTTTACCACACCTTTCCATGTTCCACCTTCCAGTTTTTCTGTTGTAAAGAGATGAATCCATTAGTCCTAAATGTAGAAGAGATGATGCTGGCAACTGATACTTCAAACTTTTGTTATGTCAAAGAGAAAAGGCTGCCTGGGTGAAATGTGCTGTTGTGTGATGACAGAAGGATACAGGGAGACAATGGTGTACAGAACAAAAAGAATGGTGGTATATTAAGGAGGGGGATGTAGAGAAAATGGTTTTGAATATATGGCAATATTGGTAATAGCTTTTTTTTTAGCCACAGGCAGAGGTTTTCAGTGGAAGTAGATGAGATGTGTATTGTTCTGTCACCAAGCATCTCAGAAGCTCATGCAGAAAGGAAGAGGATTATGCAGAAACACTGTAGTAATGAGGAATTATGTCAGTAATGGTTCCAAGCAACAGAAATACCACAAGCTGATGTTGTTACTGATGCAATGGCTGCCT
Source organism: Haliaeetus albicilla (assembly GCF_947461875.1). Lineage (NCBI taxonomy): Eukaryota > Metazoa > Chordata > Aves > Accipitriformes > Accipitridae > Haliaeetus > Haliaeetus albicilla. Next base: position 17,867,454 of record NC_091487.1, read on the forward strand.
GGCAGGATGAGGAGTTGATTGCAGCCAAAATAAGATAATAGAGGTAAAGGGTAAACTGATTTATGAACAGAGTTCACCCATATGGGAAGGCTGATCAGTACATGGGTCCAAGATTTTAGTCTGCTTCAACATTGGGATGCTGGAGCTATTGTTGGGAAAACCCCAAGCAGTGTCATCGCCAGAGACTACTACTGTTCCTCTTAAGGCTGTGGAAGTTAATAAGGGAACTAAAACTGTGTGGTCAAAAGGATGGATTTTTGAAGGTGAATTGAAAGCACCAAGTTGTAAGAGAGGACAGGTGCTGCTTATGTGCTGTAGGTAGAGAGCATAGCGTCTGGGATTGCCTTATTAGTAACTTTAATATACTCTCAGAGAAAGCATGTTCTGAGAGGAGCTGTGGTGAATGTAACTGTGCAGTGAATTTAGAAGCACTTGTGTGTACAGGAAGCTCCCAGATCCTCATTCACAGTAAATGGCTTTCTGTGAAATTATTGAGCCTGGAGAAAAGGGAAAAAGTCTGCAGTACAAGGAGACTGTAGGGTATACCCCACTGAGGTGGTACTTGATGTGAGAAGGCAATAGAGCTAAAATCCAGAGATGGATCTTCCATATGGTTGGGGGTTTGAGCCAAGATTTCCTTGTGTAAGTAGACTTGGAATTGAAAACAGCATCTTGTGTTGTGGTTGGGTCACAGCTCAAGCAAGAGGAGGAATTCCCTTTCTCAGTGAAACAGGAATCTTTAGGGGGCACTCTCAAAGGAAATAGGATAAAATCATATGAATTGTGAAAACTGCAGAGAGGAAAGACTACCTGCCCTGCTCCACAAAAAGCAACAATCCTGCTGACAGGTAAGGAGTACTTGAATAGGAAGCCCCATGAAATATGCTGTATAAAGGTGGGACAGCTTCATGTGGAGAGTTCTTACTTTTGCTCCATTTCTGCTTTTTCCGTGGAGAAAGAAAGGAGCAGATGACTGAGGATACTACTGCAGTAAAGGAAGGACAGTGTCTGGAGACAGACAACAGTGGTCTTACCAGACTGGTATTCAATCCCAGTATCTGAAGCTGAATTTAGCTGAAATTTGACTGAGTTAAGTCATTGCCTGACAAGACAATTGAGTGTTGGCCAGAATTTCAATAGGGAGAAAAAAGCAGAGTACTTTAAAAAAAAAAAAAATCTGATCCTTTTTTGGACGTACTTTTCATGTAATTTGGAGGTTCTTTTTTTTTGTCTTTAACCGATGTGTTCATGTATTTATTATACCAAAGAGGATTTGCCTTTCTTAAAAAACAAAAGCATGTTTTTGTTTGCTCAGAAGAGGCCTGTCCTGGTTTCAGCTGGGATAGAGTTAATTTTCTTTCTCATAGCTGGTATAGTGTTATGTTTTGGATTTAGTATGAGAATAATGTTGGTAACACTGATGTTTTCAGTTGTTGCTAAGCAGCGTTTACATTAAGTCAAGGATTTTTCAGCTTCTCATGGCCAGCCAGCAAGAATGCCAGAGGGACACAAGAAGTTGTGAGGGGACACAGCCAGGATGGCTGACCCAAACTGGCCAAAGGAATATTTCATACCAATGGTCATCATGCCTAGTGTATAAACTGGAGGGAGTTGGCCTGGGGGGATTGCTGCTCAGGAACTAACTGGGCATTGGTTGGCGAGTGGTGAGCAATTGTGTTGTGCATCACTTGTTTTGTATATTCCAATTATTTTATTATGATTATTGACATTTTATTATTGTTATTATTATCATTATTAGTTTCTTCCTTTCTGTTCTATTAAACTGTCTATCTCAACCCACGAGTTTTACTTTTTCTCACTGATTCTCTCCTGCATCCCACCGGATGGCGGGGGGGGGGGGGCGGGGGGAGTGAGTGAGTGGCTGTGTGGTGCCTAGTTGCTGGCTGGGGTTAAACCATGACAAGGTCTTCAAAAGACCTTTAGACTCCTCAAAATGTATCACAATATGTCAGAATATCTTGCAGTTATTCTAGATTGGCTAAAATGAATTGTCCTCATTTTCCCTGTAAATGGGTATGTTCATACCTAATTGCTCTGTTCAGTGATATTGATAAAGATTTTGTGGATAGGATTTCTCTGACTTTTCTTACAAAATAGATTTAATGATGTTTTGTGTCTGAATCAGATAATGTTCCTTTCAAGTGAACTTCTAAAAAATGGAAAGTCATTGAAGAATACATGCTGTCATTTCATTTCAAGAGAGTCCTAGAAGGCAATAAATAACTTCTTGCTGATTTTGCTGAAAGAAGTGTTTTGAATTCAACTTCAGGAACATTAGTTAAGTCTTTCATGTGAGTATCATCAATCAGAATAGACTTTTCGTTACTTAGTGGTTGCTTGCAACCAGCTGGAAGGATCAGTGATGTACAGAGATCAAGATTCATTTGCCAGTATATGAAAACATTGAGGTTGCTTGGGAGGAACTACCTATTCTGGGCAGGATTGTACTACTGTAATTCAGTTAGTCTGTGTGTGCATTTGGTTTTTTTAGGTGCTGGAATCTTTTTGTATTTAGCAGAATATAAATACGTTTATGTCCCATGCCTCTGTAGTGCTGTTAATGATTTGACCTGTTGCTCCCTGCTAATGACTTCACTTAATTACTTCTAGGATGTGAGACATTCACATCATTCTCTGAATTGCTTTGCTGATCATCAAAAACCCTACTTGGAACACTATTTGCAAGGACAGCATTGAAAATAGGCGGTTTTCCTATACATTCTGTGTCTTTTCAACTACCAGAATGCTTCTCAATGTTTTAACTTTCTGAAATGTATGTATCATCAGGATGACACACCTTTATGCTCTATTTGAATATAGTTCTTTTAACTTTAACTCTGATTCCTCAGAGGACATGCTGAAAATTGGTACAGGTTGGGTCATGTCCCCCCCCTGCCAATTCTTAAGATTCTCAACAAATCTAGAAATAAAAAACCAGGACTACTGTGGGGTTTTTGCTGCTTCAGTTTTAAAAGAACTTAATGGAGAAGTGTACTACTTCATGAAAAAGAAAGTGCTTTAAAATTCATGCTTAACTTCAAGAAAGGATTCTTTGTGATAGCTGGAACACATGATTTTCAGCAAGCACTAAGCAATGCAGTCACTTTCATAATCTAGTTATATCTGCTTTTTCTTGCCCTCTTGTTCCTGTAACTGCTGATGTGGCTTAAGTTCTGGTATTTTGCTTATTGGATTTTCTTTCTTTCCAATGCAGTAAATCATGAAATAACACAGATTCATAAACCCAAATCATGAAGAACACTCTGTTCCTCATTTTTATACAGTACTAATTCAAACCAGAACCTTTCAGCTGTATCAGCTACATCTTAGTATTATATCATCAGGATAATTTTGAATAATGATAGAGGCTGATTGCTTGCCAGGATTTAAAAAAAAAGACTCAAAATAGGCTTTGCATGGATTTGCATCTGTGTCAGGCTATATAATCAGCTGGTCCCTCAAAATTTCAGTTGTTTCCTTTGAACAGGGAATTACTTACCAATTACACAATTTCTTCAAGATATGCTGTCCCCTATGCATTCAGTCCTTTAGCATGTATGCTCTTGAGATTGGAGACTTCCAGCCTCAGCAACATTTGTGAGTATTGCAGTATCTTTCTTGATTACCTTGTTCATGGAACAGGAGGAGCGTCAGGACAGGTAATGTTCAGTTCCTGTCAGCTTCTTCCTCTTGGAGGACCGCCCCCCCCCCCCCCAAGTAGGATAGTAAGAAAATTAGGTAGATAGTAAATGCACATCTGTAAAGGCAGTTGGAACTCCAAGGTCAAGCAACTTTCTCTTCCTTTTTAAGTGCTTGTCCCCTTGGATGTTGCTAGCTGGTAATTCCAGTAGTGATACTGCGCCATGCTGGCTTTGGACACTCCCCAGTGGATGGGAGCTGTAGAACTGTTCTGCTGAATGGGATCGTTCCTGATTTCCTTTATGATGGCTCAGGGTTCTGTATTGGTCACCAGACCACTGCTCAGGTTCAGGTTGTTAAGGCAAGCTGGTGGGATGTACCTTGGGGACTGTGGCAGGGGTCTGTTCTCACAAGTTCTTTCTCTTTTAGTTATTTATCTACCTAATCTCTATGAAAATAGGTTTGTCCTTGCTAAAATTTAGTTGAAGTATTTCCCTACTTTGGGGTTATTGCTTTTAAAAGTTGAAATTTATTTTTTTTTTAAATCTCCCCCCTCCCCCCATGTACCAATTTAGTGCTGTCATCTCATCTTGCATTACAGTTCCACTTCATTGTTACTTGAAAGGAACTGTTGGGGCAAAATAGCATAGCATTTTGGTCTGGATACAAATCTTAAGCAAATATGAATAAGGTATGCTTGTGATACTTGTGCTGTCGTTTACTCATAGTAACTTTAAAATGTGTGAAGTAAAACGTAAAACCTGAAAAATCATGTTGGTACAAGTATGTGCATGTACTTTATATGATTTCCTACTTTGGTCTTAGTATTATGCTATTGCATAATCCTATGGCAACAACTCCAGAAGAAATACAAAAAAGTCTTAAAATTTTAGAGAGGAAAAAAAGTAAAATGTTTTTGTTTGTAAAACATGTTGTAACGCTCCCCACCTTGCCCTTTATATTAATCGGATCCCACTGGACTACAGAAAATTTTGAAACCTTTGTATTGAATGCTGACTGTTAACAGTGACACTTTGTTTCCCAAGTCCATTCTGTACACAGACTTTTTGTTAAATCAAAATTCCCAATCCAGGAATTCCTGGCTGTCAGCCCAGACACCTCAGATGCAAGTCATCTTAGGTTCTTAGGATTTTAGGATCAGTGTGACAAGTATTGAGAAGACTGAGAAACTTATTTCAGGTGCAGCAACTTTCAACTAGATTTGTGTTTATTTAAAATTTTATTCTGCTCTGAGTATTGGTATAATCTGAAAGTCACTTCTGTGCTTTTTGTAGCATTTGGGATGGTAATTTTGGCTTCTAAAGCTTCCTGGTTTCATATGACACACTTCATATACTATTTCTGCAGTGCAGGCTTTTTTTTAAACAAGCTTTGACATAGTTTAGCTTTTTTCTTTGTACATGTATACATACATAACGCACATCTGTGTGTGCGTTGCAGCTCTCAACAAGAAATCCTGTTTCAGTAGGTCAGCAGATGTTGAATTTAGTTCCGTTTTGATAATACTTATGTGGATGCACATAAACTCTTAACAGAAAGGCAAGAAAAATTTCATCTGTGGCAGTTTTTAAAACAAAATTCCATGACTGTATTCTGAGGCTAAAATTAGATTAAAGAAATTCTTCAGCTAAGCTGAGATAGGGAAGCTTTTGGTATGCAGGATAACTTCTGCAAGGAAAGATGAAGTCTTTCTTTCCTTTTGCAGCTAAAGATCTAATTGTTTATGGTTTGGGGTTGCCTCTTCATTTTTACATTCATCTCCTCCTACTGCTGTCTTTCACCAGGGGAAACGGCATTCTTGATTTGGCATTTTATGTAATAACTGCGATGTATTTACATTTGTAGTAGTCTCAGCAGGTTACGTGCAAGACTGACTTCTGTGCAGGTAGGCTAGGTTTAGTGTAAAGGCTGAAGTGGACACTAGGAAAACAAACCAAACAAAAAAAAGTACCTAAATCCATGAGTGGTTCAAGTACACCTTGCTGTCAAAAGATGCAATCCTGGCTCTAGCAGCTTGTTTCCATGGTCCTCTTTCTTTTTCCACCTGTGCTGGTGCAAGTATTTATGTGATACCGTAGCAAACCAATTAGGCAACTGATATTGTTTAAACTTTTTGTCTAGGTTGGTTTTATGTGGTTCAACTTATCTGGTTCAGAGTATTTGGGCCATGAACAAATAAGGTAGGGAAAGTGGATGCGAGAATGAAGAGAGGAAGGCAGGGCTTCTTCCAGGACAGAGTTCATCACTGCTGCCAGCTTAAATTGTTTGGGAAATACAAGATGGGTTATACAGTATTATCTTGTAAAATTTAGTGATGTAATAAAAAATACAAAGATTGTACTTTCAGTTGATACATGAGGTTAAGGACAGTAGTGGGACTAAAGCTGTGATCAGTTTTGAGCCACGAGGCACGATACACTTCATGAACTACAACATGTTTGAATTCAAGGTGCAAAATACTCTCAAGATGTCAGCCAGCATGCACATGACCAAGCAGTGCATAGTTAAATTTGAAAGGAGGCACAGGAAGTTTTGGCATCTGTAAATGGCTGACCACAGTGCCTACTCTGCATTGAATTCCTCCTTTGCTGAAACCTGACGTGTTTGGTTTTACTTATATAAAGATATAAATTTATATAAACTATATATGTATATTATATAAATGAATATATTTATGTATACAGCTTTAATATGACACTGTTTTTACACTGTCCTATATTACTTAAGTTACATATATTAAATTTAGTGAATTCATTTTGCACGATACTCACTTGGGCTTAATGTGTAACAGTGTTCTTGTGGTAAGCCTCTGAATAAAATTATTTTATATATTAGATGTAAACACTATAAAAAGTTTCTAAAACATTTTTCAGTTAATTTAAATCCTGTTTTGCAAATTCAAGCATTGAATACTAATGGTATTGAACAGTTGCATTTATTACTTGATCACATTCCTTCCATCTTCTGGGGCATGCTTGTTGCCAAGTAGAAGGAGGTGGAAGGTATTAACTTCAAACCTGAGACTTGGTTATGTATATTCAGTGCTTGCTAGAAGAGAAGAAAAAAAAAAAAAACCAGAAAAACCCAAACCAAAAACCCACCACTTCCCCCCCCCCCCCCCCCTTTTACTTAGCTCCTGCGCTCTTTCCTGTGTTAGGAAGAACTGAAAGGTACTGGTAGACATCTGATAGACAAGTTATCACACCACAGCTGAATGCAGAAGAGGAAAGTGGAATAGCAGTGGCATTCCAGGACTCTGTCCAAATGAACGAAGTCCAGTTTTGGCTGAGAAAAGGGAATTTGTTGGGATATCTACTGAGGATGCTGGCCTTTATTTGTGAGAGAGTAGGCATTCAAACTGAAAGGTGACTTTTACCTCCACAAAGCTTGTACTGAAATCACTTGGAGTGTCACTGTTTTAATGAAGTTATTTTCTAAGTGTTTTTTCTTAAATCAGCAGAGCTTTTCATGTATGGAGGTCTGCATCCATATGGATTTGGTTATTTTAGAATAGCTAGCTTATTTTTGCACAAGGAAGAAAATTAGTACATGCATTGGCTAAGACTGAACTGATCCAACAGCTTGTGCTTGCTGAGATTTACAGGTGTTTGCTGGTGTGATGTTGCCCATTTTGCTTGTGCTCTGGTTTTAACTTCATCTGGAGCAGGCTCACTGTTCATGTGGGAAGGTATTTTATTTTTGTTTCCTGATGTGTACCAAGCAAAATCAGCGTAGAGACAAATTTAAGAGAAGCGTCAGGTTATATGCAATTGAGGAGACAGACATTGCCACTTAGCTAGGGAGAGCAGGTGTGGGAGTTCTCCCCTTCTGCATTTGCACACCAGTAGTTTGGCTCAAGTTGGCTTGTATAATACCAAGAAAATTGCTGTGTTGTTATGGTTGTGTCTCCTGCCTTAGCAGAATTCAGCTAGTGATCAGCAGGCTGCAGCTGCGTGAGGCAGACCTGGGCTCTGCGCTTTCTAGAGCAGCGATGCAGCCTGCACTTCATGTCTAGTGTGAGGTGGTGTGGTTCCTTTTTGAAAACATCTGGTGTCATAGACCACAAATGCCAAAAGGCCTGATTTTAGGAACCTTGTTCTAATGCATCAGATGGTTGGAAATCATGTACTCTGCATGCTTCCACCGTGCTTCAGTCCCGTGCCTGTCTCTCAACTTTTCATGTATCCACATATATAAGCCAGGTTTCCAAACCCTTCTCTACTCTTCCTCGTCATATAGTCAGCCCTCAAATCCTGGGGCACTTGTTCTGCCCCACTCCTGTGCCTACAGCAGTTTGCAGCCTTCTGCTTCCCGGCCTGTCTCTCACTTTCTGCTCCCCAGAATCTGCTTTGCATGCTGCATTTATGACGAAGAGGCCAGGTGTGCCTGTCCACTTAGAATCGTATCTCACCTCCCCAGTGTCATAGTAACTCCCCCTTCTGAACTCCTCATGCCAGAAATAAAGAGATTATTAAAGCAGGGAGAAGGGACTGGAACTGTGCTGCAGCTTTCTTGAAACTCATGCTCTTGCCTGGCACTTACTTGTCCGATTTAACATGCCAGAGGTGTACTGGAAGGAGATGGAGTTGGGAGCATATAGCAAATATAGGTACACCTGTGACAACACAGCAGAATTTAGCTACATGTTCACAATATTGAATGGAGTCCAAAAAATTCTTCATATAGACTTTACCTTTGTATCATTTTTATCTGTGCGTTTGTGTTTTGGATGAAGGCATATGTATTCAGTTGATAGTAGGCAGTTCTTCACTGTGGTAACTTTCATTCTGCAGTATTAATATTTTAACACTGCTGATATAGGAATAAATTGGAACGTGCTTGTTGTACACTTAGCAATGAATCCTTGTTCAAATTTCCTCAGAACTGACTTCCTAAAAAGTTTTCAAATGCCTAATAAAACAGATTAATGCTTAAACACCTTATTTTTACTATTATAAACCTAATCCTTGGTACTAGTCTAAACTTGAAAAGTAAGACTGAATGAGAACTACATAAATGGAGTGAAATCAAAATGCACCTGAAAGCAGTGATGATAGTATAACCTCCAACACAATTGACCTATTCTGCTTTCTCAGTCAGTATAATTCAATTTGGGATTTTTATAACAATGTGTAAATATCAGCATGTATGAAAAGTCTTTCTCGATATAGTTAAAGGAACATATCTAGTCTAGACCAACTCCTACTTGAAGATTTCTTAGCTGACAGTTTGATAGCGATTCTGTTCCTGGTTGCAGTTTATCATAGTGATTTGTGAATGGTTTGGAAAATCACAAATTATTTTGGAAGAAAAAAAATATTTTTGATCTTGGTTTAATCCTTCAAATAAAAAGCTATCTTGGAAATGTTTGGGGATTTAATTTATGGAAATGCTATGTGCTGGAGGCATTATATCTAAATCACATAATACCTACTGAAAAAAAAAAATGAAGTAACTTATTGGTGGTTTTGTTCTTCAGAAATGGAGGAACAGAATGCTGGACCTGGGACTGAAGATTTATAAAGGATTATGGGATTATACACTGAAGAGCCAGCAGGCGGAATGCCTGAGTGACTGAAGAAAATGGGTGCTAATGCATCTAACTACCCTCACTCGTGTTCCCCAAGGGTAGGGGGAAATTCACAGGCACAACAGACATTCATAGGTAACTCTCTTTAGTTTTCTTGTCACTTACATAAATGACTTGCTGGATTGTGTATGCACTGGATATGATTTACTTGCAGTAGTGTTATGCAGAGCTTTTATTTTCTAGGTCACCAGTTTGAATCCATTCAAGCTCAATCGTGCATGAAATTTGGTACTGTCCAGTATCTGTTTGACCTACGTATGCAATGAGTTGGTCTGCCATTTGCTAGTAAACAGATGCCAGGTTATTTAAATAAAATAAAATGGAGGGTTTTTGATAATTAAACCATGCATGCTAGTTTTCCCAGTTCAAAAACAGTTGCTGTCTATTAATGCTATCTACCATTTTCTACTCTTCTCCCTCAGATTTTCTGTGAAACTGTGTTAGAGCATATAAAACTCCTGATCATCAGTATTCATTGTGGTATTGGCATTGTGTCTAATATCAGTGAATTACTTATTGCTAGAAAGGATATCTGATAACAAGCCTGTTAAAGTAACAGTCTTGAAGACAACTTTTTCTCTTGTCCCTTTCCTGTTCCTGTAAATGAGGAATGGGGGTAGTTACTGTCCTAACAGTATTATTTACAAGGAAGGACATTGCTTAACTGGAAGTGTGAGTTAAGGTGCTCTTAAGAAATTATTTTCTTATCCCAGTCATAACTGGGGCAGGTAATACCTTTATGTGCTTTTCAGCGTAGTGCAAAAAGACCTCAGTGTAGATCTAAGTACTGTCACACTATAAATAATAAATAGTTATGTGATTAATCTAAAAGAAGGCAGTTTTTGAGAAGATAAATCTTGCTTGAAAAAAACCCTGACAGCCTGAAGAATGATCTTAGCAGTAAATAACATAAATACTTTATAAACACTTTTCTCCTTTATGCCTTGGCTTGCAACACTGAATAAGTACTTATTGATATTCAGTGTTACTTTTCTTAATCACCACTGAAAGCACAGTGATATCCTTAGCAGAGGAAAATTTGACTTGCTTTGTAATTTTTCTCTCTTGTCTCAGCTTTTGTGACACTCCTAACTTTTGGAGATCTGAGCAGAGGACAGCTCACAAACTGTACCTGTGCTCTGGGCTAAAAATTCTGCAGGTGCTGTCGTAGCATGTCAAGGAAGAACTGTTAGTACTACTAACATCTTGGATATCCATGGTGTAAAGTCCCCCTTAAGGCTTTATGTATTTTCAGTGTATCATAACTAACAGTAGTAAAAGGTCTGCCCCAGTTTATATACTTTCTAAAATCACAGCCAAAATGTTTTGATTTCATGTCTTGAGTGTTTTTTGTCTGCCTCTGTATTGAATGAAGAAAAACCCTTACAGACCTGAAAACAGGCAGATCTGCATGCTGAAACACCTTTTGAGTAGATTTGAAGAGGGGAGAGTTCCAAAGGCTTCATTAAATTCCCTGGTAACTTTGTAGTTGATATGTGGAAAGTTTTGTTGATGCTCTTCGTTATTAAATTCAAAATTGAAAATTGCAGTTGAGACTTTTTTGAGGAGGGTCTAAAAGCATGTGGCTGTCTCATTCCAGGCAAGGAAAATGAGTGTTCTAGTTAAAATTCGTGCTGAAATCCTCTGATATTATGGTGGTACTTACATGAGTGTGCTAGTAGAGTAAATGTACTATCTACATCACAGATGTTAATCTGTTCTTCCCACTTTGTGGAGTTTGGCTCTTTCTCATTTTGATTTTCATTTGGATGATTGGTCTGTGTAGCTGTCTCAGTAGAAAATAGATGTATCCTAAAATCAATAGCTGAGGTTTTCATCACTCAGCAGAATAATGATGTTTTAATGTTAAATCAACTTTTACAGATTTTTAAATTTTTTTTTTAAATGTAGAAGGCATTAGATCTGTTTACTGCCCTGAAGTAGCACTGGCAGTATGGGGGCTAGAGTTATAATAGTTGCATGATATGTATTAGTTGCCTTATTTCTGGAAACTGTATTCAGGGCTATGGGTTTGATTTAGATGTGCTGCTTTACCATTAAAGTGCGGCACCATTGTGGTGGGTTGACCCTGGCTGCAAGCCAGGTGCCAGCCAAAGCCATTCTATCACTTCCCCCCGCCCCCTCCTCAGCTGGACAGGGGAGAGAAAATATAACAAAGGGCTTGTGGGTCGAGATAAGGACAGGGATAGATCACTCAACCAATTACCGTCACGGGCAAAACAGACTCAACTTGGGGAAAACTAATTTATTGCCAATTAACCAGAGTAGGGTAATGAGAAATAAAACCAAATCTCAAAACACCTTCCCTCCAGCCCTCCCTTCTTCCCAGGTACAGCTTCACTCCTGGATTTTCTACCTACACCCCTCCCTCCCCCCAGCGGCACAGGAGGACAGGGAATGGGGGTTACAATCAGTCCATCACACGTTGTCTCTGCTGCTCCTCCCTCCTCAGGGGCAGGACTCCTCACACTCTTCCCCTGCTCCAGCGTGGGGTCCCTCCCATGGGAGACAGTCCTCCATGAACTTCTCCAATGTGAGTCCTTCCCACGGGCTGCAGTTCTTCATGAACCGCTCCAGTGTGGGTCCCTTCCACAGGCTGCAGTCCTTCAGGCACAGACTGCTCCAGCGTGGGTCCCCCATGGGGTCACAAGTCCTGCCAGAAAACCTGCTCCATGGGTTCCTCTCTTCACAGGTCCTGCCAGGAGCCTGCTCCAGCGTGGGCTTCCCAGAGGGTCACAACCTCCTTCAGGGCACATCCACTTGCTCCAGTGTGGTGTCCTCCCCAGGCTGCAGGTGGATGTCTGCTCCACCACGGTCCTGCGTGGGCTACAGGGGGACAGCCTGCCTCACCATGGTCTTCTCCAGGGGCTGCAGGGGAATCTCTGCTCTGACACCTGGAGTACCTCCTCCTCCTCCTCCTTCACTGACCTGGTGGTCTGCAGGGTTGTTTCTCTTACATGTTCTCACTCCTCTTTCCGGCTGCCGTTTCTGTGTGCCCTGCAACTTTTTTTTTTTTCCTTCTTAAATATGTTGTCACAGAGGTGCTGCCACTGTCGCTGATGGGCTCGGCCTTGGCCGGCGGTGGGTCTGTCTTGGAGCCGGCTGGCATTGGCTCTGTCAGACACAGGGGAAGCTTCTAGCAGCTTCTCACAGAAGCCACCCCTGTAGCCCCCATGCTACCAAAACCTTGCCACACAGACCCAATACAACCATATTACATTGTAAATGTAGGATGAATATTAAAAACTGAGACCCGATCTGTTGAAGCACAGTACTTCCATAGGATGGGATCCCATTGTTAGCTGATTGTTATCTGACTTAATGCTGAATTTGCTTACAGTTTAAGAAGAGGAGATATATCAGTAAAAATAATGCAGTACTTTTACTGTAAAAAATACTTTTGTTTTAGTAAAGGTTGAGCTAGTCATCTCCTTGCTGTTTTGTGTACAGCATTCAGGAGGAGGATTTCACACCATTTTCTAGGGTGGTACATCTGTTCAAGATGTATATTTTTAAATAGAGCTCTATAATTAGATTTTTAAAATGTGTAGGATGCAGAGGACTAGACAGATCCCATTATTCATTGTCAAGTGCCCAAGTAGTTTCTCTTGACAGTCATCTGTTTCTTGTAAATATTTATCTGTTCAAAGCTAGATATGGTCTAGGGGCATGAAGTAGGTATTGCTTTTTAACAGCATTTAAGAGATTGGTGCCTTTTAGTGTAGAAGTGGGGTAGAAATTTCTGTTTCCTGCTTCTGATGCTGCCTTATGAAGGAGTGCAGGCAGGTCAAAAAGGGGCTCTTCAAAATTCTTTCTTTGAGGGATACAGAGCCACCAGCTGTTGTGAACCCAGGGAGGCTATGCTGGTGCATCTCTGCCTCTGGCAAAATGCAGTTGTGTGGTGGCACTTTTATAGCAGTGTTTTATCTATTTGTAAGGGTTAATAACATGCTTTGCAATACTTCTGAAGTTAAATCTTGTAAGTAGCTCAGGGTACACAAGGTTTGAATGGTGTTTTAGTATCTTATGGTGATTCATGTGCAAGTAATAACTCATGGCAGCCTTCAGGAAAGAAAGAAATTGAGACTTGTGGTGTCCTAGTTTTTCTTTAGCGGAATGTAAGAGAATATTCTGCATACTCAAATTTGCAATTAGAATCCAAAATACTTCAAATAGAAATGAGCTGGCATGTTCTCTTGGAGGAGAATGTATCATTATAGAGTGACCAAAGTGTAGTTATACTTTTATTGTGACATGTAATTGATACTCTTTAAATGGAGCAGAAATTCTAGGCTTGTCTGTATCAGCAGGAGACTGACTCTCTACTTTTTTATTGTAATACCTACTATAGCACATGGGAGGAATTTTTATGGTGGATATTGCAGCACAACCTCTTTGCTGAAGTAGTCTTGAGTTACTGCTGTTCTCTTCATTTAAACTGATATTTTTTTAATGTCTTAAAATTTCAGTATGATTAATAACATGTTGCCTGATCAAGCAAAATTTAGTGTAGCATGGATGAAATGGTTAGAGGGCTTTCCTCAAAGAAAGCAAAGTTCCTTCCCAAAGTTTTCACTAATAGATGAATCATAAAACCATTTTGTTGCGTGATTTGGGGGAGCTTTAATTAGCTTGGCATAAAAGCCAATGTATAAGGTTACTTAGAATTATTGAGGCTTAAATAATAAAATAGTTTACAGAAATCTTAGATTGCTACAGTTGCCGTGCTCTCAAAGACAACCTTGAATTGTTCCTGTCTCTCAAAGTTCAAGAAGTGCTTACCTGAAATAACATGGTAACTAAAAGCACTCTGTTTTGACAGACTGGCCCATAATATCACTGTCAAAATAGCATAGCAAAATAGCATCACATCAAATCTACCTGGAACAAATGGAACTGTGAGAAAGCAATGATAGAACAAGTTATAAAAGCCCCAAAAACTCTGGTGGTTGGATGTGCTTTGAACTTAAAGACCCAAAAAAGACAACAAGTAGTGAAGCTACAGAAGTGTACTAATGGAATTGTTAACGATTGTTAACTGTTCTCATCAGAAAATGGACAAATACTATTTCAGATGGACCTGCAATTGTTATTAATCTGTATACCATTTGCAAATTTTCTTCTGGTTTCTTCTTTTGTCTGGAAGTAGTTGGGTTTGTGTACGTTTTTTTTTCTTTTCCTGTCATGTCTGAGGTTTTTCACCATCTGGCTTAGAGTGAAAATTCTGTAAAGTTAAATTAGAAAAGAACTCTTTAATGTGAGAGTCATGCTTCTGTTTAAACTATAGTTTTTAACTACTTTTTTATTAAAACACTACTTCAGTTTTCCATTACTTCTAGAAATGCAGACTGATTCCTCTTTTTCTTACTAAATTGCTGTCAGTGTTACAGTATAGTAGGCTCAAACTGACAATCAGCAAAGGTTCGTTTAGCAGAACAGGTCAGGTATGTAACACCAATAACGTTGAGGGGAATCCGTTTTTCGTTTCATGACATGTTTCGTTCATAACATAACTTCCCTATAAGTAATTTTTGAGGGGACAAATAATTATATGTATACTTTAATTGTATAATGCTCTGTTCAAAGGACATCTTTAATAATACAGTAAAACTTTCATTCTGCATATTCTTTTAAATGAGGTGTACGCACAAATTATCATCTATAGTTCTGTGGAAAGGAGCCCATTTTGTGTGTTTGACTTTTGGCATTACTTGATTATCATATAACAGGATTTTTACTTTCTTGTTAAATTTGCATTGGAAATTAATTCATTGTCCTCAATGTCCTTGAATGTTTTGGTACTGTGTTCTCTGTTTTTCCCATTTTTTCTTGTGACTGTGATAACTATCTGATGTCAGGTATGCTTTTCTTGTTGAAATGACACTTAATGCTAGAAGAACAGAATTTGAAAAACGTTTTGAAGGTGGAGGGGGGAGGTGCTACTATTTCACTGAGAACATACAAGTTTTTTAAAAGCCTGTATTTTTCACTTCCTATAGTTAATACAATGATACTTGTAACATTATGACCACAGTGTTCTCCTCCTGCTTAGGTGAGTGTTCCATGTGCTACAGAGCTACATCAACTGGCACTGCTTGGTTCTTAAAATTGAGTACCTTTTTTAAAAAAAAAGGTATAAACTTTGTAGATGCAAAAAAATGATTTTTGTTCTGAATGGCCAGAGAAGGCTTCAGTCAGGTTTCCAACTTGTTGAATTATGTGATCTGAGGAGACTGAAAACCTGTGTAACTTACAGAGACATTGATGGACTGTTTAGGTGTTATGGACCTTCCCTTTAAATTTAAAGACTAAATGTGTTCCATTTTCCTTTTTGCCTTCAGGGACATCATCCTACTCTCATCAAGGTTATGGCTGTGAATCAAAGCTGTATAGCCTTGACCATGGCCATGAGAAACCTCAAGACAAGAAAAAGAAAACCTCTGGCCTTGCCACCCTCAAAAAGAAATTCATTAAACGTCGGAAATCTAGCCGATCTGCTGATCATGCCAAGCAGATGCGTGAGCTCCTCTCAGGCTGGGATGTCCGAGATGTTAATGCATTAGTAGAAGAATATGAAGGGACTTCAGCCTTGAAGGAACTTTATCTACAAGCTAATTTGGCAAGACCAGAAGCCAGAACGCTACAAAAAGACATGGCTGAACTTTATCAGTACAAATATTGTACCGATGTAGACTTAATATTTCAAGAAACTTGTTTTCCTGTGCATCGTGCGATATTGGCAGCAAGATGTCCATTTTTTAAGACGCTGCTTTCTTCCTCACCAGAGTATGGGGCAGAAATAATAATGGATATTAACACAGCTGGCATAGATATGCCTATGTTTTCAGCTTTGTTACACTACCTTTATACAGGCGAGTTTGGAATGGAGGATTCAAGATTCCAAAATGTTGATATCCTTGTGCAGCTTAGTGAAGAATTTGGAACACCAAATTCCTTAGATGTTGACATGCGTGCACTGTTTGATTACATGTGCTACTATGATGTGGTTCTTAGCTTTTCATCCAACTCTGACTTAGTTGAAACTTTTGGTGGAAGTCAGAACTGTCTAGATGAAGAGCTCAGAGCTCACAAAGCTATTATTTCATCACGATCTCCATTTTTTCGTCACTTGCTGCAGAGGAGGATACGAACTGGTGAAGAAATCACAGACCGAACTCTACGAACTCCAACTAGAATTATATTGGATGAATCTATCATACCAAAAAAATATGCTAAGGTCATTTTGAACTGTATGTATACAGATGTGGTGGACCTCTCAGTTTTGCACTCCAGCCCTTCAGTGGGCAGTTTAAGTGAAGTTCAGGCTCTTGTAGCAGGAAAACTAAACATGACTAGGGCTGAAGAAGCTATGGAGCTTTATCACATAGCACTGTTCTTGGAGTTTAACATGCTTGCACAAGGTATGTAATACTGTCCTTGCTGTAGAATATATGACCTTATTAGAACAATTTTTTTAGCAATTTTGCAGTGTAAGTATGCCTATTGAGTCTTGCTATCAGTGGCTGATAACTCCTTTAAGAAGAATTTCTTTTCCATCTAAGTTGTAGATAATACATCTGTGTTTTCTAAAGACAGAAGAAATGCCATGTAAGAGCTTTTAACGATATTGCATGTCATTATTGAAGCATGCTATTTATGTCAAATATGTATAACTGGTCTTGATATTTCTGATCTTTATCTACTTTCATCTAGAATCCATTTTCTGGGTGTAAACGACAGGGGGAGGATACAAGAGATCCTTGTTGAGAGGAGGAAATATTTAGACTTGTTATGAAGTGTCCCTATGTGTTAACAGGGCTGTAAGCTTGAATGATTATTTCTGTAGTTTATGTCAAAGGGGGCACACCAAGCCTGCAATCTTGCTGTTGGAAGGTAAATTTAAACGGCTTAACTGCGCTAGTCCTAGGTCTCTGGTATCTATTTCTTGATGTACAGAACTGAAGCCAGGGGCAGTCAGTATTTTCAGACTTAAAAGTTTAGAAAGTTTCACTTCTGTCCATTATTCTTGAAGATCACTTAAATCTTGATAATGTACTTCCTGCACATGGAGGCTGGCCAGGGTTATTACAATCTCTGGCGAGGTGCTGGAGCACTGACCGGTGAACTAATAACACCTCTTGTAGTGGCAGGAGCTTTGCTTGCTATTTCATCTGTTTGTATTTAAACTATTTAGTGGCCATATTATACATAATGGGATATGGCAGTTGCTTCAGGCCTTGCTGGTGGGGAATGAGAACTTTGCTTTTGAGCTGAGAAATGGAGAATGGAATTCACCGAGATATCAGCAACATGATTTGTTTAAGCTAGTTTAATTTTTTTTAAGAAAATAACTTTTTACAGTAGATCTGCACATCTGTAACTTCTAGCTATCAAATTAAATTTGACAAGATTGAAATCTTTATAGTATAAACTATCAAGTAGACTTCAGTAAAATAGGAGACTTTTTAAGGAGTGGGCAGGAAAAAGCAGGTATAAGCACTGCAGGAAGAGATCATACTTGGGTATACAATGGGTTATCCTAATAGTATATCAAACTAAGTGATAAAGATATGGGAAACTGATCAGAACTATTGTATCTTCTGTAGAGGTTGGTATTAGGAAACAAATTTTCAGATGATGCTGAAAGTTGAAATAATCCTACTGCAATAAAAGTGGCAGAAAACAAAGGAGATGAGTTTTCCAAGATATGCTGCTACAGGAATGCAAATGAGGTGTTCTTAGGCTCAGAATCATCAAATTGTAGAGCAGCCCAGGTTGGAAGGGGCTTCGAAAGATCATCTGGTTCAACCTTTCGTGGGAAAGGGAGCCTAGATGAGATTAGCTAGCACCCTGTCCAATCACGTCTTGAGAACCTCCAGTGATGGGGACTATACCATGTCCCTGAGGAGGTTGTTCCAGTGAACGATTGTTCTCACTGTAAAAAATGTCTTGTATTGAGATGTCTCCTGGTGCAACATGTACCTGTTGTCCCTTGTTTTCTCCATGTGGCTTCTTGTGAAGAGAGAGCCTCTGTTTTCTTTGTAGCTGCCCTTTAGGTACTGGAATACTGTGATGACATGCCCCCCAAGCCTTCTCTTCTCCAGGGAGAAAAGACCTAACTCCTTCAGTCTTTCCTCATAGGCTGGGTTCTCCAGCCCTTTGATCATCTTTGTGGCACTCCTTTGGACCCTTTCTGGACTGTATGCATTTTTCTTATTTTTGTTGTTGTTCTCCTCCAAGTACACCTAGAAACTTAATGTTGAATGGAATGCAGAAGTGACAAAAAGTTTAACTGTAGTTGAACTTTAGTGTTAAATTCATTCCTATACAATATTCGCAAGTTAATAGTCCTTGAGAACAGGACAACTCTGTAGATCAGCTGAAAGCAAGAAAGGAAAATGAGTTGAAATTAAAAAGGTGATATAAGTATACAGTTTCTCAGTTTTGGTATATGCACATACACAAGTGCTAAAAGGATTTAGTTTGCTCAGGGAATACTAATGAGGGAATTAAGCTGTGAATGAAGCCCTCAGTAAGACACTGAATAATTACACACTGTTTCATAAATGAACAGGGTGTAATTCTTTCCCTCAGATTGGAAACCTAAACTGGAACAACTGTGATCTAGAAGTGCTCTGATGAAGCATTGCAAGTTATATCAAAGCAGATAAGCAATGATAGATAGAGGACTTCAAAGAGAAACTTAGGCAGACATATATAGGAAAAATGGCTTTTATTTTTTAGGTGTTAGTAAATGGTGAAAAACAGGAGTGATGTTTTTATTTGATGCTGAGTTTCATTATTTCCGCTCACTTTAAATTGAGCGTGCTTGGATCAGTACGTCCTAAACTGGCATTCTTTTCAGTAGTGCACTACAGATCCATGTTGCTCTGGAGTATATATTCTGTGAGTCAGCGGTAACAAGATTCTAACTTTTCCCTGGAGGTTTTTGCCCCAACACTACCTCGAGGGGAGGAAGAAGAAAGGCAGCTGCAGGAGCTGCACTGGGCTTGCAACATCTCGGCAGCACACTCAGGTGGCTGGAAGCAGCGAGTGCAGCAGTCTGGGCTCAGTCTTCGTGGCCCTCTGGATGAACCAGAGCTGTAGCATTTTGGGGGAGATCACTGGGAGGAGGTAGAGGGATGCACTAGCCTTCAGAGGTCTTTTCTTCTTTCCCTGGTAAATCTGTCTGGCCACAGAAGTGGTGAGCTGTGGGGTGGGGAGATGGTTATACATAAGGCAGAAATGCAGTAAAATCAGGCAAGGGTTGAAATTTATTATATTATCCAATACTAGCAAATGCAAATTTGGCACCTCTTCAGATACTGAAATTCTAGATATTAACTTGAACTAACTAGGATTCTACAAATCAGTGCTGCGTTCCCTAGCTACAGGAGAAAGCAGTAAGCAGACTGTAGAAAATCTGTATACGCCAGTGAAGTCAGCATGTAATAGTTTCATTCTTAATCTGCTGAGTTCAGGTTTAGGTCATTGATACTGTGCTGACGCTGAAGAATTGTTCTGGTATAATCTTTTAACTAAAATTAAAAGGAAGCTTATTTGATAAGGGAAAACTATATGCCTGCGCTTGACTAACAGATCACTTAACAAAGTATGTGCTTTAGTAGTGGCCACTGTTCTTGTTTTGGCACTTAACTGTAGCACCTTGTTCTCCCTTATTGTAATATTTAACATGAAGTAGATGAGAGATCTTTGTTTCAGTAGTGTGCTTCCCATTCCCTGATTTCATAGCTAGCATGCTTCTGTGCTGGAAGCTGTCACTCAAACATCTGACTTGTAGATGTTATGTGGAGCGATGCTGGAAGAGACAGCATTGCATAGGTGTTAGAACTGCCTGCTCAGTGGTCTCCCATGAAATCTCTTAGCTGGGTCCTCTGAAAGCACTTTTCTACTTTGTTGTGCTGCAGGTGTCCAATTTTGTCCAAGTTCTGACCAATCCCATCAGTTGATTTTTGCAGTAGCTAATGTCTTAAGATTTTTCTCTAGATTTCGACACACCCTGGCTCAAGTTTTTTGATTCAGTTCACTCATGCTATCCAATTGCAAACTTGCTAAAGCTCGTCTCCCTGGTTTCCTGGAAAATATTTTGGGCTCATTATATCTAAGTCTGGATACTCTTTCCAACTCATTTTGCTCACTTTTACTCAGTTTTGGCTGGGTATTTGTAACTGAGTGTCAAGTGAAGTTGATGTATTTTAAAGCTTCTGATCAACTGGTTTTACTTTCGACAGATTTTAGTTTGATTTGTCTTCAGGGACCTTTCTAAGTATCCAGATGTTGTAATTTTTCTTCAGTTTCAGCAGATGATTCAGCTTTGACTCTTTCCACAGAAATCTTTCTGTTCCTAACACAGTGATACTCATTTTTTTGACTGTTGTATTTTTAATAGATGGTTTCCCTATGAAGTCAGTGACAGTATGGGTCCATGCTATGAATCTTTACTGTCCAAGTAAAGCAAGACTAGGTTATTTAGAATTTATTCTGCCTTCAGCTTGATTTATTTCAGCTGATGATTGTCACTTATCTTCCAAGAGAAACAGAATTGGATCTTTGAATGGACTAATTTGAATAAATGAACTAATCAGCAAGCATATCTCATCTGTAGAGCTGATCATACTGAAACCCATTTGTACCTAATAGGACTGAGACTGCTATGAGGGGTGCTGCAGTACTTGTTAACTATCGAAAAGGGAAGCTCTTCACTGCTTTCACAGAGGCTGTGACGGTTAGAGCCCTCTCCAGGAGGTTCAAGCACATCCCTTAGTGGAACATTTCTGTGCTCTGCCTACTTATTTCTGCACTCTGCTCCTGCTTTTGTGTCTTCATGCTGCCTTGCTGCTCTCTGTCAACTGTACTGGTGTGATCATTTTAACACACTGACTCATAAAGATCAGGTTTAAAATCACTGATCCCTTCCTCTTCTGTAGCACGGTTATTAAAACCAGATCAGTTCCCTAGCCCTGTTCATCATGTGTTGTTAAAATAATCCCCCCTTCCAGTCTTACTGCGCTGCTGCATCCACTGCTGTTGCAGAGTTTGGCTTCAAGTATCTTAATTTTTATTAGATAGCTATATTAAATATATGAATGCTCTTCCACATATTGGCCCTGTTGCTTACTGTCATGAATAGTCTCACTGAGGTGGTGGTACAGTGTGTTTTTCTGTTACAGGTTTTTGGATACTGGGACCCTATGAAATAGTTTTGCCTGAGAGTCTTTTCTGCCTGCTGATTTCAAAAAGTTTTCTAAAGTAAAATTGACAAAAAATATAACTTAATTCCAGATTTTTTGCTTTCTTTTTATTTTTAGGTGTTGACTTTACCCTTGACAAGAATAAGAACTAAGAAACTTTATTTTAAAGCCGTATTCAGTAGCACAGCCTTTGATCTAGAGGCAGATATCACCTGACATCAAAAGTACCCTTGATCTCAGCAGGACTGAAATACTGAAATGCCAGGAAGCCCACAGTGCCAGTATTAAATACACACAAATGTATTGTGGGAAGATTAGGGCAAATGTGTCATTTATATATCCGTGCAGTAGGAATGCTCAAAGGAACTAGTCTGGCACTTATAACTTCAAAATAAATTGGGTATGATTAAGTAAATATTAACATAAATCTGACCTATTATCTCCTTACAATGATTCACTTGTACTCAAGCCTGAAATTATTGCTTAGGTTTTAAATTATGAGGACGAAGACTGGAGAAAGCAGAAGGGATCTTCCTTAGAGCAGTTGCATTCCAGGGCTATATGCAAGGATGAAGAATTTGACTGAGTTGTGCAATTGGGCACATCGAAGTTGTTCACAATGTTATAGTTTGCAGAGAAACAGATCTGGTCATTGTTTTCAGGTTTTTCTTTCAGCCACCTGTGTTCTAGGAAGTATATGGCTTAAATACTGGACAGTGATGGCTAGCAGTGGTCCCTCTAAACATCAGCTCTTCCTCCCTCAGCCCTTCATTGTTCCCATGTTAACTTCTTCCCTCTGGTTTGTTATGGTTGACTTGGTAGCTTTTTGTTTGACCCACGACTGTTTTCTGTTTAAGCTGGATCAGCTATGCCTGTAGCTGTTGCTGAATGTGCTTCTTAAGGAATGATGAAGCCCAGTCAAGGGCCGTTACCAGCTGGTGGCTGCAAGAAGCCGAAGATGTAAATGCAGATTTCAGGCTTCCTAAATTCATGCATTTTACATGTGGCAGGAGCAGAAGAGTAAACTCATTTTCATTGTTTAGGAGAGAAAACATTAAAGAGCTTTTGCCACAAATATTGGATGCTTTAAACGTGTACTAATTACCTGACATTTCTGGCTAAACTTACAACTTAAAAAATACAGCTGTTAATATCTTAGAATGTGTAACAGCTTTCTAACTGCCATATCATAAATGAATATTTTTAAATAACACAAGTTGCATTGTTTTCATCTGCTCCCTAATTTAATATTTCAGATGGCTGGATAATATGCTGTACTGGATTCCATGTAACTTAGAGTTTTCACTATGGAAGGATATTTAGCATAACACAAAATGCTGCCTGACCTAACCTTCAGATAATATTTTATTTTTACTTGGAACAGTTAATCTGAAGTGCTATAAAATCATCAGCTTTGTATTTGGATAAAGCAAAAAATACTACCATAGACTTTAACAGTGCCATAATAGATGTACTCTGAATTCAGCCTTTCAAGGATGGGAGTACATGACTGTTATAAATTTTTGTGCTTAGAAAAATCATCAGAGGGATTAAAAGTAGCTCAAAAGAACTACTGAACTTAGCAATAGATTTCAACAGTGTTTGACCGCTAATGCCCATGAGCCCTTCTTTATCTCCAGTGCAACTTAGGTCTTGTTTTCTTCTCTGCAAAACATTCACGTAGTTTTGCACCTTTACATAACCAAAACTTGTGTGCTTCAGAGTTCTAAAATGGGGAAGATAATGCACCTGCAAGTTACAGGCTTGGCATCAGTTAATAGTTAACTTAATCTCCTTTTAAAGATTTTTTTTTTTAAAAAAATGATTTGGGGAGGAGACGGAAAAATAAAGGCACTAAAACTTCAAGAAGCTAGGAACATGTAGCATTCCTTTAAGACAGACAATATGGCGCTGCCAGGACTCAATAAATGTTAATAAACTGGGAAGGTAAGCCTGCATCCAGAAGATGATGTTGAACAAGATCCCTTGTTCACAATACAGTTACAGGAACGTAGGGGTTGTTGCAGTTGCTGCTTATATGATAACCAGTTAAAAAGGTGTAGTTTCCTGTTTGTACTACGTAAGTCTTCTGACTTGCTCTTACAGGTTTTGTAACTGATGTTTTTTGCCTACTGCTGTGGAGGACCTAAATTCCTATTGCTATGTCTCAAGTTGTATGACATCACTTGAATCTGACGCAGATTGTTAGCTTGTCAAAAGTCCCCTGCCTCCTCCATTAGTCTCCTTGTTTCTGTTCTCTATGCTGGCAGTAGGATTTGTGCTATTGGCGATCTAGTGTTGCTGGAAGCAGGACTGACAGAAATTAGTTGACTAGTTCATTGAGTGACCACCCAAGCACCAGTGTAACAGAAGAGCAGGAGATGTGGGGTGTAAGAAGATGACAGTCTGGTTTAATACCACTATACAAGGGGTTTAGCTTCCATGACAGCTCCCATAGCCTGTGGGTGTGGGCTGCCTTCTAAAGAACCCTTAGCAAGTACAGGACTGTGGTGGGTTCACGCTGGCTGGACACCAGGTGCCCACCAAAGCCTCCTTCCTCAAGTGGACAGGGGAGAGAAAATATAACAAAAGGCTCATGTGTCGAGATGAGGACAGGGAGTGATCACTCAACCAATTACCATCATGGGGAAAACAGACTCGACTTAGGGAGAATTAACTTAATTTATTGCCAGTCAAACCAGAGTAGGGTAATGAGAAATAAAAAAAGGATTGGGTAGAAATAGGCAAAAAAAAAAAGAGTCAGCAGTGCCTGTTGAGGTAAAACGGCTGGTAAATCATTGAAATACGTTGTGGTTTAGGCCCAGCCAGCAGCAAAGCAGCATATGGCTGCTCACTGACTTTTCCCCTGCCCGGTGGGATGGGGTGGAGGAAATACAGGGAAAGGCTCCAGGGTTGAGAAAAGGACAGGGAGGGATCACACACCAGCTATGGTCATGGGCAAAAGAGACTTGGGGAAAAAAACAAAATCAATTTAATTTGTTACCAATCAAATCAAAACAGGATAATGAGAAGTAAAAGTAAATCTTAAAACACCTTACCCCCACCCATCCCGTCTTCCCAGGCACAGCTTCACACCCAAATTCTCTACTGACCCCCCCCAGTGGTGAAGGGGGACAGGGAATGGGAGTTACAATCAGTTCATCACATGTTGTCTCTGCCGCTCCTTCCTCCTCAGGGACAGGACTCCTCACACTCTTCCCCTGCTCCAGCGTGGGGTCAATCCCATGGGAGACCGTCCTTCACGAACTTCTCCAACATGAGTCCTTTCCGTGGGCTGCAGTTCTTCACAGACTGCTCCTGCGTGGGTCCCATCCTTCAGGCACACACTGCTCCAGCATGGGTCCCCTGCCAGGTCTCAAGTCCTGCCAGCAAACCTGCTCCAGCGTGGGCTCCTCTCTCCACGGGACCACAGGTCCTGCCAGGAGCCTGCTCCAGCTTCCCACACGGTCACAGCCTCCTTCAGGGCACATCCACTTGCTCCAGTGTGGTGTCCTCCCCAGGCTGCAGGTGGATATCTGCTCCACCGCAGTCCTGCGTGGGCTGCAGGGGGACAGCCTGCCTCACCATGGTCTTCACCACCACGGGCTGCAGGGGAATCTCTGCTCTGACACCTGGAGTACCTCCTCCTCCTCCTCCTTCACTGACCTGGTGGTCTGCAGGGTTGTTTCTCTTACATGTTCTCACTCCTCTTTCCGGCTGCCGTTTCTGTGTGCCCTGCAACTTTTTTTTTTTTCCTTCTTAAATATGTTGTCACAGAGGTGCTGCCACTGTCGCTGATGGGCTCGGCCTTGGCCGGCGGTGGGTCTGTCTTGGAGCCGGCTGGCATTGGCTCTGTCAGACACAGGGGAAGCTTCTAGCAGCTTCTCACAGAAGCCACCCCTGTAGCCCCCATGCTACCAAAACCTTGCCACACAGACCCAATACAAGGACATGTTTGCAGCTTTGGGTCTGTAAGATGTGGGAAAGAGGCTCAACAAATGTTGTCTTCTTTTTTTCCTTTTCTTTAACCAAGCTTCTGACAGGAAGAGCACTGAGGATGCTCATGGATGGGCGAGATGAGTGTCTTTGGAACTTCCAAATGAGCTAGTCTGGACTGCAGCAACAGGTCATGCCTCTGAACTGTTCTGTACATGCCAGTAAATTCAAAAAGTATGGTACCTGATTGCTAGCATGGTCTCTCCTAATGTGACAAACTTAATAAAACATTGAATAGCTTTTAGGTTCCAGTTCAGTGTCAAGATAATTCTTGCTACTTTTTTTTCTTGGCTCCACTGGTTTGTATAAGTTTAGGGGAAAGGTCTCCACCACAGAATGAGCTAAATCAAGCTAACAATTTTATAGTAAAAACTTTGCTTACTTTCACTTTTGCTAAGTGTTGAAGGCACTTAATTTGTCTTTAGTAGGTCTGTCAACTGTCTTGATAAGATCCCAAGCTACTAGCTAGCACACTAAACATGAGCTCAAGCTGTTTCTGTTTGGAAGGACTGGAATTGCATTTGAGAGAGAAATGGGGAAGAAGAAAGGACTTGTTTGTAGGCAGGACCTGTTGGTATCCAGCAAAAGCAGTGCGTGGACTAACCTCATTTGTCCAAAATGTGATAGTCATCTTTCATTTCTTTAGACTCCACGTTGAATCTCTGAAAAGATAATAATGGTCACAGAAGCTTGTGGTAGAGCAGTTTGGGACACTGCAAATGGATCTTGGAAACGCTGTTGCTGCCTGAATGTTATAAAATAGTACTCATAGAAGAAAAATGCTCTATTCCACTGTGAAGAACAATATTGTGGCTATTAGATGACTGCTTTTTTTGCCAAGTGGCTGATTCTTAAAGCAAAAAACCCTTCTGCTGAAGAAGAAAAGAAATTGGATTCCTTCCATAACTAGAATTGGGTTGCCCCAACTTATTTAGATGTTCAGAAAACACTTTAATTATTACCTCATGCTTACTTCAGAAGAAATACTTTTAATAATCCCACAGTTCTGACACATTGCTAAAATTACTTGGGAAAAGGACTGTTTCATTTGCTAGGCATCCAAAATGAGCTTTTCACCTGATGATGTCATATTATTGGTAGTTGTGCAATAATTGGACTTGACAGAAGAGTTGAGACTGAACTGATGCTCTGTTTCTATAAATCAGTGTTGCTTAGATCTTTGGAACTGCATTTCTTATGGAAATGTAGTTTTCTGTCTTTGCAGGGGGCAGGTATCTTTGTTTCAAAAATAAACATCAGATGAAACACTTTGAATGGCATTTGCTTTGAGATAAGTCTCTTTGCTCTTGAGTTTTCTCGTGACTGATCTCAGTGAGTGGGTTTACATACTGCCTTTGAAATGGAGCAGTCCTTAACATGTAATCTTTAGACTTCAGGGGGATGTAATCATCTGCGGAAGTCAGCTTGCATGCAAACAGAATAATTGCATGTAAAAAGTTGCAGGACAAGACTTAGTGCACAACAGATGACCCTAAAGAATTGTTTCAAGCAACTCTGTTTCTTCAGGGAAGCAAACCCCTCTTTTAAGCATACTGCAACTAGTCATGGTTAGCTTTCATTCACCATGCCAGGTTTACTGCTAACTTAGCATTTTCCTTTTTTGAGCCCCAAAAAGGAAGATGAGGGACTCGCATGACAAAGTAAAATAACAATGTCAGCCATTAACTATGTAAGTAAAAATGTAAGGAAAATTGTAAGTAAAAATGGATCCTGAAGTGGAAAGCTTCAGACTTCATTATTCCTATTTCTGATGTGCTGAAGTATTCTGAGCTTTTTTTTTTTTAAGGCAGGTTTGTTTGTGTTTTTTTAAATGCTGTTTTTCAGATTCTTCACCAGAATTTTTTAAGACTTCAGAGTGAGGTATGTCCTTCAGGCTTCTGGGGAATTCCCCCATCTAGAGGGGGCAGTTTCTCTAAGCTGTACCAAAACCCAAGGAGTGTATTTCAGAGCAGTTCTCATCCTCTGCTCTCATCTGGTGCCAGTGATGATCAGGCTGGTGTTCCAAGTGCCTCCAACCAATCTCTGCTGCATGTTCACTGCTCGCTTTAGGCTAGTCCTTACCATGTAGGTTAGAGGTCAATATCTATAGTAAGGCATCTGTTCTTACTTGTAGTAGTAATAACAATATGTAACCTAATGTAATGGGTAGCTCTGAGAAGTGCTGTATTACTTCAGTAATGGTAAAGGACAAAGCAGGTGCATTGAAACATGACTCAACACTTATTCCTTGGTCAAAAGCAAATGGAGAGAGTCTGACTTGGGATGAAAATGCTACCTTTAATGCATCATTCAGAAATGTGGATGCTTTTGCTAGCCCTTCTTGTCAGTGGCTGTATTGATGCATGGTCTTCCTTTTCTCAGGTGAATCAGGCATGTGAAAAACAAATCGTCCAAGTGCTTGTTGAGGACAGTTTTAAGTATGAACTGGTGTAAAATTACTGTTGGGGGGACAAATTCCTCTAGAAAATAGATAAAAATTGTTTCCAAAACTACATACACATTCAGACATATTCCTGGAATTTGCTGCAAACATTCTCATTGAGCATTGACTGTATTTATTACATTCACTGTACTTTTTTTATATTTAAATTTAGAAAATTTTAATGGGAAAATATTGTTCTTACAATTAACCTGCTGGCTTTTTTTATAGTATTAAGTAGAAATACATGTGTTTAATTGAACAGGTAAACTTATAACCTGCCTCATGTTTAAACTGTTGCTTATTATTACCACATTCTTTACCTTACTGTTTAAGTTTCCCTTTTCAGTGACTTTGCTCCTAAGTAGTGGTTCCTTTGACAGATACCCTTCTACTTGAAGTAGCATGTTCACTTGTTATTACTTATTCCTTAGTAACTTATCCTTTACATTATTAGTTGCAGCAGAAATGGAGTCAATGTTTATGTTCTGTGTGCTGGCCTACGTAGAAAAGTAAGATTTTCTTTTAATTCTATTAATTGATGCTAGTGTGTCTTACATGTATGCAAAAAGTTTCAAAATATGTAGTATCAGGAGAGCCTCTTTCATCTTTGTCTTGACAAACATTAAGATTACTGTGCTAAACACTTTCTTACTCAGCTTAGTCCAAGAGCTCAGTAATGAGATAAAGTTCTCTAAACAACTTTCAAAGTTTAGTTTTTAAATATCCTTGAAACTGAGAGAAAAATGATGATGTATAAAAAATAAAATAATTGCAGTGTAAGCATGCTGCTCTGAACAGTCTGTGGACATCTCATGGGCATAAGCACAGCTGTAATTTTGTGGCTGTAGTGAGCTGAGATTGGAATGTATAATTCTAGAATAGGAATTTTTTTTCTTTAAATTGCTATCTTTATAGTACAAATAGAAATAGTATTTTGTGTATATGTAAACCAGATGTACAAATGAAATCAGCAAGGTGCTATTGGAGACTTCGTTATCAACATTGCCTTAACTCAGTAACCCCAAGTACCCATGTTTTCAGCCCTCCCACAGTACGTCTTCCCTCATTTCTTCCAAATCTGTTCCATCTCCCTTCAGGAGACTTAAATGTCCCCTGTCTGTTCTTCAGAAGACACATACTCTGCAAAAGAGTAAATACTAATGCAGTAGTGGGTATGAAGAAACTGTAGCAGACTAACTACGAGTCAGAATACCTGCCTCTTGGATGCTTCATTTTCTGCTTCGCTATCAGAGGAGGTGCTCCCTGTCCTGGCACCCTCTGTGCCTTGCTTAGATATGGAGGCTGGTGGTCCAGAGCAACCAAGCGCTGCTTTCTGCATTCTCTGTGAGTTGGAAAATGATGCTTTGCTGCCCTCATCCTGTGCTGAGTAGCTGAGTACCAATAATGTCACAGCTCTTGTTTCTGCTCGTCTGCATGGTCTTTCTCAGGAGGGTCCATGTGCAAAGTGATACACACAGAAATCCCACCTCTGTTACGGTTTATAGCCTTCTATTAATCTGCAAACAACAGTGACTCAAATTCAAATCTGCAACTTTAAAATGTCTTAAACAGTCAGATAATGTGTATTAGCCAAAGGAGGGTCTAGCAGGGCTGAACTAGCTTTCCAGTTGTTCATCCAGGCATGCCAGCAGACATGATGTTTCATGTGCCTTTAAAAGGTAAATGACTGTATAGCTGGAATCCTAAACCACAATTAAAATTATTGTACTTTTAGTGAGAACTTAACCCTGTTTGCAATGTTGGTCTGTAGGGCACTTCTGTTTTTACTCTCACTGGGAGTCATAGAACCCTTTATATTACAGATTTAGCTATATGTATTATTCCTTCAGGATCAAAGTGCCTCTGTAACAACATCATTGACTTTTGCTTTTGTTTCCTAGGCTGTGAAGATATTATTGCTGAGAGCATCTCACTAGACACCTTAATTGCCATTCTGAAGTGGAGCTCTCAGCCATATGGTTCCAAGTGGGTACATCGTCAAGCGCTACATTTCCTCTGTGAGGAGTTTACCCAGGTCATGACTTCAGATGTCTTCTACGAACTCAGCAAGGACCACCTGCTCACAGCTATTCAGTCTGACTATTTACAGGTAACCTGCAATGCAGAATACAGCTGGTCCTGCTTGAAGCAGGGTATGTTACACCATTACTAGAAGTGCTTGGGAGTAGCTCATTTTAAATTTTAGGCAAGAGTGGGTTTGTATGCACACTAAGCATTCCTTTTATAATATGTTAAAAATGAAATTGAAGTAGTGATTAAGCAAACTATTTTGTACTTGGCTTGTAACACAACCCAAACTGGTGGTATATGCTGTTGCTTAGAAGCCTAATAATAGTTTAGAAACAGCTGCGTATTATTTCAAATGAAGCATTTCTGAACCTAACATTTGCTTTGCATGTTTCAGTGTTTTACAAAATCATGTGATGGTAGTAGTTTTTCTGTAACAATGTACCTCCTAGTTGGGGGCAGTGGGAGCTAATGAACTAGTCATCATTCAGAAGGCTTAATTTATTTTGGGGGCAAGACATAAAAATAACTTTTCTGACAAGTACTGCAGAATTTCTTTTTTTTTTTTTTTTTTGGTGACATTTCTTCAATGATTGTGTTTTAGGGAGAGAAAACCGTCCTGACTAATAGAAAGCTTTTGGATTTTTGTTGCCATTTCTCTTCAGGGCAGATATATTTATAATGATGACCAGCCTTTTATAGCTTAAAGATGACTGGATTTTTTTTTTTTTTAATTATATCTGTCCCAATCTCACCTTTTTTTTTTTAAAGTATAAAGTGTTAGAGATTATTTAAAATGTTCTTTTAAAAAAAGTTTTGTTTACTTCAAACATTTCAGGAATTACAGTAACAGTACTGTTGATCTTCCATGACAGTGTGTACTATGACTATATTTCCTACCCTAGTTGTTAAGGAATTATGTAGATGAATTCAAGTGTTTCAGTACATGATTTTTTCCTCTAAAAATGTTGAGTGATTAGCACATGTATATAGGTATGAACAAAGCAAAGTTGATTTGTTTATAGCATTACTGAAAATCTTTCTCTTCACGTAGATTATAATTTAGTCGGTTTGATTATTTTCATAGCTCTCCAGGCTGTGCAGATGCTGAATTTGTAATGTTAGGTAAGAGATCCAAACACCCAGTGTTAGAACTGCCCCTTTTCATTAACTTTAATCATTCAAATTTAGTATCTGTAAGTTTTCGTGCTAGACAAATTTTTCTCTCTGTAGAAAATTTTTTTCCCCTCTTCCTAGGGATTCAGTAAGTGACAGGAATCTAGAAATCATGATGGTGAAATACCAGTAGTACTACCTTAACATTTTTGGAGGAAGTGGTATGGCAGATCATAAAGTACAAATACTTCACTCTTGGTACAGTTATGTTTCTTGGTAGCTGTAAAAGATCTGGGTACATGGTGATTTTTTTTTTTGGTGTGACATTAAACTAAGCATATACAGATTGCTGACTTTCTCTTTCTACCAGGCAAGTGAACAAGATATTCTTAAATATCTGATTAAATGGGGAGAACACCAGTTGATGAAGAGAATAGCAGATCGAGGTAAAACCTTTAAACCACACAGTACTAAACCAAATAAACCAAAGTGTATGGAAGTTCTGTAACCTAAGGAAATTTATTCTTTGTTTGTTGCATGGTCAAAACTAAACAAATGCATTTTTGTTTTTTTAAAGCTTTTGTTCTCTAAAAAATGAGAACGCAAGCATTCTGAGGAGCTGGGATTGTTTAGCCTCAAGAAGAAAAGGCTTAGGGGGGGGATCTTGGCCAAGTCTAGATTTTTAAAAATTAGATATTTATATCTAATGGCAGGAAGCAAAGAAAATAGAGCCAGACTCTTCTCTTGGCACCCAGGACAGGGTAAGAGGCAATGAGGCATTAACTGAAATACAGGAAATTCTGTTTAAACACAAGAAACTGTGAAGATCTCAGACCTGGAACAGGTTGCCCAGAGGAGTTATGGAGTTTCCATCCTTGGAGGTGTTCAAAACTCAACTGGATGTAGTCATGGGCAACCTGCTTTACCCTGCCTGGGGAGCTATGGGGAGAGAGAAGGGTGGTGGTTGTGGCCAGACCAAACTTCTAGAGGTCCTTTAACCTCTACGATTGTCTGATTTTTTAAGTCTGGTTGATTTCTTGTTATCTCAGAATTATTTTTCTTGTAACTAATTCATCAAATAAAAAAAACGCTGCAGTATCTTTTACTTTTTCTGTACTTATGCAGGCTTCTTGCAGTAGTCTTATTCTTAGTGTACTGTGTCAACCTTTCACTTCAGTTTGAGTACATTTCTCCCACAGAAATCTGTGGTAGTGAGAAACGAGCCATCAAGTGGCATCAGTGTTTTTCCTAAAGTAGATGTAAATGCATTTTTATTAGCTCAGATGCATATTATTGCCACAGTGGTAACTTTGAGGGCAATCTCACATGTGCTGGATGTGGGAAGTATGTTAAATATATACTTCCCAAATAACAAATGCAAGTAGCTTGTAGTTCATCCCCACCACAACCTGTCAGTCAGATAGTACAAGAGGAACAGAAGGGGAAGAACCCACCTGTGTGAACAGAGCAGTGCTAGTGTGGCTACTGTCTTTGGAGGGCTGGCCATGTTCTTGAAATCCACTGTTACTGCTTGCAATACAACCACTTCGTCATGGACATATTGTATGAAATGCAACAAAAAGTCAGTTAAAATAGTGCTTTCAGAGACCTGAATAAGTATTAACCTTGTATTTTCAAAACAAGATTTTCTAAGTGTTTGTCTTGAGGTACATTGGAACATAATGCAGCCAGTTCAACAGTAACAGACCTGGACTGGGGGAGAAGCTGTTAATTTGGAGTAATTTCTCAGCTTCCTGGTCTGTGGTGTTCTTTAAACAGCTCATTTCTCTTTCCTGGAATCATCAGATAATGCGATAAGCAAAAGCAGAAATAAGAGATATGCCAAGTTCTGTCAGATTAGGGCCAAATTTAGTCTAGTAATTTGGTCTAAATTCCTCAGTGACATTCCTGATTTTGCAGCTCTGAGTACGTGGCGGTGTCAGTCAAATACCAGAAAGCATTAGAAATTGTAATGGGCTGTGGTCAAAACTTGAGCTGCCTGTACTGCAGGGAGGATGGGTGTGTTTGACAGGTTTCCTCAAAGAGTGAAGCTAGTCAAATTCAGGTTGGGCACCTAAAATATAGGTGAAGGTAGTTAACTGGGGAGGGAGAATGACCTGAGTGTGTCATATGTTGCCATGTTGCAATCTCTAGGAAGATACCCACTCTTGTCACAGATGGATATCCTTTGACCAGGAGAGCAATTTGAATGGGCTTGACACAGTTGTTACTATTCTAGGTGCCTTGTGTAATTCACCTTAATTTATCCCAGTGGACTCTTAAGGCCTTCATTTGTACAAAATAAGTCTCTGAAAACTGCTGGGGGAAAGGAGAGGAGCTGCAGGAGACAGTCCTTGGGGGAACTGCTAGCAGGGAGGTACAAATGTTTTCATAGCATAGCTCTTGGTAGAGCTTTATAAACATTTACCCCAAACACTATTTTTGTATTTTC
The DNA here is from genome assembly GCF_947461875.1 of Haliaeetus albicilla. Classification (NCBI taxonomy): domain Eukaryota; kingdom Metazoa; phylum Chordata; class Aves; order Accipitriformes; family Accipitridae; genus Haliaeetus; species Haliaeetus albicilla. The sequence continues at coordinate 17,900,993 of NC_091487.1, forward strand.
TCTCTGGCTTACACTTTGAAACTGGCAGCTGTGCAAATGACCCATGCTCATATAAACTGAACCTGTCTCTATGGATGCTTCATATCAGATTTTAAGGCATGAAATAGTTTTGTGGAACAATGCTGATAAGCACTGTTGATTTAAAATTAGAATTTTCTTTCCTTTTCTATAACTTCCTATTGGCCCTGTAACTCCCACTTTCCTATTTAAACTTTTCAATGTAAACTTGGTATTTCTTGTTCCTTCTCACAGAGCCTAATTTACTCAGTGGTACTGCTCACAGTGTGAACAAAAGAGGTGTGAAGAGGAGAGATCTTGATATTGAGGAGCTGAGAGAGATCCTGTCTCCACTTTTACCTTTTGTCCGCATTGAGCACATCTTACCCATGAATAGTGAAGTACTGAGTGATGCAGTAAGTCAGTAGTCTCATACAAATTCTATTTCTGGGTTCTTTGTACTTCAGATTCTACAAAGTTCAGGGGTTTTTTGTTTGGCTGGGTTTGGATGGGGGCTTTGTGGTTTTTAAGGATTAACTCCTAAAATGTTATAGCTCAGAGTAATACGTGTATAACCCTTTTTCTGGTTAAATTTTCTGTTCTTTAAATCTATCAGAAAGGTAAAGAAAAACGAGGTGTGTAAGGATTCAGTGTAAGAAAATGCATTTCTTGCAAGTTTTTTCCCATATTTATGTTAAAAAAAACCCATAAAACTCTTTCTTGATTCTTAAAGATGAAGAGAGGCCTGATTAGCACTCCTCCTTCAGACATGCTACCAACATCAGAAGGTGGAAAGTCAAATGCCTGGCTGCGGCAAAAAAATGCTGGAATATATGTACGGCCAAGACTGTTCTCGCCGTACGTGGAGGAGGCTAAGGTAATAATCGTTAACAACACTTGGCTGTTGTTAAATTGGATTCATCAGGGGGTTCTGTAAACAGGGAAAGATTTTGGTGTGTTTTGTCTCTCTTTGCATGTACTGGCCTAAAATACTAACATTTTCAATTTAACAAGACTTACAAGATTGATCATCAGGCTCAAGTCTCTAGAACTGGTCAGAAAAATTTCAACAAAATTTTTTTTTGTCGAAATTGAAATGTTTGCGAGACAGATCTTGATGAAATTCCACCGGAAACAAAGCAGCGTTCTGAGGGAAACCTCCCTGGTTTCCAGCCAGTTTGCCGGCCCAGCTCCTCGGCAGCCCTCCTGGCAGGCGGATGGCAAGGTGAGAGCCTGAGAGTCCCAGTTTGCAGCTAGTCAGCAACCTTGGTGCCAGGTCTTTCAGGCTCCCCAGCTCCCACCAGAGCTGGGTGGAGAACTACTATTCCACTCGGCAGAGGACTCTGATGTTTCATCATCTTGTTTGAATCAGAACATATCCAAAATTCTTTTGATCCTCCGCAAAATGGAATAAATATCTTGTGTCCAATTTGACTGAAGTCCTTTTGTGTCCTGCTCAGGCAGTAGCTTCCCTATTTAATATCTTGCATGAGGACTGTCAAAGTGAAGATCTTGTTGCATCTCTGATGGTGATGTTTGGTGACAGAGTGGAGATGGCTCTGTGTGGGACAGAAATATGCCATATTCTGTTTGACAGAATGGGAGCCTTGTAGGTCACTAACTAATGCCACCACTTGAGGCAGCTCTGACTTAAGTCAAGAGCTTGTGAGTCTCAGCAGTGCAGGTGACTGCAGAACAAGAGGATTAGGTAAAGCTGCGCACATCCACATTGCCTGCAAACTCTGACCACTACTCTGGTGAATTCAGAGCCTTTGCCCTGTGCCTAAGAACTAAAATATTTTCTAAGGGTGTGAGTTGTTGCTGACAACTTCTTCAAGGGAGGGGAGAAAAAAAAGTACTTTGCATTTTGGGCACAAAGGTTAGAAAGCACCAGGTGGCACTAAAGCAGCAAAGGAAGAGTAGCCAGTTAAAATTTTATCTTTGTATCTTGGATTGTTAAAACTAACAAAAATGTCTTAAAGAACATGTGATAAACGCTTTGACTCTTTTAGTTTTCAGGTATACAGCATGGGAGTGCTTTAGTAGTAATCTTAAAGTAAAAAGTGTATTCTACATTCCACCACCACCACCCACCCCACCCCCCATCAGGAATCCTACTTGTTTCTGTTGGTTTCATATTATGTTGTTAGTATTTTTAAATGCATCATTAGCTGTTTAACATTAGAGGTAGGACTCTCATACTTCTTATCTGGTAACTATACTCCTATTCATAGTTTAATTATTGTGAAATGCAAAAATTGCGGAGTTTTTGTGATTCCTGATTTTTTTAATTGTTTTTTTGGGTCCCCTGTTAGCCTCCCATTTTTTTGAAATAAATCCATATAATATTAAATGAGAATCTTAAAAGGGTATGCATAAATCCCTTTCTGTTCTTTAAGACATCTGAGGGGAAAACATTTAATTTTCACACTAGCTCCTTCTACTCAGTGGCACAGAGAGTTGAGGCCTATAGGCAGTAATTGTCTGAGACAAAGTCCTGAGGGTCTGGCCTTGAGAAGGTTACTTCTAATCTGACAGGTACCAAATAAACAAAGCAACCTTCCCAAACTTTATTCACCTGCCTGCTCTTAGCTCTGAAACTCAACTCTGATCATGACTGGAAAATGGAATAGAAAATGCTGTGAAAAAGCCAAATACTGTTTGGGACCTGGAAAAGTTACAGTTTAGACATTACTAGACTTGTGGCCTTGGGACTGCGTTTGCAGCAGGTCCGGGTGGGTATGTGTTTGCAGCGCCTTCATGAGGGCTCTAATGGCTGTCGTTGCAGTCAGTACTGGATGAGATGATGGTGGAACAAACCGATCTTGTTCGTTTGCGGATGGTCCGAATGTCCAATGTGCCCGACACCCTTTACATGGTAAACAACGCGGTGCCGCAGTGCTGTCATATGATTACCCACCAGCAAGTTAGCACTAACCAGTCCAGTCCTCCTTCAGTTATAGCCAATGAGATCCCAGGTAAGGCTGCTAGATCACTTGCAATGCTGATTGCTCTCGTGTGAGTGGACGGGGACTTGGGGCTGGGGAGAGTGAATGTGAGTTATTGGATATTATGGTTTCCTTGGAGAGTAGTACTGCACCGTTTGGGCTTCTTCCCACTCAGCAGTAGTCCCTTTTGCTTTGGTTTACTCTGAAGACATTTAATTATTTTTGGATGGCAGAGTAAGTAGTTAGGAAAATAAGCTACTGGAGGGGGTAGTATTTTAACCTGCTTCAGCTGAGCAATTTGAAAAACCTTGGACTGGTTAAGCTTACTGTAGAACACTTGCTGGAGTCTGACCCTCTGTTCTTAGAGTGGTTCTCCGTTTTCTACAACCAGTTGTCCAAGATGGGTAAGATCCAGAAGGCTGGAAAATGGCAAAATACTGATTTCTTTTAAAAACAAAAAGCAGGGGAGTATAACTTGTAGGGCAGTCAGCTTAACTCAGTTTGCCAGAAAAATATTGGAAATAAGCACTCAAAATGCACTTTTTTTTTTTTCGGTTTACGAAATCCACTTTAGCTTTGAAGTCAAATCAGCTTCATTCCATGTGTGGCAGAGTAAGTTTTTGTAGGTGAAATAGATAGGGCCTCTCTTGACTTCAGGATATTTGGGGTGACATTCCCATGGGCAAGCCAGGGAAATATAGTCATAAAGCTACTGGAATATATTTTGTCATTTATGCATTTGATCTTTTGGTGTCAAACTGAAAGAATATCTGGTGGGATTCCCAAAGTGTCTAGGTCTTCTCACCTTTCCCTCATCCTATTAACACTCAGTGTGCATAGAGAATACACTGGCAAAACTTGGAGCTGATGACAAGTTGGGAGGGTCAGTGGATGTTTTGGAAGGCAGGATTAGATAGCTAAATGACCAAGATTAAATTTCAATTCAGTGAAGAAAGTGGGAAGCATTGTGCTTATGTAGGTGTGACCATCTGTGTGCATACAGGAAGGCTGAGGGAAGCTCTGTGGAGAAAAGCCTGAAAGTCAACATTATACAATTCCATAAAGAACAACCATCATGCTAAAATACAAAAACCAATGTGCTGCAAGACATGTGAAGTAATTTGGTCTCAGATGGAGCATTGTGTTTAGCCTTTTAAATGTCCGTACTGGGTCAGGTCAAGGATTTGTCTGTCTTGTCTGGTATCCTTATTCCAGCAGTCACCAGTAGTGAATGCATAATGAAAGTGTAGCATAAAAAGCACATAAAATAATTCCCTGTAAAATTCTGTGTGCTCTTCAACCATTTGCAGCTTGGAGATGTTCTATGGTGGATGGTGTTTCTGTGTAGTTAGTAATTTTAAAAGCATTTTTTAATCCATGAGCTTATGCAGTCTTTCATTAAACTTGCATAAACTTTTGGCATCCATTTTTAGATCAAAGTATCACATTTCAGTAGATATGGATCAGTTTGGGAGTCTGTAGACGGCAATAAGGATGACATGCCACCAAGAAAAGTCATGTTCCTCCCTCCACTCCCCATTCCCCATTTTATAAGCATTTTGTATATCAATTATGTCTCCCTTCAGTCAACTGTGTTGAAAGGAAGTAGATAAACTATTCTTAGAGATGCTGGAGCTGGGACAAAAGTAATAGGTTTCAATTGCTGCAAGAGAATTTAAGTTGAGGTGTTAGGAAGATTTGAAGCACTGTTTAGTTAAACACTGCAGTAAGTTTTCTAGGTTTGTGGAATGGTTTTGATCTATCTGTTTCTTGTGATTTGGGAAGAGACTTGATAAAGCCTAAAAGGAGCTTCTGAAAATTTCTGTAATTTGATAAAGGTTCTAACTGTTTGTTTAGAAACTTGCAGCTGTGCCATCTCAACAGTACATTACACTACTCAGACCTTTTGCCCCTCTACAGAAAAACATAAATATACTCACTATGAATTGAATGTAAATTATTTCATCATAAGATGTGACTTTGATAACACTTTGCTTGATCTTAGTTTCCAAAGAAGTTGAGAAAGGAAACAGGTTCTCAGAGGTCTCTGATGTTTTGCAAAAGTTCTTGTGTTTTGAAAAACTCTGGCTCTGTTGGCAAACGTGAGACATCTTGACCAATCTGAAACTCCACTACAACTTGATGCTGTATAATTTAATATGTAGGAATTATTGCCAGCCCTTTGATTTGAGCATGGATGTGAGCTCTGAGCCTGGCCAGTAGCTGGAACACAGGTATTGTCCTGGTAACTGCCTGCTTTGCTTAGTTCTGTAATTAAGCAAAAGAACTGATTTTTCTGCCAATGCCTTGTGCTAGGAAGGGTAGATGGAGCCTAATTAATTTGAGGAGATTCAGGCCTGTGCCAGCCTGTAACTTGTACAGGAATCCATCCCAAAGCATAGATGGAGCACAGGAACTGCCAGAGGGAGAGCTAGGCAACATTGCCTCCGTGCCCCTTAGGCTGGGCTCTTAGAACAGGGGGTTCTTTACAGCTTAGGTATTCTCCATCTGTCGCTTGCATCTTTCTTGTGCCCACTGCCCGTGGACTATATTTGCATAAATGCTATTGGCATCATGTTTTAGTGCTCTTCTTGCAACACTATTCAGAGCTCAACCTCTGCTGAAGTCTGTTCTACTTTGAGGCTAGGTTCAGCAGGTAATTGGATTTCCTTAGGTATTTTCCAGTTTCAGTTTGAATTAGAAATCCTGCAGCTGACTTGAGAGAATTGTATTTTTTTATGTATGTAATCTCTCTTCCATGTGTTTCACATGAATAATAGTAAAAAACTGAAACAGACCTGGGTTTGAGAAGATAGCACTTTTTAATTAAAAACTTAGATCATTTTTATGCCTACTAGTTTGTAGAACTGCTTCAAACTTCTCTAAATCCTGTTTTTTTCAGTGTTAGCAAAATGCTGGTTGTAGCTAAACATCTGGCTGCTAAAACCAGGATTTTTCAGAACAATTGGAGTGTGTGGAGGTGTTACAGAGGCCACAGTGTACTGCCACAGGAGGGTAGCATGGAGGACTTATTTCCAAGACTTGAAGTCTGGGGCGGGGGAGGGAATATTTTGCACTACTTACGCTTACCCTTCGTGTACCAATGTAAACTTTGTGAAACTGGGACCAGTTGTAGTTGCACAGTGTTGGGTTTTCTCCTTCTCTGTAACGTGAATGTCTTTTCACACTGTTCTTGCTGTCTGATCCATTTAATTTTTATGAGCTTTTGTTACGGACATCTGGTCATGGCAATATATAATGCTTGTAAAGCTGGTAAAGGATCAGATGCCAGGACTTACGTATTCAGAAATCTGGATTTGTCTTCTCTTATGATATGCGCATTTTCCTGAGGACAGAAAGACCACAGAGAAATATCATTCATCATCAAACAGCAGCAAGAAGTGACATGAGGAAGTTTTGCAACAGAATGAATACCCCAAATTATACATAATTTCTTTTTGGAAAGGTTTCTTTTATTATTATTTCAATATGACTGCATAAAACAACATAATTTTAACAAGTTTATGTTGGCTTACAGTTTCTTTAACTTTTTTAGAATGCTTTTTCTGTAGTTAAATACTGGTATTATGGTCTTGTGATTATAGAATTCAATGAGAAGTATGAAGCGTATGCCAAAAAAATCAATGACTTCTTGGCCTGTAGAATTCATGAGGGAACATTCAGTTGTTATTTAAGATATCCTGCTCCCACCTCAAATCATGAAATTCCTGCATCATAAAGGGTTTACCAAGAAGGCTGTATTTGGCTCATTCTAGCAGAAGCTGGAAAAATGGTGTATGGCTTTATCATTTGTATGATATGTGTGTTATCCCATGTGGCTTAATGATGCTCCAAGTAACATGTGTTAAGTCAAACTGTTCTTGGTAGAATGCTTCTTTAAAGAAAGAAAAAAAAAAAAAAAAGCCAAGTCAGCCTGATGTTAGATTTTTCCTTCAGAATTAAATCTAATCATTGCAATCAAACTTGTTGTCTCACAGTTCAAAAAGTAATCTCTATTATCCCCATTTTGTTCTCTATTATCCCTCCAGTTCCCAGTCTCCTCATTGTAAAAGAGATGATCAAACGGCTGCAGGAGCTGCGTCATACTGAGCAGGTGCAAAGAGCGTATGCTCTTAATTGTGGAGAAGGCGCCACAGTCAGTTATGAGATTCAGATTCGTGTGCTGCGGGAATTTGGACTTTCTGATGCTGCTGCTGAACTTTTGCAGGTATGAAAAACTGCTGTATAAGACAAATGCTTTGATTCTGTTCTGCTTATGAATTGACTTGAATGTGTAATCTGCAATAAAAGAACTACTTTGTGGGTATACATGCAGGTGCAAAAATGCTTTGAAATGCCTGCATAACTTTAGAACTGTCCAGGTGCAAATTACAATGAGACTGTGGTATTTGATGTGTGTGATTTTATAAATGTGTAAGTGCAATGTATAAATGTATTTCTCAAGTTGTTGCCATTCAGAGTGCTCTTTACTGCCACCAATTTTGGGGACAAAAAAAATCTGCTGAAGAGGCGGTTGATGAGAACAGTCAAACCATAACTAGAAATCTAGATTATGATTTATTCTTGAATCAGAGAGGAGAGGAAGTCTTAACTAATACAGTAGATCTGCATAGTACGTATCAGGACTGGGAAACTGGAAATCCCACTTCTGTTTGTACATTGCTGTTAAAGCAAATGCATTTGTTGGTCAACTTATTCACACAATGAATCTGATGCTTCTTGTCTGGTTTTTAAAAAAAAAAATCTTTTTTCTGTTGTAGCCATAATCACCTTGAGTGTTGGTAAGGTTTTAAGTGGCACAACTAGCCTGTTAACTATACTAGCAGATTTCTAGTTCCAGTGTGTGTTAGTTTAGGAGATCTTTCTAGATGACTTCCTACTTTGTTTTGTTACATGTTGAGTTTTTTCCTTTGCAGAATCCTCACAAATTCTTTCCTGATGAGCGATTTGGGGATGAAAGCCCACTCCTGACAATGAGACAGTCTGGACGATGTCGTGTTAACAGCACTCCCACTGCAGAAACCATGTTTACAGAACTGGACTCTTTTGTGGCCTTCCATCCACCATTGCCCCCTCCTCCACCTCCATACCACCCACCAGCAACTCCTATTCATAACCAGTTCAAAGTGGGCTGGAAACAAAGGGTGCCAAGTCAACATCCCTCCCGTTCCTTCTCTTACCCGTGCAATCACTCACTATTCCATTCCCGAACTGCTCCCAAAGCTGTACCACCTGTCTACTTGCCCAGTGTTAAAGCAGCACCTCCTGATTGCACTAACACTACAGGTCTGGGGAGACAAACAGTGGCTGCGGCAGCAGCAGTGATGGCAGCTGAGAAGCAAGTAGTAAGTATTATGATTTCTCCTCCCTATCTCTTGCCACTCAAAGTAGTTTATAGAGAGGAGCTGGAGAGAATTCTTATGATGAAGTAACTTGGCTTTGTTAAATAAAAGAGCATCTTTGTTGGTTAGGAGAAGAATTTTCTACCAAACTGGCTGTCAGCATTCTGCATCCCAAAGACATGCTCTAATCCCTGGGAGAATGAACGTTCCGGGGGCAGGAGCATTTTGGAGGGGCAAGGGGGACTCACGAATCTTCTGAAATGCAGTTTGCTCTACATTACAACACAGCATAAGTCAACTTCAGTAGTGAACTGCATGCTATAATTCACGGGTAGAAACAGTGATGATATTTTGGCTATTCACAGGTAAGTAGTCCTTAACTAAACAGGTGTGTATAAAGGGAGCCTGTGGAGAATGTGAAGGCCTTAACAGCTGTGAAAAAGATTTAAAATTGAATAGGCAAGCAGGAATTGGTAATTGCAAATACGAAGGGGTTCATTACATTTAGTTGCTGAACTACAGTATGATGCAATGAAAACAATGAACTATAACATACTGGACAAAGACATAGCTTTGTGAAGTACATGAAATGCTAAATAAAGAATTTGGTAATTTATTTCTGCAGTGAAAAAACTGTTTCAGTGCACAGTTATGTCATAATGAAAACCTCTTCAAGTGCAGATTTGATCCAGAGTTCTGAATGGAAATATGGATTTTTGGTTTTTTCCTTTAGCAATTGTCCTAAATATATTGCACTCCTTATTATAATTTAAGTTAAAATATTTAACTTTAAATTAGCATGGTTTGCCGTTATTTGTTCAAGGGTGGGTTTTGTGGCACATATTTCTCTTGATCAATACTGACTTCACTAAGGAAACCATATAGTGATCTTTTTCACATTAGAAATGTTTCTGCTAGAATGTTTCTATAAAAAATGCAAGGAGAAGCATAGACTTAATATAGGTGATATTTTTGTTCTGTATTCTTTCTGTAATTTGTGAGTTACTAGTAATCAATGATTACTAAAATTGCTTACATTAAGAATGATAAATTCGAGTAGAAATTTTAACTTCTGTCTGGAAGGCTGTAATACGCTTGTCTCGTTGCAGGCTTGTTTATAGGTGTAGGTGAGAAGAATGCCATGCAATAACTTCCATGCACTTTGTGGATCTAGTCAGCACTGAACTGATGCTCCCCCCACAAGCCCTGAGGCTGTCATGCATACACACACATGTGCCTGCAGTTAACTTTAAAATATGAAATGCAAGCAAAAGGGTTGCATCTGTAGTGATGAAATACATGTTTTGTGGCTTCCCTGCACTGGAACTCTGTGTTGTAAAAAACCATTAACTTCTGCGCTGAGTACCTTGTTTAGTTTGATAATCGCAAGTGGCATAGAGCAGGCTTACCTTCTGAGAGTTTAACAGTACATTGTCATTTACTGGTTTAAGAATGAACTACTATTGTGGCACAACAGCTTCATGAAGGAAAGAAGTTGTCTTAAGCTAGCAGAAAGGTGAAGGTTGGAGTATACATGTGTTCTTTAAACAGTGTAGGAAACTTGCAGGCTGAGGTTGGTCTAGGCAAAGGTGGATTAGGAAAATGCCGTTTTGAATTACAGAAACTGTCCTAAATACAGTTTGTGTTTTAGCTTTTGCTTTGTTTCCATGGACCAATTTCTTTTCTTTTCCAGTGTACTCAGCCCTTGCTAAATGAACTGATGCCAGATATCGCAATGGGTGTGTCAGCAATGTCGTTAAAAGACAGAAGATTACCAGAGCTCACAGTTGACACAGAATTAAGCCAGACGGTTACAGAGGTAGGGCCCGGTCCACCCCAGCACATTTCATGTATTCAGAACAGACACATGCCCACTTCTCGGAAGAAACATGCAATAGAGCAAAAAATAGATGCTCGAGAAAATCAGCAGGAATATCCCGACTTCTATGACTTCTCTAATGCTGCTGCATGCAGACCCTCTACTCCAGCACCCAACAGGCACAGCCCTTCGCCTTCACAAGGCATGTATTTTGGCCCAGATTTGTATAGCCACAATAAGGCATCACCAAGTGGCTTAAAGTCAGCCTATCTACCCTCCCAGATATCTCCTAAAAAGCAAGAGGATTCTAGGAGGGAATTCCTGCTCTCCCAAGATGGGCATCAACACAGACAAAAGAATGAGCCAATACACCTCGATGTCTTAGAACAACCTCCCCAGCGACTGGATTTGGCATTGGCTACCCAGGAAAATGGTGGTAATGGCCCAGTTCACATCAGGGGAAGAACAAAAATGGAAACTGATTTAACCTATGGGCTGACCTCCAACAGACCTTCGCTCTCTGCATACACCTCTGAAATGCAAGAGGAGAGACCCAGTAGGAGACTGGCAGATGATGAGCCATTGGAACATGGAGCACAGAGAAACGCAGATTTGGAAAGGGAAGATGCAGTAAGCAGAGGAAGGAGGTCTCCAAGCAAACCAGACTTCCTGTATAAAAAATCTGCCCTATGAAAGCAACCTCCACTATTTCTCTGTGCCTAAGAGTTGTAAACATCCCATTCTCTGCAACTTTTGGCCTGACTTCTGTCAGACAAATTCATTCATGCCAGCAGATAAATTCAGCTTTGCTCACTTCTTTTGTACATACATTGCTTTATTAGAGACAGCATGTTATCAGTTTGTTTTTAATGCTGCTTCTGGTTTTATTTTGTGGGAAATTTTTTTGGAGCAAATTTAATTAAGCCTTTTAAAAAAAAAAAAGCTGGTACCTTTTTTCTACAACCTGGTAGCCTTTTGCACCTGTACATCTATTTTAGTGTATTAGTTTTGTACTAATATGTTAAACTTTATTGTCACATTTAAAGGACTGTATTTTCATACTTTTGCATTTTCCCTTTCACCTGCCAATTCCTTATGTGCATTGGGTTGCACATTATGAAATGTATTTTCTTATGAGATAGTTACAATGTGTTTATTTTTAATTATAGGAATTCCAAAGAACAGCACATCAAAATACTGCATTTTGAGTTAGATTTTTTTGTTTGTTTAGATCTGAAATCTTCCTGATTTTTACAACTATGGCAAGAATCCAGTCTAATGTTTTGTTTGAAAGTTCTGGCAGCTGGTCTTATCCTTATATAGCAAGCCCACTTCAAGAATTATTTTTGGGTTTTTAAGAGTCTGGGGGATATTTAGGAGTCCAAATTCCAGTGAAATTCACTGGGATCTGACAGTCTGATTCTGTTTTGCTTTCTGGTTCAGCTGTGACCACGGAGAACTCCATGATCACCCAGAAGCACATTAGACAGACTAGAATTGTTCATTTGCCCATGCAGAAATAAATCTAGAAATACTGTAAAAATGATAGTAATAACTTGTTCTTCCAGCTACCCATGTGTGGGGGTAAGTGAAGACCGGAGTTGAGGATTTGTGCTAAATCCTGGAGTGTCGGGAAGACAAGGCATAGTATCTTCGCTGTTGCCTGAATGGTAACCCTCCACTTCAGGGTTCCCTCGCCAACAGAGGTGCCGAGGTGACGGCTCATTGCCTTGCTTTCTCCTGCCTATGATTAAAAAAGGGCTTCACTCTTAATGACGTCGTTCAGTGTTCCTTACCTGATCTGAAGTGTTGCTGACTTCATAATTGCAGCTGTTCTGTGAACAAAGTCAAAGTGAAGAGTAACTGCTCTAGCATCATGAAATGTGCAAAGCTTTAGCACTCTTACATTACACTTCCATTTTCTGACTTTGTGCTTTAAAAAAGCAGAAATGAGATTCATCTATTAACATGATAAGAAGAGGGAATGATAGTGATCTGGGCTGCCTCCCTGCCTCTGGGTTGGGGTTAAGCAGTGCACCGGGTATAATGGTTATAAGTGCATCCTTCATACTTACCATGCAGTTTTTACCACAGATTCATTGTATTTAGGATAGGGATCTGATGCTACTGCAGTATAGTGATTACCGGTGAAGGCCTGTTTGGGTTTTTTAAATGCAGTTTCTGTAATGAAGAATCTCCCTGTAGTAGGAAACTTTAGTCCCAAGTGTGACCTAAGGACTACTTTAAGGTTAGGTTGAGTTGTTTCCTGCAGTTCAAAATGCTTAATACTATTTAAACAGGTATCTTGCTGCAACTTTACTTTTAGTTTTAGTTGATGGCAGATTCTTACCTAACCTGCTTCATTAAAGTATGCAAGGCCTGGTAACACCACCACAATGTTATTGAAATATATTGAATACTGCATTTCCAAACTACCAAATAGCTTCTACATAAATGAAGATATAGGTGTTTGAACCAATAAATCCTCATGTCTCCTGCATACACATCTATAGGCCTCCTGCTTCTGTGAAAGCTCTGCAGACATTCCTTTTGAGATGCAGCCATGGAAGGCATGGTGTAGGATTGGAGGAGAAACTTAGCTAAACTGTGCAGGTGATATGTCTTGTGGGTGAGGGGAGGTGTTTGGGTTTTTTTCCTCTGTCAGCCTTTTTAGTCTGTTTTTTTGACCACAGTCAAGACAATTGGTGGTCCTGGCCTCATCACCAATATGTAGCATTTCCATGGGACTGCAGTGTAGAACATTGTTAAATGCAAGGAGGTGTCAGTGGGGGGACGGTGCTGCTGCTGGTTAAGGACTGAGGTTCACTGGGTTTCCTCTGCAGATTTGGGCACAGTGCTGTCTGACTGCATAGCTCTAACCAGACACTTGGGTCTCATGCTCACCAGCGCTAGAAACATTAACTTTCATCACACACAGAAACCCTGGAACTCCCTGCAGTTGCATCATATGTATGTTGATAGCTTAGTTACTAAAAAGTCATAGCTGTCTTCAGAAGACTTAGTATTCTGAAGAATTTATTTTTACCTTAAATTGATAGATGTACTTTGAGAAAACTATTTTAGTTACCATAGTTTGATGTGGCACTGTGTGCCTAGACAGAGATGGGGCTGAAATCTACAGATATAACTTTTAAGCTTGAAATTTGTGGGGACGTGGCTGATGAAGACTGAGAAGTTTTGAGGTTATGGCTTGAGGGAACTCATGAAATGCTTTGGCTTTGGAATAAGCTAGTGAGAAATGCCTCTGGAGGGGACATGTCTGCATTTTAGAATACAAAACTGCTTCTGAAGTCTCAGAAGCTGAGCAGTATTAAAAAGAATAAAGTGTTTAAAAGTAGGTGCAAGATAAAAGACAAGTCCTTCTGAGGCCACAAAGACAATCAGGCCATGTAGACAATCTGCGTTTTCACTTGTGTATTTTGAGTTGGGAAGAAGATAGCAGCTAACAGCAGCTGATTCAAAGTGGAAAAGAAGGATTTGTCAAATTACTGGAACTGTATTTTTGTACTCCAGCGTAGGATTTTCTACTAAGTTGGATGTGCAGAGGGAGGGGAGAGAGACCATCTTTATTCTTCATGGAAGCATTATTCAGAAGCTAGTGTTCATACTACATCGCGCTCGCAGAATACACCTACCTGTGCTACCTGCTACTTCGTGTTTTTCTCTGTCTACTGAAACTTTGGTGCAGAAGCTCATTGTTTACATGAAGCACTTTCTGATTAGGCTGGAAATTAACACCTTTTCCTCCTGTAAATTTGATGGAGATAACAGATTACTGACTATATTTTGCTTGAGGATAGAAGTATGAACATTAAGTTTTCTTGAATGAGGAAGACTCGTGCTCCTTGCTCTATTAAAGAGAGAGCTCAGACTTTCGTTTAGTGAGCAACATGCAAAAACTTCTTATTCCCCTTTCCCTAACCCCCTCCACTTTTCCTTAACATGTGGATGAAGAACTTAATTCCTAAAACAGATTCTTCCTTTGAAATGTTTTGTTGTTCCACGGAGTTACTGTAGTTGTGTATTAATAACTGCTGTGTTGATAGGCAGTTTCTTGTATTTTTCCTGTTCTTGAGGAGTTTCACTTCTGAAAGTTAAGGCTGTGGCCACCTGTACTTGTAACCCTTGGTTTTTGGTCCTGGAATGTCCCAAATGTTTGTCTTATGGGTTTCTTTGGTTTGGGTTTGGTGGGGGTTTTGGGGGGTTTCTTATTTTTTTAATTGGTTGGGTTTTTTTGGAAAGAATACTTACGCTGTTTGAGGCACTGTTCTTTCTGCTAATAATTATATGCTTCTGTGGTAGAGGTGGTGCTGAGCTCTGCTGAACGCAGGGAACAGCTGAGAGAGAAAATTTAAAACCATATTTGGGGTTTCTGTAATTATCTGTACCGCCAGAAGGTTGCCCTGCCTTCGGCAACGTTACGGTTTTGTTTCTTGTCCTTGTATTGTTACTGGTATAAAGTCAAGTGCCTTCAATGCTAAAGGCTCAGAAAACTTTCTTAAACTGACTTCATGTCCTATGCAAGTGTTTTTTCTACAACCTGCATAACCAGTACTTTGTAAAACTTGTTTACGCTTCAACTGTACATAGTGTTTTTTAAAAAAAAAAATAGTATTTTTATTTAGGTACCTCCAAACTTGAATTCTAGTCTTGTGTGATGCATTGTAAAACAATACATTTCTCTTTTGAGTACCATTACAGTTGTAAAAAGGTTTTCACTGGTTCTATTTTTCTACTGTTGCTGAGAAGCATGTAACACTGACTTTATCCTACGTATAGTTGGCATTTCAAATAAATGGCTTGTATAGAACATGCTTGTGCGACTTCTTCCAATTAACTGTTACCTGCAGGCTGCTGCAGTGCTGCCAGCTGACACACAGGCTAAAGCAACTGTGGTGTTGTCATCATTCCAAACTTGCAATGACCGATGGCCGAGGGGAAAGGAGTGGTTTGATGCGGACAGTAAAGGCTCTTAAAACTGACAAGGTTTGTTGTTCCTTCTGGAGAGAAAAATGCACAATAATGCCTTGAACTTCAAGGATATGATACAAACCAGTGTAAGAGGACTTCAAAATTAGTGGCACTGTTCAAGCAGCTCATGAAAAAGGAAGAGCACTTCACTGAAGTAGTTCAGTGAGTTCTTCTGGCTGGAGCTTAATTGACTGAGACTATTCACTGTTGAAGGCAATAGGATTACTTGTAGTGGAGGCAGTGGGACTTAGCCCTTGATCTAGGAAGTGTGTATTTTCTCAGCAGAGCTGCTCGTTAAGTACCCACCATTCTCTTATGGAGTTGCAGTTATCCTGCATCAGCTGAATATTCATGACATCTCTTTCACAGAAACAACTGCTTCACTACTTCAGAGAGATGACTCAAGTCTAGAAGTGTGTCATCCAGCAGCAGAAAACCTTGACTAGTCTCACTTTGATGTACAACAGCAACATAACTGTGGGTTATGTCCTGACATAAAGTGGGGGTGGGGAGCGAGAGTACTGTGTGGTCTTAACTGTTAATTATTGACACCTTCATTCCTACATCCAGGAAGTTGAGTTCTAGGAGCAACTTCCTAAACTAGACAAATTTAACATGTATTGTTACAGGCTTTCTGTGCGTTTTGCAACAGCGTTCTTCTAAGTCTGCTAACTCTGCCTCTTCCCTCGGGGGGAGCCTTCAGGAAGAAAGCAAAACTGTGTTAAAGAAGGTGGGGGAGGTGATAGTTAGGGGCTGGGCCCACTTCAGGTAAACCCTGCTCTGTGACGGTAGTACAGGCTGATGCCAAGAATGGACAATGCACATCATCAGTGCTGACCCTGTGGTGTGCAAGTGTAGCTGTATTAACTCCTTTCTGTGGAAATTATGTACCTGGTTCAAAAAACTTCCTGCAACTGATCTCTCTCTAGACAGCATTGCTGTCATTTCCTGAGCACAGCAAGTGGTGGGACTGGGCCTCGCTGTAGTACTGACTTGCACCCTGGTACCTGTTTCTGCTTTTTTACTTTTTCATACACTGGGGGAGGACACCACAACTTGGAAAACCTGGGGTTCTGGTGATCGGAGCTCAGAGCTGGAACCCAGGACAGTACTTGTCTCTTCTAAAGGGGCACCTTCTCCCCTTTAGTGAATTACATGCCAAGAACTGCAATACAGATGAAACATCATCCCATTCTTTTTTTTCCAGCTCAAAACTGTACTTGCAAGTGAGATGCCAGCCCTTGTTCCACACCTGCCTGCAATGTTGTGGGTCAGGGCGGAGGCAAAGGTCCAGGAATACCAGGCTTGGCTTGGCCCAACACTTGACTCAGCCCCCGAGATGTACCTTGGCCCCCCGGCCAACAGGCCATTGCTGTGCTGCCCTGTGTTTGTCTGGAGCGTGGATGGAAACAAAACACTGCAGCAGCACTTCAAAAAAACAAGAGAGTACTGATTGAACAGTTATTTAATTTTTAGATAGATAGTGTAGTTAGATATGCAGTTACAACTCCCATAACAGTTGCTACAAAAAAAGCACATACAATACCCAGAGTTAAATTTAAAAGCAACTAGTCATTTCGCATGAAACAAACTGATGAACTGAGCCTCTATGCTAGAACTAGCTTTTGTAAATAACGTGGTCAGAAACAATTAATAGGGAGAATGATAGATAAAAGGGCTGATTTTCTTCTCAAAAGTCATCATGGAAGCAGAATAGTACCCCCTGGTAAAGAAATTCTCCAACTACGTAAAGCAGGAGTTAAAATTAGAACCTTCTTAAAGCATGTTTTGGGGTTTGTGGGTAAAGAGAACTAAAAACTACATTAGGCTCCAAACTTATGAAAAGTCAGTATTTAATTGTAGCTAAGTGTAGATTCTTAAAAGTCAGCAGAACAGCTCCTGTTCCATGATTATCACAGTGGTTATAAAAAGATCACGTTTTATACTGCAGCAAAATTCCAGGATGCTGCAGTGTTTTCAGGAACATTTAGGAACTAGAATAATTTGCAGTAGGCTAGTTTTTAAAATCAAAGCGCATTAGAAGTCCTATAACAAACCCGCCTCTGATGCTTAATTTGTAATTTAGTACCTCCTCCTGGATATTGTTTATATTCTAGTGAGTGGATAAAGTTCATGTGACAAATTTTTGTGTGTAAAACATCACTGTACAATATTAGAAACAAAGTTTTTGAATTTATAAAAACAGAACATTCTGGTGCATCAAGCCTAACCTACAGTTTCTCATTTTTCACCTGCCTAGGGAGCGCCTCCACAGTGGGGAGCGAGCATGCGGAAGTGCAGTGCTGTTTACTTCAGCTGATGTGACCCAAATGCCAGAATGCAACTTCACCCAACAGCCATGACCATAAGGCATGCCTGCTTTACCCCTTTCAGGAGCTTTGCCTCCCTCCATGTCGTAAACAGACACTCGCTTTGTGCAGGCAGCCTTTGCTAGAATTGCTGCACCCCGAAGAGATGATACACAGCCATTTAAAGCAGGAAAGCAACGCACTCCCGCCCTGCAAAGCGCCCTGAGTGTGTGTTGCCTGCACTGCACAGAGGGGAGGGCAGGCAGACCCCACCCGGGTTTTAGTGCAGCGTACAGCTGTAGGCACTAACAGTAGAACAGGTGAAAGGCTAAAGGGAATACATGTGGCACACACTGTTCTTGGAACAAGCCATCCTCCCCCTGGAGACACGGCCAGCTTTCAGGAGTGGAATGCAAAGTCGATCAGTACTGAAATCCCTATAAATGCAATGTACCTGTTAAGAACATGTTTTAGTCGCTACAAGTAAAGGAAGTATGAGACAAAATGAAGATGTTTCTTGGGACAGTTGGATTTTGATGAGAAGCCGAACACTGAAGATGCCTCTTCTGGTTGCCAATGAGTATTGTTTTCCCAGTTTTCCTTTCAGACCCAGACCCTCTCAGTCTAACTACAGTAGTACTGCATCCTGTTAGTCCGTCGTCTTTTCCGTGACTGAAATTCCTCAAAGAAGTGCTGAATGTCTTCTCTTTTAACCACCTAGGGGAAGCAACATGAAACCCAAGTTGTGGTACAAGAATTCAATTAAACGATCCTTTTTTTTTTTTTCTTGCATGCATCCCACATGTAATACACAAGGCATATAAAAGCATGTATCCTGAAATCTCTCTGACACAGCTTACAAAACAGTTTTCCTGTTGTACCCAAGAGATGATTAATGCCCAAATTCTCTTATAATGAGAATACAAACACAGAAACGAGCTCCCCAAAGGTAGAACAAGCACATGGAGCAAAACTCCTGATGGTATTTTTAATGGGTTTGACCACTTGCTTTTATCATCAGAAAAATTAACACAAAGCAAGATTTTCACTAGCTCACTTCACTCATTACAATGTAACTAAGAATGGCAATTTAGCAAATAAGCCAACAAAATGCTTGTGTGGATTAATAATAGCATGAAAATTCCTCCAGAAAAACAACTGACAAGACTGTTTGCCAATATTTAGTCAGTCCTTATTCTTCTAAGGGTTTAAATTCAATCTAAGAAAAAAAAAAAGGTTAAGAGCTTTTTTCCTGAATGCTTTTCCTAGACCAACAGAAGTTTCATTTAAATTTCAGAACTGCTCTCAGTACTTTATAGACAGATTTCTGTAAGGTTCCTGTTATCTCTCAGCAATGTCATTAAGGAAATAAAACTTAAATTGCAATGAAATCAGGGATTTTTAATTTCTACTGCAGTGCCAACAACCCCAGGAGACAGGAAAAAAAATATTGTAACATCGATAGCATCACAGTATTCAACACCCATCCCTAAACAGTACTTTAAAACATGCTTTCTGGCAAACAAATTCTGTGAGTTGTGCCTTACCGTTCCCTCATCTGCAAATCTCCTGAGATAGTCCGTCAGTTCTGTCTTTAAATCATTGTATTCTGGATGGAGAAGCAAAGGCAAGGGAAAGAAAACAAAAAAACCAAGAAGGTACCCAGCTTTAGTTTAACACAACACTGGCTCAAGAAGACAACTTGTTCTACTTCCTCTTGTCATTCGTTAGATTTACTTGAGACAAATCTAGGTTTGAACTGTATTATAAATAATAATAATAAAAAGAAAGGCAAGTCCAGGTAAACATGAGAAGCCTAGTAATTTATCAGACTAGCCTACACAGTCTGATTATCCGTTCAGGTTAATCTTCAGAGAAACATATAGAAGTTCAGTCAGTGAATTGCTCCCCTGCTCCCAGCTTCCCACTGCAAAAGCACGCATGGGTCATTCTGGGAAGTCCTAGCCTGGAACTCAAGATTGGGCAAGTGTCCTCACCAGAGCACAAACCCCTCACTCAGAAGGGGGAAACACGGCTCCAGTTACAAAATACCTCAAAATACCCTACTGCCTTGTCAATATACTCTGCGGCAAAGCTGCCAGGGAGCACCCTGCACCCCCGCTTCACACAGACTGGCACTCGCCCAGACAACAGGAGATTACCAAAACAACAGAACAGGGTAAGATAAATAAGCCAGACAGCAGAAGTGTAAATTAACATTTAAATATTCACGTTACAAAAAATTACCATCAATACAATATCTAAGATGTTAAATAGAGGAAATGTTCCCACACCATGTAGTTCCTCGATGTAAGTTAAAGCTGTAACAGGCCAGAGAGGACAAACTTCTCTAGAGTAATCCTGATTGAGGTGGGTGTGCAATCTGTCATACAGTCTTCTACATGTTACTTCAAAAACAGTTTGACACCACACTGCAAGACCCGATACTAATCTCTTATTGGAAACTGTTCACTTAAAGTGTTAAGGTAGATTCTAAAAATGAAGTTGTATTTACCACAGATGAGTTCTACTTGCTGGACTCTGTTCATGCTGTTAAGGGTGTCCATTAAAGGATCTCTCCGCTCTGTGTCTTGGTCACTGGTACCTTTATTTTCGTAAGCCAAGACAGTGTCACATTCATCTGTCAGGAACTGGACTTCAAGCTCTGAATACATTTTCTGGAGAATAAAGTAAAATTTACTGTCACGTTACAAAACTTCTCAGGTGGAGATGCTCTTCCCCAATCCTTTTTGTGTATTGCAAATAGTAACAATAAAAATAATAATGTACATTTTGTATCCAGCATTTCAAGCATCTCCCCATAACGACTTCCAAAGCAATACTGGATTTAAGCAGCAAAGAAAATACAAATGTTTAGAAGCTCCTTCGTGCTGTATTAATTCCAAAGGATTCAGTGTGTTTCTTTATGTGGGGTGGAAGGGGTTTTTAGGTGTTTATATGCAAAGTAAGAACGTTTACATAGATTTTATCTACAAGCTTCTCTTCAGAGATTCTCTGGGAGCTCCTCCCTGCCTCCCCCATGTCAAGGATGGTGATGAAGAGAGAATACATACCAAACAGTCTTCACAGGTGCATAATTTGCTTCTCCAGTTCGATGGCCAAAAGGTGGCGGTGTCCTTTTTTAAAAATTCCTTGCTTTGGAGTTCCTTCAGCTTGCAGACTGGCTCCTCACTCTTAGTAACCACCTGAATTAAAATGAGAGTGTTCAGTGCTCTATAACATCAAATACACTCTGTTCTTTCCAGCATGTCATTTTCCTTACGCAAGATTTTTCTTTTGTCTCAGACACATTTATTTTTATAAACAACCTATATTACCATTACATCCACATCCGGATTCTGACGTGGTTTTAGCAGTTTCCACTGGAAATTTCTGTAGAAATTTACTGCAATAGCCATAAATGTTTAAGACATCAGAGCTCGACTATCATGCAAATGCAGCTACAATGCATAATACTCCTCTATTAGAAAAAACTCAGAATTTGCCTCAATGTAAAGGCCAGCTGGCTGACAAGAAGGGATGGATCTAACCTATCCACAAACAGACGTTACACCCTTGTCACCCACTTCTGCAAGCGTGTTCCACAGCCTACGCTGTACTCCACAGAGACCGCGCATTTGCGGTGTCAGTGACTGAACACAAAAACAGACTGAAAGCATTTACCTCTTCAGTGAACCTATACAGAAAGAGGTGGGCTTTACTTCACCTATCATCAGCATGAAGATGTACAGGACAGAAAAGAAGGTACATTTTACCTCCGGACAGGCAGACCCAGAGCTAGTGGATGGTTCATTAAACTGTTCCACTTGCTTTTCCTCCTTCGTTTCTTGGTGTTCCACTTCACTTTCTTTTTTTATTTCTTTTTTCTGCTCTTCACTTTCCTCAACCTTCAGGACAATCCCTTCATCTTCAAGGGAGTTCACTTTGGTCAAAGCAGGAACTGGAAGATACATACCCTTGTAAATGAAAATTCTGTACTAGACAATGTGCAGGCTACCACAGACGTTCTCTCTGCTTTATAATGCAGTCCCAAAGAGCATCTAGATCACTTTATACACTGCAGGGTCCTGGATATACTCTACAGCTGTCCAAAGACACAGTGACCTAGGTATACAGAGAAATGGCTCCCTCCTTCACCATAGTCTTCTTCACCTACCATACTCCTAATTCTAAAATACTCTGCTTCCCAAAATCTAAGCCTTAGGAGAGGGTAAAGGGTATCACAATTTGAGATAGTTCTGTACTAAGATGCTTGTCCTTCTTGACACCCCTTGATAGCTATTGCAGGTTCAATAGCTGTCGCGTACTTTTTTGCTGACTTGGTGTCAGAGTCCTTCATTTTCTCCAGACACACACACCCCAAAAACTCCATGTCAGATTAACTACACTAACCACTTCCTTATTTAAAGCAAGTTTTTCTTTTGATGTCAATTCAAATGTGTGCCCTGTGACATAGCTAGTTAGAAGAAGGAAAACCAAAAACAAACAAAAAACCCCATTATGTACTGTATTTGCATTAGAAGGAAGAGA
The DNA here is from genome assembly GCF_947461875.1 of Haliaeetus albicilla. NCBI lineage: Eukaryota > Metazoa > Chordata > Aves > Accipitriformes > Accipitridae > Haliaeetus > Haliaeetus albicilla. Next base: position 17,922,972 of record NC_091487.1, read on the forward strand.
ACTCCAGGTAGGCCAGCTTGGAATCCTTAAAATCACCATTGAAATTTCTGGCACATAAGCGATCAATCACCAGCTGGTGTAAGCAACATTTAGGAGAGTACATGAAACTAGCTCTTTCCACAGAAATCAAGTCATCTACCCTTCCGATCCCAAAGAGACCACATAGCAGACAGAGGCCTGGCATGACCACAGGGAACACATGTCCTGAGCACAGCCCCAGTTCTACTCAGATAAGGTTTTACACATTCATTTCAGGTCACTCTATCACTCACTCTTCGCTGCTCAGAGCCTCTTATACTCAGCTGTTTGCCTCACTGCTTCCCTTAGGATGGCTCTTCAGTTCTTTGATCCAGTTTAGAAATTAAGTTCCTTGAGACAAGTATTAAATCTTCATCCATCTATGTGCTAGCACATCTTTGATAAAATAAATAAAACAGTGAGCACCACAGAATTAAGATTTAGGAATGAGAACTGCATTTTTTTTTTTAACAACACTTACTGCAGCCCCACATGTTCCACTGCTGAAGGCGACTGTCCAATATAATGAGTATCATTTCTCCAACCACTTAAAACAGTATTATGTCATTAATCAACCACATATGAGAAATACATGCTAACAAAATATTGGCTCAGATCTCTTAATTTTCTTTACCTGCTAATTGCGATGCATAAGCCCATAGGAAATGGCAGTGATTCATGCAGGCTTGGCACACCATTTCATGGAAGTCTCCACTTTCAGGGGGAACTGCACCAAGATGCTATCAAAAGAAACAAGCACGCAGCAGTGAAGCGTTCGCTGCAAATTAACAGACTCAACTCTAGGTTTACGGGAAGTAAAACATCAACTGCCATCACATTTTCAGCACAAGTGTACACTCCTGCTAACTTTCTACAGTGATTATCAACATAATTTAAAGACTGGAAAGAGATGACCAAAATTCCAGGGAAAAACTGAAATAATTCTCTCTTTTTCTACAGCCTTTTATGCCTTTTACATACCCAGAAATCTCAGTCCTATCTTTATCTCATTTCTAGATTATATTCTTCTAAACTGTCCTAAACACAGGACAGGTGAAGATACCTCTTGCACACTGCACATTTAAACTCTTAAATAACTTTTTATGATTGCTTCCTTATGTGTAAGAGATTGTAAGTCTTCGTATTGATCACATACTGAACATAAGAATTAGGTCCCAAAGCTCTCCATAAGCTGGTGAGAACTATGTAGGCAATTAAAAGCACTTAACGGCTTTCTTTTGAAAAGCATTATTGCAAAGCTCACAGTAGGCAGCATAACATTCTTCATACATACATATATACAAAAGAATCCTATAGTTTACCTACAGAACCCATAATTGAAGCCAATGATCTTTTTTTTTTTTTTCTTTGATCCTGCAACTCCAAACACAGAATTTCACTCATGCCCTTCAAGGCACAAGAAGCTGAATCCTTAATGCTTTACACATTAAGTAGGACATTCACTGAAGTGCTGAGCTGCTTTTGAAAGACTTTTCCAAAGTTTGTAATCAGGAACCAACAACACAGTTTGTTTCTTGCTACTTAAAGGAATTACAGTTTAAAAAGCATTCTTTTGAATGAAGAACTATGCAGGTAGTTGAATATGATGTGACTGAGTAAGAATCTTTTTCTCTACTGATTATACTGATTAGAATTTTCCAATTAGAGAGACAGTTATAAAGTTGTTATTTTTTTCTACAGTGGTAACCTTCAAAAAGGTAGAACTTTTCCTAGGTTTTTTGGACTGGAGCGGACAGCAGTGTAAGATTAAACTTCCAATATTCCTTTGCATAGGATGAAAAGAAATACCTTAGAACTCATGTACTAATCTTTTGAGAACTACAGCAAACCTTCCCAAGTAAGAACAACCATACAAACTTGACCGACAGTAACTTATTTCTATGCAAATGGAAATTCTGCTACTTATAAGTTTCCTTACCCTTCCATGGAACCAGTCTTCACAAACTATGCATTGGATCATCTCATCTGGAATCTAGATGAACGGTCATATTATTAGCACTAATAGCGACAGCCAGAATCTTTCACAAGCCTCAAACTGCAGTATTATGCAAAGTCTGCTGAAGTGAATTGCACTTCCCTCTTTACCCACACACAGGGAGCTGCCATTAATAAGTAGTTACTGCTTCATTAGTCAGTTTGCTTCCCTGAAGTTCATATGTAATTTGTTGTATTATCAAGACTGTGGAAATTCCCACTTATTATTACAAAACTAGTTTTCCCAGTAGAACAAGACATTCTCACACAGAAGAGCTGATACAAGTTAATACACTATCAATATCTTTCCTCCTGTGAACAGAAATGCATGAACAGGCAGCTTAGCAAAAGAAAGGTATTGATATTCATGATGTCATCAGGTTTATACAGGGGTGCCAGAATCCTAACTTAACTGTCCACAATGCAGTACAGTACAAACTGCTTTGCTATGAAACAATTATTAATGATTTCTTTAGAAATGTCTAGCTATCTCTGAACTTCAGAGAGCTGAGTTCATAAAATACTTTTTTGTATTTGAAAGACTTGTGCCTTCCTTATTCTTTAAAAACAACTAACTTCCATGACTGCAAACAAAAGTGTGTGTGTGCAAACCAAGTGGTATATTTTAATACTTCAGACAGAGAAAAAGCATTCTGACTATTGTAAAGGAAAGCTAAAGCCAGCGCTACAGGACAGACTCTCCCATCCCACAAGCCTTGTCAGAGCACTGTTGCAGGCACAAGGAAGCAGATTCTAGTCTCTCCTAACATGTGCAATGTGTTTATTCTGCGCTTGCCACATTCCTCAAGATGATGAGAAACCCACCCCCTAAGGGAACTCTGTAACTTTAGAGAGAGGAAAGCAGAGAGAACTGCAGCAGCGTTTTGTCCAAATGATGGTTTGTCCTTAAGACATAAACATATTCTACCATTTAAAAAAAAACCTGATAAAGTAATTATTTTATACAGCACATGACAACCAAAAGCAATATGGAACATATGATTTCTTAAAGTGGGATCTTCCTTGTAAAGCAGTTCAGTGACCGCCCTTTGCACAATTTTGCATAAATACCATCTATACGTGAATACCGCTGGTTTTTTGTATTTCTTACCTCATCTTCAGGATCAGGATAAGGTCTTTTACAAGTACAGTATAATCCATAGAAATTGTCATTATACTTATTTCCTGAATTCACTTTGCCCTTCTCCTAGGAGAAAAGGAAAACAAAGTCTCAATAGACAATGCAGTGAAAAACGAAAGACAGAAAATACATATAATCTAGAGAAACCCAATTCCTGTTCCACTTTAATTCCTAAAAGCAATCACTATACTCATCAGCGTGAAAATCCAAAAAGAAAGATATTATCCAGATGCCTATTCTATACAGCAAGCAGCAGATAGGGCACTTGAGGAATACTGAAGTTCAAAAGGAAGAGGAAAAACAGTCTTTCCAACTTTGTAACAAATGGCAACTGTGGTGTTTGTTAAGCTACTGCTAATCCAAAACAATATAAGAGTCTTGATCACCAATCACACCCGCCTGCTGCCATTATAGCAACATCTGTCAATTTATTGTGCACCTTCCCCTCCGTTTTTTTTATTAAACATCCAGATTGTGATCCAAACCCAACTTTGTTTCATCTTACCACCAAGCTTCCACTAAATTCATGTCATATAAGTCTCACTCTACAGGAGAGGATTATCTAAATTACAAAACATGCTGAATGAAATTCAATTACAGGTAATCCCATTTAAAAAAAAACAGCTAATACAGCTGCAGCCAGAGGGCTTCAGAACTGCACGTAGTTGCAGCCTAAGGCCACCATCAGCCCCTGCAGAAACAGCTGTGACCATTTATGATGTTACTACAAAACGTCTTCTACCACTATTCTGACAAAGGAAGAATGGACAATGCGAGCACTGGCATCCATTAAATCAGCCAGATTAATGGATGGATGCTGAAGGTCACTTAACCTGTACAATTGATTTTGCACTGAACTGAAGGAGGAACAACCACGTGATCCATTTCATTGACTCAAATGAGAAACAGTAACATCTTAAAATTGTCACAGGTGTCTCTGTGGGTATCACTCGACTGTAGCCCTAGGCTGACTAGCTCTGGATCCATCCCAGTCCTGCCAGGACAAAATGGGCATACACAAAACCACTTGCTGTTTCTACATCTGGACTGTTACTACCCTGGGAGCAGCACTGCAGGCAAGCCAAGCAGCTTCCTGTCACTGCTTCCCAGAAGATTACCGATTACTTAACGAGTCCAAAATGCCCACCCAGTATGAAAGCACAGGGGGCTTGATACAGTAAAAAACTATCCCATCAGTAGGCTCTGGTGACAACCTATCAAAAAAGATCAGGGCACTAATGCCACCACGAAGAAGGGGAGGAGACTGTCCCTTTGACAGCAGCACAACCCCAAATTTCCTTAATGTAACTGCAAAATCGCACCCTAAAAGGTTCTCCTGAAGCCAGCTTAAAGCTAATGAGATAATTAGCACAGGCACCACGACATGTTTCTGACATACACTGACAATGGATGCAGAACTGCTGCATTCATGGATGACAAGGATCAAACATTCTCTCTCCTCTCAACATTTCCCTTTGGTCCCTCAACAGTTTTATCTCCTGCTGTAATACTCCTGCCTTGTTTGACTTGCTGGGAAAAGCAGAAGCATCGCATGAGTCAGCACTGGCTGAGGCAAGGCACCGACCTCCCAAGACTGTTATTTTGATTCTGTATGTATGAAACCTATGTCTGAACTTACTGGGAGTAACTTGCACTGCAGATTTTTGAACTTGCTATTTCCACAGTCACAGCGGAAGTTCCTGGAAAGAAAAACATAGCATTTCAGGTTTTTTATTAACCAAAACCACATTACTTTTGTGTTCATAACAATTCCCAGCAGTTTATTAGGAGCCATAAAAATATTCTTGCAGCTATTTAAACAATCGCATCAGTCAGAACTGGCCAAAGGGCCTTGCAGCCTTACCCTCTCACATAGCATTCTCGGCAGATCTCGGCTAACACCATCATTTGCAACAGCGCTTGGCTGGGAGACCACAAGGGCACAGCTAACCCCGGGTGCTGCAACTACCACACTCAAAAACGCGAGCACGTATTGGCAGAAGAGGAGCATGAATTGGTTTGTTTCCGAAGGCTGGATCCACGCAGCTGATTAAGCTCTTGCCTCCTCCTCAGACACCTAAGCTCTCACTCAAAAGGGGCTGGCACGCCAAGAGAACGGGGGAATACGGGCGCCTCAGGGACCCGACCTCAGTTGCCTGTGCAGTTTTGCTAGAGTGTATGAGGTACACACTGGAACGCTGTCCCACCTCACCGAAAGGCGGAGGAGGCTCTGGGGAGATTCCCCTGTCTAACTCACCTCACACCACAGCCCCCAGAAGAGCGTCCCAGCAGTCGGGTCCGGGAGGAGAAGGCAAGCGGCGACGGCCAGCGTACACGCCCCTCCTCGCTTGCCCGGCCCGCGTTTCGCTCCGGGGCGGCTGTGAGGAGCCGACAGGGCCGGCAGAAGCCACGGGAGACGCGCCGGGCCCAGCGCGCCGCAGGCTGAGGGGGCTCGAGGAGCCGCCCCCACCCACCGACTGCACGCGCGCGCGCTTCCCGCCGCCGGGACGGGCACGGGCACGCGCCCGCCCCGCCCGCCTCTCCTCCCCTCCCCTCCCCTCCCCGCGCGCGGCGGTACCTCTTGGTGTAGAGCTCGAAGAGGCGGTGGGTGCCGTGGCACTCGTAGCTGCAGGCCAGGCAGATCCCCGCCGGCTCCCCCCCGGGCGGCGTGCAGGTGCTGCAGGCGTACAGCGCCTGCCTCTTCACCGCGCCCTGCGGGGTGACACCGGCGCGGGCTACAGGGACCGCCGGGGGGTCCCGGTCGCGGTCCCGGTCCCGGCCCCGGCCCCGGCCCCGGCCCCGGGCGGCCCCGCCCCCGCCCCCCCCCACCGCCCCCCGGGGTGCCCGGCCCCACCCCCGGCCGGGCCCCGCCCCCCGCGGCGCCGGGCCCCGCCCCGCCCCCCGCGGCGCCGGGCCCCGCCCCCACCTGGGAGTAGCTGCAGCGCTCGTGGTCGCTGCCCCCCAGCACGGCCCGCGCCTCCTTCTCGAGCTCCTCGTTCTCCGCCAGCACCTCCGCCAAGGAGACCACGGGCTCCTCCGCGCCGCCCCCGCAGCCGCTCCCCGGCTCGGCGCCCGCCGCCGCCGCCGCCTCCATCGCCGGGACGCGAGGCCGAGGGCGAGCCGAGGCGGGAAAGACGCGGCCGAGGCGCCAGGGGGCGCCACAGCGGAAGCGGAACCGCGCGCCCCACGTGACCGGGGCCGCGCGTCACGAAGGGGAGCGGCGGGGCAGCGGGCGCGGGGCACGTGACCGCGGGGCGGGGCGCGGCGCGGCGCGGCGGGCTGCGCGCGCTTCCGGGGGGGGGTGGGGTCGGGCGGCGGCGCGATGGAGCTGGTGGCGGAGCTGAGGGACCGCGACGGGCGGACGCGGTCGGTGCGGGTGCCGTGCCCGGTGGAGGAGGGCGAGGGCGGCCAGCTGCGCGGGCTGCGGCGGGGCCTGGCCGAGCTGCAGGAGCGGGTGGCGGAGCTGCTGGCGCCGCTGGTGCAGGAGGAGAGAGAGGCGGCGGGCGGCGGCGGGCCGCGCGGTGAGTAGCGGGGGGACGGCCGGCGGGGGGGCCCCGTCCCTTCCCCTCCCCTCCCCTCCCCCCCGGGGCGCCGCTCATCCGCGCCGCGCCTGAACCCTGGCAGGTGATGTCGAGGACGAGGAGGAGGACGAGGACGAGGACGAGGAGGATGAAGGCGAAAACAACGTCGACACGAAAGCGAGCGCCGACGACCCCCCTCCGAAGCGGACGAAAGTCGAGCAGCCCCGCTGAGGGCCCTGGGGACTGCGTCGGGGCCTAGAAGGGGGCCCGGCGGCTGCAGCGGCCGTACGTGCCCCGGGCGGGCGGGGGCCCGCCGCTCTCCTGCTCCTCTAGTGAAAGTGGAGCGTCGGTCCCGACGCCATTGGAACGTGGAAGCCTCAGCGAAAGGACGCGCCTTGCTGTTAGCAGTGTGTTGCTCACAGGGTACCGACGTGACGCCGAGAAGAATTTTTAGTAAACTAGTTGCCAAATGTAAAACTGTTCTCACAAGTCTTCCGACTGCGACATTTTTAATGACTTTTTCCAAGTTATAGTATTTATCCACGTGACTTTAAACCTTTAAAGTAAAGTAATAAAATGTGGAAAGAGTTATTTTGTCAGATAGGATCTTAAAATGGTAAAAGGCAACTTTTATTTGTATGGAGAGAAAGCGATTCAAGACCACCGTAGTAGTCCAATTTAAAAAACACCTGTAGGACCGTGTTCATTCCTGAACAGTCCTACAATGGAAGGTTATTTTTGCCTGTCATCTAAAAGGTTTATTTTGGTCACCTATCAATCAAGTATTTTCCTGGAAAAGGTCAAAGTAGGTTGAAAGAGTTGGGAATCTTGGTTTCAAAAAGTCCTGGTTTTGTGACAGCCTGGAAAGTGACAAATCAGTGTGACTTTGATAATTAATATTCCACAGTTCAAAAACTGCTGTCTGTCCTAAGCCTGTTTTCCCCAAATGGTTTTTAGTTGGGTTTTTTTTCTCTTTTTTTTCCATGCAGCAGTCAGTCTTTATATACTTTCTTCTATCACTGAGTTTTATCCAGGTTGATTTTTAGGCTCATTCGGTAGCAAAGTCAAATAAAGTGAGCATCACAGCTTAATATTCTGCCTATGCAGAACTCTCAACACTACCTAAAAGTAAGAGAAGAGCAGAGTGATTTTTGGAGATGCTTTCTAAAAACAAACCTTTGGGCAGAAATTAGGGGAAATGCAGTAGGGTTCTACACTGGTTACTGTAGTTTGTTTTAGAGGGGGAGAAAGTTCAAATGTTGAAGTAACACCTATGAGTACATGATATATAACAGTTCTTGGCTGTATAAATCGGCATAACCCACCCAGTCCCTCCACTGAGGTAGCTTGCCCTTTCTTTTGACGATAATGCAGTATGTGGATTGTCATTAAGGTAACAGATGCTTCTTGCAAGGTTGTCAGTGCTTCCCATATGTTACTTTAATTCCCAGTTTTTGTTTGGCGCACACTTCTGTGAACAGGGATAAAACATTCTTGATAGCCAATCCACAGAGCTTACTGTGGAGCCTGAGAGTCTTCCCTAGCAGAAATTAACTGACTGATTTAATAGTGCAAAACGCCTTTTTTTTTTTTTTTTTTTTTTTTTTTTCTTCATTTTGATGTGTTCTGCTGGCATAGTTTGCTTATGTATTACGGAAACTGAGCAGACCTTGAGACTTGTGTGTGGATTACAAAGTATCAGAATAAATGATGAATTTTTATGAGCACAAAATTGTCATTCATTTGAAATGGGGGGCAGGGGAGTTGGAAAAGAGGTCCAGTAAACATATTTTGGACATCTTGATGTACTCTTATTCTAAGAAATTCACAAACCCATTACTCTCAGCAGATATGACAGAAAATAACTGAGGAGAAAAGACCAACTGAAGACTAGGGAGCTTTAGTTGCTGAGGACCTAGGGTGAGAGAAAACTACACAAATTAATTCTGATCTCTTGTCAGGCTGCAAAATCTCAAAGTGATAAAATGCTTAAAGTGTTTTAGGGCAGATGACAGATAATTTATTGAAGGAAGTGGCATTGAAGGAAGTGGCTTATCAAAATGGCAAAGGCAGCAGTACAAAAAACCTAGCCTGATAAGTGTATCAGAAGGGCTCCTTCATGTGACCTGTGCTAAAGTGATGATGCCTTTTATGAGCTCTGTTCTGCAGCTTTGGAAGCTTGTAGAGCTACCTCTGAGAGCAGCATTTTCCTTTTTTTTCTCCCCCCTCCCAACTGTAGTCCTAAACACTCTCAACAATGGTGTGAACTGTGGGATGACTGAAAAGCAACATTTAACATCAGGCATGAATTTGCAGCCTTTATATATAAACTTTGTGTAAGTAGTCCACTGGCACACGATGGGCTGAAAACCTATGGTCTAAATTAACAAACCCTAACTTGCTAGTGTGACAGTAAATTCAGGTAATACTCCAGCAATGGGGTACTTCCTTTTTCTGTCAGCCTGGACGCAGTAACATGCTGCACCTGAACTCCAGAAGATACCAATTAGCATTGGGTCAAGAACAACCACCACTCAAGTTTTTGCCTGTAAAGAATCATTTCTAGTCCTTATTATGGCCACAAAAACTTTTAAACAATGAAAAGGGTACTGGAGCTTCATGGGGCCTTATGTAATTCTGAACTGTAAGTTTTTTGCTTGTGATGGAAGTGGCCTAACTCAACAGAGAACTTCATTTTTCTGAGAGTTGCTGCAAGGTAACTAGGCAGAGAAAGCTTTAGTGTGATGGGTTTGGTTTTTTCCCTTTCCCCGCTCCATATCTGGTTTAGGACCTACCCTACGGCTGTGTTCTGAACCCCTTTTGGGGAGCCTCTTTCTCCCCCAGAAGGACTGCAGCCTCCCACTTTCTGTACAGTCCTTCTAGCCAAACAACTAGGAAAAGGTACAGGGGACAACAGAGAGAACCAGCTGGTGTTGCTCACTGGTTGTGGTGCCCTTTTTCCAAGCAGCCAAGTCAGCGAAGCACACAGGTATTTCCATGGCTGTGGGAGAGGCTCCAAAATTTTCTGAAGACAGAAAAACTTAAGCTTTATATGTGTGGAGAATATAGCAAAAGTCTGGAATTACTTTTACAAAGCTGTCCTAGAGGATGAAGCTTTATGCATGCTGTAAGTCAACTGTGGCCCCTGCATTTTAGGTAGAATAGATAAGCCTTGATGGAAGAAAGACGGCATAATCTTCATCTTGGAGATATGCTAGTGCTTTTGTACCTTAACCAAACTTCAGGCTGGCACAGAACAAGCCTAGTTCACCACATCTATGCTGTTAGTATAGTCTGTATGTCTTACTAATAGAACTTAGTTTTACTAGCCAGAGGGGGCTAGATGGATTCCTTACCGATAATGGGGGAGAATGCTGCTATGTTTCTATTGAATTAAGAGCTGAAGTAATACTACAATTAAATTCTTGGTAGCATTTAGATGAGAACCAACTACTTTAGCTGCAGAACAGAACAGCAAAAACATCAAAGCAAGTCTCCTTCACGTAGACTGGGATTATATGACATACTCTACTGTACTGCTTTGAAATACTGAATTTGCTGGTATGAACAACTTCTGAGGCTAAATTCACAAGGGCATTTAACAGGTTGCAGTGTTCTGTGTTTTAAAACAAAAGTTTAAAATCACAAGCATGATATTTATTCGGCACTCAGATGGATGGTTCTGAGGGAAAGGGGGCAATCCCATTATGCCCAATAATCAGGGCATTGTCTAAAAGTGCAAGACCTTTCCTAGTTCGTAGGAGATTCACTCTCATCATCTTCATTCAAAGGGTTTGAATGCGATTCACCCATTGCAGCCCTTGCATAATTCCTACTCATTCTAGCTTAAAAGTTAATTTATACACAAGCTACTGCAGATACCAGATTCTAAAATACACAGTAATCTGGCAGTTAGGACATAATAATGTATCACGGGGCTTAATATATGGTAACTAGGTTAAATCCCAGCAGTGTAAACAATGGAGCATGGTTTTGGGCGCAGCCACTAAGCCAAAATTTATTGGGCTAGTCATGGGCTTTGAGGACTGAAAGTTGAGCAGAAGTACCTTCTTCTGGCTGTAGCATGTTCTTTCTTTCCAGAAGAAACCTGTAATATAGGGCTAGCTTTAAGGAGAGCTGAGTCAGTTCTTACAAATTAACTATCTGATAAAGTTATTAAACTGCTTTTGTGCATTAGATCATATGTCAAAAAGGGGGTTCTTATCCAAGACTGGCACACGAAAAGCAGCATATTTTAGAAACTAATAGAATAACAAACTAGAGGGCATCCTTTTAAGAAGACAATGGACCAGGCAAGACAAAATAAGGGGAGTTAATAGGTATCCTGCACAAACTGTAAAGTTTTGTTTTAAGAATAAGTCAATCCTCATGTTTTTAATTAAAAAAGAAATCAAGCTTGCAGTTCTACTTCGCTGCTGGAAGAAACATGTCATAAGGAACACATTTTATTGCAGCATACTTCTGTCCAAGCTTGAAGGGCTGCAGCCTGAAGTTATGCTCTTCATTGGACCTGCTCTACCATGGGAGGCCCTGAAGAACAGGCTCAGCAGCACTTAAGAAAATGCGGAAGACGTTTTCCTGAGATTGGAAGGGATTGTCAGGTGAAGGTCAAGCAGCTAATGAAACTGCCCAAGACTGATGCTCAAGCAGTCCAACAAAGCTTTATCTTGTGGCACAAACACAATAAAAAGAAATCCAAGGGAGGTGGCACAGAGATGAATATTAATCAACCCCGTGTTACAGCTACTTACTTTCTTGGCAGAAAATTAAAGCTCTAAATGATTGCTAAGCTGGTAGAAGTTAGCAATCTTCCAAGGACTTCATTACTGCCTCTATTATTACAGCTTCTGCTTTAGGAAGCTCATCCAGATCAGGTCTGAGCTAACTCATTTTAAGTTAAAAGAGTAAAAAATAGCTCTCGCACCCCTAAGTGGAAGTTGTAGCAATTCATCCTTTCTGCCCACTCAGTGAAAAGAACTAAATAGATTTGTATGAACAAGTTATACTATTAAGTTAGTCTCGCATCTTTTATTAATGCCATTGCTGTAGAAACAGATTTGCACTATTATCTGTCATTTACAATCAAGAACTAATTGAGAAGTACTGTAGTCTTTAAAGAGGCTGTAAAACTTCTTTGAGCTTGATTATCCCAAAAGCTTGTAGTTTACATCAATTTGTGTTACAGGCAGTTATCTTCTGTGACTGAGAATTAGCCTTGACACTATCTACAGATCTTCAGGATAATCAAGCTTAAAGTTATTTCACTACTTTTAAAAGACTACAGTTAAAAAACAATTTAATCACTAATTTTTATAGTCTTCCCTTTACTTACTCTGTGGGTGAGACTTCACCCGTTGATGCTCCACTGGTGCCAAAAATGCTTGAAGCACCAGTGGAGCTAGCTTTCCTCTACTCATACTCCTATTGTCTAGTATTCCTATGCACTGTTAATAGTTCATACTAATTGTCTCCATTGCTTCTTTCCACCTCAAGCTCAAATCCTTACAGACACAGCATTTGCTTGAATTAGATTGTGTGTCTTTCTGTAGTTGTAAAGCTCGTGCTTGTCGACAGCTTTAATCCAAAACCAGGCTTCTATGGAAAAGTCTACAAACACAAACCTCCATTCTGTAAGTCACTGCTGCACCCAGCACGTGCTCCACATCCAGACAGCTTGGCTCATCACATCAGGCACACTGATGAATTTGCTAAAGGCCACATGCTTGCACAACAGAAACTTAGGCAGTTCTCCCTATCATTTTCTATTTTTGATGCTTCCTCTTATGTTGTGGTTCTTTAAATAACTTCATCTAGACACAACATAACTGCTCAGTTTAAAAACTAGAGCATCAAGTTAAAAACACAGTCCAGCCAGAGGTATCCCCCTATTACACAAAGGTAGAGAAATGACAAAGGGATTCAGTTTCACCCAGCCAGCCCCAAAACTTCAGGCTACAGACAAGTAATTAGGGCACAAAGCATAAAACGACAAGAAAAAAGGTCAGCCAAACATATGCACTGAGGGAAGAAGCACAGGAGAGTAAGCTACAGCAGCTGACTGCCAGCATTGCTATCTAGCAACATACACACACACACACACACAAAAAGCCATTGATATGTAGCTGCATTAACAGACTTCTATTTATAAACATTGAAAAGTTTTTATTTTATAGATAAATAGGATGGTGATTTTTAAAGTTAGGAAACAATACAACTTAAAAGCTCTGACTCCCAAAGACACCACAAGTCAGAGTTTATTCTTACTCCAGCATATTAAGATGGCAACTTCCTCCTTTTTATATTGCACTTAGAACTTAAAACCTTTTGTAAAGGCTACATTGTTTTCAGGTCCTTGCACCCATACTGGCACCTGAAACCAGTGTCTCGAAATATCTCCAAATGCAAACAGAAAGTTTAAGGTGTTCTAACTGCCATGGTTAAATATAGCAACACTGAAAATAGTGTTCTCTTTCCAAAGTAAGAGAAAGCTGATATTCTCCAGGATTCCCTTAAAGTAGTCAGAAATGGATTTGCATTTGTGATGATTAGGTACTGACAATCACATACAATTGCAATTATAATCGAGGAGTTTAGTTCATAATTGTTTAGGGCCTACTGCTTTTGAAGAGTGTATTTTGCACTGTTTTCACATTTGGAAGGTTACTTCTTCCATCATGGCTGGCTCAAAAACTTAGTTATTCTAAGAAGAAACAAAGAAGGACAACAAGAAAGAAAAGATTTGATATTATTCAAAATACACAATCCAGTAGTTAGAATTAAATGCTATGCCAAAATAGCACTGAAAAATAGAGGTTTAAATTATGATAAGAAATCTCAGCGGAATTTCAGTATGACTGAAGATATTTGCATTCATTGCAAGAATGAGAAGAAGGTATCCCACTTCTTCAAATTTCTGGAAGAAACAAGGTTATTTGTCTTACAACCTGTTTGTAGCATCCCCCCAACCTAATACCAGTTAACTTTCCCAAATTCAAAGTTTTCCCTAATGCATCAGTGCTCCCAGAACACAGTTTTGCATCATGTCCAGAGTGAAATTAGAATGGTAGTAAATTCCAGTCACTTGTAATTTTATCAAAGGAGATTTCTATAGATAGGAGAAGGAAACACAAATGAAGTTTTGTGCAGAGTATGGGCCAATGCCAGCATAAGCTGCTTTTGACATTGTAGGAAAAGAATTTAAAGCACCAACCTCCAGGCCTATGCCTCTCCTCACTGCCTACCTACTACAACATGGTACTGTTGTGGTCACTGAAAAAAAGTATGCTACCACAGGAAAAAAAAAAAGTACCTTTTTCCCTTTAAAGGTTTGCAGAAACTTTATTCTTTGCTTCCTGTATTTGTATCTAAACTTATTTTTAAAAAAAATCATTAAAAACCAGCACTGATGTAGATACTAATTACTTTAAAAAAAAAAAGGCAAAGAATTGTATTAAGTGCAACTTTTATAATCATGTTCTGATTTTTTTTTCCTTTTACATTTACCACAGAAGAAGTATCTTTTCATTGATTTTACTCCAAGGGAAAACATAGGAAATCACTTTTTTGCACAGAGGAGTAAAGTCATGGACCAGAAACTTATTTCCCCACAGGACGTTTCAGATGGAGTGTTGCAATTTTGCATCATTAAGGCAAAATGAGGAATACTTCCATCAAGTGTCACGTAGGGCTCTCCCACTCTGGCCATTCTGATAGACCCATATTTAAAAACCTTTGTAGTTACTTTTTTTCTTTTTTTTTTTAAATAGAAAACAGTCACTCTTTTCATTGCTTAACAGTTTGAAAGAAAAGGCTTTTTCCAGCCTTCACTCAGAACTTCAGTCTTGTGATTAGATCAGGCATATGCAATTGCTTCAAAACAGCTACAGAAAGTAGAAATTGAGCTAAGTGTCAATCAGTTGTAATCTACTGATCTGATTTGAGGCCTTCACAAATGTTTGATGACGATTGCAAATAACAGCCAAGCAGATAGGAATGATGCAATACCCAACAGTTTTGGGGTCAGCTCTTGTACAGGAATAGAGGAACAAGAACATCTGTAAATATGGTATTAAAAATATTATAGTCCACAGCCAAAAAGGCAAGGATAGCAGTCGTACTTTTAAGGAGTGCGTCCATGTGGTTCCTTCCTGTGGTTCCTTGGGGTGTTGCTGAATGTGCTCCAGTGCTAGTTTGTTGTAAGTCTCATTGATTTCAAAGACGTAATAAAAAGCTGCAGCACTTGCTAACAAGTACAACCCCACACCAATCCATCCCATCCTCTGGCGGAAGTTCATCATTCTCCATGCTCTGCACCTGGAACAAAAGGCGACATATACATTCAGTACAGCTTGGAGAGAGAGAGGACACAATGAAGCTTGGTTTTCATGAGTTAACTTTTTATAAGTTTTCATTACACATTAGTAAAGCAGCACACACATCCATTTCTGAAGACCTGAGTGCTCTCTACAGCAGAGAAAATCATACTACTATGCTAGCAACAGGTTAATGGTAATTACATACAATGCTCCATCGATGGGTCTGGCTAGTTTAGGGCCTGCTAGCTATCAAGTTATACCTGGCTAAAGTCAAGTGCTGAGTGAACAAAATACAAGTCATGAATTGGATAAGTTACTTACCCCATCTGCCCTCAGATTCTCTAGCCACAGGGTGGGGATAATACAAGACTTTCTATAAATACAGAAAGTTTGTAAAGTTCTTTGATGTCTGCAAAACAAACACGCTGCTAGCCAGCCAGTAACAGGAGCATCACTGCTTCTTTGCAGTGTAACAACATCCAGTTTTACTAAGCTCTGGCTGAGTGCCCATCTATGAATCGTAGAAAAGGATGTTTTCAATTTGAACATTAGAAGATATATACTAAACATATGTATTTGTACCCATTTGCACACACGAAGATACTATAAGCGTGTTACTTGCACCTAACTTTATTTCTGCTCTGCCTATGTGATCAGTTGCATACGCCTTCTGGAGTAAGGGAGTTGAACATCTGTACTAGTAACTGAGTCAGTGCAGAACAAACCAGACACTAGTCAACTGGCACTTTTCATAAGAAGCACAAATTAGTAAAAGCACCACAGCCACTGCCGGGCTTGATTTTAGCTGCTTTAAGATCTCTGGCTGGCTGGCTGCGACTAGGTGAATTGAAACACTCTTCAAACCAGTCAGAAACACTCTAGGTGAAGTACTGCCACTCATACCAAGAAGTCGTCACCACCTTCCCTCAAAATAGCCCTTGGGCAGGGCAGGGAGAACCACCGCTTCACTGCAGCTGGTTAGAGTACTGACAAATACGCTTTTTCAGACTGTTAGGTTTTTACCTTTCCTACCTTTTTAAAGAGAGAAGTAAAATCAATTTATGCAGTACTGTTTTAAGAAAATATATCAGGCTTATAAATACTAGGCAGAAATGCTTATTTAAGATTTATGCATACAGAACAATAATTATTAATGCAAGTATGAGAGAGTTTAGCATAATTGATTAAAAAAAAAAAAAAATCACTACACCTTTCTAAATCCCCCTTCCTGAGGCCAGACTAATCTGTCTGGTTATCAGTCTTGAAAGACTTCCTCGTTTTCCATATCTGAAGGATATCCTCAATCCTGACCTAACAGAATTTGATCAGGGTAGCCTGGAGAAGTTGTTCTGGCTCTCACACTGCTGCATTTATGGTCGCTAAAAGAGACAAACATATGGTGACAGTAAATACCTGAGAGTGCCATTACTTATGTCTGTGACAGCTATTTGTTGTTTACCTTATCCTTCTATATAACTTAACAGCAGGTTTCCCTTTAATGCACCAAGTTAATACTTTTAGTAGGATAACTGAAAAATTTGTGTAAGAGGCTGTTAATTCACTGGGCAAAAACTTAAATTCCAGAGTCCATCTTTACCCAATGGCTAAGTCACTGTCCATTTTTTCCAGTAGTTAGGCATCTCAGAGATGACTAACAGGTAGTCGCCATCAGAGAAAATAAATTTTCAAAAGGAATGCACATCTTGAGAACACAAACACTATTAAAATCGCAGTAGACCGAAGAAGGTAAACATTAATTGTTTTTTCCTCCTGCCCTTGCTAAGCAGCAGTAGCCAGAAGAGGATCCTTAGCTCTGGGCTACACCGAAAGAGGCAGAAATGACGCCTAAGAGTTTTCTCATTCTTATTTTCCGTTTCGAGACACTAATGGTACTCGCAGCTTTCGAAGACACCCGCGACGGATATCGGAGTCGCTCGCCCCCCCGCCGCGGGCGCTCCGAGGCTCTCCTCCCGCAACAGGCCGCGCAAACCGGCCGCCAGCGAGGCCGGCGGACCTCAGCCCCTCCGCGAGCGCCGGACGCGCGCTCCGGGCGAGAAGCGCTCCGCCGCAACGGCTCCTTCACCGACGCCGGCAGCCCCTTACCTTCCTCCAACGGAGAAGGAGGGAGCGGGAGGGCGACGGCAGGCGGCCCGCTCCCCTCAGCCCGCGCCGCCGCGCCGGGAGACGAAGGGGCCCGCCAGCCCGCCGCACCGCTGCCGGCCCGCTGCCATCGCCGCCCGGCCACCGCTCCGGAACCGCGGCACTTCCGGCATAGGGAGAACCACTTCCGGTGCGCGCCCGTCTGCATCCGAGCCGAGGCAGGGCGGGGCCGGGCCGGGCCGCGCCTACCCGGGCGGGGCGGGTTGGCCGGCGGCCATCTTGGCTCGGGCCCGCGCCTCTCTGTAGTGTGGTTGGCCTCGCCCAAAATGGCGGGCGACGCCCATGGCGGCGGCCGCGTATCGCTGCTCGTCTCCTATATTCATTCTTCGGTTACCGCCGGCGCGGCTGTGGCCGCCGGCCCCGAGCCGCCGTCTTTTCAGCGCTAGTGCTGCTTCATGTGGTGGCGGAGGAGAGGCCAGGTGTGGGCAGCCCCGCAGCAGCGCGCGCAGAGCGCCGGCCTCGAGCATGCTGGGGTGAACGGGCCCGTGCCCAGTGGCCTGGCACAGCACTCAGCTTTTCCCGCGCTGCCCGTTAGAGCATGTTTGTTTTAATTGCGCAGGCACTGGAGGAGACCAGAAACTCAAATTGTTGCGTTTTGACAGTTGGCTGTGTTACCCAGGTGCGATGTGTTGAGAGAAATACCAGTGGAGACTATTAGGTTGTGGAATAGTCTCTAACAACTGACATATATGTACTTAAAAAACAGTATATGTTTATACATAAATATGTATTACTAGCATATTTCTATTGAATTAAATTATTAGGAAATACGGTACTGGGAAAAAGCCTTCAATGACGCTGAAAGATCATCTAAACTGACGAAAAAAATCTGATTTAGTCATGTGCAGTTAACTGATGTGCACCACAATGATGTTTGGACAGTTTGCTTGTGCAGAAGGTGTTCCAACACTTGCCTGAATTCAGTAACTTAAGTGCGTACTTCCTGAGCTAGTTAAAATCAGTAACTGCATAGCATTATATGTAAAATGAAAACTTACTACTAATTTGTTGTATCCCAGAGTAATGGGAAAACTACCGTTTTCTCATACTGCTGCTGGGAGCTGTTTTAACTTCTTTCTTAACTGCTTCACAAATTGACTCAACTATGAGTGAAATGGATTTCAAATCCATTTGATTTGTCAAAACCTTGACTATTATTCTCCGTTAGTGTTGGGAATCGCTGACTCATTGGCAGTCAGCACTGAATTCTGTGACTGAAGTGACAGAGAAGCAGTGGTGGCAACAGTTCACACACATCCAGCTACAGTTAAAAAGAAGGCTAAAAGACAATTTAAAAAGAGATGTCAAATAAGAAATGAAAGATATTAAAGACATTTTTTGTTTGGGTGTAAATAAATACATTCACGTAGGATTTTCTGCCATTTTTCTTGTGGGATGTAGTGGGTCCTTGTGAGGCAGTATATAAAAGCCGCTGCAAAATTGAATTTATGATTGCTTATCCTGCTACATTTGGTGTTTCAATGAAAAATGTTAGAAACTAGATTTTGGATTATATTCAGGACAACTGATAACTAAATGCACGGTGCTGCAGGTGCCATTGGAGAAAAACAACACTGTTGAGAGTCCACAAAAGTCAGAAATAAGTTCCCTGGCACAGAGCAACTTCACCTTAAGCCATGCTGCCTTTTTTTTTTTTTTTTTTTTTTGCCTTTTTTTTTTTCTTCGATGCTCATTCAACTAAAGGCTCGAAGAAATGTATCTCCTTGGCTACTGTGAGGACACTAGATGGTGCTCAACACCACAGGCAAAGTCAACCTTTCACTGGCCAGGTGAAAGCTCGACTTCCAGTTCAGAAGTTTTGCACTTAGCTTCAGTTGAATGAGGATTTTATCACTTTTCATGAAGTTTAAATAAACTATTACTGTAGTTCTGGTGAAAGATGTAGGTATGAATAACTACATACAGCTAATTATCCCTGGGACACTGGTCTCCACTAAATGCCATTCTTTCCCTGCTTACAGGTGGTGAGGTCCCAGTTGATCTAGATGTGAATATAGCTCCTGTATAGCTGACAAACCTTCTACTCAAGTAGGGCTTTTTTGCATTTTCTTATGTTGGGGTTAGAGGTAATGATGGGAAATAGAATTGCTACCACATAGAACTTACTTCCTTTAAAATACCAACCTAGATGTCAAAGAGAAGGGTTTCAGTCAGAATTAATATGTGACTGTGTGAATATATGGCTTGGCAGTGGATACATGTGCCAAGTGTAAGGCCCACAGTTGCACTTAATATTCTGAAGAAAAAGGTGTGAAATGTGGAGCTTATTCCTACTTAACAAGTCTGTCCTCGGAAGGGTTGGAATTGGAAAGGGAGGATGGTTTAGGATTTAACATGCTTGGTTTATGGGTCTTTTCTTCTGTGTTAACCATACACCTGAAATTATGGCTATGAAGAGAAAAATCTAAAAAAATTTGTGGAGTTGTAGCAAACACAAGCTGCCTTTGAAAGCTAAGGCATAACACCAGAGTGATTTGTAGTATCTTTGGGCTAGATCTCAGTTTGCACAAATTAAGTGCTGTGCTTAACCTTTGGCATAGTATAGGAAGGGCCACAGCAAATAGTTAAGCTGAGGGTTTATTTGGTTTTTTTTAGCAGCAGCCTTTTGGGGGGGGGAAATAATACCGAAATTAGTGGAACAAGAAGCGACTGTTCTCAGCTTTAGAGGGGTTTCAAGCTAAATTCCAATCATCAGGGCTAGTAAAAATTAGGGGGAACAACTCACTCTCCATATTGAAATGGGGACATAAACGTGGTGAGACTCAAAAGGGTAATATTCAGGTTGCAAACAGGAGGAGAAAAATAGAGGGCTGTTGAATCAAAAGGAATTAATGTTTAATGTTCAGGCCTAGAATTAGAGAATTAATCACAGGATTTTGTAGTGTTAAAAAAAAAATGTGTTTCACTTGGTTTCCACATGTGAGTTATTGTTGGGATTGTGCAACTAAGTATAGAAATACTGGGTTTATTTTGAAGGTAATATGGAAAACCATCAGGAGCAGTGAGGGCTGGCTGCTCGATAAAGGGCAGGAGCCCAGGCATGGTAACACAGGTGATAGGACAGAGCCTCACTACTAGAACCTAGTCCCACAGTACCTGTGCAAAGCAAGCAGGGCACACCAGTTTCAGCTAAGAGTCCAGATCATCAGGTAAGCAATGAGGCACATCCAAGGTCAAGCTGGGAAGGCAGCCCACAGGTTAGGGTCGGGTCCAGTGAGGATAACAGGGGTCAAACATAACTTAGTGATTGCCTGGCAGGTCCATACTGATACAAAAAAGACTGAGGTCAAGCTAGGAAGTCAGTCTTTAAGTCCAGATCCAGATGAACATGGCTGAGCTGGAAACATACACTCATACAGCATAGCTCAGGTATGGACTGAAGGCCCAGGGCTCAGCTTAAATGGGGCTCTTGAGCTGATGGGTGGGGACAGGTGGGGCTTGTTGGGGCTGCTAAGGCCTATTAGTGCACTCAGGGTCCTGACAAAGTACATAGGACAAGTGAGGGCTGACAACAGGAAACGGAAGGGTTGTAATCTTTGCATCAAACAAGTTTTCACAACTTAATATTAAATGAAGGTCTTCACTAGGCTTAGATTTTGGCCAAAATAAAAAAGCAAAGGCAGAAGGCCTGAGATAATTACTAAACCAAAATTAGTTGGGCTTCCAAATGGAAGGCAGAAGCTGGAGGACAGAATGTACCATGTATTCTTCAGGTGGATAAAGATTTAACATAGTTGTAGGTAGGTTCTCATTATTGACAAGTAACCAAGAAATGAGAATCTAATTACAGAAGCATTTCTCTCAAGAAGGCATCTGCCTTCCAGTTTGTAGGACACTGATTTTTGATTCATCAAGAGCACCACGTTCCTGGATTTTTTCCTCCTTAACCTGAACTCTAAGCCAAACTCTTGGCTAGAGATCTAGGATCCCTACGGAGTCCGTATGTGTTGAGATTCCAAGGAGAAAACTGGCATAAAGGAGAACAGGATATGAGCCCATGTGCTGGTCCTATGAAGATCATACCTAACATTAAGCCAAGAGGGCTAGACTAGTTTTAGGGTAAGGCTAAGCTTCTGAGGAGTGAGGGATGAAGCACATAGCTCCTTGAAAATGTTCACTTGCTGGCTTGAGGAGGACAACTGATAGAAAGGAAGACTTTCTTCAGACCCTGATAGGCTCCCATCTCTTGTACTCAGGAGGTAGGGCACAGAAGAGCAAACTGAAGAATGACTGCTTTGACTGGAGAAAGAAAACACATGTGGAAATCCAAGCCTTATGGCATCTGCTCTCAGCTCCAGATGGGTAAACTCTCCTATGTGTTGCAAGAGGAGTTAGTACTGTGTTTATAAAGAAATACAGAAGGGAAAGGTTTTTCAGTGAATCTTAAGTAGCATGCCTGAAAAACTGAGGAGGCATACTGAGAAAAGAGAATGCCTTTAGTTTTTTTAGTTAGAGCAATGTTTATAGTGCTTATGTGAATTTTTATCAGTGAGTGAGTGAATGCCCAGTGTTTTTGCAGCTTGTAGCAGTTTTGTTTATTACATGTAGTTGCAGTAAATTTCATAGTATCCTATTGTGGTGTAATAACTTGTTTTGATCAGTGTCTTATAATTTGTTGAGTCAGAAACATTAGTTTCCCTCAGCTTCAATTTCATGTGCTTTATTTCATATTTTATGAATCCTTATTTTGTATTTTATAACTTTCATTTCTTATGAAAGTAAGGTTGCAGTCTTCTGATTCCGTTTTTTTCTTGGGTGGTTATTTTGCCTTTACTGTTGTCTTTCTTTTAATTTCTCTGTTGGAAACATCTGTTTTCTTATGGGGGGTGGCACAGTCAGTATTTTGGGAGCATGTAAGATGCTTTTCTATATATTGGCATTTTTATATTTGATTTCTTCTCATTTGAATTGAAATATTATGTTTACTTGTTTTGGCTACATTGACCACATGAAGCAGAGGTATTCAGTGAGCTGTGTGTAATCCATGGTGATCTTTTCCTCCTTTGACTTGCTTCTTATACATTGAAATGTTGGGACCTTAAATTACCCTGATCTTTAATTCTCTGTTCCTGAAATTCTGCTCTAGCCTTTGTTTCTCAGCAGCAGCCACATCTGAGTTAAGCTTCAGGCAATCATGTTATCCAGGTTCTCTGAATAGCAGCCATACTTTGTTCTTGGTTCTGGAAATATTTACCATCTTTCCAACAAACTTTTTGATATTTACAAATGGAATAGCTATTTCATTCTTCCAAACATCCACAGTAACTATCTGCCAAAGGTAGAATTACACACTATTACCCTTTGTCAGAGTGCATCTAAAGAACTGAGTCTTTTATGAAGAAGAGCCTTGGTATTTTAGACTGAACTTTTAGACTTTATTACAGTGATGCTCCTTGTTCATTAGTTACTGCTGAATATAAGCTTCATGTCTATATTGTCTGCAGTCAAAATAATGCTGGCAGGAAAGAGATAAAATCTTTGCTTTTACCTTCTGTTTTCAGCCAATTACAAAGTGTTTTTGAAGTTTAGCAAGAACTGACAAAAAATACTAAAAGAATACCAGCAAAGATGATTGGGGACTGAATATTTCTCTGCGAGCCATTTATTTAAACAGAGGAGAAATATAATTTATGCAGAAGCAATGCAGGTATTGATCTCTCAGCTCCAGCAATGTGATCTAGCATTTCACTGATCTAGAAGCAAAGAGCTATCCTGCAGAACTTTGGTCAAAGCATTTTTCAGTTACAAACTGCATTTCAACAAAAGCATTATTCATTACAGTTTATTGATTTTAACTAAATCTCCACAAATAATACATAACAAAAAATCACTTCCAAAGCTGCCATTAAACTTCTGAGAAATCTGTTTTTCCATGCTTTCAGCTAAAGTCTGCTCATACTGCCAGAAAGGAACAGTTATTGAATTTGCATGCCGACTTTGCTGCTGCCAACACGTTTGTTCATGTAAACAAGTTAACTGAAAAGTCACCCATGTTAAAAAGAAAAACAGATTCGTAACCAGGGGTCTGCAGGCTGAAAATGCTGGGTTCAGTCAGCTGTCCTAAAAGAGTTACTTTTCAACCATCAACAGAAAAAAAATTAGTAAAAAAAAAAAATTCCTCTCTGAAGGTCACTCATTAGAGATACACACTGTCCCTCCTTCTTCCTTCCATATGCATATTCTAAGAGAAACATCTGACCACCTGAGGGAA
The DNA here is from genome assembly GCF_947461875.1 of Haliaeetus albicilla. Classification (NCBI taxonomy): domain Eukaryota; kingdom Metazoa; phylum Chordata; class Aves; order Accipitriformes; family Accipitridae; genus Haliaeetus; species Haliaeetus albicilla. The sequence goes on from NC_091487.1 coordinate 17,946,375, forward strand.
TGACAGCTCTGTCATCATGAGAGGTGGTTGTGATGACACTCTTGCTTTTTTTTTTAAATTTCCACAAATTATCTTTCCTTCTGTGGTGCCTTTGTGAAGCTGAAGCAAGTCAGTAATACCATAGAATGACTTTAAAGATATTTAGCTATTGTCTCTTCTGGGATTCCTAGTTCCCAGGCTGTGCCTATCTTGCTTAGACTGTGAACTGTGTGAAGCAGGGAATATCTATATTTAGACTTTCCTGAAGCATAACTTTCTTTTACTAAACAAACACTGAAAGAACATAGTTCAGATTAGGCCTTTTCCCACATTCAAAAGATTCCAGCTTTTTTACATAGATCAAGATGGAAGTTTGGAGGTGGTAGGGAGGATATTGTTTGAGATTTGCGCGTTTGTGTATGTGTGTGTATGTCTTCTTTTAGGAACCTCTTCCCTGTGTCCTATAAGAGCTTAGGAATTAGCACATAGTTACCAACTTCTAAAATGTACTGCAAGAGGCAGATGTGTGAGACATCCATCCATATAATGTGAGGGTTGATAGGTTCTTAGTCACAGAAATGTTTGCATACCTTATAAAAAAAACAGAACTCCCACTTTCCTACAGAAGTATCAGTATCTTCCTTTTTTTATCACTTAAATTAATTCTGTTCTTAAAAGCTTTCTCATTATCTAGAATACTTCAATCACCTAGTATTTAGCCACTTCATAACATTTTATTACTTGAAGATTTTGCACACTGGTTTGTTTCTCAACCATAACCTGTAGTTTTATTTTCAGAACTGTTCTACATATTTTTTCTTATTCTTGAACTCCACAATTTAGGGTTTGCATGTAAATTATGGAAAGGATTGTTGGGCACTTGTGAGTGACTACTGGTGCCTCAAAATGTCACACAGACCATTTATTGATGGTATTTATTTAGTCTAGTCAACACTGATAGCTTATGCTCTTCTAGTAATAAAATCCACGTTTCAGTTGCCTGTTGAGCTGCCTGCCTGATACAGCAGGTATCCCTTACAATTCTCCCATTTTTTGGTCTCTTCAGTATTCCTTCATAGCCCCTACAGAAAGAAAATCTAAACCTGGATGAATAACACACTTGTCTGAGGCAATGGAAAAGTCACTGTCAGAGGTAGGCTGAATGAAAAAAGTACCTGATGGTTAATCCTAGCATCAGACCTGGAGAGCACCTCTTACTCATTCAAGTGTGCGCTGAGAGCTGTCAGCTCAACCAAAAGTCCAGCATCTGGGGGGGCCTTTCATATAAATTTCATCAACTGGAAGTAAATCTTCATCCTCTTCTGTGTGGAGGGCTCCTGTTGTTATGGATTTTAATGGAAGATAAAAGCCAGTTCACTGTAGTTGTGAAGCTTTTAAGTACTCACCTAGCACTTTACCTGAATTTTACTTTTTCTGAAGCCCATGCTAGAGGCCTGTACCAGAAATCAGCAGAGAGACCCAGAATGACTCAGGCATTTGAACAGAGATGTTAACAGCAGTTGATGGTTACTCTCAAAGGGAGAATGTCATTAATGTATTAGTAAGTCTTTGCATTTCATTTAGCAAAAGCACATTAAGCAGTATTTGCAAATCTTTAAAGGTATTACATGTTTGTTCCTTACTGTGCAGAGTTTGTAAGCTGGTGCTCTTATCATACCTATATGAAATTAAATTTCAGGCAGTAATGCTTACATCATGCTCTGTCATAAAGTTCCAGGCAAATATCTAAATGTCTCCATCTTAGGCATTCTTACAGAGGCAGTATGGCTGCTTTTCCACACGAACGTATGCCCTGTTTGCCTTTCACCAACAGAATGTAAACATAATCATGACAGTATGAAGGTACTTATAAGGTAAAGAAATATGCTGGTTTGAGACTGTAACAAATTTAAGTGCATCCAAACCAACACCTTCTCCACATGAAAAAGTATCAATCCTCAATTAATGTGTCACTGAATATATGTTTCTACACTGCTTTGTGTAATAGGACTTAGAGTATCTCCCTTGCAAAATGATGCCTCTACGTTGTGCAGAGCTTGTTTGCAATATGTTTATAGTGATCTGGGTAACTGTCACTAGGTGAAGTGTTTCATCAGCAAATTCAGTGCATTAATGACGTTGTTGCAATGGATTGTGATACAAATTAAAATCTATTGTAATTTGGGTGTTGAAGCAGAGGTTACAATTTCAAGTTTTTTCATCTGTTCTGTCCCTTACCTTTTTTTCACTAGCCAGACAGTATAATTCTCAGGTTGCACATTTTCAGAGTGCTACTGATAAGTGCTCTGGCAAAACAGCCTCCCAAGCAGTGGAAAATCTTTAGCTTGATAACCACTGTAGAGGTGGAGGATGAAAGTAAAATCAGGAAGCCTGATACTTTTCCTGGAGTGGCTTCACACAGTGAAAATGCTTAGAGACATGATCAGCCAGCACTGGCCTGGTGGGTGAGAACAGCCATGCTAACCTGGGAGAATCAGAAAGGACAGCAGAACAGCAGATCTAAGGTGTAGATGCCACTTCTCTGGAAATCTGCACAAACGTGACCCCCAAAGTACCAATGTTAGCCAGCAACATGAAAGTTTTGTCGCTGTAGAAAAGTCCATGACACCTGGAAGCTCTCATTTCCCCAGCTGTGTGGAGAACAATGGGGTGATGGTAAACCAGTCCTTTGGGGCTATCGTCATTGATAGCAAGTGGAGAACAAAACAGGAATTCAGCTTTGAATTCTCTCAAAATTGAGTAGGTGAGATCCTTTAACAAGACCCACATGCCTATTATATCTCATTCTCCCCCACCCTGATCCAGGCCTCATCATCTTCAGAAGAGGTCCTACAAATTGTGGTCAATCCCTCTGGCAGCTTCTTGCTTTATTGCAGAGTAGCCAAAATTTCACCTGAAACCACTATCAATTTTACCTGCGAGATATCTGGGCTAACTTCTATTTTTCTGGCTTATGAAACCACTTTCTAGAGAGAACTTTTTAGTCCAAGTAGCTGTAAAATGACTCCAGCATATGTGTTTGTGAGATTTAAGAAATGGTGGAGGTATGATAACAAGGATGGAGGTTTCTGAGGAAAATTTACTGTGCGTTAGAAATGTTGCTGTGCTTTGCACTTTGTGTGTGAAAATAAGGGAGAGCATTTTAGTGAAGGTTGGGGAACAGAGCCAGGAAAGACTTTCAAGTTATTTTGACTTTTTTGACAGACAAGATGCCTGCCTGTACTAAAATTTCCTGTTCATCAGGGATCCAGGGTTGCAGGGCAGGATTGTGGTGCAGGAAGCTATGTTACCCGGTGAACAACAATAATTTAAATAAGCCCCATGACATAAAAGGCATATGCATTTATGAATTTATATTATTAGAATTACCATGCTATTAGGGAGAATTGTGCCCAACTGAATTTCTTTTCAGGAGTGCAACTTTCAAGCAATACAAACCCATTATTGATCTGACAATACCAAAAGACAGTACAAGGCAGGCTTTAGGTAGAACATTGAATGTGAACACAAAGCAGCTGTGTTCTTTGGAGAGCTTGTCTGCCTTGGCACCATGTCGGGTACCCTCTGCCACAAGGCCTCTTTGCCTAGTGGTTAAAACACTTTTATGACAGCTCCTTGGCACATCCTGAGACCTCCTCTGTCTAAATGGTGGCATGAGTGCTTTCCTCTGTTTTAGGGTGTTTCTCTCCCTCTCTGTTTTCTCCTGTCAGGCCTCCATGTTGAACAAGAATCCCACTTTATAAGCTTGGTGCAAATGGTGCAGAAATAACCACTACACAAAGTGGTGAGGGTTAAAGAAGTGCATTCTTCTAACCTGCCCCCCATCTGATTTGTTTAGATTGTTTCCCCAAATCAGTACATAAATAAAAGAGGGAGTGGGTATGTACCTGGATTTGTTGCACAATTTCAAAAAAATTACGTAGAAGGATAGACCTCTTTAAGACATTGAACTCCTATGTGTGTTGGGACAGTTGGCAGTCAGGTAATGGAAATTGTGTCCTGATGGAGGGAAAAGGTGCAACGTGAGTTCACTCCTTATCAAACAGTGGGAATCTTCATAGGCGCGGGTTATTACAGACTTTCTATCCATGCAAAAAGCTTTCTTCAGAGGTCACACCAGAAAACTGAGGCACAAGGCAAGCAGGCTTCATCGGTTCAGCCACTAACAGTCCTTTTTCTCCCCTTTTTTTTTCCCCCTGGAAAGCTCTGAGAGAAGGGAAAATCCCAAAGGGCAGCGTAGGAATTGTATGTTCAACTCTAAAGGCTGCTCTTGTATATGAGGTATATTAACATGAGGCATAGAAGTCACCTGTTCAGAGACACACAGAACCACTAGGAATATTTCCAGATCCCATCTAGGGAAGCATCCCTTGAGCTGTCAGAAAAATGATTGGGAATGACTATCTGTCCAGCCAGCTCCATGACACTATGGCATTATAACATGTCCCACATTCTGATGTTCTCATTGCCTAGGTTTTATTTACAGACTGACAGGCACCAAGTATGTGAGATAATAAGTTTAATAGCATGGTGGTACAACAAACAAGTATTAATGGAATTTACCATCCATGCAACTGCAAGTGTCTTACAAGATCTAGGCAACTTAAAATGTCTGAAATTTTGTGATCTTAAATGAAGTATATATCTCACTTAACAAGCCTGAACATTTAGTAAAAGCTCAGAGCTATAACCAAATTGTGGGCTCAGTTGATTATTCCAGCTTGTTTTGTTTTGTTTTGTTTTCCTTTTTACACTACAGCTGATTATCTCCTATTTTCTGTAACTTGCTTGTCTCCTGAATTTCCAATTCTTCTCTGCATGACCTTCCCCTTCCTTCAGAAGGGCTGCATGTAGTAGGAGGTAGAACTGGGATGTTACAGGACAAAGAAAGTTGGTAACGTGGAGGAGATGAACATGCAGAGTTTAATCTTTGGATATGAGATTGGTATTTTAGCAAGAAGAAAAAAAGTCTCTTTTGGTCATTGAGTATTGAGATTGGATAATGTTTTGAAATGCACTCTGAGTGGGAAAAAGCCAAGGATGGGGATGCCTGGTGAAGCAAGACAGGTACTATTCCTGCCTCCAGTACAGTAGTATGAGTCAAATCAGTGCACCACTGATTCCTAAGTATGAAAGGTTTGCAAGCACAAAAGGAACAGCATCTAACTCATAGCAGGGCTTTTCCCAGCTGTGTCTCTCAATTATCTTCCGGTAGCATCTTTAGTTAACTTCAGGACAGCTGTGGCATGTTCTAAAGAACTCTTGGCTGTCCAGGGGAAGGTCCTTTTGGTTAAGATTGGGGTTGTTTAAAAAAAAAAATTCTAAACCTTGCTGATGAAGCATGAGTTTGCTTTGTGAGTGCATTGCAGGCAAAAATGAGGTCTGTCCTACAACATGCTCATATGCTGGAGATACTATTGCATTGGTTTGGGTTTTTTTCTTCTTTTATATGCTGCAGTTAGTTGGCTTTGGAATAGTGCTGGCATGAGCCTTTGGAAATGCTTTTCTGCATCTATTCTTTTTGCATTTGTAAGTCTACACATTGTGGTAGCTTCTGAAAAGATGAAATTTCTGCCTTTCCCAGACAGCAAAAAAAGCCAGTGTCTCCTGATGTGACCAAGCAGAATCAGAAAGCACAATGGTTTTCTGAGACTTGTGGCCTGTGAACTTCTAGTGAACTCTAAGGAAGCATTTAAACAAAACAGGAAAAGGGTCCTCAATCTCTGGAGGCATAAGCATGAGAAGAAAGTGCAAGTGATGGTGTGGCACTGTGGGCCACATCAGACTTTTATCGCTCCTGTTTTCTCAGTTTTAGCAGTTTAAAAGGCTCAACTGTAGCCACAGACAACTTGTGGAAGTGGAGGACCACTGGAATGAGGACGTGTGCTTTATGTCATCTGGAACAATGTGTTCTTAACACAAGAGGCAGACAGATGTAAGCCAGCAAAATATGGTATAATAGTGGTAGGACTCGTGTATGTCCAAGTCACTTGATACGCAAGAGTTATATGTCCATGTCAGTCTTATTTACATTCACAATTTTAAAACTAGTTATATTGTTTTAAAAATTAGTAAATTCTAGCAATACAAAATATATATGATTGAATTTTTTTGTGGAAGGGTGGCTCATTTTGCTGCAAGCATGCTCCCCAAATTGTCATAGGTACTTAAAACTACCTGATTAAAAAAGCCAAATGTATAACCTGAGTAACTCTGTTAGCATGCATCTGTAGACAGAGCAAACCTCAGTCCAGCCTAATCCATATCCAAGTCTCAATCCAAACCTAATGCACTGTCAGGTCACCCAAATTCTTCAGAGAACAGGCTTTCAGGGCTTACTTGCACACATAGTTTGAATGATTTTAACTATGCTGAAGCAATCAGGTAAGGAAATCTCTCCATGTGTCTGTTATGAAAGAGTTTGCATGAGCATTATTTCCGGGTAGCTTATTCCCATAATAGAAGGCAAGAGAGCTACAGCAATGCATAGCAGCACAGTCTGTATTCACACTTGGGATTTGACTAACAAACATAATTCAGTTTAAAAAATCTACTCTTACTGAGATAGTTATACTGGCACAGGACTTCTCCATCTTTTGCATCTTGGCTACATGTTTTTTGTGGTTTTAAATTTGTTGTTCACTGATGATATGCTTTCCTTAGCTTATGAGCTCATACAGAGTCTGCACCCAAAGTGCTACAAGCCAAGTGAGGAAACTTGGCAGCCAGACCCTTTCTCACTTTCCTGCAGCATGTACATTCATCAGAGCTCAGGATAGCCAAAGTTTTGAGCTGTGCACAAAGAAAAACTTACCTTCTCATAATGGTGGTTTCCTTGCAGTTTCAAAAAACCCCATAGTTACCCTGTTCTTATGACTGGAACATAAGAGCTTGCTGTGCTACCAGTGTAACAGGTAGCAATCTAAGCAGTGCTCTCCTGGGGCTGGTGAGAGTTAGCTCAGGAATCCCTGAACGGCACTGCATTGGCCCACACAGATCTGGTCATCTGCCAGGCATCATTGTTACCCTCTTTTGGAAGGTTTTTGAGCCCTTCTGGCTGAATTCCTTCTTCTGCTCTCTACACGATCTCAGAAATACCGATGAGTCTCAGCCACTCCACATTAATCCTTCGTTTCTTTATAAAATCGAAATACTGCAGTATAAACTGCATAGGTTGTTAGGTGAGTAGGGGAGTAGCCACATGGGTGAACATCATGCTTTCACCATCCTCTGCTGCTGCTGTGAAACAGGATTGCCACCAAAAGAGGCAGCTCGGTGCTTTCTCTACCTGGCCTCCTTCTTCCAGCCCCTTCACTGCCTTCTGCCTTGTGCCACTATGAACAGGTAGGAAGAAGGGGGAATTGGTTTGGATTAAGACTAAAATACTGTTGACAACTTTCTGAGTTTGTTTTAGTCCAGCTCAGTTCCCAGCTCCCTGATCCTGTTCACACAGCCACATGAGCACTTTGGCTGTTGTGAAGGAGAGCATGGCAGAAGGTGAGAACAAGTGGCAGTTTTTGGAGGGATTGCTGCTCTAAACAGGAACGCCTGATTTAGTTGACTGTAAAATGACAGTTTGATTTCCAGCTAGTGTGGCCAATCCTCCTGTGCAGTCTCTATGGGCAACAGGTCATTCAGAGAAATGAAGTTGGGCTGAATCAGCCACTAGAGGGGCCTCCTCTCATGAGCCCTACAGCGGCTGGCTGAAGTTTGTCCCTTGACTAGAGTTAGCCTTTGTGATTTTGAACACAAAAATCAGAAATGAGCTTTCATCCCTGAGTACTAACTTTCGCTGGTTTATCATTTAAAAGCTGCTGGTCGAGAGTACACTTGGAAAAGTTTCCAGAAAATAGCCGAGATTATAATGTGTTTTGCCAGAAGTTAGGCAAAACCCAACCATAAACTGGAGAAGCTCGGCTTCACTCACACGCATCCTCTAGTGTACCACTGTAAAAAGAAGTCATATCTGGTCTTTTTAAGAATCTTGCAGTAATGAATCACTTGTAGATATAGCAAAGACCTGAGGAAATGGTAGCCCACCATGCTTCTCATACTTTTCTCTCTAGCTGCCTCACTGGTGATGACCAGTCCCAGATACTGTGCAGCACCAGGTCTCTTCTTTGAGTCTCTCAAAGCCAAGAAGAAGCTGCAGTGCAGCACGTGCAGCATTTTTTTGTGCTCCCTCCGGCCTACAGCCTCATTGCAGCAGTGCCATGTTGGTATGTGATCTGACTTGGTGGTTTGACCAACTGGAGAAAGGGGACACCTGTGCTGATATGGAAGGCTCATCCCTTCCTCGGGCCCATCTGCAGCAGAGTAACATCTGTCCTGTAATAATTAAAAATAAAATGTAAAAAGCTTAAACTACAGGCAGTGAAAATCACTTCACCACCTTCCTTCCACTCATTGCAAAAGATCCTATCATGACTCTTGCCAGGTGCTGAGAAAATTGCTCTTAATCATTCATTGAGAAAATACACTTAGATAACTAATGAAGTGAATGGAGATGCCTCATCTTATTCCAAAAGGAATTCCCATGGAATTTCACTAACTTGTGCCACATTGCAAGTGTCCAACCTTGTCGGGAGCCGCTGTATTCGTTGAAAGGGTTAGAAGACAAGGTGTGAGAGGTTCCAGCTAAACCAGGGAAACCTGCTTTGACCTGTAGCTGAAGCTAAGATGAAGAGGAAGATAGTTCTGATTGCTGGAGGGCTCAAGATCTTAATCAACCCTCACCCCTTTAATTAGCATGAAGCAGCTCATGAGTTGCAGCTTACAGCATTGGGCCACAGAAAGTCACAGGAATAGTCAGCTTGCTCCTGATCAGGAATTGGGTAAACATTACCCTGGGGCTTCGTGTGGTCACAGGTTTGGCATTGCCTGAACTGGCTCTGCAATGTAAACAGAGGATTGTAATTTATTTAGCAACATTGTGCAGTAAAATGCAGTACAGTGGCGCACCAGATGAAATATATTTTCCACATCTGAAATTGTTCAAGGGTTAAGATTCAAAAAAAGGCAGTTTAAAATGAAAGAATTTACCAGCTTTCTCCTTTCTAAGATTGACTCTGGTCTCTGATGCATGTCATTCAGGTTCGTCTATACTGGAGCAAAGCAAATTGCTCCTTTGTAGCTCCTGTGCTTCATTTCCACAGGAGCCAAGAATGCTTAACACCTCTGAAAACCTGCTCTCCCATATCTGGAAAGAAGTTCATAAATCTTTCTGTCTCTGCAGACTGTGTTTTAGATTGGTCTGAAACTGTGATAATTCTTAAAGAAAAAACATTCAGAAAGAAATAATTTAGGAAAATGGCTTCAATAATGTTCAATACATTCATATTCCATTCTGATACAAATATAAATTTTGATCTTAATATTCTGATGCAAATTTTAATAAAGTTTAAAGTAAGTCCAGTGAAATAGTAGCCGAAGTAAAGCACCAATACTAGCAAAATGAAACACATCAAAGCAGGAAAGCCAAATCAATTTGTTTCAGGATTCTTACTTAATTTTGATAATGTTTGATAAAGTCTTCTATTTGGACCTTTTTGAGTTACAAATTTTCCTGAAGTTATCATGCTTCCCTGAAATGTTTAAATATCACTGAAACATTCTACAGCAGGAATCATGCTATCAAAATACATTTACTAATGCTAATTACATTAATTAACGAACTGTGCAAAAATGTGTGAATATGATTAAGATAAGAAGTGCTCTGAAAAATAAAGGTTATAACGTATCAGTGGCAAATAATTTAAGAGGAAGGAGAAAAATAAATATATTTATTCCCCAAAGCTACCGCAAATGGAGAAAAAGTACTATTCTACCCATTTTCAGAAAACATTGGTATGAGGTGTTTGCAGGCAATTCCACTCCCCGCCTACTTTCTAATACACTCTTTGTTTAGGATGACTTGACTGTTCATGTAAATAACGACAGGAATGTAAAATGGTCTCTACCTACTCCCTAGGTCAATGACCCCTTTCGTATTTCTTAAGGCTTTTCCCCTTCTTTCCTTTGAATGGATGCTTCTACCCCTTTTCCGATACTCTGCTGAAGTTATTAAACCGCATTTGTTGTGGCACTGTGAGTCAGCAGAACTCACTGAGCAGTTTCAACTGTACAGGGCTCCAAGCCTGGGTCACAGAAAGCACCATCGTAGGAGCATCATCTGCATCTCAGTTCGGCATTGCAGGTACTGCCAACAGCTCTGTGAAAGACATAATTATTATTAAAGCTATGCTTTCCCTTCCCAAAGAGACAGAGAAAAACGTTCAGGCTGGATGATACTGATTTCAGATGAAGGGGAGAAACAAAGATGGGAAAATTATACTTGTGCTGTGAGATACCACAGTAATTCAGACCGAAATGTTCTTCCTTTGAAATGAAGCGCAGAACAGCTGCCTTGGTGTTTAGGAATGCACAACCCAAAAATCAGAATGCCAGCTTATGCTGGCATTGCCTGCCTTCTGCTTCCTGCAAAAAAAAAAAAAGTTAAATAAGAAATAGCTGTTACTGATACTTCTGTTAAATCCTTACGGATATTTGCCAAATACTGGAAGAAGGAAGATACTTGGTTTTGCAGTGAAAACTCATTTACAGGAACCTTTTTTTCTGGGAAGGATGTACACCTTTATACCGAGTAACCAGTTTTAGTAGCTCTAATAGGAAATATAAGTAGCTGTATCAACCGTCCTTCCTTCGGAAACCTAAATTACATGGTTCATGGCCAGGCCTCACTCCCGGAGCACACTGGACGCCTCCGGCCCCCATGACCCGGCGAGCATCCGTCTGGTGCCCGGCCCGGCAGCACGGCCACCCGGGCCGGGGGGTGACACAGGCTCCCGAGCCCGGGCCGCGGCCGAGCGTGGCGCAGGGAGCCCTTTCAGGAGGGGTGTGCCCACGGGAGGCACGACCCGTGCCCGTGCCCGTGTCGTCCCCCGCGGACACCTGGGGCTCCCCACGCGACGCCGAGGGGGGAGCCCGGGAGTTGCCACCCGCTGCCGCCTGGAACCCTTTACTTTCAATAGAAACCCGGGCACAGCGCTTCCCTGAATTTTAATGCAGACAGCCCAGCCCGCTTGCTTCCCCTTCTGCAGGCGGCGGGGCGGCGCGGGCCCTCCCGCACGGGGGCACGGCTCAGCTCCCCTCGGCGGGCAGGCCCTCGGCCCTCCGCCCGCTAGCGGCTCCGGGCGGGGCCGGAGGATACCCCTACCCCCCCCGCCGTGCCGGCAGCAGGCTGCGGTGAGCTGAGCCGCCGGGGAGAGCGGCGAGGGCGGCGCAAACAACCAGCCCGAGCCCGGCCCGGGCGCGGTGCCCCCAGCGGGACCGGGCGGCGGGGCAGCGGCCGCGCTGCCACAGCCCTCCGCCAGCCGGGCCGGCCCGTCCCGAAAAAGGGGCACTGTCTCTTTAAGGCGGCGGCGCAGCCCCAGCCGCCCCCTGCCGGCGGCGGGGCGGCGGGCGGGCGCCGTGCCCGCGGCGCGGGGCGGGCGCGGGCGAGGCCCCTCGGTGCGAGCGGGGCGGCGGCGCGGCGGGTGTGTCCTGCGGCCGCTCGCCCACCCACTTGCCCGCCCCTGTACTGTGGGCTGGGAGCGGGGAGAGGAGGGGACGAGCCGGAGGAGGAGGAGGAAGCGGAGGCGGCGGCGAATAGCGGGCAAATGGGGAGCTGAGCGGCTGCAGCAGCACCGCGGCCGCGCAGCAGCAGCAGCAGCAGCGGCGGCGGCGGCGGGCGGGCACGGAGGCGAGCTCGGCGGCGGGGTCCGTGCGGCGGAGGCGGCGGGGAGAGGGGCGGCCGGGCGCTGCGGCGGGCGCTGCTCGGCGGGCGCTGCTCGGCGGGCAGCAGCGGCACGCCTGCTCGGCTGGCCGCTCCGGGGCTGGCAGCGGGCGGGCGGGGTGGCGGGGGTGAAGGCTTCCCCACCGGCAGCGGCACCTTCTCTGCCCGCCTCGGTGAGCTGCCCGCCGGTGCGGGGCGAGGCCTGCCGGGGGCTGCACGCCGGTCGTCGCCGGCGGCGAAGGCTGCGCCTGGCTCGGTTCAGCGGCGCAGAGCGGGCGGGTGGGGGGCAGCGCCGGCGTCCTCCGCGGGGAACCGACTGATTTTCCTTTCTCTTCTCTTCTTAAAGCCGTTCCTTCGTAGGCGCCGAGTGCGAGCGGTAGCCGGGCTGCCCCCGCCGCCCCGAGCTGATCCTCCTCCTCGCGGGGCGGCCGCCGCCTCTCCGGGCCGGCACCATGCAGACCTTCCTGAAGGGGAAGCGGGTGGGCTACTGGCTGAGCGAGAAGAAGATCAGGAAGCTGAATTTCCAGGCCTTCGCCGAGCTGTGCCGGTAAGGAGGCGGCCCTCGCCGCGCCGCGGGGAGCGCCGGGGCGGCCGCCGAGGCAGTTGGGGCGGGCGGCGGCCGAGGGGCGCGGCGGCCCCGGGATGGGGCTGGGGCCGGGGCCGGGCCGCTCCGCTCCGGGCTCGGCCGTGGCCTGCGCCGGCCCTCGGGCATTTTGTGCTCGGTGCGTGATTTCCGTCAGCCGGTTCTGCCCGCCGGGACCGGGGGGAGGCAGGGCTGGCCGGTGCCCTCCGGGCGCCCCGCTCTGCGCCCGCGGGGCCGCGGCTGCGGTGTCCTGCCTCCCGCTCACCTGGGCGGCTACCGCGCGTTCCGGGGAAACTCGGTCCGGGGCGGTGCGCAGCGTCTGTGTGTGTGTGTGTGAGGGCCCGGCACAACCCTGGTTTACTGCCTGGGTAAATTTCTGTCCGCTGCTTCCCGAGAGGTCTCTAGTATTCCCGCTGAAATAGTCTCATTTGGGATCTCTGCGGACCTTGCTAAGATTTGGAGCTGAAACCGAGCTATTATTAGGAAGCGTCAAATGACTGGGAATAACCTTCCTTCATGTCGTGCGAAAATGCTTGAAATTAGGGTGTACGAACCCCTGGGTGAGCTTGTATTCACCAGAGCTACGAATGAGATGTCTGAAGGTGGTATAACTGCGTCTATGTTCTGCAGTCCCAGAGGTAAAGGTTAGTTCAATAACCTGTGATTAGACTTTATCTAAATAGCTTAGAGGATAATAGATGCAGTATATTACACAATTTTATTAATTAATTGGAAGTGTGAACTCCATGCGGTTCCAAGGTCTTGTGATACGTGCATTACAGCTTCTGATATTGAATAACAGCTTTTTCTGATTTATTTCATTCTAATAATAAGTTTGTAACAAGTATATGAAATCAGCTTTGATAATTGAAAATATTCTAAATAGCTCATGTTCTGTTTTTTTGTGAAGTCTGTTCAAACTTTGCAGAATATATTTTACGAGACTTCAAATACACTTTATTAAAGCATGCCATGCTAAAAACACCAATCCCTGTGAAATTTCTGTTGGCAGCACTTGTTCCTTTCTGTAAAGATGAAGGAGGCAGAAGAAACAAAACTATTTCGAGAAAGCGGCAGAAGCTTTTATGTCAGCTTGTGTTCTTGGCATTCTGTATCCTCTGTCAAACTTCAGCAAAACTTGTCAGAGTGTTTTAAAGTATCGAAAAGGCCATGGGTTCTGCTTTAATGTCTTTCTAAATTTCATGTGATTCTCCCAACAAAACTTCTGGATGAATAATGCTAAGCTTTGACCTTGCCCAAGAGGTTTTCAGTTAGTTTTTGTGACACTCAAAAATACCCTTTAACCTTTAATAAGCATAAGAAAAATGTCATTTTTAGGGTCTTGAGGTTTGGTATAAGGCTAGTTTTCGTGCCCAGAAACTAAGGGGAATCTCAGAAAATATATAAAAAGCTTTTTGTAGTAATTTGTCTTCCATTCTTGGTGTTATGTGCTGTACATTCTTATGTTTAGGAATCTCCAAAACTGACTTTCTGCTCTCCACTGTCCTTGTTTCTCTTTTTGACTAGGTTCTTTGCTTCATTTTTTTCTACTGCAGAAATTCCTTAGACTTGTGTTACATAACATGGATCTACAATTTCTTTGTGTACTGCACAAATTTGCTAATAGTTTTAGGTCCTTGCAGTGCTGTGAAAATTGACCCTGAAGTGTGTCTGTTGCTACACTTTACTAATTTCTTGATGAAAATTGGCTGGCTGTCTCATTCTGTACAGGCTAAGCTCACTTTGAATAGCATTTACAGACAGTGGATAGATATGTCTGTTCAGTCATGCTTTGATAGTTTTAAAAGCATTTCATATTAGCCTTTCTGTAGAAGCAGAGTTAATTGTTTGGTTTAAAGATCAGTACAGTCACTGGAGCAAGTTGCGCTGCTATCTTGGATGCTCTGTTTTCCTTCCTGGTAACTTCCATTGACACCAGAAAGAAGCTGCATTTATTTAGGCAAAGATTTCAAGTACTTTGTGCATAATATCTACTTGTTTACTTGTGTGTTTGTAAGCTTTTGTTGCTGTAGAAAGTGGTGCTAAGCTCAACAGAAATATTGTGTATGGTAGGAAATAAGGCAAGCATACTCATTCCTGTACAGTGATTCATGCGTTAGAGTAGACTATGTGTCGGTGTGTCTACTTTATATACTTTATAGTGACTGGTACTTGGAATTTATTTGCCCGTTGCCTAGGGATATACTTTCTGGGTAACTACAAAGTTCAGTTTTGTTTGTACAGGTTTGCAATGAAGCAGTTATATAATCCAGGAAAGTAAGAGAAGCCTCCTAATGAACTCCTGAAGCGTACTGGGTTTAAATTGGGGTTATTGTTAGGATGAGAAAAATCTTCATTTCTTTGCAGTCTGCCAGTGCAGCCACTTGTAGTGCGAAGCGCTGGTGTCCTAAAGGGATCACGGACAGACATTTCAAAATCTGTTCAAACCATCCTCAGAGAGAGAGTCTGAGTGCTGAACCGCTTTCTTAAGGGTGGTTCCAGGTTTTGTCTCCAGCAGCACTCTTAAGCTGAAGTGTTACATTGTCCTAGCTGAAATGAGGTGCCAGGGAGTGTGAGCAGACCAGCAGTTAAGGTGCTACTTTGGGGCATAGGCAGGACTGCCTTCAGGTTTCTGCTCCACAGACTGGACAGGAACCTTAAATACTTTCCTCATGTTTGTATCCATCTTTAAACTGCAACTTAGGTTGCTGGGTTTCAATAGGTTTCCCTGTTAGATTTTGGCATCTGAATCCTTGCAGTTTTGTTACTGGAGAACTTATAGGCACCTGCCCTCCTCTTAAAAATTTTCACTTGGTTATGTGAAGTTCTAGTAACATGTGTGCCTGGCACAGCAGCTGTCCTGCCTGAACACAGTGTCTTGGGGCTTTTGCCTAAGCTTTATATCCAAGAGGTAATCTTCCTTGTATTAAAGGCCTTTTGAGCTCACCTGCATTTTTGGTCCTCACTGTGGCACACTAGGTACATCTGTCTGAGCTGTATTCTTCATAGAGCATAACAGTCTTGGCTGTGCCTTCCAGGTGTAGCCAAGGAGATGAAAGCAGTGCCTATGGTGATATCTACCTCTACGTTTATAGCCCAGACCAGCGGTTCCAAAATTCTTGGGTTACAGCCCACTGTAGCCCTTAATGCTTTTACATCTCTTTCAGGTTTCTGAGCGGTGTGGTGAGCAAAACGGCAGTGTGGTTTCACAGGCCTGTTGCAGAGGATCGGTGGTCCCTGGATAGCATGTTGAGGGCTGTTGACCTGGAGGATAGAGCACTTGGCCTGGCAAGTGGGAAGCCCGGCTTCAAGCCTGCAGCTGGTGTCTCCCAAGGGAGACTGAACCTGAAGATGGGCCAGGCTCACTCTGATCCTCTGGCTGAACCTGCTGCCGTGTATAGAGAGGAATGTGAGCTCCTTCCCCAGTGCCAGGGTAGCCATCCTCCGAGCTCTGTTGGTAGTACCATGGCAGGGGCATTCCTTTGGGATGAGGTGCATCCTCAGTTCTGGTCTCTGCCTCCCACAGTGGTTTTTGGTTCCACCCAGCAACTCCTTTCTACATAAGCTGTTGGTGGAGTAAGACTTTTATGTTCCTTTCTGTGCATTGGTACAGTTTCAGTGGGGAGAAGAGAGTCTCTGTCTCAGCCTTGCTGGTATGAAGGCATTCCTGTTTGAGTTGTGATGTGGGATTGAGCTCTTCTATGTGGAACAGGGCATTCAGTAAAGGCTTCTTATCTCCTCAGTGAATTTCTTAGTCACGAGGCAATTTAAGAAGCTACTACTGCCAAGTTGTCCTGGGCTTTTGAGCGAAGCTGCTAGGACGCCATGCTTTGTGTTGAACCCTGTATTATCTGCATGCTAGCATACATGCTGCAGCTGCAGTTCCCTGAGTAGGGCCCCTTAGGGGACTGCAGCGTGCAAATGTCTGGTTTGTGCATCTCAGGTGGACTTTCCTGTGAGCCTTTATGTTCAGCTCCACCAAGGGGATGGCACAGTCTCAGAGCTTTAGGTAGCTGGCTATTGGCAAAATATAGCCTGCTAAAAAGTAGGACAAGGTTTCTAGGGACTCCTAACTGAGAATTTAGGAGCCTGCAATGTAAGCCTGTAGTTCTGACATTGTCATGTGTCCCTGCCACTGCTGAAAGGAACAGTTCCTCCTTCCTCTACCTGCTTGGTCTTGTCCTCTGTCTCAAGCTGGGTTTAGTGGTTATGCAGTTGGCAAAGACTCTCAATCCAATTGGTTCCCTGCTCATCACATTGACCTTGGAATGGTTGTCACTGTGCACGAGCGCTAATACAAGGTTAGGGAAATAGAGGTGCCCCATTCCATTATAGAGATGACAGAGCTGTGGTGTGAATTGCAGGTGGTGATGAAGACTCTTGGATACCTATATTATCCTTTTGTAAAATATGCCTAGATGTACTGCCAGGTCTCCCTGGATATTGTGAATAAAAAGACTCCTGTTCATGCCATATGAGGAGTGGTGGTAGTACAGAAAAATATATATATCTGTTCAGAAAATGAGTTGTGTGTGTTTGGCACCAGTTCAGATTAGTGAGGTGCAGCCATTTATAAATGGCTGTTTGCTCTATAAAAGCCTCCATTTTCTTGGTAGTTGTTCTGCTGTTAATATAGTCTCTTTTGGGAGGCACAGAGATGTGAGGCAGTAAGGTTATGGCAATGTGAAAATAAGTTACAGTGATATGAGGTGAAGTAAAATATGCTTCATCCAAGAGGAGATAATTTAAAGTCACCCCATTCTCAATGATAAGCTACTTCTCAGTTATTTTGGGCAAAAGCATTCACACGTGCAACTTCTAAGTTCGCATAGTAATGTGGTAGCTTTTCTGGGTAGCTATATACATAATGAGTCAGAATTTCCTCGTCATAGCATGTAGAAAATGAATAGCAAAGGAGTTGAAGAGTTGCCTGAAGATGTAATCTGTGTCATGATAAATCCTGCAATTCAACAGACAAAAGAACTGTGCTGGTACATCCTAACGTCCCGATTTTATATGGTCAGATTTTATTGTGCTGTGTTATTTTCATAAAAGCAGGGTGAGCATCTGGGAGGAAAAAGTTCTCAGGAAATTATAGAAATTCTGAGAAAAATCAAATTCTGCCCACAAAAGAAAATGGAGGTGAGGTAATTGAGAACACCTTCTAGTAAAGCCCAGTTGTCTTGATTTTTAGTGAGCAAGCTGAATTGTTGTCTTCCCTCCCTGGGAGATCATCCATAACAAACTGATAGCATTCCTTGATGCACAGGAAGCTAAGGCTTCTCGGTCTGGTTTGGATTCCCACTGCCAAAGACTGTTCTGAAACTTGAGACCATGTTCTTGAATTGCTACCTGCATCAGTTCAGCAGGTTTTGGTTTTATGCAAGGGGATGCATTTTTCTTTGGGTGTGGAGCTCCTGTTAGGGCATACATTACCTGTGCTGAAGACCATTTGGGTCTGACAGGTCAGTGTGGTGGGTTGTTTGTTTGTTTGTTTTAATTGAGTATGATGAAGCTGTTCTGGTGCTGATACCAGATCGATCTGCTGAACATAGCAACAAGTGATTTTTTTCCTACCAAAATATTAGTATGCCTAATTTAAATTTGTGTGACTCAAACGTGTTTGGTTTTTTTTTTCTTTAAGCTAAATTGATTCTTCAACTTTTGCCCATTTTGTTTCTGTGATGGATAGTTAAACCTTCTTTTAGTGCATATGAGAAGCTACTCTTGTTTAGTAAATCTACCACAAAATGTTAAACTCTGTGG
Organism: Haliaeetus albicilla; assembly: GCF_947461875.1. Lineage (NCBI taxonomy): Eukaryota > Metazoa > Chordata > Aves > Accipitriformes > Accipitridae > Haliaeetus > Haliaeetus albicilla. Next base: position 17,964,497 of record NC_091487.1, read on the forward strand.
TCAGTGCTGTAGATCTGTATGGCACTCTTTTTCTGTTCTAAACTTTATTTGTGGTCTCTTGTGTGCCATGGCCTGTGCACAAGAACCTAAACGTGAGTTTTAAGATAGATTTAAGAATAATGCTGGTTTGAGGGTATTAAATTAATCTGTTTCTTTATATAGCAGGCCATGAAGTGTATTGCATGTTTTTTCCGGGAAGAACTCAGGGGATTTTCTTTAACCCCGATTCCCCACAAAAAAAACCCCTAAATATTACTTTTGTTAAATGTCTGGATTGTGCCAGTTAGCTTTTACAGCCTTAAAAGCCATAAAAATAAAACATGCATGTGTTGATCAATAGCTCCCATTGTTGCTTGTGTTAGTCTGAAATACTATATCATGAGAAGTAATGCAGGGCCGGATGGGTGGGTTTCTTTGACATCAGTTCTAACAAAGACTTACAACTAGCCTAATGGTAGAAATTATACTAAACCATGAAAAAGTGTTGAAGGTAGTAGCAAAAAACCCCATGTATTTCTTGGAGGAAAAGTTTACGTGTTTCTGGGTTCTTGCTCCTTCTTCCAGTAGTCTGTGAAGAAGACTTTACATCCCAGAAGAAATGGGTATGTGTGCATTTTCGTAATCTCTGACAGTACTTACTGGTAGGCATCCTTCTCGCAAAAAGCTTACTGTGTTATTATGCTTGCAGAACCATTTCATTGGAACATGGAGCGCAGCCACTCGGCAACAGAAGTGACTGTAACAATCACCCTTTCATAGCGACTCTGTTTTGTGATCTAGCAATCATTTACCTCAGGTTCAGGAAGTTTGCATCCTCCTTATGGTACATCCCTTTACCACAACCTGTTTGAACTGATATGCAGCAAGGAACAATAATAAGCTTGGTCGGGTGGCAGCTTTTCAGAAAGATCTGCGTTCTTTTGCAGATCACAGGCTGAATACAAATTGACAGTGTTACAAAAAAAAAAAAAAGCAAATGTCATCTTGGGGTACATAAGCTGGAACAGAGCCTGCAAGGCACATGAAGTAATGCCTCCATTCTGCACAGCACTGATAAGGCTGCTGCTGCAGTAGCCTCACCTATTGCCTTTGGTCTGGGGCACGGGATTTCAAGGAAAAGGCAGATCAGCTGGAAAGTGCCCAAAGAGAGCAGTGAGAAGGATCGGAGGCCTTGAAAATAAGGTGTATTGTACTGTGTTATTCAACATAAAGAAGAGGAGGCTGGAGATGGATCTTCGGACACTGTAAAAAGCTGTTGTAGGAAAAAAAGCCTGACAAACACCCCCCCGCCCCCATGTATTCCTCAGTTCCATTGTAGGTAGAACAAAAAGTAGTAGGTTTCAATTGTGCCAAGAAGGAGGGATGATAGGTAAGTGGAAAAGATACTGTGATTGTCTAGGTAGGCAGTGGAATTCGTTGCTTGAGACTTCTAAGACTGGCTTGGATAAACATGCTGGGAATGATACAGGCTTGTGGTCCTGTTTCAAGGCAGAGATGTTGACCTCTCCTGAGGTCACCACTGTGCCTGGTTTGGTTCAATCTGTAATAGTGCAGAAGGTGCCTGGGAAACAGTTCTTTGTGTACATTAAGTAGTTTGAAGTCTCTTTACTAATTCAGGAGTCATGACTTGCGAAGTCTAGGCACACAGTCTGAATGTGTGCAGCTTTTTCGAATATATAGGCTCAATCTGAGAGGGGTGTCAGAGATGACAGTGTTTGCTCTGCCTTAGTGTACAGCACCTAGGAAGCACTGATTGACAGTGTATGTCCTGACATTGGTCAGATAATGTGCTGTTCATCTCAATAGTTGACACCTTTTGGTGAGGTGACGTTCTTGAACATATTCCAAGGAAACAAGGAAGCAGAGCGTATGAAACACACTACAGTGAGTGTGATAATAGATAAAATAAGCACCTGTGCTGGGCACATCTGTGCCATAGTGCTGTGGAACAAACCCTCTTCTGTCTGGTTCTTTTTTCTCATTTTTGAGTTCAGTGTTCAGGCCTTGAAACAATGGTTTGTTTTGTACTGATGGAATTTAACTCTCCTCAGAAGGAGTTACACCCTTTATATGATCAAGGAGGAAAATGCTGATACTTCCATACTGTCCAAATACTACACAAATACTAGTTAGTATTCTCTCTGTCTGCAGAGAGAAATCCTATTTGGAGGACAACCATGTACTTTAAGAATGGCTTTCCAAATGACTTGAGTTTCATTGAGGGGAGATGTCCTTTAGTTCCAAGTAAAATGCCCTTAGTTGTAGTTCTCTTTCCTCCCAACTGCAGTGCTTGGGCTAATTTCACCAGGATGTGATTGCCACTTGTACAAATGCTGTCGAATAATTCCTGTGAATTGGAAACCAAAGCAGAAGTCTGCTCTTTCCCACAGCCAGGCTACTGCTTGTGCAGGCAAGAGGGTGTACACTAATTGAGGTTGCTCTGAGGGCTCCCAGGGGTCTGATCTGTAGAGTGGAGAAAGTCATGTTTCTAGATCTAATGGCACTTTTAGGAAAGTAAGTGGCAGAGCCAGGCCCAGAACTTGGAAGCAGGTTCAGTTCATGTTGAGCTGTTTAATCATCTCCCCTTGGATGGCAGTTAGTGAAGATTTATAATGTGTCTTGTTTTGTCTTGTCGCATACCGCCAAGTCATGCTTGCTTGTTTGGAAGAATTTGCAGTTGGTCCTTCCTTCTCAAAAAAACCCAGGCTTATTTTTGCTCTTCATCACACTCCTCACAGGCTTTTCTTCCTCCTTATCAACAATCCATCTTTGGTCCTGTTCCTCTGTAACTCGTTGGTTCTGCATGTTCGGTCTGTGTCCTGAGGCATTGCCTCGTGAAACCGAATTCTCTGTGGCGCTGCTGGCAAAGGAGGAAAAATACTTGAATGAGACATGTCTGTAGCAAAAGACAAAATACTAAATCTTGAGCTGTGAAGCTGGGATGCTCCTGGCTGTTGTTCTGAAGCCCCATGTTTGCCCTGTCAGACCACACCACAGATGTGTGTGCTTGTTGCGGGAGTCTCCCCCTTGAAGACTGCTAAGGGGCTAAAAATTGGTGCTTTAAGAGACCTGGTTTGATTTGAATGTTTTGGCTGTAAGCAACATAGTTGTCCTTTTCTGAAATCATGTGTTTTAAAGTGCTGGTGACTTTTTCTACTTTTTGTAATTTTTCCTCTGATGTTAGGTATGGATAAGTACATGTAGTAGTATAATGTGTTTTCTTACAGCAGGAAGAAATAGTTCAGAGGATTCTTTGGAAACAAGGCCTTTGGCACTGCATGTTATAGTGCTTAGTAATGACTCACTGCCTAGCCTTGATAAAGTTATCTGTGTTTTGGGGGGCAACTGGTTAATAGCTGATAGAACAAGTGATGTCTGGGGTGATTAATGGCACTGGAAGGAAATGATATCATAAAGGTCCACTTGTGACATGCCACGCCTGCCCCATCAGCAGCCACAGCGCTGCAGTCCTTTCTCCCTGCCACGCCAAAATACTTTCGTGGTTAAAAGAATCGGTGTAATGACTAGGCTTATTCCTCATCTTGTCAGCCTCATTTCACTACAAGGATCATTTGTATAGGTGGACTATGAAATAGTGCCTGTTTCAGCAATATGCTATGTTTTAGTGAGTCCAGCAGTGACCACTTAAACCCAGTCGGGTATGTTATTTCTTAAACGTGTGTGTTTCAATGAGAATCTTGGTTATTTCCTTGTAGTTAAAAATACAAACCTCAGAGATGAATGTAAATACTGGTAACTGCTGCTCTTTAGCTCTATCTGCATGTCATACAGCTGCAAGTAGATGCTTTTTTGTTCAAGAACATGCTGTTCCTTTGTATTACAAAAACTCGTCTCAGTTCAGGAGATTTTACAGGCTGAGGATCCGGCCCTCTCTGCCTGCTGTCATTGGAGCCCAGTACAGGTGCAGCCAGTATGGGTTCTCCTTGCTGCCATTTGATGGGTGAGAGGGTAGCACGGGGTAATGGTGAGGTTACTCCCACACAAGTTCGTCAGTAGGTTTTGTTTCATAGCAGAGGCCCTAACTGCTCAGAGGTGTTTTGGTTGACAGGCCAGCTGAAGAGTGTAAGGCCAGCCAAATAGACCTGAACCTGGCCAGCCAGGAGCTAAATGATGGTTGTAGCAGATGCTTAGGGAAAGTATGAGGCACAGAGTAAATGTGCTCGGCTTCCCCTTGGCAGACCCTCTTGCCTTCTGTCAGTCACTGGTTTACAGACTCCGGTGGCAGTAGTCATGCCCATGGTACCATGTTTAATAGCCACAGGTGGATCTGCTCCACATATACCTTTTAATGCATTTTTGAACTCACTTTCATTCTTGACATCACAGGAACGTAAGGAGGCTGTCAGTGCATGTTGGCTATTCTCTAGTTTTGCTGTGAGTAAAACATGAGCAATTATCAAGTTGCTTCTGCTGTGTTGTGGGGTTTTTTTGTTTGGGTTTTCCTTTAACCTGTACAGGAATAGGCATGACTTATTTTTAAGTGTATGTATACATCCTCATTTTACTAAAACACCCTGGTTCTTGACCAATTTAAAAAAAGGAAATTTCAGCCAAGATGTCATAAAAAAGTTCAGAAGTCAAAAGTTCTTCCCCAAAGAGAAAAGACTTTCCTGCTAAAAATAAAAAAGCTTGCAAAAGAAGGAGGAAGAACTAAAAGCTGCGTACAGCTCAGGAGCCATCTTCTAACTTCATCTATAGTGCATGCTAATGACTTAAAACCAACAGCAGAGGGTTTTGTGGAACCTAAAAAACGCTTGTAATTGAAGAGAGGAGAGTGCCCAGATCCACATTTGCTGCCTGACCAGGTTAAGTGGTAACATAGCAGAGGAGCACACTCCAAAAGTGAAGTACAGTATTAGTACTGCGGTAGGAACAGAAGCCCTGTCTCTGTAGCATTCATACCAAACGTACAGTTCATTTTCAAATAAAATCTGCACCTGTCTTTTGTCTGGTATTGAAAGCATTGAATTTTTCTGATCTTTCTGTTGGTTTTCAGTTAACATTGTCTTTCTGTAGTTTCAAGTATGTCTTTAAGAATTGCTTTAACTCGGCGTTCTTTCACACTGTTGTCTAAAATAGATTTTCTTTGCCAGTCAGTGTTTAAGCACAGACTTGCACGCACTCAGACCAGCCTCATGGTTTTAGAGTTACTGTGCTGTCTGGCACAGGTGCATGCTGATAATGTGTCAACTCATGATGTTTCCATCACATGTGGCTTTAACATTAGTGTCCTGTGAGATAGTCTGGGTAAACCACATTATCGGAGACTCTTTACAAGGCCCCCTGGTATGATAGAGCTGTGTGTGAAGCTCAGCATTCAGATATGCTTGCTAGTTGGAGGGGTGGGAAGAGGAGGGTAGAGGGAGCTTGTTGTGAGGTTGCCTGTGGTGCTGCTCTTGTTTGGCCGACAAAGAGGGAGCTTAATTCACTGGAGCTGTCAATCTGGTAGTTTTCAAGCACTGAAAGAAAACTCCTGTACAAGTGTGTGTTAAGTGTATGTGAGGGAGGAAAGGGAAAAAGAAACTAAGTCAGTCTGCTATTTTGATGAAAGGCTGATGGCAAAAAAAAAAAAAAAAAAAAAAAGAAAAAAAAAAAGTACTGGTAGTTGCTGACCTGCACCCTGTATTTGGCAGAAAAGGGGAAAGCATAAGAGGGGAGAAGTGTTGTTTCCAGAACATTGGGTTGGAGTATCATGTGCTGTGCAAAGAGTACGTGATGATAAAATTGAGCAGCACCCTTTGTCACTCAGTAGAAATTTTGTTTTTCAAAACTATCACCTTTTAAAGCTGGTTTAATCCATGGAGAGAAAATGGTTTGTGCTACGCCTTCAACTGTTCTTGATTGCCTGGACTGCAAGTGGGAGCTGCAGCTATAGGGGGCAGAGATCTATTTGCAGGTGGACAAGCGCTGGATGGTGTTGTATTTTGACTTTGGGGCTTGACATTTTGGTGTAACCTTCCCTTCTGTCTCAAGGAATAGATCAAAGTCCAGGGACTCTATCCAGGCTGGAGTGAATTTTGAAGAGAGTAGAGTTTTTTGACCTTTTTCCTGGCCTTATAAAACCAAAATTTTAGCACACTTTGAGGAATAGAAAGTACAGGCTTGCTGCTAGATAGGGGGTTGAAGCTCCATTTTCTTTTTCTTTCTCTTTCTGATGCTATTTTAGGCCCTCAGTTCGCAGCATCTGGGAGAATTTGTGCCCTGAATTTTGTTTTATTCACAATTCAGTAGAGTGAAAAATATTTGGTCATAGACATCCCCAAGTTTAAATTGCTTTTGTTTGGGGCTAACTTTGTTTCAAGAACTCTCTAGCTAGTTTTCCTTCTGATTCCTTTGTTAGTGTGATGTGATCGTAGCTTTACTTTTTATGTATGCTATAGGACATTGATCTTCATCACTTTTGTTGCTTACTAGTAGTGATGGATTGCCTCTTTTCAAATAGCATTGCACCGTAAGATAGAGCTTTCTTGTGGATCAGAACTTGCTTTTTCACAGTAAAAACAGTGGATCCTACTATTGTCTGGTCTAAATGTAATTTAAAGCCTCTCTTGGCTATCTTTTCCTTAAGATATGTAACAGGTTATTGCTGGTTCTGGGTAGTGTAATCAAACCACATGGATCTTTAGCATATAAGTTTATGTGTCCCTGAGAAGGCTCTGGAGAGCAGAGAAGACTTTACTTGATTGATGCTGGTCAGCTGCTGTGTTTTAATTGTGAGTGTTTGTAAGAGACTGGCGCTCATTTGAGTCTACTGGGAATATGACATTTGGAGCCCAAAATGATGCTGGAAGGAGCCAGAAGTGAGTGAATGAGGAAGGCATAAGGTCATTGGGGAGTTTTGTCTTTTTTTTTTTTTTTCCTCCTCTAAGTAAAATAAATTCAGGTGCATAGTACAGAATTGTGGTTGCAGCAGACTATCACTTCCATGTGTACTGTGCTGACCAACAGCTTTTCTAGTAAAACTTTTTTTCTCATTTTTGTGCTGTGTTAAGCAGTTTCCTGATCAGCATAGTGCTGTGTCTTGGCTCACAATAGGTATTGTTTGGGTGGGGGTTGGCACAATATTTTTGTGCTGTGATTTGATCTGTCATTTGTCTTGAATAATCTGTTAAATGTAATGCTTAATCCTATTCCTTTTTGGCAGGTTTTCCTCTAGTATTGTTGCAATGGTAATGAAACAGTGTAGCTCTGATTGCAAGAGATCACTGAAGAAATACAGTATTTTGGGATGTTTCTTTTGTGTCTTTGGCTACAGAACAGGGAGAACAGCCATATTAGAGGCAGAGTAGGTTGGACCTTCAGTCTGATGTGCTGTGGCTGCTCATACGTTAACAAATAACTTCCCCAATTTTTCCTTGTTCCTAGTTTCTCCTGTTTGCCATTGTGAAAAAGATCTGTAGAACCAGACAGGGGAGCTTTCTTCAAACAGGAAAAAGTGTTTCTGAAACCACAGAACACAGGTAGAGCATTTACTACAGCTAACGTATTCTTAAAGTTACTTTACTTTCTTTGTCAGCTTTGGTGCCAGTGGACTGTGGAAAACCATGTGTCCTCCCTGCCCCCTACCCCAAGTTACACTAACTGCAATTAGGAGACCTTAATTAAAATGCTTAGTTCGTAGCTTGGGCAAAGAATTTGGAAACAAAGTCATTTATTCTAAGGCAGCTTTACCACAGATTTCTTCTGGGGCAAAGCTGTTTCCTGATGTGTAAGATCAAGATCTCTAAATCTGTTCTGTAGACGAATTACATGGGGGTCAAGTTCTTTGTACTAGTGTTTATTCCTAAAGTAGTAATCCGTGCATATGAATTAGGCTGAGATTCTCAAAAACTCCTACTTGTTATGGTGCTGAGTTTTCTTGACCTTGGTGAGAGCTGAGCATGTTTGCAGACCTTGGCCTAATCTAGGTCCCTCTGAAGCTGTTGGAAATCTCTGTAGTTGGATTCCTTGGGAACTGGGTATACCTGGTGTTCAGATTTAATTTTTTTTTTTTAATGGAAAGCCTGAGAGACAGGGATGGAAATAGAATTTGTTCACAGTGGTGCAAGTTCAGTGGTAAACCTGGGATCAACACGTGGACTTCTTTTGCTGGTTTGTTTTTGCTTTGTTGCGTCATAATGTAACTACTGAGAACAAGTACTTAAGAGACGGAATGGCTTGGTAACAACAGTTGATGGCCAAGAATTAAAAGCATGGTAGGTAGTAATTAAAACGTGCAACCATGATGCCATTGAAAGTACTCTGAATGCCTTCTTGGCCCAGGGAAGTATCTGGTAGCGTAATTTGAAATGTTTTTGTAGGACCAAGTATAGTATTTGAGTTTCCTGTTACTTGTTAGTGCTACTGCCACCTTTTTTTATGTTGACTGACGTGGGTGTGAAAGCTCCCTGTAAGAATAGATTTTTTAGCACACTTGCTGCTGCTGGTAGTGAAACTTGAAAGACAAAGTGTTTGTTTTTGGCAAATGCATGTGGTCCATGTAAAATCTCTCTATTCCCTTTCCCATTAAATTGAAGTAGATTACCAGTTGTTTGGGGCTGATCCAGGCAGAATGGAGCAGCCTAGCAGTGCTGCTAATATTACAGTAATGGAAGGCTTCTGCTGGAGAATGTTTTTGGTTAAATATTTTTTGGTCTTAAAAATGGCCATGTTTGTGTGTGGGTACTTTCAGCTTCAAGGGGATAATTGTTGGAGCTTTATATAAGAATAGGGGTGAAGGTTCTCTTTCAGTAAAGCTTGACCTCCTTTTGATGAAATAAAAACTATTACAGGGTTAATTTTTTTTCCCCATTCTCTATATGTCTTTGAATGTGAAAATTCTTTCCCTGGCTTTTTCCCTCCCCTCCAACACTTCAGGAAATTAAATTGTTTATTCAAAATGTCTGGTGTCAGTGTGGGATGCCTATACTAGCTCAGGAACTCAGAGGTATTCCTGCAATGCCAGTCCCCAGAAACCTGAGAGGTGGCTCTTTCCTGCTGTACTGTAAATGTATAGTTTGACCATGAGGGGTTTTTGAAGCCCGCTGCCCAGACAGCTTTGAAATATGAGTAAAACCTCAGGTGTACATAGATAAGCTGCAAACAATTGAAAAGTGTTTAAATCTTGATGTCTTCCATGTATTCACTGGGTGGGGGTTGTACAGAAAGTTTCCAAATCAATGAATACTCTCTGATCCAAGAGAGAGAATACAGAAAAGTCTCTTGAATCAGGCATAGGCCTGCCAGCCAAAATAGGGTTGGCTTTTGGCTCTGTAGTAGGCTTCATTGTAACTTAAGCAAATCAGTGATTTTTCCCAATATAATACTTTTTCTACCTGTCAAATGCAGAAATAATACAAACCTGTTAGAATGCTGTCGTGGCTGAACTGACTGCAAGTTGCTTGTAGATCACTGGATCCCAAAGGAGAGACAAAGTGTTTATTACTTTATCTTGCTGTTTGTCAGCAGCTCTTAATCCACATCTATCTATTCCAAAGCATGGTTCAAAATTAAAAATTCAAGTTGCTAAAATGTGTCTGCTCCTCTTTGGTGATTTTTATAGAAGAAATATAATTGAACCCAGTTGTTGAGGACCCCAACATGTTTTAACATTTTTAGCGCTCTCAACTGCTGTTCTCTCTCAGACCTATTTAACTAGTAAATGTTTTCAGTTTATCATATACAGACTAAGTAATTACTCAGCTTTTGCCCAGCTAAGATTTCATCTTCTTGCATTGTCTTTCCTAACTTGTTCATTTTAATTTGTGGTGAAAATCAAGGTATAGTTTGAAAACCAAAGAGGAGGGAAGGAGCCAGGAGGCTGTGGAACAATCTAGTCTAGGGACAGTGATAGTGATAAGGGTTGTTTTCTTGCTTATGCTTTTCTCTGCTGCTTATGTGGGTGCCTGAGTTCCAAGAAGGCCCTTTTAACCCTGTAGATGGAGCAAGTAGTTGCCATTTTCCGAGTGCACACAAAATCTGATAAAACGCAGGAAAATGAAAACTCTGGAAGCTACAAATACATTTGAGCTTGAGCCTAAACCGGTTGGCTGAGGCTAATGGGAGGGGTTTTTTAGTGATAAAACAATTTACCTAACACAGGAACTTTGGGTGAAAAAAACCTTTAAAAAGTAGGAGTCTTTTATTCTGCTTACAGCAGCTTATCTAAGAAAGTGCTGTGTAACTTTCTCACCTAACTGTGAACTAAAAAAAAAAAAAATTGCTTCTCAGAGGTGATTCATTTTCTTTCACATCTGCAGGTTGTTTACTGGGACTGACTCTTCAGGAATTCTTTACTCCTTTGTGTTTATTATATACAATTTTACTTGCAATAAATGTGAGAGAATCGAATGATTGGCTGGCTGAGGGTTGTATCAGAAGTGGGTAGTAGTTTGGTTTTCTCATGATTATTTAAAAATTAAAAGATTGAGTACACTCTGCAGCCTTTTTTCTAAAGGTAGCTGCTGTCACCATTGTACCAAGAAACTATTTTTTCCCCTCTAAATGAGGCCCTGGATCTCCTAGGAGATTTTAAGACTGCATATTTATTTTCTGAAAAATCGAATCATTTGATGCGTCTTCTGAAATGATGCTTGAGAAATAGCAGACTACCTCTTTCAAGTGACTGGCAAGCAGCACTGGCAGTGTTTTGGTCTTCCTTTACAGGTGAGGATGTAGGTGTGAACCACTGGCCAGATCACATCCTAGCAGTGCAAGTGGAGGAGTATAATCTAAACAAGTGAAAACAAGGAGGTCTATTAATTTGCTTTAGATGAACCTTAGTATTTTAAGATGGGCTATGTTGGTTGTCTCATCTACAGGACCGAAAACAGTATGTCTGCAGAACATAGTCTGTTCAGTTAATTTGCGTATGTGAAAATTTCAAGGAGTGATCTCACTCATAGGAGAGAAAAAAATGCCCAAACCAGAATGAATGCTTTTTACACTATAAGGCCCTGTACCTTCTCTCCTGGTTGCTTTTCAAATGGACAGCTGTGAGCCACATCTAGGAAAGAAGATGGATGTGGTGAACAGAGCAGGCTGCCTGCTGCATGATGCTCTGAGCTGGTGTAAGCACCCTTCCTGATCTGAGGGAAGGGTCATGCATGTGCTGTTTCTACTCCTTCCCAAGGGAGTTCATATTGAATTGTCTTGCTGTGAGAGAGACTTTTTTCTTTTTACCATGATTTTTCTGGATTACTTGTGGACTAGTAATGGCTTCTTGCCCTGATGTAATACATGTGGTTTCAGGATATCCTTATTAGGGCTGTTCTTACTTTATGCTCAGACTGACAGTGTCCCCTAGATTTCCTGTGCTCTTGACCTGTTGGAGGTTGCCTTTCTGCTCTCTCGTCTTGCCTTTTTAAGGTGTTGTTTTCTGGTGGTGGTGGGTTTACTGGTGATGGTGTTCTTTTTTTTTTTTTTTTTTTTTTTTTTAGGAGGAGGAGACTTTAATGTGGTCTTTTCTTTTTGGCTTTGGAAATCTCTTGGAAGGATTTCTGTATGGTCCCACTTGTGCTGAAGAAATTGCTTTAAGCAAAGTTGTGACTGCTTTGTCCATTAGGCAGGTATGTGGTAAGTGGTAAAGGGCTGTTGGAGTGCTTCCCATTCTGAATGGAGTACTTGGTGATAGTACTAGCCCAGGATGGCTAATCCAGCTGTCATCTTAAGCACAGAAGCTATGGAATTCAGGATTGTTGTTGCTACGCATTTGCCAGTTTATGGCAGGCAATGTCCAAAATGATCACTGGCATCCAAAAGCTCACTATTGGTTGTCTTGGGTATGAAAGAATATGATGGTCCCTAGCAGGTGCTTTTCTCTTTCTTCCCATCCTCTTCCCCCTTTTCCATCCTACCCTGCTGTGGAAGATAGAAAGGGCAGGACCACAGCTGCCACCCTGCCTTGTGTCACTGGAGTGAGGGAGTAGTTGGGATGGTTGCAGTACCCCCTCCCAAGCAAGGACTGGGAAGGCTGAGGACTCTTTAGCCTGCTGTCTTTGGGTCCCAGAACGAGCAGACGTCATGTTCAAGGTTTCTAATAACAGCAAGTGAAGGCAGCGGGTACTGCAACATGAACATGGAAGGACTGAAGAGAAGTTCTTTCCACATAAAAGGAGTGTAGGATAGATGGGCCTTTTGGAGTGAGGTGCAGAAGTGACCAGGATAACTGTTGAGCCTGAGCTTGTGGGATGTAGCCAGTGGAAGCCTCACTGCTCCAAGGAGTATTTATGTGAGAGAGCAGTAAGGTGGGTGGGAGGGTAAAGAGCATCAGCGGAAGTACTGAGGGCCAGTGTGGGAGGCAGATGTTATAATGTTAGCCTCCTGTCCCTGGGACGTGTTCTGATTGAGGCATTGATGGGACTAAGTATGTCCTCCTCAGAGGTGTTAGAAGTTTTGAAACCTGTTTCATATGAAACCTCTACAGTGAAAAATTGAGTTCTAACTTTAGCTCTTTGAAAACATCTTTGTTTCTGGGCTTATGGAACAAATACAAACTTCTGCTATAAAGGAGAGCTTCCAGAGGAACAGCTTGACTACTTTAGAGTAGTGCTCTGTAGCTTCAGTTATGTCATGGTGTCAGATCTTGGAAAATCTGCTAAGCTAGTTATTCAAGAACACTTTGGAAATCTTCTCTGTGGCTTCATTACTGGGAAGTAGCTGTCATTTGCTGTATGTTTATGTAAAAGGTGTATAGCAAGTGGAATAGCTGATGGATAGAATACAACTGTTCATATGATCCCAATGTGTGCATGTGGGAGGAGCAGTTTCCCAAGTAACGCTCATTTCCAGACAAGTCCAGTTCATCTCTCTGTACAAGTACTAAATGACTTACAGTGATTTTGCTTTTAGTGTCATAGAGTCAACAACAGAGAAAGATTGCTGTACCCAAGGTAAAGCAGCATGGCACTGTAATGCCTTTGCTTGACTGGCTGTTTAGATAAGGACCTACAATGAGAGATGACAAAAATCGGAGGATTTAGCACATAGTTCTGCCTCGTGAAAGTGGTTTGAGTAAAAGCTGTTTGGTTTTAGTGGTATCTTACCTAGGATAGAAGCCTGCAGTGTTAATCTTGAAGCTGTCTGATACAACAGCAGACCTGCACCTTACATCTCAAGGGGCAGCACCTTACAAAGAAGAGCTCATGCAGCTCCTCTGCAAAACCCAGAAAGGAGGTAAGAAACAGTAGTATTGTGTGAAGTGTCTGTAATGGCAAGCTTCATCCCCAGCTTCCGTCCCCCATATTCTCCTAGCACATTCATCATCAGTGGAGGTGTTTGGTACTTGACAGCATAAGCATGCCATGTAGTTACACTGCTAGAAAGGTACAAGACCAGTGATGTTTGGCTTGGTGCCAATAAATTGCAGCACAAGAACTGTATGGCTGTAGGTAGATAGAGTCATTAGATAATGCATCTTCAGCAATCCTAGCACCAAGGCAGTGGTAAAATTTGAGGAAGAAATGGAAAGAAATTTGATCTTTGATGTTATGTTCTCTCTGTAGTTCTCTCTTGTGTATGGGCAGAGGGAGGAGTTTAATGGCAAGTTTAGCATGCAGGTTGTCTTTAGAAGCATCTGTAAGCAGTTCATTGTTAGGTAGGATGGAAGACTTTGTGGGTTAGGGCCTTAGTTACAGTGAAAGATTTTACAAATACTTGAAAAAGAGGAATCTTCCTGCTTTGAACAATATTAAGATTTTGTTTTGTTTTGACATAAGGGCTTGTTCATTGTTTCTCAGTTCATAGCCTTAAATGGCCAAAAATGCAGTTTTAGGGTTTTTTTTTTCCTTTCATTTCCTAATTGTTTGTCTGTAGGCTTTTTTTTTTTTTTTGAACTAGTAATGTGAGTAGAGAAGTTATTCTTCTCCAGGGAAAGTCTTGCTGAAAAAGTCTAGGCATGACCTTACTAGAATTTTTCTTAGGAGAACACCACAATGTGAAAACAGTGGAATAAAATCAAAATGAAATGTTCTGTTATCTTTCCAGCATCACTTCTGACTGAATATCCTGAAGTAAGACATGGATATACATAAAACTGTAGTGTAGCTCTGCAAGCAGTGTTTATGGTTTAAAAGTGCCTTGGGGCACATAGCTGCTGTTGTAAACTCCATCTGAAATAGGTAATCAGAACTGTAGGTGTTATGTCTGACCAATATGCAGGCCAGTGCTTTTTGTTGGTTTAAAAAATTTGCACTTTAGTACTTTATGCTGAAACTGGTCTTCTCCTGAAGCCAGGCCTTGAGAGAGGATTCTGCTGCAAAATCAAGGCTGGCCTTGATACTGTTAGACTGACAATGATGGGCTTTTGGTTAGCTGTGTCTTGCAGAGGGTGCTAGGTGGTCTGCAGCCTTGCTGGTCTGAGAGCTGTCTGTGGGATTGGGGTGACATTTCTCTGGTGTCTGCCTTGGGGTGGTGGTACAGAGACATGCAGGGCAGGCTGGAGGAAGACTTCTTTTACACGTTGTGGATGGTGTTGCTAGAATTCAGATGGAGGAAAAAAAATGTAGGTGTTCAAATTAGTCTTGAAAAAAAATTATTATCCTGGCATTTTTTTTTACCTTTATCTGGAAACTAACTAGAGAAAATAATTAGGGGTGATGTAGTGTTTCCTTGAGATGTAAGGGAGTAGTCCAAATAAGATAACGACAGTTTATATAGCCTCTTAGAGTGCAACTTTCACAAGGTTTTGATTATCATTTTATAACCATCACAACTTCATTGTTCTGGAGGACTGGGATGATCTTGAAGAGGAACGTTTTTGCTAAATTGGAGTAGCTTCTGCCCTTAAGGTGATGCCTGTGTATTTTGTAGCTTACTCTGGCACCTTGGACTGTGTGCTGACCAAGCGTGAAACCCTGCAAGTCCAAGTAGGCAGATAATACTCACCCAGAGCAAGAGAGCGAAGTCAGGGAGGCTGAGCAACTGTGTGCAAGGGGGTTACATAAAGCTGGGTGTGGAACAGCCTCCTTCTTTATGAAACAGGGCTGACTGCAGGGATCTGATGTGCAAAGAGCTGTGAAAACATGCTGCCTGGGAAGAAGTGTTCTTGGGGTAAGAAATCCTGCTGTTGCAGATAAATGTGCTAGTGGGGTGTAAAAGCAGACACTTGGTCAAGGATTTTCTTTTGCCTTCACAAACAAGAATTCCTGGAAGTATTTGGAGCAAATGTATTTTTATTTACTAAGAGATTAAGAGGTAAATGTGTATGTTTCTCTGTGTGTAAAATTCTAATAGTATTACGTGGTTCAGTCACTTTCATTAACTGTTACTTGATAACTTTTAAGTGACAGCAAATGGGACGAAAAAAATCACTTTCCTTAGCAGCTGTAGTTCAAGGATCTGTTTAAGACATTGAGAATTTTCAACATCTTTTGAAGCTGTTACTTAACACATTTTTTTTTTTCCCCATGTATAATGATTCTTCAAGTCCTTGTACATATTTCAGAATTACAGCAATTTAAAAGTTGTAACCTTTCTACAAGTCCCTTTCTTTTATGCTGATTGTATCTCCAGTTAACCTGTGATGTAATTCTGGCAGTATCTTTGAGCTGATCCTACGTATGACACCCCTCAGTCAAACGTGAAAGCCCTAAAGAGAGAACATGGGGAGTTAGTGTGCATCTGATGATGGGCAATGTGGGA
Source organism: Haliaeetus albicilla (assembly GCF_947461875.1). NCBI lineage: Eukaryota > Metazoa > Chordata > Aves > Accipitriformes > Accipitridae > Haliaeetus > Haliaeetus albicilla. The sequence continues at coordinate 17,980,136 of NC_091487.1, forward strand.
AGCAACCTGAAACAGCAGAGGAATCATCAGGTTCTCCTTGCCTTGTGTTGTGCAGTCACCTATAGGCTTGAAATCCCAGTGTGTGGTATAGCATCATCTCCACAGTTCTTATCTCTTATGTCTACAAACAAAAGAAGTGAGCAAGAGAAAATGAGCGCTCTTGTCCAAGGGAAATTTGTTCTGTGGTCATGTTTAATCAAACGTAATCAACATTTAATCAAACTTTTAATAAACTGCTTGCATTTTTCCTTCTAATTAGTTGCTGCCAATTACTGGGATTGAAGAGTGAGTTTCAGGGTGGAGCCAGACAAAAATAACCCAAAGGAAAACAGCTAGCTGCTACTGTGCCTTTGTGTCTGCCTTTCCAGCTCCTACTCAAAAGCTGGATCAGCTGTTTATATATCCGCCTTCTTAGCAATGATAAGAATAATGGTTATTTGGTAGATTAGAATAGAAATTTAGCTTTTTATTTTTCCCTTTAAGAGGGATTTAGGTTATCTTACAAACTCATCAGGGTGTTGTGATCACACCAGTGTTGTAATGGGGAGGGGCAGGTACTAGAGAATCTAGGTAAGTCCATAAAGGGAAACAAATGTAAAAGAACTGTTGGCCTTAAGCTTTTTTTTCTGAGAGGGAGAACAAGAGTACAAGTAACAGAGCTCCAAGTATGATGGTATGATTTAAGTTGTCGAGGCAGCTTCTAGAAAATCCTGAGGCGACCCAAGAAACTGTTGGGTTCTTCCAGTTACACAGTATAGCAGACCTCCCAGCAGATCCAAATCTGGGCTACAATGCAGTCTGGTTAGAAAATGTAGGGGCGTTTTGGGGGTTGTGTATCAGCTGCTGTGTGCCCTGGCCAGTTTGGGAAAGTTGTAGTCTTAAACCCCATGTGCTCAGTCGCTGATGGAAAGGATAGGTGTAACAGCTGCTGTCTAGGATAAGTTATGAAAAAAACAAGGGCAGGATTAATTAGAGTGCCTTGTATGTGCACCCCACTGTGTCTGTGTGAGAGAGATTACTAGCAAGATGTGCCATGGAAGGTCAGGGGTGTGGGAGACAGCAAGACACGTGCTGTGGGTGTTGGCCCAAGGCAGAGCTCTGAAGGTGACCTTTTGGGCAAAGTGGTGCCTGCAGAAGGGCTGAAGCTGATAAGAAGAAATAGTTTGGTTCAGAGAGATGGGATGCCCTAAATTTCTTGTAAGCAAACATTGATGAACTTTTATCTTTGTCATTCACTTTACCTTGTGAAGGGATATGCATTTTGTCTAACACCTTGGATAAAAAAATGGGCAGGAGTTGTGCTTTATGATTTATAAAAGTTTGGTGTCTTTTTTTCTCTTACTGCACTGTGAACAATCCACTAAAGCGAACAAGAAAATGGGTGTTCTTGCAGACCTATACATACTGCTTAAAGCAAGAAGCCTATGGATTGGAAGAAACAGGGAGAATTTTAATCAATCTTTAGCAGCAGACTTCAGTGTAATGTAAAGCAGATAAAATGCCTGATAAAATAGGTAAGTTTGTAACACACACATAGATGTGCTTCTCTGAAGTGGTCTAGACACCAGGACAGCTAGGGTAGAGACTTCTCAGAGATACTGTTTTGCCCTTTTCAGGTGCAGAAACTATCATGAGTGATGGAGACTTTTTGTCTCACTGTCTACTCTCTGCTCCATCTTCAAGTTTGTGCTTTCTGACCTTGCTGATCCTATGCATAACAATCCTCTGTCCATCCCTGCCCAAAGCTTTTGGTGTATTTCTATGAATCTTCATGACCTACGTTGCCTTGGTATTAAAAGGTTGGCAGCAGTAGCTTGTTCCATGTATTGGATTTCCAACTCCTCAAACTGCAGCCCCATCCAATGAGACCAATGGAAAACTCTGTTCTCTTATCTGAACATTTTGGTAAGGTTTTTGCCTAGGGTGTGTGGTGGTTGGATTTTTGTTTTGTTTTGTGTCCCATTCCTCCTCCCCCCACCCCCCACCCCCCCAATGTTCACATCAGCTATTAATATTATTCTCTATGCTTATAATTAAAAACATTTATTAATTTGCTGTCTCTCCATTTAGATCTTTTTTTCTTGTAAGTAGGACCATACTCAAATATTGCATGTTGCAGATGTTTTATTTGATTTCCAGGATCATGTGTAGTTTGTGCAGATCACCAAGATGATTCACTGCAGCACTGTCCTGTTGCTTCTCAGGGAAGTTGGCCACGTGTCAATAAATGGAATATTTTCCAGTAGTATGATCATCACTTGTTGGAAGCCAAACTTTCATTTTATTGCAAGCCTCTCTAATGAGGCTTCCAAATAAAGTAAAATAATTTTTCTTTGATCTATGTTGATATAAACTCAAGCAGAAGAGTCAGTTGCAGGGGAAGGAATTTCCTATTATTGGTGTTGGCATCTGAATCTGTACAAATGGAGAGAAGCAATCCAGTTCATGTTTCTTTGATTTTTACTGGTACAATATCTGTACACCAGATATTTTCTGGTGAACATCTTTTTTGTCTCAAATAGGGTACAAGGCTGCAGAATTGCACTTTTTAGATTCCAGGTGCTTTTCTGTTTTCTGTTGACATGGTTCATACAGTGTTTATTAGGGGGAGCTGCATAGTGAAATAAAGGTAAAACCCAGTTTCAGATGATACTAGAACTGCTTTTAGCCGGCTTTTTATTTGGGAATGACTCTGGTTCCATAAATGAAGAGGAAAATTTGTTCTTTGCATATGCAAACAGTGGTCACTTGGTGAATGTAGGAGACAAGAAATACAAGTGCTCTCAAAGCTAATGAAACTTGAGGGAGACTTGGTGTCTGACTTGTACAGTGCCAAAACATTAGGGCCATCCCTTATGGAGGGATAAAAAAAAGTTGCAATCAGGTTTCTTCAGTGAGCAGACATGTTAACTTTCTTGTGTTAACTTTCTCTTGTTTGTATAATGAAGTTTTGCATGAAGGAAAAAGCCCCAGACGCCTATATATCTTGAAGCCTGGCTGGAGATGAATAAACTCATTTTTGCATGGCAAGTTGCTGAACTTAAATACGTCTCTAATTTCTGCCAAAAAAATGCCCAGTCTCCTTGAGAGATCCGAGAAGTGAAAAAAAAGAATGTGTATTACACATTTCATGCATGTCTCAGTGGGTGTCTGGGCCTCTATAAAAACTCCCAAAAGGTTTATTCAAGGCTGTTTGCCAAAGTCTTGGAAAGTTGCAGTGGATGTACAGCATTTGGTTTCAGAGTTAGTGGACTAAAAGCCATTTCTAGATGAAGGCTGGCTTGGCAGACATGCTCTTCTCTCTGTACCCGTTGGTTTTAGCAGAGTGGAGGTGTGCGTTCATTCTCCCTTGTGGTGTGCAGGAGACCTGCAGAACCTGCACCACCAGCCTGGGGCCCAGCAGAGCCTCCTCTCACTGGCCATACTGGACTGATGGTCTTTGTGCAGCATGCTTATGTTGAAGATGAGAGCAGCTGAAGCTCCTCAGAACGTCAAGGCAAGCCACTAGAGCACTTTTATTTGGGTAAAAGGTGGGAATGCAGATAAGATTTACGAAAGTAAATGGAGCACCTGTAGCATGCTAGAGAGAGGTGATGGGGAGGGGGCAGAAGGAGGGGTGTGGAAGTGGCACCTTGTAGCCTATGCACAAGTCTACTTTAAGGGTTTTGGGTTTTTTTTAATTTATTTTAAGAAACTGAATTCTGAGCTTTGATTGGTGTGTGAGAATCTAGCAGGCAGAGGGCTTTTTAGGTTGGCTTGCCATACCTATGCTTTTTGTAGAAAGGCATTTGTAGGAAGGAGATTTCTGACCCTTGCCCCTACCCACCCCTGGACACTCTTAATTCATTCTTGGGATTTCACAGATTATGACAAAATTTCTTCTTCAGAGTGTCTATGCTGTTATAACAAATGCCTCAAAGTGATCTCGACATGCTGAACATCAACTTGGTAGGAGACCCACAAGCTCACTGCAAACCTTCCAGAGACTCAAAGACACACTGTTTTCTTGAATCATTATTTGTTATCAGAGTTACTTGCATTGCTAGAACCCCAGAGTGCTGTGGTAGTTCTCCAGGTCAGTGGTGTGGGATGCTGTACAAATGCAGTGCTTAGAGAGATTACAATCTAGTTAAGACAAGCTGTAGATAATGGTTCTGGTAAATGATTGTTTCGAATACGGTTTCTTTTTGTGTATGCTTTTGCCAGGTAGTTGTGTGCAAGCTCCAATAAGATCGTTAGAAGTGACTGTGGTAGATACCTAAATCTAGGAAAAGTCCTGAAGGGCTCAGATTCTTAGAGGGCAATTGCTAGGCACTTTCAGAAATTCTGCTTACTGTAGGCTGAGATAGGTTGGGCACTCAGAATTCTTATGTGAGCTTGAGAGACTGAACCATTTTACCTTTTGTCATCTTTTCTCTTCTGTTCTTTTGCTTTCCTCTTCCAAAAAAAGACAATTGTTGTCAATAGGGTTATGCACATTGTAGGTTAGCTTACCAGATGATGTACTACTTCAATCTGAATCCTCCCTGTCCAGATAGAACAGGGAGGTATTGGGAGGGCTTATATATAGGGCATGACATGAATGTATTTAATCTGAAGATCCCTTTCTCTAGATAGATAGTTGTAATGAGATACACATATATATAAAAACTATAGCTAGATTTATATTATCACCCCAAATCCCTGTATTGTTTCTTTAATCTTGCTTGGTAGCTGATAACAGTATGCCATTTGCATTAATACTGGTAACCAATATTTGTGATTCAGACAGCTTATCTGCAATAATAGAGAAGAATCATTTGATGCTTAAATCTGATAGTGCTTAAGTCTAAAACGACTAATGAAATAACTTTCTGGGTGTCTTAATGTATGTCATGATTCTGTATTGTTCAAATGAAGGGAAAAAATGTATACTGTCCCTATGTAAACCTCATCTTGCCTTATAAAAGCCCCAGAAACCTTGAATATATTTGATTAACCAAAACATGGGAGGTAGCTGTTTTAATAAGGGGACATTGGTAGTTGTTACAATTCTGAGAGAAAGCTTTCTATAAAATATGTATGCAGGTTTTACTAGCCTTGCTGTACCTAAGTTAAAAACTAAAACACTTACTGAACAGTAAGAACTTTATATTGGGGGTCACAATGAACAATGAGGCAGGAGCCTAAAGGAAGCACCAGAATAAACCAAGGCTTGCTTGCATCTGGCTCAAATCTTTTATTTCTGAGAGCTGCTCTCTTCCTAAATGGGTATCTGTAAGACCAACCTGATTTTGTTGGCATTCCAGTACAGATGTGGGGTGGACTAGTTTTTTTTCCCCAATCACCCTGACACCTTTGCCCATGCTGGAACAAAAAGATCTATTCTCTTCTTACCCCTGCTCTGCCCTTCTTGTCCTGTTTTTCTTTTCCAGTCAGAATGGGTCTACAGTTCAGTCTAGCTTTGACTGTAGTACAAGAAGATACCAGTGATATAGTTTTAAACAAACAAGTTCAGGGGATTTCAGGAGGGAAATAATGAAGGTTGGCTGCAAAACCCAGAAGCTGGCTACATCCTCAGGTGAGCGCTGCAGTATGCACTAAGCTGTGTGCTGCCACAATAAAATGGCTCTTAGTACCTGAGCTGAGGAGTTTAAGGCTAGCTGAGGGTCCAGTTCCTAGATATATTTATAGGTAGGTAGGTAGAAGCGTAAATGTGTGCGTTGATTCAACTCTCCATGCATTGCTTCAGCACTTGTTAATTCTTAGTTCCTGTTGCAAAAGATGTGGTCTTTGAAAGGAGGCAGACAGGCAGGAAGCTTGATTATCTTGTCTGATGCAGTCCAAGGATTTACTGGTAAACCTCTTTGTTCAAGAGTTGATACTACTCAGAAGCAATGCAGAGGGCAACATAATTATGGGTAGAATTCAGAGTGGCACCGCAACTGACTTCAGATGCGATGGTATCTCAGTCTAAGAGAATAGGCATTTGACTAATACTGTTAGCTAGTTTGGTTTGAGGACTGTCTGAGCATAAAGTTAGAAAGACCTGTGCAAAGGTAGGAGGAATTCTGCATATTGCTGGACAAAGCTTACTGAGGGGTATCAAAATGCAGCTGGCATAGACTATAAACATAAAGCTGTATCAGTCTGTCATTGCAGTATTTGTGTGCTGCCAGCTGTCTCTGCCATGACAAGGAGATTCCCAAGATGGTGGTGCTTCGTAGGGGAGAAACTTTAAGCCTGAACTCAACCTGCAGCCCTGCCCTTCCAGGTTGCAGCACTTCTGTAGCTGAGTGTTCCCTTGTCTGTTAAGTCCTCTTAGGAGCTTCTGCATAAGAAATCTATTAGCTGTAGCCACAGGAGCTTCAGGGTATTTCCTGACAGTAAATACTTCCAGTTAACTGCCAGCAGGTCGTTGGGTGTTTCCTTACTTTTACTGCTCTTTTTCATGTGACTATTTGTGACTGACCATCCTAATTTGTTGTTAACTTTCTTAAAATGGCATTTTTCTGGCAGCCCTTTTTAATGCCATTTTGCGGAGTTGTTTACCGTTACATTGTGCTTTTTGAGCACTTAGGGTGTTCTCTTCTTCAAAATGAAAAAGGTGATGACTCATGTCATCTGGAAAACTGAAAAATACTGTCTGCTTATTGGATCCAGTGTTGGTGCAGGGAAGAAGTGGAAGTGTCCATTTCCCATTAGCTTTCAGGCTGGAGCAGTGTTATCCAGAAATGACACGGATGAAATCTTCATCCATTGAGTCAACGTGAGTCGTCCTTTCAGCTTCGGTGTAGGTAGCTTTTCATGGCAGGTCTTTCAGTATGGTTTTATTTGCCTTACATTCCAATTTAGTACTGGAGGAGTTGAGGAGACACTAATATCTGCCTTCTTACTTCAGTGTAATAGATGTTAAGAAGTGGGATACAGTTTTTCCTGCAATTTGGCAATATCTGGAAAGTCAGAAGTAAAATACCAATCTGCTAACTAAGGTACCTCTTAGCGAATAGGGGATTGCTCTTCTTGCCCAAGTTGCGTGAAGATTCCCTTGAGGAAAATCTGCACACCTGATTTTGGGGCCCCACTGGCAATGGAAGGTTTTAGAATCTTATTTGCTGACTAGTGACTTACTCTGTGATTTAACAGAATAAGACACTAATAATTCATAACTGCTGGCTTAAATTAATATGGAAGGAGAGTTGCTAAGAATAATATAAAATGTAAATTTTAGGAAAGTTGATTTCAGAGAATAAAATATTTGTTTTATGGTTATAGTACCAAGAAGTTTTATCAACACACGTGGAAAACTTCTGCCTCAGCATGACAGCTAATTGAACGTATCATGGCACTGGAGAGCAAGTATGCAATATTAAGCATCCTTCAGATTATAAATCTGTTAGTGTGAGGTTATTGTTCCTTTTGTTCGTAAAATGTAAATATGTTCACATGTTTCTAGAAGCCTCTAATAGCTTCTGCAGTAAGAGTTTTAATATGTATATATATGTAAAAGATAAATACCATATCTGTCCCCGGAAGGGATACTGTCTTCTGCCTTGTGATTACGCTGCCTCTTCTCAGGTCTCTCTCAGTCATCGCCAGTGCCTCGTGACCTTAGAAAGACTTTTGAAAGAGATGGGTCATGTGTTTGCTTCTTGCAGAGGGTCATATTAACACTGGGGTGACCAGGGTCGTGGGGAGACAAAGGAAGCTGGGAGCAGAAAGGACATGCATGTTCTTTGCAGCACTTAAGGAAGCAAGCAGTTTATTGAAGCCAAAGTATGATGCTGGAACAATTTAGCCTGCAAATTTGAAGGACTCTGACCTTTGGGAAATTAATGTCTTGTAATAGAAGATACGGTGCCAAAACAGCTTGGTTTGAAGATGGTTTTTAATAAGGTTATAAAGAGATCACATGGTGTGGCTGCCTGCCATAGCTGGGAACTGAATCTGATAATGTCTGGTGGTGTAAGCCTATGGCTGAAGGCTGAACCCTGCCCAATTGCTTATAATTGTCATCAGGTACTAAATATGTCTCTGTCTGGTAGGATGAATAACTCGTTGCCTTTAATAATTTTTCTGTGCGGCTGTTAATCATTCCTTCTTCCCACTGATGGCTCTTCAGCTGGTAGTTTGGGGTTTTTTTTTGTTTTTGTTTTTGTTTTTTTTTCTCAAAAGACTGTGGTTAAAGGTTTTGTGTCCCTGCTGGGAAAGCAGCGAGTATGAGCTCCCAGAACCTGGGGTCACTAGTTCCAAGAAAAGAGTCTGGCAGAGCTCAGCAGCACTGATCCATCTTAAATGCCTAGCTTAAAAAGAAAACAGATCCTTTTGAGTTTGTATTTACTGACTTTATGGCTTTCATAACTTGGGATATACTGATTTTATTTCCGCAATATCTGTTTTTTAATACTGAAATTAGTAGCCCTGTAATATTTCATGAAACTATTACTGAAACTTTGTATTAATATTTAGTGACTAAAGGCAATTTATTTCCTCTAGTTACTGCTTACAGTGTCTGGTTTCTTTCTTTCATGGCTTTTTCCTCTCTGCTACTTAAACCTCTGAAATCATGATGTTGGATGCTTCATTTTGTCATTGCTCTTGCAGGATAAGGGGTTAGTGGCTTTCTAGCTGGATCTTTGCTGTGAGATGCTGGTGAATGTTTGTGTGTGTTGTGGTGGGAATTTTTGGCATGTGGAAGCATTGTGGTGCTGCAGGTGAATACCGGAGTGATGCTGCTGCTGCCCTACGAAGATCCTCTCTTATTTTCTAGTCCCTTTCAGGGCACTTTGTTCTGATACAGCACTCTCTTAAGAAGCACTTTTATAGCTGTAAATGGGATGATACAATGCTTTGAAGATGTGGAGAAGATCAGATGGTTCTACCAAATGTCACGTGTGAATGGGGTGGTGGTGTGAAAACCACTTAGTAATGTTGTAGTGTCTGATGTATCAGGGGTCCTATTGCTCGGACCATTCCCTGTTTATAAAAAGAAGGAAGAAATGCACAAATGTGGCTACCCTCTCTGATTTTCTTTTTTCTACTTAAAAGGTCCTCTCTAACAGCCCAAAGTCTTGGGTTTTCTTCAGCCCATCTAAAGAGCACTCAAGAGTTTTAAGTGAGACCTTTTCTCCCCCATACTACGTTATCTGTTCCCACCGGATTATAAAGGTGCACTTTATTTCACTTCTCTTTTGGATCGATGGTGCTTTACAGACTGAGAAAATTGAGCACTCCCTCCCCCAAATGCCAACTTTTGATCCATTTCAGTCATAAAGCTTTCCAAAATACTGATTACTGAAGGGGAAAAGCTTGCTGAAAGGTAAGAATAGTTGGATATAAATTGGTAAAATTAACTCTGATTAATTGCCTGCTTGATGGTCTGTGTGCAAAAAACCAAACCACAAAAAATACCCACGTTACAGTTGAGTCTTGCCATGTTTCAGATGCTGTCAGTTAACTTCCATGTGCACTGATGCCTGCGGCTGTGGGCCAGGGCCCCTGGACAGCGAGCACCCCTGTGTTGGGGTTGCCACTTGCTTGCTTCCCTAATAGACAGTAAGGTGGAGTCCATCAGTGATGAAAAATAATAAAAACAAGGATCCTCACAAATATTTAACTACAGAAATGCAGGGTATTCTGCTAATGGAAAAACTAAGGCAAATGAGCTGAGGTTGCCTTTGTGCCAGGAGGAGAAACGGGCTGTCTGCAAGGCCATTTTGCTTTGGTATTGCTTGCCTGGTGCCTTCCTCCATGTCTGATAATTTCAGTGTGGTGGAAAGTCTTGGTGGCTGCAGGTGTTTGCTCTGACGCATTAATGTTTATACAACTCCCTTTGATGCCACTGTATTGCTTTTCTGGGAAAATGCTCTTGTTTTTTATATCAAAGCAATACATTGTTATTAATATTTGCCACTTTTTTACGTGGGACGTTTTGGAGGTGAAACATTCTCTTATGAGAAAATGAACTTCACTGCATGCACTAATAACTTCTTAGGCTATTAAAACAGATACAAAGATTGCCTTTTACTTTTGAAATTGTAAATTCTGTTTGGCATTTTTCAATCTGTCACTCAGACCAGACAGCAAAAATATGTTACTTAACCATGGCTATGATATATGACTGGATAGTAATTTTCTCTTTTGACTGTCACTCACTATAACATTCAGGTCCTAGATGCTGTGGGGAATTAGTCCAAACGGTTTACTTTGGATGTTAAAAAAACCCAAACAAACACCCAACCCCAAAAGCCAACTATTCTACATAGTTTGAGGCTGTAGTAAAACATTGATTCCAAAACACCAATTAATGTGCTTTTATGCACTTGATATTGAATTCTTGTCTAAATCCATACGTCATTCTAACTTAAACATGAAGTCAACCTGCATGGTAATTATTTTGATCATTATTGCATATGGGGAGGCTTGCATTATCCAGTAGAGTTGTTTACAGGGTTCAGGTATAGAACTAGTAAGCCGTAACAAGCTTCTGGGTTTTATTTGATATTGCAGGCTAATGCAGCAGTTACTTAAATGTTTCTGTTTTTCCTTTAAACGTTGGAGTGCATGATTCAGCAGAGCTGCGTGCTGAAGGAAGGGAACACGTGAAGCACCAGTCAGTAATTTGTACTGCACCTGAATAGGTTTCCATAGCTTTAGGCATACTATGCCAGTTGAAGACATTGATTCTTTGCTGTAAGTTAGGTGTTTAGTTTTATCACCTTCAAACACTTTTCCCCCTTTTCTTTTCTCCCAGACATTTTTTAACATTTGCTAATAATTCCTTTTTTTTTTTTTTCTGAGCTGATGATCGTAGGAATGAAATGTGTTTTAAAAATAGTGACCTCTGGGAGTATAGTTTAGAACTGACCATTTTTCAAACATCTGTTCAATGAATGCGGGCAGATGCAGTCTCTCTTTGACCTGTTTGTGTTGCCTCTTTGGAGGGAGAAGGGAAATACAGCTAATAATGATCTTTCTTTTCCCCTCAGAAAAAGAGACTTGCTGTGGGTTTTGTATAACCTTCCTAATATCGGAAGGCAGCCAGGCCAGCTGGGAATGGGAGCTCTTCCTCTGGTAGGCTGTGGCTCAGTGTCAAGCTACAAGGGAAGAAAGAAGGGTCATGGAGAATACAATGAGGGACACGAGTAGTGGTCAGTACTCCAAGTGAAATAGCCCCCCCTGGGAGACAGCACCTTTGACATAGGCGTTGGTACCTGTGGAAGCATTCTGCTTAGCCTGGACAAATTTTTGTATCCCTCACTTAATTTTTCTTAACTGTCTTGCTTGTCTGCAGAATTTGCAGTTTGCTGTTTGCATCTGAGCTGTACTCCCGTACCCATGCAAGCATCTGTGGCTTGCGCTGGGAGAGGAGTTTGTTGTAGTATCTCATGTATGTTAAGTGCATCTCTGGCGCATGTCTCGGCGTAGCTAACGGAAAGCCTGTCCTCTGCTAAAGAAACAGCCTAAAAGAACATACACCAAGGCTGTAGGATGTATTTTTCTTACTAGCTTTTTAAGCACCACAGGAAGAAGTGGTGGCTGGTCCGTGGCTCTGTCAGACTCCCAGAGCAGTTAATTCAGCAACCGTCTTGTCTCCATTGAGAGTCCTGCACAGACAGCCCCTTGTTGGGGAATTGCTTGTGGCCCACAGCCTGCTTCATTCCCTCTGTTTGCTCATTTTTTGAGGGTCCCAGAGTTTCTTGTGTGTAGGATCAGCTTTCTTTCCGTGCCTGTCCCTAAGCCCTTTCGCATATGACGTGAGGCAGTTAGTGTGGTTAGATGGTATTGCATGCTTGGTTGCATAAGGGATGTCTTGCTGCCCTGAGCCTGCAGCTGTGACCTGCCCGGCTGAAAAGTCTGAAGTCACTGACACAGGAAATCTTCGAGGTGGAGAATCAGCTAATGCCAGAACTGAGGTGTGTGATTGCTTGACATCCTGGTGGTTTGGATACTTTTTGTTTTTAAAATAACTTATTTTCAGAAAAAGCTATTTTGGTAGAGTATTTTTTCCAAATTAACTAATCCTCAAAATATGCATGCTTCTATGGTTTCTGGTCCCCCTGGGTTGAAACATGAGAACTTTTCATATTTAAGGTAACCAAAGGGGACCATCCCCCCTTCTGAAAAAGGGGAAGACCCAGCGCTACAAGCTAACCTTGGCAATTGCTTCATCCTTCTCATAGCTTTTCAAGCGTGTGTGACATCATATCCAACAGCAGGCACCCCTTCTCTCCCTGCTTGGGTGCTGGTCTGACTTCTTCCCTTCTGCTTGGGCAGCACAGTCAGTTTCGATGAGTCCCAGTAAATTTGCAAAGTCCATTTTGAGGGGATTATAGAAAACCTTTGGACTGACTCTTTCTCAAGTGGGTTTGGCAACCAGCTTGCAAGTATTTTTCTTCTTCAAAGTAGAGCAAAGCTTATTAAGCGTGTATGCAGGCATGGCAAGAAATGCAGCCTTTGCCATCAGCCTCTATTCTTCCAGGGGCTCTGGAGTGGTCCCGTTTGAAGCCTGGTGTATTTCAATGGCAATTTTGAGTTCTGTTTACTCCAGGGCAGACACAGCAAAAGTATAGCTGGTTTGGTTATTTTAAGTTTTAGCTTAAAATACTTGGAATGCTTCCGAGTAGGCTGCTGCCCTAATTTACAAAAAAACATTCTCTACCTAATATTTCTTACTTATCTTGCTTAGCTGTGTGAAAATCATGGTTTCAGCAATTTGGCTATTAACCCTTTCTCTAGGAGATTCATATTTTCTTCTCAAAACACAGTTGGAACACATCTGGCCAGCCTCAGGTGATGGTCTGCAGCAATGCTTCCCACACTGTAATGGCAGTATATTAATTACCCACCATTTACAAGCTACTGTGATCTGCAAGAGGGCTTTGAAATTCTCGGCAAGAGGTGCTTGGTTTCATTTTCTTTTAAATTTTCTTGCTGAGCAACGACAAGCTCTCTGTTGTGGCTGTGCAGTGCATGCTGCTTCTAGGCCAGAGAAACTGCACACTGGTAAAGTGGAAGAAGGGAGCAACTTGTGTCATAGATGCTGACTGATCGCCTGTCCCTTTGGGCATCTTTGTAATGGCTTCCGAAAAGAAAGACTTACTGTATCGGGCGGAAAACTGGAGAAGCCATTGTGTATTCAGCAGTGTGCAGCAGTTGTGACTATGGACAACAGCACAGACGCTCTTAGATAGAAAAGCATTGAGGGCAGAGTTAGGCAGTCCTGCTCTATGACCTCCCCGAAAAAGGGTCTTTGATTTTCGCATGTGGGGTTAGTGGGAATGAGGAAGAGAGATTCCTGTCTTGTGTTTGCTAAGGCTTTTGATTTTTAAGTTAAATTCCCTATGTCTTCAAAGTGAGGAGAAGGTTCTAACATATTTAAATAGCCTGCATGTATTGGGAGGGTGGCATGGAGCAGGGACAGCTGGGCTTTGTGCCAGGGATTCAGTTCTGCTCTCAAGACTTGAGCAGAAATGGTTTGTTTTGCTTGATAACTTGTGAAATGCAGTGACTGAGCATTGTCTGGCTGCATGTACCTGAATCTCAGTTCTCGTACCAGCAGAGTAGATGACCATCTCTACAGATCTGCCTAAATTGGCTCTACCAATTGCAGTTCTCGACATTTTGGAGTATAATTAGTAGGCCACTCCAGTCTCTTATCCTTGGTGTTTCAGGATTACTAGAACTATTCCCTGTGTGGCCAAACCAGCGTTCAGAGGCATGGGCCTTTCTGAAAAACCCCAAGTATTTGAACTCTGCTCCTGCAGGAGCCAGACTGACTACAAGTCTTTGAACTGAAGTCCAAGTATGTGTCTAAACTATGGGGCATTGCACTTTCTGGTGTCTCCACGTCCAGACTGCCCACCATCTAGAACAGGGTATTGCAGTATGCTGTGTCTGTTTCTCTGCTCACATACCTGGGTGTGTGTCCCTTTCTTCCCAAAGGAAACTGCAGCACTGGGGGCTGATGAATGCAGAGAGTCCCATCCCAGCCTGTAGCTTGATGCTTACTTGGGCTGGGACAATGGAGCATACTTGCTTTATGGGGTTGAATCTGTATGTGTTTGCTTGCATGGTTGCTTGTGTAATTTATTAGCTTTTCTTTGGGCACTGCTACACGATGTAGGGGTTATTGCCTCTGCCGAGGCCAGCACAGTTAGGTCTATCTGACACACACAGTGCAGTACCAATCACCAGCTGGAGTTTTAAATAATTGTAGTTTTGAGGCACTGCTTCCAAAATGGATCATCTGTCTTGAGCAGTGGATCTATGGGGATGTATCTGCAATGGAGTTGCAGCAGTATGACGACACATCTGGGCAGGGTGCTCCAGCTGCAGGGCAGTCTCTCTGTTCTGGACCTGACCTGTGCCTATACCCTTCCTTTGTCCCCTTCCCTGTTCTGTTTGCAGGGCTGGTCTGTGGAGCCGGCTTGGGTATTCTTGTGCTTGTGATGGAGACAAGCCATGGGACAACTTAAAAATTTCTTGGCAGGGGTTTCAAGCAGAGAATAACTGATGTGAGTCACTGTGTGTGTAGCTCTGCAAAGCATTCTGTGTACCAAGATGACAGGGGTAGAACAAGTCTGTAAATAAGAGGATAAATGGCTGCAAGGTGCTATGTTCATTCTCCCATACATTTATGCATGTATCTTTGGATCAAAATCAGAGATCTATCAAGCATGTGGAATGTGCTGTGGTGCAAGTCATACACTCTGAGGACAGATGAGAAATGAAGAGCAAAGTAGAACTGACTAAAATTGAGATGCTTCCTCCCTAACATCAGCCACTTCCTACCTCTGCTCACTTGGCAGCTGTATCAGTCCCAGTGGTGCAGCTGCTTAGTACGCATCTTGGGTTGCTTCTGAGGCCATGATTCAGAAGCTGCTGAAGTGCTTCCTAGGCAGGGAATGGAATTGAACAAGTGCATTCCTGAATTGGAATCAGGTTCATTAGTGCAGATTTTTATTGTTTGTATTCTAGTATGAAGCAATTCTTTTCCATTAGTGTTTGTTTTTACATTTTCCCCATGTTTCCAACATTAACCATTCCCCCTTTTTTTTTTTCTTTTCTTTTCCAGGAAAAGAGGAGTAGAAGTAGTACAGGTGAGTAAAAACTATATTTGATTTTTTTGCCCTCTGTTTTCTTATAAAGAAGGCTTACTGATTTTAAATGCTGTCATTTAGATGTCAACATGACCTGGGCTTAATTATTTTTCTTTTTCATTCAATTCTCTGCTACGGATACTGTTTTTGGAAAAAGAGGATCCCCCTTTTGTGAAGCATGTGTTGAGCCCATCTAGTCTTAACTCAGCAGGTGCCCTGGTGAAAGTGGGAATGCAGTTTGGTGAAAGTGGGAATGCAGTTTGGCTTTTCTTGTGTCTGTTAATAAGATCTGATAGTTGATTAGGCGATGTTACTCTGTGTTTATTGTGTTTGTGGACAGTCAGGCTTAACAGAAACAGGAGCTGGCCTTTGAAAAAAGCTATGGCACAAGGAATGTTCTTGTAACCTAGTGAGCAGAGAAATGATACTAAAGTGCCTTTGAGTTGTAGCCCATCTATAGATAAGCTCAGGTGTTGGCTACATTTGTTCTTTCCCAGGTCTGAATGGTCATATTTAACACAAGATGTTACTTAAAGGATGATGGCAACTTGGGAAGGGAATTATGTTACATGACAGCTGTAACATAGAGCACTATAGCCCTAAAAGATTGAAGAAGGAGCATGCTTTTTCCTTCTGGCTTATTTTGTGTACTTAGAAGAGCCGTGTGTCATAGGTTTCAGTCTGGCTGATGCTTACCTAGTGCTCATTTTGCAGTCTAAGGTGGTCAGTGTGTTCCTCACACTTGTATTCTCATATCTCAGTAGCAGAGATGGAACTGCTTCAATGGAGAGGACAGAGGAGAGAGGAGGAAAATGGGGTGTTAGCCACTGATAGTTGAGGCTGCTCTTAAGTCTATGTGAAAGGTGCTTCTCAACACCAGTAGGGAATAGGAGAAAAGCACTTTAAAAAAAAATAATTGAAAAATCAGCCCATGTTATTTTAAAGAATCCACTATCAGAAAAGGCTTTAAAAAATTCTCATTGCTGGTTAAACTGGAGAATATGTCTTTCAGGTATGTGTGGTTGTCTGAGAGCTGCAGGGTATTCCAAGGAAAAAGGGCATATACTTTACTGGCTGCATTTAACCGTTCACCACTACAGCATCACCTTCCATACTTGTACCTCCTATTGCTCAGAGCTAAGGAGCAGCTTCTTTCATCAGTTGTGATAATAGCATCTCCAGATTGTTAAATACAAACCAGCATTTGCGAAGCACAGCTTCGAGTAGCAGAGGGAGAAAGCTAGCCTATATTTGTGTCGCTGTCTAGGGGATACTATTATTTTAATAATACCCCAGTGTATTACAGTCTAATGTCTGCATTTGTTATATGTGCCTTGCGCCTGCACTGCACGTTTAGGTAGCAAGGTGCTTGTATGAGATGAATTCAATGATACACTGATTAGCTGAACAGAGGGCAAATTCCATTTTACCTTGTAGATTAAAGTTGCTGTCTTTCCATGGGTTACCTGTTAGTCTTCGGATGTTTGTGTAGCTTAATGGCTAGTCATCAGATAGACACAAAATGACTGGAAAGGATTTCTTTATTGGAAGAGCATTTGGGGAAACATTTGGACAGAACTAGACAGGATTTTGTGTAAAATTACTTTATGGTCTCAAATTTCGCAGCATAGTTGAGATGTCAGACTAACCTATACTGGGAATCTGTGCCCCAAAGGCATACCTGAAACACCGATGCCTGCTGCTCTGCTAGAGCAGGATGGATGGCTGTGTGTGATCACCCCTTGCCTATCGCTTGTGTATTGCTTCATATATCCTGATGCATGTACTTGTAGCCAGTAGGGCATGTATCAGAAATGAGCTCTTTCTCCATCCAGTATTACTAGAAAGCTTTGCTTGAATGACCTCGCATGATCTGTCCCACTAGCCCTGCTTCTAGGTGGAGGATGTCTTGGTGTCGATCTGCTGGACAAAGTTTATTTGACAGAGGGAATATTGGTTTCCTATGTTGAGCAGCAGTGTTTCTTTGATTTGTTTCCCCTTCTCCTCCTTTAAAGAACCTATCCTGTTCAAGATAAACTAGCTTTTACACCCGACAATAGACAAGTAACTCAAAACTCAAAAATACACAGGCTGTTCATCTGTTTTCTTCTTTACATAAATTCAAATTTTTTTCTGAATGTAGACGTGCTTTCCAATAATAAGTAGCAAGTCGGAAGGTAAGGTACAGTTACTGGCTTCCAGATAGCAAAGCTCAATGGACTGGTATGGGCTGATTTCTGTGAACAGATGTCAGATTATTATTTTCCAAAGATGTTTCACAGGAGCAGGAAAGAATTTCCTACTACTAAAGGGAAGTCTTCAAAGTCTTCAAATAAGCACCTGTGTGACTTCTGTTTCCTTCCTGCAGTAAGGAATTACGATGGTCCTCTATTCTTTACCTACACCAATGAAATCCTCTTATTTTGCTATCTTAAGGCTAATTGCGCCATACAGATTATCAGCGAGCTGCTGCTATAGACAGCAATTAATGTTCTGTGACTTGTGTTCAAGTTCTGTGTTTTGTCTTGTCTCAGACTTTCGGTTCCAGCAGAAAGAGTGGTTCCAGCTTTCTGTTTTTATTAAGTGGGGGAACATGCACATCCTCCAAAGAGAAATAATGGAAGAATAGGAATGGCAGTGGGATGCTAAGCAGTCATGCTCCTTTATCCAGCAGTAAGACATTATTCAAGCATCACACTGAAAACAAACAAAGAACCTCTCAACTTGTGTGGTGATAAGTAATAGGGTTTTTTTAGAAATACTGATTAAACTCTAACATAATGAGAATTCACTGTGAACTCAATGCACAGGAGCTGAAATGTGTGACATTATATAGTACAACTGAGTAACATCCATCAAGCTATCTGGCCTAAATTAAATAAAAAGCTTTAAAGATTATGAACTTTCCAAAGACAGCATGAGCCTGAGCCTGCACCCAAACATTTGGGAGTATAGATGGGTTAGCTCATTTCTGTTTTTCCAGTGGGCAGCGGCAGAACTCGGAGTAGCAGCATCTTTAAGATCTGGCAATGTTTTGGATCTAGATTTGCTTTCTGCAGCTTAAATCCAAGTCAGTGGGGCAGCTACAAACCAGTGTTATATTACAAGAAAAATCCAAATGTCATCTTGGCTTTTAAATACGGGCTCTTAACAGAATACTGTGCTATATCTCTTACCTTGTGGCAGGTCACTTGCTTAATTTTTTTAAGTAGGCGTCACCCCAGTATCAGGCTGCTTCTTGAATTAGGGTGCTTACTTGTTTGTACCCTGTGAGGTAAGGAAGTGCTCTTGTTCCAGTTTTGCAGGAGGGAAGACTGAAGGATGTACCCAAGCTCCTCTAGGGAACCTGTTGCTGTACCAGCCCCAGTCTATTGGGAGCTGTGCTGGCAAACCTGCGGGACAGGAGTTCCAGCTGCCGCTGTCTCAGAAGAGGCATGGGGCCACATGCTGCTCAGCTTTGGGGCTTCCGTGTACTGCTGTGCGGGGCCGAAAAGGAAGGGAAGAGCAATTGAAGGTGGTCAGCAGACCTGGTGTTGCTGGCTTTCTTTCAGTGATTGACAGCACCAGTTCAGCTGCATTTAATCTTAAGGCTGCATTTAAAGGATTCTGAATGTAATGCTTTTGTGGTTCCTGTGGCAGTTATGTACCTCCCCTTTCTTGCCAGCTCTTGCCACCCCTTGCAGCTGCCTGCTCAGCTGGAGTGGCTTGAGCTGGTAGCCAGAGGAGGAGTGGAGATGCTCTGAACAGGTGACAAACATGACTGAAGCCCATCTGCCATGGCCTGCAGGCAGTTACTGGGTAGGCAGCAGCTGGCAAAGCTGAGGCAAAGCAGCTCATACACTGGCATTGGGGTGACTTGCCAGTAAATGCTTAAATTGAAGCATTTCCTAATAAATTCTTTCATCATTGTTTCAAGGGAAAGGCTGCCTCTGAACTTATGCAGTGGTTGTCTGATGAGGCATTTACTATTAAAAAAAAATATCCATTTTCTATAATGGAATATAGGAAAGAAGGGGTTTAGGTAGTTTCTAAAAGGTAAAGCTGTTTCTGATCTTTTTAAATAAAAACTTTTGTTTTGTTCAATTTCACCCCTCCATCCCCCAAATTAGCATAGGGCCAAATTTAGAATTGAAAATTGTCGGTGGTTCTTGAGCCAGTAAAGTATCCAGTTTCTTATGACTTTGTACGCCGGTGAGGGAGAGAGAACATCTCCATCTACCTTGTTTTTCAGGAAAAATCTGTTTGGCTTAGTTTGAAGAATGTAAGATTGAAAACATGTGCAGTGAAGTGGAAATCATCACAAGTGCCTCTGATGGGGACATGCATTTATTTTTGTTTCACAAGCTATGCAAATCCAGAATAATTAGCTGCAGCCCTTTGGCTTCTGACAAATTGCCAGTTCGGTCTTTGTGTGACAAAGTTTGGAGCCTTTGCGTTTCTTGTGACTTCAAAGCTGTTTCAAGCGCTTCCACACCCAAGCTTTCCTAGAGCTCTCGCTTGCATTTTTTAATTTTAAAATAGTGAAGATTTCCTATTTTCAGTGGGTATTTTTTGGTTCAAATGAACACTAATGCTCTCTTTTATCTTAGAAAGATGTTCTAGTCAGTTGGCTATAAAAGTGGAATTAGTCATTGTATTTCAAGCTGCACATTTTTTAATAGCAGTGGGATATGGAGGACAACATGTTTTCCAGTGTGGAACAGCTGATTGTGGTAGTTACAATGGTCTTGGCTGCTGTTTTGTTTTTCCTTTTTCCCCCACCTCTCTGGGAATTGATATTTGAAATCTTCTACTTTGGAGAAGAAAACTGTCCTTTGAACCGTGTGTTTTAGTGAAGCCTGTGAAGGAGAATTGAGGGTCCCCTCCCCCCCTTTTTAGTTCTCCAATCAAAGTAAAATACTAATGACAACAGTTTCCACTAATTGTTGCCAGGGAACTGTTGTTTTCTTGAAATACGGAGAGGTTTATTTTCACATGAAGTATTAATGGAATAAGCTTGGAACAGCAGTGTTCTAACCGAGAAAAGCCACTTATAAAATATATACCCGATAGCATGTACAGAAAGATGTGACTGGAAAGCTTCCAAAACAAGCAGGGTTGTTGAGATGTTGGAGAGTTGGCTTTCTAGTACAGGGAGAAGAAAGTTTATTTTTACATGCATGCCAGCCCCTCAGTAAAGTCCATGTTCTCCTGAGAATGGCAGTCTGCTTTGCCTTCAGTGCATTTTTGGAAATGATGCTACAGAAGCCCTCAATCCAGACTGGGGAGGGCTGGTATTAGGTACTTTGCATGTGCTTGAAGGTGAGGGGCTGCTGGTTAAAATCTTGAAAAGATCCTGATACTTCTTAGTGTCAGTGCTACTCAGAGTATGCTAACCACACAAAGTGGGGTCTTCCAAAAAAGTTCCAACAATCTCGTTCTTCCACAGTCCTGCTGTTTCTGGGTTTGAAGCCAAATCCCAGGCAGAATCCTCTCTCTGGCCCTTCTCAGTAGGGGAGATCCCTCTGTGCAAGACCTTCTTGGTACCTAAGAAGCAGAATTGCCCAGCAGGAATGAAGCACAGGTTCCAGTGCAGGGAGGGATGATTTTGGCATGCTGTTATATATTGCATCAGCAGACTGGTCAGTTAGGTACAGTATGACCCTTTCTGGTCCAGTGGGGAAGAAGAATAAGCACACATCTATTGGTGCAGGGAAGAAAGAGAAAACTACAGAACATTTCCACCATGTGGATTAAGCAGGTTAAAAAAATAAACACTTATTCTTAAAAATCAGACAGAGTAAGCCAAACAAATCAAAATACATTTAGATCTGATTTATTTTCACTCTTGGTGAGTGAATTAGAGAACCATGAAGAAATTTTTGTGGCTCAGAGAGTGTCTCTTACTGACTGGTTTGACTGCTTTCTTTTGACTCTGACTGAATCCCAGTGGCCTAGGAGAGGTGGGCTCCACAGTCACTTGCAGAAGTCATCTGGGTGAATGAAAATATTACTAAGATTTAGAAATCTGTAACTAATGTGTAATGAATGGCTGTCAGTTTGAGCTTGTACTGCCTTCACCCTTTTGTCTTCTCCTGACTCCTTGGTATGTAGTGATGAGGCAGTGATTCTTAACAGTGCTAAAAGCTGGGAGTTGGGATGTTCTGGGTGGAAATCCAGTCCCTGTGGGACCTCTGCCAAAGATATTGGTGACTGTAAGGGGATTGAGATTGCAGTGGGGAGTTGCCTCGCTTCGTCACTTACTGTAGGTGCTTTGGGCAACTCCCTTACAAATTTTGCCTCTGTTTCCTAATGAAGGTAATGTTCCATGTAGTGGAATGCCATTAAGTTGCTTTGAGGTATCAGAATGGAGGAGATGTAGAGTAAGGTGAGTGTGTGAAGGAAAATGAGATTATTAATGGGGGCTGGTAATTTCTGAAGATTGCTGTGTATAATATTCTTCCAGTCATCAGCATATAAGAGTCTTCCCAGATACTTCTGTAACCTGCAAAGCTTCATAAATTCCTCCTCAAGAAACAGTATGGTTAAAAATAAGACCTTTACAGAAATGCTGAGGAGCAGAACTCTGTATTTGCCTCCTTTTGGCTAGCAATATTTTGCAGCATACAGTCCCAGTCTTTGCACAAAATGACAATTAGACATTGCTTTTTTTGATCATGATTATTGCAGTGGTGCTTATGGGCCAGCAAAGACCAGGCTTTAATTTTGGGCTGCGTTAAACAATAGGATTATTTGTCTCACTGGATGCAAGTATTGTGATATAGTATCAAAGCAGGGAAAATGGAGTGTGTTTGGAGACATGTGACTTGGGGAAACGCCTTATTTTAAAACCCACCTGTCTCATTTGTGGTTTGCTGAAACTGTAAAGTCTGTGTTGAAGTACAAATATGCATGTAGCTCTTTTAACCTTCTCTGAAGTTTTTTCTTGGGGTAGGAAGGATGGGGGCTTAATATGATACCATGCCAAGGGCGATTGTACCTCTGACCCTAGTATTGAGGTGTCCTCTCCCAGCTGAATGCCTCAACCTTTGTCTGTTTTGGGGGTGAGATCATGCAATTCTCTGCTCAGGCAGAGCTGCAAGCTCATTCCTGTGACAGCAGTTGTAACCATGTCTTCAGTCCTGGGGTTTTGTTCCACAGGGACAACGATGCTCCTTTGGGAGCAATGACTCTGGTGTCCACCGTACCTCAGAATTGCTTGCTTCGAACCAAAGCTTTATAGAAAGAATATCATCAGAACAGTAAAGGAGACTATTAGTATGCCTGCCTTCCTCAGTGAGGGTGCTGGTAGGTCTGAACCTCCATAGGACTCTGCAGAAGATCAGTGGAGTTGGGGGAAGTCTTTTTAATATATGTTGTTGACTCTTCCTTTCTCCAGCTTCTGCAAAAGTTAGTTACTCCTTTGTTCTGAGCTGTGACCTGTGATAATTTTATCTGGAGATCACTGCATACTCGTTTGCTTTTCTAGCACTTCACAGTTAAAGGAGATAAATGTATTCATGTCACAGGATTGAGTGGGGTTCCAATAAAACGTGGTCCTTAAAGACATTAGGTCCTAAAGTGTCTTAAGTTATTTGGTCTTAAGCTTTAAGTCAGAGAAACTCTTAGCACGTGTACTTCAGCTGCCCCTATATAAAACAGGGCACATTCAAACACAACAAAACCTGGAAACATTTTCCTGAACCTGATTTCCTTCATGGAATTATAGCAGAAGAAAGCAGAGTGTCTTCAACTTAATGAGAACAGCTGAATTCTTCCCACCCTCTCCTCCCCCCCCCTTTTTTTTTTCCTTGAAGGGACACTGTTTTAAGAGTGATGTCTTTTACTAGAAGGAATATTTATTATTCACTTTAACTCTGCATTTCTGGTGAAAGCAATACATCTGCGCTTTTTTTTTTTCTTCAACAGTGTAGACCTCTTTGCTCTATATCTAAAGGTAGGACAGAAGGGGTTTCTGCACGTGCTGTAGATGTTTTCTATGCCTTTGGGTGCTATTTTGCTATATCTCTCATTGACCTAGCATATTGATGGAAAACACTCATTGACTTTTTGACAGTTTATTTTTAATCACTGTCTTTGTCTAGTTTTTGAGAATATGTACTGCTAAAGGTCATTTTGCACTGGTACCAAAAGCAGTGCAATTAATAGCTTAGGGTGGGAATTGTTGAATGTAGGATTTCAGTCTGAGGAAGAAAGGAGAGGGCCAGGAGAAATTTAGATGATTACAAGCATAGTTTCTACAAAGTGAGGTGGAAGTGGGTTATCCAAAATGTGTGTTTCTTTAACCTAAGGTGACATTTATGGAAAATTTGAGACCTGTGGTACGTTCATTTTAATTTTTTATTTTCTTCATCCCTCTTCCCTCACGTGACTTGTCAAAAAGGAGATTGCTGCTCCAACTTCCTAGATGAGGTTAGTGTGGTTCTCCTCTGGCTATGCCAGGAGCAAGGGTGGGCTAACCATGGTTAAAAAATGGATCGAAATAGTCATTGGATACCTATGGGTATATGATCGGCCCTAAGCAGTCCCTTAGCAAGTGGTGGAAATAGAGTCCCTCCTTTTGGAAAGCTCTTTTAAAGGTAAGAAGGTTGCGGACAGGAGTTAACTTTCTTCCCATAGACCAGGGGGCAGCCTGAAGACAAGCCTCGTCTGGCAGGTTACTGTGAATATATCTCTGTTGCTCAGATTTATACTGGGGATGATACCGTCAGTATATTTAAAGACAGCGTGCTACTGACATAGTGACGAATCTGGATAAATCCCAAAGCCAGAAGAACCACAAAAGCTGCCGAACTTTTTCCGTGCAGTGCTGTGAGGCAGTTTCTTTCATGGTAGTCACAGCCTGTGCTCTGCTGCTTGCTCTCCTGCTCACCCGTCTGTAGAGCACTGTGGTTTTGTTCTTAGGAGGCTCTGTATCCAGGTGAGCTCTCTGTGACTCAACTGCACATTAAAAACAAAGCAAAGCCAATCCTGATGTTGGTATACAGCATAGATTCATCACTGAAACGGTGATACTGTAGACCATTTTATTTTAATTGTTCTCTTCCTATGTTAAGGTTATTTTTGTAAAGGAGTTGAAAGAATTAATTGTTGCTCACATTATAGATGAATAAAAGCATGTCAAGAGAACTTCTCCTCTGTAGTTTTGCTTAAAGTTTGCTTGTTGACCTGTAGGATCCTAAGACAATGCTGTCAATTAACCAGTCATTAAGATATCTGATGTGATAAAAAAACTAAATCAAACTGTGAGTGGTGCTCCCTTGTCTTTGAAAAATGGCACAACAGAGTTTATGAGCAGGAGACCAGAAACTATACCTATATACAAACCATAGACTGCTTCTGTCATTGCTAAGCGGTGGACTTACCTTATACTATTCTTAGGCTGTTATTTTAGGATCCAAGGTATTTCAGCGTCTTACTCGAGTTCACTAATAATTTTTTCAACCTGAGGTTGCTACAGTAAATTATGGTTGCCTCATTTAATTTCCAAACTGGCGTGCTTCCCTGAATAAAAGGGGGTTTGAATCTAATTTAAAGT
Source organism: Haliaeetus albicilla (assembly GCF_947461875.1). Lineage (NCBI taxonomy): Eukaryota > Metazoa > Chordata > Aves > Accipitriformes > Accipitridae > Haliaeetus > Haliaeetus albicilla. The sequence goes on from NC_091487.1 coordinate 18,004,754, forward strand.
TGCTATACATGTTAATTTATATGTATATTGTGTTCTCATTTGAGTGTTTGTTATAAGATGGGTATTCAGTAGTTAGTGAAGACCTTTTAAAAAAAAAAAAATTCCTCCTGATACCTTGCCAAAGTGCAAACAAGTTATTTACAGTGTTTTGACAGAATCATCTGAAGACAGGATGGAAAAGATGCCATTGGGACTGAGCTAATACTGTAAGAGACTGAAATGTAAGGGAAACAACTGTTGCAGAGGAGTTTTGGCTGACTTTGCAAACCAAGAAAAGCTTTTTAGCTTTTTTTTTGTAGGAAATTGTTGATTGGAGCTAAGAGCTTCCTTTACTCAAAGGTCTAAGTGCATCTGAAATTGTTTTCTTGTACAAGAAGCTTCAAAGAAGCTTCATTGCACAATTCTACCGTCCTGTAACCTCAGCAGCATAGTTATTGTGTTAAAATTGTTCAGTGACTTAATGATGGCAAAGATTAGAGGACAAGCTAACTGCAGTCTGTAGAGAATTTGTTAATTGCAGAGAGATCATTTGTACTTTAGGTTAGCTTGGAAAATGTTCTTTCCTGTAACCTAGACAAGCTTATCTTGTAATACCCTTTCCTTTATGATAACATCGTTAAGTGGCTGAAAAAAGAACCGCAGCTATAAAGGGGGAAACAGAACTTTTTTAACTTCAAGTACAAAGCAGTTTGAAGCAGAGTCAAAGCAGATTACATGTTCATGAGCCTGCTGTGATGACTTGCATACCATTCAAGGTCTTAATGGCTGGTTATCCGTGACCTAAGTGACTAAACAGGAGGTAGAGAGAGCATTTGCTCCCTGCTGGTGACAGATCCTCCCACCCGTCCCTGCTCTGGATTGTTTTTCCGCCTCTGAGCCAAAAAGGGCAGGTTAGAGTTGCTGGTGGGTTTCTAACAGTGACACTTCTGCACTGGCCAGAGGACCTTTTTCCTGCCAGTAATGTAAGTGCACTGTCCTCGCACTGCTTTCTGTTCCTGCTGGGTGAGGAGACTGCACTCCAGCTGTCCCTCTTGCCTAACAGGTGTATTGAATGCTCAAGTTCTCTGCTTTCTTTTGATAAATGCTGTGATTGCTTTGTCTTAGATGTTACTGCCTGCTGGCTCTTCTTAGCTTCTTCAGCCTGCTGGTATGATTAGATCAGTGCATCTCTAGTTTTTTCTGTGCTTCCTAAAATCTGGGTGTTTTCGACTGAGCCTGTAGAAGTGGATGCGCGCAACAGGCGTGTTGGCTTTGCGAATACTGTGTGCTGCATAAGATGTGATAGCGCTGTGCCTGAGCTGGTACGGCTGGTCTCTGGTTTGTCTGTAGCTGTTAAGGCCACAGTGTGTTCAGTCTATCCAGTATGCTCCAGGCCTTGCAGTGCCTTTTAAGGGTCAGTTGGTGTAATGTCTTTTTACTAATTTAGGGCAGTCAGCCCTTTGTACAGCAGGTCAGTGGCTTATATTTAATTCTGTATTAGTATAGAGTAGGTCTGACTTCAATATAGTGCAAGGAAGGAAAAGAGGATAGCAACACACCCTGATGGTCAGTGGGTGGTTAGTCTGCATTGTGGAAAGTTAGATAGCAAGTGGAAATGCATTTTCCTAGCTGTCTCTTCAGCTTCTGCATTGTCGAGTTCCTTTTTTCTTAAATGGCGAAGCGCTGACTTATACACTACTAAGGTTTAAATGATGTTTTCAGGAGGTCTGCTTTCATTACACTCCTGGCTTTAGTTACCAAGTCCCTGCTCTGCCAACCAATGTACGCTCTTGTGTGCAAGGAGGACCTCTCCAGACAGTAATGGAGGAGAGGAGGGAGTGCCTTACCCAGAGGTTGCCCCAGGGAGCCAGCTGGAAGCACCATGCTCTGTTTGGAGGGACTGAGCTCAAACCAAAGGTGCTTCTAGAAGGCAGGTGTGGCCAGCCCCCACTGCCCTTGAGCCACCTGGGACTTGAAAGCTGTTCTCATGCAGCTGCTAAGCCATGGTCACATCCCAGGAGTTGTGGTAGTCCTGAATCAGCTGAGGTTGTTGTGTGCTGTCCTGTGCTTTCTTAACAGCCGGAAAGGGGTCTGTTGTGTGTTTTTATAGCTCTCAGCTCTGTGACTCTTTTGATGTGTCCTTTTCAAATCAATGAATCTGAGTGTTTTTGTCTTTTCCTTAGTGCTGAATATTCCCAGTTTTTGAGGATAGTTTTTTATAGCTATTGTCTGAGGCTCTCCTAGAGTGGGTGCAGCTTAACTCTTCTTACAGCATAAGTGATTTGCAAGTAATACTATGCTGTCCTTTTTGCTTTGTTAAAGGAATTGCAATGTAAATGCATGCATGAAAAATGATCTGTCCATGGAAATGCTGTCTTGAAGGTTGTCTGTTATTGCCCAGATATGTCTTGTAGCCAAGTTTTGGTGCGGTAATACCATCAAGTTAATGTTTAAAAGAAGAGCTAACAGAGTTTACTTCATCTTCATTATATAGGACTACCAAGCATAGTTGCTGATGATCGGGAATCTTAATTTCTTATAGATTTTCTAAAGATTGATGTGCTACAACTTTATTTATTGAATCTGTCAGCATTGTTTATGATTTTGTCTCAAGAACTTTGTGTGTTTGCAGAGGATCACTTAGCAACAGCCTATGGCACAGTGAGGTTGCCTATGACATGCTCATGCTAGTACGATGAACCATAAAACAATGAGGAAACACCCAGAAACAGCAAGTAAATAGAAATTTAAAGCAAAACAAAGCAGGTCACTGAAGAGTTCCATGTTTCTGTGGGGCACTGTTTGTAAAATTCTTTGCTTTTCAGTCTTTACTTATGTGTTTGTCATCCTAATCTAATAATACTTTCTGCTTCTGTGGTGTTCATGGGATGTCTGCAGCTGTTTTAATGGAGCATCTCCTGAGTATTTAAATAGAAGCAACTATTTGATATTAAAGCAACTCACACTTTAATCTGTTAAATATTCTTAATTAGTGCTTCACCAAGTAATAGCTAAGGAATAAAAGTTCTCTGGAGGAGTCTGGGATCTAGACTGGTGTTCCAACTTTACAGCTCTGTGCTAATGCTGTAAGACTCTGTTGTTTCTAATAATCAACATGTCTTTTCCTGAGTGGTGGGGTTTTTATCTTGTTCAGGGTTTGGGGGTTTTTTTGAGATAGAGAGGGATTCTAAGTTCAAGTCTGAATGTCTGCATATTTCAGGCCATTTATTATTGTGTATTGGTACCAATAACTTTCTTGACTTAAATGACTTAGTTTGGACTGGAGGTGAAAGCTGGATGCAATCAGAAAACATTTTCTTTTTTAAAAATTGTTCTCAGGGTCTGAGGTATGGACAGTAAATACATGGGAAATGCCCCACGTCAGTGTTTGGCAGGTAACAGTAACTTGACAGGAACATAGCTGACATTGTGTTTATGGATCTTATTCGTTCAAGGGGTACATGGTAGGTTGAGTATTGAAGTTGTTGAGTTTTGAAAGGCAATGCTTTATTTTAACTGTTCTTTCTGATTCTGGGATGTGGGATGAAGAAATTCTACCATTTCTTGAGCTTTTCAAGAAGAAACCAAACTGCAGTATTTGCATTTAGGTCTAGTGTTACCTGAGTTTTCAAAGAGTTTGGGTATGAATCTACATTTTAATGGAAAAGGTGGTATTTCAGTGGAATTCATTTTGTTGCTGCTGGTATTCCTGCAGTCATTTCAAATTCTTAGTGCTCTGACCTTAGAATCCGGTGTCTTAAAGGAGGAGAAAACAGGGAACACTATTATTTTGCTTGGAAAATATCCCATGTAAAATACATTCTTATAGTAAGGATGATATGAAGATACAGTGCTGAGCATGAGCAGTGATATTTTCTACTAAAACAGGGAGGCTGACTTACTGAAGGACCTCAGGTCTCCCCTCAGTTGCTAACTTACCCTGCCATACAACAAGCCTGTAAGTTGGAACAGTTCAACATGAGAACAGGCAGCTGAATTATCTCTCTCAGTTTGCAAAACCAGTCTGCTGAATTATCTCTCAGTTTGCAAAACTAAAACTGTGTCAATAATATACTTTAACACTAAGGGGCTGAGATCTTTATGTGTAGCATACTTCACTGACTTGAAGGTTGTCATGCTGCATGCTTACTTTGTTCATAACACTACAGATGTTGAAAGTCATACTTCACTGTGTTGTCAAGGTCATGGGTTTATCTAAGATGAACCAGCTATAAGGAGGTAGGGCAAGGTGTTGTGCCTTTACACATGTAGTCCGCTTTGGGCAGGGTTGTTGCACAGTTTGTTTAACCTGACGGGATAGGTCAAACCAAACCTCTCTCGGTTGTCTTGTTCTGTCCATGGCATAAAGAGATTATCTAAGGTTCTGCTGTCCTTTTTGCAGATGCATGCAGCAGTCGTGGATTTGAAGAACTTATATTTGATGGGAATGAGAAGCCATTAGTTGTGGCTAGAGCTTTCAGTTAAGTCCCCTCATTGCACTTGTTTGCATTTAAAAGCACATATAGTTTCCTGTCATTTCAGTCTGGTTTTGGGAACTATATAGCAGACTTCTCACCTGTCTGATTTCTGTGCAAAACAGTGGACACTGATCTGCTTTAATATCCATTGCCTCATGTGTTTGTCATTTCACCTATTTCAAAAGCTGTAAATTTGACCAAGATAAATGGGTAAAAGAATAACTCTATACAAGCTAATTCTAAAACTAAAGACAATTAAAATGGTATTTGTGTATGTGTTTTATTAAGGCTAACACTAAAAACATTAGATGATGCTTTTCTATGTTGTTGTAGTTTTGGAATAAGATGCTCAATGGCATGTCTACCAAAAAGTTGAAGTCACTTAATCTCCATGCTGAAAGCCTGTATTTATGTCAAGGATACAAACAACTTGCTGGTCATTGGTTTGCATTTTGTCCCTTATTTTATGGAGTTTTACTTGCTCATTTGTTTAAGCTCTTCCTTTTGAGCTGAATGTTTCTGCAGTTAGCATAAGCAGGTTAAGCCTGAAGGACAGAGCTCTTGAAGAACAAATTTCGAACTTCAAACCACTCTTTGCACTGGCTCCGTGTCCCTCTTTGTTCCCCTTCACAAATGTCTGGGCTGTGGTGTTCAGAACAGGCTGTGCTGAAGGACGTGTCTTTGGGGCCTATCCTGTGCTTGTACTTGAAGTTGGCTGGAGGCAAGCCAGCTCTTCATTTTGAGGTTGCAAAATTGTGCTAGTGCGGCAGAGGACTGGCTTTGTTTCTCCGTGGGACTTACCAGCCTCCTGAGCCCCGTGCCACATCAGTGAGGCCAGGCAGCATCCCCAGCAAAGCCAGGTTATGTCTGCTCTGGCTGTGCAAAGATATAGGCAGAGACATGCACGATCTGCCACCTGTGATGACAGACCTACCCAAAATCTGTTAACCCATGTGAGTGTAGCATTTGAATGACTGTTTATGTAGAGAGAGCACTGACGATGGGAAGGTTCCTGCAGCATAATGAACTGTTAGGACAGTCCCCTCTAAACTGCTTGGCTCCTTTCTGCTCCTTGCTAGTTGTGTACCAGCTTATGCTGCTGTGTTTGTCACACCTTGTTTCCTGCACCGAGACAGGCAGAAGAGTGCTTTGCACCTCACGTGTTACTGCAGCACGTCCTGGGTTGTAAGCTATGGTGCTAGCTGGTAGCTAAAGGTGGAAGCCAGTATGTCTGAAGACTTGCAGTAGTGTCCCACAACCAGCCTCAGTGTGGAGTCCTGCCTACTGGGCCACTGCTGAATGCTGAATTACAGCCTGAGACTGGCTGTAATGTTCTGAAAGAAATATGTGGCAGAACTAATGCTGCCAGCACTAAATTTGCATGTGTTTCTCCAGATTTTGAAAGGTGATTTTTTATTTTTTTTTTATGGCATAGAAAATGTAGTTGGAACATGAAATTTGCAGGTATTACAGTGGCAATGAGGTGCTCTATTCAAGGGTAAATAATCATTAAAAGATACTCTTAGGTATCAAATTAGCTTCACAGTTAGTTGAAACTGTTTAAAATAATGTCTTTGTTATTTTCGCAAAGATACATATTTTGGCTGGTTGTCAGTTATGATGTGGGTCGTGGCGAGGGGAAGTTCTGTGCCTTGGGCCATAGGGCAAGTCAGTTGATGATATTGGTCCATCTTGTATCTGAAATCTGAGTTTAAGTTGCAAAGTAATGAACCTGCGTTTCAAAGGTGTTGAGCCGCTGTTATTAAGGTTCATGGAGAATGCCAAATGCTCTAGCTGTTTCCTCTGGTGGTAAATATGAATGCAGCAGCCTGCTCTGCACAAACTTTTCTGTGTGACTCCTGTTCCATCTGTCATTGTCCGTCCATTCCCCCCCACCCCCCCAGTCTTAGCTGAGAAATTTTTCTGAATGAATTCCATTACTGAATGCTGGCACGTTTTCTGACCATCTTCACTGTTGCACTGCTTGTATTTGGGTTGCTCTAGACTTCTTTTATTACTTAATGATGTAAATGTGCATGGGTAGTTTTTGTAGTTTTGGGGCACAAGAAGGCAGAGCCTCTCGGGTCCCTGTGCTGAAGCTAATCCATTGGTGTCCTTCCCTCTGTGAACATTTATAGAAATTGCAGTATTTTTTGACCACTTTTGGGGGACTTCTCTGACTTCAGAGCAAAATATACAAAGTCCCACATGCAGCAGTCTGTGTCATCAGCAGAATTACAGTCTCAATGAAATTATCGTAGTTATACTTTACAAAATAGCATGATTTTGGTATTTGTGTTTCTCATAGCTCTATTAAAAAAAATTACATTTGTGAATCTACTACGTAATGGCAATGCAGTAGAAAAAAGCTAAAATTACAGGCTTTTAAGCTTTTATTTCCTAGTAGCTTCAAGAATGAGAAATTTCTGTTAGTTTCAGTGATTACACTCTTTTTCCTTTTCAGTTAATGAGATACCATATGCAAAAGGAACTCATGTAATCCACACGCATGCTAGTTACATGGTGGGGGGGAAGGAGGCAAGTAATACAAATTTCAGGATGAAAACTTTTTTTTTTTTTTTTGCTAAAAGGTTTTCCCTACAAGATGAGATACTTTTAGTATTCAGTGAGGGACTTTGGTTTTGTAGGAACTGGTCAGATTTAGTAGACATACATACAGAAGCCAAGCAGTGCGGTGACTTGCAGAACCTATGCCCCTATAAAGAAAAAACCAAAACACCAGCAGCTTATTGCTACACTTTTAATATGCTTTTTTGAAGTGGTTTGAGGAGGTGACAGATTGGTCTTTCCAATAGTATAGAGAGCTTTCTTGCCTCAACACCTATCTGCAAGCAGGGTTTCAGCAGGATGTTTGGTGAGTCTACACCAGGGTGTAAAAAAATTAATGGGAAGGATCTGAAGGCTGTTCTCATTGTGTAGTTGAATTTAACATTTTAACTTATACATGGCTGATGTGGATTGTTGCTTAGTTTGGTTGTGCCAGAGGGGACTGGGCCAGTTGTGTCAACAAGACTAGCTTTACAATGCCAAGATCCGTGCAGGTTAAAACCCTTTTCTGTAGTCTGATATGTCCTGCGGTCAGAGGCGGCAGCTCTGGGCAGGAGCTGTGTGAGTGCCCCTGTGGTGGAGCCAGGAAAGTGGGATTTCAGGATTAGCCATTATGGGTAGCAGCAGTGGCATCTTTTCCATGTGGACTGGTCGATCTGTTGAAGAGCATGAAATACATAATTATGTTGCTAATCTGAACCAAAGTCGATGCCACTCTGTCCTCCTTTGCTCATTTTCCTAGGAAGATTCAGGCTAACACAAGTGTGTGACTGTGCCACAGCCACGTCTCCCATTGCATTTTAAAATACCACGTATTATAGACAGAGAAGTCCTGAACATGTTTTTGAGGATACCACCCATTTTCTCCAAAACTGTGGACAACTTTCTGATTCTAAAATAGCAGACTAATGTCACGAGCTTGGTATGTCTAATGTAAAGAAAGACTGGGAAAGAAAAATTTTATTACCAAGAAAACAAAGGTCACGCCTTCTGCAGGCACAGGATGAAGAGGAGAAACATTATATTCCCTGGTAAAAATAATACCCTTGCTGTTGATTCCTAAAGTAAAACCCAACAAGATCAAAGAGCCCAAGTAGTCCAATAAATTGTTACTCTGCTGTTGTCACCTTTTATGTAGTAGGTTGTTAGCTTATGTCTAGCTGTCTTGTGTCAATCTGAGATATAAATAAAAACGATAAAATACAATTTATTGGATGGGTTGGAAATTAATTGCTGTTAGATCTTAGTTATTTCTCATCGTACTTGCTGGGAACTCTTCCCTAGAAGGAGACAGCTTGAAAGGCACCAGTTTTTCATAAACTATTTTTAATACTTAAAAGTTACTTGAAGCACTTATTTGAGACATTTATTTTCGGCAGAGAAGAAAACAGCTGAATTCTCCTGTATATATTCTTAGCCTCTGCTGCAGGGTGAACCTTTTTTTTTTTTCTTTTTCTTTCTCCTTGACAAGCTCCATCTGTGTTTCTGTCTCCTGCTCCTACTTGTCTCATGGAGAGTAAGAATTTGGAAGCTTTACCAGGAGGAGAAGGCAAAACATGTTCCTATTCTATACTTCTTGCCTATTGATCCCAAACATAATCCTGGTTCAAGTTAACCAGGAGGACATTAGGTCAAGCATTTGGCAAGTTGCCTTTCATAAGCTTTAATTTTTTTGCTTGCAAGCACAGGGTTTGGAGTGGAGGTGCCCCTTTTAGTGACTTGCATCCTGCTGGAGCAGAAAGAAAAGACTGATGGGGGACATGAATGGCTGGAAAAGCTGGTCCCTCTGCATGGTGGGGTAATGCAGAAGGTTTCTGGAAGGGTCAGGCTGGTTGGCTTGTCAGCGGATTTTATTGTTCCCTGGGGAGATGGCCAGCTAAAGGAAGCAAAACAAAACCCTAGCCACACACATGTTTTAAGCCAGTTTGTGGTGGGTGTTCCAAGCAGTTAAAATACCTGTTTTCATTCCCACATTGGAGACTTTGGATAATTTTTCTGGGCCTTAATTTGGCCAATTAGCAGTATTGGTCTGAACCTCATCAGGGATTTAGGAGCCTTTAACTGATCGAAGAGGTTTTAAGATCCTCTGAGAGGTAGTGAAACACTTTCCCCAATGGAATTACTATATAGTTTGAATTTTATATTTGCCCTGTGTTGCTTGGCACACACCTTTGCACAATGAGACTGTGTTTTCCCTAGTTAATTCACCATATTGCCACTTGTTGCACAGTTGCTTTGATAAAGACAGAGATTTTCTGCATCGTGGGCCCTGATCTGTTAGTGACCATGAGACAAAGAGGTGACTAGAAGGAGCTACAAAAAGAGGAGGGAAGGAAACTGATCTACTGAGGAGGAAAGCTACCATGATGCGTGGTGCTAATGGTCATCTGGAGGGGTTTTGGCTTAAAAATCCTTGTTGCAGAATTGCTCCCCTTCATTCTGCAGGCGCAGCCTGTACCATCAGTGCTCTGTGCAGCGCGGCCTGCCAAGTGCCAGGCAACTGAGAGAGGAGCCACTTTTCTTCTCTCCTTGTCCCTGCCTTCAAGTACCACTCATTACTTAGGTGGCTGTTTACAAAGCCCACTGCTGTGGTGGTAATACAACTAGATTGTAGTGCCTCAGCTCCACCAGTGCTGACTGCCCTTTCTGCAGGAGAGCACCTAGTTTTCCGTTATACTAGCCTCGATGGTTCCAGCTGCTGTGTTCTCCTTTTCTTTTCTTGAATTTTGTTAGTTTTGCAACACCAGCTCTGTGAGATTTCATGCAAAATCGGTGTGTTTTAAGAATGTGCTCTTGCAATTGTAGCTGCCTGGGGAGTTTTCTCACACATTGCACCCTGGTGCAGGTGCTACAAGCAGTGGTTAATTTTTGCTCTGGGGTGGTTCTGCCCTTCTGTTTTCTTGCTGCACCACTAACTGTGGCAAGTGTAAATAAGGTGAATACAAAATAACCATAAGTAACTTTTTGGAATTTTCTGGATCATGTTGTTCTCCTATTTTCTTGTATATTATAGGATCAGCTACATTAAAGACAAAAAAAGATTGAGGTATCTTACATGTGTACATATGTTTTGTGGGTTTTAATCATAGAAACAATTCCTGCTGCATATTATCTGGATAAATTTAATGGTACTTAGCATGTTTCAGCTACTCTTCCACTTTGCTTATGTCCACAGGCAATAAAATATTTAGAATTAAAATTGCCACTGTTAGCAGGAAAGCCAAAGGTGAGCCTGCCTATAGCATAGTACTCAGTGCCAGTGCAGTCTGGAGATGAATTGTCTAGTGCTTGCACTTTCTGGGGTCATCCTGGGTTGTAGGGTACACAAAGGGAGGAAGGGGAAGAAAGATGAGAGATTTCAGTAAGAAAAGATGATGAGCCTTGAAGTCTCATTGTCAGTTACTCATTATGGTAATAAATATGATAGGGCATCCTTTTCATGACCTACCTTCATCTCTTACAGCATCTTTATCAGATGTAGATGCCCACAGTATTGAAACACCTGATTCAGGATGTGCTGTGGAAGTGCGTGTTCTGTAATCTTTGCTGCCTAGCTACTGGTGAGCCAAGGGTGCCTCTGAAAGCTCTTATCAGACAGTAAATAAAATCAGTTACGTTGCATAGGGCGTTTCCTAACTACACTGGTAGCCTGTTTGGTGTCAAAGTGCACATGCTGTAGAGACTATGAACTTGCCAAATATTAAAAACAGTCACTTCAAGTTTCTGTGTGAAGGGAGAGGCTTTTGTCCTTTTGTGAAATGAATTGGACTTTTAAAAATCCTGATTGTTGGTAGCTGATACAAGGAAATGCCTGGAACTACGGAGCACATTACAGCACATCGCACTTACCAAAATACATTTACATTGTTATGTCTCTTTGTAAATAGCTATAGGTCACAGCTAATGAACCAGCGGTTACTCAGCCCTGTATTGCTACAGGATAGTTGATGGGCTGAACTCTTAACTACGATAGGTCTTCTTGTGTTATTAGTGTATTCGGATGTACTGCTGTTTACTGCATTGTGAATGCCACAGAGCTGAGCCGTGTAAGGGCTTGTTAAACTTCAGAGCAGATTTATTTGGAAAGCTCTAGTTAAAGACTGAATGACACATGTCTGTAGCAAGCAATATATTAATATCCCAGAACTAACCCTGCAAGCCTGCCTTGGTGAAGGATGTGGCAAATGTCTGCAGTCTACAGAGTGGATTAAGTCAGTCATTTTCAAATGCAGGAGGTAATTTTTCTTGGTCTTAGTTTCACATCTTGCAGGCTGGCACAGTCTGGAGCTGACAGCAGGCAGTCCAGAGATTGAAGCTGGGCAGCCTGTGGTCACAGAACTGGTGCTGCCTTATGGAAAGGGACAGGCCTGATTCCCCCACGTGGTGGCTAGTGTCATACTTTGCTGGGAGCAAAGCTGCTGCGGCAAAGAAAGGACCCATTATAAAATGACCTGTGTAAAGCTTTTCTGTTTGAATTGGAGAGGGGGGCTCTGTAGGTGCGGAAATACCTACACTCTGTTTCCCTGAAGTGCCGGAGTCTTTTCTATGTTTTGTCTATTGTTTGGTGTAAATTATTTCGAAAAGCTTCAACCAGCTGGGCTTTCACCAGTTCCCGTGGGAGATTGCTCCATGGTCTAACAGGTTTGTCTGTCAGGAAGTCTTTCTACTGATCAGTCCAAACTTTTCCTTCTTTTCGTCCCATCAGTCCTGGTTAAGCTGTTTTGTATGCTGCTCATCTTAAGCATTATCTCTCTTTTAGGGAAAAGCACCTTTCAGATGCTGATACTCTTTTACCATACCACCTGTTCACCTTGGCTGAAAGTAGGGTTGTTCCACAGCTACCTGGCTTCAGCATTGTTGATGAGCTGTAAATCCACAGACTTTATCTTAGGTAACTTGTTTGCTTGGTTGTAACCTAAGATTTTAAAGCTAACTGCCTAGGAAATTTAGGTAACTAAATAAATTTAGCTGTAACCTGGGAACCTGAATCCTTATGTTGCCTTGGATATCTTAGCTATGTTTAGCTTTCTTGGTGGAAATTGAGCCCTTTTGCCTGTTTTTTGTTGCTGGTCACCATGTTCCTTCCAGCGTTCTAATGCTCTTTTTCCTGGCAGCCTTGAAAGGTGCAGAAAAGAAATTGTTTCCATTCCATGTCATTAGCAAGGATATAGTATATTGACTTAATGGTGTTTTAGAAAGGGCTATAACTTACTTTACATAAAGCTTGATGTCGTACAATACAAGTTTGTTCTCCTTTTTCTCCCTTCCCTCCTGCTTGCACTTGAGAAGACTCTCCCAGTCTGGCTCCCACACCCTGCAGCAGAAAAGCTTCCTGTATTGCTGGTCTGGTCCTTTTTGCATGTTTGATTATATTACCACCAGGGTATGTTTCTGAGACACCCACACTTCTGTTTTCACTTAGGATGTTCCTATTGAAGCAGCCATGTGGGGAGGGAACTGGGGTAGGAAACACAACAATGTTGGTTACGTTACAGAGCACATAGCATTGTGAGGGATTTTATATTTTGATTCCAGACTTACACCTTTCCCCAAAAGGTTGACTTTGCTGTGCAGCAGGTTTACAAGTAGAATTACAACATTAATTTTAAAGCAGGTATTAATAAATAAATACCAGCCACTTGCTGGCTTTCCACTTCTTTCCCCTGTTATGTCATGAAATGCTCAAGATGTTTTCTGCCATTCAGAAGTTCCCATTGCAGCATGAATAATCATCCTGCAGACTCTGGGGAGTGTTTCAAAGGGTTCCCATTCACTCTTAGGAAAATACTCTGTTTTCACAAAAATACCATTTGGGCATCTCCCTTGTTTGGGGATCTGCCCACTAGGGTTTCCTTGCAGGATTTCAGGCCGATTCAGATGAAGCCTTTTGGATGTCGATTCATTTTCACTCTCAAGTGAATTTGGCAAAACTATGTTGGCAGGTTTTTGCATCCTTAATTTTTCTGCTTCTCCTAAAGAACACTTAGTCCTTTTTGAAAAGGTTCTCAAAGGGCATTCATCTAACTTGTCATCTTTTATTCTTATGTATTGCACTGCTCCTGGGAGTAATCCTCCAGCTGTAGTGTGGTCCTATTTTATCCCCCCAAGTGGCATCCCCAGCTGCTGCTTGCCTCTGGCAAAGAAGACAAATGGTTATTGTGTTCTGGAGCCATGCCAAGACTTCTGTGTCTCCGCTTGGTCAGTATTGTTGTGTTTTATTTAGGATCTAGCAGTGTTTGAATAACACTGGTTTATTTTCAGCCTTTCCTCTCCATCTCCCCCCTCCTGCCTGTTGATTATTTTTGTTTAGAGACCTGGACTTAACTAAAGAGAGGCAACCCAGCCCGATGAGCTCTTTAGTAACCTGAGACTAAGCTGCTTTGGGCTATTTTTCCTTCGTTATGTTTGAGGTTTTATAATAATTGAGGAGAATGTCTAGTCTTTCATGCAAATTTGTGAGATTATTTTTGTCTTTAGTTAAACTGGTTCAGAAGAGAAATTTTACTGATTTTGAGTAAATTGTTGCACTCGAATTTCACTTAAGAGAATGTGAATAAGCAGCTCAGCCAGACTTTTATATACACCTTTCAATATATGTTTCAGAGCAAACACACCCTCATCAAAATCAAATGACTTCTCTGTTTTTTCTGTCCACTCTTAACCCATGTCCGCAACGCTCACTTCCTTTGACGATACAAACAAGGCTTCAGTCGTGGTCCCTCTGTTACTGCTCTGAATAGCAGCTGACTTTACAGGACTGTTCCCCTCGCTGCTGAAGGTTGGTTATCCCACACGCATGCTTGTGTAACCCCCTTCCTTGAAGAACCTGTGCTACCAGAGTAGTGACACAAACCATATGGGCAAAGGGTTTGCACACGTGGCTCTCACTTAAGGTAGGTGTGCTCCTATCTTCTCTTTAGCCAGGCCTCATTTAGTAGTCATAGCCATCAGTAATGATGTGGCTTAGCTAAGGGTGTGATTAGCAGGTATTTCACTAATTTTCTTAAGAAATTGGGAATGTCTCTTGGCCATCTTCTTAGCCATAAATTAGGGAAATTGTTTCTGTGCTGGTGTTGAAAAGGGCATACTCAGTCAGCGTATTTTAAATATTTCTTGAAGGATGTGAAAAGCCTTGAACAGCTGAAATAACTGGAGGAAAAAAAAATGGAATAGGGAAAAAAAAAGGAATGTCAAAACTCAAGATCCATCAATAGTGAAATGACTTTCCTTCTTTCGAATTGCACAAGTGAAAATGTCACATTGCCATAAATATGCTGAATGTAGTTACAAGTTTTCTGTCTCCATGTCTTCCCATCTTAGAAGGATGTCTGTTTATGGGTGTGTAGAGATGGGAAGGGGACTTTCAAAGAGAGCTTTAACGTTTACCTGAATGACAGAAATACCTGGCCTATGCCAGCCAGATGTTTTAAAACATATTTTTCACTTCTAATTTTAACCCTGTAATTAAATCTGTGTTTAGCAGCAGCTTGAGCTCAAACTTGGAAGATACTCTGCAGACCGACCCGTGTGGTGGGTTGACCCCAGCTGGCAGCTAAGATGCCAGCCAGTCGCTCGCTCGGGGGGCTCAGCTCTCCCGGCCGTGTCCCCTCCCAGCCTCTTGCCCACCCACAGCCACCGGCTGCAGGGGCAGCCTCAGAGGCAGAGAAGGCCTAGGCACTGTGCAAGCACTGTTCAGCAATAACTATAACATGGGTGTCTTATCAACACTGGTTTTGTCACCAGTCTAAAACACAGTGCCATACAGGCAAGCTGCACTTCAGAGTTGCCTGGTGCCATGGCTTGTTTCTCATTGGAGAAAACAATAAAGTTGTCAGTAAGTGAAACAGGATATTGAGTAGACCACTCGGGTATTACAGTTAGTAAATAACCAGTGCTGAGAGATGGTTTTGCGCTTCCAATCAACCACAGGAGGGTGAGTTAGCTCGTGCTATTGCCATGCAGTTGGGAATTAGTAACAGACTCTGCTCTTGGCTAGTTGCAAAAGTGGAGTGAACAAGTTCTGCTAAACACACTACTGTAACAACCTACAGGATCCTTAAGTTTGGCTGATGGTCCAGAGACCTGAAAATCTCAAAGGGTTGAGGCATAATAAAAGAGCCTGGGTATCACCTCTGTTCTTGTAAGGCTTGCAGCTGCTGTGGCTTCATGAGCACCTCTCTGATAGCCTGAGACAGTATTCAAACACCAAGTAAAGTGGGCTAATGATCAAAACGTATGGTGGAGGAAATAACTTGGAAGGGCTTAAAAGACCTTCTGGATGGTGAACTTCCAGATGTGAGAGCACAGCAGGCACTGCAGCTTAAAGGAAGCCAGCCTGCTAAAACTAATTAAGGTAACGCTGGTAGTATGGGACAGAAAACAAGCCTTCTCAAGGTGTGTATGATGCCTTGGAGCATAGTTTATTGTGTTTTAGTTAAAACACTGCAACTTGACCAGTTATAATGCTAGTATTTTTCCTCTGAAAGGCTGCTATGTGGAATAAAAATCGTTGAAGGTTGGCACCAAAGGGCACTCCCAGAACCCACAAACAGGGCCGAACTGGCCCTACAGCAGGTCCTGATGTACATCAGGAGGAAGCTGGTATGGAGGACGCCTCCACTGTTTTTCAGTCTGTGTGTTTTTCTGAGGACTTGACTTAGAGTTCAGCACTTCAGGACATGCATGTACATCCTGCAGTGCTTCGTGTTTGCTAGCAGTTACATTTTCACTGCGGTGTAGGTCTTGTATGCGTTAGGCACTGCATATGGCTGCCATTGCATACAAGACATTGGGAAGGTTTACCTCTGGTTTTGCATGTAGGTCTGTGCCTTTCCCCACACCATGTCCCCCATAACCTGCCTCTTGCTTCCATGCAAATAGGAAGAAATAATGGTAAGTTGCCCTTTATTAGCACAGCTATGGAAAAAAAATCCTTTATTAATGCAACACATGGCCAAGGTTTCCTGACACAAGCAGCTTTTTGATTCATAGTTCTCCAACATCCCCTGTTCCAGCTCAGACAAGTTGATTATTTCCTCCCACCAGCAGATGTAGACAGGAACAATTGGAGCTGTGATAACATTATCTTTAATAGGGGCCAGCTGGGTCACACACCTCGGTCTTTCCTGTCTGTAAATAGCAGCAAGGGATGGCCCTGCAGGCTGCCGGTGGGGAGTCATGGCCACGCAAACTGGCTGAAGAGGAGGGAGATGCCAGTTCGGCAGTAATCCTCAGCTGCCAAGGTGGGATGGAGGGAAATAAAGGGGGCTTGTAGAGAGATGCAAAGCAGTGGAGAGGAAAGTCATGGTCGGAAAACTTGAAACACTCTTTTTAATCTCTCTGGTAAGGTGAGAATCAGGAATTGGACAGCTCTGGATTGACTGCCTTCTGGTGGGAGTCCCTGGCCGAGCACAGCTCTGCTCACATTGCAACACATCTTAGAGGAAGCAGCCTTTGGAAATTGCCTTACCAGCTCCTGCTGCGAAGGAGTTAGCTTTTTTACACTACTGCAATGCGCAGGGTAAACTTCATCTGCAGGAACTCTTTTTGCTAGCTGAGGTTTTTAAGTCAGCTTTTCTGCGCTAGTGGATTGAGCAGGTACAGTAAGTCAGGGGATTCAAGGGGGGCAAATTCTTCTCTCCTTTTTTTCAGCATGGTCCATTAAAATCCTCGTTAAATAGAAGTTTTCCTTGAAGTTTTATGAAGCCAGTTCTTACGTGACTGTTGCCATAAATTAAAACAAGAAGTTTGTTTGCATCTTTTGCTTGCAATAAGGAAAGGATTTTTCATTTGGAAACTGAGATTTGTCCTGAAAGTTTCAAGTGTGTGCCCAAAAGGTTTCAAGATACTCTGCTTAGACTAACAGTGGAGACCAAACAGTCAGTCAGGAAGCATG
The DNA here is from genome assembly GCF_947461875.1 of Haliaeetus albicilla. NCBI lineage: Eukaryota > Metazoa > Chordata > Aves > Accipitriformes > Accipitridae > Haliaeetus > Haliaeetus albicilla. Next base: position 18,021,674 of record NC_091487.1, read on the forward strand.
TGGAAGGGGTTTTGTTGTCAAACAGGCCCTTTTTTTCAATTGTATGTGAAAACTTCTGGCTGTAAAAGCTGTGCCAGCAATGATACATGGTTTCAGTGTTTCCTGCTCAGACAGCTCAGAGGTGACTGCTTACAGTGAGGTGCTTGGCTCCTGAGTGTGGGACAGGCAAGGGAAAGAGTTAGCTTTCATGTCATAGCTCAAAGGGTTAGTGTCAGAGAGGACTTCTCATCATGAAGTGATGTCAGTTAACTGCATTATAATGGTTTCAAGCCCTCTTTCCTCCCCAAAATGTAGGCATTTAAATACTACAGTGGTGAAAATTGACTATGGGGAAATGCACAGAAACTCAACATAAGTTCTCAGTTTCAGAAGATGGCTTAGAGTGGCAATGTCGTGGTTTCTTCTGCACCATATTTTAAGTGAAAGTAAAGTAGTTCAGAAAGGAAGGAGAAGAAGAAAACATGTTTGTATATCCTCTCCAACAAAGGCTGTTGGAGAGGTAGGAATATTTATGTAAAAAAAACCCCAAACCATAAGATGTATTTGTGTATGTTATACTTTTCTTTTTTTATTAACAACTTTCTTACTGGCCAAGGCTTTAACTTCAGCTGAGATGCCTCTCTGCTCAGCTGCTCCCTGTGAATGTTATTCTGCCCTTACTAGTTTAGTGTGTCCTCACTGACCATCTGGAAGCTGTGTAGCCATGTTAATTTAGGTGCAGTGTCACACCAATACTCCTGTTTCTTTGTATCTGTGTGTGGCCAAGCTGACAGATGGAGTCAGGTAGCCCTTTGGAGAAAAGGCAGGAGAATTTGGGGGGGTTGGCTGTTTTAGAAGTGACTTTATGTCCCTCCAGCAAAGCAGCAATGGGAAATAGGGATGTGAAGTCTAGCAGTGACAAAGCTTTGTAAATATTTATGGCAAGATTCTCTGAAGTGGAAGCAGCAGAATGGAAGAAAACGCAAAGGCACTGGTTGGATTTTTGAAGTGGGCAGTAGAAGTTGGCTTTGTGGGTAGATGGGAGGTGGGAGGGAATAAGCTCAAGAATTTTGAAGGTGAACAGAGGAGGGCTTTTCTCTGATCCAAAAGGAGGGTGATGTGGTGAGGGATACAAGGAATCTGGAAGGTCTGGATTGCAAAAGAGGGAGAGCTTGAGAGAACTGGTGATGTCTTCTAAATAGTAGGCCTGGCAGCTCGATGATGATAGAGTTCACAGAGACTGATGAAGGGGGGGAAGCTTGGAGGGCTAACTGGGACAGGAGCAAAAGCAGAGGTTGAGGTAAGAGCCAGAGGTAGAAAAGCAGAAACTAGGATTATGATCTTGAGGTTCAATTACAGTGAAAAGCAGAACTGAGGGGAGAAAGAGCAAAGTGCCAAAAGAGAGGCTTCTGGGGATGTCTGGTAGAGCAGGGACCTCGGGGGAGACAGGAGCCGGGCTCAGCCCTCTCTGTCAGTTGACAGTCTTGCCTGGGTGAAAGCATTGCAGAAAAGATACCAAGGTGAAATTGGGAAGGAGTTTGGAGCTACCCCTGTGCAAAAGAGTGGAGAAGGAAAGAGAGAGCAAATAAAGCATCATCTGTGCTGATAGATGAGAAGCAGTGGGGGGAGGCGGGAATTTGTTAGGGTGGCTTGACAGACAGCTGAATGACGGTCAAGACAAGTGCCGTGATATCAGAGCTCAGGGAGAGAGTGCATGCAAACATGCTTTGAAAACTAGGTTATCACATGAGACCTTCTAGGAGTTTATCTGGTTTTCTCTGTCATGAGGTTATAAGCTACACAGACAGGCTTTTCGCACTCTAGCTGTGTCCTTATATTTTAACTGTTTTCTCCTCTTCCTATCTTTGCCTGTTAAAATTAGTATGAATACTGAGGATGGGATTTGGTGTCTGTGGAAGGCATACCAGCAATTTATAGACTCCATTTTCTGAGGATGTTTTACCTGTTGCTGTGACAGGAATGCTTGAGATTCCTGTAAACAGAGTTGAGTGAGGAATCAGAACTACAATTTTAGCTGTTCTTTTTCTAGCTCATTTAATTACTGCTGCATTCACCATCTTGCCTGAATAGGCAGTCATTTTCCTGTTTGTTTGAGTCTTTCAAACAGTGAAAGGGAAAAGAAAATGAATAGTGGGGGGCAGGTAATGTCATTTTTAAAGCCCCAACAGTCAGATGGTAGGCTTGGGAGATACCACCTGAAGCTGTTATTAACCAATTAAAATGAAGTACTGACCTAATTTCCTGTTGCTGATACTCCTTTAAGTCAGCACAGCCATCTTATTGGGACAAGGTATCTGCAGGATCCTTGCAGAAGTCCATCGAGGCCTGCATGCCTTGCCAAGGAAGGAGCTACAGTTTCCTTCTCCATCTGGTGAGGAAGGCTTGTCAGTCAAGGTGGTTGAGGAGAGAGCCCAGAATTAGGGAGTGTGCCAGACTTGATTTACAGCTTGATGACAAAGTGCTTCTTTGCCTGCTTCTTCCTGAGTGATGTTTCTGATGGTCTTTTTTTAATCTTGCCTGTGTGCTGCTCACTTCACACTCTGTTTATGATGGAAGTGAAATGTGAGTTTGAATAATTTGAAACCAGAGATTTTTCTATTTGATCTCCATTGTTGCACCTCCTAGGTCTTTTGTTCCTAAAAGAATATTTAGGGAACTTCTGGACAATACGTGTTCCTGGGTAGCAGATTTCTCTTCATATTGCATGCCCCAGAATGCCCATTTATAGCATAAAGTAAAGCAGTACTCAAGTGCAGCAGCAGTATCTATGATTATGGTAAGCTTTTTCTTGCCAGAAAGTGGTTAACACTCTAAGAATCTGCATTAGTCCAAGTGCTCCTATTCATAGTTTTTAAGGACCCATGACCATGGGATGTAAGTGTAGAAGGGATTTTCTAGGCTCTTGAGCCTGACTTACGAAGTTTGCTTGAATTCTTAAGCATTTATTTCCATTTTGAGTTTATATTTGTAGATACAGATGCCCTAAACTGGGTGCAGCAGTTCCATGGGGAGGTTTCAGTAGTGCCTTCTATACTAGCTTGGCTCTAGCAAACCTCACCCAAAATTCCCTGATCCTGGTGAAACTGAGTTTATCATTGTCACAGTCGTACTTCAGCTACCATACTAGCATCCTTCTCCAAGCATAGGACAGATTTTTTTTTTTCATTTTGAGTCCAGCTACATGTAGCCTTTCGTTTTGTATTTAGTCATGTTGTCCTCCCTTCTGCATGATACTTCTGTCTGAGTGGCGATGTCAGTTACACTTCTGTGTATTATTAAGGTCTATCAGTAATCTGCTTACTGTGCTAAGACCACTAAGGAAGATATTAAATAAAATGGTTGCAAGACTAGTGCCTGAGGAATGCCACTAGCGGACCCTCTCTGGTTTGCCACTGCTGCTTTCAGCATGCAAGCCATTGTCGTCATCTCCTTCATTTAGCTCTTCATTCACCTTCCTGTTGTTCTACTGGTCCTTGTATTTCTCTGCTTTAGCTGACTGCATGCTTTACTGAAGTCTGAGAAAAAGCTTTGCTGCGTTTTCTGTCTCACGCATCAGTGGTCATACAGCCAGTTAGATGGGTTTGATCCGTCTTTTGTAGATTCATGTCATGTCTTACTGCTTTTTTTTTTTTTTTTTACCTCTGGAGATCTGATTATTTTTCAATATCTTCAAATGTGTTGAAATGCGCATAGTTACTAGGTCAGGTGAACAGTCAGTAGCTGTCATTTTTTCCCCTCCTACTCTTTGCCTAATATAGTTGTGCTTTTTTGATCCTTGGGAAGTACTCCATAATGAATACAGATACTCAGAACCCTTGTATCACCATCCTGTGATTTCCTATGCCATGTTTTGGTTAATTGGATTTTGTTTTCTAGAGGCTGGTTTGTTTGTTTGTTGGGTTTTTTTGTTTGTTTGTTTTTAAGTATCTGATTATGGGAGGGAAGCATCTTCCCCTCACCTTGGCACATTAAACTCTTCAGAGTCATCTGACATCTGTGCCACTCCACAAGGCTCCCTCTGATCAGGCATATTTCAGGTGCAATTCCTCATATCCTAGAATATGAATGTAAAGCAGGCTACATGAATTTGAAACATCAAGGTATTTATTCATTTCTCTCTGCAAGGAGAAGCCTGAAATTACAGTGTAGTTATCAACTCCTTAAAATGAGATGGAAGCGAATCTCACTCCATGAGTTCTGGCTTTGACTGCTTGTACCCGTTGATATATATGTACCCATCTTTGTTTACCAACTTGCCTTGCTCCCATGGTCAGCATTTTTATTCTTGCTGAAAACTGAAGCCAAATACCTGTGTAAAGTTTGGGGCCATTCCTATATCATCTTTAATATTAAACTTCCACTTGATGCACAGAGATCCCAATTTTTCTTGTTTTTTATGTATTCCCGAAATACATTTCTTTGGCATGCCTGTAAGAAATGCCAAGCGTCCTTTATGATCAAATCTTTGAGCTTTTCACAGCTCAGCAGTCTTTACTAATTACTTTCTTTAATTTATCTATTTGTCATCCTGAGATCATAAGAAAAAATGCTTGAGCTGTACACTGTTTTATCCTGTAATTTAAACTAACTCAGCTTGATGTATTATTCTTTGTATTACTAAATTTTATGTTAGTTTTCCTGCTTTGGAATAGGTGGGCCATAACCTCAGTCATAGTGTTTTTTCTCCTGAGTTTTAAGGAGCTAATTTTCCCTAATGATAAAGTTCATCTTGTTTTCATTCTCATTAATATCTGACTATGTCCAAATAATACTGTGGGATTGTCAGACCTCCTCAGCACAGCAAAAGAAAGACTTTTTACCAGTCATTTAAAGGGTATTTTACCTAAAACGTTCTGCCTGTGCCAGTTGTTCTCTGTATGTGTTAGGCAGGTGCTGTGTTGGAAGACAGTTCACCTGGGTGGGAAAAGATATATGATGCATGGTTGAGCCATGGAGCACTTGCAAGGACTTTGTCAGACATGGTAGAAAGTAAAAAGCAAAGATACCTGCAGTTGCTGAGAAACAAACTGTTGGCCATTAACTATTGTGATCACCTTCTCTATGCCAGGGTGTTTGCTGAAGCAATGAGTCAGACGTGCTGCACTCCTCTTCCTCATGTTAGAGCCTTGTCTGTGTCTCGGCCATCTTCTCCTGGCTTCACTTTCTGCTCCTTTCTCCAATACCTTCTAGCAGTGCAGCACCTGAGAGGGTGGGCCATGATGGTTGTGTTCTCCACCCATGCCCTTCTTCCTCAGTTTGAGAAATCATGGGATAACTGTTTTATCTTTGCGGACATGTTCATTTCAGACCATTTCAAATGCCTTTAGATTCATCCTTGGAAGGAACAGTTTCATCATTTTGTCTCACTGGGAGCAGTGGTTTCAAGCTGAAGTAATTCTTTGTAATTGAAAGGCAACTTCATTCTCCCATAAATAATACTTGCTGGAACAGGATGGAAGGGAATGCCACAATCTCTTCTATCTCTTCATGGTGCCTCTTCTGATTTCTGCTCATGCAGCATAGGGGTATGATACAGATCAGCCTAAGCATGGCCTTCTCTTTGTTCAAAAGCAGCCTTACTCATTTTCACTTCCTCCTTAGTCTGACTAAGTCTTCTAAAGCTTCTGTGTTTCTTCCCTGTTGTATTCCAGTGTACTTCTCCCTCTCCTCTATCCTTCACAGTCGCACAAACTTTACTAGCTGCCCAGTGTCCGTGGGTAAGAATATGTTTAGATGAAGGAGTATCTTTTGTTAAGAGAAATATGCTTCAATTTTGTTTTGTTTTTCAGAAGGGTTCCTAGTTAGTTTAGGCAGGGGGTGAATAAAGAGCATAAAAACTTTCTACCCTGACAGCTATTGCTCTCTCCACATGTATTTAAACTCCCTAATACACAATAAAGACCACGCAAATGCAGCAAAGTGATGAGCAGACTGGATTAAGTGTACTTTGGGAGCTACCTGTATTTGCTTACAACTCCCCGTCATCCAGAGTCTCTTGAGAAAGCGGAATGCACCTTAGAAATTCAGCTCTCCTGGGGCTAGTAGGTAACAAAAGTGAAGAGGGTGCTGGCAGACTGGCTGTGCCTCTCTGCTCACCAGCTGGAAGCTTTGTTAAAGGGACGATTACAGCAGAGACATTGACAATCTCTTGGGAAGTGCAGCCACGCATACAGGAGCAACCGACTGCTCTTGATGTTTGACAAGTGCTGCTGAAGAATTATCCTTAAGCTGAGCCCTGTGGTGCAAGTCCAGAGCTGAGCTTCCTCAGCCCTTAAGATAAAGGGTGGTAGCTAGGCTTTCTGGGGGATGTTTCTTATATATCAGCTTTTCTACTTATCTAATCCCATGGCCGAAGGGAGACAGGTTATGCAGTACACGTTTACATGGCTCCAAGAGAAACTTTCAGAAGAACATGTTTCCTTCATTTAACTTTCTCTGTATACGGTAGTTATCAAGGAAAAAAAAAGTATTTGTAGTACTGTCAGATCTTGATATTTTGAATGTTTATATGCTGTTACAATTAAGCACTGAAAGCTTCCGAGAAGTGCACCCCTCTCGCCCTCCTTCCTTTGCTTACCCAGGCTGTACTGGCTGTAGTGCTGCAGTATTTCTGTATTCTGGGTTAGTTGGAGTGTTCTCCATGGATGGCTTCTCCATTCCACTCCTCTAATGTCTGCTCTCCTACAGGATTGATTGAGCTGTCAGTTCAATAACTGGGCTAGAGCTGACCCAGTTTGCTCAAAGAAACATTGAAAATCTTCCTTGTAAAATCTTTTTAGGCTTTCTGGATCTGATTGGCCGATTCCAAAGCTTTAAGTTCAAGAAGTGAGCCAGAAGTTTTGTGAACCACTTAGTGGTTTTCCTATAACCTTCTGCTGCTGGGATTACCTGTGTAGCCTTTTAATCTGGTGTATGTGAACACTATCTTTTTGATGGTTACAGAAAATAAAGCAAGGCAGTCTCAGCAGCAGGTTATGCCGACTGCTCATTCTTCTGGGTTCTTGCTTTTCTATGACTTGCTTTTCTTCTTTGGAGCACTAATCCTCCCATGTCACACATTTTCTTTTCAACTTTTCTCCTCTGCTAATTTCTGGATTTGTTCTGCTGCCCTTCCTAATCACCAGGAGCCTTGGTGACCTCAGGAGACACCCTTGGCAAGAGGCTTTTTTGGATTTGAATAATATTGATTATTCCTCCTGCAGTGCTGAACATCAGCAATTGCCTTTCAGACCATCCCTGAACAAGACTGAACTGCTTAACCACTTGTCTACCAAAACCTGCTCACTGCAGTCCAGCCTGAATGGGACATGACCTCTCAGTTTAATATCGTGCTCAGAAACAGCCGTTCCCACATTTTTCCAAGTTCTGTAAAGAACTTTCTGCAACTGCCAAAGTATTGTACAGGGGATAAGGAGATAAGGCAAGCTGAGTTACAGTTTAATGTCTAGAAATGTTTTTTGTGCATTGGGCTTCAAGTCAAAAATTATATAGTAGAAGTTCTAGTCTTGGGTTAAAAAATATCTACTGAAGAGAATTTCTGTGAAGAGCTTTAGCCATAGCCCAAAGATGGGATTTCTTGTTTTGCTTTTAAAGAAGTGAAGGGGCAAAACTTGGTGCCTACAGGAGGGTGGTGCTCAGTTGGAGGTTTATGTGCCAGGGGCGGTGGGAGAGGTTTGAGTAACTGAGATGCAGTAACTTATCCCAGTGTTATTCTGCACACTGAGTAGGAGTCACGATTCACTGTCTGTCACTGTTACTGCACAGGCGACAGCAATGCTGGCTCTCTGCTTCTGTGGGAGGGTGCAGAGGAGGCTGTGGGGAGGCGATGGTCGCCAAGGTCCTAGGGGATTGTGTGACTGCAGGACAAGCTTTGAATGTGTCCGTGTATGTTAGTACATGCAGTGTAAAAAAAAAAGCTATGAGATTCCTTTTAATTCATTTTATCTAGAACACAGCCAGAAGTGAGAACTTGCCAGACATTTCAGAGATCATACCTAGTTTCCAGGGGAGCGGCAGCATGTGACTCCTGAAAATGCGCAAAGTGCTCACACTTTCTGGCAACCTGTGCCAAGCAGAATGCAAAGTAATCCACTCTGGCACCAATGCAAGAAAACGCAAAGAAACCATCTGTTAAACCCAGAATCTTCTACTCTGGTGTTAAAGTTTCGGTATCTGAGAAAATAGGAACCCAGCAGGGCTTCATAGCTTATGTTGTGCTGCTCCTCACCTTTAGGCATGTTTTGCTGCTTGGGATGTCGTTGGCACCTGAGATTCTGAACAACATGTCCCAGTGTGGGACTTGCTTTCCTTCTCCTTTGGTGGTTCTCTTAAACTAAGCTGGGCAGAGCAGCAAAAGATAACCCATAGAGTTAGCCTCCTGCAGTGGTAGAAAGGCAAGCTCTTTAGTCGGTCTTCAATTTCCTCAATTCCGAGAAGACTAGCAAAAAGGTAGGGTATTCTCAAGCTACATTTCCTTCCTGCTTGGGAAAGAGTTCCCCTCTGACGTGGTGGCTGTTACTGATGCTGTGATGCCCTCACCTCTTGTCAGTGTGAGGGGAGAGCAGGAGAGCCGAGGAGGGGGAGCCTCCTCACCACCGCGGATTTCCTTTCTCAGATTGCCACCGCTGCTGCAACAGGACATGCAAGTTAATTCTGCACTGGGGGAGGATCGCTGGGGGAGGGGGGCGTGGAGAGAGAAAATAGGGCCTCTTGATGAACTTTTTGCTCTTTCTTTACAGCCTTTGATGGTTGGGTCCATGTTTGCCCTTTGCAGTGGGATAAAGCGGGTGTTTCTGTCACCTAGAGGGGTTTATGTTTTCCCTCAGTATCCTTTGGCCCCATTAGCAGCAGCAGCAAGTGCTGAATACTTACTCTAGCTGTGCATGACGACACCCCAGATCACTTTCTTCCATGGCCAGAGACATGAGGAGGAACTCTCTTAAATATGTAAATGTTTATTTAGTTTGATTATGTGAATATTTTAGGGGCTATGGAGAGCCTGTGTATCAGTGAAAATACCAGGCAGCAGGTAACATAATGTCTTTCCTCATGAGGAAATGTATACCTGTATATACTTTGTCACCTTCCACCAGCTTTGGCAGGGAGTCATTTGTCTCAGTTTTGTGCTTGTGTAGACCTGACAGCAGGGTTTGTGGGAGCGTAGTCCTGGTAGAGGAACAGGACTGGACTGCTCCTGCAGGATTTAATTTGGGAAAGCAGGATGTGCTGGTCTTGTTTGGTCCTGTGGATTCACCTTGGTTTGTCAAAAGAGCAGGCAGGCTTCTGCGCCATTCTGTTCTGTTGCTGTTGCTCCCCACGAGTAGGTCATGCACAACTGTTTTCCTGATTTCTTTCAGGAAATTTCCGCATTTCCTTTCAAATACAAGCACCTTCTCTCCTGTAATTAGACTATCCTGTGTATTTTTGTTTACTTTTTACAGCAAGGTGAAACATTGAACTTGGCAATGTTGATTTTTGCTGCTTCCCTTACCTCTCCAGGGCACTTAAGATATTTTGAGGGGCTTTACTCTCTGAGCTTTTTGGGGAGAGAACAGCATCCACTGATACAACAGCTGTCAGGGTTCAACTTCTTGAAGACTTGGCTTTCCAACCCAGAGCTCGTGACTTTTTTTCATTATGACTGGCTCAGCATTGATGCACAGCAAAGGTAAACGCTGGGGTTGGGGGAAGAAGGGGAGAATTTAAAAAGCTTTGTTTTAGAAGCCTTTTGATATAAATGTATGTGGTGAAGATACAGGGTAGAAAATAGCCCCAGGAGAGAGAGATGATGACTAAAAACCTGAAGGTCTATGTGCAGTGGAGTTTAAGAAACTGAAATAAACGCCACATGTTTTGGGGTCAGTGCAGCCTTAACTGAGTATCTGAATAACAGAATGCAATAGATTTGTGTAGAAAATTCCATATACAGCCTCAGGAGTCAGGGAACAGAGAGATCAGGTCAGGTGGGTGCTGGATGTCTAGTTCACAGGGAGGAAAGTGGTTAAATTATCACAAAGGGACTTTTGGACTATGATTTGTGAAACGTGTAGCAGAGCATTGACAGGTCCCTATTGGAAAATTGGTTGCATTCTTTCCCTTTTGTGGCATTTTATTAAGCTTTCTAGCACTTGAGATAACATCTGATGGTTTGGTGGTATCTGCCTAGTGAGAAGGCTCAGAGCAAACCTGTCATTTCTGATGATTTTCTTCTTATCTTCATTCACCTCCTTTGGGTGAAAGTTTCATGAGCTTCTTCCTCGTGCAGCAAGACAGGCTGCTGTGGAGGTACATGCACTCCTGTTGCTTCTAAGCAGCGCATCAAATAAACATAGCACGAGCTTAGTGCAGCATCCTGGTGAGTGGAGTTTGTTAGGCAATTGGAGAGTGGGAGCCAAATGCTTAAACAATAGATTTGAGTCTTTTTTTTTTTAATGAAAATATTTTAAGAGAAAAGTGAGGATAAATAGAAATGGAGAGATGTGTTGTTAAATTCCTCAGGGATATAGCAGTGGACAGATCTGCCTTCAGCTTGGAGAACAGAACAGGTTGGTATTAAAAATTCATTTCAAGTGAATGATAATCCAAAAACTATTTCTGAAGAAGAGCTTTTAAAAAAACCACAAATCCAGTTCAGCCAGATTCTGAAACACAGTTGATGATAGCATGGACTGGAAACACTGAATAAAACAAAAAAATACAAAACTATTTTTAACCATTTAGATAAATGATATTTCTTTTTGCTAAATCCAACATTTGCAGTTGTTTGTTTTTGCTTTTTTTTCTCTGAGTGAACGAATCCAGCTTTTTTTCACTTGGACATAGTTTTATTTTTAAACACAGCTTCCAGAAATGCATGCGTGTGGGATTGCATTTGGGACAAATGGAGAGCTGTGGCACTCTGCCAGGCACTCGCCCTGTCCCTGCAATATAGATGGATTGCCAGTGTTCTGGAGAAAAACAACCCCAAAACTTTAAACAAATTGTGCTTAATGGAAATAAACTTTTTTTTGCCCTCCTATGTAATGATTTGGATAATGCCCCAGCTGTGTGTTTCTGGAGGACAGGCAAAGGGGAGAAGAGGGCAGAGATGGAGCTCTGTATGCCTGTAACTTGCTCTCTAGTGGATGCTATGGGGGAGACTATGACGTTTCTAAGCTTGGAGTGTTTTTTTAAATCCCAGCCAGTCTTTCTGTTAGAAGGTGAGCAGACTAGCCACAGCCAGCTATGATAAGAGCATTTATCTAGCATTTTTTTTCTTCCATATATGAATTTGTAAGACCTGGAAAGGCCTATGCCTTGTATCTGGCATTTTCTGTGTACAGCTTTGACGCTGTCTTCCATGTCATTCACCTCAGTTTTGCTGGGTTTTGGTGGTGACAGTGCCATGAAACCAATACCTGGTTGGCTGGGTTTTTTAATATAACAAAGGGCGAGCAGAGTAGGCTATAGCCTACTTCACAGAATAAAAAGCATCATAGCCATATCTCTCTGTTTTTTTCAAGCTGGGTCTGATAAATTTTTTCTCTTACTTCTGTTGCTATGGTGTTAGTTCTGTGCAAAAACAAACCTTTGGGTGATTATGTCAAATGCAAAGATCATTTGGAGAGAGAGATGCTGAAAGAGAAGGGAAGTAGTAGGAGGGCTCAAATTCCAGCTGATGACAATGAATCAGTGTTTGTCTCAGCAGAGGACCATCAGAAATTTTGCACTCTACTTTCACTGACTTCTGCTTGGGTCTGATACTCTACTTGAAAAGGCTTCTTTCCCCTGCCTCAAATCTTTTTTTTTTTCTTCTACTTCTACTTTTTTTTTTTCTTCTTAGTATATAAAAGGAAGGTGGATCTCTTCCAAATTCCGCACAGCCCAGGAATATTTGCTTTCCACAGCATGGCTCAGAACACAGAGAACTTATTCTTGCAAATGGTTTGATCCTCCTATCCACAAAATACTGGGTCAAATTTTGAAGGTTTGAATGGTTGAAATGTACCTGCTGTCCTTGTTAAGCCAATTGAAGTGGTCATTGAGCTTCCTACCAGAGGAGCTGCCTTAGCATGCTGTCATTTCTAGCAGCGCTTCCCGGGTGAAGGGGAAGCAGAGCACTGTTACAGGGGGCCCTTGTTAACACTTTCCGATGTGCAAAGTAGGTGCATTTTGTTTCATTCTCAAAATACACCAGTCGCTTTTAGCTGGCACAATGGTTGTGAAGAAGTTATCTTGCCCAGATCTCTTACGCTTCTGGAAAACACTCTGCTGAAAATGCCTGGATGTGCTTTGAAGGCTTATTTCTATTCTTCGGTCAAGGCTGAAAGTGAGGACTGTTTTCTTGTTTTCTGAATGTTTCTGTGCAGATTGAGCTGCAAGTGCAGGAAGAACGTAGAGGGGTAACCAATCTCAAATACTTGCTTCTCACTGTTTTTTGAGACTGGAAGTCCTGAAAATGGATTAATTCGCATTTTTGTACCTTGGCAACTGGGAACTTTCTGACCTAGTTAAATGGACCCTTTGTTTTGCTGTTTCCTTCCAGATGTGATAGGCAGATGAAAAAACCTCAGGAAAAGCAGTGTGGCCATCTGAGGTTTCTTTTAAGGATATTAACTGATTTTTCTGGAACTTGGTTGCAGAAGTAGATCATCTCCTTGCATGTCCTTAGCCAAGCTGCAGTTCACATTGTTTTGCCTTAATTTTGCAGACACTTGCACTTGCACTTAGCCTTCATGCTGCATTGCTTATAGGGGTAAAAATGTAAGTGCCAGGACAGCCAGACGTTCTGTGGACTGCCTCACCCAGCCACAGCTTACCGATCACTGAGCATCCACATCAAGTTGTCATGTTTGTCTTTACCATTGTGTAATCTTCAAATGTAGAGAGTCTGCTGCGCACTCTGTTAGTCTCCTAGAAGGTAGATGCACAATATGTCTTCCAGTTGTATTAGAATCTACATACTTACTTCAAAGGTAGTACTAGAGCCTTCATCTGTGACTCTTAGTAGGAGCATATAATAATGGGCAAGCAAAGGTGGTCTCTGTTGGGAAGAATTGGTGTCTTTAGGTTTGCTTTTGTGCCATAGGTAATTTCAGTTATTCTGCTCAAGTAAGCCTGACCCAGATAAGAGTGCCTACACAAGAAAAGCAATTCGGCTGCATGGATCATTTAGATTAGCAACTAGCAAATTATTATAAGGCTGCTAGATCTCTGCTGGTTTAGTTTTGTTGGTGCTTGAGCTCCAGCCATCCTGTCTTATTGTTACCTTCCTTAAGGCACTCCTTAATTCAAAGCAGGGCTATTTTTGTAGGGTGGGCAATTTTATTAGGACAAAACTCAACCTAATGAGGCAGTGAAGACCAGGCTTCTGTTGAAACAGAGAATCAGCAGCCTTTTCTGCCCAGCCCTCCTTTCCCTCCTGTGCCCCCCACCCCCTTCTCTGCCAGAGCTGAATAAAAGGGATAGTAGCAATGGAAAGGAGCATGCATGTAACTGTAAAATCAGATGCTAACTTTAGTTTAGTAAGCACACATCTGTCTTTCATTTCAAAGATGTTCCTGGTTTGAAGTTTACAAGGTTAAGTAAGTTATCACTGATGCAGTAGATCTCACAATTGGTTAAAGAGCAGTGCTTGTTAAAGTGGCAGCTTTTGTACTGTGGGCAGCTCAGTGTGTTGCCTAGATCACGAACCAGTTCTGGTACTTATACTGTACAAATGTTGAAATCTGGTAAGTAGCTTCACGGGATCATTAAGTTTGGTAGGGACCTTAGGGGCCCATAATACATCATCTTGAAAGCAGATTCAGCATTAAACTCAGACCAAGGTGCTTAGGGCTTTGTCCAGTCAGGTCTTGCAAACCTTGAAGGATGGAGATCCTGCAGCCTCTGTGGGACTCTGTGGTGCAACCAGACTGTCCTCATGGTGGAATTTCTTTCCTGATTTAGTTGGAATCTCCACAGTTTTGATTTATGTCCTGATAAATCTAAACCCTCACAATGACACCGGCTAGTTCTCTTAGTACTCTTGCATGCATCCCATCAGGTCCTGTAGCCTTCTTTGCATTAAGATTTCCTCAAGAGATCCCTAGCTCAGTCCTTTTCCAGTACAGGTGGTTCCTCTGCTCCTTGAACCCTGCCTTGGTACTGGGGACCAAGCCCTGTGACACATCACCACCACCTTTGTGCCTTCCCATGCTGTCTGGAGCAGAGTTTCTGCAGACCCCACCCCAAATCTTTGTCCCCTATCCAGCTAACTGCCGAAGTCTACTAGTGGGAGTGCTCTGGGACCTCCTTACCAGCTAAAATAGCTGTCCCTGCAGCAGATGAATTTGCAAAGATCCTGAGTCACTTGCTTTTGTTACCTGTGTTACTGTCCTGAGTGCCGTTCTGTGCAATCCCAAAGGGTGAAGGGTGCAGCAGGCATTCTTTTTATTAGTGATGATAATCTTTGTTGCTCATTCCTTTTGCATGTGTGTGTAAGTACCAGGAAAGAGAGCTGAAGAGGGAAATGTTAGCTGAGGGCGGAGAGGTACAGGAAGGTGTTTGGGTGAAAGGTGCTTGGCAATGACTTCACTGCTTTTTCATGGAATTAGATCTACATTGCTGAGAAATAAATGTGTGAGTAAAGTTTTTTGACTTTCAGTGAAATATGAATTTTCAGGGATTTGGGCAATGTACCAAAATACAGGCAGCGTGTAAAGTAAATTATTTCTGTGTGGCAGCAGCACCTTGGACGGTGGTAGGGACAAGAACCTCAGATCCTCCATATATTAATAAAAGGTTTCTCTCTGGTTTCTTCAGCTTGACCTCACCAAACCCATTGAAGATCAGGGCCCTTTGGATGTGATCATACATAAACTGACAGACGTCATCCTTGAAGCAGACCAGAATGACAGCCAGTCACTGGAGTTGGTTCACAGGTTCCAGGTAAGTGGTTCTTTCACAGTCCTTCTGCATTTCTAACAGGAGGATGATCTTGGTGCAGCAAATTCAATCTGTTTCCTGTGAAGTTGTTAGGGTTTGATGAAAAGAGCTCCCTGGCACACTGCTGCCCTGCTACTGATAGCTCAGCAAAAATAGTTTTGTTAGTCTAAAATGGGCTTGCACCATTGGGTAGGTTTTATGTTGTATTGGTAAGGTTAGTAAGAACTGGTTTCCCACCAAATGTTGTCCTGATGTCATTTCAAGAGCATTAGTGCTGTTCA
Source organism: Haliaeetus albicilla (assembly GCF_947461875.1). Lineage (NCBI taxonomy): Eukaryota > Metazoa > Chordata > Aves > Accipitriformes > Accipitridae > Haliaeetus > Haliaeetus albicilla. Next base: position 18,036,859 of record NC_091487.1, read on the forward strand.
CAACGAGGAACAGTTGTTTGCAGAGTCCTTTACATGCATCTTTCTGCAACAGAAGCCACTAAATGAATTTGGCCCAGTTCCGTCTAGTCTTCCCAGTTCCTGGCATGCTAATTTCTGTAACATCAAGGTTACTGTAATTCTGTCCTTTAGTGCTGAGAATCCTGGTCTATTAATTTTTCTTCCTCAAGTTTACATTGAAGGTCAGAAATATACAGGGCATAGTGGTACAGAGAACTGTTTCCCCAAAGAATTCCTGTCAGTAGTCCGAATGCTGATGAAAATGATAAATCAACACCTCTATCATTTTAATACGAGTTGCTTCTGGTGGCTATCTTTGATCGAAGGTATATTCTATTCTTCTCTTTAAAAGAAAAGCAAAATTAAAAAAGATATTTTCAGAATTGTATGGAATATGCTTATGTCAGGTGGAAAAACAGCTCAGACAAATTCTGCAATTTTGACAACTTTGCTTTCTTGGGAAATGATGTTCTCTTTGTTCTGCTTAATGTTCTACAGCTAGTAATGCAAAAAATATTTTACTTAATGGAGTCAATATTCTCTTTGCTCTAGTTACAAAGCTTTTCTGCCTCCTCCCATCTGTGTATTAGTCAAAACACACACAGGAGACGAAAAGGTTTGACTTGTGGGTCTGACCCTCTGGCACCAGTTCTCCGAGTAGCAGATAACTATTCATCACTAAGTAGTGCAGGCATCCACTTCTCACAGCACTGGAAACTTGTAAATGTCCAAAGAAAAGCATATGGAGAGATGGACTTCAGGGGCTTTCTGCTTGCAGTCTTTCCCTGTTTCAGATGTTAACTAGTTTGCCTTCACAATATACCCATCCTATTGATGGGAAAAACTGATGACCAAAGAAGCAAAAGAGCACGTGTTAAGTTGCTTGCAGCTGATTAAGACTCATGAGATTCCTCTGTCCCAATTCTTACGTTGTTGCCTGCATTCCTGAAGGCCAAGCTTTGAGGCACAAAGAGAGCAGCTCTGTGTAATACTGTGGCACCTCCCTTGTCCCCTGGAGAGCGTGCTGGTAGGGAACTTGTGTAAGCAGTTGTAGAACAACAGGTGGTGTGTAGCAGTAAGTACAATTAATATCTAAAACACCTTTCTTTTATTCCTGAGCAAGAACTCTTCAATGGATATGTAACATTTTTAATAAGAACTCCAGCTCGTCAACTTAGTGTATTTAATAGCTTAAGGTCACAAGCTCATACTTCCTCAAGTACTGAAGTGAGGTCTGCAGAAGACAGTAGTAGGTATGGAGGATGCATTTTCCTAAAGCTGCATTTAACCACCAAGGTGAAGTTTGGTATGAAACAGGGTAGAGCACTTTGCAGCTAGAGCCTTTGCTTTGGCGGAGGACTTAGTGGGCTGTTCTTGTGTCTGTGTGACAGCTGCTGCACTGCGAGAAGGCTGTAGAGGTAAAATGACCTGCTAAAGCTAAATTCCTTACCCTGATAGACTCCCTAAAGTAATCATAATATGATAACTTGACATTATTCTGTGTAACTTTATTACCATTTAAATAACTTAATCCATTATTTTTGTACAGGTTAAATATTGAAACTTTGTTTTTAAAGTTATTTAAATTAGTAAATCTCAGTGAAAATATGGTTTTTATCTAATGAGTTTGTGGGATAGATTCTGAGAGTGGTGAGAGAGCAGCAGTATATATGGATATATGATCCATATATAATTATGGATAAATATCCATTTATTCTTTTGTTGAGGGACTAGCTTTTTGTACCTTTTTTTGATAGCACTTAGAAAATAATAATATCACCTGAATAGAAATGCAGTGGCCTAAAAATGACTACAGAAACATCACCTTATGAAAAAAAGAAAACCCAATCAAAACTGCAATTACAAACCAAAAATCCAACTTCCTCCATCCAATGTCTCTCCTAAAATTCTCAAATTCTACAGAGCTATGTAAGTTAAAAGTATCACTGATCTTACAAGATTTATTTTCTTTCAAATGATAATATCAAATACAGCAATATTTTTTAACCACAGACTATCTGAAGTGAAATTACTGATTTAAACTTTTAGTAATGGTATATAGTTAGTTTGCATATAACAGTTAATACAGCATAAAAATAAGAACTGTATGTGGGGATATTGTTCCCATTTTCTAAGCTTTTGTCAGGAAGAAGGTGTATTATATAATACAGTTTGGCTTTTTTTCAGAAATTAAGGTATAATTCAGTTTCAGCATAGAATTGTCTACTGCAGAGATCTCAAATTTCCACATTTTTTTTCAAAGTGTACACGATGGTAGGGGTGGGAACAGGAGACTGTAGGCAAAAGCTTTGCAAAATTTGAAGAAATTGTACATTTCTGTCAGGCTTATTGAATCTTGCATAATGGCATTGATTTTACCACCTGGACTTTTTGGTAATGCTATTTATGCTTTCTCTAATACTTCAGTTCTACCAGTTTCTCACCTGGTGCTATTTTTTCACCCTACAGGCTAAGTCCAACCTGCATGCTTAGGGCTGTTTTCACGCTCGTCAAGAGCTGACTGCAGTTAGAGGAGTGCTCTCCTGCAGCATGTTAGGCTGTAAGCCTGAATTTGACGTGGAACCTGAAGGGCTCTTTGGTTTAAGTGTAAATTTCAATAGCTGTTTGTTCTCAAACTTCTTGAGCCCCCAACTATAAGGGGATTGAGATTCGGGGGGAGCTGTGCAGGTGGGAAGGAGTCTGTTGACTGTTGTGAAGGCGTCAGCCAAACTAATGACAAAACCAGGTATGCTCCCAGGAGGCTTATGGCCTCTGTATGGCAGTCTGTGCTCCCGGTGAAAGTTTCTGGACATACATCAGAAAAGGCTGCAGACCCCTGATGTACAGGGATGCTCTTATTGGGACAATACCATAACCTTCACTAGTGCTGGCAAATCTCACTTGAGCTGCCTCATCTCAGAGCAGCTGAGAAATAGTTGTATTCAAATCCTGTGTACCGTGGTACGTGGTGCTGGGACCTCTCCAGTTCTATGCCTGTTGGCAGGTGCCACCTATTAGTGGATGTGCCTCCTTGTCATTCCTGTATGGCTCACTTGTGAGGTTGTGCCCCTGATTAAAGTTTAGAGGCAGTGCAACGTGCTCCTGTTTCACTGCAATTGCTGTTTTCCAAAATGTGATTGTCAGTGTCCTACAGTGACTTTACTGAAACATTCCCATGTCTCACAGGCTGGTTAACTCCCCCTTTGTTAAAACTGTGGAGCAACTTGTTGCAAACAGTTTTAAATCATAGCCTTAATAAAAGCTAAATAACCAAACTCACTTTGCCCTAAAAATCCCACTTTATCTATTTGAATATAGCCTTGTGTGCAAGTTCAACATTCAGCCTTGCCTCTCCTCTCCATCCCATTAGAAATAGTAAATCAAGAGTGTCACCATATTCAAGGTGATTCCCTGTTAAAGGAAGCTGCATAATAGCATCCCCGTGCTGTGTTGTTTCTTAGGACTGTGCTGCAGCTCTTGCTATCTTTGTTAATCTTGGAAATCACAGAGCTTTCTTTTTAGTGGCCACTGTACGGAACCAGTAAGAAACCTTCCCTTAAGATTTGGGGCAAACAAATCTTACTGCTCTCTGTTTTCTGACCCAGCTCTTCTCTCCCATACTGCCCAATCCATCTGTGTTAACATCACCTCCCCTGCCTCCTGTGCCTGAGTATTTTGTTGGCAGTGTGGCCTTAATCTCATACAGCATGTACAGTAATGGCTGAGCTGTTGGGTCATTGATTTGGACTGTGGATATGCTTCTTGTGATATGCTAACTAATGAGGATAGGTGAGAACAGTCGTTGATCCCAGGGAGTCATGGAGAGTACTGACACAGGTATTTGATACAGCATGTCAAATTCTTCCTGTAGGATTTGCATAGCGATAAATTGATTTAAATACCTGCACAGCACAAGAGCAATCAGTTACCTTAGATATTTTTGCAGACCTGTCTGCTGCCTTCTAAGAATAACAGAGAACAAAAGGGGAAACAAGTTGGGCTGGAACAGGTTTGGGTTACAGTAGAGTGAAACAGAAATAACTGTAATCCAGAGACTAGATAATAGGGTTGAAATTCAGTCTTCTGTCTGTTACCATTGCTGCTATTGCTGTAGAACACGTACATCTTTTTGTGCCTCAGCTTACCACCACCCTTTCATAACTTGGTCTCTATTTCTTAATAATGGACTTCATAATTTTCCTGTAAATATCAGTATTCAGGCAAAAATAATACTGTGGGTTTTGTGAAGCTAATTTGCAGTAGGCTGATGGGAAGTTTAAACATTTTTTTTATTTTGATAATACTGGAAATTTGTATTTTGTGTCAAGTGTTGTAGAAAGCAAAGGTATTGTTCAAACACATGGGGCATATGCTGCATGTAACTCAGCACCCTTTAATTGTCGGTAGGTCTGTTAATCAATAAGCAAGTGTATCAACAGAAAACCTCTCTTTACAGTAATGCATGCTCCATATATATTTTTCCAGAGCTCAAGTAGCAGAGACAGATGGAGGCGAGGATAAGTTTCTGAGCAAGTTAGATGGAGAAGAAATAGTTCCCTGTCTCCTGACTTGGTTGGTAAATACAGTTGAACTTGTTCAACTCAGTGTGAACTGTGTAAGAAGGAAATAAATTTGGTGAAAAGCACCCTATGGATACAGAGCATTGTCTTATACCAGTGTCATCTTTGCAGAGGATGGTGGTGAATTCCACTTGTGCTTTGAGGACTCCTACATTTTCATCTTCATTTCACGTCCCTGGTGGTGGTGGTTTTAGTCTTTTTTTGAACACTCTGCCTAGTTCCAGTACAGCATTGCTGTGTTCAGAATGGCAAGCTTCAGCCAGGCATATTCTAGAAAGGCTGTTGCACGTCTGTGCTAAGAAACTTGCTTAATTCTTCTTGCAAAATGCTTGCATCCAGCTGGCTGGTGCCTTCAAGGCCTTCATTTTTAGGAATATTAAATTTAACCACAAATGAAAATAACAAAAAAGCCAAGAATGTTAGAGGAGAACTTGATGTTCTTTCTTCTCTCCCTGTCATTAGTTCTTGGTTGTACAGTAAACACTGTATTATCTAATATATCTATTCTTTCTGAGGATGCCATCTTCCTGCAAAGAAGTGCAATGTAATGCCTAAAGAATTAGAAGGGGATCCTGGAATGTGGGTTCAGACAGACACTTTTCCACAGTTTCATTATGTGATCTAGACCATCCCATTTGTGTACCTAAGTTTTTGTTTTGCAAGCTGTAAATTAAAGGAAATGGTATTAACTCAATTTTGAGATTAATATGAGAAGCCCTTTAGGTCAACTCAGAATGGCTGTCATAAGGACTTGAGGTTTTGTTTGTTTCTGTTTGGAGCTCTGGTATGAATTTGTAGTAGCTATGATGACATCTGATTTACAGACCATGTTACAATAGTCACACTGATGTCTTGATGATCTGTCTTTACAGATAGAGCATTCTTTAGCATAGCCCAGTGGATGACTTGTCCACAATCATGTAGTGGAACTAGAATGTAGGTTTCCGTTACAGGACTACACATACTTCTGACTGTGGGTATGGAATTATAATCTTTCAGTATCTTCAAAACTCATTAATTGGAAAAAATCCTCTGCCGGTGCCTTCCAAACAGGGAGAGGATCTTTTTTTCTAGTGAATGAGATACAGGGCAGGGAGCCCTGTGAGCAGCTTCTGAATGATACCCTCTCCCCAATAAACCAAGGCCTTGGGCTTCTCATTCTGCACATGCAACTGAGTTGTGCCACATCGCTGGCATGCAGGAAACTTTCATTGTAGTAAAACATGTACCCAGAAACCAGCAGAGCAGAGGAGAGGTCTGTCAGCATTGAATTACATGCCAAAGTGTGTTTAAAGAGTATACTCTCATGTAATTTTGTATACAGGGTAGAAGCTGGCAGGAAATTGCTGCCTGTCTCCATCTGTCCTGTATTATTTTTAAGATACTGAAAACTATTAGAAATGAAGAGAAGTATATTCCCTAGAAAAAATAAATTGTAAGAATCCATTTGTATAAAGTGTATGGGGGGGTGGTGTTTTGGGTTTTTTTAAACTAAAATCAATGAGCAACTTAGAAAATGTAAAGTGACCACCATGCAAGAGAGGTACTTATGTGTGTGTGATGTTGCATAAGCACTGTGGTATTTCTGGCACCTGCACACAAGTGGAAATAGCGTGGTTCTCTTATTGTTCATTAAATTGACCAGAAAGTTCTGATGATCTTAACCAGACCAAAAAGTGCAAAATTCATGATGCTAATTTTCCTGCTATTGAATATAAATGTAACAGCAAGACGATACCTGGCACCAGTCTTACTGTTGGTTCCCTAAAGCAGACTTCTGGGAAGCAGAGAGCAAAGGATCCTTGACCACAGGAGGAAGAACGATCTGCCAGGCTACATTTATGACCCTTCTAAGAATAACTTTTTTTCAGAGCTGTATTGTAGAAGCCTTGACCATCTCATCTGCAAGAGCTGAGAAGGAAACTGGCTTCACATTTACTTGAGTCTGTGTGCCTGCTCTCCTCTGGAGTCTGTGATGAGCTGTTGTATGGTCTGGTGGAGAGTGCTAATAAACTAGGAAGCCTCTTGGCATGCCCTTTTTGTCTTTCTGTTTAATGACTGTTCTCAATTGCCTTGTAAAAAATAATTGTTACAGGAGACTCTGAAAATGGCAAGGAGGAGTTGCCTTTTGCCAGAGGGCTTTTTAGCTGTAGAAGACCTTTAGGGCTGAGCTTTCTGAGGTCTTCATGCTAGTTGGATGTGGTCTGGATGGTAGTTTCTCAGGAGAGTATTGGTGGGTGCAAGCTGTTCTCCACTACACTGAAGGTCAGTGATGAGTGCCTAGTGATCTCATCCAAAGCTGAAATGAAGGCTGCCTGCAGCACCTAGTGTAGTGCATGAAGTGCAAAGTAGAGAAATCTTTCAATTTGCTTCGTAGGACACTTAGACCCTTATTTTGGGGATGATGACTTTTTGTAGAGATGATGATTAATCTCTTTTCCTACCCACTGTAACACTGGACTGACCTGACTGAACATAGTTTATTGTTGTCTAGTAAAAAATTGTTACAGTCCTTGGTGGTTCCTTCTTGACTAGCGGAACATGGAGAGGAGTCAGGTGGGAAGAGGCATAGTCCCCAGGGGTCCCTTTCACTTGCTGGTGCTCCAGTTCCTGTCTTGGTAAAAAAAAGAACCAAACTACCCCAGTTCCTGCCTTCTAGACAAAGTTTATGACTTTGAAAAGTGAGTATGTTTTGGCTTCTGTAAGACATTGGGGAATCGTTGTTATGCTCTAATTAGAGCAAAATACTCTCTGAGCAGCTGCCTGTCATAGCTGTAAAGGGCCTGAGTAGCTTCATTCATTGCAGCTTCATACTAATCTGTTCCATTCAAAATGATGGCTCAAGTGATTGAAAATCAATAGGGTTATTAATTTGCCTTTCAGAGGTTTTTCTTAACAGGTTCTCTTTGCATTAGCCTTCTTAAAAAGATAGAGCAGAAGCAGATTTTATGCCTAGGCTTCTGCTATCAGGTTCATGAAAATTTAAAGTGTTTCCTCCCCCGCCCCAACTGTTGACTGTCTCTGAAGTTGTCCAGGAAGGGCTCTTCTATTCTTGATTCATAAGCTTCCTTAGAAGGGTTTGGGACTGGAAGGAAGGAAAATTAGGGCAATATTTTGGAAGGGAAGGAGTTAGGGGATTGGTCTTGCTTGGAAGGGGAGAAGTGCGTTTTTCTTGCTGCATTGATTGATTTCTTCAGAAGTCTTAGCTGCAAGAAGGTGATGTGAGTATGTACTCATGGACATTATGCCAGTGGATTTTTAATGCTGCCTTTTTTTTTTTAAGATACTAGCCCTGGGTTTCAGCCTTGTACTCTGAAAATAGTTACACTTTTCAAATTTCTTTTCATGTGCTCTGCTGAGAAAAGGCAAGTGAAAAATCCAAGGAAACTATCAAAGCTTGGTAATTTTTTTCTTATTGGGGAGATAGGGTGAGACACAAAGTTGAAATGGTCTATGTACCTCAATTCACAGGCCAATACCTGTGTTTTTCCCATCTGAAAAATAATTCTGTCTTAGAAGAGCCTCATAAGCAGGCAAAATTAACTAAAAATTTGTCATTCAAGTGCTAACTGGTAGGATCGCTTCCTGTGGGTAGGCATTTGCAAGATGAAGCAGTGGTGGACTTTTGAAGGCAAAACAGGGAAGCTGAGTACTTGGAAAGTTGCTTTGAGATGTACAGTGAATAGAAATGTAACAGAGAAGATCTGTCCCCACTTCCTCTTGCTGCCCCCCTCATCCCTCCCAGCCACTGCAGGAATCTCTTTTAGATTTAGAGACAAACAATTCTGAGATGAGTGTTTGTTCAAGATCCAACTTGCCTACACCTTTCCTTTTGGAAGGAGGTGTCCGTGAAAAGAGACCTTTGCAGCCCAAGACAACAGAAAGGAACTTTTAAGTCTGAATCAAATGCAAACTCTTTAGACAAGCTTGTGTCTATCTTTACATCTGTTTTCCCATGGAAAATGTCAGTCTGTTTTTAGAAGTGGTCAACTTCATGTTTCTGTACATGGGAAAGCACAAACCCAAATGCTGGTATTGTTTCGTTTGCTAACTTTTTTTTTAATATGGAGCTTTTGTTTAATATTAAACAAAAGATTATAGCAGTTTTATTACTTAGTAATAAAATCAAGTCAAAGAGTCAGTGAGTCTCTTTTATCATCTAATGACCTAATATTTGCAATAGATACGGTATCAACTTTCTGTTAAAATATAAAAAGTAAAAATCATTAGCTACCTTTTTGGGTAAAATGGCAAACAACTCTATGCTCATCTATGCATAGGCTTCTCAAGAAAAGTTTGTTTGTTTGGGTTTGTTTTTTTTTTTTTTTTTTTTAGATCTCTGGGTTATATCCAGAGGTATTTAATAGGGAACATGAACTACTTGGTTTCTCTTTGATTTCAAGTTTCATTGCTGGCCTTCTGCCAGTAACAGGGCTGGTGTACAGAGCATGACTGAATGCCAAGCCTGGAATACAAACAAAGGAGGATCTGCTAAAAGTCCTTGTTTCTTCTTGTTTGCTTTTATTATGACAAAGATTAGAAAGAGGAAAACATAGATGTTGTCTGGGTCAAGCTGAACTGCAGCCCAAGGACAGAACCCTTTCAAAATATTGTTGGGAAGCCTAAATGTCCTCTAGATTGTTGCCTGGGTTGTTGGAGTCTGCTCTTGAATACCAGTCTTTGGTAAATCCACCAAAGGAGAGTGCAGAGTTGTTTTGTTGAAATGACCAGAGATTTGAACATTCAAAGTTGAGAGGTTGTGCTGTACTGAAAGCTATCTCTTGGCTTCAGTGTTTCTCTTTTCCTTCTGCCACTGCTCCATTTTCAAGTTCATATCTATAGTAGTTCATCTGCTATCAAAATGCTTAGACAAAATCTTCATATTCACCCAGAACTGTATTTCTGGTAGTGGAGCCGTTCTGTGCCATGGGAAGAGTGCTGCTACTTAGGCTACATCAGGAGTTTTTCAATCTGTTAGGTGATCTTCACAGTTAAATATTCAGTAAAACATGATGCCTGAGTGTGCAGCAGTTCTTCGTAAAGAATCAAAGTCTATGAAAGGTTTCACATCGGCTACCATAATTGTTCCTGTGAAGCTGACAGAATTGATTTTTCTTATTGTAATTTCCTGTTGCGGGGAATTGGTGTTAAGGTTTGGATTTTTAAATTTGTTTATTTTAAGTTGTTTTCTGTGCACAGATATTGGAACTCTTTCTTTTGCATGTGCTGGTGACATACTGGTGGGAGACAGGCAAGGTGTTGGTAAGGTACATGCCCAAGGGGAGGCTGGATGATTTGCTTTGGGGATCCTGGTGCAGCTTGATGATTCTGTTTTTGAATGCAGAGTTAATGCTTTGCAATGGAAATCCAAGCAACACACAATACCATGAGAAGAGATGCACAGTTATAAGGACTTAAGTGCATTTCGATGCTTCTGTCCCCTAAAAAGCTTCAGCAGTTAACTGCTATCTGTGTTCAAATGGAGATGCCCTATACAAATACATTGACGTTGTTCTGCATTGACAGACTCCTTTGCATCAAAGGGGAGGCTGTTTCTGGGTTCAGTTAAAATGAGAGATCTGTAGCTTGTCCCCAGGTTAGCTCTAGGAGACACTTACTTCAGGTCCCAGTCCTTTCCTTTACTCAGATGATGCTGATCTTCACTGCCCTGCTGACAGTCTCTGAGTTTTGCCATTCCTGTGCCCTTTTGGCTGTCTGAGTACCTAAGCCCGTAAATGGAGAAGAGCTGGAGAATAGTACCTGAAATAAGTTTGATGCTGAGAAACCTCCTTGTTTTATAAGGAAAGCTTGTGTGTGTGTGTGTGTGAGAGTGAGTGAGTGCAGTTCTCGACATGAGTAGTTGAAGTCCTCCAGACTTTAAATGGCTTCTGGAAAATAGTCCTGACCTCCTGCATCTTCATCAGTTATTTCATGTTTGCCTTACAGAGCTTTTTGGAGGCTCCTTAATGCACTGGAAAGTTAGCTAAGATGCTCACTTCTGTTGTCACATTGCCTGCTGTAGAATGACCTTGGGATCATGCCTTCATTCTTGTTAAACGTCATTGTGCTGTGTCAAGCTTACTGCCTGGATGATCTTTTAATGCATTATAATTATAAATAAAGCACTGTGAAGTTCCTTACAGAAAGCATAAAAAACCAAGTCTCCCTCTGGAAATACTTAGAGTAACATAAGCCAAAATAACAAGTGCAACACACCTAACCCAGGGAAGTGAGGATAGTTCTCAGTGCCGAGGTGAGCATTAGGAAGATTTGGGAAGGTGCAGAAGGAGCTAGGAGAGGGAAAAATCATTCCCTCCTTGGAGGGAAGGGGATGGAGGCCACAGGCAGGATGAATGTATGTGTGAGGGGAAGGATTAGTACATACAGGAGCAGGGGCTAGGCCAGGATGGAAGTATGGGGAGCTTGAATTCAGAGACTGGTTGAGGTGGAGGGGTGGTCACCACAGTGTGAAAGGAAGAGCCAGTTCTTGCATCAGAAACACCGCAGGATGTTTGCTGTCACATCTCTGCTGAGGTCACGTGTTGGAGCTGTGTCTTGTTCAGTTTGGTTACCAAGTGTACTTACCCGCTGCCCCACCAGGGTATTGGCTGTCTGTAATGTGCTCATCCTCTCGGTGTGCTCATGAAGACGCATGCTGTGGTAGCTCCCTATCTTTTAAGCTGAGGCATAGAGGGGCTAAAAGAGCTTCCTGTTATGCTTTAGATACGTTGAGATCCTAGAGTACAATTTCATGATCAGCAAGTTTAAGCTAATGCCCTAATCATCCTAGCTCTACAAGGTGTCTTTTAGCTGCTGCATGAAAGGGTACGTCTGCATTGACATGTGGGTGTTTAACACATTAGGTGACAAGTTACTCTATCTCTTAGAGAAAAGATTTTTAAAATTTTTTTTTATTTGAAAGCTGACTGCTCTGCTTGAGACTCTGGAAGTACTGGGGGCAGGAGGCTCATGAAAACTGTTCTCTGTATGTTCTGGGTATTAATGACTTGAAGTGAACCCAGCTTCTGCTCCAGTGAGCCGAAGAGGCTTTTTATCTAGGCTACACTGCAAGGGTGAGACAACAGCTGGATCTGACAGTCTTGATGGCTGACTGTGCAAAAGGCTCTGTCCCTTATTTTTCCCAAGTGGGAGTAAGGTTGAGCATATCTTTAGGGAATTCACTCTTTATATTCTGCAGGGATTATTAAATGTCAGATGCATGTATTGCCCCTGAAGGGTGCCTCATGCCCTCTGAAGGAAAGCTACTTGTGTCCTGTGGGTGATGCAGGGGGTTCTTTAAACCCCAATGTTGGATCCTCTTAGCCTGAGAAGAATAATCCCCTTTTAGCAAGCCATCAGCTCAGACTATGTAGTCAGCAGAAAGCAACAGTTTGCCAGTCCTAGGAGGAGTTGGATGGAGGAAGTCTGCTTCCCCAGTCAGCGTTTGGAGCAAAATCACTTGCTGGAAACAGATGATGCCATTCTTTTCTCTCCAGCTCATTTAGCAAAGTGCATCTCCTGAGGCCACCTCATCATGCTCCTAAGTATCTTTTGGAGTATGTTTAGTTCTCTAAAGTAACCAACTTAAGGGAAGTAGGACTTCATGGAAGTCCATTACTTGTAGAAGCATTTACCATGCATTTGCATGAATGGATTTAAAGAAATGAGTGGAAATGTAAAGATGGCTTTGGGAATTTGAGTAAAACAAAGGCAGATGCTAACTTTGGAAATGTTTGTCTGATTTTGGATAGGGTAAGATGGATGCTTGTTTGTCCCACTGACTTTATGGGGCCAGGTTGGGGCAATGATAAAGGAACACCACTTCTGTTCTGAGAAACAGAAGGAAGTTTTGTTGGGCTTGGAAGGGCAATACCTGGCAGCTGAGTCTGTGTTCATGGCCAAGATGCAGTAGTGCAGTCATGACCTCAGGGAATGGAGAATTGAGTTCCCAAGATGAAGATGCACGAGAGCACTAACTTTGCTCTGTTACTGTAGTCAGGAGAGGAGAGTATGCACTTAGAGAAGTAGCAAGATAGGGCTTTCAAAACTCACTGAAGACACAGTGAAGCAGCAATCTCTTCAGCTCTGCCAAAAAAAATTCCAGCCCTTATCATCCAGCTCTTAACACTGTTTTCAGCCCAGCTAGAGGACAGCAATAATAACATTAAAGAACCCAGATGTAGTTCTGAGCTTAGTTCAGACAGTTGTGATGTTCACGCGCAGTGATTCAATGCAAGGCTGACCCCAAGATAGCAGTGTGTCATCTTTCTTCTCCTAATTGCTTTTCTCAGCCCTGCTCACAGCTGTTACTGTGGCATTTTGCCACTGGCTCCCTTCTGAGTTGATGTGGTTGCAGCACAGGTTTTACTGCTGATGGTGAGTCCACAGAAGAAATTTGCCATCCTAAAACAGCTAGCTGTCATGTTTGTGTTTGTTTCAAATGTCAGTGTCTAGACTGTCTGGTGACTTCCTGCATTGCCAATGTGCATTCGCCTCCCCTTGAAGAGAAGCTGGACATTGAGGTTTTTAACGTTGTCTATTCTCTTCCCCTTCTCATTAGTTTTCCATACTCTTCAGCTAATCTAATGCCTTTTTTCTTTTTTTTTCTTTTTTTCCTATGTGTTTGTTTTGCAGGAGTATATTGATGCTCATCCAGAAACCATTATCCTGGACCCCCTTCCAGCTATTCGTACACTTCTGGACCGATCTAAGTCTTATGAGCTAATTCGGCAAATAGAGGCATACATGCAAGGTAGGCCAATACCTGCTCTCCCTGAAGGCTTTTATTGTGACTAGAGAAGGAAGCAGCTGGCTTCTAGAGGCTGGATGTGAGGTTTTTGAAGTAGTGGTTTTGGGCCCTTTGCGTTCTATCTCTCCATGGGAGTGCAAACACTGAAGCATTCCTGTGTCAAGGGATTGCCCTCTGGAATCCCGTGCTCTTCTTTTTCCATGTACACAAAGGAGGTCAGCATCTGGTTAAAAATACGATGTGGATTTAATGGGGAGCATATTTACTACAGTGAGCACTCCCAGAAATCTTCTGGAAAATATTGTCTTTTTGTGCGTGCTGGTGAATTGAAATGACTGTACAAACTTAGCAGCTTGTCATAAGAATCCTGAGGCCTGGATTCAGGGGAGATTTATGGAAGAAGAAAAATCAGTTTTGGAAAGGACTGAAAGAAATTAAATTGTAAATAGAGCTGAGGTCTTTGAGAAGCACTGGAAGCCTGTTGCACAAGTTAATTGCTAGGAGGAACATAAATGCACTTCTGGTGTTGGCTAGTTACCTGACATAGGCTGTTGCCTTTAATTGGCATCGTTTGAGTTACATTCCCATGTTTAGAAGTCATGCCTTTTCAACCTGAATAATTCTGGTATCTTATCATTTTAACCATTGTAACTGTTGGGTTAAATTAGTCTTTCATTCCCTTTCTACTTCTGTTACTGTCATATTCTTGAAACATTTATTGGCTTTTGAGTTTAAATCTAGAGTAGCTCTTGAAGTAACTGTTTCATATGTTAGATGACTATACTCAGGGGAAATTGCGTTGCTGAACTATGTTCACTATTGCAATTACCATTGTGATTGTATTATCACTATCTTGATAGACAGATAAGCAGCTCATCAATTTGTATTTTCATAGTTGTGGATTTATAGACATACTGTTTGCATCTGACCTGCCCAGCCCCATTGGCAGTGTCTTTATGTAAAAATAAGACTAATAATTTGCAGCATTCTCCCTTGTCTTTTGCAATGTCTTTAGGAGAAAATGCTCAAATAGTTTAAAAGGATTTTGTTTTGGGGTGTTTATTGCTGTTTGTGAGTGGGAGAGGTGCTGAGGGAAACCTGTGCTCTGAGGTAGTGGTTGGGATTTTGTTCTAGCAGCAGAGAGATTCAGTAGGTGTTTTTTTTTTCTTAAATTGCCATCAGTATTATTATTGTTATCTCTATGAGAACAATATGTTTGGGAGAGCATCCAGTTTTTGCAAGTAGTTTGTCTTGGGTGTATTTTGGCCTCCTCTGGTCAAACTGATGAGAAAAAGGAATAAATGCTTAAGGAGGAAAAAGAAGAAAGTATGTTTATATTCAGTTAAAACTGACACTTTGAAGAGAAGCTGTTAATAAAGTTGAGGAATGAGGTAAAGAAAAGCTTCACCTGTTCTCCTGTCCCTGTGTGTCCCCCTGTGCCACCCCATCTCATCTTATTTCTGTCTTATCATCAGAAATACTGTGACAGAGACCTTGAACCAACTTTGTATTTAGCAGGGGGAGATCTCAGGAGAGCTGAGTAATTGGCTAACTTCTCATTCTGGCCCAAGTAGATCAGCCTTTGTATTCCTGCACATAATGATCTGCAGTGAGAAGAAAGTTACACCTCTCTAGACAGCATTGTGTGGTTTTTTCCCCTCCTTGTTTTTACGTGCTAAATTGTTTTCTACTTTGCAGCTGTCATGTCACACCCCAGGGCCATGAGCACTTAGAAAATACAAACAAGAAGTAATACATCTGTGAATGGCATGAGGTCTTAGGAGCCACATCTTTTTTCTTTATTTTTTTTTTCCCTGGAATTTCAAAATGGAAGTCACTACCAAGAAAATAATATCCTGGTCTTTAGCTGTAACTAGAGAGCCCAGTTTATCACAGGATACAAAATTGATGTGATGGGTTAAGTTCAGTGCAAGGGATTATCTTTTCCAAGGGAATGCCATAAACTCTGGAGGGTTGAGTATGTGTGTAAGGAGAAATCTGCTGCTGTTTAAAGTCTTTTGAAAAAGAAAATTCAGTGTTTGTTTACAGACTAGTTTTGGATTTAGGTGATTGTTACCTCTCTTTGAATTATGTTTTAAAGTAACTATAAATGAAGTATAGTCTTTATTTATGATCTTCAGTTTACACTTCATTTCAACCCTGTAGACCTTACCAGAACTGTATAACTGAAGATTTGCACCAGTTGGGTTAAAGGGAGGATGATCCATGCTCTGCTGACTCCAGTTTGTACGGTGCTGAATCCTCCTCCCTCGTGTGTTGCCTGCACCTTTTAAAATGCCAGATGTTGCCAAGGTGACTGCATTCTGCAGCAGTAGGGCCCCATGTTCTTCAAACAGCTTGATTTTAAATGTAATTATTTTTCACACACCCAAGTTAATGCCTTGCCTGTCCGTTTGACAGTGAATTCTCCATGCTTCCTGAAAAAGGGAATCCCTATTTGAAGTTTCTAAAACTGGGCATCTGGACATCATTAGGCTTTCTGAAAGTCCTGTAGCTTGCTCTGAGTCAAGTGTCTGAGTGATGAGTACTTTGATCCAGCCTCCTGAGAATGGATTGGAAAGATGCTTTGTGGCACACTCCTTGTCTCTGCTACCAGTCTGTGGCCACTAAAGGGATTGAGGTGGAGGAGAACTAGTAACTAGGGCAAGAGTCATACGTGTAGTCTGAGGGAAAGCACAGGGTTGAACCTGGACTTTCCATGTCCTAGACTGATGCTGTAACCACTCAGTCCTTGTGGAAACACAAGGTTCATAGATTTGCAGATTCATTGAGGTTGGAAGAGACCTCTTGAGATCATATAGTCCAACTCCCTGCTCAAAGCAGGATCATCTAGAGCAGGTTCCCCAGGTCCATGTCCAGTTGGGTTTTGTATATCTCCACGGATGGAGACTGCATGACCTCTCTGGGCAACCTGCTCCAGGATTCACCTTGAACCATGTGTACTAGCATGCAGCTAGCAGTTGCTGAGGTGACTTGCAGAGATTGTTTTCTTCAGTATAGATAGTGTTACCTCCATAGGAAGGAAGTGGGACTGTTTTCTGGGGGGAAAAAAAAAAGTTTTAAGAGATATTTTAGCATTGATTTTAATGGATTCTTTTTTGGAAGCAATAGTCTGGTCAGGGCTGTGACTTCCTCTTTTTCCTGTTCTCTGTTATTTTGAGTGCAAGTTCTAAAAGAGCTAGTAATTCTGAAACCTTCACTTCTGAGTCTTTTTATAAAGATTTGAAAAGATTAAAGGTTGCATTCCCACCTTGTGTCCTACATAGCTGGCAGGTGTATCTTGAAATAAATCACTGAAATAGAGATTTTTTTTTTTTTTTTTTTTTTGAGATAGCAGTTGAGTTCTCTCGGCAGCTGTATTGCTTTGTTTACTTATCTGTGAAGAACTGCTTCTGATATAAAAGTGCTCTAGATCAGCTTCTGTAATGTTTGGTGAAAGATTAGGAGCATTATTTAACAGAAATTTCATTTTTAGCAAGGTATTGTATGGTTGGAGCTGTGTCAGCCTTTTTTAAACCTTAACCTCATGAAAAATAACTAAATTCTCTGGTGCCATGTTGCAAAGCTGTGATCCTACAGACTCCGAATTCAAGATCTTGACTTTTTAAATTATGCTTAAGATGGTAATGGATAATCACTGTGATTAGGCACTAACTAACCTTTTTACATTACATTTTTAGTTTTAAGATTAAAAGCTTTTAAAATTCCTTATTCCTTACAAGTAATAATCTAAACTGAAGGAATTAAACCAAAACTGAGATAAACATGCTACTCACTCAGTCTTCTACCTAGTTAGTGATCCTATCAGCTACTCGGCTTCCTTTGCTGTCTCCAGCAACTTAACAGGTTTCCTCAATAATGCTTGAACTTCAGATATTGCAGACCCTGGAGTTAATTTCTTTAACCACTTCCATGCGGCTTTTTTCCATGATTTTAAAATCTTATTGTTCTTAGTTTCTTAAATTTAACTCCAAGTCTAAAATTTCTACAGCAACTAGTCTTCAGGGGTTCCCCTAGAAGAGAGAACTCCTGTATGAGCCAAGCTGCAACTCCTGAATTTCTCTCTCTCTCCTAACAGTCTTTTTTGAAGTACCGGAACTATTCCCTCGGGACACTCTTAACAGTATAAAAACCTTTAGCTGTGATATTTTAATCCCAGCATGTAATCAAAGTTATTTATGTTTGATTGTTTACTATTATATGAGATCCTGTTGCTGCTGTGTGCTCTCGGTTCTGATTTTGGGGGATATTACAGAATAGATCATGGCATCCTTCTCTTTTCCCTGGATTTCTTTTTATCAGATTGTCTGTTTTAAAAATACTCCTTGAACAGCTGTATGTATCTTTTGTGACTAGGAGAGAGGCTCAGCATGATGTAATGGGTAAGGCACTTGATTTGGGGCTCAGGGTTTTCTGCTTCGTGCTGGTTCTGACTTGCTGCGTGACTTTGGGCACAGCATGTCACCCCTGTGTCTCTTTCTTCTCTTGACACTCATCTGCCTGTCTATTTCCTTTAGATGTCATATTTTTCTGGGCAGTAACCTCTTTTCCAGATATGCATGCACATACTCTGCTTGGCATCAGAGACTCACTATATCAATCTGTGTAGGTATTGTTTTAACAAAAATTGTACATCTGTTGTTGAGTAGAAAACTGGGTATTTACAATTCAATGCCAAAGTAGGTAGTGAGGTTTTATTTTTTTGGAAGTTAGGGAGCATGTACGTTGTTGGAGTGGTGCATACTCAGAACTTCTCAAAATCAGGCCACCCAGTTAAAAGTGCCTGAAAATAGTTGTATATACATAGCTCTAGGCATTCACCTTTTGAAACTGTGGCCTCTACTCTCAGTGGCATACTTTTCATAGCAGTTTTGGTCAGAGGGGAGGGAGAAGAATAGTCACAGAGGTCAACTTCAGGCACCTCTATCTGTATTTGAAGCTCCTATTAAAATGAAAAGAAAATCTGGTTTTAATTTAAAGGTTCTAAATCACGCACATGATACTCACTTGCTTATGTAGGGACGTATCAGTAAAGCATCCAAGTCAGAGGGCTGATGTTAGCTACTGCAAATAACCGTGCCTGGTTTTGGATGCAAAAGTCTCCCTTGTTGATTGTATGCTCTCTTTCCACCAAGAACGCACACAAACAGATGTCTCATTACCTCGCTCCAAGTGTGGTGCATGTTCACTCACTGCATTTTAATTTCTGTCTGAAAACTAGTGTACATGTGTGGAGGGAAGTAATTGGAATGGAACTGATATTCTCTGTGACTGGAAGGACTTCGTCCAAAGCACATCAGCACACAGCAGTGTTGCATGTGGCAGTGCTCTGTACCCTGGCTGTCAGCACTTGGTAGGTCTCAGCCCTGATCTGTCAAACTGGAAAGACTCTGGGACTTTTGACCCAGGGAGGTGTCACCTGACATCTTTCTCATAAAAGCTCATTCATGCATCTAGGAGGGGGTTGACAAAGGGACATGGACATGTTGGTGTTATGATAAACAAGCCCTGGCTTTGAAATTTACAGCAGACAGCTGCTTCGAAAGGACTAATCCTGTCCTGAGAGAGGTGGCAGGAAGAGAAAGCAGGAACCCCCAAAGGGAACGTGGAATCTCCTCTCTTGGACCATTGCTTGCTCTTGTTAAGGTAGTTTACAAAAGGATTTTCTAAGGTAAGAATGCTGAAAGTTAGCCATTTCATAAACAGAAAATACAAACAGACTCTCCTTTCCCTTCTGCTTCTCCTCCCTCTTCCCAGGTTTTTATTATTTTGAGCTGTCAGCTCTGTCCCAGCGTAGGTAGGAGGGACCAGATTGCTGGGGGCCCCCATGGAAATGATGGGCACAGTCCCTGTGTCCCCAACCAGGAGTGGCAGTCTGCTGGCCTGCTAAGATACATCAGCTTGCTATTGTTCAAGCTGACTCTGGAGTCCAATAGACACAAAGCCCAGAGAATAATATAGAAAATACTTTTATCGTTCTGTCTTGGTGTGCCAGCCAGAATTCCTTGAACCAACAAACAATCTTCATCTTTGATCCTAGTAGTCTTGATGGTCACTGAGCTTTCAAAAGAAGCCTGTCTATAAAGTTCAGGTGTTACTTTTGGGTGCACTTAGGTTTAATCTTTAAATCTTGTGTGCTTTTGTGGCCAGATATGGGGAATCTGCATCCCACTTTCAGTCTCCTTTGCTTATCCGAATCTAAAAAGAAACAAGGCTGGACCTTTGATTGATTTATTGCATACCAGAGTTGGTAACTTTCATTTTACACCTACATGCATCATTTCAAAGCATTTGTTTACTTGGTAAAGCTGAAGACATGGAGAAGTTTATAGTAATTTAAGCAAGAGCTTCTATGAAATTTGTGTTTGGGGCTTGGGTGGATCTGAAGAATGACCAAATCTGCTTTTATGGGGTAAAGATATAAGCCATGACTGCACTCCATTGTCATGGGGCATTCCTAAGACATCTCCAGTTTGGGTTTTAAGAACAGAACACGGATTAAGTCTTGAGGATTACTGCCTCTCTAGAATTAGGAAGGGAGGAGCAGGGATTCTTCTCATCATGAGGAAGTCTTCACTGAATAAACTGGATGGTTTAAATTCCAGCATGGTTGTGTTTCAAGTTATTCTGATCCTCTTGAACAAAAATTTCCTTGGCTGGTATCCAACAAGAGAATATACTTTTCCCAAGTGTCTGGGTGCTAGAAAAAGTAAGGAAGGGACAATGAAAGATAAATTGCTCACAATATCAATGTAAAACTTAGCTGGGAATACTTTTTGCAGCAAGTGGCTTTTTCTGTGATGTTTCTACTCATTGTCATAAGATCAGAGGTCAAGAAATAAATCTTGAAAAATAGGACCTTTCATCTGAATTGGAAACCAGGACTCGGCTAGTAGAACATTATTGCAGTTCTGGTGTGATGTGCTCATGTCACTTCTGCTGCTGAAGAAGCAGTTTATTTTAAGATCTGTTACAGTAGTCTAGCATGGACAAGAAAAGTAGCATCCCTCACATGTCCTCAGACAAGTATCTAGCCAACATGCGAGACCCATGGTTAGATTCTAATCTTTCCTCGTGAAGAGTCCAGCAGGACCTTAATGCTTTATCAGGGTAGCATGGGGTCAGCTGATGATAACAGTACCCGAGAGATCCATGAAGAGGATGCTTTCCTTTACCAGGGCCACTAATATCCAGTCTAAAAGCACTGTTGGCTCCTGTTTCTGCTTATCTGCTGGCTTTGTGCAACTGTTATAACATCTGAGTGTATTAGCAAAGAAATCATGAAAGCTTGAGTGCCTTTATGTTCCTTGATGTCAGTAGTTGGCTCTCATGAATTTTCCAAGTGGCTTTCTGAAGTCAGAGCGGAAGAGGCTACAAGTGCAAAGGTTGATGGGAAGGACTTGAGATGATCTGAGTTTCTTGTATAGTTTATAACAGAGTGGAACCAAACCTCTGTGGTTAGTTGCTTGATAGTCTTCCTGGACAAGGTCATTTACTTGTCATCGTCATTTGATACACTACACCACTAACATCTTGCTTTTCTTCCTGTTTGGGGTACTTCTCTTACAGTAGAGATTGGAAAGTGCTGGGTTTTTTGTTTTTTTCTGATGTGTAAACGCTGTATATGGGGTGGAAATAGAGAGATCCAAATGCATCCATGGGCTGGTATGTCTATATGGAGACAGTCAGCTCTTCTGGAGTGTCAGTAATCATGGTTCAGGTCACTATACTGCATTTGTGTAAAACAAACAAAACTGATTCTGCAGGATACAGCTTAGTTCCATGAAGATGGAAGGATGCTATGCTGAGAAGAAAGAGTGGTAGTGTTACAGGTATACGTTGCATCCTTTCATACACTGTTTGGTGGGCAAGGTGTATGTGGAGCATGTTTCAGAACTCGTGGCATTTGTAGGGAAATATGCAACTTGTTTAGTTTTGTACACTGAGAGTGAACCACTGCTTATTAAATTGGGCTAAAATAGCCTGACTAGTAGAAATTGCATGTCCCCCAAATGCCACTGTGTAGCCATGTTGCTCTGGTTGCCTTCAGGCCTTCTGGCCTGTTAGAGTTCTTTGAAGCTGTCAGCTAGAGATTGGATAACTGGACACAAGTCAGCACATTGAAATAACTTTAAAAAAAAAATAAAAAATAGCTGCTCAGAGGGCAGATGTTAAGTAAACCAAAGCAACAGAAAGTGTGAGGCAGAGACCAAGACACAGAGATAAATAAACTGCTTTCAATGTGGCAAGTCAAGCATCCCATACTAGTAGTGTTCCAGGACTTTTATTAATAACTCTGGAAAGGGCGGATGAACACAGGGTGGCAAATTTTTCAGATAAGTCCAAATTGTTTAGTTTTTCTCCAGGCAGTGGGAGACAGCAATATCAGATGGGTCTACCAAAAGTCAGTGAGGAGTCAGCATGATGATAGATCCAGTTTATTGCAGTCTCTTGGGCCCATAAAGAAATAATATGGACAGCTCATGCATTGTTAAATTCTGCATTGACTCACTGCTCAGGAAAGACCTCGGCGTCACAGTGGGTAGCTCATTGGAAACTTCTGCTCCCTCTGCCTCAGTAGTCAAAAGAGAACATGCCAACAGAACCAAACAAAAAGATTATGGTGGCCAAAAATAGCATTGAAGATGCTGAGCATACAATTATGGAAATAAAGCACTTGCTTTCCCCTGAAGACTGTTTTCAGTTCTGCTTTCCTGAATTCAAAAATATGCATTAGAAATGAAAGGAATCCTGGAGAAAAGGAGCATGGTCAGTGCCTAGAGGTGGCCACACAAGGGGTGAGTGAGATCAACTTGGGGCTAGCAGAGGTGGAACAAAACCTAAGCAAACAAAATATGAGTAAATGGAGAAACATTCCCCTTTTTCTCTTTCCGACCGTGTCAGAGTAGAGTTCCACTCAGTATCTGTGCAGTTGCCATAAAACATCAACTAAGATCTTAGCTGGACTGAAAAGGGTAGGAAACATTCACAGCTAGGTTTAAAAGGTTTACAAACCATCATGGTTGGGGGTATATGGTACTGACTGGTGGGTGTTAAAAAGAAACTCCATTTATGAACTCTGAACTCCGTAACTTGGGATATTTTGGGGGACAATATATATTCCCTTTCCTCTGATTTGAAATTCACTGTCAAGCAGCAGAAATGGAGATGACATGGTATCAGCTGAACTGTGGTCTCATTTGGTTTGATAATTCCTGTGTTCATTTCTCATCTCCCAGGAAGCAGGAATGGCTGAAACTGCAGTAATGATATAAAGCATTTTCTAGTTCTACATAACTTTTAAACCTGGTACGAGTAGTAATGTTTTGGCACTGTTACCGTCTTGTGAATAAAGTCTTGGAATTTTATAATAATTATTATGAGGACACTGCATGTTAAATGGGAACTTCATATAAAGCCTGATGTTATTCTTCCAGAAATATGGCTGGATGATGTGATTATGACTGGTTTTTTTTCTTTCTTTGACAGCTTTCTCTTCTGCTGTATTAAAGCCCATACAAGACCCTGTAGAGCAAGGCAAGGGCGTGTGCACAAGGGGACAGAACCATGGCACTGCAGGGCAGGCACTTGTAATACATGGCAGGGACATAATGGTACTGAACACCCTTGAAGAAGTTTGTCTGTTAGCTTTTGTTCTACTAGAGGATCAAGGAAGTCATCTTCCAGGTCATGCTGGTGCATTGTCTGAGACAGGGCGTTACTTAGCACACTGGGACTTTTCAACTTTTACAAATTTTTGTTTCATTTCCTCCCTTGCTGCCTGGCAAAATCATGAGGACGACTGACCAGTTGCAAAATTTATCTCCCATGTAAATATGAAAATGATTGAACCAATAGTGTTTCACAGGTCTCACCCTCCTGCCCACCCTAACAAGCTTGCTCCATGATCAGAATAGCTGCAGCTTTTCCCCCTTGCTGCAGCTCAGCTGCCAGCTTCTTTAGTGTCTGCTGGGCAAGGAGGGAAGTGAGCATTCAGCTGTTACTGAGCATGTTAACTTTAGATGCGGCATTGGGATTCCTACAGGAGTGGAGTGTTAATATTCCAGGTCCTTCTTAGTCAGCTTGAGGACACCGTGGGGGTGTTTCCTCTGTCTCTGAGTGCTAGTGAGCAGCCAGCAGTGAAATCTGTCCTGCAGAGACCAAAGCGTTAGTCTTTCAGACATCTACCCACCGTGCATCTACTGACAAAGGGTATATGAATATTCTGAATGAGGCTTCTCTTTTGACCAAGAGACAGTAAACATACTATGAGGGTGATGGAAGATGTTAACATTCAGGAAGAGCTTTGTCTTTTCTGATCTGTATTTTATTAATGTTTGAAGGTCCACTAAGATCTGGGTCATGTGGGAAAGTTCAACTTCACTGAAGCAATTTCTTCACTTAAAACAGCTTAATCTATCATACCAGCTTACTTGCTGGTGTGTTGACAAGAGGCCCATTGAGGTAAGTAGTCGGGACGCTGATTATGAGCCCCATCCTGTGCCAGGTCCTGGTTCATATGTAATACAGCTAATCCACATGCAGCATTGTGGGCAAGGCATAGGTTAATATGGCTCTGAGACTTTAGGGTCTGTAATGCCAGTGCAGTTTCATTTCAGCCAAATTTGCAGGGATACTTACGTTTCTCTAATAGGCTAGTTTGACTTGTATTACCTGATGTTTCTGAAGAAATGGAGTGCATAGAGCATCAGGGCCAGGAACCAGGCTTTTTTTTTATCTCTGTTGTTGAGATTCAGGGCCTTGACGACAGCCCTGCTTACTCTCTTGATCTCTAAAACGCCAGCCCAACTTCCCTGCTTCACTAGGGGAGCCTTTTGAGGGTTAGTCAGCACTTGGGAAGCCTGTGAGTGTGGTGTTTGAACACTAGGAGGAGGGTAAGTATGATAAGACTTTTGGTCACAAGGCTACTGTAGTGCTGGGACAAATTAATGGAGTAGTTATGAACCTCTTGTACTGGAGGTTTTAGGAACAGGTTAGATAGTTAAACATCTGCCAGTGTTGGTGCTAGGAGCATTTTATCTTGCTGGAATGCAATGGGACTGGGGTAGGTAACCTGGTAACCTTTCCAGACCAGTATTTTCTGATGTTGATTGTCCTCCAGAATAAAAAACATCAGCTACTGACAGCTTGAGCCAGGGAGCTTAACGAAGTCATGCTGAAATGTTAATAGATACCTGTCCTGTGCAGGGCCAGCACAGAGGGAGACCCGTAGCATATATGTTTACCTGTGCTGGCATAAGAGCTAAGCAGCCTGAGTAGTCTTGGGCTCCCACTGTGGCAAAGTCTCCATGGGTCAGTACAGCTAGACCTGGATATGTTTGGCTGTCCTCTCTTACAAAAAGCAGCATGTTTTAGCTGAACACAGTCACATTACTTCAGCTATATGACTTCTGGGCTGAAGCTGGCTTCATTCTGCTTTTTTTGGGATGCCGAGAGAGGAGCTGTCGTCTCGCTGCACCTGTTCATGTGGACATGGCACAGCAGGAGCAAGTATTTCTTCCCTCATGGAGAAATTTGTGGAATGAGTTTGTCACTTGCTTCACAAGGGTGAGGCAGTTGAGCGATGCATTCCTGAATCAGCAGGCTCCTCTTGCCTTGCGGCGTTAGGCAACCGCACATTAAATCTAAAGCTATAAATTGTGTAATTTGCGTAAGATATTAGGCAGAGAAGCACAATGGGACAGATGTTAATTGCTGATTTGGGAATCCTCACAAGCATTTGTTAGGAGATAAACTGCCGTTTCTTCAGTATTGGGCAATTAGTGTTGGGTTTCTAGAAGGAGAGAAGTGTATCACAGCAACTGATTTCTTCTGCTGTGTAATTTGTTGATGCTATTGTTGCTCTTGGGGACAGGTTTTTAGTTCCTATTTAGGAAAATATTTTAAAAAAACCTGCTAGTTTTGGCAGGAAGGCAGATGCAGTTCAGGAGGGGTGCTTCCACCAAGAAAGCTAGCCAGTTCAAATGCACTTTCCTTGTATTTTGCTGCAGGGAAATGAATTCTAGCATAAATTCTTCAGCATTCCATGGATCTGTTCTAGGTTGTTGTGCAGGTATGCCAGATTGCAAATGTGTTTGGTTTTGGTTGATTTTTGCAGTCTTTGCAACCTGGAGTCTGGTGTAAGTTTTGGGAATGAAATCTACACTGACATTTTATTGCAGTTATCATGAATTTTGACACTGAGTTTTCTGATCAGTTGTTAGGCTGCCAGTTAGTTAAACTGCTAAATCTTGAAATGTGTTTACCTAGATAGCAGAAGTGCTTAGGGGAGTGCAGAGCTCTACATTTGCTAGGTTTTGTAATCATTCTGAGTGTTGTGTCTTCCAGCACTGCCCCACAATGTTTGTATGCCTTCCCATTTTATAAGCTGTATATGAAATACAGGCAGTTCTGTAAGCATGATGCTTCCTCTCAAGGTCCTGTGCTGTGGGAAAGTAAATGTCCTAGACACTAGAGCTGATTGTAATTGCTTTTGGGTTTTGGTATTTTGAAAGAAAATAATGTTAGAAGAGATCAGAAAATACCCATTTTATTTTCACTGAAGAAATGATTGTTTATAATGAACTTAAAAAAGGTGGTGGAGAGAGCATTTTTGAGATTTCAGAATTTGGAGAAGAAGAAAAGAGAGGAAAATATCTCCTCTTTTCCTCCCCTTCCTCTCCCACTCTTACTCCATAGCTTGCTGGCTCAAGAGTCCCTGGGAGAAAGGCAACTTGTTCTTCTGGACACCTATATGAGTTGAGAGTAAAGGAGCTTTGCTTTATGCTTCACTGAAGAGCATCTTGTTTCACACTGTGATGAAAGTGTGAGCCCTGTTGCAGGCAGTTTAGCTTATCCATAACATTAAGGACTTACTATAGCTGTAAACTAGTTATATGCAGAAGTAAAACATGAACTGTGGTCACACTGGTGGGGGGCTGGAGTTGCAGGAGAGTCCCATCTAGGAGGGTCTGAGGGTTTGTCTGCATAAGGTGTGTTGCTTTTCATTCCTTCCAGTGAATGATGGCTGTAATGTGGATGCTCTTACACAACTTCCTGCGTGGGAGCAGGGATGAACTGTACCAGAAGAAGTACTTTTATAGTCTGTATAACTACATCCGTGCAGGTGTTGGGGCAGGGTTACCATTCCAGATGGTAATTGCACCTCTGGCAGGAATTGCTCTGTGGATGCAGCTCTTTGCAAGTGCATGCCTGTCTTGAGCCAAGATCATACAACACTCTGCCTCTTCCCTTACTCCTTAGAGTGATTATTTTCAAAGATACTGTTGTGAATTAGGACAAATCCTTTGTGAGACAGGCTGAAGATGTGTAACCAGTACCATCATTTAAGTGGTTAGAGAAGCTTTTAAAATTAGTAGCTAAAACAATAGCAGTACCTGTGCCAAACACACAGGTATACGTTGCTCTCTGGAGGCAGGTGTGGGTGGAGGACCTTACGTGGTTGGTTTGTGAATGTTTGTCTGCCTGGGACTGGCTTCATGCACCAGATGCAGCAGTAGCAGCCACCTAAGCTATTGCTGTGGGAAAAGATAGGGAGTAGCTGAAACAGCTTCAACAAGTGGTACCTATGTACCTGTGAGGCTGCCTCGCTCCCCCAGAGCACAAAAAAGAGCATGGAAGACAAAGAGATTGGTTATGCACACCAAACGCTCCTTTTTTTGTTCTTCCTGGAAGGAAATTGGACTTTCTGTGTTAGTTCAGTATCCAGGCTTATCAACATACACAACATAACCAAGCTTATCGAGTCCTGGCCCGCCTGTTGTAGGCACTTTATCATCCAGCCCATTTCAGAAGCCCAGGGTGATCCAGTGGGAAGAGCAGTCAAGGTTTCCCACTTCTCCTCACCTTATTAGAAAAATTTGGGTTGGAAAAGACCCTTAAGGTCAAGGCCATCCATAAACCTAACACTGCCAAGTCCACCACTAAACCATGTCCCTAAGCGCCACATCTACAGGTCTTTTAAATACCTCCAGGGATGGTACTCAACCACTTCCCTGGGCAGCCTCTTCCAATGCTTGACAATCCTTTCGGTGAAGAACTTTTTCCTAATATCCAACCTAAACCTCCCCTTGTGCAACTTGAGGCCATTTCCTCTTATCCTATCACTTCTTACTTGGGACAACAGACAAGCATCCCCCTCACTACAACCTTTCAGGTAGTTGTAGAGAGCAATAAGGTCTCCCCTCAGCCTCCTTCTCCAGACTAAACAGCCCCAGCTCCCTCAGCCGCTCCTCATAAGACTTGTGCTCCAGGCCCCTCACCAACTTGGTTGCCCTTCTCTGGACATGCTCCAGCACCTCAATGTCTTTCCTGTATTGGGGGCCCAAAACTGAACACAGTACTCCAGGTGCGGCCTCACCAGTGCCCAGTACAGGGGACGATCACTTCCCTGCTCCTGCTGGCCACACTATTTCTGATACAGGCCAGGATGCTGTTGGCCTTCTTGGCCACCTGGGCACACTGCTGGCTCACATTCAGCTGGCTGTTGACCAACACCCCCAGGTTCTTTTCCACCGGGCAGCTTTCCAGCCACCCTTCCCCAAGCCTGTAGCATTGCATGGGGCTGCTGTGACCCAAATGCAGGACCTGGCACTTGGCCTTGTTGAACCTCATAGAATTGGCCTCGGCCCATCTATCCAGCCTGTCCAGATCCCTCTGTCGAGCCTTCCTACCCTCAAGCACATCAACATTCCCACCCAACTTGGTGTCCTCTGCAAACTTACTGAGGGTGCGCTGGATCCCCTCGTCCAGATCGTTGGTAAAGATATTAAACAGAACTGGCCCCAATACTGAGCCTTGGGGAACACCACCTGTGACTGTCTGCCTACTGGATTTAACTCCATTCACCACCACTCTTTGGGCCCAGCCATCCAGCCAGACTTTTACCCAGCAAAGAGTACGCCCGTCCAAGCCATGAGCAACTAATTTCTCCAGGAGAATGCTGCGGAAAATGGTGGCAAGGGCTTTACTGAAGTCTAGGCAGACAACATCCACAGCCTCATCCACTAAGCAGGTCACCTTGTCATAGAAGGAGGTCAGATTAGTCAAGCAGGACCTGCCTTTCATAAACCCATGCAGACTGGGCCTGATCACCTGGTTGTCCTGTAGGTGCCATGTGATGGCACTCAAGATGATCTGCTCCATAGCTTTCCCTGGCACCGAGGTCAGACTGACAGACCTGTAGTTCCCCAGATCCTCCTTCCAGCCCTTCTTGTAGATGGGCGTCACATTTGCTAACCTCCAGTCAACTGGGACCTCCCCGATTAGCCAGGACTGCTGATAAATGATGGAAAGTGCCTTGGTGAGCACTTTGGCCAGCTGCCTCAGTACCCTTGGGTGGATCCCATCTGGCCCATAGACTTGTGTGTGTCTAAGTGGTGTAGCAGGTCGCTAACCATTTCCCCTTGGATTATGGGGGCTTCATTCTGCTCCCCGTCCCTGCCTTCCAGCTGGCAGGTGGCTCAAGAGTCTGGATACTTAAACAGTTCAGAATCCCTTCTAATTTCAAGTCCAAATTGATTCATAGTCAGGTTTACCCACAAAAAGAAGTACCATTTTCTTTTAACAACATAGATTTCTGTCTACATTGGCTGTTTGACCTTTTATTGGAGCCTGAATGTTGGCACAAACAAAACCAGCTCATATTGAGACAGAGCTGGGATTCAAAGCATAATGGGTGTTTACTGGATGAGAATCACTTCTAGACATGCACACACTTCTCTGAAGCTGGCAGTACTTGTCTTATCTTCCATATTTACATTTCTGATTTACCACAAGAATTTTATCTGTAGGAAAAAAAGCCCAGTCATAGTTCTCTATCTAATCCTACAATCACATTTTTTTTTCCCCTTCTGTTTTAGGAATAGGAAAGAATCCTTAAACAAAATATCTCCTAAATAGAAATATACCGAATTTTAGGTATATTTTTAACTGTATAAGTTAGTGAATTGCATCAGATCATTAGTGTTTATTCAGTTGAAGTGAAAGTCAAAGCCTGCCTAGAACTGAAGAGTAGAACAAATGCATTTCATATTGAATTTAATGTCTCGTCATATGCAGCTGGTTTTGATCCATTTTCCTTCTGTGCTCTCATGCGGTCTTTGTTTTTCATATTATTTTGTCCAAGAGAATTTTTTTTTAATAACTTCCCATACTCAGTTAGCCTTTATAGGAAAATTCAGTTTTCCTTTTGTAAAGATAGATCCACATGCACTGAATGTTTGTTCAGGCTTATAGGGAAGTTTGTTTTATTTGAAACCTAAATGTAAGTGGGCTTCCTCTTACCTTCTTTTTTGACTTTAAAAAAACAAATGATTTTTTCAAAACATTTTCTGGTTTGTGCTCTGATTGTGTAATTTTTTTCCTCTGTATACATCATGTGCTGCAACTTCTAAAGACTAAGGTGCTGATGTGTGATTTTAGTGGCTGTAGGGCACATAGTATTAATCTAGGAACTGCACCATCATTATTTCAATTAGAGCAAGGGTATTGTGTCAGCCAGGAAGGTAAGGAGAGAGATTTGAAGTTGTTAAAGACAAACCTGTAGAAGAACTCCACTGTGTTAGGGCTTGAAAGGCTTGATCCTGTTCCAAGCCTTTTCAACGGTGCCTGGGTATTAATCTCTCCACCTCCTTGTTTCTTCATTTCACACCTCTGTCCTTCGTCAGTCCTACTTGTTTGGTTTGAAACTTCTCCGAGGGAGACACTACCTCTTATCATGTGTTTTGCACAGTGCTCAAAATATTTGCCTTCCAATGCCACTGTAATACAAACGATCCTACGATGTTAGGGGAAAATAGTAAGGCTTCCACGGTGTCCACGTAGCTTTTAATTGTAATGGCATATAGAGGAAGCACTTTGAAACAGCATTTAGTGAAAGCTGAATTCTGAGCTATGACCTGGTTTCTTTAAACATTCAGGTTTTGTCATTATTTTGAAGCCTGCAGTATCTGATGCTAAAAATACACTGTGCTGAGCTTCCCCCGTGTACGTAGTTATATAAATCTTGCCATAAATAATACTTGTTCACTTGATCATTATAGAAATGTCTTGTCATGCAGTTCATAAGGGATTTGCTCAGAGCAAACCAAAATTGAGTAGAAAAACACAGATTAGGATGAGGGTTCCTAGACCTATTTAGATCCTGCTTTTATAGCATCATTTCAATCATTTCATGGCTTAGTTTGTCATTTCTTCAATATCCAGACAAATCTGAAGAGGGCTAAGGAGAATCCTCCTTAGTTCTTCAATCAGCTGTGAAATGCGAAAGGTTGGTGCTGCACCTTTCGAGTTGCATGCCTTGAAAAGGTTTAAGCTAAATATCTTAATAGTCTATCATTGTGCTATGAGCATAAGCATAGAGTTGAATGCTTCAGTCCTTCACAGTTTGGATTTCACAGCCATTTTGTAGAAATGTTTGAGACTGTAAAACTGAAATACTGAGTAGTATGAAAGTCCTGGTTGTTGTGTAATTATTGGGAAAAGGTGTATTTTATAACTGGGAGGGAAGAAAGCATAGATGAACTGTTGGTATGTGGGGCAGAGTTCTTCAGGCTGGCAACACCTGTGCTGTAGTGAGTCTCCTGAATCCAGTTATCTTGACTAAACCAAAAAAAACCCCACAATTCATTTTCTGGAATGAAACATTCTGGCCACAGAAAAGTCCCAGTGCATCTGAGTGTTGAAGGAAAAAAAAAAAAATTGGTGCTGAAGGGGGGGTAGTCTGGACAGTGGGCAGTTATGAACAATAACTCCCAGGATATCACATATAACTTGCAGGTATCAGTATAGCAAAGCACAGATGCAAAGATTAGTGTAGGCCCAAGCTTGTACTAAGCAAAGTGAAGTCAGTGAGATGGGAGTGAGTGGTACAGCTGAGCTCTGAAAGAGTATAAGCAGCAAGCATACACCAGAAAGTCTTATGGGATCTCAGGATTGATTTAATTAGGAAGCCAATGTTTTGGCTTAATTCTCAGAAATGAGCAATCCCTACCTGCACGAGTCCCAGTTTTGCCTTAGGTTCTTCAAGCGATGGATGTCATTGGTGCCCAGTCCCTCAGCCCGATCGATCGCCTTCATGTCTCTAAGTTTATTCCTGCACACCCTGCTTCAAGTTGAAAAATAAGATTGTAAAATCATTGTACCGGGAACTGCTGTGAATTTTTTTTCTGCAAAGAAACAAAACTGCAGCTTGTTAGACCTATTAGTAACGGCCAAACTCCATAAAACCTAATTCAGACCTTAAAATAAACCTCTAGAGCAGAAAATTACAATGCACAGAACAGCAAGGCAGGAATGCTCAGACAGCTCTGGAGAAGTGAGACCTGTCTCCCACGAAGGGTGGTGGGGTTTTTGGTGCCCAGCTCCTTCTGTCCCCAGAAAGGCCAGCCTGCCCGCTTCTTGGGACCCCTGTGGGTCATAATGGTAGAGCACTGGAGTGAGAAGGAACATGTATTGATTTTAAGAAGCAGAAGGATTGCAGTGTTCAATTTAAAAGTATGCCATTTTCTTTGCGGGTCCCAGATCTTATTCCTGTGCTGTGAGGTGAGAATTGTGCGCAGCTCTGCTTTGAGTTACCCCTGGTCTAGCTGCAGTAGGGGTAGTTTGTTTTACAGAAGGCAAATGGAAGATGAATGGAATTACTCGGGGCATCCTGGTTTGCCTCCAGCACTTCTCATCCAGCTGATTTGATTCTAACTAACATTTGTGGGTCAGATCTGCGAGTTCACTGCCTTTTCATTTAGAATGATGTTGCGGAAGAAATTCAGTTTCCTGACCTTTTGCTGTTGTTCTGTCATTTCTCTGCCTTCCCTTTTTCATTCTGACTACGTGATCTATGAATGTAAGATTGAGCAGGGATCCTTTCCAGGAGGATACTCATCTATTTCCCTTAAAAAGGAGGCAAGGGAACATGAGTGAGAGAAGACAGGTTCAGAGGAATAGGAAATTCAGGCTGTGTAATGGGGTTGCATTAATAATCATGAGAATAATTTGCTAGTCCTTGCGCTGGTTTGTGAAAGGGATATTGCAAAAGAAGTCAGTAATTAAATTTTAAGCAGGTGTTGGGGTTTTTTTTGTGATGCTATTTAAAACCTAATTATTCAACAAATTATTTGATAGAACTTAATGCCAGTTATTACAAAGTAGTGAGAGAACAGATACTTAGATGTCAGAATTTTCCTGTCAGGGCATGACTGTAGCAGTTAGTCTTTTAGGAGAACAAACAGTGAAAAAGATTTAAAAAAAAAATCAAAATAAAATATCATCTGTTTTCTCTGTCCGTATTAAAGAACATGCTAAAAGAGGATACTGAGAGCAAATGAAGCAGTTTTTGGTTGTTTATCCTCAGTTCCAGGTGTAACCAGTGCTGTAAGCAGCTCTTCTCATACTGCAGCTCTCTTCTCACCCTAGTGAAAAGAAAAACATGATTAGAGAACATCTGCTCTAGTTCAACAGATGCAAGCATCAAACAAGGTTATTTGTAAGTGAACCTGAGGAACCTAGAATTCTAGGTTGTACACAGGTACAAGAGTAGAGCATGAATTCCACTGGAGAGTGCTTATTCTTAGGGAAAAAAAAACCAGACAAAATGTTCCAATGTGTGAATGTAGATGCCTTACCTACATGCTAAATCTGGGTACAGAGCTTGACAGACACCGTTTGTCTTCTAAGTGTCTGGAAATGTGTGCATGTTTCCCCCTTCCCATTTTATTAACTCTTAGTATTTGCCACTTTAAAATTACAAGCTCATTCCACAATGAGCTTGAGTTGCTGGCAATACACACTTTTCCCACCAAGCTGGGGAAGGAGCAGTAAGTGCAGTTTATGTTCTCTGAATGAAAGCCCTCTCTATAAAGACGGGTATACTGGTGACAGCAGGATTGCTTCTCTAGGCTCTTGTGAACACTGGCTCTTGAGCAACATCCATGCTATACACTGTGGCCGTATGCACGTGAGGTCTTCCAACCGAACATCCCTTGTGCCCCATCCCAATGTGGCCCATTGCTGCAATCACCTGTCTGCATGGGAAGTGGCCCAAGGCTGTGCAGTTCCAGGGTATCATACAGCTCAGCTTTTTCAGTCACTCTTGTCAATGAGGAAATGTGTTTACAGAAGGATCAGGAGGATTGTAGCACAAACCCCAGTGGACTGACAGTGTTTAATAAAATTTTAGGGTTAGTTTTAATGTGCATCTTAACAGGAAGTTTATGAAATAGCTGGAGTGAAAGTAGGCTCCCAGATCTAACCCATGCCTGAATTAAAGTACCTCCAAACCTAGCCACAGATTCTGTGTTCAGGTCATCTGGTTTAAGACTATAATCTGAGTTAACTACGCAATATGCGTGTGTCCTTCCATACCAGCAGTAGACCTGTACTTGCTTGATAGCGCTGTAATAGGCACAGGGTCTAATGCCTAGTCTTTTGATTTTTAGTCATTCAGACAGTGATGTTAGTCTTATCATTGCAGAATACTTCTGGCAAGCAAGAACAATGAGAAGAGATACTATTTAAGCTTCAGATCCCAATGTCCCCAAAGGTAGCCAAAACCTAAAGCAGTGTGATTTTTTTTTTTTTTTTCCCTGTCCTTATCTGTCAACATCTCCAAAATTGTAGTGTCCCATTCTTGTCTCCAGAGCCCTTCTCTATTCAGTTTGTCTCAAGCCAAGTAAGAAACTCAAGTGTTTTATGTGACCTCAGGGGTGCAAGAGACCTGGTGGGACCCCTGGCTACCTGTCTTCCTCCATCTTCTTCTACTTTCTCAGTGTTAAATTAAGGCCAGTGTCAGTGCTGGGCTTGGTTGACTGTTGACAGAAGAGGGGTTATGGAAATTCAGTACAGATTGTCATTCAAGCAATATAAAACATGTTTAATAAAAAGAGCTCTGGGGATCAAGCATGAAGAAATGTGCACAATGAAACAGTTCTCTTACGCTCACTGTCCACCCTAACTCACTTTCCTCTTTTCTGCTTCACCAGCTAATCTCCGAAAGTGCTTGTGGGCTTTCAAGTTTGATCAGATTGCAAGGAGCAGTCTCTTGGAAGAAGGGATTGGAGAAAGGTTAACACTACTGGGAACTTGGTGTTTACCATTTCAGTGGTGTGATTTAGCTTTCTCCTTTATACTGATTGTCATTAGGGTTAAATAAACGTCATGGCTTTTAAAAACAGTCCAGAAGAGAGACATTGCTTTGTAGTTTGAAACAAAACATATCTTTAGGGCTGGGCAACATATCCAGAGTTGAGATAGCCTGGTAATTAAAATTAATGATAATTTAATGTAATGATCCTTATCCTGTAGGAAGACTTGTTTGCACAAAATGAAGTATTACATATGCTAAAGTCAGAGTTTGATGTAGGGGAGGAAAAGTTCGTGGGCTGGTGATATGTCACCAGATGTAGTTCAAATAAACCAGACTCTGTATTTGTTTTTTAATTAAGCTTAATATATGTGTCTGTGAAGAGTTGCAGCTAAACGTTGGTAGACTGAGTTGACCAGAGAACTGCTGTTCCTAAAATAGGATTTCTTTGTTATTTTTCTATTGCATTTACCATTTGAGATATCTCTAGCTGATGGCTGGATAAGATAATATTGGGACAGCTCTGCCATTTGTCACAAGGTTTCCTGAAGTGTCTTTTGCCAGTGCTGACCTTTATGGTACAGAATGACAGTGCCCTTACTGAAGGGTTCTCCGTAATTGGAGAAGGCCCATCAACCAAATTGTCACTGTCATCCTGCAAATGACTCTCCTGAGAACCAACACTTCTGATGTAATTACTAATTCAAGTGATACTACCGAATTCGAAGACATCTATTTGGTTTGATTTTCAGTCGTGCAATGTCCTGAAGTACTACGCTTGGCTATAGCAGGCAAAGCCTAAAGCAGCAGTAGTCTTCTGTGTTTGCTGTGCAGAGTGTGCTGTGTGTCGCGTTGCAGGGGCAGGTTATTTCTATGTCATGGTTGCATCTAGCCATGAGCATTGCATGATGCAGGAGAAACATGCTTTTCTTCCAGGCTGCATCTTTTTCCCAGTAATGGGGTAGCTCTTGTTGTTGGGTATGTGTTAGCTCAGAATCATAGCACTGTCTGAATTTACAGCTCCTTTTCAAGGTAAAAGGAAGAAGATGGGCTATGGAAGGGAGTTACACAGATCTGGTTCCTTTCACACTGCAGTGGACTAGGGATGCCTGTGTAATCAGCTGAGCACATCTCCTTTCAGAGGGGGGAGTGAGAGTGTTGTATGGAGTTTCTCTAGGATTCAAAACCAGCATCTGAGCAGCTTTTGAGCTCTTCAAGCTGAGCCCCAAACCAGACACATATACTGCTACAAAGTAAATAAAAAAAAAACCAAAACAATCCAGCTGCAAAATCTGATTCTTGATTTAAAGTTAACCTAAAGTTAAAGCTTATTTCCAGCTATATGTTATTGCCTATGTTCTTAATTGGAATTAAGGAGCAGAACACGTATGGTATGATGGCTTTTATTTTAAATAAGGCAAGTGGGGTTTTGGGGGCGTAGACGTGTATGGGGTGTATTTGTGCAGTGGAGGGTGTTAAGCAAACTGATTCCCTGCAGGCATCACACTTGAAGGTTGTTCCCTGCCTGGCTGCAAACTAGTCTTTGAAAACTCATATCAACACAACTGTGGATGAAAGTCGGAGTCTGACCAGCACTACCAAATTCTGAGCTGGGCCTGCAGCGCTTTTTGGAGCAGGAGTCTTCTTCCTCCTTCTGAACACAAGGGTGGGAGGATTTACAACCTGAGTTAACTGCATAGGTATTACATAGGAGAAAATCTCCTTGATGATGGCCCCTGATTAGTTTTCTAAATCACATAGAAGGAATGTGGTATGTTTAATAGTCTGTGACTGCACAGAAGTACATCTTCTGATCTTCATTATAACTCTGCCGAAATGCATTCCCTTCTGAATTAAGAAAATTTAAATAAAGAGCTAACTTTTAAGTATTTCATGATCTTTTTAGAGAAGTTTCTAGTTCTTAATAACTGGGCTTCTTGGTTTAGTGCACTTTAATGTGAGATGTAGGGACTTTGTGTAGGAGACTGTGTTCAAAATCTGACCTGCATCTACGAGCATAGTATTCTCTTGCATTTCCTCAGTTTCTTCCAATCAAATATCTCATTTTCTTTCAGAAAGTGGCTGTTCTAGCCTTACACAGGCTACATAATAACCTGGTACATTGAAACACAACCAAAGTCCCAAAGCAAGCTCAGAGAAGTGTGATTTTTTTTTTTTTTTTTTTTTTCTCCAAGTCTTTTGCAATAAATACAAGATCATCTGGTTGCCTGTGCTGTTAAGAGTCTCTACTGAAGACTCAGCATAAGTCTTTGCAGGCAAAATCAAAGACTTTGTGACAGAAACTTGTACTGTGTTACTGAAATGCTTCACTACAATGGCAAGATCCTTTCTTTTCCATCCCCAGTACAGTAGCTTCACTGGCAAAGGATTTGATTGAACTGAAATGCAGAATGCAAAACATCTTGAAGCAGCTGAGAGGGGATTACACTGGAGGTATGTGTGAATCAGGAACAGCATGCTGATGATGAATGGGAACAGGAATGTGTTGTTTCTTCTGGTAAATACAAAAGTAGTAGGTGGTAAGCTTAAAAAAAAAAAACAAAACCAAAAAAAAAAAATTTTCACTATCCTATACTGCCTAGCTAAACAAGGAAACTCAGTGCTGCAGGATGCTGTGAATGCCAATTTGTGTGGGTTTGAAAAAGCAATTAGATTGATGGCAGAAAAACCTATTGAGAACAGATAAACCCTTTACTGGAGAAGTCCCTATATGGCTGCTGCAGTGGGGTATGACATGGACGTCCTTGTGAGCTTTTTGTGGTTTTATACTCTTCCCTAGACATCTGCTACTAGCCTTTGTCTCTCATGATTTGTCCTGTTATGATCAGGTAGTGTGCTGATGCTGGGAAAAAAAACCAAAAGCAAAACAAATGAGCAAGGGATGCTGAAGATCTCCCCGGCAAAGACCAAGGAGAAAAGGAAGTGGGAAACCTAAAGGGGAAAAAAAATATAGAGAAACAAAGTCAATACTGGGGAAAACTTTCCATGAGAGTGTGTGAACACATACCCCATCACTACAAATATGCATCTGAGTTTCCATCCTTTCAAAGCATCATAGGGCTCTGCAAACCTGGAATGCAAAGGATAAGTCTCATCCTGGGGGACAAAACCACCTTCCTCGTCCCAGTTAGATGAATCTTTTTGGTTTCTTGGAGAGACCACTCTTCTTGTGTGAAGTAGGATAAGCCTAAGGGCATAAGGAGAACTAGAAACCCATAACCTCGTTCACATGGTGTGTTTAAGTCTCATCCCGTCTCGTTCCTCCTATTGGTCATACTGTAGGCAGATGGGTATTGAAATAAAAAGCCAGCTGACATTTTTCTAGTCCTCTCTGATGAGTATTTGGAATGAAATGCATATGAAGTTATTTTAAAGATGTTGGTGCCGGTGCCTGCAGGTTGTACCTGCTGGCTGAGGTGGGATGCTGCCTGTGAGGACCCCACCTTATGCCAAGGGCTGGCTTTTGAACCACTCCTGGGCTGTGTTCTCCTGAAGAAGCGGTCTGAAATTTGGCTGAATGCGGTTTAACCCTGGATTTTGGCAGCTTTATGTTAGGCAGAACATAATGACTAGCCTCATGCTGCAGAATATAAGCGCTTTTGAAATGGGATGCAAATGAAAATCCTTTCAAAATCTTAAGTTGGTTCTTAGAAAGATATATTATTAAATATGGGCTCTGAGACTTCTCTGGGTTTTCCTGCCTAGTAGGATAAAAAGAAAGGGAAGAGGAAAGGGTTGTAACTTCATTCATACCTAACTCTCAAACTCTTGCAAGTGAAGAAACGATAACTGCCCAGTTGGCAATGATGTGTTTGCAATGCTTCATTTTTGACTGTGCTACATGAACATCTATCCTACTATTTGCTTTTCATACAGAAAATGAATTTCTTCCTGTCTGAGATAGACTTGAGAAGTATTTATAGGGGAAGAGCTATAAAAGTACACCAATATTACGGAAAATAACATGAGTGTATTGGCTAGCTGACAGGGGTATATTTATAGAATATCTCTTACTCAGGCAGACTTAAGAAACGGGCATTGAGGACAGGGTATTCATTTCAATAACAGACCAATAACCATTGCCAAAATGAACATAATTACTGTTTCATGGTATACAGAGCAGGGGCATCCTGCAGATTTAAAAGCAAATTCAAATAAGCATCTAGCTCAGCCTCATGGGCAAAGAATATCAACTGAATAAAGCACATAGTGTAGAAGAGTTAGTTTCAAAAGATGCTGAGATATCATCTGTGTGCCCTGGCTTAGACATGTCTTCTTTGTTTTAGCCAGCAGAAGCCGTGGCAGTACCATCCTTCTCAGGATCTCACTTTGTGTACTTTCTGTGGCCAGGAGGTTGCATCCATCTAGGAAGCAGCCTACCTTTGCTTTCCTTTGCAGTAGGATTCAGTCCTGACACTACAGGAGGATCAAGCCCCCTGCTCCTCTGCGAGGTTGGTTGCATTGGTTTCCCACTGGTTATTCCAGTGGCAGATCCACATGCTAATTGCCGTACTGTCATGGATAGCTTATGGTTGAATTAAGTGTGAATATCACAAGTGTCCTGTCCTCTCCTGAACTGTGGGTGGGTGCTTGCCTTCTTCCCCAGCCTCACACCAGAAAAATGCAGGTGAACGATGAGGGCTTGTTGGGAAGGAAGGGGCCTTTCTGGTTTTGTGGTTTCCTCATCGGTCAGTCCTGGAGCTAATATTTACCTTCCGTGAGTCTGCTGTACTGTAAAGTCTCTGTCCTTGTGCCCCAAACAGGGCTAACAGAAGAAAATAAAAGAGTTTAGTTCTACAGGGTGCATTTAGTTGGTGCAGCTCCAGAAGTCCAGTAATGACTGTATTAAGTGCTCTGAACCAAGATCATATCCCTGATTTCTCATTTAGAAGGAGCAGCAGGGTATGAGTCCTGTTAAACTTTTGTCTTCTCTCTGTTCACAACTGCCTGTTCCTACTTGGAAGCCTGAACTATTGCTCTCAGATGAACAAAGCACAGAGGATACCTCCCTCCTCTGTGTATTGGTATGAAAGTGGTCTTCGAAATCAAAAGCAGTAGTGACAGGTTTTTACACGAGCAAGGTAGGCTTACTGCTATGTGCTCTTTGCTGGTACCCTGTTGTCTTGGTTGTGGCTCCCTGGCACTTTCAAAAGCTTTGATAGCCTAACCACCGTCAGGATCGTAGCCACCCTTTGCAGCATTACCCAATGTGCGATCATCTTCTTTTCACAAGAAACTTGGCATGTTCTCTGCTTCCCCTTTTAGTAAAGCACCAAATCTCCCAACGGTTTCCTGCCTTTGTACTCTGCTATATGCTGTGCAGACAATTCCTAAGGAACCTAAAGAGACTTATTGTTAAACACTTGACAAGAAGCTTGAAATGTTGATGTTGCATGCCTGAAGACTGGAAAATGCTGGCACCTGCTGTGATTCTTTAGTTCTGAACAGAGATTTCCCCCCCCCAGCTTTCTCAGTTCAACAGTACCATCAATTCCTCTTCCTGTGGAGACGTTGCAGGGAGTGCTCAGGGCATTTCCTCCTCTTGTTCTGCTAAAACTAAGGGTTTCCCAAGGACAAGTGCATTGTCAGACTGAGCCATGGTACATTCCTGCCTGTTTTCAGGTCCTGTGTCGCCTCTGACTCCTGGTACATTTTTTGAAATAAAATATCGCCCCTACTCTTGGAGTGACAATCCCCCTCTGTAACTGATAGTGCGCTGTATTTTGGCACGGGATGAATGAGTTTCTGGAATTGCCTGCACGAGTCTCCTATGTCAAATGACAGCATTTGGCTGCTGCAGTTGGTGCATAAATATGACTAATAGTTAGACTTACTGGAACAAAATAAATGCTGGTACTGCCCGGGTTGGTGTCCTGGTAGGGTGCTAGCACATCCTTGTTTGGCATACACAGCATTCCTTCCCAAGTGCTTTCCCCGTCTTGCTGATCTGAATTCAGCAGCATTGCAAAGCAGTAGCGTTCTCCTCCATGTTGTATCTCAGACAGAAGCTGTTGAGGTCAGGTTTTGAAGGCTGTTCCCTATGAAAACAGAAGGTACATTGCTCCTGCTTTTTAGCACAGGGATGAATTTTACGGCACCCTGTCTGCAGTGGTCTAATGTCTTCTGTTGCTCTTTTCTGTGGCGACATGAAGAAATTCCCTATAAAAGCTGTATGTACTCAGCTTTGCTGCTTAACACGTGGTTCTCGGGTTTCTGCTAACAAATGGTGCCAGTGCTGGCCTTAGGGAAGAGGAAGGAAAGCTAAAATGTTCTTGTCAGGGCAAATCCATGGTCTCAGAAGTCCTGTGTTTGCATAATCTCATCTTCTCCAAATATGAGTTCAAGTCAGGAAGAGCAGCTTCCCCACCCTAGAAAACTGATGTGTTTGTACAGCATGTGTCCTGCTTGTTTTTGAAGTGCTTTGAGTGCTGACATGCAGACCATTGTGTTTGAGAGGCTCTACAGAACTGAGCATGTTTGGATACCTACACAGTGCTGGTGGCACAATTACAATTACATGAAATCATCCCTGGGTACAAAGGCCAAAAAGGCAGTCTTTAGTAATCACAGCAATACAAGAATATAAAGTTAAAACCAAACAAATGGACAAGGATTTGGGCTTCCAGACGCATGAGGAAATCTCACATAAAGCTTGAGCTACGTGTCTGTGTAATGTATCTTTGCAAATCCTAATGTTATTTGGGATCGTGTTCTGCATTCTTGGAATAAACTAAAGTGCTCATACTGTATGTGCTGGTCGTAGTTTTATAACCTTTTCCACAGCGCTTTTTTACTTCAATATTTGTTTCCTTTCTCCATATTTAAATGCCTCAACAAACATCATTCAACTGTTGCATTGCAAGCAGCTAGTGACTTGGGACAGACCCAGGAACTGGTAAGTTCTTGGTTCATATGGAGTGAGTGTCGTGGTTTAACCCCAGCCAGCAGCTAAGCACCACGCAGCCGCTCACTCACTCCCCCCCATCCAGTGGGATGGGGGAGAAAATCGGGAAAAGAAGTAAAACTCATGGGTTGAGATAAGAATGGTTTAATAGAACAGAAAAGAAGAAACTAATAATGATAATGATAACACTAATAAAATGCCAACAGTAGTAATAAAAGGATTGGAATGTACAAATGATGCGCAGGCCAATTGCTCACCACCCACCAACCGACACCCACCCAGTCCCCGAGCGGCGATTCCCTGCCCCCACTTCCCAGTTCCTAAACTAGATGGGACGTCCCATGGTATGGAATACACTGTTGGCCAGTTTGGGTCAGGTGCCCTGGCTGTGTCCTGTGCCAACTTCTTGTGCCCTGGCTGAGCATGAGAAGCTGAAAAATCCTTGACTATAGTCTAAACACTACTGAGCAACAACTGAAAACATCAGTGTTATCAACATTCTTCACATACTGAACTCAAAACATAGCACTGCACCAGCTACTAGAAAGACAGTTAACTCTATCCCAGCCGAAAGCAGGACAGTGAGGCACAAAAGAGGATGTGTTCCACCCCTGTCCACAGGCTGTCTCTTGGGAAGTCCTTCTAGGATTTTATCTCTTGTTTTCACTGTCTGTAAAATGGAGTGGTGACGAGCATTACCTTTGTAAAAAGGGAAAGATTTCCAAATGAGCAGTGCTGTATGAGAGGAGAATTGCCAGTACATCCTGAGCTGGAGCCTGCTGCTGAAACCCATCATTGCTTTGGTCAGTTCACTGAGGGTCTGCTTCAGCTTCCCTGGCAGTAAAATGAAACCCCCATTGGATAGACCAGGGATGCTGGAAGAATCTTTGATGCATGTGAAACTGTGTATTTGAAAAAGTTTGTATAAATGAAGCGTACATCAGTGACAGAAGCCTGGATTTTCTATGAGCATTCTTTCATCTGCACTTCAGCTAGTTGAAAAGTTTAATCTTAGTATTTATTCTGTGGGGGTTTTTTAATTGTTACAAATAAAAGCTAATTCTTTTCATCTGCTAGGAAGTAGATTAGTAAAGTTTTGACTGAAAGACATGACCACATGTCTCAGAAATCTGCTAATTGCCCTTGAAGTATTTAGCTTTCCCAGACCTACGGATACGGTCCTCATTTTGGAAATGCTATGTCTCTGAATGTCTTCTGTCGCCCTGACTTTGTTACAGCATTTTCAGCCTATCAAAAAGAAAATGAGTACCCAGATTCCTGAAGCCTGGAAAAAGGTCATTAAATAGATCAGACGAAAAGGAAATAGCATGTCTACTAAATCAAAGATGTTTTATACAAACCATGATGGGTCATGCTGAGAGCTGTCTAGCTTGTTGAGCTTAGCAATGTTTCTCTTCTTGAAAATTAGCCAAGAATTTAGCTCTTTCCATAACTTAGTAATCCACCTACACAGCAGAGTTCAGATCCTACAACTGGTATGGTATGAACCCAGCATTCTTCTGACTGGGTAGTCTTTAATGCTTTGATTACAACATAATTAAGAATAGAGTTTAGCCTGTGATTTTACTTATCCTGTTAGTAACTTCTAAATTCTTTTGTGCGGGATGTATCATATGTAGAGCATAGGATTTCAACACAACCTTTGCAGCATTGTCACCCACCAAAAAGTGGGTTGGAAGATAGTCAGCAGGTGCGAATGAAGTATTCTTAAGTCTTTGCAGCTATTTACTTCTCAAAGTGAAGACATGGGATGTTCCTTTTCCTTTGGGAAAGAATCTGGTGAAAACTGGGAATTGAAACTGAACAGAAGGGAAATTTTCCTCTTCACTGATCAGATACTCTGAGCTGCAAAGTATGGTGGTGTTTTCTAAATGGATGTGTCTGTGTAGCTCAAGGCATCTTCCAGAGGGTCCATCTCTCAGTTACTGTTATGCATCCTGTCACTGGCTGTTG
Organism: Haliaeetus albicilla; assembly: GCF_947461875.1. Taxonomy (NCBI): domain Eukaryota; kingdom Metazoa; phylum Chordata; class Aves; order Accipitriformes; family Accipitridae; genus Haliaeetus; species Haliaeetus albicilla. Next base: position 18,080,223 of record NC_091487.1, read on the forward strand.
TGAAAGGGGAAACCTTTGTCATTTCATTACAAACTCATAGGGCTCCCAGCCTGCTTTGTGCCGAGTAGCTAAGGGGAGGTTATAATATAGTCTGGCCTTGTAGGAATCTGCATTCTCTGTATTTCTTGGCATAGGTGCAGTACATCTGGGGAATTGTGGACAGTTGACCAGGAGTTCAAAGGGCTTTCTATGCAGCTCCCTGCACCCACTCAGCGCCTGTTGTCTTAATGATCCAGTCTGCAGCTATGCTGTAGCTCAGTTTTCTTCAATTCCTTCATGATACTTGAGGCTTCTTCCTCTTGAGGTATTACTTGGCTTTTTCATATATACTTAACTGAGAAGACAATTAAATGTAAGGCATTTATTTACAACTTTCAATTTGTTAGATGGATTAACGAGGAAAGACGTAAAAAGGATCCAGCCACCCAGGGAAAGGAAAAAAGTGATTGTATAAGCTTGAGTTTTGGCAGAGGGGGCTTGAGGAAGGACCTGGTTTTAGAAATGTCATGGAAGGAGTTTATCCTTGAGAAAGCTTTTGACAAGATGGCAGTGTAGGTGGGAAGGGGAAGGTCAGAGATGGTGACAGGGCTGAGTCATCAGTTAGAAGAGTAGGTGGGACTCTGGGGTGGGCAAAAAGGACAACCAGCAATGTGCGTGAAGACCCGGGGGCAGTCCTTTACCTAAAGGACCCCCAGGATGAGGGGGCCTAGACAGTGAATGTTTTGCTGCATTCATAAAAGGGAGGGGATAAAGAAGAGATAAATAAAGACATGGTGATTGTATGGAGGAAGTATAGCAATTTTTAGAATGTTTTAATTTTCAGGGAAAGCACCTCTTATGCACCTTAAATCCTGACTAATCAGTTTTTAGGCATCACAGAGACAGCCATTATACCAAGTCTTAAATGGATATACCAATGAAAAAAGAAAAGAAGTATACCTCCATACTTTTGTTCCTTGTGTCAGCAGATGGGAACTACTTGGGAGAGGCCAGCACAACTCCTCCAGCCCAATGCAGTACAAAGAGATCCACAGAGAAAAGATTGCCCTCACTGCGTGAGTCCATACCAATCAGTTAGGCAAGAGCAGGAGGTGTAATCCACAGCTAATACAATTTTACAAGCCAAAGATTCAATAAGCAGCAGCAAGTCTGTGCTGAGGAGCCCAAGACAAAACCAGAGACATACCTACAGTCAGGTGGACCAGGGTAATATTTGCACTCGCTTTTAAACAAATAACATTATACTAGTAAGTTTATTTGGGAGCTAATCTTTGCCAAAGTGGAGAATATGATTCAGGAGACTATTTGTCCTGGCCAGTGTTGCTAGATATAAACTGAGGAAATCAGCCACAAGCTCTCTTTCCGTCCTGGGCTTTCCTTCAGGGAGCTTCTGTATGTAGACCTCTTTTCCACCCTTGCTGTCGTGCTTCTTTGACTGGAGGTGGTAGCAGGTTCATGTATTAGGAGTCAGTGTAGTAACTGAAGCCAGGAAATGATATGTATTTCTTTGTGTATTCAGACTATACAGGTCAGCATTGTCCCCTGCAAGACGGGAATGCACATTTCAGGAAAACAGGAAGATTACTTTGCAGCAACAGTTCTTGTGAAGGTAACTGTCTGGCAGCAAAGGGCAGTTCATTGCACCTGACACTATCTAGCTAAAAGTTGCATGTGTATTCAGTACTAGGAGCCTACGTTTCTCTGCAGTCAGTGGGTGGAGTTAAGTATGTCCAGAAGTGATTCATCTTAAGCTATAGAATGTATAAGGTAAATCACCATCCAAATGTGCCTCTTTCCACTGACTACGCTGTTACACAGACAGCTCGCATAGGCAAGTTGGCTGGAGTTAGGTGAGATGAATTCCCCCTTCTGTCACGGTTATCCGTTGGTACATGGCTTCTGGGAGCTTACAGCCGCACTCAGGAGGCTGCTGTCACGGGATGCCTGGCTCCTGGTGCTGCCATGTGTGCTGGCACATCAGTCAGGGACTCTGCTCTGGTGGAGTTGTCCTTCGTACTGGTGCCTTTTTATTGCTGTCTCCCTCCTGCCCAAGTGTTATTGGAAGAGATCAGATGCTGGACTTGCTGCTCTGAAGCATTGATGTTTTCAGGGAATAAGAGGCTTTTGGCTGCTGGTAGCTGCTTGACATGCCCAGCATCAAACCAGAGACTCATGCATCGATTGCACCAAAGATGGTGCCAAAGACCCAGCCTCACAGTGCAAGAGAAGATAGAAGTAGAAACCACTTTGTTCTGGATGCTGCTAGAGGGTTGCCATCTTAGCAGGTGACATCCACAGAAATAGCAAGCTTGGACGTATGCCCCTTCCAATTCAGTGGCCACTGCCTTTTCATCATGGTGCCAGCCAGAATCCTGGTGCACAGAATTTCCTCCTTGCAGCACGTCAGCACTGTGGAAGTAGTGTCAGCTCCCTAAAACAACACAGCTTCAGGGTAGCAGGTAAGGACTGCTGGTCCTTGCCTCCCAATAGCTTCTCACAGGTGTTGCACAGCGTTTTGATCGCCTGGGATCCAGTGTGGGAATGCTGTTCCCTGCAAAATCTACCCAGAGTGTTTTGGAGTTGTTTAGGGAAAAAAACGTACAGGGCTGTCTGAAGACTTTTTAACGGAAGAAACTAATCCAATGTAAACAAAGTGGTGTGTGTGCATTCCTTTGCTGCAGTGGTACTAAAATAACAGAAAAAGATACACCAACAAAGCCTTCCCACATAGATGGGTCTTTGCTTTTTTTCTTTCTGGTGTTTAAAATACACACAGCTTGTTTGTCTCAGAAGTTATTTCTTCTCGTTGGTTTCAGAGTAGGCTCTATCAACCCCACTGTGGAAAAATCATCAAATCACACCAGTCCCTGTAGTAGGGAGCAGCCTTGGTTGGTGTACCGTGTTCCAGTTAAGCCGTCGTAAAGAAGTGCAGAGCAGAATCCTTCAAAGCCAGAATGAGTGTTCAACAGTTACATTTTTCCTAAGTGTTTCAGGATTGTCTAGAGGTCTTCCTTAAGCTTTTCATCTGAAAATTCAAAATGTTTCTTAATAAAAAAACTTATTCATCTGGTGTTGTTCCTTCCACACCACAAAGTGCGAGCTCTGAACAAGAGCGGTGTAGAAGGTAAAAGTCCCCTGTATGTTAAAGAAGTTTGCTAACCTGTGCAATGACAGCGTTAGGGTAGGGCATTACCTTCTTGTTTCCCACATGTTACATGTAAACTTGGGACCGATGATGATTTGCATATTTAAGTTATTTAAGTCTCTGCTTAGGTTTCTCTGTCCTTGTTTAAACATATATTTGTTTCAGACTAAACAGTTCGTTCCACTGTTATTGGAATACCATGTTCTTATGTTTCATCCCTGATGCAGTAAGAAATGCATTGCTATTATATAGTTGTGTCCTGGGAAGCTGCTTTACATAATGAAACCAATGGTCACCAAGTCTCTGGAAAATCCTTTTGACCTCACAGCACAGAGGTGGACCTACAACATAGCTGACTAGAGATGCTCAGCCACAAGGCTTGCTGTCAGCCTTGCTCAGCAGTGCAGTGGCAGCGATATGCCTCTCCTATTTATTTATTCAGTGTTATCCCACGATCTTTCTCTGTTTTATAGATCTACGTGTAATCTCTTGCACTTCACTTTGTGTTCACATACACGTGGGTTGGTAAAGTAATAAAAGGCAGGTAGTTACTCACATTTCCCCTGTCGTTGGTGGCATAGTCTGGAACAGGAGCCTAAAGCCCTGTTCCTCCCTGGTTCAAGCTGGGGCACAGCTGCTGCAGGAGTCTTGCTGTACTGTGAAGGCTTTATCTGGGCATTGGCTGATACTGTCAGAGCCCCTTCCAGCATGTCCCTGAGATGCCTCTCTACCTCAGAGGGAGTTTTGCCACTTTTTTGCCCTCCTTGTGGGCTGCTGCTTTGCCTCTGACCCAGCATGTATAGATTGGAAGTGGTATTTACTGAAAGCGTAGGCCATGTATTGTGTAGTCTCTCCCAGGATTTAGCTTCCAAAAGCTCATTAAACTGATCTGGTTAAGGGCCATCAACCCTGTTAGATTAGAGCTATAAAGAGCTTCAGTAGACTACTCTTCTGGATACTCAAATGTCTGCAAATGAACTCTGTCATGGACAAGAAAAAGTTGCCTGTGTCATGTCTGTCATCATGCCCCCTGCTATAAATATACTCACTGGTGTTTTTCTTTTTTATTAGACAATGTACGCTGTGTAAGACATAGAGAGACTGATTCTTCAACTGAGGGGAAGTAACTCACTTAAGTCAGTAGAGTTACATGCATATAAAATCAGTAAGGAGTTCAGCATTGGGCCTTCAAGGCTCACCTTGGATTCCTGGGTATGACTGGCATCCCAGTGCATGGAGCAAACTGGTGCTCTGCTGTGAATGTCTCATGTGCATCAGTTGGTTATGAGGAACCTTGGTGTTACATTATCTGCTCAAGCGCATGAGGGCCCTGGTGCTCACATCTTTCCTTCAAGCTCCAACACATAGTGTATAACAATATAATTGCACCAAATCTGGTGCTCCTTGGCCATTTTCAAGCTGTGTGTGTTTATACAGGGAAGTACTGTTGCTTTCACCCACCATCTAGGCCAGGGAGATGCAAACCAGCATCCCACTGGCTCCTGTCCTGGAAGTGTGTAGTTTGCAGATGGGAATTTAGTTTGGAAGTTGTTTTGTACTAGTCTAAGTAGTTTCTTAGCTTGGTATTTGAGAGAGGGAACATGAAATAAGCTGCATGTGGACCATTACATGTATTTCAGAGGAAGGAGTCGTATTTGGAAACTGGTTCTTGGTTCTGAGACTCATTTATCATTCTGTGTACTACGATAGTCCATGTTGGTAAGAGTACTAAAATCAGAGACTTATGTTGCTTCAGAATGGCAATTCTGACTATCATTCCTATATCCAACGTATATGGGTAAGCATAGGAAACAGCAGAAACAAATTACTGTTTAGAGACAGTTGAGTTGGCTTTAATCAGCATTTGGGTATTCACGCTGAACCTGATGTTTGCATGTTAATATAGAGCAGACACACAGAGCAGATTTTGTATTGTCTCTCTTCTGGAAATGCCTTTGTGGTTTCAGAGATATCAATACTTTCAATGCCAGGGTCCTGAGTAGAACATTATTGGGTTAAAAATGCAGATAAAGTCTTTTCTGAGCTTGCCAAACAATCTCTTTCATTTTTTTCCTTGATGACGAAAATTGCTTACTTTCTTTCTGTCATGCTGGAAACATTCCAGCCTATAAAATGATTCCCCAAGTTCTGGTACAGTTTCAGGAACATAAATGTTACTGTTTCAACAAAAACCATTCTAGCAGGTTTTCCTCACCCTTCATCATTACTTATCAGAGAGTTTTGCCTAACATTCTTCTTTACACAGAGTCTAAGAAGCACCAGAAGGTTTTTTTTCCTTCTCCTGGAAAGTTTGTCCATTTGCCTCTTTTTTCTGTGGTCAGGCATGCCAGAGTGCCTCCTTAAAAGCCTTTGCATGTGATGCTACTGGGAAACCTGAAAGACAGTGGAGGAGGATGAATCGAAGTTGGTAGATAGTCCAGTCTCTTGGGTAATCCTGTTGAACTGCAGGAAATAGGCTTTAGTTTTTGTGTACAGTAAGGGTATAAACATAGCCAAAATGCTGCGTTTTTCAAACTGCTGAAGCCATGTGTTTTAATAATTGGCAGAGGGAGAGTTCTGCTTGGGTTTTTTTTTAAATTCAACTGCAAAGTTTCCTGTCCTTTGCATTTGTAAGGTGGTGGGTAACTGCTCCTACCTACTGAAAAATGAGGCTGTTTGATGATGAACACACATCTCCCAGTCTTTACTCTGTCTCCTGAATGAGATAATCTTTCACCTTTTAACTTCCATGAGCTCACTTTTTCAGGCTGTGTCAATGAATGCGTTTCACCACAGGTCTATTTTAACTGGAGAGATGTCTGTAGCTGTATTCCTCTACTGCCAGGTACCCATGAGGCTCCATCACCACGAGTAAGCTGAATGCTTGTTTGCAAAACCTGCCTCTTTCAGCCTGAGCACCCAAGAGATGAGGTGAATTCCTTTCTTGGGAATCAGAAAGGAGCATCCTGCTCACTGCAGAAGGTGGGCATAAGATGAAAGTCTAGATCTAAAAGGTAAGGGAGGATCCTGTACAGACCATAGCTTTGTGAAATGGTTATCTCTGAAGAAGAGTTCAGCTGGGAGAAAAAACTCCCGTCAGGTTGGCTTTACTTTGACTTTTGCCTTTGTTCCTTCTTTATCTTTTATCATTACTCTTCAATCTAAGTTGATTTCATCATGTTCAAAAACCATAATTAGCACTTCTAAATTGCATGGAGATGGCAAGTTATTAGGAATTTTTTGAATAGATTCTTATTTATATTCAGTTGTGAGATTTCCTCACTCACTGCCCAGATGCTTCAAAATCACTACTTTATTGGAAATTAAGGCTGCTGCCCTGCAGATGTTCCATTTAACATAGATATTCAGTGCACAATTCATTGTATGTCAAGCTAGGGTGAGGTTAAAATTGTGCCCTCAAAGCTGAGTCTGCTCTGCCCTCTTGTGTCTTTGGAACATGCTGCCAAATGTTCCCCAAATACAGCTGCTTTATCATGAGAACTGGAATTTTCGCTTCACAGACTTGAGTAAGATGCAAACACAAGGGTATTCAGATATGGGTTGATTTTTCAGTGATGAGTAGAGATTGACATACGTTTGAACTAAAATCTGCTCTGCCAATATTCCTCATGCACACATATGTCTGAGGGGAAAGTAAAACAACTTGAGAGTATTTTTAATACAGCTCAGAAGTGCTAAAATAAACACGACTGAATGCTCTGTAAAGTTGTGGGTTTTATGAATAAAGTTGTGGGGTTTATGAAGCTTCAACTGAAAAATTATCTACTAGAGGAACAAGTGAGGAAGGGGTTCTTCCAGATGATAGAGACTGGGCTGCTGTGAAGTTGTGGGTTGACTTAGCTTGGCTGACTCCTTGACGTACCAACTTCTGACCTTAGCAGAAGTGACAGTCCAAAGCTATGGTAAGTTTACTGTGATTAAAGAGATTCTGAAGGGCAAAAAACTCTAGTCATGTAGTGATTTAAATTAAGATACCTTCAAGGTCAGGTTAAGCTGCATGCTAAAAAAAGAACCTGCCAGCTTCTCTGTGTGGTTGGTCATTTTTTTGGGGTTGAAAACAAACTTAGGAGGCAGGGGTGAGCTGGAAGTTCAGATTTCCTCTGCTTATTGTATTAGGAGAAAAAGACGTTGCCCTGGCTGTGCATCCTCTCTATCCCCCCAGGAGCAGAGTGCAGCAATGCAAGCTGGTGGAAGCTAGTGAAGCACAGTTTACTGAAAATATATTTATTTTTAAAGAGATTTAAGCATTTTCAAATCACAGAGCCAACTATTCTGTTAGAGAGTGGCTTTTCTCAACAAAGTAGGAAGTTTAGAGTTTGATATGGTCTGCTGTAAGTCTTTCAGATAGCTTAAGGCTTAACATTTGCTCCATGAATGTTGGATGATGACTGACCTGAGCCAGTCCTGATTTTGACATGGATATTTTTCTCCTTATCTTAAGGGTGTTTACAGCAGAGACCAGCACTTTTCAGAAGCAGCTTTTTATTTTTGGCTCAAGCCACAGGTTTTGAGCTATCCTCACAGATGACCATGAACTCTCATTTTAAACTCCTTTTCTGAAGACAAGGAGATGCAGTTTGTTGATCTATGAATGCAGAGCATTGGATCTGCAATTTATTATTTGTTGTCTTACCTCTCCAAAATCATAAAGACCAAAGAAACCTGAATAGCAAAATGTTTTATGGTTCTTCTGTTCTTAAGTTTAATTTTTCCCCACAGTGATCCACAGCTGTCCTTTGTGTCAGTACTTCTTAAATTTTTATAGTGCAAGGACCTTATACCTTCATTGAAAACCATCCAGGGATTGTCTTGTACAGCCCTGTCACAGTGGTTTGCATTTACTATCACGGAAGGTTTGCTTCAACTGGGACCAGCTATGTATTAGTCTTATTTTTCCTCGATCTATTTTGTCTGCCTGCTGAATGGGAGTGTGTGTTCAGTGTTGGGTTTCTTGTGGCTTCTTCCTGTCGGGAGTTTGGGTGTCCTGTAACTGGCACTCTGTCTGTGGGCCACCAGTGGTGCACAGGCCCTGGGTAGAGGAGCACTGCTCTACAACTCTTACTAAAGCAAGTCCCACGCATAAAGATTTCCACCAGTTCTGTACCAGAAAACTTTTTTCCCCAGCCAGTATTTAGTCTGCATTTTCCCCATCTTCACATCCTATTGGTCCTGTCACTATTGTCGAACTTCATCTGGAATAATCCCTCCCTTGGCACCAACACCCTGGTTTGAGCACTCTTTCACCTCTCTCTTGTTGGTTAGCTGTGTTACTCATCCTGTAAACTGGCCTTCATCAGTCATTTTTTCCACCTTCATAAGAATGTTGTTGCTCCATGGGAAAGGAGCAATGCTGTGACAAAGCTCACCCCAGCGCAGGACATACCAGAGCTGACTGCCCCAATGCTGTGCGGAGGAAGGTGATTACTGCCTGTCACCCCGCGACCTGTTAGTGCCAGCTTCCCTGATGTCTTCCGAGGTCCCACTGCAAACGCTCCCCCTGCATTTGCAATGAACGTGATCCCAGCTGTGATCTCCAGTCAAAGGTGATGGAGGGATAAACTGGAGGTAGCAGTGGAAGAACAGAAATGACAGTTGAAACAAAAGACTGGCAAGGAGAAGAAACGGGCATGGGGGTGATAAAAAATGCAGAAAGTAAAAAAGAGGAGAGAGGGAGCTCCCTATGAGATCAGATAATCTTGAAGAAAAGGGAGAATAATTTAAGGAAAATATAGAAAGCAGACACCACAAAATTTGTGCCAAGGCATACAATAAAAATGAGGACAAAGATGGGGGAGGAACACAGTGACAGGATTTTGACTTTTAAATTTAATTATGATGTGTTGTTTCTAACAACAAAAATGCTACAGATACTTTTGGTACTTGTCTGAAGTGAGAGCTGAACCCTCTCCCGATCTGAAGAGTCTTTCCTTGTTGCTGTTAAGTTGGCAGTTCTGGACCTGACATGGTCCACCTGGAGTCCTGGCTGTATTTCAAAGGCAGGTCTCTGAGAGACTATTAGGCACTTAGAGGTATTTCTTTTTCTAAGTGTGCCCTATAAAAATGTACAGCCTCTTATATCATGGCAGTCCTTTGACTTATGGAGAGATTTTTCCTGCTGATATCTTCGGTTCAGTAAAGGCTGCATGAAGATAGGGTTAATAATTATGGTTATCTGTTTATCATGTGATTCAGTGCAGGTACCCCAAAGGGAGTGATGAAGTGCCTGAGTTTTAGTTTCAGATCCAAAGTGGAAAGCATAGAAATTGCATTTGTAATAATCTCTTGGGAACTAAGAGCACTTGTAGCAAGATGAGGCAGAGCCTTTTCCAAACTTGCTGTTTTAGAAGAAGTCTCTTCCAGTCAGCAGCACCCCAATGCACAGCTCAGAGTGAATACTGATGGTAGAAGAGCAACAGCGTCAGCTCCTTGCGTGGGTTCTGGGTTGTATCAGCTTGGTGTCCTGACACACATACAGAATCACTTCTGCTAGCGGTGCATGGCTAATGCAGCTCCATAGGAGGCATGCCATGGCTGTGACCTCATACTTTAGTAGTTCTCAGACTGCTTTTATAGAAGTGCTTCACCCACACTAGGGCTCTCTGATGCAAATGAGAATATTGCTTGGTTTTACACAGGAGGGTTAGGCTGTAGTATCAATACAAAGGGTCAGCAGTGCGGCCAGACTTGTGTCACCCATTCTCACCTCTAGACTGTTATGTTTATTTGTTTGTATATTTATTGTTGTCTTTTTCGGCAATGATTTCCCACAGTGATTGGTCACTACTGGTTTGCAAAGAAGCAGTGATGGTGGCTGAGGGTCCAGCGCCTGACCACAGCTCAGTAAGACCTGCTAAAGCAGCTTACCTCAGCAGGAGGAGAGGAGAGGGTTCAATGTACCGCTAGGTGTTTGTTGCACTTTGTAGATTGTATGGTGTAGTTCTATGCTGATGTAAAAGTATTGAGATTGACTCTCAACCATTGAATTACGTCTGTCCTGGACCTCAGTGCAGAGAGGGTGTGCTGAGAATGCTGTCACTCTGATAGCAGGAGCTTGGTGATGAGAGAAAGCTTCAGCATGTGTTTGCCACCCTGGGAAGGAGAGGATCATTGCTGGCAGCTGGAGTACTTTTTTTAAACCTACAGCTACCTTCAGAATCACAGTGTGTGCAATTAAACTCAGAGCAGCAGCTTTCTAGCTGTAGACCATACTGAAATCTTGTGGTGAGCGAGGGTTTGTTTGTCCTCAGGTCTGGCTGTGAATTGGTGGTCTGTTTTAGGGGCTTCCATGGGCTAGAATTGCATTCTTCGTGGAGAAAATGCAACTGCCGTGCAAAGTCAGCAGGAGCACTTTGAGATGCTAAGAGTCTTCTCTGCTACTTTTTGTTGATCCAGGTGGTCTTTCCTAAGTACAAAGTCAAAGAAATTATTGTTTGCCCCTTCCTTCATCTCCCCATGCAAGTGTCATGTAATTGGCAGGAATGCTGAATCCTCCCTGTGTCCCATTTCTGTTGGCATGGGAGAGAAATGGAGGGAAGTGAGATGGAACCATACATCCCTCTGCATCTGCACTCTGAAGGCAAAGTTATTTGTGAGCATTAAGCATATGGGTGGGAGAGCTGCCAAGCCAAAGTTGTTCCCCAAGTATCTGTAAACCAAATCTGATTCCTTAAATTCATCCAACTAAGGAACTTTTCACTCTGGCAAAGACTTGTAAATATTACAGTACCTGTCACTTTTGGATGCTTCTTTCTGTTTTCATAGCAGTGAACTGAAAGCTTTGAAGTCTGGGATGTTTTGTTTAGCTTTGTAGAGGTTGACCTCAAAGCATCAATCTTTCTGCTCCTTTTAGGATGTAGGAAAATAGTCTTTTCTTTTCACAGAAAACTTCTTGTAGCAACAGTATTGCTAATGGCCAGAGTTCTCAGATATTCTTGGAGCGTTGAAGCATGTATTGAGATACATACACCAAAATAGAGAGAGTTTTGCGTGTCTGTTATTTTCAGTAATTCAATTTTTTCTTCTGTGTGAGGGAACATTCATAAATGTATACTTATAATGAAGTAAAAAGCATTAATGTAAACAATGCTTATAAAGTGGTTTCAGGATGCATGGCACTCTCATAGTAGTATATAGTTAGTTTTGCTGGGGTTTTAGTTTACATGTACTTTTCAGTTTCTGCACCATCTGCGCAGCATAGCCTCCACCTGTTTGGATTCTCTGTGCTCACTGGGATAGATGTGGATGGTAATAACAGTCACATTTTGCTTATTTTCAAGACAAGTTGCTGGTTGATAGAAACTTGTGGCTTGAGTTTGCCAGATACAGTTGCTCCCACAATTTGTGGTCTCCAGTTGCTTCTTGGAGGAAGATGTCATGCTGTTTCTCTTGAAATAATTCTTAGAATTGAGTTTAGGCAGACCTGTTCTGAATTGCAGTTCAGTACTGCACAGCAAACTCAAGTTATAACTCATTTGTGACTCCAAAGTTAACCTGGCCACACCTAAAACTCCATGGAGGCAGTACTTTTAAGACTGTGCTCACTGAGGAGTTAAGTTGGATAGTTGCTCTTGCTTGAGTGATGTTCTTGCCTTGACTTTGTCAATGTGCACACAGCTTTTGTCTGAAAGTGTTTGGGCCTGCTGACCTGTCCCAGAGCCATGGCTGAAGCCAGTGTTCTCTTTGCACTTGAAATTGCAACCCAGCCTTCTTGAGCAGTGGAGATTTATGCTCAAGTACTTCGAGTCCTATAGCGCTTTCCCCCTTTCCTGCTGTATTCCTAGGAGAATCAAAGTTCTCCTACAGTGAACACAACATGAATCCTAGAGCAGTTCAACCCACTGAGTCACTAAGAGGGCTCGGTTTTGATTCCAGCCTTCCCGCAACCCGGTGTGAACAAGCACAAGCACTCTGGAGCAGACCTGCTCTGTTAAATTTTACCTTGGTTCTCTGGTGTTTTTTCTCTTTAACCAAAGTCCACTGAGCAGTCTTGCCAAGGTGTCTCAGCAGTGCTCTGACTGGCTTTGCCAGACCGAGTGAGCGCTGTTTTCATGGCAGAGAGGTCACAATAGACAGTGGGATGTGTTACATGGCTGGCACCCTGGCTGAAGTAAATCCACACTGGAACCTGCCACCTGAGGGGCCCTACAGTAATGATGGCTTTGTGAGACTGCCTACTCCAGCCATACTTGCTAACCGTTCAGTTTTTTGTAAAATTCTTTAGAAAATGATGCTTGAAGGCATAATGTTAAGAGCTAAGGTCACAATTGCTTTTCACCTCACTGGCTAAGTCTTGTGCAGCTGCATATTCCTAAGCGGGTGATCATTTTTGCTGCCTGTGAAAATGTGGGATTTATATTTCCATTTAGATATCTGAAAATTGGGCCTTTCATCTTCTGAAATGTTTCCAGAAACCCAAATTCAGGCCTGGCTCATAATCTTTCCGGTGCTTTAATATCAACTGTTAAAGTAAAGCTGACTATCACGAAGCAGTTAGTATGGAGAGAGCTGGTAATGATGCAGCTGAGAAGCTAAACCCCTCATCTCCATTTGAGTCTCTTTTTTTGTCTTGCAGATGAGAGGATCTGTTCACCGCCCTTTATGGAGCTGACAAGTGCCTGTGGAGAAGATACCTTGCAGCTTATAGAGAAGAATGGACTGGCATTCCCATTCAGTATGTACATGGGCTTTTCCTTAGTGCTTCTAGTTGGTTATGAATATTGCACATGCACCCCCCAATATGTAGGCAACACTGTGGGAGTGTAAGTTTCATTGCCAGAGTGTCAGGGATGTTAAAACCTTCCTGAAACAAATGCTCTGAAGTAGTCTACTTGGAATGTGGAACAAAACCCCTCCCTATCAGCTTTTACTTTGCCTTTTATTGAGCTTTCTTACTTTAAACACCTCGCTACAGTAAACATGCATTCCTGGGAAATGCTAATAGTTCTAGCAAAGTTAGCCTCTTGCCCTGAACTTGTGCAAGAAGTTTCTCCTGCCAGCTGCGTTCATTATTTTTCTTGAGAAAATCACTGCCTTGCTGACTCCCCCCTTTTTTTACCCACCCCTCCCTTTCCCTGGTACAGGCTACAAATACTATCTTAGAGGGTAGAAGGAAGAGTATAAGAATTACCGTAGATAGCAGGCTGCAAGGGCCCATAACCTCAAACAGCTGCTATGAACTGTTTGTGCTTTGTAGCAAATTTCATTGTGGGGCTTGTGCTTTAATTCATTCCTTTATTTGATTCCTTGCAGTATAAAGTGAGCAGAATTAGTTAGTTGGTGTTTGTTCGCTTGCTGCTTGCCTCATTTGTAAGGTTCAGAGGTAAAGTCGTGTAGAAAAAGCATGTTTTTCCCTCCCTGCCATCGCTCTCCCATATGAGGCAGGTCTCCTGAAGCTAGATTGTGAAGCAGTAATTTAAAGCCCACTGAATGGCTTTGACCCCCCTTCCTCACCCACGCACATTGTCCTCTCGATACAGGCTGGCTAGTGCTCAGTAGACAGCAGCATGGGCCATATATTCAGCAGGCCTGAATCAACCCCACTAAACGATGATGAAATTAAAAAATAACACCGAAAATTAATATAACATGGTACCGTGGGAGTGCTTTTTCTGCCTCCTCTCTCTCCTTTGCTTTTTTTTTTTTTCTTAAAAATGCTCCTGCTCTCCAGAGCATGTGTCTGTAAGACATCATGTACTACTTTCCAAAATTTCAAGTTACCAACTTACTTTGGACTCTAGTGCAGATCATCTGCCCTTCATAGCTGCCTGTTCTTTTGCCTGGCAATTTGACTCTTCCAACAACCCACAAAGAAATCTTGTCCTATCCACCCCCTCACTACTTGCAAGTTTTCATCTCCTCTGCTTAACACATAAATAATATCAGCTCTAGTCATCATCTAGCAGGAGCATGTTGTTTCTTTCCTCTTACTAGTTTTAGGATGGAGGTGAGAACCAGGGTATACAGAGCAGATAAGGAATATGAAGGAGAAAGAACTGCAGGGCTCTTTCTACTTTTTTTATTCCCCTTTATGGTTGCCTGCGAAAAATATGCTGTATCTTAGTTCTGTTCAGCCCATTCAGTTCCCTGCTCTTCCCCCAAAAGGAAGGAGGTAGGAAAAGAAGTTGGTTTCCACTGTGTCCCGGTTCCCTTGTTTTCAGGACAGTGGTGTTTTGTGGTACCTTTAAAGAAGCTCCAGCCTCAGGCAAAATCACAAACTTGTGAAATTGCCCTCTGAGTAGGCAGGATGGCAATACCAGTACTAGTACTAACTTCTTAGCTGATGCGTTGCACCTCTGTCCAGTCCTAATGATGACTTCTGCTTGCATCTTAGTTGCAGGGAGGAGTTGAGAGAGTAGGGCTTGGAGCAAGCCAAGCTTTGCAGTGATTGAGGACACTGTTCAAGCAGAGACTGTCACTGGTATCTGGTACAGTCAGTGCCTTGATCTGGTGAACTCCAGGGTTTGCACATGTGGGCGGCAATGGATTTACAAGAGTTTTGTGTGTCCTGTTTCAGTGGTGCATTGTTTTTTCTTTTTTATTTACCCAGTTTGTAAAACCAGAGTGGCCCATGGAACCAACTCTCATGAGGTGAGTTAAACTTTTGCAGTGTTATCCCCCTGCTTCCAGTCCCCCCATGGTGGTTTGGCTGGTGCTTTCCAATCCTGTAGTAGCCAGAATGAGCTCTATGCCCAGTTGACTTCCCTTCCCCTGCATCTCTCTCGTGTTTAATTACACCATTATTTTTTCAGATTTATCTGAAATGAAGTTAAATATGACTTTAACTTCTTGACATGGAAGTTTTTCTAGCAGTTTCTAGCTTCTATCATCTAGTTTCTTCTAGCAGTTTGTAGTCCCCAGGCAATTCTGCCTGCGAGGAATCTCCTTCAGCCTCTCCTTTGGTGGGAGGTCACACTTAAGTGATGTTTCCACCCCACCATGTTTCTCTTCCAACATGTATGTGGTACAGGTGAGAAATAGTTTTATGCTGTAGATGAAGCAGCTGGTTCCTCTCCTTGAGGGGAAATGAATAGCAAATAGAGGCAGTTTCCAGGCATGTTCAGTTGTAATAGCACGGTTGGAGCTGGGGTAGGAACAGGACTGGTAGAACTATCTGCCTTCCCTCCTTCCCATAAGGCAATTGCAGTTAAGCTGATTGTATATTCCTGGAAGGAGTGCATTCCCTATGAGCCTAGCTTCCTCTAAATTTAGGCAAGTTGAGTCCTGTTTTAATCCTTTTCCATTTGTGCTTCCTGCCTTCCTGCTTACCACAGCTCAGTTTTGAGAATCCAGCCCTCGCTGCTGGCTCTCCTCATGCCTGGCTTCCTTTGTTAACAATGTGGTCATCGGTCCAGGTTTCCCAGCTGCTCCTGAAACATGCAGTACATTGCTGCAGCATCTCTGAGAGCTGAAGGCCCTGAAGTAAAATGTAAATCTAGACGAGCAGAATGGCTATGGCTGAAACCTTGAGTGACCAGCACTTCCTTTTAAAAATGCAGCGAGATTTTTTCATGCAGGCCTTAGTCTGGATCATTTTACAAGCCGACAGACAGTCCTGTTAGTTTGCCAGAACAGCCACTATAGATTTTTGCTATCATTCCTGAGAACACTTGAGGACTGGACTGTTAATGAATTTAAGACTGCAGCTTCGCTGCTGATTTTCTTGTCAAGAGTTCCTCTGCAACTGCAACCTGACATGCATTGACCTTTCAGTGCTTGTCCAGTCAGGCTTGGACTTAGTTTCCCTGGTGAATCTTTCTTTGCTCTTCTTTCATACAGTGCAGACATACCTCAGCCTCCTGCCAGAATTCCATTTGCTGAGCAAAAATTAGACTAAAATACAGTTGTAGACTGCACTTTTATCACAGGAACTTATGGCTAGAGCCTAGGAGGACCCCTGGAAAAAAGCCTGAAGTCTTGCGTGGTACTTTACATAGTTAGTAGTAGTAGTCACTTTTGGAATTGCTGAGTTCTCAGGAGTGGTCCAAAAGTGTATTTATGATCAGAGAGGAACTGTCTTGTAATTGCTATTTTGTGTCAATAATGGCAAGGAAAGCATAGAATAAATACTATAAATACTCTGCTTACAGTACAGTCCATTTAAAAGATGGAGCATAGGTCTAGAAGCAAGAAATTGTTGCGTGTTTTATTAATGACTCCTCCTTTGGCTTTTGCTAAATTGCTCCATTTTTCTGTAGAGATATTGCCACTGCAGAGCTGACACTGGAACTAGAACACAGCCTGACCAGAAGCCTGCTTTTCTTCCTAAGATGACTATTCAGAAAGTTCAAGTATTGGCTAACAGGGACAGGTGAAGGTGCAGGCTTGAGTTTGGGTTTGGTGCCAACCAAGGCTGGCAGACTCTGCATTTTGCAGTGAAAACACAAGCTAGTCAAGCCAAGGTGCTGTTAGTTAGTCTTCTTGTGGTGTCCCACAGTTCTACATGGCCTCTACACTAGAAGTTGCAGCGGCCAGCTCAGCACTTGAAGCTCACTTTGCCAGGACCGTTTGTTAGACTTGAACAGAGGTGATACCTGAAGGTTGTCCTTCCCAGCTGCCAGCAGGTCAGAACGTAACTGACATTTGGTAAAGCTGCAGTGAGACATCACTGAGACCCATAACCTGAAGAAATGTGTCCAAAATGACTCTTTTTCTAAGTGTTGAGCAGATAGGAATGAAAAGGCATAGAATCGCTGTGATTTTTGAGACTTAATTCCTTAAGGACATTGTCAGTAAAAATTCTTCGTGCCAAATGTTTTGTTTTGCCTTCAAAAGAGCTCTGCATTTATAATGAGGAATGCTATTTTGAAATTATGATATAAAGTATTGTTCCCATGTTACTGCCAGACACAGCAGGTCTGTGCTAGATGACAAAGAGCAAGTGCACCCTGCAAGCGAATTCTTGGAGCTGTATTCATGCATGCTAAAAACTATGAGACATCTCAGTGAAACAGCATAATGCAACACCATGGGAGTTACATGGGTTGTGTGCTAGTCCATGGGGCTCTCATCACAAAGCTTTGCAGAAGAGAGGTTTCACGTGGTTTCCAGTAGCCTAGATCAGTTCTATGCTGAGAAGATAAACTCTCTGGGTTTCCACACTTCTTAAATAGGATGATAAGTACCTGCTTATCTTATGTTTGTTTCTGGGGATTAATTAACTAATATTTGAAGAGAACACTATAGGAACAGCACAGTTCTTGCCAGTATGATGGTGTAGATACTACAATGCCAACAGTCTACGCAGGAGGAGGAAGAGAGCAGTGTTTCTTGCCACCAGTGAGAGACAAATGAGGTATGATGTTGTTGCTGTGAATCATCTTGATAGATGATTCTGCTGGTTAGAGTAGGTTTCTTGCACAGGTTGTTACGACTCACAAATCCACTCTGTGCTGTCAGATAGATAGCAGCTGGTATAATAGAAACAGAGTAAGAATATCAGCTGCAAGTTGGTGTTGAATGCACGCGTTGACTTAAACTCAGAAAATGTTAATCTACTGAGTCATTGTGCATGCATGCAGACAATTATGTGATCTAATGTGGTCTA
Source organism: Haliaeetus albicilla (assembly GCF_947461875.1). Taxonomy (NCBI): domain Eukaryota; kingdom Metazoa; phylum Chordata; class Aves; order Accipitriformes; family Accipitridae; genus Haliaeetus; species Haliaeetus albicilla. The sequence goes on from NC_091487.1 coordinate 18,097,931, forward strand.
CCAGATAAGGAAGAATAAGGACAAAAATGTGCTCAGACTTTTAACTATGAATATGTCATCACTACATCATTTACCATGGCTGTGTTTTTGAACAACAAAGCCTATTATAGTTACTGTTTTTATTACAGGAATAAACTAAGGTGTTAGCAAAAATTCAGTCTGAAAGTACAGCGTACATCAAATGAGCAGCTGATCACATATAATATATGAGAAAGAGCACAAAGTGGTAAAGTTTCTTTGTAAAATCCTTCCAGTGACCCTGACTTCACTAAGATACAGCTAATCTCAGAAAGTGTGAAAACTGACAGGAAGCATATGGAAAGAGCAAGCAAGCAGTATAACTCATCTGCACCATGCTGAGGCAGGAAACTCCAGTTCTGTTCTGTATATAGCTGTGGAGTCACTGTGGGACCCAGAGGAGTTCTCTTAGCCTCTCTGGGCTGTCTTGCATCCCGAGTAAAACAGTAGGCCCAAGCAGGCCAGTAAGAAAATATTAACAGGCATACGAAAAAACTTGTGTTTCAGAGCTTAGGAACTTTTCTGGTAACTGTTGTGCATCCTGGACTGACTGAGGTAGGCAGCAGGCTGTTGTTATGGTTAGCTGTTGTCTTCAAGGTTCTTCAGAGGGGGAAGGTGCTCTAAGCAATGCAACCCTACCTGTGGGAGGGAGTTTTGCCCACAGGAAAGGAAGATAAAATGTATGTCAGATTCTCTGGCCTTGAACAGTCCTTCCTCATATTCACCTGACTACTAACATGCCCTACTGCCACTGTGGATAACAAGGCCTAGCATCACTGGACTAATGAAGAGAGGTCAGTATTCAGATAACTAGAGCATAGCTTTTCCAGGGCTTTGAGGATGGAGATCAAACCTAAGTTATCCTCGCTGCTGTGTAGGGGCACACTGGTATAAAGTAATTTCATCACCTCTGCCAGAATGGTGCTTGCTGCTGGTTCTGTGTAGGAGGCATGGTAGCATCCATACTCCAGCAACAAACCTGCAAAATGGGCCACCACAGTTATGATAATTATATATGCATATAAGCATGGTAATGGAGGGATTGATGGAAAGAGCAGTGTAACATGTGCCGAAGATATGTTGGCTCATCAGAGTACTTCTTTGCACCTACCAGCATTGCTTCCATGCTGTTTGAGGCAGTTGTTCATCATTCAGGCCCTATAAATGCCTTTCTTCTTGGCATATTTGTCCCAGTCCCTTCAAGAGGGCTATCTAATTGGAGGAATGGGGTGAAACCAAGCCAAGAAAATCATTATGCTGGCATTTGCTAGCAATAAGAACTACTGAAGTCTGAAAAAAGGTCTCTGATGATGTGGGTGAAACCCTGGTGCTTAGGCCATTGTGACTGGACTCAACCAAGCCATGGGATGTAGAGCTGTGGGGAAGAACTCGTATAGTTAGTACACAGAGCTGTTCCTTCTGTTGTTCTCATGATACATGTTTGTATTTAATACAAACTTTGTCATCTGTGTTGGTCAAATGTTCTACCCTTTTGTAGTACATGCAGTTGCAGTAGCTTCCCAACTAAAAGCAGCAAATGAAATTGCAAAGAGCTGAGAAGAAAATATTGATTGAAAATGAAAGCTGCACTGGCAGTAGTGTTTGGAGAGTTGTGCAACAGTGAAATGAAACGTAATGAAATAGGACTAGCTGCCGAGCAGGAATTCACATGTGGTCAATCTATATCCATCAGTAGATGTTCCCTCTCACTGCTAGTCAGGTGATGGGTAAGCATGAAATCATTGAAAGACTTGCGCACAACTGTGTATGCGTGTTTCCAGATGGCGATCATCTTCAACCAGGAGGGCCTGAAAGCTGTTCGCCCCCCTTGCGTCATTCAGAGCTTCATCAATCACAACGCCGTGCTATATAAAGTCTTCGTGGTCGGGGAATCCTATACAGTGGTGAAAAGACCATCTTTAAAGAACTTCTCTGCAGGAATCTCAGGTACGTTGTGCCGATTTAAAAGGAAATGTCAGTTCTCGGAGCCTTGGTAGCAAACAGCTCAAAAGAAAAATATCTTTGAGAAGGCTGCTGAAGTGAAGGCAGCTGTTTCTTACATACTGTGTTTCCTCTTCTGTATTATTTCAATAGGAAGGGAGATAACTCATCTGCTCTGGAATACATACGAATGACATTTGTATAGTAAATATTTATGCAATGGTAACCTGAGTCTTACCTGTTAGAAACAGTGTTTTATGTCATGTGGAAAGGGGGAAAAGGAGAGAAATTCTCTCATTTCACAGCAAGTTCATGTGTCATTTGTTCCAGAGTTTGTTTATAAATGTGCTTTGGAGAGAATTTCCTGGATTCCATCATTTCAGAACTTCCTCTCCCTATTTTTACCTTGGTTATGTATGTGTGTTTAAATGAAAGATCACTTGTGCTCTCCCCTAAATGAACCTCTCTGTTCATGTGAGGCCTGGTGTTGTAAACTTTGGTGGGAAGTGTCCTTTGGTTTGTAGATACCAGCTGTGTTGGGGGGAAGGAGGAATGGATTTATCAGTGACAGCAGTGATCCTCCTATATGTCACTAGAAAGTAGCACTTGAAGAGTTTTCATTAAAAATTACTTAAATTTCCTTAATGGAAAAGCTCCTTTCCAGAGAACTGCATTGTGTCGTCCATCAGAAGCAAAAAGGAATTAGCAGTGCATGGATAGAAGCATGATCTGCCTGCAACAATCCAGGAGGTGGGGATGGGAGGGGAGAAGGTATCAAACTAAAGGAGGTGAATGAACAAGTACCAGTTTCTTGTCACTTTTCTTAGTTTCCGCTGATCTTAATATGTCTGGGTATGCTAACCATTGCGTTCTGCACACAAATATGTATTTTGTTAGTATATGTATAGTAGGATCCTGGTAAAAGTTCTTGTCTGTAGGTATGTATGCCTGTATTTACATTTAGATCTGCTCTATGTCCTGATCAAATTAAGTAGGCCAGAATCTGTGTTCATATAAACTATTAGGACAAATTAGGACAAACTATAGTTGGTCTATACTTTTGCTGGAAGGGAACGTTTTAAGGCATCTTTCTAAAAATGCCTTAGCTAATGTCTCATCTGTTAGTGTAAGACTTGAAAGTTGTCTGAAAGCCCACATAAAAATAAATTTTGTGGGCAGATGAGGCTAAGTGTCTGGCTTTCTTACCCTCATCAGGAGAATTTAAGGGGGCCATGCTACAGGCAGCTGACTAGGCAGATCTGACGATTAAGCAGATCTGGTGGCTCTGAGGCACTCCAGCAGCTGACTGTCTGAAAGTACAGGGCCTTTCTAAATGAGAGGAAAGGAAGGAAGAGTATATGGTGGTGTCAGACTGCAGCGTGGGTTTGGGTTTACTTTTCACAGCTCCCCCAACTTTATTGTATGTGGCCCTGTGTCTGCTCTTAAATGTCCACTTAGAGAGCCCAGCTCAGCATAAATACTCTGTTGCTGGTGCCACCTGCCTGCTGAGACTTTGGTCTGGGTGTTCCCATGCGGATTGTCTGTATGATGCCATCACTCTGCTGCGGTGGGAGTCCCAAGGGGAGAGTTGTGGCGGATTTCTCCCGGCCAGTAAAACCTCCAGCACAGAGAGAGCGGGAGGGGAGGTGCCGGTACAGTTCTCCCCGTGGTTTCCACTGTGGTACTTCAGTGGCTTCTGTCACCTCAGGGTGTCTCCTGCATTCCTGTGGTGCCTCCAAAAGGAAGGCAGGCCCCGACCGTGAAATTTACTGCTTTCCTCCATGGTGACAGTGCCCTGCCCAGGTTCACAGGGATCTCAGCGTACCCTGGGTGCTATCAATCTACTGCCTGCAGTGAATGCGGCTCCTCCCTTCCCATTGGAACCGTCACTTCGAGTATAGCAAATTAGTAGAAATTAACGTCATTATCTTACTGAACGTAGTTAATTGGCTCTGGTGAAGGAAAGGAAACCAGTTTCTATTAACCCTGTGCAGGTCTATCCCTTTGTGGTGCGAGGTCCAAAACCCGCGGGTGACCGGGCCGTGGGTCCCTGCCTGCGCAGACAGCTAAGTGCCAGCAGCAGGAGAGGCGCTGCGGGTGGGCCGGGGGGCCGGGGACTGCCCGGTAGGGACCGAGGCTGCATTCCCGGGGCTGCAGTGCCATCTGCTGTTCCTCGCACTGATCCTTTGGAAATTAACATCTGATACAAAGTTATTTACAACCTGCTTTTAATTCCAGACAGAGAATCAATATTTTTCAACAGCCACAATGTTTCAAAACCAGAATCCTCATCTGTCTTAACAGCAGTAAGTACACTTGGTCTTTTTTTCTCTAGCGCGGCTGGAAAACTGTTTAGTCCTTTCTTATCGAAGCGTTATCAGCTAGTGACTCTCCTTCACAAGTTGTCTGCTTCTGTGTTGCAGGCTGAGGTCTGTTTGGTACAAGGAACCAGCATGACTGTGTCCCCCTCTGGTTTTCCTTACCGAGCTCCGGTGAGGAAGCACTGATGCAGCAGGGCTGTGCTGCTTGCCAGGCCTAAACTCCCCAGAGCTAATCTAGGCAAAGGGGGAAGAAGGAGATTCTGAATGCAAATACCTGGCCTTTTCCTGTCCAGAGAGCTTAATAAGTATAAATCATCTTTCTGGGACTCAGTTCTGTGAGAAAAGACAAATGGTGAAAATTCAAGCAGAGAAATGGTGTTGGGTAGGGCCACAGAGAGCCAGTAGCTGTCTGCGGTGTGAGCGAGCCAGTAGCTGTCTGCGGTGTGAGCAAGCCTGAGCTGTGACCACGGGACCATTTGTGGGTGTCTTCCAAGTCCAGCAGTGCCAGCACACTGCACAGTTTCATGCTTGCATTACCAGTCCTTTAAATAAGCTTTGCACATATGAATCCTAACAAGTTCTTGGGCACTCAACTTCTGAGGAAGTCACTTTACAGGACTGGGTCCTTTCAATCTCTGAGTCTCCAGATTCTTTTCTGTTTCACAAGCTCTATTGGGGAGTAGTTTCATAGTCGACAATGATTAAATTTTAAGTTGTGTGCAACACTGGTAGGCATGCTAACTATTAAAACTGTAATTGTGCTAGTCATAAATCCCTTTATGGCTAAATTTACTTTGAAACAGAGTATATGCCTCTGTGGTTTACCTGTCATCTCTCACATACACGTACGTATTCCGTACACGCTTCTGTAGGCATAACAGCATACTTCTGCTTTGTAACGTGTTGTTTAGAAAGTGAAGAAAATTACATCTTCCAGTCATAAGTAACCTGAGTTGCTCATTGTAATAAATATTTATAGAATAATTTATATATGAAATCCCACATAAAAGATAGCCCCTTTGAATTAGCGTCTGCCCTGATGATATCAGCTGAGTTGTATTATATGGCTCAGATTAAACTAACAGCATGTCTTATCAGCCCATTAGCATAGGCCTTAATCTACATTGAAAAAACAGAATGTTATCCAGGATATTTTCAGCACAGGGTTAAACGTGCCAGCTGTATTTGGTTTTTTAAGGTGTAGATCTAGTACTTAAATTATTAAGTCTGATTCTCCATTCATTCCTACACTGCTGTCTCTTGAGGAGCTGCACCAGTATAAAGAGGAAGAACTAGGTGCTTTAGAGCAGGTGAACTTCCAATATAGGAAGGATTCTGAATTATGAAAGCAGTTTCTCTTTGGTGTCTTTCTCTGTTTCATGCCACTGGTTCTCTGCAATTAGATTTGGTGGATATGCACCTGGAAACCTCTGAAAAATCAATCAATCTTTCCACTAAAAAGACTGTTTCAGAGTCCCTTAGTAATGTGTCTTTTTCCACTATAGCTGGATAAAATCGAAGGAGTATTTGAGCGGCCAAACGACGACGTCATCCGGGAAATCTCTAAGGCGCTGCGACAAGCTCTGGGAGTTTCCCTCTTTGGAATTGATATCATCATTAACAATCAGACTGGGCAGCATGCGGTCATTGATATAAATGCATTCCCAGGTGAGAAAGGCCTTTCCACTCATGCTTTGTGGAAACTGTGCAGCGCGTGCTTAGTGTGAAGTTCTACTGCTGGTGTCTCCCATCATTGCTTCCCAGGTCGGGGACAGGAGAGCAGCAGCCAAATTGTTCTGAGATCGGACACTGTTCAATCTGGGAAGGGCAGAACCCTAATCTAGACAAGGAATGTGCTACTGAAATATTGGCTCTTAGGAGATATGGTCAAATTTTAGTGGCCAGCTGTAACATGGCTGTCATGCCCTTCTCTGCAAAGGGATGCCCAGGAAATGAAGCATGGGATGGTGTGCTGGGACCTGGCCTTGCTGGGCCTGTCCTTCATTCTGAAGATGAAAATAATAATAATAAATTCTATTTTAGGAGAGCCTTTTAAGATTTCTATTTTTCCAGACTCTGTGCCATTAAAAGTGTTGAGGGGGTGGAAGCAGCAAACTGTTCCCTTGAAAATCTCTTCCTGTGCAAATTGATTCCCCAGACATTTGTGCACAAAAGCAACAACACCAGGAGTCTGAAGATGATAAAATTGTAGGGGCACAGAAGTTGCTGTAAAGAGTTAAATATCGTTGCAGGTTCTCATAAGTGCATCCTGGAGTAAAACAATAGAATAGAGCATGTGAAAATGGGTAAATTTGTCCTCCACTGTTTTTAGTGCAACATACATCTTGGAAACAACTAAACAAGCTCCTTGACCACTGGAATTGTTAAAAGGAGTAAGTGGAGGCAATAATGGTCTGACATTTGTGCTAAATTCAGTAGCCTAACACAGGAAAAGAATACATCATCTGATTTGATGCTGTTTTGCATGGGCTTTTTCTCTTTGAGAATCAACTCTCACTACCTGAATAGTGATGTTTGTTTCCAGAGACATACACACGCTGTTAGATAGTTTGTTTAACCTGTCATTGAAGACTTTGAGTTTTCAATATGGCTGCAATATCTTTACATCTAGAGATCTTGCCCTGAGCCCCCAGTCTTCATAATCTTTCAGTTCAGGTCCTCAGTGCCACTACTGCCCTGGAATGCCTTGCCTGTCTGTCTCTACAGTGACTGGCTTTTAAAATTCCAGCCCTGCTATTCTCAGGTCACTTTGGAGCTTGGTTCTACCATATGGTGTTGATGCAATCTGCAGACCTATGAAAACAGTCTTCTGCCAAGAGCAGTGAAACAACCTAAATTGGGTGTCAGATGGAACCATATACCTTTTATAAATGGGATTATATTTCAGACACTGGGTCTTGAAGTCGGTGATGCAAAACATTCTTTTGCAGTCCTGCCTCCTGCATTTTGGTTTGGTGTTTTGGGTTTTTTGTTTTTTTCAAGTATTGTTTTGGATTTGGTACTTTGCACAGACTGAAATTCCCCTTTTCTTGAAATGTTGAAAAGTCCAGATTGGGGAACAACTAGTGGCAAACTGAACTATTTAAAGAGAAGTCTTCTTGTTGTGGCAGAAGTTCGCAGAACTGCCTTGAGCCTCATGGTCTGCTGTACTTCCACCCTAAGGCAATAGTTTTCGATATTCAGCCCAAGTCCTGTGTTTCAGTCTGCACAGTAATTGGTCTTTGAAGAGACATTGAATTAATAGAGTGGTTTAGTCCTTGCAGGATGTCTACATTGTGTCTCGCGCAGGATTTTTTTGGTGGTGAACGTGTGGGTAGTGAAGGTGGCTACTGGCTTTATCACCACGGGATAGGTTGAATACCAGTTGGAGAAGTCTAGAGGATAGCAGCAGGGACCAGACTCACAGAAGAGAGAAGGCTGGGAGTAGACAAAACCACCTTCAAATTTGTAAAAGGTAGCAGAACTGAGAGAGATGAGCTGCTCTCAAGGGCTGCTGAGGTCGTAGATGAAGCAATGGGGTAAAATACAACAGAAGAAAAGTTACATTTCAACACAGAATACTCTGTTGCCCAAAACCATGTTCAGCTCAGGCAGCTGCATTTCCCTCCAAGGGCCAGTATGATTAAAGGCTGAGTAGCTTCAAGGGCTGGCTTCACTGATGGAGCCAGTACCTTGCTAATGAGAAGTTCAAATTCAGCCCTGCTCAAAAGAGTCACTGATGGGCTGCATCAGCAGTGGGATCTCACTGTTCCTGGCTCAGCGCAGACCCAGGAGGCAGCTTTCCCTTGCTCCTCTTCCTCAAGTCATCCTATCCTGCAAGAGTTAGAGTAGAGCCAAAGTGGAGCCAAGCTGGACGCCTGAGGGACCTGCTACATTATCTCCGCACCACTGCTTTGGGGAAGGGAGGGGAAGAGGTGCCCTTTAAGGAGCATTCACAGCCTCTTTCATGGAGCTCAAGCTACGGCCTAGGGCCAGGCCTGACCAACTGCCCAGAGGCTTGGCTTCCTCGTGTGCTTTTTTGTTTACGAGGCTTGAAGCTCATTTGAACCTGCCACTCCATGCATGTCATCTTGAAATTAGTGTAATGTCAGAATTGAGAGCAGATGCACCTGTAGGAGGATGTTGTCTGTTATCTGCTCCATTAGCACCAGCAACTCTTTAAAGAGATTTTAAAGATAAATGTCTGAAAGGCCTATTGTGTCTCCTGTGCTGTGGGAAGCCACCAGGACTATATTTAGCAGTGGTTACCAGCTGAGATCTTTAATGGTAGGCACAGTCACTAGCATGTGGGTTTTATGTTTGTCTGACATTAGGTAATTGAGAGAAAAGGCTCAGCATAGCCTGCTGTCCTGTGGCCGTGGCTGCGTGCACCCAGCCTGAGCAGCAGCTTGTGTGCCTGTTCTGCAGCCTGTCACCAGTATAGGTGAACTGCTGGTTCTGTGTGCATATATGTGGTAGCTGGAAGCATCAGATCTGAACATGCACTTTGTATGTGTAAATATGCTGCCACAAATGCAGGACATAGGTCCGTTTCTGCCCAGGGAAAGAGGCAGAAAAGCAGAGAGTGTGCCAGATCAGGGAGAGTCTTCTAAAAATCAGGCAGATAGCATCTCTAATGCTAGCTTAAAAATGCTTGTAGGCACTTTTTGACTCCACAAAGCTCAGGGAGGCAGGTGCTTGTTTTCAGATGCCTTGCTGTGTGGATACCCTTCCTATCCCTGCTCAGCCAGAGGACTCTGGAGACTGTTTTCAACATAGCAAAATTCAGGCCTCTTCTAGACAGGCATTTCCAAAATGGTTTCAGTGGGCAGTGCTAGGATAGTACCTGCTGGAGCATGATTCATGCAACTTGTGCTTTGAGGTGTGCAAAACTTATATCCTCCCACTGATTCCTTGTGTGACATGAACCCTGAATTCACTGCCAGTAGTTTCTGAGGGTGTAATTTATTCTGCCCTTGATTTTGATATCATCACAGCATGGTAATGTCCCACAACTGCCTTTTTTGAGAGGCCTGCAGCAGCAGCCAGTGAACAGAGCAAGGCAATATCCACAGAGCTGGCAGCCTTCCCCAGGCATCCTGTGGGGACCAGAGCTGAGACACCCTGGTTCTCTTCCTCCCTTCCTCGTATTTCTTTTTTAGAAGTGTGTGAAGTTTCTTCTGAGTGACAAGGCAGAATTACTTGGGCCTTTCCACCCAGTGTGCAGAGGGCTTGCACAGACAAAGCCTGCCGGATACATACAGCTTCCTTACACTGTAACATCTGCTGATTTCAGGACTGAATAACTGGCCATCTTATTCCCATTAAATATTTAAAGTAACTTCTTTGTGAGTTTGCCAGGTGCCCTCAAACAAGGCTGGTTTGTTTTCAGTGAGCAGACACGAAACACTCTAGGGTACTATGGATCTCCTCTGTGAATATTAAAGCTGTTACTATGGAGATGGCTTATTCCCAGTGTGTTTGAAGCACTCTGAGTAGATTTGAAGGCTAATCCCAGGGCTTTTACATAAGCAAGAAAGCGTAACAAGCACCTCTGTCAAAGAGGTGGAGATCTTGTTCTGGCTCCCGTGACTGGCCATAAAGGTCCTAGTTGCCCCCTGTCGACCAATGGATTATCATGTTGGGGCACTGGGAAACTTGATGTTTTGAAATGGCCGATTTGTTTGGTGAATCTGTTTAAGGGCCTTTGAGAAAGGAAAAACTGGGAGCTGTTGTCTCACATTGCTGGTGTTTTGTGTGTCCTGTTAAGTACCTAGGAGAATTGTGACCAAGTGCAATAAAATCCAAAGCAATGTAGCAGCCTAAATAAGAGTTAATTGGTTAACATATGGGTTATAAATACACCATAAAATCACCACATTTATCTTAATGTGAAATTATGCTCTGTTGTGGTTTAACCCCAGCCAGCAACTAAGCATCACGCAGCTGCTCACTCACTTCCCCCCCCACAGTGGGATGGGGGAGAGTCGGGGAAAAAAAAAAAAGTAAAACTCATGGGTCGAGATAAGAACAATTTAATAGAACAGAAAAGAAGAAACTAATAATGATAATAGTAACACTAATAAAATGACAATAGTAATAATAAAAGGATTGGAATACGCAAGTCATGCACAATGCAATTGCTTATCACCCGCCGACCGACACCCAGTTAGTCCCCAAGCGGCAATCCCCCCCCCCTTTCCCCAGTTTATATACTAGATGGGATGTCACATGGTATGGAATACCCCTTTGACCAGTTTGGGTCAGCTGCCCTGGCTGTGTCCCCTCCCAACTTCTTGTGCCCCTCCAGCTTTCTCACTGGCTGGGCTTGAGAGGCTGAAAAATCCTTGACTTTAGACTAAACATTATTTAGCAACAACTGAAAACATCAGTGTTATCAACATTCTTCTCATACTGAACTCAAAACATAGCACTGTACCAGCTACTAGGAAGACAATTAACTCTATCCCAGCTGAAACCAGGACAGCTTTTACCTTATGTTTTTCATGAAGTTGGGCTTTTATTGCCTAAGAAAGTTGGTCTTTACAGGAGAATGGAGATTAGAATTTAATTATTTATGGATCTGAGGGCCTCTTCTGCCCTGTGATCACATCACTGAAAGTGTTTTAAAATGTGCATTTACTTTGTGGTCTCTGGGTTCTGCTCATGTGCTGCTGTGTGAATGCGTGCTATTCACATGGGACTTTTAAACTGTTATTTATTGCTTCAGTCTCCTATATAAATACCAGGTCACCTTCAGAATACTTTCACAGACATTTTAAAACAATCAGCCTATCCCATTAAATACACTGAATGTCATATGTCACCTCTAAATACTAAATCAAATTGATAACAATTTTAGGTAATGCAGTAGCAGTTAAGATCCATTTCAAGACATTGTACTGATATGTTGCATGTCTGGTTCAATTTTAAAACGAATTCAATGATAAAACTGTGCCCGTACCAGAGTGTTTAAAATAGAGCCAGAAGCTCTGTACGCCTACTGCCGCCGTTTGTGTCACCAAAAATGTCATGTCTCCTGGTATTTGAGCAACTGTTTTAACCAGGAAACTTGTTAAACTCTGCATTGTAAATTGTCTGGAATCGCTTAACAGAACATGCAGAAAGCTGGTTTCAGTACTGAAATAAAAGATTGATGTGTCTACCAAATACTTTATCATTGATATATGTTTACTGTCCCTCGAGTGCTTTTTCAGACATTGCTCATAGCAGGGAACATGTTTTAAGTGCCAAGTTAGGTTAGATTAGATGAGCATCACATTGCCTCTTACACAGTGGGAAGCTGCCTTTTCTGCAGGGCATAAAGCCAGCCCCACTGTCCTCTGAGGTTTCCCTAACTGAGAGTATTGCTGGGCAAATACTAGAGAGGGTCCAGAGCCTCAAGGAAACTGCATTAGAGCTACTTCTGATAGTAAACCTGGAAACAGCATGGAAAAGATCAGCATTATACCACAGAGTTTGTGACTTAGGGAAAAACCTGGACTTGGCAACAAATGATAGAATATACCTAAAATTATGTATATGCATATATACTTGGGAGGAAAAAGAAAATCTGAAAGGTGACAGCTTTTCTCATTGAACAAAAGGATTTTTGTAGCAAGGGTCTCTGTTCCTCTTTATGTGAATCTGTTTGTGCAGTCACTCAGAATAATGTCATGGAAAAGAAGCCTTTTTATTATCACTGGAAGTGCAAGGATAACCCAAGAAATAAACTGGTAGAAGAAGCCTTTCAAAGAACTTATGAAAATGACTTAATTGCCTTTTTTTCTCTCCTTCATTTTTCCTCTTTTCAGGTTACGAGGGTGTTTCCGAATTTTTCACTGATCTCCTGAACCACATAGCTGCTGTCCTGCAGGGTCAGGCACCTGAGGTGACCCAACTAAACCGCAGCAAGCTCCTGGCAGAGCAGACCAGCGGGATCATGGACGAGCGGATATGCTGCGCTAGCACAGGCTGTCTCAGCGTCATGGGAAAAGACTCCTCCTGGATTGTGGAAAGCGAGACCAACAGCTCAGTAAAACTGCAACACCAGAGACTAGGCTGCAACTCAGCAGTGTCTCCCAGCTTCCAGCAGCACTGCGTCGCTACATTGGCAACAAAAGCTTCTTCTCAATAACTTGCCAATGCCATGGACTAAGAAAAAGCCACAGGGATACAAATTGTGGTCCCAGAACCAGATCAGGCTGTAACAATACAATTGTGAAAAATGAAAAAAAAACCAACACAAAAAAGCAAAATTAAAAAACCTTCCATTTGATGTAACCTGATATGCTGATGAAATGGACTGAAAGGAGGAGGGCGAGAAAGTGATTCAGACCCATTTCATCAGATTCCAGTTGCAAATCTGTAGTGAGTTTACACACACGTGGGTTATAACACTAGTCCTTTCATTGTGGGAGGGTTGCTCTTTTATTTCTATTTTTCTTTGTAATCACTGGTGACCAGCATTTTAAAATCGGACCTCATGGTATCAAGAAGATAATAATGTTGAAATGCAGTATCTGAATGTAACAGTGCTAGAGATTTTTGCCTAAATATTCCCTGTTCCCTTTTTCCAGGTAGGCCATTGCAAAAGAAAGCTAAGACAACTTCAGTATCACTAAACCAAATCTCTTGAAACATTGATTAGTCAAGATGTTGACAGGTAGCTTGCTGTGAAGCTGCGGCACTTTGAGTAGGACAGCAGACTGGTTGTTCAGGGTGCAGAACCAAAGTGACCACCCCAGTTCCAGCTTTGCAGTTCTTCCCCCAGGCCTCATTGCTTCAGGCAAAAGCAGCTTCTAACCACTCTTGGCAACAGCAACACGTTTGATCCAGACAGGGTACCGATAGTTAGGTTGAGTGATGTAGTAGATTAAATATCATCCTTTCAATCATCTGCTAGTGGTGAAATCCTAGAAGAGTTAATGGAAGCAGCTCATCTCTTAGCAGAGAATTTAATTCTTCCTCCATTGCACTTGTGAGGACTCTGGGACAGCTCTGCAAAAAGGCTGGCAATCAGAGCTGTGCATTTTCCTTGGAGTAGTGCACCTGATCTGCGGATCCTAAGGGGTAACACAGTTGTTGCCTTCCACAGATCCATGCTGCTGTGCATTTTGTTTTTCTTTTGCAAATTAAATATAAGCAGAATTGTGTACCTTTGTATGAGGTAGAAGTACATGACAGCTCTAGCTTAGAGACCACATTATTTTGTTGCAAGCTGCCAGGTGAGGCTGTGTGGTAATTTACAATAGTGCTTAATACTAACTGTAAACTGTAGCACAGCCAAATTGTATCTCTTGATATACGCAGTAAACCTACAGCGTTCACCCTCTATTGCATCTTCTAGCATGGCAGCATCTTCTGCTGTTGAGAATTCCTGCAACTTTTGCTAATTCTGAACACTAAACTGGAAGTACCCAAGTCTGTCAGCGCTGAGAACAGAGACACTATTTTGGTAGACAGAGTGGCCTTCCCTTCCCCATATAAGCCCTAAAATACATTTAAGAGGGGTGGTGTTAAGAAAATTTCCTTAGTTAAGCTCCTAGCTTGCAGATATGGGAATTTCTGTCTTTCTATAGCAGGTATTTGTAAAGCATCCATCAGTGCAGCATTTAATACCAGTTTGTTTAGTATCATGTGTTAAATACCTACTCAAAAGGAAAGGATCTAGAGCTTAAAGCCCAGGTAGACCATGGAGAGAGGAGTAAACTGTATAAAAGATGTCACCACCCTACCTGATGGTACCAGTCCTGGAGGGGAAAAAGTTTTTAAGAGTGTTGTGTAGCAGATTTTTTGTGTAAACAGTGGGTTTTACTTAGGAGAGATTGGGGTTGTTCCCAAAATACCATTCTTGGGAATTTCCTGTAGCCAGGATTGGATTTTTGAGGATGATGTAAGAAGAGAAGATTATTCCACCTCTGGAGGGGTTACTAATTTTAAGATACTTCTATAGGGACTGCAAGGACCTTATGAGTGTGGTATCTGTCAAATTCTAGGATGCGCATAAACGCAGCCAACTTCCTCGACTATTGCAGGCCAGTTCTGAGCGGGGCATGCTTCACAACCCTTCTGTGCTTTGAGGCTGCTGGATCCCATATCGTGTGCAGCTCGCACGTCTCGGGTGGTCGTGGTGTGAGTCAGATGTACATAGGTAAGGGTTTATAAAAGTATTAATGATAGACCAAACCTTTCGTAAAGCCATGACTAAAATAAAAGTGACATCTACAGTTTGAGGTTTGTTTTTGTTTGTTTAAAATAAAAAGTGTTTTTATGTTACATGTGTAACAAAAGATACCCTCAGGAAGGAACTTGCCAGTGCATATTTTTGTATGGTACTTTCTTGTAACCAGCTGGTGGAGTGTTTGTAGACTTGCCTTTTGCTCCCTTTATTACAATGGCTTAGGTTTTTTTTGGTTTTGTTTTTTTTTTTATTGGGTGGTGGGGAAGAAGCAATGATGTTAAAACTGGGTTAGTAAATCAAGACCTTTCAAACTAAGTATGTTTACATGAATCTGAGTGTTGGATCCAATGGAAATGTCTGTATGCTGTTTCCTAGTTAGAACATCAAATAAGAATTTTATTTTCCTGGCTGCCTTCTGAATTTTGGTTGGCCTATTTTGCACTGCTTTATTTCTCCAAAATAAACTACTGAAATATATTGTGCATTTTAAACTTGTTTACAAATGATTGTTAGAAGTTTATTTTGTAATTCTCTGAAGGCTTGCAGAAAAACTATATTTAAATATTACTCCAGACCTTGGCAGTAACTAGAAAACAAGTTTAGGTCACTGGTGTGATCAGTGACATTTTTCCCATAGTCTGTAATTTATTTTTTATTTATCAAATGTGTCAGTGTCACTTTAATTTACCAGGTGCAGATATGTAGGTACCTGTTGTGATGTGGCATTACAATAGAGTTTTCACATAAATTACCATGCAATTGCTGTACTACTATATTTCCTTGCAGAAATTATTATTATGGCTCTTATACTAGAATGTTGCTAAATCACAGGGGCAAATTGGGAGACCAACTTTTAAAAGCCAAAACTGTAAATTACCAAGTATCCAGACATACAATTACATTATTGCAAAACATTCGAGCATGTGTATGTTATTAAGCCTGTGCTAAAGTGCTTTTCTGAATTGCTGCCTCATTTGATAAGTTCAGGATAGTTTTGATTTAAGATAAGCTTCACAGTAAGTTAGTTAATATTCTGTAGTCTTGTCTTTTTTTGTAAAAGTAGAGGAGTCTAGTAGTATTGGACCATACCACAATGCCCTTGCTCTTAAAATTGCAGACAATCTGAGGGAGATTTTCCATAATGTGTGTTTGAATTCTGTTGTTATGGTTAGAAAAGGTTCTGCTGTGTTTTCAGAGGCATAGCTATTATCGCTGTGTTGATGGGAGCAATTATATTAAAATTATGTGGTCACCAGTTAGCTTTTTAGCGATCTATTTCTGTTCTGCTTCACTGTTAGAATTCCACAAGAACACCATTAGCTTACTGGAATTTCTCCAGGTTTTGTGTCAGCATGATGGAGGAGATGGGACTCTGGTTTCCACTGTAATTATGTAATTGGCGTCAGTAGGTGAAGATTTTTCCCTGTTGAAGAGAACCCGAGTGGTATTACTACTGCCTACGATGTAAAGCCATCACCATCCTCCTCCTCCACTAGCTGACTTTGCCACGTTATGCTTGGGTTTGTAATGACTGTACCAGAACATCCCCATCGTTACATGAAAACCAACGGCAGAAATGCAGCCTAACTAGGAGCATTGATGCTGACACTTGTGGTTTGTGTAACGCAGAACTACCACTGGGCCGATGCTGTTTTGCCTTTGGTTAACCACATGTCTGCCTATTCAACCTTTGTGCTGTAGGAGCCGACTGACCAGCCTGGTCGGTAGATAGGATGCACTGTTTTTATTAATACTGTTCCGACTGTTGGAATGATAAAGCTGTTTAATGATCTCCATCCTCAATGTGAGAATGTTTGTGCAGAGGAGGTCTGCAGCAGGTTGCTCAGATGGAAAACTACCAGTGTAATATGTTTTCGTTATAGATGAGTACAAATTAAGAACCCGACCCTGAGGCTTCATGAGGTAATGAGGATTGCTCAAGATAAAGCCTCAAGTTCTCCAGATTAACTGAGGGCCATATCCAGCCAGGGAACAACCAGGTGGAGTAGTGGGTATGTAACAGGCAGGATACAGTCCAAAGGCAACAGAATAAATGGGGCCAGAGGTGTTTGAATTGGCTGGCAAAAAAGAGCGAAACAAAGGAAAAATGCTTCTGTTGTTTCCATCCAATAAAAAAAAATCCAGGCTTATCAATTCTTAGACTAACACTGTTTTCCCAAAGTCTTTGCGTGGCAGCAGTGTCAAGCAAGTCAGGCTTTTTCACACTAGCTTGCAGCCTTGCCTTCCACAGCTGTGCAGAAAATCTTGGATTTTGGTTTTTTTTAGTGAATAGAGTCTATTTTGAGTTTGTAGCAGTCTCCCCATGTGCACACTTGCAGGAGTTCACTTGCATTACCCTGCTAATTTTCTTTTCCTCTCTCCTTTTCAGTAGGAGATGTATTGATTTCTGTATTCAGTATACAATTACTTTATGGTGTTGCAACTGTGTGTTTTGTAATTAGGAGTATGTGAAAATGCTTTGTGTAGATTAAAATATTTCCTTTAATATAATCTCTTGCTTTCATAGATAAACAGACACGCCATTGCAGATCACATTGCTGATTTTATTTGTAATATTGCTTTAATATCTATTTCAGAGGAATGTAACCTCCAGAAAAGTACTTTCCACATCTTCACTACCTTTCCTTTCCCTGTTCACTCTCTGTGGGTCCAGGCCATCAACACTTGAGCTTTTGACTGGATGGGGTTTAGATCCTCCATGGTTTCTGTCATGGTTACATGGCCCCAAAAATAATTAAAGATGGTTGAAGTCTGAGAGGATCCAGGTATGAAAGGAGATGTTGGAGCGATTCCTCAGCAACACAAGCATGGTCGCATCTGCAGCAAGCAATGGGAATTGTTCTTGCTGTGTGCGTGTAGGTGGGTGTTGGGGTCTGGTCCACCCCTGCTGCTGGGGCAGTTTTCCTGTGGAAATAAAAAATCCACTGTAAGAAAATGTCCTCTATCTGTGATGCAGAAGGAGGGCGAGGAGAGGTAGGGCTTGGGAGTAAAATCCTTGCCAGTGGACATCATGATACCAGTGGTCCAGAATTTCACTCCTACATTTTTAATAGCAATCTGGGGAGATGTTTTCTTTCTCTCCACCTTTCTTACCCTGAATCCACTGGGGCTGATGCTAGCAGATGCCTGTGGGCCACATGAGCTCCTTAGCAGGTGCCTTTGCCCACCATGCCATGAGTTTGCAGAAGGCTCCCTATGTGTTGGGAAGTTTTTGTTGATGGCCTGGAAATCTTCTGAAACTCCAGAAATGGCTGAAACAGGGAATGGAGTTCATGAAAATCAGGTCTTCCTCTTCCATCATTTTTAAGGAAACCCACATTTTATTTCCTCCTTTGTTCTTTACACAGTAGTTTTTTAGATATAAATTATTTTAACATTTTTTGTGTGAAAAGTCATATATTCATATATAAAGTTATTAAAAGGTTGAGTATATGCTGAGTATAAAATAGTGAATTCTTTGTTTCAGCCCCTAAAAATGAGTTGTTTATCCTCTTGTAAAGTCAGTGCTGTAAAAAAAAATTATTAAAAATAAAAGATGTATTAGATTTATCTTTTATTATTTATTTCTGATTCAGTATTTGATACGGCTTGTGTATACCCTTGTGAGAGCCACATACTAAAATGCAGTTGTTCTTAAAATGGAGTAACAACAATTCCTTGGGATCCCAATGATTTTGAGAAAACTGTCCCTCTGGGTGTGACTAGTGTTGGATATTCTCCTTCACTCTCCAGCATTGCTCCCTACCTAAGCATGGCTGAATCTGGGGGACCATTTCGTGTGCGTGCTAGGTTTTACAAGTTCATTGATATCTGTGTTCAAATTCAGCTGTACAGTGTTAACAAGTGTCTTGTGATTCGCTTCAGCCTGGTTCACTGTTATTTTTGAAACATAATTCCCATTTTGTACTTAAATTTATATAGAATTACATAAACCCTTAAAAGACCATGGCTTACTGTAAAAACCAAAAATACTTGCTATTTGGCATCGTCAATTGCATGACTGATCAGATCTGACAATGAAGATGGTGCTTTCATTTAACAGCATTGATTTCAAGGGTAATATATTCATTTTCTTTTCATTTGCCAAGCACCTATTTTTGGACAATGTTTTGGTTTCAACAGTAAAGCAATATGCAGTAGGTATTGTGGCATTCTTTCTGTAATTGTTTTGAAGACAGAATTGTCCCTTTCCAACACCTAATAAAAATAAATGCCTTATAACAAGTTCTACTTTGCTTTCTCTTTATGAGCAGATAGGGCAGCGAGGTGAGCAGCTCATTGGGGGAAGCCCCTTTTCATGAGAATTTGGTTTTCACATCCTTCCCCAGTGCAGTTGTTAGCAGTTACTTTGGACCTCCTTGTACCAGCAAGATTTGGTTTGATTTCTTTTCTAACACTGCTGGGAAGTCAGCTGTTTTTACCTTACTATGTAACATGGCTAAACATCACTGGGATTTAGGCTACTGCTGTACTTAAACATTTATTCCTAGCATAGGCTTCTGGGCTGATTCTTCCTTCATCATCCTGGATAGGGAATTCTTGATTTCTCAAAACCTAGCAGGATTTTTAATCAGGACACTATTTTGGCTAGTGCAGGAAGGATAGCTATCTCACCCAGCAGCATTAAATTTTGCTAAGCAACAAGTACTCTCAGCAAGGGCGCTCATGTAAACACTGCCTGGGGATCAGCACTTGCTGTCAGCCCCAAGGCCAAGCCCTGCAGCGGTGAGCTGAGAGATGCCGTAGAGCAGAGGTACAGCCAGTCGGAGGGACAGCGTTTACCAGCTGGTGGGGCATCCTCCGAGATCCAGGGCTCAGGCCTTGAATTCCATCTTTCCCTTTGAAGAAAGTCCTTGGGTCCCGAATGTTTGTGATTACTTGAATATTCAATTAAGACAGTATTTATAATAGCTTCATCAAGTAATGTTATTTTTCCTCTTGTTGATTTTGCAGCAGCAATAGACAAGTTCTGTCTGCTGCCACCATCCTTTGTGGAAAAGCTTGTCTAACGCCTTTGGAGGTGGCTGCATTTTTATGGTGGGTTGTTTGGTTTCTTGGATTTGGGGTTGGTTTTTTGGTTTGGGGTTTTTTTTGTTTTGATGTGGGTGGTGGCTGAGGGTTTCTGTGAATTTATTGTGACACATAGACCTGAGTTTGCAAGGGGTTGCATGGGTAATGCTACCGGCAGAGACTCTGCCACAAAAAAAAAAAAAGGAGAAACTAAATACAATATTCAAATTAAAATTGAAATTAAGATCAGTATGTAAAATGTGACTTTTACAGCTGGATGAACTCCCTAATAACTGACATTTTAGTACTGTTTCTGTGGAACGGCTTTGGTTTCACATCTGTTCCAACGCACATTTCCCTGAGGTTAATGAGCATGCGATCGTCCCCCTCAGGGTGGAGTTGGGAGACTCACACCTCACGCCGGTGCACTTTCCCCAGCCAGGCTCTCACGCTGTGCCTTGTCCCGGCTCGCGCCCTGTGCCGGGGCAGCTTTCGGGCCGTGCCTCAGCCGCGCTGCTTCCCCCTGCCGCTTGCTGTGTGGCCGCCCAGGGCTGGGGGCGAGGCGCACTGCCCCCTCAGCAGCTCCTCCGGCCCTCCCTGGGGAAGCTCTCTACGGGCCAACAGCGCTGATCTTTTTAGCAGAATAAAGGACTGTGTTGAGTTCAAAGCCTGGCAGCCATTCCCTGAGCATCTTGGCTGTTCTGTGGGCTGCAGGTGATGGGAGACAACTGAGCTTCGAACTGGGGGGTGGGATACAGCCCTGGCAGCGGGATGCTCTTTTCCTCTCCTGCTGATACACATAGGAAGTCTAAAATCCTATGATCGGTGTTCAGAGACACTTGGGGCAAGCTTCCCGAGCCCGGACACCACCCAGTCCTCCAGCTGGAGATCGGCCTGAAGCCCAAAGGATGGGGAAGGTTCTGCCCGTTAGTGCTGTGCCGGCAGGCCACCACGGCTCCTGTGAGCCAACGCGCAGGAGGGGTGTCCCCTCAGGACCAGCCTTCACTTCTGGGGGAACAGAGACCGGTAGAGTTTTCCTTGTGACCAGCCTATTTGTTACTTTTTTTTTTTAACCCACTTGTGCATTGTCCAAAAAGCTTGACTTCGTTAAGTATTGCCCCAGTGTTTAAACTTCTAACCTGTTTCCTCTCTGGTCAACCCTGCGTTCATCGATGAACTACGGACGTGACCCACATCTCACTGAAGCACGCGGGACACCCAGCGTCGGGGCTGGGCTGTACGGCACCGCCGGGCCCCAGGCGGGCAGGGAGAGCCCCGCGGCGCTCGGGACCTCAGGGAGGTCTCCTCGATGCTGGGCCTCGGTGGGCAGCAGCGCTGGAGCCTGGGTGAGGAGGGAAACGCCATCACAAGGTGTCTGTGGTGAGGGGAGGCCTCCATTCCCCCTCCTCTCTGCCAGGACCAAACAAGCCCCGCAGCGTGCTGACAACCAAGACTGAAGCTGCCAAAACAAAGGAAGCAACCCACTGCAGTTTTATTTTTCCTTAGATAAATTTTTTATATAGAATATATTACAGTCAGAGTTCTCAGCTTTTAATCAAAAGATAACAAGTTATTGCAGTTTTTTACCCAGTGAAACTACCGGTGGAAGGAGAACTTTCTAGAAAGCTGTCTTGTCTTTTAAAAAAAAGAGGGAAAAAACCCCACCCAGACAGAAAATACACATGTAGGTTGCGCTTCGCGCCCACAGGCACCCAGCCGGGCGGGTGGGCATCTGTGTGGACAGGGGAGCGTGAGGTGAAGAAGCAGCGATGGGCACAACACTATGGCGAGGCAGGCAGGCCTGGATGCTAGCAAGGTCGGTTTCCTAGGCACAATGCTTCTGCTCCAGCTTAATTGCTTTTAAATCAGGAAATGAAAACGTGGGGCAGGGGGGAGAGGAGGACGGCGGTGGTGGCTTTCACCTGCGCGGGGAAGGCTGGGGCCCTCAGCCTCGCCTCAGCTCATGCAGCTTGTGGGCGACGCGCTCCAGCTCGGCCTCGATGGCAGCCAGGCTCTCCAGCTCCTGGTCCTGCAACGAAAGCCCAGGGCATGTGTCAGCAGCCGCAGGTGGGCAGCCATCGCCCCCCAGAGCTATGGAAAGCCTTGCCCAGGGCTAGCTGCCAGTGGTGGCAAGAGCACAGCCATGTCTTGCCCCATCCCCTCAGCCCGCTCCTGCCTTTGCCCCTCTGGACAGATGTCTGTGCACAACACCAATTAGTCCTGTCCTAATGTTAAATCGCTGCAGCTGGTGATGGGGACAAGACATGCAGCCACCATCCCTGCTGCCCGGCAGGGCAGCCCCAACAGGTCTTTCCCTCCAGAGCATGGGGCTGGAGGGAGATAGCGGCTGGCAAGCCGGAGCTGAGGCAGGCGCTGCTGAACAGCACCGGGCGCCTGCGTTGAGGCAGTGGTGTCAAACCCAGATGGGCACAGGTGCCTGCCATCTGCAGCAAGTGCAGCATGTGCCCTGTTCGTGGAAGGGACAGCAGTGTCCCCTCTCCCCACGCTGTGCTGGGTGTCCACATGCACCTCCAGTACCAGAAGAGGCTTTTCCGCTGGGGAAAATAGTGACTGAGGAAGCCATCAGTTTAAAGGCTCAAACTGCCCACTGCTTGGTGGCTTTTCTATAGTGGCCCTTGTATATATATGCTGTCACCTGAAGCTATTTTATTTAGCGCAGGTACTCAAATTTGTAACTGCGTGGTTTTGCCTGAACTCTGGTCATACGCAACTGGCCCTGTCTCGCTGCTCAGCCCCAGCCCGGCCTGTCCCTCACGGCTGCCGTCAGCTGGGGCTCGCCACAGATCACGCGCTCGCCAGCGCGGCAGCAGACTCTGAGGGAGCAAACTTGGGACTGTTCGTGCTAAAAGTGCCTTTTTCTGTCGGCAGAGCTGAGGTGATGGCCCCTCTCCTGTGCGGAGAGAGCAGAGCCTTGCCACTGTTGGCAGCAGCTGTCAAGCATGGGCAGATGCTGAGCCACTGGTGTGCACTGTATGTGGTTGGTGGGAAAAAGGAAAGTATGTAAAAAAAAAAGGCACTTTTCTCATCCCTGAGCTATTGTGCTGAACAGGGAAAAACTCATGCTGCCCCTCCGCAGGGCTCTTGGCGCAGCCTCTGGGAAGGCTCCAGCTACAGCAGTGTGCTAGCAGCTCGGGGTGCCCACCAGCACCCAGGGGAGCCAGACTGAGCCCAAGCAGCTGTTCCACTGTGTTTTGTTTGCAGTGGGTCAGGGAGCAGCCGGCTGAGATGCACCTTGCTGGAGGAGAGCTTTGGCTGCAACCAGAGCCCTCAGGAAGTGAGAAAATCGCGCTGTGCTGAGATCCTCCACAGCACCCAAAGAAAGGAGAGGTCAGACCCAAACCACTGCCTTGCGCTGTGCCCGTGCGCCCTGGCTCGCTCCTGCCTGACCCCATAGGCTGAGCCCCCGTGAGCACAGGGGACAGCACTCTCAGCCTCTGGCTGTGCCTTGCTGGCCAAGTCACGCAGCCTGAAAGTGAGGAGAGGGGACAGGATGGCAGCTGCTCTGGCAGAGCTGGAGCCTGTGCCTTCCTTTCCCTCACTGCTGGGTGCCTGGTGTGACGGCTCCTCACTGACTCCCAGAGGCCCTGATCTAGTTTAAAAAAAAAACCCAAACAATAAAAAGTGTCATTGCAACTGTAAACATAGCAGTTTTACAGCCTCAACAACTTCCTTCCCAGTCCGTGTTTGGAGGCTGAGCCCACCACCTTGCAGACAAGTTGCACCCCAGAGCTGCTGGCAGGGGTGGGTGCGGAGCAGCCTTCTTGGGGGAGAGACCTGGGACATAAGCAGGTGAGGAGGTGGATGGGGCAGGTGCATACCTCCTTGGCAGGCACCTGCTGCATTCCTCCTCAGAGCTGAGATGTTTGGCTTTGCTTTGAACCAACACGACTGGAGATGGATGCCCTCTCAGTGGGGGACGCTGACAGGAAACCTTTGGGCAATGTTTTGGTGCATAGCTAAGGCACGAGGGGTGTTTTGGAGGCAAGAGAGCTGCAGCAAACTGGCTTTACTCACCTGCTGTCCCAGTCTGTTCCCAGGCACCTGATCATGGCTTGTCCCAGAGCAAACACTGGCAGAGCCCGTGCCCAGCCCCACTGTCCAGCTCCCTGCACTATCCCAAATAAACACCCATGTCTGCAGCTGGGCCTCAGCACAAAGGTGAAACCGCCACTCCTGGCTGCCAGGGAGGTGCTGAGCTACCACATAGCATCCATACGCAAAGCTGCCCGGCAGAAAAAGACCTGGGGGTGCTGGTTGACAGCCAGAGGAATATGAGCCAGCAGTGTGCCCAGGTGGCCAAGAAGGCCAACAGCATCCTGGCCTGTATCAGAAATACTGTGGCCAGCAGGAGCAGGGAGGTGATTGTTCCCCTGTATTCAGCACTGGTGAGGCCGCACCTCGAGTACTGTGTTCAGTTTTGGGCCCCTCACTACAGGAAAAACATTGAGGTGCTGGAGCGTGTCCAGAGAAGGGCAACCAAACTGGTGAGGGGCCTGGAGCACAAGTCTTATGAGGAGTGGCGGAGGGAACTGGGGTTGTTTAGTCTGGAGAAGAGGAGGCTGAGGGGAGACCTTCTCGCTCTCTACAACTGCCTGAAAGGAGGTTGTAGTGAGGTGGGTGCTGGTCTCTTCTCCCAAGTAGCAAGTGATAGGATGAGAGGAAATGGCCTCAAGTTGTGGCAGGGGAGGTTTAGGTTGGATATTAGGAAACATTTCTTCACCAAAAGGGTTGTCAAGCATTAGAACAGGCTGCCCAGGGAAGTGGTTGAGTCACCATCCCTGGAGGTATTTAAAAGACGTGTAGATGTGGCGCTTAGGGACATGGTTTAGTGGGCATGGTTAGTGGTTGGACTTGATGATCTTGAAGGTCTTTTCCAACCTAAATGATTCTATGATTGTATGATCATGCAAAGTACCAGGGAAGGATGTCTCTGACTTTGGAAGCCTGGCTTGGATGTATTCCCATATCTGTCAACCATTTCCACTCCAATGACCCAGCTATCTCACCATGGCTGTGTCTCTGGTTTACCTCTGTAGGAGGTCTGACAATACTCACTTCTCCCTGAGCCAAGGAAAGCATTCCTTTTGACTTGGAGGGGCTTTGGGACACAAGACCCGCCCCCAGGCTCCAGATATAGCTCTGGTCGCCATGTCCAGCACAGACCAGTACAAAAGTCCTGTCACATTTTCAAGACTCTCTGGGGCAGGGCATGTTTTTGCACTAGTCACTAAAACAAGGATAAAAACCAAAGGCACAGCCAGGTGCAAATCTCAATAATCCTAGGGCTGAATGACTAAAAGGTTACCAAGCATCTCCTTAACGTCACAGAGAACTAATGCTGGCTCCATAATGCCAAGGTACCATCCACATCTCCAAGCATAGTTTGGATTGCCAAGTAATAACAGGGTGGGATTTATTCTTAAGCCTATGTATACCAACCTCCGTTCTCCTGTTAGCACTGCCTTCCTCATCCTTCTTTTCTTCAGGCATGGGAGCAAGCGGGAAGCCTCCTTCACTGCTGTCCTCCTTCGAGTGATGCTTCCATGACCTCCTCACATCTTCCTCTGGACTACTGAAATCATACTTGCGGGACCTAAATGCCATTTTCATGGACCTGTCTGGGTCTTCCCCACTATCATTTTCCTCCATGCGCTTCTTTGATGTCAGCTGCTTGGCCAGCTCATCCATTTTGTTCCACCTCTTGGAGTCTTCCCACTCTCTGGAGGACTCCTCCTCCATCTCCTCACTTTTGGCATCCCTGGGCTGGAAGGTGTCTTCCTCCTCCTGCATCCCCTCATCCTCCAGGTGATGCCTTCCTCCTCTCAGTGCCTGGGGCTGCTCTTCCTCCTCGTCCTCCTCAGAGCTCCGCCCATCTTTGCCAAATCCCAGAGCGTTGTCATCTGAAAGAGCATTAAACGCAACAGTGAGCACAAGTGTTAACCTAATTACGCTCCACCTTTGAACCAAACCTTCAGGGGTGATGCAAGGTGGGTTTCATGACTTAGGCCCATTTTCCCAGGATTCTGGAAATACCCACTCTCACATCACCGTGTCAGTAACAGGGCTTGGAGGCAGCAGTCAAAAACCACGTAGGAAGTTCAAGAAAAAGAAATTAGTTGTCCCCAGGTGCTATGAAAACTGAGCAGCAGGCAGCTGCCGGGCCTGTTACCCACTGTGTGTGGGCCCCCATGGTCGGGTGCTTGCGGGGGGGTCTGGGTGGCTGTCTGTGGGGGTATTTCTGTAAACCCGGTAAGCACCTGCCTGAACTTTCAGGCTTTAAAGCCTCTTATCCATCTGTCTCAGTGCTCTCAGCTCACCCTGGGGAGGTATCAGTGCAGTTGTCTGAGATACGTACTGCCATCTCCCTCCATCTCCTCAGCCTCCTCGTCCTCCTCAGCCAGATCAAGTGACCTCTCTGCTTCGGTAGGGTCCTCCTCTGCAGCATCGTCTCCTCCGTCATCCTCCCGCTCCACACGCTCCCCTGCCACCTGCTTGCTCTGCTCCTGGCCCTGCCTGGATAGCTGCTCTCCCTCATCCTCGAGCTCCAGGCTGTCCCTGGGGCCTCTGGGCTGCTCTTCTTCATCCCCTCGCTGCTGCTGCTCATCTTTGCTGAAGAATTTGCTGATGCGGTTGTCCAAAGCTTCGTCTCGCTGGGCATGCTCTATGTCCCCAATCTCATTGCTCTCTGCTTCCTCTCCATCCTCCTTCTTGCCAGGGTCAGCATCCCGTGGCCTGGACTCCCTCTCCTCCAGGCTGTTTTTTCCTTCCTCTCTTGAATCTTCATTTTGCTGGGTTTTCTGTGCTGCCAGCTCAGCCAGGGACCCTGTGGGCTGCTCCTCTTCAGGGCGCTCCACTGCTGCATCTGCAGAGGGACGAGCAAGAAGCAACACCTCTCCTGAGAGCTCATTTCGCAACCAGCAAAGCCCATGCATTTCTTAGGGAGCTTCAGCCCTGCTCAGCAATCTGCTTAACCAGCCCATGGAACCTTTCACAAGTCACTTCAACATATGCTTGCATTCAAGCAAGCCGGTGCTCTCACTGGTGCCTGCTGTCCCAGAGAGACTCACAAGGCTGAAGTTAAACATATGCCGAAGTGCTTTGCTGCAGCACGGTCCTCATCGCCACCTCTTGAGATGCCAGCAACAAACTTGCCCGCATGAAACCAGGTCGCATGTAAAATGAAACGATTTAGGAGTGTAATACAGCACTTGTACAGCTCTCCCTGCTCCGAGTGCTGCGCTAACACTGCATCCTTATTTCTCCCACCAGGTTGAAGAGGCAGCCACCACTGTTTGCAGGTGAGCCAGGGGGAGTGAGGGCGAGCTCTGCTTCTGCAAAGCAGCTACTCAGCAGGAGCTTAATGTGGGCTGGGTATTTGCTCTTGCTCATGTCAGAGACTGGCCTCTTTTAACACACTTAGCCATAGAAATCACTTTGCAAAAGAAAAGGTGGGGGGGCTAAAGAGCAGTGGGAAAAGCCAGATGGGTATGGAAAGGCAAGCGCAGCCCCGGGCAGGGCTGAGGAGCGTGCTAGGGTGAGGGCATGCAGAGAGCCAGTCACACAGGGCTGGTGACCACCGGTGACACCGCACTGGTGTCACTGGGCTGCCTGCGGGCCTGGGCAGCCCAACATGCTGCGCTTCATCCTCATGCTGTCTCCACACTGCTGGAGCACGAGGCTCAGGTCTGCCATGGCAGGAGGGAGACCCAGTGCCACCCATCCTCTCTGTTGGCTTTTGGCCGTGCTGGCTGCAGCAGCAGCCCCCAGGGGTATTGCTCCTCATTGCTTTGGGCACCTTTGGGCTGACATTGTGGTATCACTCTCCCGCCATGGCTCAGCCACACACCCCAGATCCCGCTTGAGACCCTCTGCGGGGGTGCTGTGGCTGGACAAGAAATCATATCACCCCACATTGGCATCGTGTCTTCCTGATGTGGAAAAGGGAAGGTGCCGAACCCTCCTTTCCGCTACACTGCCTGTCTAGCCAGGCCATGGAAATATAGTGACAAGGGGAAATGCGAGCTGAATGTGGTCTTCTGTGTGAGTGTGTGTACTACGTGTATCCCAAGTTCAATTTTCCCTTCAGAGACCCATAACCTACTATCTTGGATGCCTGGAAACAAGGGCAGCAGGAGCAGACCCAGATCACTCTTGCCTATGTCACTGAGTCTTTCAGCATGGGATTTCCCTAGCTGTGACTCATTTGAAGCATTAGGAGTGAGTGACAGTGTTGGCAGCAGGGTGGAAAAGATCAGTATCAGTTTGGTAACAGCTTGACCATCACCAGTTACTATAGCTCAGAAATTACATGTTGTTTAAACTGGTAAAGAACAAAGCAAACACTGGGTTGCTTGTGTGTGTCAGCGGCAGCATCAAAGAAGATGCCTAAATGAGAAGCAGATGGACATATCAAGGCTGTTAGAAAGAACATCCTTGTTTACAGCCTGACCTGGATTTCCTGGGGGGAAAGGCTGACACTGACCTCTCTGCTTGTTCTTGTCATTCTGACTTTCAAGGACTTCGGAAAGTTCATCTTCAAAGCCACTGTTTTTCTTCTGCTGCTGAGTTCTCTCATTGGCACCTGCATCAAGTAACAAAAAGTAGGGAAAGGCAACAGCCTGTCCTGTCTTTCAGAAAGTAGAGGTGGGATAATAGTTCTCTGCCCTTTATAATTATATGTATATTTTCTACAATGGACAAATCTGCCAAAGGGGAGCTGCAAAGAGAAGTGAGACTGGAGGATGAATCAAGTGCGGGAACAAAGCCACCATCAAAAACATCACCATCTGCAGGAAAGAAAAAGGTCTCTAAACAAACAGAGAAGCAGGGTTGCTAGGAAAACTAATATTAATGGTGAGCTAGGCAATAAGAGATGCTGAACTGCAGCACACTGAGGCCAACAAAAGACTTAAGCATTGGAGTACTGAAGGATAAAAATTGCCTCCTGCCAGATGCTGCCCACGTAGCTCTGTTGAGGTGAGCACTGAGAGCCTCTGTGCCCTCTAGCCTGGCTGTGGGGGCCACTCTCCCCAGGGCACTGGGAGGAAGAAGCAGCATTCATTCCTGCTCCGGGGATAGTCTGGGGCTCCAAGGCCACACACCTTAGCTTCTGGGATTATGGAGCCAGCTTGACAAAAGCAACACCCCAGAAAAGGTATCTGAAGGCAGCATGAGCTGGAGGTCAGAGCGCAGCTGTCCTGGCAACCAGTGCTCCCTGGGCAGCCCTATCCCAATAGGATCTGCAAGCCAAGCAAGCCCTGTCTAACCCAGCTCACGCCCTGCTTCTATACCTTAATGCAAAGGCAAGAGCCAACACTGCCAGCCCAGTCCTCTCTAGCCCCACACTGGGCAGAGCTGGATGGTGTGAGCTCTCCAGCCTAAGCAGGACCAGCTGTAGGCAGCACAGAGGAGACCAAGATAGACATCTTTGCTTTTCCCTTGGCCTACATGACTCTTCCACCCCCAGTCACTGTGATCTGTAGATTAGAGTTCATGTTACCCCGGGACAAAATGGTGTGATGGGCTCAAGCCAAGGAAAGAGTGGAGCAAGATGCAGCTCTGTGAAACAAGTCCCTTCATGTGGACTCCATGCTGTATGGCACAGCCTGATAGCTGAGCACTCCCCCTCACAACCCTGGTGTGCCTGGGCAGCAGCATCCCAGTGCACTGAAGAGGCCCAGGTTTCTTTCTTCTGGATCACCAGAGCATCCATGGAGCCCGTCTGAGGTCACTGCCCCGCTGGCCCCTCCACCAGTGGCATATGGGTAGTGACCAAACTATGGCTTTGGGAGCTGCATGAGGCTCTCTCCCAATATTGACCTCCTGAATTTTTCCTCTCCCTTCTCCCTGTTGCCTCTGTGGCTTCCCTGCTCTGGAAGCAGTCTGGTGGCACTGTCTTCCAGCCATCCCTGGCAGCTGTGCCACACAGGAGCAGGGCACAGGGACGCCCTGGTGAGGGAGGGCTGCCATCTGAGTTACCCCAGGGAGAAGGAAGAGGGAAGGCCAGGAGCTTCTCTCCCTGCAGCCTGGGGAGAGCCCTGTTGCAGCCTCAACCAGACCACCCGGGCAGAGGGACCTGCACTGGCTTTGAAGTTAGCCTTGCCTGGGACCTGCACATCAGCCCTGGGGACATAGGCACCTGAGAATAGACCTTTTTCTCTTTGCACACCCCTTTGCACAGCTCTGTGCTGCTGCTGCTCCCACATTGACCCACAGAGAGAAGCCTGCACCTCTCCAAACCAAAGAAACTTGCATTCAAGTTAAGAAAGCCAACAGAAAATCCCCATTAGCTCAAGGAAATTTTCACTGGGGTCTTTTAGATGCAAGTCCCACTCAGTGCTCAGTCAGGCTTCCCTTCTGACACACCTGGGTTTACTGCTAGACTCCAGCTGCACAAAGAGGGAGCTGGTAGTTATTTGTTGAATTAAATTATAGTATTTCCTTTTAGGGTTCTCCTGCCCCCAAATGCCTACGCTCTGCACCACCACCAAGCTACGTTGACAGTCATTTAAATCATCAGATGCGTAACGGAATTATTATAGCAAAATTCCTGCCCTCACTCACCTAGTATCTACTGGAAGTCCTGGAACTGTGTTTCCCAGGGCACATTTATATGATGTCAAATTAATGTAAAATACAAAAAACCCCAGACAACAAAACTGTGTGAGGGGCTACAACAAATGAAACCCCTCTTCCCAAATAACTATAGTGACACTGTACCTTGAGCAGCAATTTCCTGAAGTTCCTTCAATAAATTTTGGTGGCGAAGGATAGAAATGATTCGTTCATCTGCAATAGGGGAGACTTGGTACAGAAGGTGGTCAAAGACAACCTCCCCCCCCTCCCAGGAAATGAAAAGTACTCCAAATCCGCCTCCCTTTTCATTTTCTCTTTTCTCTCCCTTGGCCTGATTTGCTGTGGCATGTCTTAACTGTGTGGTTAAGATGACAGGAAGGTCCCATGAAAACCAGGCAGCGTCATGTCACCCAGCACTCCCCTGGCCACGGAGCCAGCATGATGCATGGCCTGGGCTGAGCAGCAGCTCTGTCCCTGCTTCTGGGGCCTGGTGCAGCCCGGTGGGGTGACGATGAGGAAGGTGAGTGTGTCGGGGACCCCTTGTCAGGCGCTAGAGTATGGGTCAGGGCAGCAGCAGCCCCTGCTTGCCAGATCTGCTCTTGCTGATACCCAGCATTAAATCTGAGCCTCTACCTCCTCTGAGTGTTTCTAGGCATTCCTCGCTGATCGGCAGGGGATTTGGCTTCGATAAAGTGTCAGAGATGACCTCTACAATGCACTTCATCACCTAGAAAGAGACAAAAATACAAATTAAAGCACTGCTTTTTTGTCTTTTTCTCCTAAATCTATTTGTTACCAAGGCTAAAATGCAGCAGATGATGACACAGATCTTCTTGCTTTTCTGGTTGAGCCAGAACTGAATGTTCAGTTCCTGTTTTACCTAACACAGGAACAGAAGGTACCTGCTGAAACTGAGAAGTGAGCAAATGACACATGGCAATGGAAAGA
The DNA here is from genome assembly GCF_947461875.1 of Haliaeetus albicilla. Lineage (NCBI taxonomy): Eukaryota > Metazoa > Chordata > Aves > Accipitriformes > Accipitridae > Haliaeetus > Haliaeetus albicilla. The sequence goes on from NC_091487.1 coordinate 18,128,969, forward strand.
GCTTCTTCAACATGACACACACTTCAGCTGAGGATCTCATGACTCCAGCCCATCCCAGAGGCTGGGCACGTCAGGAGATTGGAGGGGATCTGGATATATACATAGAAAGCTCAAAATCTTCTCAACCTGCATCTCATAAAAGGGCTCAGTGGGAGGTTGTAGAAAGCAACAAGTGGTCATAGCTCTTCAGTAGGTGACCTTGAAATCTTGCAAGCTATTTGAGCCCTGAGAAGGGCACCACAGTTAGGCTGCAGCCAGGCATGGAGGGCAAGGTGAGGCAAATTGTACTTTCAAACACAGATGAGGAATACTGCTCTCAAGCCCTAGAGAAGGACAAGACACTCTGGAGAAGGGGTTGACCTTGTGCTTTAGTGTTCAAGCCATCTATTATAGACTGGAAGAGCTGTACATGGAGGCACGTCATTTGAAAGCAAGGAAGTTCTGACACATTCCTTGGAAGCATTTGCAACTGCCTGAGGCAGCTTCCCAGACAGTATGAACTCTGGGCCTGCCCTTTCCAGCAGCCCTTTTCTTTGGTGTAAAATGAGAAGCATTATTTATGTAGTTTGTCCCCTGTACTGAGATTGCAGGCTTAGCTCTTAGCAGCACCGCTGATCCCACAGGGATCACCCAGGGCTGTATGTGTCATAGGAGAATGAAAGCCACGGACGCAAAGGCAAGGTGGCACCTCTGGCATGGGTGAAGGCATCCTTGCCACACTGAGACAGGCCACCAGGAGCCCTGCTGTGTGGTCATGGTAGACCCAAACAGTCACACAGGAGAGAAAACAGCATTCACTACAGTCTGGTGCCCTTAGTGGTGCAGGAATTAGGCTGTTTAGTTCAAAAGGATGATTATTTATAAAGCAGCCTAGAAAGTATGCAGGGCTTACAACTGCCTGTGGAAAAAAAGAGGCTACATTGAAAAAAAAGAATACAAGTAAGCCTTGGGGACAAAAAAAATCACACACTGAACCTCTTTCTCCTGATGATTTCTGCTGGCAGTCCTAAGAGCCCTGACCTCCCTCACAAGGTGCCATTCTCAGGAGAGCAGAGCACTGTGGCTGCAGTAGAAATTAAACACAAGTCAGCAACTCCCAGTCATCTACAATGTTGCCCATTCAAGCAATCAGATATATTCATTGACCAGCTGGAATGGGCAAATTTTCGCCCTGTGTAAGGAGAGAATTCTGCTTTTACAGATCACTGCCATAAAATCCTGAACACTTACTTAAACATTTTGAGGGGATTGCTGGATTTGAAGTTACAAGAAAGATCAAAGGAAAAGAAAGCGGGGAAATTTCCCTTGTATCATTCTCCTATACCACAAGCAATCCATTAATATTGATTTTAGATGACTTTCAGTCACTTCACTCTACCATTAAATAGAACACACCCCAGATTCTTATACTTCCTTCCCATGTTTCCCAACCTCTGGAGCCACTTATTGCAGCAGTATTTGAAGAAGCTTCAGAAGTAACGACTTTCTCAGCATGAGAAATAAGAATCTGGGCCAATGAGATACTCTATACAAACTTTTTGAAGATTTCTAAGCTGAGTTAAGGTCTTTGTCTGAACACAAAGAAACACATCAGTCACCACAGAAATATGGCCAGCTCTATGGAGGAACTTTGTAACATAATGAAATGAAGAGTGCAGTCATTCCACAACAGTCTCCTTGACTTTTTGTAATAGCAAGTCTTGCAAAGTGACGTTTCACAAGGTCATGAAATAACAGCCTGCATCAGGAAATGGAGGAGATTCTTTCCAAATGAAAGTAATTTATCCAGTGCAGAAACTTGGACTGAAATTTTGCCATAGCTAGCCTCTAATTGTGAACATGTAACTAGATCCTTAAGAGCTGCTCATGCTGTCCCTACACAGAAATCTCCAAAGGATCATGTCCTTACAAGGATAGACTTCACCACGTTTGAGCTTGGCTATGCTCAGGCCCTTCTGAAATGTATGGTTTTAATTGAGAAATAGTGTCCTTTGAGCACAAGAGTGGGCAAACACCAGAGATACTGTAAATGCTTTGATCATGTTCAGCTCCCCATGGAAAGCCCTTGGTGTAAGGAAAGCCTGATGAGCTGCCCAGGAAAGGCCTGCAGGTGCTGAGTACCCATTACATAGCCCTGAGTCACCCACAAATGCTGGTGGTACAGAGCATGTTGTGTAGGAAGGGCTGCAGTGCTCACTGCTGTACCCATGTGATGATGTCCCTGCCCTGATCCATCTAATGAGACCAGGACTTCCTTCACTGAAATGCTGTGTCTCAAAGGATGGTGAAGGCAGAAGAGCCCTAATGGCTACTTTCAGTTGCAGCAAATTCAAAAGAAAGGTGTGGTCTGATTTTGCTCTCAGGTAGAGCCTGTGTCAGTACCCAGGGAGGGGGCAGGCTTGGGAAATAAACCTTACTTGGTGGAGGCATCTCCATGGAGTTGCACAGCTTCCACAAAAGCACAATGTTTTACACACAGAACATATTGGGGACTAGATCGCACAAGGAAAATTGTGGGATTAATGGATCATCCCACCAGATGCCCAATGAGCATCCCACTCTGGCATGGCCAGTTGAAGGGGCAAGTGCTTGCCCTGAGTCCCCTTTCTCAGTTAGCAGCACACGGCCTGAAGCAGGCTCCCAGTGGCTCACAGCTCATGGCTCAGCCCCAGGAAGGGCTAAGCAGGCTAAAAGTCTTAACAAAGCAACAGGTCTCCAGGCCCAGGCACATCTGACAGGAGACGAGGAGGCGTTTCTCATGGCACTTGCCCTGTAGGTAATGAGCAGAGACACTGTGCAATGGAGCCTGTGGCTGAGACTGACGTGAATGCGCCGTCCTCTACTGCTGACTGGGGAAAAAACATTATGTGGCTAGAAGATTTCAGGAAACAAAGAAAGAAGTTCAAGATGTAAGGGGTAAAGGGCTGGAGTTTCCTTTCTGGACATTAATTTCTGTAGAAGTCTTAATTTGGGCAGCTCAGAGATCGCTCACCTGAAAGACTATAGGAGTTATAAATACCAGGAAGGGTGGGGTTCTGTCACAGATCAACACAGGCAAACACACCTACACAAGCATTTAGGTGCCAAAAGCTCTTTGAGACTACACACACTTGCAAATTGCAGCTATGAATGTCAGAGAGGTATGACACAGATCTATGCACAGAATAAGGCTGGAGAGGTCAGCCAAGTCCCGCACTGCTCGTAGCCATCCAGACAGGCTGAGCAGTAACTGAGGATGGGACAGATTAGCAGTCTGAGAGTAGCCAGTTGCCTATTTTTCAGGAACATGCATGTTTAAGTAACACACCACACACATACAAACACAGATGTATACACCCCCCAAAATACACACAGTTCCAGCAATGCCTGTTCCTGAATCACATCTCCCCCCACTCTACCCTGAGTCACCTCCTGTTGGGAGCTTTGAAAAGGTGAAAGTAGGAGGACTAGGGAGAGTTATACCCAACCTCCATCCCCAGCCTCACCACTGTCTAGACAAGCTTGTTTGCTCCCTCTGGTACATCCTGAGGGACTTCCCTCCTGCCCAGGTGCCCAGAAGTGGATGTATAAAGGGTAAAGCCTTGTAGGAAGGGAGCAGGGATGGATCCTGCTGTAGGGATCTCATGCAAATCCCTGGCACTTCCTACAGGGTAATTCAGCAGGAGCAGCCAAAAACCAAACAGCTAGGTGTGGAGGTTAAACATTACATCCTTCATCTTCACTTGCCCCTTCCAATACAGGCCCATCCTTACCTTAGTGTCACCTTTATTCATGTCGTTTGTCACGGGAAGGGAGATGGCTGTAAGGTGAGGGGAGGGGGAAAAAAGGAGAGCTTGTTATTCACCTCCTCTGGGAGACAAGCAGAGAAATCCTGTCCTGCTAAAAAAGGGAGTGGAGAAGAGGGGCATCTGTCTCTGGTAGAAGTGGTCCCTGGGCGGTGCAGCAGCTGGATGTGTGCATTGTGCCCCCCCTCGGGAGAGGGAGAGGGAAGGGAAGGGAAGGGAAGGGAAGGGAAGGGAAGGGAAGGGAAGGGAAGGGAAGGGAAGAAGGGAAGGGAAGAAGGGAAGGGAAGAAGGGAAGGGAAGAAGGGAAGGGAAGAAGGGAAGGGAAGGGAAGGGAAGGGAAGGGAAGGGAAGGGAAGGGAAGGGAAGGGAAGGGAAGGGAAGGGAAGGGAAGGGAAGGGAAGGGAAGGGAAGGGAAGGGAAGGGAAGGGAAGGGAAGGGAAGGGAAGGGAAGGGAAGGGAAGGGAAGGGAAGGGAAGGGAAGGGAAGGGAAGGTCCCGTCCCCAGGCTGGCAGTGCCCGGGGGCGCGGGGCAGGCAGGGCCCGGCGCGGCCCTCGGCCAGTGACCTTGCGGCGGCCGCTGTCCGCGGTGCTGAAGGGGCCGCGGCGGGAGCGGAGCTGGGCGCGGTGGCGCGGTCCGCCGGGCTGAGGGTCCCGGCAGCCGGGGGGACACGGCGCCCAGCCCGGCCCCACTTACCCGGCACGGCCAGGAGCAGGACGGCGAGCACTGCCGGGCGGCTCATGGTGCTGGCGGGGTGGAGGGAGGGAGAAAGGGGCAGAGGGTGAGTCTGTCCCTGGCGTGGGGGCTCCAGGCGAGGTGCCGGGGGGAGACCAGCACCGTGCGCGTCTACGCCAGTGCCCTGGCTGAGGATCCCAGATGGGGCACTGCAGCAACCGGCTCATTTATATATCTCGGCCCCTCGGAAATGGCGTCAGGAGGAAGCCACCTCCTCCTCTCTCCCCCCCTCCCCTCGCACACAGCCTTCTCGTCAGCCTCCCCCACTCGCCGGGTGCTGGAGGAGCGGCCACGCGCCAGGATCCCCCCGCGCTGCCCGGGCAAAGGTTTCCAGCAGCAAGGTGTCAGGTTCCAGTTGCTCCATCTTCTCACACTCAGCAGGTGCAGGAAGGCCGTGAGATGCGTTTCCAGGACATCACTTTTCCAGCGCCTCACCCAACACTGGCAATCGACGAGCACCTCCGCATATGTGCCCTCTCTGTATGTACCAGCAGTCAACAGCGAGAGTCACCTCAGGTACCCCAGCCAGCACGTCCACCTGTAGATGGATCTGCCCTCTAGGGGTGCCCTTGTCTTCCACTGAGCACAGTTTAGCCCAGAAGTTTAGAACAGATGTTGGAAGTTTTTAGATGCCTGTTAAACGCCTCCACAGAGGATAGGAGTGCCTGCAGGACTGGTCCAGAGCCAGGGAACTGGTCATCATGAAACGGGTTTGCCAATGGAGATGCTAAGTCCCAGCTATTTTATGAAAGATTTTTGAGTAGTAGGATATCATTTGGGGCAAACAGCAAAGGCTGGTGGGTCTGTTGCTCAGCTATTGTGACCCTGCTAGCAAATTTTGATAGGTTGCTATCCTTTGTTCAGTGACACCTAACAACCTGTAGCATTACCCTACACCCTCACTGCTAAGCACTCCAAAGTTGAAGTCACCAAGATTACTTGGTCACTAGTTTCCATTGACAAGGGAGAGAGAGGAAGTAACAAATTGTACCATTCTCTTAGTCACAAGCATTTCCACACTCTTGACAAAACGGCTGTCTGTTCTTTGAATGGAGTGTCTGTCAGGTCAGCCAGCTGGATTCTCTTTTGAAAGCGACTCCAATGCTTCTTTAGGACAACGCTTCTTTAGGAATAGCACCTCTGCTATTCCGCACTATCCCTCAAGCAATTTCAGAGGTCACAAAAGCCAGGGACTTATATTAGAAAATCATATTCAGACAAATGCACTGTCCTTCTTTCCCACCCTACCTTACTCTGCTCACTGGGGAGTCCTGCACCCAAGGAGCTAGAAAGAACATGTTCTAAGATGACAAGAACTTTTCTATGAGACTAGGGAGTACAGACAGCACTATAGGTTTCCACCTTCTCTTTCCGTATGCACATGGAAATGTGCTCCTAAATGTACTTCCAAATGTCCTCTAATATCTATCTGATTTAAATGCATGCTTCAAAAGGCACATTTGGATTGTAAAAGCCCACTCATACAAAATCAAAGCTCCCCTTGTCTGTTGCATTTTCTATTTAATAGCAGAGAGAAGCTGGAAATAAATTGATCCTCTGAACAGTGCTTTGTGGATGACATTGATTGATGGTTAAATGTTTATAAGATCATGAAATGAACACCCATGACAGTTCTTGTTGTATGGGGAACCTGCATCCTCCAGGAACAATAGATAGCCTTTCTTTTTAGTTGTTGGGTTGGGGGGGGGTTTTGTGTATGTGCGTGTGTTGTTGAATTATTTATTGGGGGAGGAGGGAAGGGGGTCATACACAATGGCCTTTTACTCCTTCAGGATACACCAGAGCATTTTAGTCTCTGAGTCTGAAATACTGAACATTATTAAGCCTGTTAGTTCCTATATATTCCTAAGAGATAAACAGATTGATCTGCTTATCAGGCTATGTTTACCAAGTCAATATTTACTTATCCTTACATATAAATGTTGATCTTATTAGGGCAATAAATTATCTCACTTCTAATCCAGTTTCTTACATGAAGCCCTTTTCTTCCCTGGGGCCTCTTTTTGAGAAATAACAGGATATGTAGTGTTCATGACTATATTTTTTTCTCTCTTTCTCAAGCTGTGGTCTTGCGTCCATTAAGTTCATTGCAAAGGAGAAACTAAATGTTTTCCAGGTATGGCATGCATTCTCCTGCTGTAGTAGCAGATGATGATTTTTTTTTTTTTCTATTTCTTGCTCCAGGAAAATGGATACGAAACTGTTAATCCAACAATCAGTACTTCTGCTGTTGAAATTTGTCTCATTAGGCACAGCTATATTAGGAACTGTCAAAGTAAAGCATGTTAGGGAAAGATTTATGTCAAAAAGCAAAAGTGATCAAATAAAAAAATGGCAGGTATTCTGCCACTCGAAGAAAGGCAATGCCAAAAGCAGACTTCAAGGGAAGAGCAGGTTTGTGAATCTCTGAAGTAGTTTGTGTTTTAGTATATGGAGAACAAGAGTAGATCTTTAGTGGGTGGCAACAGGATGAAGATGGACATTTCTGACCAGTTCCAGTCTTATAAAAAAGCCATTTATGTCTGTAGACAGCAATTCCGTTTTTCCTTATAGCTGCCCAATTTCTAGTGCATGAAATGTGGTGAGAATGTGGAGAGCCATATACCATTACCTGCCTGCAGTCACTAACGTAATGTGCAGATGGACAAAGAGATAAGTTATTGTGATGGGAAACAGATATTTGCCTTCCTAGCCTGAAAAGTGATTTGAGAAGATGTCAATGTCTGGATGTGTGGAAGTAGACACCCAGCACTGCTGCATTACCTGTGCTCTGAGCTGAGTGAACAAGAGGGCCAGCCTGAAAGCCATATTGCTATATGAGTTTCTTCCTGTGCATAAGGTCATTTGCTCAAGAGGTCATCTGGCTGAAGTGTTATTCTCTATCAACACATAAGAGTAATTTTTTTAAAATTTTATTTCAGAATTCAGGAAATAAAACCAAAGAATCTGGTGTATGGCTCTAAGCTACTTTTGAAAGCTTTGCTCTCTAATTTCTTGGCTGAAACTGGGTTAAGAATTCAACCCCTTCCTGCGCTTGGAAACACTGACACTGCATTTCAGACTGCTGTGATTTTACTGATCTGGGAACTGAGGCACAGAAATAGGAAAAGTGTAATTTTCATGAAGATATCAAAAAGGCTTGAAGCCAAGGCACAGCTATTACCCACACCCTAACCAAAAAGACCACTAAGCTAAAAATAGGCAACAATTACCTTCTTGCATATGAAATCAATTTATAACTGTTTGACTGAAAAACCTGAATGTAAGCTCACTGCAAAATTAGTAGCAAAGTCTATTAAAACCCCCACATCACACCTTTTCTTCTTTCCCACATTAGTCAATCACACTCGCCTCTCAGTTCCTTCGTACAAGCCTTTCGTGTCTGCCTGTAAGAAGAAATGAGCTTCAAAGCTCAGATTGCCGTTGTGAATATCCATCTACGCTATTAAAAGGCAGTCCTCTCTCTACTTTTTCAGGTCAGAGGCAAAATGGTGTTGACTTGCTTTGATTTTCTTAGTCTAGTCTGTGCTTGCACCAACCTGAAATTAATTGATTTTCCTGTTCAAAAGTTTACTTACACCCCATAAAAAAGCCCAACGTTGTGCCCAATCCTGACAGTAGCTACTGCTCTGCCTATCCACCTTCATCCTTGCCTGGCATGCACAGCTCTCAGTGGGCAGATGGAGTATGTTCTCTGCTGGGAGAAGAGCCTTCTCTGTAGCGATCACAGAATACCATCTGGGCACCCTTACAAATAGCTTGGATCTCAATATAATTTTTCTAAACGTTATTCAAACACCAATCTGGAAAATGTTGTACCCCTCCAATGCCTTGTTCGGTTTACCTAGCACTTACAGAAAACCCTCGCTGATTCCTGTGAGCCCCACCAAATCAGTAAGAAAAGATGTAGAGATGGAGGTTCTCCTCGGGCAGAGTGATCTCAAACAGCCTCCTCAGGAAATTACTGATTGTTCCCATGGCTATGGTTTTATTTGACTTGTGACAACAAAGTATTTGTCATGCTAATGTACATATTTAGTAAGACAAAACAATTTTCTAAGTTCTAGAATGGTCTAAAACAAGTTCATGAGAACATAATTGATATTGGTTACTTACCTCCAAAGTTAGAGACAGATAGTCCTGTTTATTGCCCTGCAGGCACTAACAGGGTTCACAAGAGTTAAGAAAAAAAATAATGACAAGAGTGACTCAGGTCTTTGGACCAGCGCTCGTCTTCTGGGGGTCCGTAAGCTCACCCGACTACCTCCACACTGTCAGCAGCTCTTAGCTAATACATGGACCCTCAGTCAGCATCAGCATCATCCCAGATTCTGTACATTAAATGACTGCCTGGTATGTTTTGTAGAGATTAGTCTTTTTCCTCATCTTCTGCCTTTAAACACCTGCTCCTTCATTTCTGAAGTGTCCCAAGCTGTCCATCCACTCCAGGCCAGTTGCTCAGTGAACACCTAGTGAGGCACAGGGCTACGTGGGTCTCCTGGGATGCCCATATGTCCAGAGTTTGTATACTGATAAAATGCTGTGAGCAGGGTGGGGGTCTTTTTTGAGATATAAGTTAGATGCACTTGTGCTAACTTTCCCAATTCATGGCGATGAAATGACAAAATCCCTAATTAAGAAATAATTACAATTAAAAGAACATTTTTACTAATGGCAGGATTTAGGATTGTGAAACACATAAGCACTTTCCATTCTAGATGCTTTCTTTGATCTCCTTGGTTCATATTGGAAATAATGCACTTGAAGAGATGAAAACACGACTGAACACAGCCTGCTTTCCTGCCACTGTTGCAGAAGAATGGAGGGAAGGGGTGAGGATCTGAGCATCTGCTCCCTACACCCTTCTGTCCCCCAAAGTGCCAGCCACGAAAGCCAGATTTAAGGACTTCCAGGGCATTGCTGTCCCCAAGAATATTCTTCTCCAAACAGTGGCAATAACATATCGCTCAAACCACTTACCTGGACATACAGAGCATAAGGACACAGCAGTTGCCATTCTGGGTTGGAGCAGGGAGGCAGAGTCCAGCCAGAGAACCTGGGGCCACCCCGAGAGGCAGGGGCAGGGGCTGGGGTGGGGACAGGGCCTCTCCCTGCCCTTGTGCCAGGCTGAATCCCAGCCTCCAAATCTCCTCAGAACTGGGCATCAACGCTGATGTTTAACAGTGCTCCACAATGTTTTAGTGCTAATTAGAAGTAGCTAGTTTGCTTGTCCCTCTGAACAGAGTCTCTCCTCAAACTTGGTGCCTTCTCAGCCTGAGGACTTCTTATGGCATTAAGTAGCACAGCTCACTTAAACACTGAAAAAATATTTCATCTGTTGATTTTAAATTGCCTCTTATCCCGATGCTCAAAGCTGGGAAAAACAAAAGCTCTTCTCTCTTCCCTAGTCCAGTGAGGTTTTCATGGATATTTACATTTCTCCCTTACTCATCTCCTTTCCAAGAGAAACAATCCCAGTCTTCTGGTTCTCACGTGGCTCCTTTAAACCTGGCTACTGGCCCATGAGTCCCACAGCCTACTTACCTATAACATAGTGCAAAGAGATCCAGGTGTATCCTGCTCTCACTAGGACTTCTTTAGTCTTCATTTAGTGTCCCAGAAACTTTCTGGGGATACCTGAAATAGCTGGTTTTCATTTTAGCAATGACCATTCTCGTGGTTTAACCCCAGCCAGCAACTAAGCTCCACACAGCCGCTCACTCACTGCTCTGCCCCCCCCCGCCAAGTGGGATGGGGACGGAGTCGAGAAAAAAAAAGTAAAACTCGTGGGTTGAGATAAGAACAATTTAATATAACAGAAAAGAAGAAACTAATAATTATAATAGTGACACTAATAAAATTACAATGGTAATAATAAAAGGATTGGAATATGCAAGTGATGCACAATGTCATTGCTCACCACCCACCGATCGACGCCCAGTTAGTTTCCAAGTGGTGATCCCCCCCACCCCCACTCCCCAGTTTATATACTAGATGTGACATCCATTGGTATGGAATACCCCTTTGGCCAGTTTGGGTCAGCTGTCCTGGCTGTGTCCCCTCCCAACTTCTTGTGCCCCTCCAGCCTTCTCGCTGGCTGGGCATGAGAAGCTGAAAAATCCTTGACTTAGTCTAAACACTACTTAGCAACAACTGAAAACATCAGTGTGTTATCAACATTCTTCTCATCCTAAATCTAAAACATAACACTATACCAGCTACTAGGAAGACAATTAACTCTATCCCAGCCAAAACCAGGACAACCATACACAGATGTCTCAGGCCTCAGTATCCAAGATCTATTTATTCCCTCGTATAAAAGACATCACGGAGAGAATAGGGAGGATGTCTGGAGGTCTTAGACATGCTCCAGCAGTATGTCAGTAGTAGAGAGTGGTCTCAGCCTGTATTAGGCAATCTGACTCAGCCTGGATGAGGCAAGGAAAAAGACTCCCACTGTGGCGTTGTTGGTCTCAGTTGGCACCTTAGTCCCTTCCCTCTATCCATTCATCCTGGTTTGGGTCAGGCTATTCTCTGCACAGGCCGAGCAGAGCTGCAGGCAGCCTTTGCAGTGCAGATGGCTCTTACCTCAGATGTTCTGTTGATAAGGCAGTTTTTGAACACCAAATTGCATGTTAGTGCCAGTTAATGAATGTTCTCTTTACAGGCAAAGCAAACCTTTCCTTCTATACTAAGCAGAGAACAGGAGGAAGTAGCCTTTCAGGTATTAAATTGCCTGAGATCATCAGCACAGAGCAGCTTGAGGAACAGCCACAGAATCTTAAATTACTGTTACTGAGCTTTTCCTCACCATGCAGGAGCTCAGGCTTCTTTCCTGACCAATGCTTTTTCTTCCCAGGAGAGCAGGGGCTGCAGTGCCTGTCCTTGGGGAGCAGGAATTACCTTCTGCAGAGCAGGGGACAGCAGCATGAGGCACCTTCAAATGCAGCAGAGCCTCTGCTGAGCCCACCTCATCCACATGCTCTGCAGACAAAACGGTCTAGACAGGTTCCTCTGCATTGCAGGATGAGCCCAAAGAAAAGTTTCAGGATCCCAAGGAAGCTCTCTGCCCCCCCCAGTTTGCTCTGTGTGGAGGAAAGGGTTTGGGCTTCTACCACTGGCCTTGCAGAGATCTCCACTCTGTTTGTACTCAGCTGAGTTCAGACCCAGCCTCTGCTACTCACTGCCTGTGGAAATGTTTCAGGACAAACCATGCTTTCTACTTTGCTGGGGGTTAAATAAAAAAGGAATAAAAGCCTGACTGTGCTTCTCTCTCTGTTTTTTAGGTTTTTACTGAAACAATGTCTGCTGGCTCTCAACAGCTTTTTGTTTTATAGAGCCAGCTAGATAACCACAACCATGGTGAAATCCTTGTACGCGTTTCATGCTATGTAAGAGGCAATTGCTGTCATGTGTAAACCCAGGGGAGCAGAAATGGAAGGGTTTCCCCTGGGCAGAGAAGATAAATGGGTACTACATTCACTTTGTATTTAAAGCTGCAGTGAGTATGTGACTTTCTGTACTGAGGGGAACATTGCAGCTGTTTTGCTTGACATAGATTCACATAGTGAGAAACTGGAAGTGTAAGGAGCGAATTTGTTATTTGCGTTTCTAGACAAATTGTTCATTAGGAGCCTGAACCCAAACATACTCAGGTCAGTACCCTTTTCAGTCAGTTTTGGTTTGAGTCCTAGTCCTGGCTTCCTTCCCTGAGTTTGGGACACATTTCCCAGAGGCAAGGATATCCTTTAAATGTACTCAGGCAAGGAGTAGAGGTAATAGTGAGGATATCAGCTACAAGGGGGAATAACTGCTGTTCAGAAGAAGTCTTAAAAAAAAAGAAAAAAGACATATCAGTCGATGTTATTCATCACCAAAAACAGAGATGGGAAATCAGTTTGAATTCTGCATGTCTAACAGCAGACTTGACACTTTATTCCCTCTGAATACCAATTTAGACCCACCAGAGACTGATCAGGTTTGCTTTGCTCAGCTGGAGATTTTTGTAGACCTAAACCTGTGATATTTCAGAGCAAAATGCTCTAGAAAGTCTCCTGGTTGCCCAGACAAATCCTGAGCAGAAACAGGCTCCTAATTACTGAAGCTGCATCTCGTGGCAGCTGAGAAGGGTCAGTTCTCCTGGGTCACTTGGAGGGGAATTGCTGGCCATGTCAGCCACTGCTTATGAAGCCTGATAATTCCTGATTTGTGAGCAGACTACTTGACCCAACTCTTGGCAATGGTTGCAAAACATCTAGTTAGATCCTTACTCCAGGTTTCCTGTACTCTTCTGTGGAAGGATGCAAGCACCAGACAGCCTGCCTATGGGTCTTGGGAGCATGGCCTGGCCCTTCTTCCTTTGGGAGGCTCTTGGGAAGGGGGCTTCAGGACTTGATCTTCATGCAGTCATGTTGAGGGGAGTTTGAATTTGAATGGTACAGGAGAAAACTCCTCTGTGGGATCTGCACAAGGGATTGTGTGTATCAGTTGTCAACAAATAAGATTTCTTGCTGACAAATACCACTACTCTGTTCACCTGGGAGCTGGAAGATCATGCTGTTCCCAGGTCTCACTTTACTTTTGAGGTAGGACCTTCCTGCCACCAGTTTTGTCCTTGTGTGGAAGGGGGTAATCTCTCAGAGATTTCATGAGAAAGGATATTTCCTGCCTCCCACTCTTTGCGTGATACGGGTCCTGCTGCAATAACATAAGCCTAAGCTACCCTTTTATGAGAGCTACAGCTTTCCCCAGCTCTTGCCGGTGTGAAAGCAGGAAGCCTGTGTGAAGGACCTGAGCGTCCTTCCCCAGTCCCAGCACTGTTGCAGACGTACCACTACTCACTTTCACTCCGGTCCATGCACAAGTGGCATCTGCTGCAGCCCAAGTTCTCCTTGCAAAACCTTTACAGGAACCTCCTCCTCCTTGAAAGGAACCATAACAAATCAGCACATCTGCCTGGGAACTCTTCCGTGATTTCAGAGATTTATTTTGGCTTAACACCACTGCTGATGTACATGTTGGCCAGTTTGTCTTTCCTCTGCTACCAGGTGTGGGGATGGTCCTCATTGTTTACTTCAATAGATTCAGCTTGAAAAAACCATATGCCTCTCTGGCTTTGAAGCTAGGAAATATCCAACAGGTGATGCTACAGACTTAAAACTGATATTTTAGAAGTCAGAGCAATGGGAACAACAATATACGTAGATGCAGATCTCTCTTGCTTTGAATTTCTTGTGAAACATGGAGAAAGAGATGCAAACCTAACAATGATAAGGCAGCCCCAAATCATTTGTCTAGAAAATCTCTGCAGGATCAGTGCCTCAGAGAGAAACTCAGCTCCCTCCTTGAACATTGACTGGCAGTCCATTTTACAGGGATTTTGATCAATACAAATTGTCAATATCTATTTTGATTATATTTTTAACAAATGAAAGCAGAAGTGAAATGGGATTTTTTGTCAAACTTTTTTTTTTTTTTAAATAAGAACACATATTTCAAACCCTTTGAACTGAAAACAACTTTGGTTCATTGCAATATTTTGCAGAAACACTTTTCCACATTTTGATAGGCTCTATTTATAACTGCTGAAGACCATGTCTACCACCATGGTATGTTTATAGCCATCTGGATCACAGGCTACTCATGTTTTTCACACGCTTATTGCATCTACTGATGATTTGTTAACCCTTTATAAACAACAGGTACACACTGTACAATAGCCACAAAGAGGAATCAGGTGTTCAGTCCTGACCTTCCCACCTGTGTTCACAGACTCCTGGGTATCAAAAGCACTCCAGTTCTATTTTATTTTATTTTATTTTGTTTTATTTTATTTTAAAATTTTACATCTGAGTGCTTCAACTCATTCTGAGGTTTATTTCTTGACTTAAGCAAAGAAATGGATTTTTTGTATTCTGAGAACAGCTTTGTTAATTGGAAGAGGTAGGTAAGCAGAGGGGTCCTTTGAAAATCCACACTGTAATACGGGAACCAAACACAGAACTCCCTCCTGCTCTGCTCCAAAGATGCTCTCAAGAAAAGCGGCGGCCTTGGTTGCCCTTGGAGTGGCCCTGAAGCACAGTGCAATTCAAGCAGCTGCTTTTATTCTGTGGTTAAAGAAATCTCCCAAGGGACAACATATTGCTGTTTGATTGGAAGAACACTTAATTGTCTAATGAAGCTGTTATCTTCTATTTAGCCAGAGATGAGAAAATGAAATCTTTATGTATCACTTCCATGTAACAAAAAAAGCTAATTAGAGAAGTCACACCCTCAGGGGTAAAATAAAACCACCACAAAACAAGGCAACAGTAGAAGTGAGGTGGAGTCTTGGCTCAGCTATGCCAGCTGCTCGTTTACCCAGCCCAGAAGCTGACACCCACCCTGTGTCTCACTTTGCTCCGTCCATCAAGAGAAGGTGCTTCCCTATTTTTGAGGGATATTGATATTTTCATTTCATCTTCGATATTAGAAGTATCCCCTTACCACCAGAAATTACCTTGGAATATGTTTACTAGTATTGACAAGATCATCAGGTGAATAACAAGAAGCTTGATGTCCTATTTAACCTCCTTTTTTGTTAGACCATAACCCTCACATCCACCCCTGATTTCAGTAGGATTCACATGGACTTTGGAATGACCCAGAAACAGGACCTTTGCTTTGGCAGGAGCAATGCGCTTTGCTTCAAAACCCTTAGATACATATTAGGTACTTCAAGAAAATACAGGCCTCCTCCATATTACCAGGGTGACCTTGCATTCTGTTTCTATTCCTTTTAACATCCTGGGATGACACTGCCGTTTTTCTTGTATGGATTAGTTTGAAACTTTTCTTTGGATCATTAGAGTTGAATGATGAGTATGTACTCATGGAAAAGTTCATTTTGCAGTCTCTGAATGCTTGCAGCCAATGGTCCCTGTTACAGTGATAAATGGATGCTTAAAATAAAGAACTTCCTAAGACAGGCATTCATCCAGCAGCAAAGCTTCCATTTTACTGGCAGAGACTAAGTTTTATGAAGTATTTTTACCCCCCCCCGCCCCAGTATCAATCACACTGCAGTTACCTTAATTTCATACCTCCAATATACAATAATATTTTACTTTTAAACAAGAGATGAGAGGGCACAGAGTTTTATAGGAGTTGTCTATTGAAGTCAGCAATAGGAAGGACTGGCTGATGGTTATTCTCAGGGCTATGGGAGGTTGTGCGATACCTAGGGATCATGCTGGCCAAGGACCATGTCATCCACACATGCCGACATGCTGGGCAAGACCATTCAAACCTGTCTGTTTCTTTCAGTAATGCCCATTACCTATGTTTTCTTTTCTCCTTTCCAGAATATCCTACCTGACATTTTATTTGCCTCCTCCCTACTATCCATCCACTTTTCTTTAAAACCCCTGACCCGGTTCTTTGATTTTAATTCTGAAATTCTCAATTGCATCCTGCACTTACCCTGAACACTGTGTCCTCACACCATCCTCACCAACACCACACAAGTTTCATCTGCTTTAATGTGCAGCTTGGGATAGTCAGCTTTACAATCTTGCCTGTTACAGGTATCCTCTTCAACCTACGGAAGGATGGGTGCAAAGACCCAGTATGGCTCATCCAAGCCTTTGCAGGAGGTCCGCAGCGTAAACAGGGACCCAGATCAGGATTTTTTGAGATCCAGATTTATCACCCTCTCCAGGAGTCTCCCCTGGACTCCACTGCCAGTCTACTAACCCTTCTGCTGAATATCCACATTCTTTTCTGTTGTGCTTTGGCTAAAAAGTGATGTTTCAATAGCAGTCTTAGCACAGATCTTGTTTAGTATTTCATCCCCTTGTGTCTTCCTGCTAGGCTACACCAAGGCCAGATTTCCTACCATGAATGCAGAGCACAGCTTCCTAGTGTCAGCCCTTATCCTCATGAGGATTTCACATTGGAAATTTTGCTCACTGGATCCTAGATGTTCCCCATCTCCAGCACTGTTCATGAGACCTAACTCATTTTATGGAATTAGGTCTGCATTTGCCTCTAGTTACACTCCTTGAGCTGCAGATGGTAAAGATACCTAGAAGTCAGTCTGTTAACCTAATTCCCTCTATGACCTTCGAAATAGCTGGTAGCAACACCTGAGCTGCGCAGTCCCTCAAGACAAATATTCTCTCTTCCTAGTGATAGTCCAGGGAAAGACCTACTTAACTCATCTCCCCACTGTCAGAAAATTGCCTTCTATTTTCTAGTGAATCATACAGCTCGTTTTTCCTTTCCAGTAGTCACACAGACTTTGCTGCTGTTCACCTGCTAGTCAGCAGCTCCTACAATTACTGCCAGCAGCCAGACCAGGCGGCAGCAGCATCGGGCAGCAAAGAGGTGTGAAGGAGCCAGGCACCTCGTTGCATAGTTTGGATCAAACCTGCACTAAGCTGGCAATGAGTCAGGTCATGGGCATGCTTAAATTGGGGAAACATTTCGGCTTGTGATAAAAGCTTGAGGACCTGGTTTCTATGCTCAGCTTTGCTATTTCCTTCCCACATGACCACTGCGACACATTTAACTGGTCTGTGCCTCAGTTTACTCCTTGGACAAAATCCCAGTGATATGTCTTGTCTTTGGAGAGGGCTCTGGGACCTAGGAATGAAAAATCCAAGAAAGCATTGATTATTCATTTTCTATAATTTTCCTATTTTAAATGGATTCCTCATCCTGTCTTTTGGTCAGGAGGTAAGGTGAACACATAAACAGTTTTTGTGGCAATTTTGGTACACCAGATGTTTCAGGGAGAGGTCACTTCAGTCCTGCAGGTTTGGCTCAAGTGAACACCTTTTTGAACTAAGAGAAGCTTTTCCTGCTTGCAATCAGCAGGGCCCAGCTCCCATGGAGGAGAAAGAAGAGGAACACCTAAACTTTTAACTAGCTGTACTTTATCTCTTGCTGCTTCTTGTGCAGCCTAATTAATCTAACTACGGGCTCTGCATTTCCAGCAAGCGGCTCTATCGCATTTCCACAGGACTCGTGAAGCAGAAACCCTGCACACCCTTGGGAGGGCTCCTCAGCTGCAATGAGTAAGCAGAGCACCCCTGAGGTGGAGGGAGCTTTGCCAGAGGGCTGCAGGTGAGGATTCACCCGGCTGGATTTTGAGGCTTGAAGACAGAGTTGGCTGGGAGGGGAGTGCAGAGCACTTTGATACATATCTTCTTTGACACCGCAGTCAGCCATCTGTTCTGAGTTTATTAAAAGTGATGTACTCTGCTGGGAGGATCAGGAAGCATCTGCTAGTGCATTTACATTCAAATCCTCACAGCAATCCCATCCGTCCTCCTTTTTTAATTAATCAAACACACTTTTTGGTGAAACCACATAGATAAACACTTCCTCTGTAAATGGGAGTGCATATTATGCTAATGCCATTAAATAGCTAACACAGAGAAAAACAATTTAGTGCAAGTAGCAACATCTATCTCAGGATTTAAGAAAGCTGTTCTGACAGAGATCATTCCTGTTTAAAGGGATCACCATCTAAACCTGGCTTATGCGGCAGCGCAGTTTTGCTGCTGCAGAATTGCTAATCAGCTGCTCAGGGCAAGAGTGAACCCTGAAGTGATGAACTGAAGCACACGTGCTTTGGGAGCCCATCTGCAAGGGCTGGAGGGTGCTGAGGGGCCCAAGTGCCCCCCAGCAGAGCAGTGGCCCAGGGAGTTTGGAGGCAGATGTGGCAGAGCAAGTGTAAATCCTGTTTGGCTGGAGGGAAAGCGACAAGATGCTCTACTGACATGGTAGTGCTGCTTCACGTTAGCGCGGCTGCTTTGAAGAAGTGAAGAGCTGGAGATGTGTCTCACCGCAGCTGGATTCTCTCAAGGGTGGGGAGGAAAAAGGTGGTGCCAAGGCTGCTGGTCTCTCTCTTATCTCTGCTTGGCATCGGGTGCCCGTGGCAGGGATGGCCACCCCTGCTGGAGCTGCTGCCTGCACCGGTGGTATCGTTTGCACAGCGCTGCATGCGGTGAGTTCGCTGGGTTTCCCCAGTGAGCAGACAGGGCCTCCTGGGGTGCCATCGGCCAGGGTACAGTGCAATTTGCTCAACGGGTGGGAATCCCCGTTGCAGATCACTCTTAGCTCTTGGTACGAAATCCTCTCCTAGGAGTCTCAGGGTCTCAGCATCCTCCTGTCCAGAGGGGCATCTCCTGTGTATGGGGAAAGGTGTCTAAACAAAATGCAGAGGGAGCTGTTGGCAGAGGCTGCCACAAGACAAGACCGCAGTAGTCTCCAAATCAGGGTGGTTGGTGGCTCTCCAGGGACTGTCAGCATCCAGACAGCAGGAAGAAGAAAGTCCCTTGTAGGTCCCAGTCTGTGCCCAGGGATCATGCCTGGCTCACCTGTGGGGTGGTGGAAAGGCTCTTCCAAATTAACTCTGAGACACTGGTGGCCAGTTGGTGCTTTTCTTGGGTTCCTCAAGCAGCTCCAGCTTTTCCTAGTGAAGACATCATGTGCCCAGCACCTCACCAGTGGCTCCAGCCCACTCCTCCCATGATCTGGGGGGACATGGCCAACTTCCAGCCTGTGGTATGAGGGCCCAACCAGAACTGCTCCCCCATCACATCTTTCTTTCCAGGCTGTGAGTCACGATGCCAAGAATTTGTCTGCAGCCAGTCTCCATAATGCCTTTTTAACTAGGCCCTCCAAGTGAGTGAGGGGGTTTTGCAAAGGGATCGACCTTCCCCACTGCCCTACAAAAGGGATCAATAATGTCAATGGCAGCAGTGAAGGCACTGAAAAAGCAGCGGCGTTCGATGGTGAGAAGAGCAGTCCTTGGGGCTGTGGGAGTGAATTAGTGCTCATGATTTAATCTCATCTCTCACATGGTGCATAAGGGGCAGAGGGGATTTCTGTGTGCTTGGGAACTATGGCCTTGTCCCTCTGCGTGGCTATTGTTAATACACAGCTGATACACAAATTAAACAGAAACCTTTTACTCCTCGGCATGCTGCTTCTTGTCATCTTACTTTGGATATGTTCTTCAGGCTTTTTTAAACACAACTAGTTATTTTCCAAATCCTCTCTTAGTGTTACAAACAATAACATTGGCTGAAGCATCTAGAAAATGTAAAGTGTAGTTGATCCTACCCTTCCCCAAATGCTTGGCTTCTGGCAGGCCTGGCTTTCACCACGAAACACCTGCTCCCACGGCGGAGCCCTTCTCCCGTGTCAGAGACAGTACGTTTGCAATCCTGGCCCTTGTCTTCCATTAGCAAACAAGGGAGTTGCAGCTGTCTAAGCCAGAGCACACTGCGAGCCCTCAGGGAGTCATAACTTCCTTTTTTCTTTCTATTATTGAGATTGAGTATTTTTTAACTTACATTCTTTAATTGCAAACATTGTTGATGAATTTGCAAGGCTGCAGTCCAGAGACTGGGCAAATGACATTTAGGTAACTAATGGTTGTTGGCCTGGTAGTAACTGGAGCAAATAAATATGCACATGAAGTGATATTTAGCAATTACAGGACTGGAAATGGAATTAGTG
Organism: Haliaeetus albicilla; assembly: GCF_947461875.1. NCBI lineage: Eukaryota > Metazoa > Chordata > Aves > Accipitriformes > Accipitridae > Haliaeetus > Haliaeetus albicilla. The sequence goes on from NC_091487.1 coordinate 18,149,020, forward strand.
ACAAACAATGTGATTTAAAGAGCAATGGGTCTTGTCAGGCTCAAACTGGACAGCAAGAGATGTGCTGATAAGGACAACTGTCATGTACCTTCCTTGGTGCCTCTCCAGAAGGGACTCGCTCCCCGCAGCACATTTTGAGTGAACAAATTGTTCTGTGAGCAGTGGAGTTAACAAAACCTGGGGTTTTCTAGTCCCCTCTAGCAGCCCCGCCACGTGGTCTTGACTCCAGAGTCTTTGTCACTGACAATGTGAGAGGTCCAATGCTTCTACAGCAGCTGCCACCCCATGGGCCCATGCAGCATCAGTGCACTGTGAGACCCAGCCCTCCGAGGGCACCAACCTCTGGCTTACCCCTGGGCTCCTGCAGCTGAAGGAAGCTCAGAAATGTGCATGGGTGACACCTGCGTGCTGGGGATCTTCCCAAATGAATTTTCTAAAGTTGCTTTTTGTGGGAACTGTGTTTTCAGTCTTGAACTGAAACCTTTGCTGGAGTAAAACCTGCTGGTTTTTACCTAAGACTTGTCCAGTAGGTAAAGCTAGGCATGCAGCTTTTCTCAGTATAACCCCACTGCAAACTGAATTCTAGGCAGTGCTTTCAACCAGATCTGCCAGAGTCAGTCTGGGGATGAACAATCCCCAGACTCCAGGGGAGCCCCTCTTGGAACGTCTAAACCAGTATTTCCTTGGTAAGACAGCTCACAGCATCAGGAATCCCACAGTGTCTGCTGTAGTCTTGCATTTATTACCAAGAGTCCTTGTCTCTTGCATAATTCATTTCTGGTAGCCAACTATTTCTTCCCTTATTAAATAAACATAGGTTTCCTTTAGTCAGCATTATGTATTTGAGTTTATCCAGCAATACGTATTTGAAGTCATTTATGTATCGAAATAAGGAGGAAAGCATGGATTGCTTTTTAACCAAAGGGATTTAGCTTCTGAGTTTCTTTGTAAATTCAGCAAGGATAAAATTAGCCAATAGCTGTACTAAGCAAATGCACTGCAGGGCTAAATCCCTTGTTTGGAGGAGACTTTACTCCCTCTGAGCAGATGTCTGGATCTTCCTGTCTCTCTGAAGATCTCTTCCTGAGGACTCTCCACTTGTTGATGCCCATCATGATAAGCAGAAAACCTGTGTGTGGTGAAGGGGGCACTCACCTAAGACTGTTGCAGCCGTTCAGCTGGACTTTCTCCAGGCTGCTGTGCCTAGAGACCAAAAATTTTACAGTTCCCTAAAAGGAGGGAGTTCTATCATAAGAACAGAAGTCCCTAAGAAATGTCCTACCACTTCAGCAAAAGGCTCCTGGGGACAAGCCTCTTGCCTCCATCCTGCCTGGCAGGGTCAGTAACGAAGGACATGATTTTCCCCTTATGGGGCTCAGCCCTGGCACTCAGGTTGTTCTGACCCAACTGCGACTGCGGGAGTCTTGACTGCAGAGTTCGTGACAGAGGGAGGCTGAGCTCACGCTCTCCTAGTAATTTAAAAACAATCCCAAAACCACAGTGGCAGTAGATGTTATTCAGGAAAAGCAGCTGCTCTCTGCAGTCCCTTTATGCTCTCCCAGCATCTGTCTTCAGCTGATGGATTAGGGATGGCAGGTGGCACATCCCTAACGTTACCTTCTCTTTTTGCCATTTCAATATCTGTATCCTGCTGTCCCTGGATTTACCCGGTCCCTTTTTCACCCTGCTGGTCCTGTCTGCCTCTGCCAGCTCCCATGGCAGCAAGCTCAAGAGTTCACAGCCTGCTGTGCAGAGAACAACCTTAGTGGCTTTAATGCAGTCTCCTGCTGGTTATCTAGAGATCCTCGACTCCTAGTGCTACAGGATTTGGGGAATAACAGCTCTGCATTCACCCTATCCTCCACCTTCATGGTTTTGTGAATTCCACTCATACCCTCCCATAGCCTTCTTTTCTCTAAACTGAAGTGTCCCAACCTTTGTGTTTCTCCTCCTGCCTCTCTCAGATGCTCCATCCCACAGATCATTTCAGGTGCTTGTCATGGTTTAGGTTATTTTTCCCCTAGCTGCATTACCTCCTTTATCTCCACTGAAGCTCATCTGCCACCTTCTTGTCCATTCACCAGCTCTGTGAGGCCCCTCTGAAGTGCCCTGCCATTGACATGACATTTGACTACCCAAAGCAGCTAAATTATCACCTGTAAACCTGGCTGTTTCACCTTCTGTCATATCTGTGTGAACTTCCTTTGGGGCCTGGTTTCAGCCTTTCCTTATCAACTCTTTAACAAGATTTTTGCAGCTGCTTGCAATGAAGCTCTGTACATCTGGGCAAAACAAAACCAGTGAGGGAAGCAGAGCGGCTCCAGAAGAGCCCTGCACTGCAGGGAGTTTGCCCCATTCTCCATGAAGTGGTGAGCTCTGAGTGAGCACAAGCGGAGGGGCACATTCAGAGTCCATGATCCCTTTTAAAACATTCTACCTGACAAACAGGTGACTTCTAATCTCTCTCTGTTACTACAGACCCCTGAGGTAATTAGGGAAGACGAAAAATCCAAGTTTTGCAGTGTCCTGGTTTCAGCTGGGATACAGTTAACTGTCTTTCTAGTAGCTGGTACAGTGCTATGTTTTGAGTTCAGTATGTGAAGAATGTTGATAACACTGATGTTTTCAGTTGTTGCTCAGTAGTGTTTAGACTACAGTCAAGGATTTTTCAGCTTCTCATGCCCAGCCAGGGCACCTGACCCAAACTGGCCACCAGTGTATTCCATACCATGGGACGTCCCATCTAGTTTAGGAACTGGGAAGTGGGGGGCAGGGATTTCGCTGCTCGGGGACTGGCTGGGTGTCGCAATGGGCCTGCGCATCATTTGTACATTCCAATCCTTTTATTACTACTGTTGTCATTTCATTAGTGTTATCATTATCATTATTAGTTTCTTCTTTTCTGTTCTATTAAACCGTTCTTATCTCAACCCAGGAGTTTTACTTCTTTTCCCAATTTTCTCCCCCATCCCACTGGATGGGGGGGGAGTGAGTGAGCGGCTGCGTGGTGCTTAGTTGCTGGCTGGGGTTAAACCACGACATGCAGGCAAAACCTGCCTGTATTTGAGTGGGTAGTTGTAGTGTCTGCCAGTGGATGCTGCTGATGCCCATTTGGGATCACCTGGGCAGCTGCTGGGCAGCTGCTTTTGCTTTTCTTCCCCTCATGACACAGCCTGTCATGGGAAAAGGCAGGAGAATTGTCTTCAGCGTGCTGTGGTTATTGAACATACCCTTGATTAAAAGGGAGAAAACTTCCATTTCTTATAAACCAAGCACATCTGCTGAAGCTGAAACCTTCCTTCAAAGGCTGCAAAGAGATTAAGTGCTGCAGAAGAAAAAAAAAACCACGCTTTTTGTGTAACAGGAACATTCTTGTAGTATCGGGGAGCTCAAAGCGGAGAGCTGGGGCTTGCTTCACCTTCCAATTAATGACCTCCGAATAATTAGCAGAATAATCTTTTTAGAAATGCTCCAGTAGCAGTGCCCCTGATTGTCAGATAAACAACATCCTGGAGGGGGAAAAAGCTGGCAGTGATGAACAACGGGTTGAGGGAGCAGCAAGGTTACGGGCAGTCATTAAGCTGGGAGAACATTCGTCAGCCCATTCAAAGGATGCAACAAGTCAGAGCCATTTCACAGGGCAGGCTAATTGAAGAAAATTATTTATTAGGAGAGTGAACAGAGAACTCTGAAGTCTAGTGTTAATACCCACTGTGGTTTCAGTCTTGCAAACAGTAAAACAATTGTTTTCCCTTGACAGTCATTTACTGTTAAATCCTGGGTACCTTGTCCTCCCCCCAAGCTTTAGCCTCTGTGTGGGAATTTATCAGGGGCAGTGGCAGAGTGCTCTGACCACGGTCACGCCTGCTGTGCCCTCTTCCTTGCACCCATCACCTTTTCCCTCTTATTTCAGTGCCAATTATTACCCTTCCAGAAGAATTTGTTTCAGGACTGCAAACTAAAAAGACACCCTGGGGTACTGGGCAGAAGTAAGGATGATGTGGCTCTGAAAATTATTTCTAATACAATAATTCTTCAAACAGTGTCTGAAAGAAGATGGTGAAAGAAGTACCATGTTACTGCAGCCAAGGACTGAGAGTGTATTGGATTTACTGCTTGTGCACCTCTGATGTGTGAGCAAATTTTGAGAAAATACCACCCAATGCAGCTGTGGGGATCAGAAGAAGATAAAAGATTCAATCCAAGTTCACTGAGATCTCTCCTATGGCACAGTCATGGTTTCAGCTACATATCTCACGACTTCACCCTGATTTTAACAAGACTGACTCACAGAAGCATCAGGCTGAAGGGATCTCAAAGGCCATTGAACCTGTCCATGATTTCAGGGTGGATTATGTACTGCAGGACCTTCCTGCCAGAGGAGGTACCCCAGCCACCCTTGACAGTCATGTGGCTAATGGACGAAGTCTCCCACTCAGTGGGACCTTACACTCAAAGCAGCTCATCTGAATGTTTAGCTATACGTGTACTTTGAAAGCTGAATTCTACAATCTTCTCCTGATTTCTATCTTGTTTGCTCCAGATGAGGTTGTCCAGTGGGGGATATGGAGAACTGCTGACTACTGCCTGCTCTGTGGCTATCCTGTGCAGCTGTAAGATTGCTATCCCATTTCCCCAGCCTGCTCCCGAGCTGTCTCCATTGCAAATTAACCAAGCATCTCCTCAAACTCATGTGTTTTCCAAACTTCTTCTCATTTGTATTGCTGTGTCCTGGGTCTTTCCTCTCTATCTCCTCTGTCTTCCAGAAAGTGGTGTTCCCAAGGCTGCAAACAGCAGCTCCAGCCAAAGTCTTACAAGAGCAGCGTAAGCCCACTATGTCTTGCAGAGAAGCAAATGAAAGACATTAGCAAGGAAGCTCCTGGGTCATCCAGCATTGGCCTGTGCTCCTGCAACCACCTCTAAAAAGTCTCTGCCAGAAATTGCTCATTTCCATCTTAAACCCAGTAAGGATTTCCTGATCTCTTCACATGTATTAGAAAGCTGTTTCAGGATTTCATCCTCTGATACAGATATTCTTCCAATTTCCAGCTCAAGCGTTTTCATAGATAGTTTAAACCCATTTCTTTCTTTCTTTCTTTTTTTTTTTTCAATTGCTGCACAGTATCTCTTCATGGCTACTTTGTTGGTACTATTTCCCTGGAATCTTCTTTGTGGATGTCTATGCAGTTGTGCATTGATTTCCCTTTTCTGCTTGCAGTACTTTTCTTCTTGCTCCATTTTGTCTTGAGGATTTCAGAGCACTTTTCTTAGTCATCAAGATCATTTTGAATTACGAGCCTCCCTTCCAAATGTCTTGCAAGCTCTAACAGTTTGGCTTTATTCAGACATCTTGTAAGTGCTGTCCCTTCCCCAGCATCCATTCTTTCACACGCTGGTCAGACATGGGCTGAGCACACATGGGTCTTGCAGTTCTTTGGCCCACCTTTTACTCTTCCAGCTGGACTCTGTTCTCACAGTGAAGTCTAGACTATGTTACCCTGGGGCACACCTGAGCATGTTCTGTAGGAAGGTGTCCAAACTCCTCCTAGAATTAAGTCTGTTTCTTTTAACCACTAGACCAAAGAGGAAAAAAATGAAATGAATTGACACAGTTTACTCTTGACAAATCCCTGCAGTATATTTCATATCAGCTGACTAACCTGTGGCTGATTATAAATTGAAGGTTTCATAACTGGTTCCGGCAATTTTTCCAAGAATTAAAGTTAGGCAGATTGATTTAAATTCCTTGGCTTTCCCTGCAAGGCAGGTACTGTGTTCCCCTGTTATTCCTCTCTTATTCCCCAGCTACTCAAAAGCAATTGCTAATAGCTCAGAAATGGATTTGGATGGATCCTTAAGCCCTTGCAGATGAATTTTGTCTGGTTCTGCAAGCTGGAACACATCTCACTAATCTAAATATTCTTTAAGCTCTTCTTTCCTTATTCCGCTCCGTGACTCTAATCCTCTTGTTTTATGTTTCAATCGTGTTCAACATCTGGTTATAATCAACCTTTCTAGGAAGTTTGAAGCAGAAAATAACAGTGGATGTTTCAGCCTCTGCTGGATCATTACCTCTCCAGAACACAACTTTCTTATTTCTCTTTGTAGAGTGTGGTGCCATTAACTCTTTCCCTATGACTTCTTCAGATCTCCTCTCAGGACTTAAGAAAGGTGTGATGTTAATGCTGTGCGATAGAAATCCTATTATTTCATTAACACAAATTATTCAGGAGAAGCCAAAACAGTCTGATGGTCTACCCCGCCAATGTACCTCATCTCCCTGTCTGTAGGCTCAGAGCTACATGTAAACATGATTAAGGCAAGGTACATCATAGCTTGGTGTTTTGTTTTATACACTGGCCCCAGAACGACACCTAGAAGATAAAGGCAGGCTCCTGATGTCACCTATGGGGTGGGGGTTAGGTGTCTAAGAGGGGAATGTGAAGCTTTGTCGAGAGACTCATCCCTGAGTCAGCTTGGGTACCTGACTTAGGACAAGGAGGACCCTCCACCTGCCTGAGCCTCAGACCCTGCATCACCTCCTCAAGGAAGGTACCTACTTGTGGAAAGGACTGAGCAAGAATCACAATTTCATGTTAAAAACAGGAACCAGCAAGGTAGATGTAGTGCAGTGCATCTTTCCTACCACGACAGTATTTAGAGCACTTCCCTCTCCCCCCCAAAAAATGGAAAGCAGTCTTTTAATGCTTCTTCTAGTTTGATAGACTTCAAAGCCATGACTCCCACTTCCTTGAGAGTCTCCTGGCCACAGGAGGCCAGGGATACTCCAGCCTCATCTTTCCCTGAGTAGTCACTGATGCAACTGGAGCCTGAGTGAATGAGTGCAAGGAAGAATGTACTCTCAGCCTGCTCTTTAGGGCACTTGGATGGGAGAAGTGAGCTTGACCCTCCTCATCTTGTGAACATGACTGTGGCTGCTTCAAGCTATGACACAGGTTCACAATCTTCTGAACCAGGCTTCTGAGAGTGCTGGTTTCAAATTTTGCCACTTCAGAGAAAGGCGCCAGTATCAGTGGCCTAAATCAGGAGCAGGAGCTCCTCAAGCACTTTAGAGTCAAACAGAAGCCACCTCCAAGCCTCATTCAGATCTAATGCCTAAAAATAAGCTGTCCGCCATACATGGTATGACACCAGGTGGCTTGACGATGGTTACATTTCTTTGCAGGAATAGCACTGTAGAGGTTATTTAACACAGGGAGGTTGATTTTGCACTTTTGTTTGTTTTATTGCACTGTATGGTAAAATTAAAGGGGGATAAAAGCAAATATATGAATACATGTATATATGGGGGAATTGTGGAAGATCAAAACTATGAGACAATTTGGGTCCAAAAGTGACTTGAGGAACCCTGAGAACTGATGATGCGCAAGTACGTGTGCAGGGTGGAGGGGAAGGAGACAAGAAGAGGTGGCTTGAGCTGCCTTCATGCCAAGTGTGCCATCTATGGTACTGGTTTGTCATGTATGGACCCTCTAGAGCATCAACAGCAACCTAGAACCTGGGAGGCAGAGTGGATATAAGTACAATGTATAAGTCTTAGAATGCAGAAAACATTGCCAGTTATGAAAACGTTGGGTTTAGCAGGCAGGTCATGTGAGCTTGAAGGAATTTGTTCATGGAAGAATGGGGTGGGTGTATAAATTCAGAGAAACTCCTGCAGAGGGAGAAAGACTCCATGTATGACAATTGTATTGGGAAGGCAGTAGGAGTTGGATTTAAGAACAAGAAGAGGAGATAGAGGGGTTTGCTGCTCTTTACCACGCTGTGGCAGATATGAGTACAGGTGCACAGATGTTCAGGGAAGATCACTGTAGGACAAAGCACTGATTAGGTGAGTCATTCCTCCAGGTCCTACAGCTGAGATGCCTCAAGGTCACTGGGTGACAGGCAAAAAGGAAACTTCATTTTATGTCTGATCATATTACCAGGAACCCAAGATTTGAGTCCAATCTGGTGCTGCAGTCTGCTGGTTCACACCACCTTCTGGTAACCTTGTTTCTGATTGTGGTGGAGGCTCTCACCTTCCAATATGGCTTCTAATACTTCTTTACCTTTCAGCTTGCTGACTGTGAAAGCAAGGAGGCACATTACTTCTGTGGAGGTAAGAAGACCAATTTAAGCAGGTGAGTACAACAAACCCGCTGTCCCCTGGGACCCACAGCCTGGCTCCTGAGCACGTCCATGTCACGAGGGTCCCTGTGAAAGCTGCTGTGGTTTCTGGGCTGAGACACACCACATCTCAGCCCTGAGCACACTCTGTCTCCAAGCTTCACACCAGGATTTTGAAGCCATTTGGTAGAGTCACAAAATTCAGATCTGACTGGGGTTTCTAACCCTCCTTAGCATTCATAGCTAAAGATCTGAGAAAAGTCTCCCTGGTTTAAAACACTCCAACTAAAACTAACAATGCTCCTCATTAGGAAACCTGCATAGAGTGTTTATTGCAAGACGTCTCTTTTATCCAGACCCAGCATCTCTGATCACAAAGCTGGATGAACCTCCTGGGGGGAATGCAGAGAGCTGGGCAGGCGTGTTAACAACCTTTCTGAAGCATACATGTGAAAACTGTACCGAAAGCCTTTGTTCACACAAAATCATCCAAAAAACCATAGAAATAGCTTCTGAAACTTGCATCCCAATCACTCCCTTTGCTGCAAAGGTTAAGCATTAAGAGCTTTGAGGCTCCATGGCTCAGGTGCAGAGTTGTTATAACTGCATGGAATTAAATACAACTGCACCAGTAATAAATCCAGCCTAGTAGCTTTGCTTTTGATTTGTTTCTAATAAGATACTTGGAGCAAGGTCTTTTCAGTATACATCCACTTTCATTATTTTTTCATTGCATATACAGTAAATATCAACTAACAAAAAGCACCATCTAATTCAATCTTTTGCTTTATGAGTATCTGTGAAATTAATTGGGGGAGTGCGAAGAATACATAGGAACTTTATTGGTTTTCAAAAGCAAAGTCACTTGATTTAATCCACCTTTTGCAGTCTGTACAGACTCTATCAGGGCATGTTTGCCCAACAAGCCTTTCAAATTCAATAGTTACTGTACACTTATGGTCAAACAAACACACAAAATGATTTTGAAAAACTAGGGCAAAAATCGCCTTGATGAGTAACCAGTTTGACGCACTTATCCCAGCCCATGTCTGATCAAACATTATCCACCACAACCAAAGCCTATTACAACAGCGGTTTTGCAGTGTACTGCTGTGAGTCTCCTTCCCAGATGACAAGCGAGCAAAGAGGAAGGTCTGCTGATGTTTTGAACAAGGCAGTGCCTGGGAACACTTGTGCCTCCTGGCTCACATGTGGGTGTAGGTGGCATGGTTGGAGGTGTGCCAGCACAAAAACTGTGCGCTGGGAGACAAACTGTGTTGCTCCACGTGCCTTTCAGAGGAAGGGTTAAAATAGGGCTACCCACAATTAAATTTATTTGACCCGGAGAAGTTTGGATGATCAGAGCTGCCCTGGGCTCCTGTGATGGACTGCATTGACCTCCACACTCTTATGCAAGATGTGCTGCATGTGATGATATAGCCAGGGCTATTGCTATTGCATCAAAGCTCCCTTCAGCGTGGTGCGACTGCTCTGTGGAGGACACTCACACTTTGTTCTTCAGCAGATGTTCTGTAACTATATCTGGCTACAGCCTTCCCTGAACCATGCTGGGCATTGCAGGTGATACACCAGCAGCAATAAGGAATAATGCGTTTCAAAAAGCATATCCTAATTAACTTTTTAATGCTCATTTTCCCTAGCACCAGCCTCATTAGATCTGTGTGTGCGAAATATTTGTTTAGCGAGGTATTATACTGCTAATAATGAAGACTGGCTTGTTGCCTGGATACTTCCCCCAAGCCGCAATGTCACGACAACAAATGCAGAACTAAAAAACAAGTCACTCCTTAATCTTCAAGATTATCTCACTGTGCTGATCCCTGCACTGCAGGTAACTATATTTCTTGAGCAACACAGAATGAGTTCTTGCTACACGTGATGTATCCATGAGAGATTCAGGTCATATTTTAAATGTATTATTTTGAAATTGTCCTTTCTAATTTTCTAAAGTTTGAAATGCCTATTTGTCTCCTGGGCACTTTCTGAAATGGAACTAGTTCTTGCACATCAGAGGTGTAATACAACAGTACTTAGGCCTTTGCACTTGTACACAACTGGGAATTTGCACAAGCTCTCCCTGAAACAATGAGCTTATACCCCAGTCCTCATCTCATGGCTGGGGAAACGGAAAGAGGTTTCCATCCATACCAGCCCTCCATTGACCCTATTTCTACGTTCAGATCCACCAACTTGTAGCCACTTTGTGGGCTAAATGTGGGTGGCATTAAAAAAAAAGTGGGCTAAACAAGGGGAACCTTGGACTACTGGGCTGCAACTATGCCATCCTTTCTTAGAGATGACTTTGGAGGACAAAACCCATATCATCCCATCTGTGCTGCCTCAGGGACAGTGTATTAAATTGCCAAATTGAAGATTGCACTGGAGGGTCCTTTTTGTGCCTTCTCTTTTGTTACTAGCTTCAGTGCACCTGATTACACATTTTTCAGCAAGGTGTTTTCCCTGAATGATGTTGTCCAGCTTCAACAGGTGTAATGACTGGAACACCACAAGGGACAAGGAGATGTTGTCAATGCACCAGTTAAATAGCCCTTAGACATATGCAGTACTTGGTCCTTCAGAGGCTTATCTAGGCCTGACCTCAACTAAGAGAAGGCTACACTTCTAGTCCAGCTCATGTTTTTCCATAAAGTGCATGTTCCCCTGCCATTCCCCTTCACAGGTGTGTGAAACTTTGTTGAAGACATTAGCCCCATAATGGACTTATTGTTTACCACCCTTATAGCCACTTCTCTGTAATTAAATGCTGTGGACAGGGATGACCTTCATCTACCCTCTGGGTATTTTCCACCAATATGCACTTAAGTGTTCAAGTGAGATAAGGTCACTGCCAGGGTTGCTCTTTAGGAAGAGTTAGCTAAGGGATAATATAGCCACTAATGGCCAGCAATCTTCAAATCAGAGCATGTTGCTCTAGAAAGCAACTCTTTCCGGCTAATGCTGGGGGCAGATTTCCTAGTGTAACTTTAAATGGAGCCAGAGATGGAGGAGCTTTCTGGCATGAATAAAAAGGAGTCACACTCTGGATGGGGAAGGGCAGTGGCGAGTCTTCAGGGTGTGGGAAGCTAAATTTTTAAGTAGCACTGCCTACTTGACTCTTAATGCTTTGAAAGGGCAGACAACACCTTGTTCACCCACCCCCAAGAGTACAGGTCAGATGTGCACAAAACACACTCAGGGTTTCTCTGGGCAACCCAGCGCATCCAGAGTCTCGCAGGGCTTGAAAAGCAAGGTGTCCCCAGTTGCACCTCATGCCAGGGGAGCGGGTCTGTAAGAGCATGACTTGGCTCCTGCTCCTTGCAGCGAGAGGTGAGAAGTGAAGGTGGCTGGAGGGGCCAGACTCTGCACCCCTGGCTGTCTTTCCAGCCATGCTCTTTATGCTGGCAGGGGCTGGGTACCCATTCAAGCAGGACAAGTCATTTCATGACTTTAAAATAGAACTGCATGGAAGAATAAAGAAGAGGACACAACAGCTTTTTCTCAGCCGCTGACAAGGGAATTCTCAAAGTGTTAGACAAACCCCACCTCAGGAAAGCCAGTTATAATTTGCAAACATAAACCGACCCTTGGATGGAGGCTCTAAGCTTCCCCATGTAACAAACAGCGAATAATAATGTCTCCTCAGAGCTTCTCCTGACCCAGCTAGCAATTTACTGTATGAGGCTGGACAAGTAACTTAATTTCCCTTTATTTGTACCTATATCTAGGACCCTACAGAGCCTATGAATAAATAGATATGTTGATACACAGACATATATCCCCTACATGTCCATATAATACAGTTTAATATTTGAATTTTTAATGTAATAGGATTCAATTCTTCATAATGAATAAAACAGGGGGCTGTATCCGTGCTCGTTGTCCTTGCAGAACAGAGGTGTCCTGATGCTTAATTCATGTTTGCACAATAAACTGCAAGGCAGATGCTGAAAGACACCAAATGCTGAAGACTTTGCTGAAGGTTTTATGCAAAGGGGCTTTGTGGTGGCCGTGTCCCCACAGCTCAGGTGCTGGAGGATGCCCAGCACTCCTTTGCTTGGCTCCCCTCTGCCTGGAGGAGGGGAGGGGTCTCTGCCTCCGAGCCCCCGCGAGAGCTGGGAGCCCCAGGAGCAGCACTGGAAGCAGCTGGGAGTTTGGGGGAAAGCAGAAGGTGGATGACCCACTCCCACCACGGTCCCCTGCCGCACTGCAAAGGGTCTTCTCGCTGCAGGCACAAAAATGCTGAGCTAACCTCACCACTGGCTGATCAAAACCCGACTTCAACAAGGCAAAACCCCTCCTGGTGAAACTTGGCTGCACGCTGAATTAGCCGTGGCCCTGGAGCAATGTTTAGAAGGACACAGCAAATGGGAGTGTGCTTAATTAAAGTTGACAGTCATAATGGCACTGCCTGTAATAGTATCAGGAGATTATCGGTTACAGGCCAGTGCTACAGACTGGGTGATGTCCCTGCCAAGGTGTGACCCTTATGCCAGCTCTGTCAGGCCAGATCTTAATTTCTGCTCTTTAATGCTGAACATCTCATGTTGATAGGGAAGTGAAAACAGCTTTTTCCCTCCTTGTCTCCATCTCCAGCTTCTCTCTCTACCACACAAACAGCAATTATTGAGAAATCCAAGTTAGGGTTTATCTAACTGCTCTTTAATATAATAGCAAGTAAATGAACAAAGGTTAGAGGAAAGAGCTTACGAGGACGAAGGGATATGTCTTCCTCTCTTCTGACTAACCGGCTGAGTGTTTTTACATTTACTTATTTAAACTATACCCAGGTTAAAGCAATGGGGCATGGGTTGTCAAGGTAGCGTGTCGCTTTTGTGGTAGGAGAATGTCAGGGAAAGCAGCGCTGCGACGTGTGCTGGGAGGCTGCGTGGGCCCAGCACCCCGGGTGGCCCAGAGCCCCCTGCTGTCACAGCATCCCCCAGGGGAGCCCTGCCTGCTGCTGCCTGCTGGGGCTGCCTGCTGCAGCTGCTCTCTGACGGCCCACCCCAGCTCTTCCCCAAGGCAGCTGCGGTTCCGCCAAGTGCATTGAAAAACGGACAGTTTGGGACACCGGGAAGAAACTCAAATCAACCAGCTGCTGTGGGATAGCGAGGGATCTCAGTGAGGGGCTACAGGGCGTCAAATCATCAATTACATCTCTGCCAGCTTTTGCTGTTTCAGATGTACTGCCCACATTTAATGACCTCTGCAGCCTGGAAGACCATGCTGGAAGCATGTAATTCAACTTGCCTGTGCCGTCTTTCCACTTCAACCACAAAACTTCTGCAATATGGCCTGGTTTCTAAATTGGTCTGCACACTAACTTGCAGGCAGACCTTCCTTCCCATCGCACACACTGCACTGGTAAATGGATGCTCCTAATGCCTGCTTAGAGAGGCTTGCCTGAATGCAAGTGAGTCCTCTCCCTGTACCTCACTGTACAGCAGAACATAACACACTGGAGGCAAGTACAAGCTTAGAAAATGAAAGAAAACCCAATGCTTCAAGAAGAAGTCTCTCTTTGAGACAATGCTCCAAGACCTCAGCTGTTGCACACTGTGTTTTCCCCCTCAAGTCAGTACTTACTCATGTGACTGCCCTGGGTCTGGCTCCATAACTTGCTTCCAAGCAATCAATGATGTGTGTCAAACACCGCTCTTCTGGCTTGGCAGAAAAATAAAACATAACTATCGCTTTTTACAGAAGTGGAGAGCAGCTCTTCTTCAATTTATTTTGTTTCTACTACTTTTTCTCAAAAAGCTCCAGGATCTTAATTACAGCAATGTTTCCCAATGGAATGAGAGCACTCTGACTGAGTAGGGTAATGAGGTGCACGAATTAACAGTGACATCAACTCATGCCTCCAGTCAATACCTTGATATCCTGTCCATTGAAGTAAGTACATTTTAATAATACTCCCAGCAGAATTTGGTATACATGTGCACTGCAGCCAGAGCATCCAGCCAGATGGGTTCAAACCCTGTCCAATTCAAGTGAGAAAGGGGAGATTGAAGAGATTCTCAAAAAAGAGGTTCATAGCTTTCGAGCTGGGTTTAGCATTTCCTTGGAAATGCAGTATAGTTCCTGCAAACACAGAAGTTCTGGGTTTTTTCCATGATGTTCAAGATTCCCAAATCAAATGGCTAATGACACAATGGGAAAAAGCATCAAAATGAGCTTCTTCCTGGCACAGCAGGTAAATGCTGTATCAGGAGATGAAATCATACATACAAGAAATTTCAGCTTCTCATGCCCAGCCAGCAAGAAGGCTGGAGGGGCACAAGAAGTTAGGAGGGGACACGGGCAGGACAGCTGACCCAAACTGGCCAAAAGGGTATTCCATACCATGTGGCATCATGTCTAGTATATAAACTGGGGGGAGTTGGCCAGGGGGGATCACCGCTCAGGAACTAACTGGGCATCAGTCAGCAAGTGGTGAGCAATTGCATTGTGCATCACTTGTTTTGTGTATTCCAATTCTTTTATTATTATTGTCATTTTATTATTGTTATTATCATTATTAGTTTCTTCCTTTCTGTTCTGTTAAACCATTCTTATCTCAACCCACGAGTTTTACCTTTTTCCTTCCGATTCTCTCCCCCATACCACTGGGTGCGGGGGAGTGAGCGAGCGGTTGCGTGGTGCTTAGTTACTGGCTGGGATTAAACCATGACAGAGGATCAGGCAGGAAAGAGAGCCACTGGGCAAAGGGCTTGTTAGAAAGAGACCAGGAACTGTCAGTGAGTGTCCTGGTTTCAGCTGGGATAGAGTTAACTGTCTTCCTAGTAGCTAGTACAGTGCTACGTTTTGAGTTCAGTATGAGAAGAATGTTGATAACTGATGTTTTCCGTTGTTGCTAAGTGGTGTTTAGACTAGAGTCAAGGATTTTTCAGCTTCTCAAGCCCAGCCAGCGAGAAAGCTGGAGGGGCACAAGAAGTTGGCACAGGACACAGCCAGGGCAGCTGACCCAAACTGGCCAAAGGGGTATTCCATACCATGGGACGTCCCATCTAGTATATAAACTGGGAAATGAGGGGGGGAATCGCCACTTGGGAACTAACTGGGTGTCGATCGGTGGGTGGTGAGCAATTGCACTGCACATCATTTGTACATTCCAATCGTTTTATTATTACTGTTGTCATTTTATTAGTGTTATCATTATCATTATTAGTTTCTTCTTTTCTGTTCTATTAAACCGTTCTTATCTCAACCCACGAGTTTTACTTCTTTTCCCGATTTCCTCCCCCATCCCACTGGATGGCGGGGGGAGTGAGTGAGCGGCTGCCTGGTGCTTAGTTGCTGGCTGGGGATAAACCATGACAGTGAGAAACCTCTGTCCTGTGGTTTGGACTCACTGGTGTTGGGGGGGGGCAGGATGCTGGGTATACTGGCAAAGCAGTGGGATATGGCAAAGAAATGCCAAATTCCATCCCCAGTTCCTCCCCTAACAAAAACAACCTGAAATTTAAAAAGCCAAAGTTTTCCCAAACTTTCCAAATATTACATTATTCAAATGTAATAGCAGCAGGAATTCACCAGATCATTAGCATGCACATACCACACTCTTTTTTGACAGGTAGGGAACCTGATGCAGAGAGGTTAATATAGCTTAAAACACATGTTTTTTGAAAATCAGCCTTGATTCTGGGTGCCTCCATTTCTGGACTCTGTGGCCAGGACTTGTTACGCCTGATGCTAAGCGGAGCCAGACAGCCACCAGTCCAGAGGAGAGGAACAGGAACCTCCACTGTGCAGTAATGCTGATGTGCGCTTTAGTTGGACACCACAAATTAGCAAATTGTCTTTATCTGTTTTTTCCAACAACATGGGCAATGAGCCTCTCAGCTCTTATCTTGGACACATTTCTGCAGAAGTGGAATTTCATTGGAGTGTTTTTCCTCTCCTCCTGGAGAGCTCCAGCAGCTACGAAGTGAACAGTTGTTTAAAATAGTTTAAAATACCCAGGGAAGGGCTAAGTCACAGTCACAACTGCTCACCTCCAGATCTCTGACCTTCTAGGAACTGATGGCACATTAGCTGGAGTGTGATTTCCAAGGTCTTACTGAACTCAACATGGGCATGTCAAGGTCCACATTTTTATTCATCTCTGCAGCTGTGTTAATTCAGTGAGGTGACTTTGCTGGGTGAGCATGGGATCCAATGCATGGCAGACCTAGAGTGCTGGTTAATGTGAGTGTTTCAGATGAGCTGCCAATCACTCAGGTCCCTTCAAAGCCACGCTAGGGTCACTGCTCTCTGCCCCAGCTGTGGCCAAACTACTATCAGTAAGTTACTAATGAGCCCATGCTTATGGCAGTGAGTTTTCTCCTTTGCTTTAGCATTCTAGGTCTTACTTCTTAAGGTCAAAAGTTTATCCCCAGCCATATAAAGCAATGCATTAGTTTTACAGTTCCCTGAGAGCACAACCTGATGACTGTACCCTTCACCCACACCCTCCTACCTCCTCCACCGCCGCACTGTGCAACAGCTTCCTAAGGTCTGCCAGAAGCAAGTACTTAATGGGACATGTGCGGTGGGGGACGGAACAGCATGGTAATACCTGACACCGGGGCATGGCAAACCAGGAAGGGAGCAGAGCACTTACAACTTCTGCTAGTGGTGGTGTGCTGCACTCTTTCATGCTAGGAGGCCACAAGGCAGCTAGTTCAACCAGCCATGCCAAAAGTGGGCAGCTTGCTAGTGCTGGATGATGAATGATGCAGCCATGTGGGAGCCTGCCAAATGGCTTCACGGCTGCATCTGCCTTGTAGGCAGTGGGAGGCGGGAGCCTGGCAGGGAGCAGTGAGTGGCAGGCAGCCCGGGGCTCTTCAGCTTTGCACATCTACATGACCTGTTCCACCTGCGGCTGGGCAGACTGTCCTCTTGGTCTGGCTTGCAAAGAGATGATGGTGCAAGCACAGGAATGCACAGTGAAGGGACAGACCTCTGCTCTGAGTTTGGGGCTTGTGTCTTTTGTCCTTCTGTCTGTTGGCTTTGGGGTGCAGGAAAAAGAGCACTTCCAGCCTGATTGGATGCCTTGGCCCTGGAGCTCAAGACTTTTCCAGAGCTGGTGCGGTGGTGAAGTGGCAAACTGCTGGTCCCAGGGCCACAGCTATGAGCTGCCACATAGACAGGTAACCATATGATTTAAGCCATTACATCCACAGCTCACCACCTTATTGTCAAGACGTTAGGTTAGATGTCACAGCAATGAAGGCAGAAATCGCTCTAGGCTGGGCTTAAACTCAAGGACTTGGGCTTTTCCCGACTTTAGGCCAGACATAAAAGAGAAGACTAGTTCACAGAGGGAAGCTTCCTCCACCAGTGGTTCCAAGATGTTCCCGGGCAGGCAAGCATCCATGTTATGTGGACTTTCAAACACGGCACTGGCAGATTTGTGAAAGACGGTGTCCCTTTGACTTTTCCATGTACCCACATCAGCCCTACAGTGCTCTCTCATGCCTCCGCAAAACCAGAAGGTCCCTGAGAAACGTGGACCTCTTCCTGCAAGACCTGGGTGCCGGACACCCTGCTGCAGCTCCATCCTGGGGCAGGGCTGCTTCACTGCCTGCTCCGGGAGCTTGCGTGGGCACCTCCAGATACAACCTGCCAGTGGCTTCAGCACCATGAACTGCATCCAACAGCAACTTGCCGCCTCCAGCTTCTTCACCCACCAACTTGTGGAAGCACAGTGTGATCATCACACGGCCAGGAAAGGCTGTAGTGCCTCTCTGAGTCACAGCTCTCCTCTTGCTCTAGCAGATCTGTAAGGTGTAAGATGCTTTCTCCACATGTACGGCTTAAGCCATATAACACTCATTCAGACTTGCAGTTCTCTGCTGATCTGCACCCTTCACACTGCTCCACAACAGTGTGCAACTGGAAACACCCCTTCCCCTCACACTATTTGCTTCCCCAAGTAACCCAAGTGCTACCCTGACTATTTTTTCTCCATTACAAGGGCCTGAACCCAGATCACTGTACACACTGAAATGCTGAAGCCGGTGGCCACGAGGACCTGTGGGTGCTCAGAGCCCTGCAGAAGGCAGGGGCTCTCCCCTGCTGCCAAGCGGGGCTGGCGGGGTGGTGGTGCAGTTTGGCTCCTGGCTTTCCCATGTTTTCAGGGCTGCCTGGTGAGCCAGGAGCAGGGAGGCCATGAGTCAGCCAGCCAGTACGAGCACGTGGGTGGCAAATTTTGCAGCAGATCATGGCTAGAGGATTAAGGCATGTAGTGACATGGATGCAGCTGCTGTTCAGTCAGAACTGCTTCTGGAGTTCAGCATCAAGGGCAAGCCCATGCAAACCTCCTCTCACAGACGTGCCCTTCTTACCTGTCACTGCAATAGATGGCCATAAGGTCGGCTTTCAAAAGAGGGTGAGTGGTTGGTATCAACTGAATGACTCCTTTCCATTTCATTTGAAATGATGAAAATATGAGCATCTAGCTGCTTTTGCCACCACCGGTGTCTCTGCGGTAGCAGTGGATATCCCATCGGCAGAGCTGTCACAGACACACGTGGGGCTGATGGCTGCTTGAGACCCCGGAGGTCTGCACACCCTGCTCTGACGTGCAGCCAGGCAGCTGCCTGTTTGGCAGGACTTCCCACAGTGCCGGGGCCCATGCTAGCGTCCTTGTTGTATAAGAGGAGCCTTATTAAGTCAGCCCAGAGGTCTGTGTAGCTCTTTATCCTGTCCCCAATACCGGCCAGGCAGGGGAGACACCACGGCCAGGCAGAAGGATGCCCTCTGTGTGCACCAGCCGCGGGGCACTGGGCTGCACAGCCTGGGGCAGCGCAAGCTCTCCCTGGGCAAAACCAAAGCCCCAGCCCACAGCCTAAACCAAGTGCTCGGGGAAATATCTAAGACTGGACAACCGCATGGTGATGCTGCCTGCCTCCAGTGATCAGCAGCACAGAGGCTTCCTGCACCAGAGACACATGTTTTGGTTTAAGAGCTCTTGGTGGGTTTTTCTTAGAAGAATGAGTTTAATCAAATTTGAAGCCATGTAAGCTTTCAGCATCCCTAACATCCTGATGAAAGGCGTTCCACAATTTACCTCTGCGTTGTCCAAAGAATATCCTTGTGTTAGCTTTGAGCCTCTCGTGACCAGGATTGTTGTATTTCAGAATGAGAACTTGAGGGGGAGGCAGGGACCTGGGACTGGGGTGCTGGTTTGTAGAGGCAGGATTCAGGCTAAGCAGTATGACGGTTGGGGCTAAAGATTTCGAAGCACCTGGGGTCTGTGCCTGGACTTCAGCCTTTGGAAAACACACACTGAAACCCATAAAATTTCAAGGAGACAACCACTAAAAAAACGCCCATGAGGCTGTGGCTTATGTGAGTGGCCAGGGCTGACAATACTGCAGTTGTACCTGAGGTCAGGCAGTTTGGCACTGAAAAAAACAAACTGCAGGTAACATACAGGCAAGCTGCCCCTACCCACCCCCAGAGGCTGACCCTAGCCTTGGTCCACGGACAGGACCAGTGACCCATTTCAGGTTATACCTTGGCCTCTGCTCTGACTGAAGAGGACATCGGAAGATTTTGTTGCATGGTCACTGGAGACGTGGGATACAGAACAAATGGGTACCTATGGATGACTTTCACTAGAGCTACGTGTGAGACACTCTTCTACCTCTTTTCTCTTAGCCTCCAATAACATACAGCATTTTCTTCACTGATAACTCATTGCCCTCCCAAAGAAGCTTTAACGCCAAGGCAACTTTGACTGTCTTGCTAGTCACTATATTCAAAGAAACAGCCTGTGTTAAGGCACTAAACTATCAAGATTTAAGGGGGGGAAAATTAATAAACAGTAGCAGCTGGTAAATGCAAGCACCTAAATATCCTGTCTGTGTCTTGTCAAAGCTGCAGATTGAGTCATGTTTCCTGACATATTAATAAAAAGGTTCAGTGCGTGGGAAAAGGGGAATGGGTGGTGTTTGTCCTGCAGAGGAAAAACAGAGAAGCACCTTGGAGTCCACAGAATTCTCCAAGCCTGTTCCTCTTTGCTTATTTAAGAGCTTTATTTTTTTTTTAATAAAAGCAAGTTTACAGAGATAGGAACACAATAAAAGGCAGTGTCATTTCCTAGCTTGTTAATGCTGGATAAAGGTGACAGGCTGAACAAAATCATCCCCGTCTTTATAATTTTCCTTGTTTGATTGCTTACAAATAAACCAGTTTAATAAAGGCTCCGAGATACAAATGCCACATGGCCATATTGACAGGAGCAAGGGAAAGGAGAACACAATAATCATGTTAGCACTATCCCTCAGATTAATTACCTAGATAAAATACGCATTTACCTCATTCTAGACAGAAAAATATCATTTACTGACCAGCATTTTAGGCAGGCACGCTGCTGTTAAAAGCCAGACCCTGCTGACCCTAACTAGGTGGAAAAGACAAGACCCACAGCCCCACGAAGGGTGGGCTCCTCCTCCCCTCTGCAACAGCAGCCCACTGTGGTGAGGCTTGTGCTCGCTCTTCCCTCCGCTCCAGATAGGAGTGGCTTCAGGAAAGAGTGGATCCATTTTAATCCCCCTTAAGTATGTTTCCTTAGGACTCAGCACACCTGTATTTAAGAAAATCCACTACTGGGGATGTTTTATCACTGTGGTTTCACTGTAACCCATGAAACTAGCTGCAGTGGAGGTCACAGCTGGAGGATGCAGCCTGGACCCTGCTGCCAGCAACCTGCCCACTGCTGCCTCGGCTGCCCCTCAGGGCACCTCATCCTAAACACAAGCTTGGGTCTTATCTTGTCAGAAGTCTGTCACAGTTTATACCAAACAAGATCTGTCTTTATTCTCTGACAAACTGTAGTTTCCAAGCCATAAGAAATCATTGAACTAATACTACACCAGCTCAGCGGGGAGAAACCGACATACCCAATCCTAACCTCAGCTCAGGTGAAATTACACGACACCAGATTTCTTTCCTAATACCATGGCATTAGTTGCTGAAATCAAGGCAACACTTTCCAGAACTTTTTCATGGTCAAGCACTGAGAAATATTTTTTCATAAACATAAACCCTCATGGTAGGAAATAGATCAACTTGGATTTAAGACAATAAAGCCAAAATCTCAAAAGAATTCTTACTTAGGCACTCAGACGATGCCTTGAGATATCAGAAGCGCTAAGTAAATTGCAGCCTTCCTGAGAGATCACCAGATGATGCATGGAGAAGCGTGTTGCTCAGAAGCACCTTGGGTTTCAACAGCTCCATACCTGAGGTCAGCAGGTCTTGAGGTTGGCATCAGGTCCCTGGTGTTGGTTTGGTAGGTAGGTATGATGGCTGATAGGTTTCCTCTTCCTGGTGCTAAGGAGGATGGAACCCCAGCTTCCACAGGTCAACAAGGATGCTGCAAACACCTTCTCGTTGCTTTGCTTGAAAGAGTCCAAGCGGAAAAATGTACAAAGAAATGGATAGCTCCATACTGCTGCTGACCTAAACCCATCATCAATGAAAACAGAAATGTTGTGCCTTCCTGTCGTAAGGGAAGAGGCTAGAGTGTTGTGTGGCCTTGCAAGTAAAGGCAAGGTAATTTTTGTGAATAAAATGAGAGGAAACCTGTAAGACTTAAAGGCACATATTTTATCTATAACTCCAGAGGCCAGAGAGAGCACCAGGTACCTGAAACTGCCTGGTTCATCCAAATGGAAATCAAGGCAAAGAAACTAATAACTGCTGGGAAATAGTGCTGTTGCGAGCTGGTCCTGATATTCCCAGAAACTTCCTTTGTGTCGCAACCAAGCTCTTTTCAGCCTCCTCCCCACCCATCGTCACGTACTCAGCTTTGGGTACAACATTTACGCTAGGAAAATCACTCATAAAACTGTATTGCAACATCTCATGCCAAGCTATTTTGGGAATAACCTGAGCAGGTATTTGATTCAACCTCTTCACCAACCCCCCCCAAAACACAAGGTGTTCCAGGTTTTATACTAAAAGAATAGTAAATAAATACAGCAACAGCTATAAGATTTGAGGAGGTGAACGTTTCTGAGTGGGTGCACCATCTCATCCCACTGCCTCCACAGCACGGCAGGTGGGCAAAGCCCTGGCAGGGCGACAGGCCTCATCGCTGGCTGTGTTTACAGCCCGACCCTGGGCTGCAAGTGCTCAGCCCCTACCAAGGCGGCAGCTGTGCCGCTTGCTTTTATTAAAGTCTTTCGATGCATAATTGATCTCTGTGTGAACCCTGGGGAAGCGGCAGATGCAGGAAGTTCAAACCGATGCTTTCAATAACCTTGGATTACTGATAAATAGTTATGTATAACTGATACAGGTGATCACACAGCTCTGCTTTATGCCTATGGAAATGTCTGTTCTGGCTGCAAAGCCAGGGCCCCAGTCCTTGGACAACCTTTATTTCCCTCCCTGACCGCCGCGGGCAGAGACAGGATTTTTGGCCTGTAAACAGCCCCCAGCTGTTGCCAGCCCTGGTGGGTGTTCAGCCCCTGGGTCCAGCAGCAGAGGCAGCATCACCCCCACCTCCTCCCCAGGCAGCACTGCTTCCGTCTCCAGCTTGGAAGCAGAAGTTTGGACAACTTCTCCTACTACAGCAGTGCTATCCTGCAAAAACACCATGTGCAATTAGACATCCCCGTCAAGGTAAGGCTTTATGGCCACACACGTCCGAGATGAACCAGGTGTGTCTTGGTCCTCGATATCCTACTGCCTGGCATGAGGCAGCCCTTCCCGCTCCCGTGACTGCAGACGGGGTCACCTGCATTTGCGATGCCCGACTGGCTCCCGGGGTCTGGCAGCAGCCTGGGGAAACCAGCCCCCACGGGGCCACAGCTGCACACTTGCAGACCAAGGTGCCTTCCAGCATCTGCATGGCTCTCCAAAGAAGGGGGTGAAGATGGGGCTCTGCGAAAGCAAAGCCTTCCTTGCTTTTCTGAAGTAAAGGCTGCAAAAGTTCATACATTAACAGCTTGTGCCCAACCGAGTGTCTAGTAAAGGTTAAAGTCATGGCCCACTAAGTTAGCAGGGCCCAGAAGAATGAAGGCTTTCCAAAACAAGACTCAGACTCCTTCCTTCATGTGCATAAATATGTTTTTAGGAGATCCCGCTTGGGAAAGTCTCAATCCACATATCCAGTTGGCAGAAACTGGTAGGCAATTCAAGCTGAGCTGGCTTTGTTGTGCAGGGAAGCTTTGAACGTGAGCATGAACAGCTGGGGAAATACGAATTTCTGCTCTTTGTTTCCATCTGCTGCATCTGTGCAACCTCCCAAGCTGTCACAATGGGAGTGAAACTGGAAGGCTCCCTCCCAGCTTGCCAGTGATGCTGCAATGGAGATAGCACACTCACAGGCAGGGATCTCCTCGGGCACCTACCTGTTTGGGCAGAAAACTGGCATTTCCTGTCTCTCATCCAGCAGAGTATGTTTTCTAATTACAGATTAAACACTAATTGTGAATCAGTATGTTTTCTTGCAACTAAAGATATCAACGTAAATGCTTTCAACAAGCTTCTTAATTTTTTAAATAGAGCAATTTAGGACTTCATTCTTGCTTGAATTTGCATATAAATATTATGTCTATTCCAAGTTGCTGTGAGACACTAATGTTAAGGTGATATTTTCTTTATAAGCTTTTGAGAAAACATACCAAGTACTTTAGCACAAGACTGGAGAAATTGCTGTCTCTGATAATGTTCCTCTCCACTATGAATGCCAAGACAGACTCCTTTTCTGTGTGAAAAAAACAACATTCACTCTATCCCATTCCTCCAAGCCCAGATCTTTCCTATATCGTATCAGGTATTTTGCTGCAATTGATTAATTATAGCTTTGGTAGCTATAGCGAATGAGAATATCATTTTCTTATCACAGACCTTTATTAAACACACCTGCCTGGTTTTGCAGAACATCTGGAGCCCATCCACTTGGCTGCTACAGAGCTCAAACCTGTGCTTATTTGTGTCCTCCTCCAGTTTCTTTTCCACAAATGTGAACTCAAAATACAATTTGCCTGATTTGAACTGAACATGCAAACATGAAAACCTGCACATGTAACATCTCTCTGAAAAGAGTTAAATTTCAGCACAGGAAAGGTCAATTTTAGGCAAAACACCCATCCATGCTTCTGATTCCTTGATTAGAAAAACTTAAGTTACGGTACAAAAAGGTCATTCCTTCTCTTATATTATCTTTTATTTTCTCACAAGAAGTCTCTTGTATGAGATTTGACCTGTCAGACTTTTAACCACGTCATTAGCAGAGTTTTTTAATCATAAATCAGCAGCTTTTTTTTTTCCCTCCAACTTGAAAAAGTGTATTTGTGATCCCAGCCGAAGCTTTTCCCCCACCTTGATTCATTTATGCCTTGGATCCATCCAACAATCCATGATTCCCCTAGTTCCTTGAGCTGCCTGTGGCATTGGATACTTTCTCGGAACAGCTTGCATTTACTCCTTGATGCTCAGACACTTAATTCAAACGATATTGGCAGGAAGCAACGTTAGGTAGGGAGAGCTTGGAAGATTATTCCACTATTTGTGGAATTCAATGGTGGGGTCTGGTTCTGCCAGCAGCCCAACATTGGGTACCATAAGGTAGAGATTAAATTAATGAGTGCATATCTGAAAGGAAACTATATATCTAAAAGGATTATTTATATGAGTGCATGCACATGGATGCCTGTTAGAATAATGCAAATAATTTGGGGAGCTACTATTCATCTCATAATTCCTGATTTGCTGGCATCTGTCTGCCTGTTTCCAAGTCAAGCTTTCTAAACTCAAGCTGTAGGGTAACATACAGAGGTAACATACAGAGGAAAGCAATTGAAATTCTAATGAATTCTCTGTATTATTCATAAAAATTGCCTTACAGTTTCATGGCTAAATACCTAGCAACATATTCACAGCAAATCTTAAAACCAGACTCCAGTCAGTCAGCAAAGGAGAAGGGAAGTAAAGAAATCAATTCTCTGTGGTAAAGCAACATCTGTCTCATCTATACTGATGAGAAATTAGTAAATTAATTACCGTGCAAGTCTGATTTCCCCCTTGTTAATGTTATCTGCAATCAAGCAATAAAATCACTTCCTTGGGTCTTGGTATACATATGGCTGACCTAGCACAGCAAAAAAAGCAGAGAGATCAGATATCAGCAAACCAAGGTGGCAAAGAGGAGTTTGTTGTCACACGAGGGCTTGTGAGTATTCATGCAAAGCCCTCTTTCGCAGAAACCCAAATCTGGCAACAAGTACATCTACCTAATTGAACATGTACCAGAATGACCAGAGTCTGAAAGAAATAGGCCTTTTCTAGGCTGCAAAATATCAGATAAAGAGTAGTCTTGCTCTCACTACTCATCCCCACCTCCCTCTGCAGCCTCCTCTGCTTGAGCAGCTCCCACCCTCACCTGTGGTCTGCCAGCCATCCCAGAGGGGACATCTCTTCTCACCCCCTTCCAGAAAGGTGGCATGATGCACTCTGTCCTTCTGACCATAGCATGGAAACTGAGCGCAAATGGGGAGGAGGAAAATAAATATAAATAAGTAACCTGATGCTCCCTATCAACCCTCTCTTCCTCTTTTTACATCTTTTTGACTCTTTCAAGGTGTATGCTTGGTACCTGGAGCAGTTTCAGTCCTAGAAGGAAGGAAATGAAAAAGGACTTTTCTTCTGCCACACAATAGCCTATTGTGCTCTCAAGGCAGTGAGATACGGCAGCTGGGAGACACAGATTCCTATTTTCTGTGAGTTATGATGGCTATTTATTTCTGGTGCTAGGCTGCAGAGCATGGAAAGATAGGCTCAGCATTTGTAAAATATTTTTAAAACCCCTAAATTGCTATGCTGGTCTCTGAAGTCGGGGTAGTTTAACTGCCCAGTACAACGATAGTCCCTCAAAAACAGACTTGGCCCTTGCAATGTGCTCCCACCACTTAAGACAGAGGCTAACAGAAGCTTCTTGTTCGCTCCAAAGCCATCTGTTCAGTAAGGCAACCTCCTGACACCATTAGGAGCTGCTTGTTGAAATGGTGTCCTTATGTCACCTTTGACCCATAGCTGTGGCACACTTCACAAATCTATACAGATGACATTGGAGAACAACATTGCTAATTGGAGGCAGGAAGTATATCTTACCATTTAACTCAAAATTTGAGATTAATATTCAGATAGACTGCATCACATGGTCTTGTGTGTTCTTGCACTGCTTCATGTGCAGCTTATTAAAATTAATTACAGGGGCAAAAATCCAATGTGCTTAAACAAATGCTTTAAGGAGTAGTTCTTTGTATTTCTTGTGTAGCTCTGAAACAGTATAACACCATAATAATGGCTTTATCATACTCTTCTATGCTTTAAAGAGAGCTTTAAAGGTGCTTACATAAATTGTAGTATAGCCTTTAGTGGCACAGTAGCATTTGTTTCCTCATCCCATGTTACTACTCTCCACACTGAACAGCCCTTTATCTGGCAAGGAATTGCAACTATAAGCTGCCTACTTCCAGGTTTTTTACTACATGAAAATAAACGGATTCACAGTTTGGTTAACATCACACCTTTTTAAAATCAGAATACTATCAGGTACTCAAACAGCTGTGCCCTTCTTTTACAAGTATTTAAAAAAAAAAAAGGAAAATTAATAGATGGTAAAGATGGGAACTGAAGTTGCAACAAGAAAAGTATGTTATACATAATTTCATGGATGAGGAATAAAAACAGAAACATCTTAGCAACACACACAGAGGTCAAGAACACAAGGCTGATGCCACTCAAGTGCCCTGCACTAAAGACATTATTCTCAACTCTTAAGACATCACAGGGGTCAACACTACATAAACCCAAACTGACACTGGAATACAAGAGCCTAGTTCAAAGGCTGAAGTCAGCAGGAATCTTCCAGTGCTCAGCCCCGTAAAATTTTTAGCATAAAATCTGGAAGAACTGAGGAAAAGAATACTAATCTATGATAAAGGGTTCTAGAAGCAGTGTAGTGGCTTTAGTAAGTTACAAAAAAAAAAAAAAAAAAAAGCATCTGTGGATTCCAAGAGGTGATCTTTATAAAAAGTATTATAAAAAAAAACAAGGAACAAAAAAGAGAAAACTGTATGGAGAAAGGAAGGAAGAATAGATGTGCAGTTAGTATGATGTCAGCAAAGCTGTAAGAGATTTATACCACTAAGAATGTTCCCCCCAAATTGTCACAATATACTGGAATATCCAAAGATTCAGTGGTTTAGAGGTTTTAAATGAAAAAAAAACGCATGTGTATAGAAAAAGATTGTAAAAAGGACCTTACCTAATCTCCTTCTGTAGCAATCAAACTCTTCACAAGGTTCAAAAGTGCCTTTAATATCAGAATTGAAAAGAAAACAGGCAACAGGAATTAGGCAAAGTGAAGCAAATGTGACAGAGGGCAGGGACACAGCTTACAGAAAATGCTCTCTTTTATTACTTAGTTCATCAAAACATTTCAGTTTTCTCTGCAAGATCTGAATCAGAGCAGCAATACAGTCATTCGTCTACTGTAACATTTCCACAGGAGTTAGCATGACAGACTTCATGCACAGGACCTAATGCTTAGTGTGTTCAAGTCACATGAAAACTGAACCATATTCTGAAGAGCAGGAGTGACAAACTGCTTGTAGTCATCTTTTCATTACTCAGCTTTGAGCACCACTCAAGAAAACAAGAAATTTCTTAGGGAAAGAAAGTCACCTTGTATTATTATGTACCGAGAATTTATAATTACAGAATGCCACGGTCTAACAATAGAACTATTACAGTAGGTTTGGTATTATGGGGTTTACAATAAATATTTGATGAGGTTTGTTTATTAGTATATTTGGTAAGTGTTTAGACATGAGAAATCTTTGATGTTTTGATAGATTTTGTATAGAAATAGTTTTAATTAAGTACCCAAAGCTTTAGAAAATAAGTATTTTGATGAATATAAGATCTGATTAAGACACATAGTAATGAGAGGTATAAGAAAATGCAGTTAAAATATATAAATTTCAAGTGCAAAAGGAAACACCATTATTTCTAAAGAGTTTGAACCTTCTTTCTCAAAACCACCTCTCTGTAATAAAGCTAAAATACCAGCCCTTAAACAGGCAGTGCCACTATTCAGCTGATAGGGAAGATACTTCTATTGTACTAGAAATACAAAGCTAAGAAGAATGCATAATATTTTATTTTTAAACTTATTTACAAAAAGATATTGCACCAATCCATTGTCCTTTTTTCAGTTTAACATGTTAAGGAAAAGCCTATTATTTACAAATTTTAAAACAGAAGTGCAAAAGCAGACTGAAAGAAACCAGAAAGAATAAAGTTTATTTAAATTGCTAAGTACAGTTTATTACCTGACCATAGTCCACATCCAGTATGATCTAAAATAGTTTGCATCATATATATCTGTAATTTCAGAAATCCTTGCATTTCTGTGTAGGTGCAACCCTTATCTTTCACATTAACCACCAGAAGGTCTATGTAAAATGTAAAGGCTAACCATAGCTTAACTTATTAGCTTTATTTCTCCAGGAAGGTGACACTCCTTTAGGTAAATTGAAAAAGCTACACAGTATTATACACGTATTTGAAAAGTAGTGATAAATCAGGCATGATGGTTTTCGTTCTTCCTAAAAACCATGAAGAAAAGTTTGCTGATATTTCAGGACTCATTATTCTAAAGTCACTGCCAGTCTGAATTACATTAGCACAGCATATGGTCCTGTCTCAGTCTATCTGCCACTGGGACTGTCATGATGCATTTCTGGGGTGTAGGTAAGCAGAACAATCATGACCCAGAGATGAAGCAACGCCTGAGAAAAGAAAAGAAAGAATTAACTTATCAGCACTGACAATCATCGTTCACAGCAGTAAATATGAGAGCTCTCAATGACAGCTAATAAAACCTAGTTTTGAGAAATATTTTGATTAAATATTTTTCATATTATTCAGATACTCCTAAAAAAAAGAATTATTTGCACAATGAAATGCCTAGTCAGATTCTGCAGAAACCATTTGCAGAAAACTAAAGATTTTACACAAACAGCAAAACTAAAGCAGCCTGGTTTCCTACAGATTTATGTCCTCTGGCTTCTCTTTCCCCCCATGCCCCAGTAACTCCAGCTGTTCTCCCTGATATTGAGCCCCCAGCCAGTACATTATGTGATCTGCCGTGAATGACTGGTAAGCCACTACTCCTGCGCCAACTAGCTGATACCAGACTGCGTAAAAACAGCTGAGTTCTGCTTTCCTTACCACAGGCTCTGATTTGAGGCATTTCTATGAACTTTTTAGAAATGTTAATTCTCATTCAAATTTGGCTGAAACTATCCAATTAGAATAGAAGTTGCTGGGGGCACAACAAGGGAGATAACTGACAGAATACATAAGCCACATTTCCTTTAAAAAAAAAAAAAAATCAAGTTACAATAGTCATACTCAAGGTTCAAGCTGAAAAAGGGTAACTGCCACTGACTGCCCAATATACAGCTCCTATTCAACCATCATTCAGTTTCACTTCAGATAGCAGCTTAGGTGGTAGAAGTCTTCAGTGTTTGGTACAAAGCATTTTATTCATATATTGATAAGTCTAAGTGATGAACAGGAAGAGACAGAGGTTAGGAATTAAACAGCCCTGTTCTTTCCAGTACTTAATAGGCTGGAAGAAACAATTGGAGGGGGAAACTGTCATTTCCTTTATTCATGTGTGTCTGTCTGCTTTATATCCTGAAACAGTGACAGCTGTTCTCAGAAACTCTGTCCAGAAGAATCACTATGCCTTCCTAAGCAACATTTTTTTTTTTTTCATTTCAAAGACTCAAAGGCTCAACTAGTGGAATATTTTCAAGCAGGGTAGACTGCACACCTACCTTACCACAGGTCACTTAAACTGACAGACATCTGCCCTCCAGTGGAAAACGAAGGAATCTAAATTTTATCAATTGCAAGTCTGACAATCTCACCTGGTATGGATGAGCAACTTTCTACTACCTGTTTAAGTCTACTTTTTCAGCTGCTAGAGAAGTGTGATTATTAGTCACTGAACAAAAAGTGCCAAATATGAAAAAGCTGTAACAAATGTCATTTTCCTAAAAGCAGTGTACGCAGGTGTGGTGGGTTAACCTTGGCAACAGGTCACTATTACTCTGTATTTTAGTACTAAAAGGCTACTTTCAGAGTCTTTTAAATGGTAGTTACATAAACCTCTCTAAGACTGCTATACTAAGAATTCCTGGGAAAAACTGAAAACTGCCAAGCAACATGACTCCAAAATGCTGTTATGTAAGTACTATTTAGCCTGCTTTACAAAAAAATACATTGAGTCGTAAATTATATAGCCTTTTGAACATCAAACATCTTGCAATTTAAGAAGTATTATATAAACTGGCTATAGAAATCTTGCATTAAACTTCTTTAAAGAAAGCTTACTCACCATGTAAATGATTACAAAGACTCTTGCTATGGGATACCGCCTTAGAAAGATTCCCAGACGAATGCTACACAAGTATAAGATAAAACCAAAATGCACAAATTATCACTGAGCAATGAATTCTTGTTCCTCTCATTCCAGTCACCACAAACTCATAAACATCAGCTGATGTTATACACATGGCTGTTTCCAACTTGAATTTTACTTCATGTATTCCAAACATTAAATGGAGGGAGAAAATTCAGAATGCAGACCATAAAACATTCTCCTAAGTTTTTCTGTTAAATGCTAGGCTCGGAGTTTGTGAAAAAGAGCTAAGACTCAAGAGTTGTACAGGTATTTTAAAACTCACAAATATGCTATATATTTGTCAAATTTTGTTACTTGAAGAGCTTTCATGAATCTTTCAAACAGATTTAAGTAACTAAAACCTTGGATTCCTTTGAAAAAACTGATAGATTGCTACCATTCTTGTATTTCATTAAATGAAAACCACAGTTTTTCCAAGTTTACTGCTACAAAGCATACTGCATTAGATGTGCACTCAGTAACTCAGTTAAAAAAAAACCATGCACATACTGAAGTGAGTATGATACTGCCAAATGAAGTTCAGTATTAAAACATCACAAATAACAGGTCCCAATCATGGAAATCCTGATATTCTTCACAATGTAATTAAAGTACCATGGAAGCACAAAGGACTTTCTATCAGGGTATCTTGCTTTCAAAGGATTAAAAAGTATTACCTAATTTTGTTTTCAATTGGTATTTGATTTGAGTTTTGGAGCAGACCTTTGTTGTCAATATTGGCAATTAACCTAACTGCTCAGAAAAT
Source organism: Haliaeetus albicilla (assembly GCF_947461875.1). Taxonomy (NCBI): domain Eukaryota; kingdom Metazoa; phylum Chordata; class Aves; order Accipitriformes; family Accipitridae; genus Haliaeetus; species Haliaeetus albicilla. The sequence continues at coordinate 18,180,420 of NC_091487.1, forward strand.
GGATCAAAGCAAAGTCCTTTGCTGGATCCAGAATGATTTTTGTTTACTAATTTCTCAAATAGATTATCTCGCAAGATAAAACAGCTGCACTGGGTCAGAACCCAGAATCTTGTCTTCATCAGGATGCCTAAACAAGAGTAAAAGAATACATATGACACTCCCCCACTAATACACTCTTACAGTGTTTATCACAGACACAGCGAAAACCTCTGGAAGTGAAAAAAGTAGAAGATGGTAATGAAAAAGTTAGGGAGTTTTGTACATAGTTTAGTGATTCTCTTGTATCAAAATCTACAAGAGCATTGTTTAAACAATTGACTGTAATTTGCAAAAGCCCAAGGATGTTAATATCACAGGAAAGCACAAGTGAACTAGGTCAATATTTAGTAATTTACACTGTACTTTAGCTTCATTATTTTTTACTTTTACCTTCATAAAAGCAATTCAAAACAGAAGGTATGCCACTTGAAAACTGCAAATGGATTCCAGCAATTACAAAATGTATTCCCTGAGGACACTCTTACCTAAACTGATCTATAGTACTGGCAGCTTTGCGAACTCTCCCATACATTCCTGCCATGTTAGTATCCAGGTCGCTAAACAGGACAGCAACATTACGCATACGAGCACCTATTTGAAGGGAAAAAGGCAAAAAGTCTCATTAGTCTAAAACCAGCTAAGCTGTTACATAAGTGAGACAAATCGATAGTGTACAAAGATATATAAAAATAATATAAAAATAGTGATGAATCTGATTTGTTAGTGCTGTTTTGCTGAGGGCAGAGGAGTGTGTTTTGAGGGCAGTATTCTTGATAAACTTATAATCAGGTCAAATGCTTCTTCAACTTAGTGTATTTTTAAAAGTTATTTTAGTTCACTAGATGGACATCTTGATATTCAATTCTCTCATGTAATAATAATTCTGTTATTAGGTGTATAAAATGATGGGTTTGATACTGTCACTGTTTCTCCATTTACTTTTATTTCTCATACAGTAAAACTTAGACAACATTTCTGATACTAACTTGTATATTCCAAAAATTTCTACTTTATTTACATTTTTACTATGTATCAACTTTATTAAAATAAAGATTCTCAGATGTTACCTTTGTGCAACTAAACTTAAGCTTACTGAGGTTACTTAAAAACAAGTCAAAAGGAAATACATTTCAAATTTACTAGTTCTGCCTTATTTCTTTAGAAGTCTTTCATAAGCAGAGAAACAAAAGCCTGGATTGTCATTTTACACCTCTTACTAATTGTCCATTGCTTTTAAAGTTACTTACCATATATACAAAACTACAAACTTTGAATTTGAAAAGTTAACATCTCAAAACCACGGATCAACTGCTGAGATTCTCCTAGAGATACAGGATGATTGCTACACAGTACAGACAAACCAACCTCTGCAGAACCACCATATTTTAAGCTGCTTTTCAAGAAAAACAGAAAGCCAGGAGGAAATTGATTTCAACCAGAATTCAGAACAACTCTCAAAAGGAAGTATCCCATTCTTGCTCACCTCCCAAACCCTTTTTACAAGGGAAGACTTACATCCTGCTTCTGACAATCAGTTTAAACACCAAGACAGATTTATTTGCACCTGTGACAGGATTTGTAAATATGATTGTTCCAATAGTATTGAGAATTAATGATTAAATTCGCTTTATTAAGTTTATTTAAAGTCATTTACACATGAAAAGGAGCGTCTACTTATCTATTTTTTATGATACTGGTTGCTATTGACAAGGTCTCTGGCATGTGTATTTTCAGCGGGTTTTTTTTTTCCTTATAAACTCAGACTTTCAGAGAAAGGCATCAGGAAATATAAAAGCCTGAACTGCAGAAAGGACAGAGTTTTAAGTATTATATTTCCTTATTTACCTTCAGCACCGTCAATGCCTGCCATATTAATGGAAGGTCCATTAGTATTAGCGCCTTGGATAGCCTTCACCTGTTGCTCAAGTCTTTCCAGTTGATAGACAAGTGAGTTTTTCTCTGTGCTCAGGCTCTCTAACATGGTTTGCTTCTGAATCAGTGTTTCTGTCAGCTGATGAAGCCGATTTTCTAATTCTGTCTGACTACTACTACTCAGAGCCTTGTTCGTAAGCTAAAAAACAAAGCAAAGAAAAAAACCAGAATAAGTTCAAAGTCCAACCAACTGATGCATTACAAAACTCTAAAAATCCGAACCCTCCAAGTTACCCCACTGCAGAATTTTTATGGAATAATACAATCAAAACGATCACCAATGACCACAATAAGGAAGACACTTAATTTCGACAGTTGCTAAAACAAGATTTTACATGACACAAGAAACTCTATGTAAAAACATATTCCTATGTTTTCCACCTCTAATCACATGAACATTTCTGTACAATCATAACTGATCACAAAAATCAATGCTATGCCTCAGAGCTGAGTTTAAATGGTAGGCATGACAATAGCAAGATAATCCAGTCTGGCTATCATACTTGCAACTTCACAAAACAAGTGTGTACGTAAAACGTTTTCAAGCGAGGAAGGAAAAACTCAGTACAAATGGGGAGCAGCTGATGCCATTCTACAGGAAAGCTTGAATGAAAATGTTGAAAATGCAGGATACGCTGCAGAAGAATTGAGGAGCACTGAGGCAGAAAACATGATTGTACTAGCAAATAGAAACTGCAAGGACAGCAAATGAAGACATGGGACATGTAATTTAATTTGCAGAAAATATTTAAAGCAAATGGGAATCTCCAAGTTAGCCATATATGCAATAGCTCGTCAATTCATTACAGTCTTGGACCTCAGCCACTTGTAGCATCATACGAAGATGTAGCTTCAATGATGAAAAAAACAGAATCAGCAGGAACCAGAGGCAGTGAAATATCAAAAATACAAATTAGATGCAATGCACCAGGGCAGGTACAGGTAGTCCTGAAGCCAGTATTACCAGAAGAATCATCTGCCAACAGGTTTGAGAAATTTCTATCACAACACAACAATTTCCAAATCCTCTAACACTATAACCGTACAGCTGACCATACTTGACTCTAGACTATCAATTTCTCTACATATAGGCTACTTTTCATCATGCTAAGATAATTTACTTAAAACGAGGCCTGTGCCTTCATGCTGCCCAAGGAGACTGTGGGGGCTGACAAGTATCAGAAGGTTCCAAAAGGGATTAGGTTGATTCAAGGAAAATAGGTCTATAAACATACTGGTGGAACCAGTTAGTAGGGAGTTAAAACACTAACATCCTTAATTCAACTGCTGCTGCTGAGTGAGTACAAGGGAGTTAAGAAAGCAGCCAGGCTCACATGCTGGCCCCATTGCCATTGTCCAAGATAGAACTGTGGGCTTGATGAATTGCTGGGTCTGTAGGATGTTACTTATGTTCTTACACCCAGTTAAAAGGATCTTCGCAGAAATCATGATGACCTAATCAAGTGCCAGTGACTTTTTCTAGTTTTCAAAAAGAAGAGTGTTGATCCAGCACCACCCCATCAAGTCTAGCTGGGACACAGGTCGATTTTCCCCCCTGCCCTGAAGACAAAAGCGCAATCAATTATAAATCAGGCTATTTAGTACTTCACGGTTCCCTTCCCGTATGCCCTCCGCACAAAACTCTACTCTGTATTGAAAGCAAGTACACTGTGACTCATTAGTAGAGCCTTTATATTTCTTTTGTACAGTTTAATCAAATTAGTATTTCTCATCACTGTTTTCATAATTGAAGGTGATAAAGTTATTTTCTATACACACACAGTACCTGATTTCTGAGCTTCTGAATCTCCTCCTCTCTGTCTTTTATTCTGCTTTGCAAAGTATTCTTTGTTCGATATAATTCTTCTTCAGTATAATGGAGTTCCTATAAAATGTATCACAATCACAAATAAAATATTTTATACATATATGTATTCTGAGAGACATTCTCTTATCTAGAGTTTCACAGCAGAACACAAGAAGGTAATATGATGCAATCAAATATAAACTGAAATTTAATCTTAGTTAAGTGTTTGGCTACAATGGGGAAGAAAAAAAAAGCAAGCTGAATATGAAGACACAACCTACAAGACTTATCAAATTCTTTTGTGGAGACTAAGGTAATATAAATATTAATCTAGAATAGTTTATTAAGAGTCACACAGTTTCATTGGGATCATGATTTATCTTCCTTATACTCTCACTGTTTATTATATTGCTATCTTGAATCGTGTCAATAATGTAACTTAAACAATTAGGAAATATTGAGGGCGGGGGGGCGGGGAGCAGAATCTGTATTCCTAAAATAAACCTATCAGTACAAGATACCATTTTTTAAAAGTGTTTAAAAACTCTTGGCATATCTATCTATAATTCTGTATGACGCAGGTCTTCCTTTAAAGCTTAGGATAAATTAACATAAGAGGTGAAAGGGGAAAGAATATTAGTAAGGGACAACTTAGTGAACAGCAAATATAACCATAAGTTTTGTCACTCCCATGATTTAGCAGCTACTTTAACTCAGACATAAAGACTTGTCATGCTTATCTTTTAAATTAAGACAGTCTTCAAATCACTGTATCACTTCAGCTGTCAGCCACCACAGAAAACAGATAATCCTATTCTCCCTTCAAATCATCAGATGTACAAGACAACACCTCTACTTATTTTCCCTCTTCAGTCTCAGAAACCTTATGGCAATAAAGGAATTCGCAGATAGAAGAGACTGTAATTGTAGTAAGTATTAATACACACAATTACTTTAAAATCATATGTAAATATGTATCATCAAAAGGAATATTTCAGTTTCTGTAATAACTGATAATGCCTTGTTTTTAAATTCACCTCACTTTTTCTATATGTAGTATTGACTTAAAATATACCCCTCAGAATGGCAGAAGTAACAAAATACAATCTACCATCTGCTTTGATATAATAAACATCAGCTATCCATCAAGAGCAGACCTCGACTTCTGCCTTTTAATTAGTTCAAGCTGCTAGCATCTCATTAAAATGTAATTTCTAGAAGGACAGATAATCCTAAAAGATAAATTGTTCCTAGCAGATACAGGTACCCTTCTGCTTTCCTCATTATTAATTCTCTTTACATGAACTTTTTCTTACAGAGAAATTTTTTAATAGGGTGCGAAGCATTTGTCTGATTTCTACTGAATAATAAGTTTGTTCACATGAAATATGAGTTTGCCTTTTTTTCCCTATTTTCAGGGCAGAACTGCTTAAATCAAGGGGGAGTTTGCTTAAAAAGATGACACAAACTGACAAAATTCATTAATATAATTTTATCAGCAGTTTGTCTTTTAGAGAAGTTGGGAAGTAACAACATTTAGATTCAGAACTGAGTAACAAGTGGATTAAAAAAATCTATTAATTGGTACTAAAAAACCATTGTCTTATGAGCTAAATCTTATGTAGTAATTGGGCACAGGAAGTTGCACAGTAACCATTTTTAGTATTTTATGTTCTTGATATAAGTAACTGTTACAAATGTTACTATATCCCTGTTGTTTGTTTGTTTCCCTGCTGAATAAAATTTAAGATCATGATTAATTTTGTGCACTCCCTAGGGTCAAGTTCTTTAATATATCAGCGAGATCTCTGTTTCTCAGGAGTTTCCAGAAGGCCCTGTCCATTGCTTAGTACCAGCTGCACTTCATTTGGCCTACTGACATTCATTAAGCTTTTGGGGATTTCTTTGAAATAGCAGACAAAATATAACCCAAATACTGTATAAGCTACTCTCTTATTAAGCCAAACGCTGTACTAATGACACCACACAAGGCCTAAAATAAGTTCTATCAGCTTTCAAGGATTCTTTACCTGTTTTTGTCGTTCTAGTTCAGCTTCTGCCTCTTGCCTGGCCATTTTATGTGCTGCTATCTGCTCTTGTAGGTCTTGAAGCTGCTCTCTCACCGACTCAGCTTCACTTACCTGCTGAGTCTCCATATCCTGAAGTGTACAGAAATGTTACTGTTTCACTAACATTCAAACAATACTGTAATCTGTCATACGTAACAGCAAAAAAAAGTTGTATCTGCAATATTGCTTCAAAGGAAAAATGAAGGTGAGGGTGTATTGAATAAATGACATTTGGTCATTTTATACAGAATATTTTTACTAATACAGTAATAAAATAAATGCATTTTGGGAACATGAAAAGCCTCCACTTTTTCCTTTCTACTCTCTACAGGCTAAAACTCTGTAGAGTAGGCTTGCGTGCAACTGCTGGGTTGAGCCAATTATGCCAGCAAACGACTCTGATTACAGTTGCTTCAAGGACTAGTAGCCCTTGCAGAAAAGGATATAGGTGATCTCTACAGACATCACCACGCTTGTTTGGAAAGAAATGCTTCACTCAAAAGGAGCACACAGTAGTGCAGGAAGAGAGAAGCGGTATCTATAGTATTCCTCCCACCATGACCTGAAGTGGTGAGAGAGAACATGGAAAGAAATTGGATATCATAAGCACTCGTCTCACCTTGAGCAAAAGTTGGCTTATTTTAATGCTAGGTCAAATAAACACTAGAAGCAACAGCCCTAAACTCTACAAGAAAACAGTCCTTTGTGCATGGGTAACTACAAATACATGTGTACATAATCATAGCTACCTGCAGCTCTGTTCTCATCTGTTGTATTTGCCCCATTAGTTTTTGTATTTCTTCTCTCTGAGTGTCTCGCTCATGTCTCAGTTCTTCTAGTTCCATTGTGCTTGCAGTATTGCTATCCAAGCCTTCAATACCAGAGCCTTCTTTTAAGCTGTTTATCAACTTTTCTTTAGACTGAAATAATAGATCAATATATTATTTATAGCAGTATTTAACAAGTCCTCAACTAGAATATGCCAAAACGACTTTGCTCTAAAATTCAAATGTAGATGTACAGTAGAACTGCTTTATCTGTTCTTTTACCCAAGTTAATAATGACCCTACACATTGTAAAATGAAAATGCTTCCCTACTCATAATTTCTGACTTCCTGTATGCCATGAAACTGGATTTACTGAAAGCCTGGGTTATCTGAGGAAGAGTACAGCTTTTCTCTTTAGAAGTGCCTGGAATGTTAAATATGTCATGGATAACAATTTTGGCTTTCCAGCTACCATAAGAGAGCAGACAGACACTAAAGACAAAACTGACCCCCTTTCAGTCCATCCCTTCTCCTGCCAACAAAGCCAAACAAGAACCAAATACAGCAATAACTCTTCTGGGAAAGAGGATGAACCACTTTAATTCAGAGTCAGCCTAATGTTAGCTCGACATCAACTTCTGATCTCATGCTTTTTCTTATTTATCAAGACTATTTAAAACCTGTCCTTGGATATCAGACTAAATTAATTATTCTAAACAGAGACCTTCAACATTTTGCTAACTTTGATAAACAAGACTCAAACTGACCACATTTGGACTTGGTATCTTTGACACCTTAAGTAGTATAGAACTCTGCACAAAATACCTGATTTTGCCATTGTTCGTGTAATGTTGATCACATGCAACCTTTCAGAATATATTAAAAAAATATTTTCTTTGGTTTACACATAAGTATCCATTATATGCTATGCTTCAGCCTCAAGCAGAAGGGAGCAACAGCGCAACATTCTTGACTCAAGAATACTGGGTGTGGAACAAATTGTAGGTTACATCTATCTATCTACCTAAGATCAGACTCTTGGATGCAATGGTTCAGTTGGATTTTTCTTTAAGTTCAGGACCTGAACTTCCATTTCGATTATTTAATCTATAAACTTATATTTACAAAATGCAGACTGGCAGCTGTTCTGTACAGGTATCATTATAGGTATGTCCCAAAATATACTACAGGTCACATGAAAAAAACACAGATTATTTGAAGCGTAACACCTTAAAAAAGTGTACAAATCAAACAACTTCTTTACAGAAATGCTTACTTGGAGTATGCGAGTAGCTTTCTGTTTATAGTCTGTCAGTTCCTGTTTTGCAGATTCTAGGTGGTTTTTAGTTACTTTGACTTGCTGCTGAAGCTCATCAGCTCGCCTCTTTTCATCTAAATACCTTCTTTCTGCTACAGTTATCCCTTCCGCCAAGTTCTGACGTTCTGCTTCCATTTTACTTAGACGAGCCGCAAACTCACTCTATAAGCAATAAAGAAACAATACTTTGTGTTTAAACAGTCTCAACTTTAACCTAGAAAGGAAAAAAGAAAGTTTAAAAGCAACTACACATGACAACACCTCATATCTACCACCTCCAACTTAAAGATGCATTAGTGCTATGTGGAAAAAAATCCTGCTTGCTTAAGCAAGTGCTAAATAATATCAGTAAACACATGCATTTCTTTCCCTCACCAGAAATAGTGGGGGAATAACAATCTTCTTATTATTCACATTTATTTGGTAAACAAAAAGCAAGCTTTCCCCTCAAAAAATATTATCAAATGTCATCTGCCATATTTTGAGGTACTTTAAAAAAAAAAAAAAAAGGAAAGAAAGAAAAAAAGAGAGAGACTGATAAAGATTTTCAGAGATGCTATTATATGTAAGAAAGGCCAAACTAAGTGTGGAAAGCTGTCTCTAGCAATGATGTACTCCATCTTTACCACAGAAGTGATTGTCCAGCTTAGTATGTTTAAGATTACATATTAAAATTGTATAAGAATTTTTTGTGTAACAACATAGCATGGAAAATTAAATTGATTAGTGATTTAGTTTTAAAATGTGTTTTAACATTAAAGTTAGCATGAAAAAAACAGTAAAAATTGTCAGCATTAATTGTCAAAACCTTTTAATCACAAAGCTTTCAAAATAACATATAAGAAGTAAACTAGCATCACAAGGATACTTAGTGCAGCAGACAGCACATCCTTCCAAGCCCTTAGTACCCTAAACAGGAACTGAAGTCAATGGGAAGAGAGAGCAGTTGGAACCTCACAGATTTGATTTTAAAAGCACAGTCTGACACTCTTCCTTACTCCTCATGTCTAACCTGCATTTGTTTGTAACTTTCTTGTTCTCGCTTGAGTGCGGAGTCTGCATCACGCAGCCTCTCTTGCAGAGTTTGAAGGGCTTGATTTTGCAAACTGCTCCCTTCACTGTGGTCTTGTATTATCCTGAAAGAGCGATATACACATTAATTGAAAAAGAAGAAATCTACTGTGGTTTTCAGGTAGAAATATGACTACCTGGGTTTCAGACCAGCTTTGAAAATTTACCCAGTAAATTATTGAATATGGCTGGCTACAGGTGCGAGGCCTGGAGTTAATGACTCATGCATCTCCTCCCTGACCTATATTCTGGAGTATCCAATTGCCGATTCATATCCCAGCACTGAGGTAAGTCAGTAAAATCTTCATATTTGTAGATAAGCAAGTGTATTTTTCAATACAAAAACATTTTTCTTGAGATCTTCAGCTTCAGGCCTCTGATACAAACATAAATACTTTATACAAAGTGAATTTCAATAATCAGGTGACAATTGCCCCTATTTAATATTCATTTGCCCTGTTCCCACTGCCAGCTATGATACAGCAGGCTCAGAGCAAACTTTAATCCTCATATTTAAAATCTTGATACAATCCCTTTCCCCATTAGTTTATTCATTTTTATTCTTAAAGACACTAAATTATTTAACTTGAATTGTCAAACCTATTACTATTTGCAGAATTACAAAGTATGAAATTATGAAGTACCGTGATTTTTCACTCTGCAATGCTTCCAAAGCTTCTGTCCGAGAACTTAAGAGCTGATCAGCTTCTTGCAACCGTACTTTCAGCACAGCTAGCTGTGAATCCTTAGCACCAACAGCTTCTGTCAGATCATCAACTCGAGCTCGAAGTTCTCTAACCATCCTGTCACTCTTTGAATGGTCAACATTCCACTTCTCGACTCTTTCCCGGGATTTGTTCAATTCTACAAAATAAGAAGATTCTTTGTGTTTATAAAAGTAGGTATTGCAAGGTCATGTAAATGGTTAGGATGCATACATCACATTTCTTAAAGAAAGAAATTAAATACAACCAAGCTGAACTAACGCTGAAACTTTACGAGCTACCAAGAAGTAACACATGCCAGACTGGCTGTCAGAGCACAACCCATAAAATGTTGCAGGTAATCTCAAAACAGGCATTTTATTCTATGCCACACTGCAGTTGACAAATTTTACCTGGCCCACCCCTTGCAATGGCCTACTGTTAAATAGCCCTGTGCAAGCAAGCCTTTGGAAACCTCTGCATTAAAGCACCTAGTTCAACTCAATGTGACAATAAGCTCAACCTAAAAAACAGTAGAAAAATACACCAGTGTTGAAATAATGCCTGAATACTTACTGAGGCTTTTAATCAAAAATCACATATTAAGATTCAATGGAAATTATAATTCTCTGGCTCATATGGTTACTTCAAAAAATATGTGGTCCTTCAGTTGTATGCCTAACAGCAGCAGTTTGCTCTACGTTTTATCATTTTAGTGTTTTTATATTCACATTTTTTATATTTGCCATTTTATTTGGCTTTGAAAAAGCTAATGAAGTAATACAAAAATACTAAATTTTACATTTTTACTATCAGCTTCTAGGCATCAGAGATTATAGTCTACAGCCAGAAAGCAGTCAGGTTTTGAAGTATTATAAGGAATTTACTCATCTAAAAATTAAGTATCTTGCAATGGCCTTTAAAAAGCAGGAAAAATATTTTAATACTGTTAACATTTGCTAAAACCATTTTAATAAGATGTAAGTTTTGGAACTAAATTGATCACATCATTTTGATCAATGTTTGTGTTACCTTTGTAGTTGCATGAGCCTCTTAGTTTCTCCCAGCTCACTATACCGAAACCACGAATCATTTTGCTTGGTAAGTCATACATGCAAATTTAACTGAAAGATTTTATTATAAGTACAAAACACTAACATAGAAACAGCATTGTTTTCTAGTTCACTAGCATTTTAGTGATATGTTACAATTTAGTTTCCAAACCACAGTACCTTCTTGTGTTTCTTTGGACCTCTGAATTAATGAAGCCATTTCCTGATTTAAAGATTGAACTTCATTACGCAGCAGCTGATTCTCCAGGCGAAGATTGGATAGCTCATGTGATTTGAAATCATCATTAGCTGAAAGGCTAGGATTAGTTACTGCACTTAGTGATGAATCCTTCACACCATCCCCTTGTGCTCCCAGTCCAGAATCTGAACTGTCTGGAGTTTCTGTACAGAGAGATGCAAGTTAGAACTAATGTATGTATTTGTCAGTTGCCTTCACATAAATTGTAATACCATGTTCTGCATCAGTGGTTAAATGCATAATATAAAAATAAAAAAAAATAAAATCCCCATCAAAATAGCTTATATTGAAATAGAATATGGAGCTGCTTCTCCCAAGGGACTTGCACAAAATAGGACTATTATACAGTATACATGCATCATGCAGCATTTTTGTTAATCCTGCAAGACAAGACATGGAAGTCATAAAACTTCTTATTGCATTAATGTCAAACTTAGGATTTCAAAACATTAATACTTTTTTATGACTGTGCTGCCCAAAGATGTCTTCAGAAGCTGAGAGAGTAACATAAGAGATTAAATATACATAGCAACTAACTAGCGGAATTTTTAGTAGAAGTTCATTCTGGTTTTCCATTAAGATTTTGATTTTGAGGCTGTGTTCTATTTTTAAAAAAATCTGTTCAGATGACTATACTTAGTCATTTTGATACCAAACCTAGATATGTAACTCAACCACATAGCTACATTTTAGTTATCTTTAAGTAAAAAAGCATCTGAAGAATAATTTCAGTCAAAGCATCATCTAACTGATAATTCTGCAGTAATAATTCAAAATATTTCTTAAAAAAGCACTTTTACTCTGAGAAATTGAGTTGCAGTGATTTGAAGTGGAAGTGTGATCTTTCCTTTCTCTAATGAAAAAATATAAGGTAGGCATACTCTGTCAAACTGTTAAAAGCTTTCTGCCAATACAAACTGTAATTCTCTAGATTATGGAAACCAAAATACAGATTTTTATTTTTCTTTTTTTTAAAATCTTAGAACCTCAGTAAGAACAGTAAGGGAACTCCTGCCAGTAGTCTGAACAACAGTCCCTTGCACGGAAGAAGGAACCAACAGCCTTTCTCCATCATGCACGAACACACAGAGAGCATCTGGATTAATGCTGTGAAATTGATACATCCACTGTAACAGTCTTGATTCCAGCGTGCAGATAGTTGGAAGACTGGCAGCAGTATTAAGATAAAACAACATAGCATGCAATAAGCAAACAAGCAGGCAATCCAAAAATATTACTTCTGAATTTAGTACATCCCAGACGAGTAACTGCTGAAAATCCAGGGGGACAGACTGCAACTAATTTCAAGCAAGACTACGGTTTAGCTGTCACGTTATTTACTTCATCTTGCAATCACCAACCAACCTGCTCCACCTTCCTTGTTACGATTGCAACAGCCCCTATCACCCAGAGCCAAAGGAGCTGGGGCAGACTTAATTCTGAACGCCACCACACCAACAAGTAGCAGCAGTGACCATAAGATTTCTTCCACATTTTCTCAAACCCCTTTCCTATTTAAATGGTTCTAAGAATTGTCATTTCCTTCTTTTTGATTCATTTACACAGTTTCCAAATTATCAGACAATTTATCCTCATTCCTTTGTCTGGAAAACTCAACAGATTAATGAAGCTAACGAAGCAAGAAATTAGCCATTCATAGCACAGATTAGATTATATCCATGGCAATGTACAAAGTATAACGTTAATTGTTTTTGTCTACAGCTAATGTATGATAAGCTACTTCAACAGATGCTATACAGAACATTTAAATGACACAGATATATCTGTACAATCAACTTTGAAACCAGCGTGCTCAAACTCTACGTTGTAATTGTGTGCTTCCTCATTTGGCAGCTCGACAATGCAAACTCCACTCAAAAACCCTCAGAAGAAAATTCAACAGGCCACACCAAGCAAAATAAATACGTTCCTTAAGCAACAATCAGCAAGGCCATATAGCAAGGTCTAAAATATTTGAATTAGCAGTAGTAGTAAACCTTATTGAAAAGTTACAGACCCAGAAATACAAAAATATTGACATCTTTGGAAATGATCCCTTTTTACGTCTGAAACTTCTCAGCAGACCTAACATAGTAAGTAAAAACCTGGCATTTACAATGCTTTATACGCTCAAAGTACTGAACAAATAATAAAGTATTCTAACTACATTATTAAAAATAATATAACTATTTGCTTCGATTTTATAGAATAAACAACAGCAAAGTAGCACAGCAACAGCAAAGACCGAGTATAGACTGGACAGTCTGATAGAGGAAACAAGTTCCTGACACTTCCCAGCCACAATGTCCTTTGCATTAAGAATAGCCCCAACTTTTGACCATCTGGCCTGGAGGCTCTGCCAGGTGTCTGGATTTAGACTGCAGTAAATAAATAACTACTTCTGGCAAACCCAAAGGCTTTATCTATCTAGCTCTCTCAGGCCTGTAGCCCTACAACAGCTTATCCACACCCAACTTCCCACTATGCACGGCAGGCAAGTCTGACAGCTTACTTCCATGGTGGAACAGAAAAAACCTCACATCACTTCACGTGGTGCATTGGGCAACAGCCAACACCATCTACCAGCTGGTGAAAGTGACTCACTCTCCTACGTGGCAACAACAGGTAAGGGCCCCTGAGTGATCTCAGCAAATGCAGCAGCACCTGTGCTAAGTGGTGATGTATGGGGCCTGATGCAAGGTTAGGTCATAGCTCAGGGAGGTCAAGGCAAGCAGTAGAAATGAGGTAGATCAATAACACAAAAGATTTAGGTATTAATTATGCAGCTTGTCAAATTAGCAAGGTATCTAAGGTTATCCCAGTGATTAAAAAATGTTAAAGACCCTGCTGTACTCCACATATCTGACATACTACTACCACTAAATGCTTCATGAAGTGACAGTAAAACCATTACCTAGCCTTACCCTAGACATACTTGGCTTTTAAATATCTCTAGGTTCAATACTATTTAACTACCATTGCCTTGGCTCCTGATGGAATTATCTTCAGTAGTTTTTGCACTCTGTGTACTGGTAGACACAGAACTAACACTTGAAGTCCGAGAGTGATTTTGAAGAACAGGTGCCTTGCTCTTCTCTTTTTTAGAGTCCATCCTTCCATTAGGCTCTTTCTCCGAACTGTTGAGAAAATCAAATAGTAACTCATCATCAGGTGCTGACTTTTTTCTTCTCACAAAATGTGAGGCAGCTCTGGGTGTGGAAACACCTTCTACTGGAGAAGCAACCTCCGAAGATGTCCTACGTGCTGGTTTAACATTTGCTGTTCCTGCTAGGATTGTGACCTTTTGATGTTTAATATTATCAGCTGCTGAGGAGATGTAGGCTGCTTTGGAGGATGTCTGATATTTCAGTTCTCCAGTATGCTGGCACAATTCAGAATGTTCATTGGCAGAGTCCAAATTCTTATTATCATAAACTGCACTGCTTGCTGTGTCTTTTTTGCTGAGAGCTGATGCAGCTCCTTGATCAACTCTGTTGAGTAGATCCTCTGCCTTTCCGGCAAGATCAGCAAGCCAAGACATGATGGATATCTCTTGGTAAACTTTATAAAATTATAATTTCAGGACCATGTGCTGCAAAAGACACAGAACGATTACAAATCAGATTGGTGTTGATAAGGCAAGATGTATGGGTTACCTAAACAACTGTTGTGTTAACCTATTAGTGCTGTAATTATTTGAATACTTTTCTCCTACCCACTTGGTACTTCACTGTTTTGGTAACTGATGGAAATTAACCAAACCTGTCTCTGAGGAAAACAGACAAAACCAAGGCTTAGCTATCAGACCACCATATCTGTTTCTGGCATCAGCACCTGCTACAGAGCATCCAGCCTGGCAGCCAATCTGCAACAATACTAGAAAATAAAGTCTACTTACACCTGACAAAACCAAACTCAGCTGGAGGAGGAAAAAGTGGCCAGATGCTTATTACAGGAACAGATAACAAAGCCTTAGACGTTTAGCCTGCAGATTCGTAATCTGGGTCAGACAGAGGACCTTCTCCCCAACAAACTTGGCAGCCTGCTGTCCCTTCAGTGACACCGACACGAGGGACAGGGGCACGCCTTCACTTGCACCAAGGGCCTGCGAGACTACACAGGCGACGTGTGCCTCTATCCCAGCTCCCGGGAGGGGCTCCTTCACCCCAGGGCAGGCTTGTGGAGGGTCCCTTGGCCGAGCACACCCACAGCGGGAAGGGGGAAGCGTAGAGGCAGGCGAGGCCGGGCGGGAGGGCGATGCTCAGGGTGGCCGCTGCCCGCCCACCCACCCCCCTCCCTCCCCGACCACCCTCAGCACGGCTGCCTGCCCCCGGCCCACCCCCCCGCCCCTACCCGGCGGCCCTCAGGAGCGGCGGAGGCCTCAGCACAGCCCGGCCTCACCTCCTCCCAGCAGCGGGAGACCCCCGGCCCAAGGGGAGTCGTGAGAGGGGGAAGGGGAGACGCAAGGGGGCGACGGTCACTGCTAGGCCCCGGGCCGGGCTCGGCGGCGCAACCCCATCTTCCGGCAGACGTGGACACCTTCCGGGACGCGGCGCGCAGGCGCAGGAAGCGCCGGGAGAGGCGTGAGGTGGCACGGCGCGTCAAGCCCCGCCCCTCCCACCGGGCAGGGCCGTACGGCCACGCCCCCCGCCCCGGTGGGAGGGGCGGGGCAGAGGCGGGAAGAGGGCGCCGTGCCCCTCCCTCCCGGTAACGGCCCTCCCCTGAGGGGAAAGGAGCCCGGTGCTCACGTTTTCTTCACTTCTGCCTTGTGATGGCAGGAGGAGCTCCAGCCCCACAGAGAGAAGGGTCAAGGAAGGTCTTCGCCGTGGCTGTTAAAAACAGCCAAGGGTGATCTTGCCTTTCCTGACCCGGGGTTTAAGGATGGTGGTTTATAAGTGGCTGCTCGACCTGACAGAAACTGTCTAGCTGCCTCTGCCCAGAAATGGCGGGTGACCTCTTTGGGGTGCCCCTGGCCTGCTCCAGGCCTGGGAAGCCTTTCTCCTTGTCTCTGACCCCCAGGTCAGGATGTCAGAGCATCGTACAGGCCCACTGGAAAAAACTGCTTTGGCCTTGATACTGCAAATAAATTGTAGGAATTTCAACCAGAAGAAACTACGTGGGGCATTTATGTTCTGTTCTCCACAACTTGGGGGAGATGTGAAGGGAATGACCTGATCTTCAAGGGCAACTGTAAGATACCAAAGAACGTGGGACCCCCCAGATACAACACCCACCCGCCCCACACACAACAAGTACAAATAACTAAATGTGTCCATTTAACCACCCGGATTCACGAAACTTTTATCAGCAGCTTTAATGTCCAGGCTCACCCTTAACCCTGTTGCAACAATCCTTCCTATATGTTTGCCCTGTATGATAACACTAATATCACCTTGTTTCTGCTGGCAATACTTGAAAGGTGCTGTGCAAGCAAAGGTGACTCTTACTTGGGTAAATATGCTGAGGTTGTCTTAACTTTTCTTTCAGATTAAGTTCACATAAAGTGTCATGGCTAAGCTTAGAAGAGACATTAGTTGAGGTTAACACAAGGGCTTCCCACATCCTTAGGGACTCCTTTATAAGAGAGTATCCTGGGACTAGTAAAGAGATCATCTAAGCTCTAAAGCCCCGATTTCAAGTGGCCCATTTCCTTTTTCAAAGCCCCATGATTTAGAGGTTTGCATGACAAAAAAAGGGTACTTGCACACACTGAAACCAAGGGGCTTGGCATAAAGAACGTGCTCAGCACTCTTTTTGGACAGATTTGCACTCTTGGGCAAGTTTTGCCTCCACCCAAAGAAGAAAAAATGACTTTAAAAATTACTTTCGTTAAGTGAAAACTACTAACGTCCTACAAGGAATAAAATACAGCTCCAACAGTGAGTGATACTTACAAATATTTATTATCATTAATTACATAAAACGAACATTCAGGAGCAAGGAAGGATTCTGGCTTTTCTGACAGACGAACAGAAGTCTTTTACTATGGCTTTGTGTGTATGGGGTTGGCGTAAACAGCAAGTAACTTTTAGATAATCTCAGAACAGTTTTTATAGTAGGGTAAGAAGAAAAGAACACTTCTCCTGGGATGTTGTTTCATCTGTCTCGAAGTTACTGTACTCATTAGCTGAAAGGGGAAGTGGAGCCCCAGACATCTATTTCATGTATTAAGCACATGATGGTGAGTGAATAAGAAGAAAAACGAAACTTTTTGTGGAAGGCTCTTGCAACTTCACTTATCTGACAGGTCAGCTAAGGCAAAGGTTGGAAGAGGTAGCTTCAGGAATATGGCTCATGTCACATGCAAAAGGCTAAGAATGGATCTTCTTTCACAACTACTCCAGTCCTAAAAGCAAATGTATAATACAGCAAATTCCCTTGACAAAACAAAATTCACATTTACTTTTAACAAGTAAGACTCACTTAAGAGACAGTATTTTCAGTAATTTTCAGTCACTCTTTCAAGTCAAAACCTTTTAGTTGATGTCAGATTTATACAAGAGAGCTCAAGATCCTTCTCACATTCTTGTCCACATATGTTTTGCTATTTAGACTCTCTCTCAAATGAGATACTTGAGTGAAGACACTTGGCAAGCATTGTTCAGAGGGACTCCTGCACTGTGGATGTCCCCATACTCGTGACTGACTTCTTTCGCTCTTATCATCTGTGACTCAGTGTTCCAAACCTGCAGTACTTGAACTCTTTCAAGCTTTATGGCTGTTATGTCTCTTCTGTAAATGCTTATTCTTAGCAAGGATAGCTGTTAAAGTATCTGTAATATTACGTTAGGGGTTTTTTTGTTGGTCATGTTCTTTCTCCCACCTCCCCCTTTATTTGTTTCCTCAAACAATCTTCCATAGCAACATATTGCAACTAATCACTATACTTTTTCCATGGAGAACTTCTACTCATGCCTGAGGTACCAGGAAGAATGTGAATGAAGACAACACTTACCGCTCCTGCCACTTCAGATCCTCCTCTCTCGAAGGCCCGTTCTCCTCCTGAGTTTCTGATTATAATGCTGAATGCATAGTTGGTGACTTACATCCACATATCCCCAAAGCTCTAGATGTCATCTTGTCAGATCACACCTTACAAGTATTTTCTGATTAAATTCACAGGTATGCTGAATGTTGTTATCAGGTAGCCTCCTCTGGTTTGTAGAAGTTTCCTTGCATCTTATCATGGTATCCTCTTCCTACAGGGAACCCACAAGGTTTGGGAAGATCATGGAGAGCTCCTGTGTAGGACAAAGGCTCCAAAATGTTTGTCTACAGATATGAATTATCAATTATCATTGGGCCTCATTAGGACTCACACCCAGAGAGGAGACATCAGCCCTGCTGCCTATTCAGAACATAGTCACAGCACTCGTACTGGCATGAGTTAATAGAAAATCCATCCTGCCTCATGACAGATTAAGCAACAAATTGGAAATAATAAACCAAATCAATTCACAGCCTTTAACTTCTATATCACGTGACTCAGCTGCACATAATCATAATTTCAATTAATGTGAATATATCACCTTCTCAGACACTATGAAAAAAAGAGTTCAGGACGTCCAAAAAGAATGTAGGGTATCTTCTCTTCACGTAATATTTAAAACCCTGACAACAAATGCCACTGGTGTGGGATGGGAAGCTCATCTAGACCACTCAAGTTAATCATAACATCCTAGAGTTAAAAGCAGTTGTGGTATGTGGCAGGATTGGTTTTAAGTGTTATAGTACCATCTGTTAAGGTTTCAACAGGCAATGGCACAATTAATTTTCATGTGAACCAATAAGAAAGAGGAGGGTTTTTTTAAGAGATTCTATTAATTATGAATTAATTCTAGTTTAATTCCACTTGTTTGGTCTTCAAAACACATTACAAATCCCCTCAGTGGAAAATTCACATGTGATTCTGAATATTTGAAGTATTACATCATTTAAGACCAAAGTGACATGAACAGATCTATTCCCAGTGTTGCAAAGAAACAAGAAGGGTCAAAGCCAATGCCCTAGATTGTCTCTGTTTTTTACAGAGAGGATACAAACAAAGCATATTTCAAGCCAGAAAATCTCTAATTGCATCACTGCATCTAACAAGCTTTTCTCTGCATTAGGGTCTGAAAACCTTTTTTAGGCTATATACCCACAGTACAGATATATAAGCAGCAAGTGGAATTCAGCACACATTTGAACATTCCACTCTACAGCCATTGCATGGTGCTTGTTTGACTGGATCATCTTACAGATGTAATCTGGTTTAGATGAATAAATGGTTGGAAAGAAGTGTCTTTTATTCAATATTACATACGCAGACTCTTGGGCCCACAACTGAACTGCCCACAGCTTGAGAATTACTGGTTCTTGCAGATGACACAGTTATTTACCTTGAAGTAAATTCCATGGCAACCCTCTTTCCCTGTTTATACAAAATCTTAAAAAATGGGATCCCATATTGATAAAGGGACTGGGTGAGAGTGGAAGTAACCCAGTCCCGTAAGTCCTGGATAGATTTTACATTGAATTGTTGGGTTACAGAGTCATTCTATAAAAGCAATCATGCTTTATGTGTAACCTGGAAAACACATTTATTCCCTCTGAGTGCTCTGATAAAATGTAGTAACTCCACTACAATTTTTACCCATATTTAGTGTCTCCCAGTATGTGCATAATCTTTGCAACTGCCTGATCTTCGAGAAGACATAAAGTTTACATCAACGCTGTTAAAGTTTGTTCCATTTACATTTTCACAATTCCTGAGAGTCTCAAAAAATAATGTTTCCATTTGCAAAATTAGAAAAAAAAATTGACCAGAAAGTTTCATGTTTTAGACCCTGAATAATATAGAGAAATCTAGAGTAGTGATATCTCTTTCCTTGGTGCTTCTTTGAGGTCTGTGGTTTTATTCCAACAATTGATGTTCTCAGGTTGCAAGGATTTGCAGGGTGGCAGGGAAGAAAGAGGAAGGAAAGAGAACTTGCTGCCTGTTTATCTGACCTATTTACAACATCCCTTATGTCTGCTGTATTGACAGCTGCTTCCAAGCATCCTGTGACTGCTAGGCTGAGTGGTGAGAATATTTAATCTGTCACAAGGGGCATACAGCTTCATTAACTACCACTGAAAACTTTACAGGTGCCTTTTTGGTTTACGAGGTGCCCTCCCCAGAGTCCAGGCCCTGATCTGATATGCTACACGGGCTGCTGCATAGTTTGAAAGGTTCTGGCTGCATTTCTCTGTCTGCAATGAAGAAAATTCATATCTAGCTGTAGACGAAAAATTAGACTGTCTGTACAAAGCCTTTAGATCCCTATTCATATTCAAAGTAGAAGTAATTTTTACCAATAATTTGCACACATTTATTTTTCCTAATATAGCTCTCATTGTAAGGAGATTTAAATAACAAAGCTAGAAAATATCTGCCAGAATAACTATATCACAGCAAGATTAAATCACTTCCTCAAAAGTCATAGCAAGAAAACAATCAGGGCTTTAGTTTTGATTTTTTTAATGAAAAAAGAGGCTGGTTTTGCAGTTGACAAAATTATTTCTTTTTTAAAATTACCATTTTCTACTTTGAGCAGATTTCCAGGTTTTTCATTGTTCATGAAGGGAATTGTTAGGTAGCAGAGGCAAAACAGATACATAGTCACATGACTTGTACTTAGAAATTTAATGATTCTCTTTTCTAAGTATATTGCAATAGAGCTTTGGCAGTTATTTTCTATACTAAAATGTGCTGAAAAACATAAAATTGCAAAATATAGCAACAAAAAATAAAGGTTGTCATCTTAATTCAGCCTTCTTTTGTGTATATGTCATGGTATATTATTACAAAACTACATATCTGGACTAAAGTCTTTGCTTCATGCAGTATATTGAAAATATACCAAATATCAAGGATTGGCAAATAATGTGATGATCAATGGATGATTTGTCATTTAAACTTTTATTTCCTTTTCAACATTCAGTATGTGGCCTCATGCCACATGCATCACTTAAATGCATCACTGAATAAAACCCCATAAGTTTGTATGACTGTTGTCTATGACTTTGCATGACTGAGTATGGGCAGAGAGATTGGTTACTGCAGGAAAAGCTAAGCTGAAAAGTTACAGCTCTACACTACCTGCCCATGTCCCCACATGTACTCCACAGTAAATGAAGGTACCTAACCTCTTCCTTTAGCTACCTTGCATCACCTCACCTACACTCCCAAGTAAACCTACATTCACTCAAGCTGTCACATTAGCCCATGATATGGGGTTCACACACCCACAGCCTCTGAGGTAACTGGTGTTACTTATCTTCACATTCCAGACAGGAAACTGAGGTACAGCAAGTAGTAACTAAAGAGGAAGTCCTTTTCCACACCTGAACAGAGCAAAGCAGGTTTGGCCTGGTCAAAATGTACAAACGTTGGGGATGGATCATGCTCAGTGCTAATGAATTTTTCAGAGAATTTTAATCACCAGCCTTCAACATACTTCTGGGTTTTGAAGGTATGCAACTTGTCCAGATGTGACTGGCTTCTCACAAATACAGCAAAAAGTCATGGTCATGATTTGAACATAATAATTCCTCTCAGTTATATTAGTGCAGCTGTGCCAGTCAAAGCACAAATCACTCTTTGAAAGTGGCCAGCTGCAAGTGATGAGGGAGGGTATAAGAACAGGACAGGAGATACTCCTCAGCTACATTCTCCCTGGGATTTTGACTCAGGGACTTCCAGAGCCAGAGGTGGCGTCTTTGCATTTAAAAGGCCTTCAAAGATTTTTTTCTTTTCATTTCTTTAATAATTAATAGAATTTTTTAAGGCACACAAGTACAAGAGCATCTCAGCTAGAGAATTTGTAAACAGAGGTACCATTCTGTTTCCTTTTGCCCAAACATACACCTTTTTTTTTTGTTTTGCTCAATATGGCTGAACGATTTATAAACTAAAAATGATTAGAAAGGAAATATTCCATAGACATCTATCATGGAAAACATTAGGGTAAACTAACAGGAGTTTGGGGGATACTTTTTAAAAGAGCTCCATTTTAATATGAAATGATGGAAATTCTTAACTCTAGCTAGCGGCTGTAACTGTGAGTATGTGATAGTATATACAAGGTGCAGGGGTACAATGCAATGGACCCAGGCTAGAACATGTAGCTGACTCATGGCTGGGATATTTGAAGTTAGACTACTGCTCATTTACACCTTGGAACAGTTGCTCTGTCTCCACTGTTGCATCCTCACTTTTGCATCAAAATGAAACACAAAAAGTTAGGCTGTGCTTGTATTCCTTCTCCCACAGTACAACTCAACTGTATTACACATGCGCGCACTCACACATGCGCGTGTGCACACACATTCTTTCAATCTTTCTGTTGTTATTGCTTTTTCTTTCATTACTCCTATTTCTTTCTTTTCCTCTAATAAATCACAATGAAACTTTTCCTGCAGTGTCCTCACTATCTTATTTCCTTTCTCCATATGCAAATGACAGAGCTAGCATATTATTCTAATGAGAAACAAAGCCAGCTCTCCTAGACACGGCAAGAATTATCAAGGTTAGGAGACCAGAAGTGCCTAGTGACATTTAAAAAAATAGCAATTTTGAGAGTACAAAGTCTGGAGAGTACAATGCCATTTGAGGATTTGGGGGTTTATTTGCATTCAGCCATATGCCTTTCTTCATGCATTTTCATGCATTTTCATGCATTATTTGTTGAAAAGAACTCAAGATACTCAGAATAATTCTCTAAAAGGGTAGAGGTCTACCTCTACCAAGAGTATGCAATTTGTTGTAAAGAATGAAAGACCAATAGCATTTCTTTTCTTTCTTTTTTTGGTACTTACTGAAGCTTGATAAGGCAAAACATTTGCGTGAGAATATTTGCAAACAGGCATTTTTCAATAAAAAGATTTAAAGTAATCGAACCCTTTTGCTGTTCACCTCTATTATATCTGGCTCCTCTTACAATTACTAATTTGATCTTGAAGATGTTTCTCCTTTTTCTTTATCTCAGTAAAGATACACGTTTTCCCTTTTTGGCAGCAGAACTGTGGAAGACAAGTTTAAAAGGTCTTATCTATCCTGAGGGCACCTAAGTTTGCATGCAGCATGTCTCTAGGAGGAGTTTTTTACTAAGAAGCCGTTATCTTCTGCATACACGCTCTCACTCCTGCGGGTGAAAACTCAGCAACTCCAGTGCAATATAACTGCCCAAGATCTTCCTAACCACTCTCAGCTGAAATGGCCCATACAGGCTATGAGAAGTTTTGAAAAGGAGAGTAACAGATCAAAGCCTGACATAAAATTCAACAGGCTGCCAGCACAAAAGGCAAGGACAGCTGGTGATGCGAGTGCTGCACGGAAGGTCTTCACTGAGCCAGTTTGACAATTTCCTGGCTTAACTGTGAATTACATGGATTAATCCTGGAGCTGTAAGTGTGTAGATTGACTGGGCAAGCCTGAATCTAATACAGAGGGAAGTGTATTTTAACCAACAGAGAAAGAAAAGAGCATTCTTCCTGACAGTGGCAATGGGTAATTCGCCTATTTGGAATCTGAGTGCGGATATCCACAATGATACTGCAAACGTATCACATATGTAGACATTAATTATGTGCAGGAGAAACATTATCAAGGGGATGCTTGCAGTGAGCTTTAGGAAGTATGTCAGTCAGGTATGAGGATTCCCATGATTGCCTGAGATGAAGAAGACAAAAGAAGTCATGTTCAGAGAATCCTGTTCTGGGTGTATACACTTCATAACTAACATGTGTTTTCACAGTGTTCAGTGGATATTTTATAGGTATGAAAATGCTGATGAACTAGATTTTCAATAAATAACATCATTAAGCCTACTGCTGGCCATTACCTTATTCCACAATTTTTAAAATATGTTCCCCATCGTGTAGTCACACAGGTTATTTGGAGGTCACTGTCTGCAAGGACGTGTTTGTAGTCTTTTAACCTTTAGACTTCTTCCCCTTTTCCCTCCTCCTTGCTTGTTTTCTCTTGTACACATTGTCCTTCCCTTGAATTTCCTGATCGTATGGGTATTTGAGGCTATCACCTCACATCTACTTTATTCTACTCCAAACCCTTGTTTTTTCCATACAACTCAACACTTGGCTACAAAGGTAGAAAGGTGTCATCTGCAGAAAAGGGGATAGCAGTCATTTTCATGTTTTCTGAAGGATAAAAATTGAACCTTGAACTGAGTGCATTGAGTGCATTTAGCTTTTCTGATGAGCCTTTTCTCAGCTCTCCATGTAAGCATACGTTCAAGGAAGCATTTCTCAGTTTGAAACTGGTGCTGTTGTGTATGTGTATGTAGTGACAAGACTGTCTT
The DNA here is from genome assembly GCF_947461875.1 of Haliaeetus albicilla. Lineage (NCBI taxonomy): Eukaryota > Metazoa > Chordata > Aves > Accipitriformes > Accipitridae > Haliaeetus > Haliaeetus albicilla. Next base: position 18,204,781 of record NC_091487.1, read on the forward strand.
GCACTTAAACTTTCTGGCATACTTATTGAGACTTTCCCAGATACATATATAAAACTGTTATGTGCAGACAGATCCTAGATCAGGATGTCTCTAAGCTCTGTCTTCTTCAACATGTGTCTACATGTGTTCCTATTCCCCTGCTTTTGACACGGATCGAGGTAGAAGTATATGTCCCAAATTCTTTGCACCAAATTTATACTTTCACCATAAAGAAAATTACCAGGTGCATTTCAGTGGTATCTTTACTCTTCGTTGAGTGTCAGTGCTGTGCACGCTCTTTTTGCAATTATGCTGAAATCAGTGACTTACTTCTCCTGGTGTGCTTTCATACTCTTGCTTATTTATTTATTTTTTTGAACAGAAATGGACACAAAGTCTCATAGAGTAAACCTCAGCTCCTCCTTCCCTGGAAGAGCTCTGCCTGGAGAATCAACCTGATTGATAGAAATATTACATTTCCTGGGAGATTGTTGTCTTTCTCCAAAAAGCCCATAGGAGAAAGGAACAACAAAAAAAACCCCAGCTTCTTTTAGTCTTGGAAGAAACTGTGTTTGTATGACCATGTTTGTAGGCTTCAATGCTAAGGACCATTCCTAGGCCAGTCTTTTAGTACCTTATCATTAAAAAATGTTTTCCACTCTCTCATCTTCAGGTACCAGTTGCATTTTAAGACTGTTATTTTGTGTTCTGTTTTCTAGAGACATGAAAATATTTTTACCTTCCCCTCACAGCAATCTGTTACGTGTCATGTTAGAGTGTCTCTCCTAGATATTTTCTTGTCTATATTAAATTGCCCCAGGTCTTGCAATCTTTTCTTGTAAGTGATCTTTCTGCTGTCTCTAATTGTTCTTTTCTACACTACAGTTCATTCAGTTATTTATTGATGTGATATACATAAAATTTTACGAGGAAGCACTAAGTGCTGAGGAGCTCTGCATGTAATGAGGCTCTGATCTGCAAATCTGTCCCCAGATTGGAGTGTTTATGCTAATGAATAAAATTAATGTATATACAAATATATGTATAGTATATAGATATTCTATATCAAGATACATACATAGAGTTTTTTCTCTCTAAAAATATATATATAAAAGGAACAAACTGATCATTTGCTCTCACTCTTCTCACCTTTCTCTCCCTTCCTCTAAAAAGGGTCATTGTGTTCACTGTTTTTCTCTGGTGCTGTCTCAAGCCATTCCCCTCTACTTGGCCCCCTATTTCCAAGAAAAATATGGGAACCCACTACCTTGAACACTGTCAAATGTAGTTAAATCTGTCAGAACAGTTGAAGAAAGCATGTATGAAGCTGTAGGGATAAGGTTTTCCCTCACTCCCTCCCAAAATGTATGTGTATATATTCCCCTAGTGATGTAAGTGAACTAAACCTCTGAATCCCTCTGCCTCCCAGGCTTGCTTAATCTCAGTTTATGTCTGTGATGATATGCCTGCCATTAACTCTCTTTCAGAATAAGGTCACTTCATGTAAGTCTCTTCTGATTTTCCTCCCAAAGTAAAGATGAACACTGTTTTTCCCTTTAATCATTTGATAGCTAAGATCACCCCCTTGATAATCTATTAGTTTTGCTAAAATGAGAACTAAATTTTCCCTCTTTTCAAACATATGGGATAACCATGTCTGATGTTTGCCTTTACAAGGCAGCTAGTCATGCATCATTACAAGTCTAACAAATCTAATCTCATTGCTGGTGAAGATGTTGAAAGACTAGGCTCAGCACATTGTTTCATTTACCATAAATCTCTCCCACTCTTTACCTTGCATACTAGCTTTTTTTTCAGAATTTCTTATTTTGTTTTGCTAATAGTTATCAAGTTAGTGCAACAACAAACAATTAGCATTCCTTAAAATGTTTAAAATAGGTCAAGGAAGCTTAAAATTACACAAATATCTGCAATCTAGGACTAATGTTAAGCAATCATTTAAATTTGGATTAAGAATGTGGCATTTAATAGGACTTGTTGATCTTGTAGAAGCAGTTCATTGCCATGGGCAGGGGTGGGGGGCAGCTGACCATGCTGCCTGGGTACAGAGTGGCTCAGGGAAATCCTCTTAAGCCCTAAAGAGGAGATGGAAGAGAAGAAATTGCCTTTTATCTCACCAACTCAAGCATTGTGTTGGTAAATATTAGGCAAACATACAGGGCTTTATATGGCAAAGCACTTTAGAGCCTAAGTTGTCCTGAAAGAAGTGACTGCATGAGCAAACCTGTAGTTGAGTGGCTGAGTAAGCATATGGGTTTCACAGTAACAGTGTATTAACCAGCTCCAGATCCAACACAGCTAGTGTGGTCTTGGCCCCCTGCATTCTTAAACATTGTTACTGAATCAAATAATCTAAAAATCCTCTTTTGATGAATAAAATCCTTTCTTCTTCTATTTTCCAGATTCATTCACATGGGACATATTTATGGATTTATTCTATCTTTCCCTTTGAAAATGTTCAATAACGTTTTGTGACAATTTTTCCAAGAAGTAAAAAACATTCTTTAAAAAAATTCCCTACAGAATTTATAAAGTCTTATGGGAGTGTTGCGGTTCATTAGCTGGGTTTTAATCTGAGTCACCTGATTCGCATTCACTTACTATACTAGTGTATAACCTCTGCATCTTGCTCCCTGGTATATGCCCTAAGTGAGCTCAATTCACGATTCCAGTCCATTTTCTCCCAGCTAAAAATGTCCTTGACTCATTAAAAAAACCAGTCTTGATCTATTCAGATGCTGTTAAAGGAGAAATGTACGTGCAGTCCAGAACGGCTTCCTGTACATTTTTATAAATATCTTTCCTGGCAGATTAAAAGCAAAATCAATGACTTTTCAGCCTAAATTTCATCAGCTGTAAGGTTAGTGTCATGGTACCATAAATAGCTGTGTTAAACCATCTCCAGAGTTCTGCCAGAAATCTGGAAAACTTCTGTTGGGGAAAGCTGTGCTTTACCACAACTACTACTACCATGCCAGTACTTTAAGCCAGCCTGGTGTCAGCAATATTGGAGGTAGGAGTGCGAATCCTCTCGGAACGTTCTTAGTGAAACAGAATCAGAGCTAAACTACCCACCCGTATGTACTGACAGCCTTGTGGTCTGTAGGACTTCCCATCCTTGGTTGGTAAAATCTCTCATTTAAGAAAGATTTTAAGAAAGCTCACGTTATCTGCAGTTTTTAAGTTTCACATTTGGGGTTTTTTTGTTCTTATTCGGTCAACACTTTCAGAGTTTGCTAGTGTCTCAGTTCTCATTTGTAGTGTGTGGCTTTGGTGGTTGGTAGAACTGCCTTCCAGAGAGTCGCAGTTTTGTTGTGAGACATATGGGTGATGGCTACTTTTGCTTTTTAGCGCTGTCAGAGCAAGGAGCAAAACGTTTCATAAATCCATCATGGTTTTACCTACTTATGTGCTTTTCTCTTTTAAAAAAGATTATATATATGTTTGTTTACATAGCTATAAAATATGTGTTTGTATGATTGACAAAACAGTATTTCTTTCATTTCTTCTCTTCCATGGTAACTGCTGCAGGAGATCTAGCCGCTTCTGTTTGAGACTCCCCACAACGGTATCTTAGCAATCTCTCTGCTTACTTCAGCCCACATACCCAGCAACACCATTCATATCTTTCCCTTAGACAAACTTCCCACCCGATTCAGGAAAGCTTGCTAACTTTCTAACACCATCAAAGAAATAATCGCATTCAGTACTAAAAATCTGAATATTACTTGAGTATCTTTAGTACCTGTCTGATACATTTTGACTGAGATGTAGGATTCCTGTAGCCATCTTCCCATCTATTATTTTTCACAATAAGGAACATCCTGCTGATGTTTGATGAATGTAGAATTTATAGATGGGTTATTTGGCAATGATATTATTAGACTTTTTAGAAGTGACAGCTGACACAAGGTGTACTTACCTCATGTAACCCAGCTATGACAAACAATACGAAAAACACCTTTGGACTTGAATGACAGGTCAGCGATGCTTTTAACTGATACTAGGTAACTTTTAGGGCAAGAGGATAATACTCGAAACATAATCATAACCCATGTGGCTACTAAGCTCAAACTAAATTGAGGGGAAAGGAAGGTTTAGGGCTTGTTTTTTCCTGTTGGATAATCAGCATGATGGTCTTTGTCAGTTCAAAAAGGTCATCCCTGAACCAGCCCAAATATTAACAGCTTATATTAACATGCGTCAGGAGGCATGCCAGGTTACTGGGGACTCCAGCTTCTAGAAAAGGACTGACGATTAACCCATAATGACCTTTTACATTTACGATCATAAGCAAAGCTAAGGGTGCAAATAACACAAATGGCAAACTCAGAGCAAAACTATGACTTACTGCAGATGTTCAGAAACACGGTTGGTAACAAAATGCAAACTTTTTAACTGACAGTCAGCATGCAAGGGGGAAGCTGGTGTACTCCTTTCTATGTGGTTTACTAGGCAAAGAGCAGGTGCCTCTGCTTTTCAGAAAGGACCTTTGCTTCTCTTTTTCTCATTACAAATGGAGAAGACTTTACAGCAGCGTTTCTCAGGCTTTTTCGTCGTACATAACCCCAACCCTGCCACACCTCTGACTGCTGGTGTGTGCCGATCTGAGTACCGTACCCGAGCCACTCCTGCGCAGCAGGGAGCAGGCCAGGAGCAAGGGCAGGCACGGCCTGCGGTGAGAAGCCAGGACTCGGCTGGCCATCGCTGCTGAAATACACAAGGACGATGTGGGGGCGTTAGTTTTCTTCCGTCATTTCGTGAATTACCCTTCGACACATTCCTCCACCTTCTCGTTCTGGGCCTCCTGCCTCCATCCTGCCCCGAAATAAGAGGACGACGGTTCCCGCGGGAAAGCGCAGCCGGCGCTGACCCGTCCCTGCCCAAGTCACAACACGCACGAAGCCCGCACGACCGCCCCTGCCGCCCACGGCCCGGCAGCCCCCCGCGGCCTCCAACCCGCCCCCGCCCCACGCTCCCCAGCCGCACCCGGGGCCGCGCGAGTCGCCGCGCAGCCGGGGGACTACAACTCCCACCGTGCTTTGCGCGCAAGGCCCGCGGCCCTTTGAGCGCGGGGGAGCGCCGGGCTTGCTGGGGCACGTAGTGCGGCCGGGCGGCTGTCCAGCCGCTCCTCCGCCCGGCCGCGATTGGCCGGGGCCAGTCTCCGCCCGCCGCGGCCCGTGGTCGCCTCGCACCGCACGGCGCCTGCCGCAATCACAGCGGCCGCGGCGGCGACACCTCTGCAGGCAGCGCGGTAAGGGGCGGCCGGCGGGGGCCGCGCTGGGAGTATCGGGACCGCCTTGTCCAGGGAGGGTTCTGTCACAGCCGGCGGCGGGCCGGAGGCAGGGGTACGCCGGGGCGAGGGGCGCCGTGAGGGGCGTGCGAGCCCGCTCCTCTCCCCGGCGGCAGAGCCGCCTGGGGTCGGGGCGAGGGGCCCCGCCGGCTCCAGGGGCGCTGGTTTCCCTCACCGGCTGCGAGTGCTGCCGAGCCCCCGCCGCCCCCCCCCCCCCCCCCCCCCCCCTCGGTGGCGGGGTCTGTTCGAGGCCCGACCGTTAGTGAGCGCCGGGGCTGAGGCTGGGCGGCGGTTCGGTCGATTTGCAGGCACCCCCCCGCCCTGGGACGCCGGGAGAGGGGTCTGTCAGCCCGCCGTTCCGCCTGCGCCTTGCGGGCATTGCCGCAGAGCGCCGAGCTGCGCCGTCGGTGATGCCTTTAGTAAAAGGGGTTTGGGCACAATCGTCCCCCTGCCACGGGAGCTGCATCTGAGGTCGCCCTTCTGGAAGGCCTTCACCGGGGAGAGGAGTCAAATGGCTCAGGGCTGGCACAGGAGAGATGAGGGAGATCTGGGGGAAGCAGTGGCAGCAGCCGCACCCATTTCGTCCCCGGTAATACGGTTTTAACGGGGGAGAGCGATGGAGTAAGAATTTACGGGTTTTCTGTAAAGAGCTGATGATGCACGGAAGGTACTGCACTGTGGCTACAGTTACTCGTAGCTGGTAGACAGCCTTGCCATAACGTGAAGGTCTGCTCAGAGTTAGTAGCACCACCAGCTCCTAATTAGGATGGGACAACAGTGTGTTGAGTGTCTGTATTTGGGGGTTAAAACAAAGATTGCAGTGAAGATCTGAAACGCTAAGATAAACCATGGTAAAAGAGACGTGGAGTGCAGGAATCTCAGACTTTCTGTGTAATCACTTCTCCAGGATTTCATTTTGTCCACACTCCAGACATTTCCATGTTTGTTGAACGGAAACGCTTACCCTCATCTGACTTACCCCTCTAACCTTACCCCCCTGCCCCACCCCAAATCATGTAATGCAATACATTATTCATGCAGTGTTGCAGTAGCTGTTCTTTTCTACCATCAGAATGTGATTGCAGAGGCTTTGTATATTTGTAGACAGATATGAAAGTAAATAGCAGAGGCAGTTTTACTGAAGCCTTAAGATCTGCCAAATTTGAATCTGCGCTTTTTGAAGTTCATAGGGGAAAAAAAATCCCCTAAACCAAGTGTTGGATTGTCAGCATCAAGCATAAGGAGTGATTTTATCCCCCCCCCCGGTATATGGTGCCATCTCTCTGCTGCTGAGACAGACAAATCTGCAAACAGTAAAATGAACTTTATTTAAAATAACTTTTAAATACTTTTATTTAATGTTTTAAAAATGTTTAAAACCATTCTGAGTTAACATAATTACAAATTCTTGTTTTTACAGTAAAAGTTACTTATACATCTTCAGTAGCTATATTAAACTATTCTACTACAAGTTCTAATCAAATTAAGCTGATTCATAAAATGGTTACTAGTAGACTTTGTAAAGAATTATTTTGCAACAGAGACCTTCATCTCCTTCAAAATGTACCTTGTCAGAGTTCACAGTGATAAAGACTTGTTGTTTCTACCACAGAAGTGCATAAAGAAAATTGGACTAATTCTGCGGGGGTTTAATCGCAGGTTTAGGTGCTTCAGTTTGCGTAGCAGCCAGCACAACACGTAGGCAAAACATTGCTGATGGAGAACTGCAGACAGTTTCCTGTGAGGAGGGCTATAGTGAGTCACATATTTTGTGGAAATAGGCATCTAAATATTACAGTGACAGGCAATATGCAAGCACTGTGTGAGAAAAGGAATTGTGACTTGATTCTGAAAACAAAAAGGACATTAATCGTGGTTGTAAGAAGAGCAGCTGAAGAGAAATAGAGATTTCCAAGAAAAGCTAATCAGCTGATCATTCCAGTTTAAGGCTGTTCTTTCTCCCCAAGATTACTGTTAACTCACTTATTTCACATGAAGGGAAAATGGATATATGGTTTCAGTTTATATAGCTTACGGAGGCTGTCCTTGAGGTATTTGGAGTTTAAGTTACCAAAGTGTCAACATCACTCTAAATGCTAGTGGAAAATACTTTGATCAACTCAAACTCCTTTCCTTAGGGTGGTATCCTGTTCTAAGATTTTTTTGGTCTTAGTGGTCTGTTTCCCAAAGGAAAGTTGGGAAACTCAGGGAGCAGGCTGTTGGCCAGAAGAATTGTTCTAAGAGCAGCCAGCCATTTCCAGATGTAGTCTTTCTTAAGCATCCCTTTCTTATCAAGTCAGAGATGTGTGGTAGCCATGTAATGGGAAGTGGTCAAGGTACCTCTGTCAGGAAAAACAGGTTTTAAGAGCTGAGTGAATTGTTCTGGCAAGAGCCACCCAGTTCTGGCCATGCTTCTTCCAGGGACTGTGCAAACTTCGCAGCAGCCTGCCTGCATGTGTACATGCTGTTGCTCTGCATATGTAGATCTGATGCTGAACCCGCTATGTTTGTGAGTTGTTCCTTTTTCCTGATGCGGTCTCCAAAGCAAAGTTAATAAACTCTTCTACCAGACAGACTAGGCAGAGCTGATCAAATAATCTGGTTGACAGCCAGCTGAATATGAGCCAGCAGTGTGCCCAGGTGGCCAAGAAGGCCAACGGCATCCTGGCCTGTATCAGAAATACTGTGGCCAGCAGGAGCAGGGAGGTGATTGTTCCCCTGTATTCAGCACTGGTGAGGCCGCACCTGGAGTACTGTGTTCAGTTTTGGGCCCCTCACTGCAGGAAAGACATTGAGGTGCTGGAGTGTGTCCGGAGAAGGGCAACCAAGCTGGTGAGGGGCCTGGAGCACAAGTGTTATGAGGAGCGGCTGAGGGAACTGGGGTTGCTTAGTCTGGAGAAGAGGAGGCTGAGGGGAGACCTTATCGCTCTCTACAACTACCTGAAAGGGGATTGTAGTGAGGGGGGTGCTGGTCTTTTCTGTCAGGTGGCTGGAGATAGGATGAGAGGAAATGGCCTCAAGTTGTGGCAGGGGAGCTTTAGGTTGGATATTAGGGAAAATTTCTTCAATTAAGGGGTTGTCAGGTATTGGAACAGGCTGCCCAGGGAAGTGGTGGAGTCACCATCCCTGGAGGTGTTAAAAAAATGCGTAGACGTGGCACTGTAGGACATGGTTTAGTGGGCATGGTGGTGTTGGGTTGACGGTTGGGCTTGATGATCTTAGAGGTCTTTTCCAAACTTGATGATTTTATTCTATTCTATATTTTAGGGGGTCAGCCAAACCTCTAAAATGATCTTGTGAATTCCCAGCTCTTCCATGTAGTCTCAGTCTGCATGCATTTAGGATTGCATGTGACAGATCTTTGATTCCTTGCTTTCAGAAAAAGGCTTTTTATGTACCTGTGGTAAGCTGGTCAGGTGAGCTGATTTCTCTTGAATATGACCTGAAGACATAGCATTCGACCAGCTCAGGAACTCATTCAACATAACCCAGAACACAATCTTTTAAATTGCCTGCCTAAGCACTCAAAGGCTTTCTTTAATACAAGCAGAAAATGAGGGGGTTGGTTGGGGTTTTCTGTTGGTGGTGTGGGTTTTTTTTTTCAGTAGTTGGACACAAGCAATGAAAGACCTATTCCCACTGCACATGTGTTTAATGGTTAAACCTATTTTAAGTGCTGCTCAGAGAACCTTGGGGAGCTGAGCATTTCTTAAATATGACTTATTAGTGCATTGTGGTATGTCTAGGTTTTTTCCCCCTTCTTTCTGGTGTTAATCTGACTTAATTATAGTATAGGAAAAGACAGATAAGTGGGATTGTATATCATTAATTAGTATAAATAAGGAAGTTTTTTCTATTCTAAATAACCCATGACAAAACATATGTGGTTTTCTAATACGATGTAAATGTTTCTTGGTGTGTGTTTGTTTTTCCCTGGGCCTTCTGCATCATTCACAACTTTATCTCAGCAGAGGTGAGAAACCTGAGGATCTGGGTATCTGCATACTACATGGGAGGCTGTTGAATTCCTCATGGAGGGACTGCCTGAGGGGCTTGATAACTTAAGTCTTTGTTCCTGATCTGGCCCTGGGTTCTTCTGTTGTGGGCCTGTTTGCAGGCAGAATGCAGGGCTGGTATCTGGTACACCTGTATCCTGCCCAGCATGGCCCCGTGCAGAGGTACTGGCTGGGGTCCCGAGAGCTGTAGATCTGTGTTAGTTATAGTCTGGAGTGTGAACTTGTCAGGAAAGACAGTCCCATCAAACTGTTTCCAGTTCGGGACTTAGCACTCCACAGCATATTTTTTCTGAAGCTACTTTAGTCTCTCTGGCATCATATATCAGTAACTGACAGCTGGTGGCAGTGACTGTTTCTGCGTGATAGGTACCTGTCTGCTAGTATCTGCCTTGAAATTAGCCATCGTGTTATATGGCCCAGCGAACAGCTGGCAGCAACACAGCTTCTATTGATATATATGTCCTGGATTCGAATTGATGAGCTAAGCATCATGTGAAAGGATCTCCAGCCCTTCAGCAATCATTTGAACCATTTATTTTCTCTTTGTATTTTTTATGTAAATATAAGTAATGTTTTTAGTTGGACAAATGAAAAGTTATGCTTTAACGAACATGGAAAAAAGTTTCTTCTCACTGAGCTCTGAGGGATCCGTTTGCATGGGGTTTGTCTCCATATTCCAGTAAGTCAAACTCGGTTAAGATTCCTAAGCAGATCAAATATATTGATTTTCTTTTCTTGCCTAATATTTCAGGAGTTAGATATACCTGAAACTGAATATTGGGAATGAATAGGCTTGTTGACCCATGGCATATTGTGACACTTTAGAGAAGTCTTAAACAACTTGGTCTGAATCTTAGCTGTGCTGTGGGCAAGAGAATAGGCTGGTTTTGTGGACGTTGTAAACACAGTATATCTTCAACACAGTTGTTGGTGTGTTATTTGTCTTAATCATCTGAAGAAGTGACAAGATAGACAAGGCAGAGTTGCCATACAAAGCCACGTGTCACTGGCGACAATGACAAGAATTTACAATTGCAGCTCAACATGAGAGATTATAACTGTCTATCAAACTGCAGAAAAATTCTGCTTACTCCTTCATATCCACTTAACTGCTGAAGTAGCTAATAACTCCACAAACCCTAAATTCTTTAATTATCATGTATTTTTCTTGCTCCCAAATCTCATGCTTGTAGTCAGTGACAGGAGTGGCTTATTCCTGAAAGATAAGTTTCCTAGATTCAAATGAGTTTTTGGAAAAAGCGGTGTCATAGCATTTAACATTCCATTCTCTTTTCCATTCTGTTCTGGAGTTTTTCTGTGTGGTAACAGCTCTTCCTATAGGAGCTGATATGCTAACATGACTTCCTTTACTTTGTGGTAACTCCGTTAAAAAGAAAAAAACCCCAACTTCTAAATACATATATAATATATTTTTCATACTACTGCCTGCAAGACTTAGTCTTAGTGACCAGGAGTCTTGGAAAGATCCATACTACATGTTATGTTAGCAGTCTTCACTGTACACAACTGCTTTGGAGGTGAGCTGCCTACTTCTCTGTTCCAGCCTCATTTGAGTGGCTGCAGATGGATGGTTTTGATTGTGGGGAGCTGAGGCTGACTTAGATACTGTTTAGTTATTTGGTTTAGTGGCAGCTTTGACATTGTGCCTTGTGACCGTGTCGTATGGCTTGGAAGTTTCCAGCTTTTACTCCAGAGAAAACCATGCTAAAGGAGAGTTACCTCTTACTACAACACCTCTTCCATACATAGCAACCATGATCAACTTCCAGAATCTCTTTTTTGTAGGTAGGCCAGTGTAAAATCACATCTCTTAGTGCCTAAGGAAATATGTAATATTTGTGCCTGTGCCAAGAGCATGCAGTTCTTAGGGGGAGTTTGCTTTATGATTTACACACTGGATGCAGCAGACCTGAAACTGTGACCAATATACATAACCTGCCCCCCCCCCCCCAACCCAAACCAAAAAGCAAACCTTTGATTAGATATGGCCAGACTGATAAAGTGTTTGCTCTAAAAGTAAACAGACAATCAAGGTGCTCGGGAATTTCACTAGTGGAGACACTACTTTTAGTCCTCTCAAGAAAGTAGAAAGAGCCATTTCTACATGGGCTTAAACCTCCTCTCTGGCTCTCCTTTTCTGAATTTGTCATCCACAGGCTCAGACCCAATTCTCTCACCATGCACCTTGTGCAAATGCTTAACCGTTGTGCAAAAGAGATGAAAATAACATTCTTTCATGTGGTGCTGGTTCACATTTGCTCTCCACTAGCATAACAGGTTGCACAAATAGCATGAGACTTTCGCAGTGTGCAGTTCCCCCCAGCCGTTAGGGCTGTATCTTGTGCAGAACAGCAGCACGGCCTCTCTCCAACCTCTCTGGCTTTGTGGGCACAGAGGGCTTTTGTGACACTCTGACCTTCCAACTCCCAAGCAGTTCTCCATGTCTATGCATCCTTGTGCCTACATCACCCAGGATTTGACTCAATAATAATGGGTTATTTGCCAGTGAGTGGAAACCAGGGAACTACATAAGTAGAGACCAAGAGAATAGTTTTATCTGTGACTTACTTGATAGAGAGGCTTGCTTTGTATTTGAGGCTTATTCATTACCAGCTATTATAGAACAAAACAACCAGAGGGAGCTGAAAGACTTGGTTGTCCTATTCAGATTTGCTTTCAGTCAGATTTGAAAGCTGACAGAAAAACTCTTGTAACTAGTAGCAGCTTGGTGCTAAAGGAAGATATGACCAGGAATTGTACTGTGGGTTGAATGGTCTGTAAAACAACAACGAAAAAACCCACAAGCAAGAAAAGCTTCTAGTTATGATACTACTGATGTTTGGTTTGCATTTGTTTTATTTTTGACTGATGTCCTCTGACATAATTCTTTCAAACTTCTTCATTAGGGTTTTTCTTTTCTCCCATTTGTGGAGTAAATAAAGAAGAGAAATGATACTGAAAGCAGTTGTGCTGCTGGGCTGTGCTCTGGGCATCAGCATGTTCCCCATGGAAGAACCTGAAGATGGAGGCAAGCACTGGGTGGTGATTGTTGCAGGTTCGAACGGCTGGTACAACTATCGACACCAGGTAAGGACTGCTGGTCCGGCATGCTTATGCTGGCCACACTCCAGAAAATGCCTGCTCTGGGACTTGCAGGGAGATGATAGCTGCCTAGACTAGTTCAGCCCTTCTGTCATATGGGCAAGTCCTTTTACTTCTAGATTTCCAGGAGCGTGTGAAGTTTTCAAAACAAACAGCAACAAGATTCACTCAGAGCCTGGTCTTAATTCTTGTTATTCTAACCCCAAGAATTCCCCTCCACTGCTCTTTTTGCTATTTGATTTTTTTTTTTGCTTACAACTTTGTTCAGTCTTTCATCTTTTGAAAAGCTATCATTAGCAGGAGGAGCAGTATTCTTCCTCTAATCATGCTTCTGCATCCTGGGAGACGTGTATCATTTAGGCTAAATATTGTATTACTAGGCTAGAGGATCTGACCCCAACTTGCAGGTGAACAAATGATGTCTAGAATTAAACCTCATTTTGAGACACATGCATGTTTCTTTCCATTTGTTTTCCTCTTTTCCTTATGTTACAAAAAAGCTCCCTTTCTTCTCTCCAGTTAAAAAGTCTGCAAAGGCTGCAAATGCACAGTGTATTTTTGTGGGGTGGAGGACATGCAGAAGGGGGTTCTTTTTAACCTGAATTGGTTTTCTCACTGTGTTCAACAGCATGGCCTCAGAGTTGAGTTGGCACAACAAGGATATGGTGCACTGGGGTGCAGGGATCAGAGTGAGTGGCAGAATATGGAGAAAAGGGAACAGGAATTCCTGAGTTTGACACTGCTGTCAAGGCCAATGTGTTGTGGAATTGTGGTCTGAGTGTGAGTGTCAGGATGGACAGGATTAAATCCAAGTGACTTAACTCTGATTAAGTTCAAGACTTAGAATCAGCAGTCAGGAGGCTACGGCAGTTTTTCCCTTTGGGGAATTCTTGGACAATCCCTTAAACAGATTAATCTATACTTAAACACTCTAAAATTGAAACTACCTCATGCTTTCCTGGAGAACAGGGTCCATTTAATTCTGATTTATGTATACATTTGTATATTTCTAAATGTTAAAAAAATAGTTTACTAGACTATTGTTGGTTAAGGTGAACTCAGAGATTGAAACACTAGTGTACAAAACCAGCATTTTAAAAGTTAAACTGTATTAAATGTATGGGGTACAGCTGATCTGCTGAACACTGAAACTTTTAAAGTATTTATTATTTTTAATGTAACCACTTATAAAATCTGGGGAGGCTTCATCCTTTCTGTTTCTGTTGACTGAGGAAGAAATGAGCCTTCCATGTGTTGGGCACCTGGGTTTTATGTTTATGTTTCTCCTCCCCTTCAGCTCACAATCAGTTTGTAACTTTCAGCACAGTGATGAGCTTAAAACTAAATGAACCAGACTGACAACCTTGTTGCATCTGAAGAAGAACCTGTAACTGGCAAATGCTAGCTCAACACTTTGACAAACTGGTTTTAGGGATATTGCCAGCTCCTTGCACTGTAGCCATCACCTGATAACCATAGTTAGAATATTACAGCCTCAATATAAACTATTCCTATTTCGAATTAAATCTTAAAAAAAGATTTTTAAAGTTGAAATTGGAAAACAATTATAAAAATACTAGAGTTGTACTTGATCACTGCCTGCTCAGGAGTGTCTAAATATAATTACTGAGTTGTGCTCTGGTTGTTGCTATTGCTGTATAACCAGTCTTGTTGGCTCCCTTCCGCTCTAGGAGGAGTTAATACCACAACATTCATTCTTTAAATAAAACTATGTTTTTGAAGCTGTGGCTCATGAGAATTCCTTTTCTACAGTTGCCTAAGCATACAGTTTTTAACCTTTCTGTCAGTGAGCCTTCAATGGCAAGTGTATCTGCCAGTTATAATGGAGTTATGAAGAACAGAAGATGCACACTTATATATTTGTGTCCAACAGTAAGTCTTTTGAACATGCCAGTTTCACAGAACCAAATTAACGTTTGAGTGTGGTCGTGCTTTGCAGACAGTTATTAAGTAATTACTTTTCAAGGTTAGAAAAATGAGAATGGGATTTCTTTAAACACCTTCGTTTTGAAGATCATGTCAACCAACAATGCAAAATATCTGCAGTGTCAGATTGTTCTGAATTTCAATCCTAGAAATTTTTGTATTTTAACCTCTACTGCTTGGTTCAGGTACAGTATTAATATTTTGAAAAAAAGAAAGTTAGAACACCACTAATAATCCTATTGAAGTCATGAAATCAGCATCATAAAATGGAAGAGTCTGTGTGAAGGATCCTTCAGAACAGTGCTGAGCTGCTACTTACCTGTCTTGGGCAAGACACTGTGCCTCTAACTTGTTACAAAAAGAATCAATTCCCAGAAGATGCAGTGCATCAGCAGCCTGTGCCATCTTGCGTAGTGGCCTTTTGTGGCCAGCCTTAAGGGCCTGGCAAAAATGAGCTCCCATGTTGGGGGGCATACTGTGAGACAGACCCAGCAGTTAGTCATGGAGAATCCACTTTGTGTGTGCTACAAAGCGTAATCCAGAGAAGGGTGCCTCTGGTATCAAAAAATTGGGGAAAATTGTTCCCAGCAAAACAAGCTGAACTATAGACTTTTAGGAGAGTTATACAGAGGAGGAAAGGTACTACAGAAATCTCAGGAGGTATAACAGATTTTTGGAAACATTATGCAGACTGATCACCATGTCTTTGCGTGTGATAGTACTCCCTACCTTCCAGCGGTGGAAGCAAAAGCACTCTAAGGATTTAAATTATTTGCTTGTCACTTGCAGTGGCACCAGGAATAGGACTTGGACTTCCAGTTCTGTGCTTCATCCATCATTGAAGTCATTCCATAGTGAACACCTGCAGAAACGCATGTTATTTTTCAATAGAATAATACCTGTACTGTCAGAAAGCAAAGAAGTGCTCCAGGATTGCAGATTTGTGTAATTTTTTGCTTTCCAAGGGAGAAACTGCAGAAGAAAATATGCTGTACTCTAATTTACTTTCCTCCTTTCTTCTGTCACCTTTTTTCCTTAGAACTTCTCTGATCTAGCCTGTGTACAAGTGAATTTGTAGATGTGAATGTTCCTCTAAGTAGTTACTCAATGTGACTGGTTTTTATTACTAGACCGGTTGCTGTTCCCTACATGCAACTAAGCACTCATGATAGCCCTTTGTAATTTGAGACCTCAGCTGACATATCTTTGGATTTCAATTGCTTAGTTCAGCTGTTCAGGGTACAGTTAGTACATGATGTTGCATGTTGGTATTACATTTATATGTTGTGAGCTCCAGTTGTTTTGCATGCTGTCTGCACACAACATAGTCAAAACATACTCTGTTGCCTTCCACAATAGTTATCTGACAGCAGGATGTGTTCATCTGACTAAACAACCATAAAAGGAGAAGGATATTACACCTTCAAAAATGTCCCTAATTTCATACCTGAAAATTTGTGGGGAAAGTAGTCCATCATTGTATGCTGTACAGACCCCATGAACAGTAAGTTTGTAAAGACTGTGCAGACCCTGTAAACGCTAAGTTTGCACCTGTAACCTCAAGGAATCTGAAACTCCTTCTAAGACTTGTAATTCAGCTGTCAGTGGTCAGGATCCACTATCAGTAGTGCAAACCTGAAGTGTAGACAAGATAAGGAAAAAAACACCATTTGCACTTATATCTGTGAGTGAGATTCACACCTTGTAGGCACTTGTTTCCTCTGTGGTGGCTGAACCAGGACTGTTTCCTAATCAGGATGATCTAAACTTAGACATTTATATCATCAAGTTCCTAAAATAAACTTTAAGCGTTTTGAGTAGTATACAGCCCAATGTGATAGGTTTACTGTCATTGCAAAGCTAGCTTGTATATTGCCTTATGCTTGTGGCTTCTCAGTTCTTTGGTGTTTTTACCCATATCTTAGTGTTTCTGATTAGAGTTGCTTGGTCTTTGGAAGGACTATCGACATACTCCTCTCTGCTCCTCAGCAGTTACTCTGCCTTCTCTGTAGCAGCTTTTTTATTACCAGACTGGCTGCTCTTCCCTAAATGCAACTAAGCACTCATAATACATACCAGAAAGAGTACTCCCCTCATTCCCTGGGAAAGTGATTCAGCTCTCTATTATCAAAAGAGCTGGATGATATATCTCTGGAAGGCTTAGTGACATATATAAGCAAATACAGCACTAAATGCTACTGGCAGATTTAGAGAATGAGCCAACAAACTAGTTCTTCTCAAGAGAAATAGAATTGTATATACTTCTGCCTCTCCTGAGAGATGATCGTACCAGTTAACTCAAATGTAAAGCTGGCTTCACAAACAAATCAGAAAGAGAGACAGACCAATGCTTTCTGGATATGCCAAAACACATAGTCAATGGAAAAGCCTGATGTGAAACACGGTCTTACTAAAGGTGGAGTACATACTTGAGGAGAAAAATAGCCAAAAAAGTCTGGCAAAGTTAAAATGCCGAAAATAAAAACATTTGAATTTGTGTACATGGGTCTGTTTTTAGTTGTTGTTTTTAGTCTTATACTTACTGAGCTTTATGGGCCATGGATTCTATTTATATTCAGGGGTTTGGACACTACCAAGCAGAGCAGTATCTTATTCCAGGACAGATCTGAATTCTCCGGTCTTGCGGGTAACAGACATTAAGGATTGCCTCGGCTACTTGGTTTCAATTAACATTTCCTCACTGTGCTTACAAAATTGTAACTGAAGCTATGGGAAAACTTTTCCTAAGTTCTTAATACAGTTTTATAGTTTTTTGGTTGATTCACTGATGTACGTTCAAGCAAGGGAATGAAACATGGTTGGCATTTCAGACATATTCTTCTACCATGCTCATATATTAGACTTATTCTTTCTTAGGCCGTGGCATTTCAGTGTACCTGTAATGGGAACAGTGCCACTTTGCAATGAAGCTGACAGTTCATTACACATGCTTTTTAGCCACGAACCTAGCAGTCATAAGACCAGAGTAACCAATTGCACAGAAGTCCAAGCTTTTCCTTTTAGGAACTATTTATGCATGCATGTGTCATAAAACAATTTGATTTTTCCAAAAATCCACCCCCCCAAGCAACCTACTTGAAAGCTGTTTCACTCAATGTGTCAACAGCTGTATGGCAGAGGAAAGTTGGGGTGTTTGGGGTTTTTTTTGCATTTCAGAATTTCCCCCAATGTACCTTTTGGGAAACAAAATGCCCACCCCAGGAAAACCAGGGAATTCCCCCTCTGATCCCCATGCTTTCAAAATCTAGGAGTTAATTATTTAAGGAGATTTAAGTATAGATCTTCCATAAAAATTTGCTAAGGTAGCAACAGGTTTAGACTAACCTGGGGATGAAAGGTCTGAACCATGCCATTAACAGTGTCCATTTTGGAGCTGGCATGTGAAGTCAGTTGTGCAGTAGCAGCTATACAGCTACACCTTCTCCTCTTCTATTCTTCTGTGCAGGGCAGCTGCTAACCACCCCAAATCATGGCCACAAAAGTGTGATTTGCATTTAGCGATGATTTATCCAGTAAATGTTCATAGCATTCATTTCACATACTAAACCAACAAGAATAATACCAACAAGAATAATACCAACAAGAGATCTGGAGCAATATTAGCTGTCTCTTTTAGAGTGGTTTACAGGTACAGATACGCCAGAAATATTTCTGGAAGAAACAAGGCTCAAACAGCAGTATTTGAGAGTCAGTTACAGGTCAACAGGAAGTACTCTAGATTCACATACGCCTCCCTGCTCTAGCAGCAGACTGTTTCTATTCTGGTTTTATAGAGTTTTGGTGGGTTTTTTTAAATGATCAGAGGGAACAGGAGGAGCATGTGACCAACATCAAAGGTGGATAGTCAGGTCAGCTAATTCTTTGCAAAAAAACCCAACCATTTGCTCAGAACTGTCCTACTTTAACCTGGGGAGTTTTAGCAGCAAAACATGTTTTTGCTGCTCTAGCCTATGTTGGTGATATCATTATGCTACCAGCAGGTACAGTTCCTTTAGCAAAAGCCTTAAAAGGCTGGGACGATCCCCAAACAGGCATAAGTTAAGGTTGAGGGGGAATTGATTACATTGATCTATTTCCCTCCACACTAGGGAATTTAACCCATGTAAATTTACCATCAATGTCTACTTTACTAAGACAGGACATAGTGAGCAAACAGTCAATGACTTGGAAGGAAGGAGAGAAGAGACAAAAAAAGCTGACGATATGCCTTTATAAAGCTTAACTAATTTGGAGTACTTTGGTATTAATTCAAAACACCTCTGAAGTCCCTACTGGCCAGCCACACATCTGTGGGAGCATGGACACTTGCTAGTTGAATATGTTCATTTTATATTGCTGTAGTATGCCTAAGCATTTCCGTGTGTTGCCAGCCTGTAACTGTTCCTGTCAGCATACCAGAAGTGTATTATGTCTTGAGAGTGAGAGGGGATCTATGATCTACTCATCAATCAGTGTAGAGATGCCCTGATTAGTGTTTTCTTCTACTTTTGCTTGGGTTGCTTCTGAAAATCAAATACGTGTTTGGTCAAACCGGCACTCTCCTGTTTCATATTATATGTGATGCCTTTATGACTCTGTTTAATCTCTACCTTTCGACTTGTTGAGGCAGTAGCTAGTATAATACCATACAGGGAAATGGAGAACTATAAACAATAGAGATTGTCTGGGGTAGGTGAAAGAGAATGTAGGCTGACCTGCGTAGTAGGAAATGGAACTGCTTTAGTAAGGACAATTTAATGTTCAGGGTTAGTCACATGAAGAGATTTTGCTGCTGGAGAGTTCATTAGCATTGAATGTGCTTTACCCTTCCCAGAATCTTGCGCAACTACCCTCTCTTTTCAGCTTCAGCCACACTTGGAAGACCAAGGATTATAAAGTGACAGGATTTTACTCTGTCCTTTCAGTTAAAATGATCAAAATCACTAATACTCCTCAGTCATCTGAACTTATGTAGGTCCACTTAAACCACTTCAGTTTGATTTACAAACTAGCAAATTAGATTAGTGCAACAGAAGTAAGCTTTAAAGCTAGTTTCTTGCCTGCATTGGGAGCATTTGTTAGGTGAGATTTCTTCCATTAAATCTGCACAGCTTTTCTAGCATGTGGTAGGTTGTAGTTCTAGAGTTTAGGAATGATTGTTGATATCGTATTAGGCCATTCACAGACTGCAAGTCTGAAAGAAGAGAATTATTTGGTCTGGGGTTACTAAGAATTCAGCATTCTGATAGAGGTTTGCATTTACTGTAATATCACTTTAACGAGTATTGTTATTTCTGCATCACGGGAAGATGGTTCTGTAAAAGAAATCTGCTTATTCATATCCTGTACAAGTCAGGAAAAGAGCCTGAATAGAAACTCTGCAATTCTGTTTTCCACTGAAATCTGTTTTCCTGCCCTGAAGTTGCTTCAGTGTTACTCTATAAGAAATACATAATTAAAAAGGAAATTTTCCTTAACCAAAATTCTCATCTAGTAAACCATCTAGTAAAAGATTTTATTAAAATCTTTGCAGAGATGAGATTGGTAAACCGTACTTGCTTAAGCCAAAGACAGTCTTTGATGCTTAGTCATTCAGGCTTGGTACAGAACTAATTGAAAATGGTGGAAATCATACTCTCTTCTTCTGCTTGGCACACTTTGGATTTGTGTGTCAGTGCACAAGGTTTTCATTTGGATTTTCTCACAGAATGCAGAACATCGCTGAGAACCTTTTGTTAAATTTTGTTACCTGTACCAAGTCTGAAGTAACTTCTGGTTTCTGTTTAAATAAGAAATCAAAACAGGTAAATGAGAGAGATTTCAATCATAGTCTCTATTACTAATGCAACTACAAACACTGAGTTTTGGGTTAACCAGTGCATTTCAACCCTCTAGCAAGCCTCAATCTCTTATACTTGAATGCAGTTTCTTTTGGACAGTAGGCTGCTTTTAGGCCTGCAAAGCTGTTTTTCTTCTGGTGTCAAAGGTAAAATCTCTGTTAAAGCTAGTAATGAAAATCTGCTTAATTTCAGGCAGACGTGTGCCATGCGTACCAGATTGTACACCGAAATGGAATTCCTGATGAACAGATCGTTGTCATGATGTATGATGACATTGCTGATAATGAAGAGTAAGTGATGAATGTGCACTAGTCACAAACGATATGGTTACTACAAACATTCCATAGTCATCAATGTGTTTTGAGTTTGTAGTAGTTGTAAGAAAAGCCTTTAAAACCACCTGTGATATGCATAGAGGCGTTTTATCCATCAGAACAGTAATTGTCCTTTGAAATGTGCTCACAAGCTTTCTAAGCCTTACTCCACAACTCAGCATCAGTTGTGGCACTGAGGACTGTAGAGCTTCATTGGTAGGAGAGTAAGTGACCTGAACTCCCAGGCATGACAGTTTACAGGAGATAAGTAGCCTAAAACCACAAACATAGGGAAGCTCCATATATGACTTGCAGGGCTTTTTTGAAAGGACGTTATCAGATTAATTCCCAGAATGTATATTCAACAAAGAAGTGAATAGTCCCATTCTTGGTGACTGTCTAGAGCGTATCATTGCTTTCTATATGAAACAGTTCAGTTATACAGCCTCTAATTCTGAGACAACTTAAATCAGTGGACTTGACATGCACAGCAGCACTGGGAGCAAAGAGTAAAGGGGACTAAAGGCAAGGCTGAAAGTGGAGAGATGATAGTATAAGAGACCACCCACCTACATCTTCACATTAATCAACGTGATCTGAGGCGGGATACTTGAAGGTACTCTGAGGGTAAGGACACCTGAGGCAAGCATATGTAACTGACTGAAGTGAAAAGGCTGTTATAGTCTGAAATCACTTAATGACACATGGTGCAAGTAGCCATGCTCTCTCTCAGGCAAGCTGGCCAGTCAGGACAGTTTAAATGGTTTCCTAGTTGTTCTGTGGTCATTGTGTAGCACATGGCTAATTCTTCATATTATGTTCCATTTAACTTTCAGAAATCCAACAAAAGGCATTGTCATCAATAGACCTAATGGCACAGATGTGTATGCTGGAGTGCCCAAGGACTATACAAAGGAGGTAGGAATGAAACACCATTCCCCAGGAGAGGTTCAGCATTAGCCAATACTCTGAATAAATTCTTCCAGCCTGTAGCTTACACTGCAAAATGCACATAGTATAAAGCCTCCAGCTCACTCACCTGCATGGTTTGGCATGAAGTTTGGTGTTCATAAGATGCATATAAACAATAGATGATTTGAAGTGAAGCAGTGGTCATAAAAGTAAACCATTACACTCTTTCTGTGCTGGCACACAAAATAAAATGAGGAAAAGTCTTGCATTCATAAATGTTCTAGCTCAATCTGAAGATCAGCTGTTTAAGACTAGTTGTTTCATTAAATCAGAACAGTAATCCAGTCACTTGGTGATTTTGTGATTCAATATCCAAGTGAGTCATCAGTGGCCAATATGTTATATAATGATGGATTGAAAAGGATGGCCAGCTAAACTTGCCATCCATGCATGGATTCTGACTTTCAGAAGCCATCTTTCTAAATGAAGATTTTGTTGTTTTTATGATCAGATTTAACTTTAATCCTCTTAAATCCTTAGGATGTTACTCCAAAGAATTTCCTTGCTGTTCTCAGAGGAGATGTGGAAGCAATGAAGGGGGTGGGATCAGGAAAAGTACTGAAAAGGTAAGAGAAGTTTAATTTAGAAAATAATTGCATGTGTAGTTTTACATAGACACTGATTTCAACAAAAGAAGAGGATAAATTAGAGCAACTTGAGAATCCAGCAAGACTATTGATGGCAGTTCCAGGTCATTCACATTAGAAATACAATGGTTCTGATTTCTTAAACTATACAGCACCAAGAAGCAACTGCTGATATTTGACTGGCATGGAGTCCAGTATAGATTAAGGTATAAAAACTGAAGAGGATAGTATCAACTGTATTAAGGTATTTGTTATTTAGACTATTATCTTTTGCAGGAGTGGCTCTTCAAAGAGCGTTTTATTAAGGTTTGGAGACCTCTAGAAAGGGTTTGCTAAGGCTTGGCTTAATGTACATGAACAGTTGTATTAGTCACCTGAAGCAGTGAGACTTAGCAGTCAGTGGCAGAGGGACAGAGATAGCTTAAACAGTTCATCAGCTGAAAGAATTGCATGTCTAATCCCAGCCTTGCTCTTTGTGGCAGATGTAAGGTTACTGAGGCTTTGAAGGTATTGAAATGGAATTATGGTTTATATTTAACACAAAAAAATCTTTGAGATTGAAAATGCATTATAAGCAATTAACCTTCTAATTGATGTATTATGCTTAAGGTATTTGTAAACTAAGTTAAACAAATGATTGTAAGTTTGGCAATATTCTAATATATGAATAATAATAAATTGTAGACTGGCTAAGTAGAATGTAAGATCTGTAATTAATGGGTGTAGTTTATAAAGGCTTACGTAATTTAGATGATTCAAGAATAAAAGCAATATATTTGAGGGCCTAATTAGAAGACCTCTTGGAAAGATACCTGGTGTCAGTTATTCATCTTGCTTCTACAGAGTTTGAGATATGAAAGTATGATGCCTGTTTACTAAGGTGTGTTATATTTCTGACTCAGTACTGCTGGTAAAGAGTTATATGATGTTATGTTTTTCTGTGTACAGTATTTCCTGTAAAGCCTTTAAGAATTTAAATTTGACCATTTGGAGGGACTAACCTAGTTAAAGAAAAATTGTGTAAATGCCTATCTTCACCTGACAGTTTAATTTCAGAGGCAAAGCAATGAAACAGAACAGAAGAATTCTGCCCTGGTATTGGGGAGAAGAAAAAAAAGAAGGAACAGGATAGCAGTCAAATAAGCTATTGCTCTCAACTGTTTAAACTTCATCCTGAAAAGCTGATATATGCAAGGCATGTAGGCAAAAAGTTATTAAATTGCTGCACATTTACTAGATTGTTCTCTTCTAGTAGCTGGAATGAGTCAAGAGGTGACTATAAAGCATTTTTTGTTAAAAAAAAGTACTTCAGAACACACCTCACCTGTGAAAGCTTGATGTTACAAGTTAAATAAGGGAGTGGTTATGCAGAGGGCCTAAGACTCTTAGCTACTCAGGAAGACAACTTGAACCCACATATAAAAGTCCTAGTTATTTACATTTCACCTCGGTTGAATTTTTTGCACTTAAGGTCAAGAGTGGGAGCCAGAAAGGTAACACCCAGCCCTTCTTTGTTAGGCACTGTTGTGTGAATTTCCAAGTGGCCTGACTTCTGCTCTTGGGTGGGACAAGAACTCAATTATCCTCTGCCCAGAAGGCTTCTAGATTGTCTTCCAGGTTGTTCCCGCAGGTTATTGGCCAGGCAGAAGGTTGGATGATGTTCCCGTGAGCTGCTGCAGTCATACCTCTTTGCAGACAGAAAGAGCAAGTACAAATAGGGATTTCTGGACCACTGATAACAGAGGAAAAAAGGAGGGGGACTGCTTCCAATCTTTTCCAATATTTTATATTTAATTGTCCCAGTTTAAAAGCAAAATCCTTTTGCAGATTTGGCTGTTAGGGAAAGACCTTAATATCACCCAAACACGATCTGTTTGATTTAGAGTGCAGTAAAAATCTACGGCAAACAGCGTACTACACAGACATTAGAGAATCAAAGCCTGTGAGCATGCAGCGCTCAGCCGATTGCAGAGCCGCTTAGTGCAAATGCCAATCTAGCCTAATGGGTGAGTTTGTATATGCATCAGTTCTTCATGGAGATGTAGGCTGACACTGATTTGGCTAAGTATGGCCATATAGATCACAGCAAGGTAGTGCATAAACGTACCTAAGGATCTTATCAAAGAAGTTTTTATGGTTTATCCCTGTGTTACTGGTGCCTCAATATAACTTAGTTATAAAAGCATTCCTTTTTTACCAGACTGCTACAAATGCCCACAGTATAACAGATTCTTCAGATAGGCATTAAAAAACAATTGTGCTCCCATCATACTCGATGTACCAGCCCCTGCCTCACCAGCAATCAGTTTACAGTTTGAAACATGAAGTATAATTGCCATATTCTCCATGCTTGAAGGACTAGCCTATATCCCTGTTTTCATTCCTTTTGCAGACACTCACCTCCTCTCCTAAGCACCCAAAGTAGTATGCTTTGGGAGGAAAAAAATATTACCAAGAGGAGGAGGTGCTTCAGCTGTATTGTTTTCAAATATTGACATGTCTTGGCACTGAGAAGCAGATGATTGTTGTTTTAATGAAGATTAGGTTGGAGTGGT
Organism: Haliaeetus albicilla; assembly: GCF_947461875.1. Classification (NCBI taxonomy): domain Eukaryota; kingdom Metazoa; phylum Chordata; class Aves; order Accipitriformes; family Accipitridae; genus Haliaeetus; species Haliaeetus albicilla. Next base: position 18,229,428 of record NC_091487.1, read on the forward strand.
TAGAAAGAATTTGCAATTTTTTCATTACAGTGGTCCCAAGGATCACGTGTTTGTTTATTTCACTGACCATGGAGCTCCAGGACTTCTGGCTTTTCCTGATGACGATGTAAGCATTTTGTGGGATTACTTTGTCATAAAAAACATCCTTTTAGTGACGTACTAAAATAATAAGTAATAAATGTAAAACACAAAAATATTTGATGCACTGCCATATTGAGGGGGGAGGCAGAAAAAGAGCAATATTCTCATCACCACAGTTTGGATTTTTTACAGTTTGGATCTGAAGCATTCAGTTGAAATTAAGTTATGTCACTTAATATTTCACTGGACTTTGGTGGTCCAAGCAGACTGTTTCACACAGGTATGACTTGGCTTTCTGGTGCACTATACATATCATCTGGGACCATTACTCATCGTTTCCCGAGTGGTAAATACTAGAATTTTGTATTTCAGAAGGGCAAAGCAATGGTTATATTTAATGGGAAACAGTATACATATTCACAACAGTTAGTATTTATTCCTATTAAGTGAATTGTGTGTCTGTTGAACATAAGTGGTTTTAATACAAGCCTTCTTATTTTACAGCTTCATGTGAAGGACTTGAATAAGACTATTTGGTACATGTATCATCACAAAAAATACCAGAAGGTAAACAAGCATATCAGAAGTTGTGAGATTGAAGGAGCAGCTGGCATGGAAGAGAGAGAGATTTGTCTTTATTTGAGAGTTGTTTAAAGCAGGAGGAAGCTGTTGCCATGCGATGAAATTTGAATTAGGATTTTGCACTTAAAAAGATTGATCCTCTCCAAATTTTCTCTTTCCATTTTTAGTTTACTGTATATTTGCAGTTGATGTTGAGGTGTAGCATACTGCCTTTTGGTAACGGTATATATTCTGACCAACGGTGGAGAAATAACATCCGTAACTACTACACCCTCATAATATCTATCTGACACTTTCTTCCTGTGCTTTGTTCACTTCAGACTGCACTGTTACTACAGGAAGTTTGTATATACCTCATGTTTCTCTTACAGTTACTAATGTAGTTTAAGAGACTGTAACTCTTGTCAGAAAATTTTGTGCATATATATCATCACATGTAGTTTTAAGCAGAAAAACTATTATTTTGAACATTTTAGTAGCTTGCCTTTTTTAAGCAACTTTCTGTGGTAATCTCTCTACTATGGCATACTGTATTTAGGAACACATAAATGGCCATTGGTTCCAGAAATACTACATTCAATAGTGGTACGTTGCTGTGCTTGAAGAGTGACTGTATGTTTGATTTGTGCTTTGTACATTAGTCAGTAGATCCCTGTGGACTCTATAGAGATTAATAGCATCTTTTCATTGTGATTGTCTCCCCTTTCCATGTAGTTTAGTTCCCCAAAATGAAAAATTTATCTATTTGCTTTTGTGTTTTATTTTGTAGCATTATGGATAGCTTTTGTTTCAGGGATAGCAGTACAGGCCAACTAGCTACAGCTGAAAAGCACTGAAGGACTTTTCTCCATTTCCTCATGGAATTTCTTAAGGTCTCTGATTTATTTTATAGATGGTGTTTTATATTGAAGCATGTGAGTCTGGATCTATGATGAATCATTTGGCTGATAATATCAATGGTGAGCAATCAGTTAACTTACTGGACTTAAATGCCCCAACTTGTCACAGACCTGAACAGATACTGTGTCAAGGATAGGTTCAAGGCACTTTTATGTAGAGTTTTAGCAGAGGAGCACAAGAATTAGAGAAAGTAATATTTTCCATTTATGGGAAGTTCCTTTTAAAGAATTAATGGAGTCTTATAAAGACTAACAGGGCTTTCAGTTTCTTGCAAATGAGAAGTTAAAACAGTATTTCTTTTCAGGAACTATGTGGTCGCCCTTAACTCGTAGAAGTTAAGTTATACTGACATTTCTCAGCCTCAGCACTGCTAACATCAGGTGTGAAGTTCCCGATACCAGTTTCATTGAGTAGCAAAGGCACTTGTGAGACACCATTGCCAGGCAATTTTGCTACACTGATTTGCACAATAACCCAGGAAGTGGAACTCAGATTTTTCAGGGCTTCTAAGCTATTTGCTGCAGAGCTGGGAGTTCAGCCTTGATTAGGACAAGGAATCACAATCTTTTCAAACTCCTGTTCTGTGGCAGGGAGACTGAGTGCTCTGGCTTTCTTGTAGTTTTGAATCTGTGAATCCAGGGAAGACCAACCATGTCCCTATCCATGGTTTCCTGGGTCTTTGCCCCTGGACTATGCTGTCTGGCACCCACCCAGACTCCTTACAGTCCTATCAGAGATTTACAGAAATATCACACAGAATGTTTCATATTGATGATTGTTCAAAATAAATGCTCAGTGAATCAGCATTTTTCAAAGTTTGTTCTATCAGAACAGTCTGAGGACTCTCTGGTTTTACCACCACCTTTGCCACAAACTTAAAAAGGCAGAAAATTGGCAGTTTATGTATTACAGTACAAAGCTGTCTTTGGCAGCCTTCAATGGTGAACTACAAAGCTTAACTGGTTACTTGGTAAGCATTTTAAAGGGTGCTAAGAGGAGCACTTTACTACACAGGCAAGATTTAAGACTTTTTTTGGCTTTTGAACTTGAAGTACATTCTGAGTAGAAACAACACTATAGCTCTGTAAAAGCATGCCTAACACTTCTTCATTTTGAAACTTGGACTTTCCTTCAGTTATGCAAGTATGCGATGAGTTGACTTTGGCAAAAAGCCAAAATTACTTTTGTCTTAATAATACCTCTAAAGATGTGTTTACAGTATTTCTGTTGTGTTAGAGTTGACTTATGGGGAACACTGTGCTTGGGGTAGAGGTTGTAGAAGTTTGTTTTGCTTTTCTCTCAGTGTAGATTGTTAATCCAAGAAAGGATATTACTTAGAAGGTGGCATTTTCTGGAAGAAAAGATGATTTAGGGGATTTACTCCCATGTTTGGGAAAAAGTCCTCATTATTGTAATAAAGAAAATGAGTGTGTAGACGGTTGTCAGTATACAGTGTTTTCAGGCAGTTCTTTGAATAGTAGATTTTTCCTTCAGAAGCGCATATTCTTCTTTAAACACCCCAGACCACACATTTGGCATCAAGGAAGGAGCTCTTATAACAGCACTGAGGCTGACTGAATAGAATAATTAACAGGCTTCTTTCCTTCCTGCTATTTAGAAGTAAATGACTGAAAGGCAAAATACTTAGACAAATATATCATGTGCAGCTAAGTACTAAATCATGTGGAGGATTAAAAAAAAAAAGAAAAAAATTACTTTCTATTTGGTTTACAGTTTATGCAACAACAGCTGCCAATCCCAGAGAGTCATCTTATGCATGTTATTATGATGATGAAAGGCAGACTTATCTTGGGGACTGGTACAGTGTGAATTGGATGGAAGATTCAGATATGGTAAGTTACTTAGATGAGGTTTCTGCATTTCAATGCATGAAAAATCACTAGGCTTTTTTAAAAAATAGCTCCTTTACAGGATTTGTGAAAATACTTGTTTTTAATCTCAGACGGAAATCAACAAATTGTGTTGGTAAAAGTATTTATCTGCTACTCAGAACCATATATAACCTTTATTTGTTTGGGCCACTAAATTTATTTCTGAAACTTAACTTGCAGAAACATTGTCTTCTTATCTATAAGATTAGAAACTGTCTAACTTCTAGTTTCAAATTCATATGATCTCCATTCGCTAATCTGAGACCACATCTCCAAGTTTGTTAAATAAATTGGGCAGTTCAGTAATTTGTACCTCTGCTTCAGGGATCCTTAAATACTGAACTGTGGCTAACCCATTTGTTGGCATAATGGAAAAAGTATTAATGAAACAAATCTGGGATTTGTATGCTAGCCCACTCCCTTCTTGCTGGGAGATTAGGAGATCATGAAAAGCAATTTGAGAATATGCTGTCAAATCTTCTTTTCAATTTTTACTTTCATGTCTTTCAAAGGTTGTATAGCTCTTGCCCTATACTTCCTTCTCCATACTGGCAGCTAAGACCCTTTCCAGGTTTCCTTGCATTTTTAGAATAGCTGAATTTAAGTATCTGTGACCACATGGAAGTTTCTTCATGCAGGAGGATCTAAGAAAAGAAACACTCCACAAGCAGTTTCAGCTGGTGAAGAAACGCACCAACACCAGCCATGTGATGCAGTATGGAAACAGAGTATGTATTTGTGTGGGCTTCCTGGTCAGATATATCTTAAAACCTTTTGTGCCCTATACTTTCATATCTTTAAAAAAAAAAAAAAAATCACTATAAATTGGCCGGGTTGATTTAGAAAATGAAACTGTTCATCTCAGAAGACTAGTTAGCATTTAAGGGACGGTGGTCCTGATGCTAAAGGAAATACAGCCTTGTATTATGCTTTAATCTAAGGAGTCAGGATATGAATTGTCCTCCAAGCTCTGCCAGTGACTTAACACTTCACTCAAATATAAGAAGGGTATTTACCACTTCCAGCATATTATGAATATTAATGAAATGTTAATAAGTAGATTGATCCCTCGAATGGGAAGAGCTAAGAGGTGATGTATCATTTATAATAGTCCCATTATTCAACAGATTAAATATTTGTTAAACATAGAAGTCAGGTTACTTAACCTGATGGTCTTTTTCCCCACAGTGAGTTTTGGAAATAAAAGTTTCCTGATTTCTCGCAGCCTTGACCTTGTATTAAAAAACCCAACGTGCGCACATACAACCCTGTGATCTCCTTTATTTTCTCTAATAAAGCAAGTTTAGAGAGTTAGGTTTGCATGGCAAAGCAAAGACAGACTACCTGCTGGAGGTGATTGACAGTTTCCATTTGTTTACTTTCTAACCTTCAGAGCATCTCCTCCATGAAAGTGATGCAGTTTCAGGGCATGGGGAAGAAAGCTATCCCCATTTCTCTGCCACCTGTAGAACACTATGACCTGACACCTAGTCCTGATGTCCCTTTTGCAATCATGAAACGAAAGTTGATGGCTACCAATGACATTTATGAGGCTAGGAAGATTGCTGCAGAGATGAAGACACACCTGGAGGTAAGCAAAAAAAAAAATTTGAACTACACATCAGGTCGGATTCATTTCCATCATAAGCAATGGCAGAAGTAAGACCCCTGAAGCCAATGGGATTGCTTCCAGTTTTTGCAAATTGCAACAAAATTACTCTTCAGACTGGTAACCTCTAGCTGATGGTTTACTCTTCCTTTAAAATTCAGGGATCTGTTCCACAAGGCACATTCAGTAGTGATTATCTAGGCAAATGCAAGCAAATGCAAAAGTCGGTCTCACAGCTTTTATTGCCAGGAAACTCCTCATCTGCATCCATAGGGATTCTTGTTGGAAGGACTTATTCTTTGGTGTTAGAGAAACTCTTGTCTCAGTAGAATTGAAATCTCCCAAATCAAATAGCTGCTGCAGAATGGTAGTCAGTATTATTGGTGTTTTCTTTCTTCTGGCAGAACACTAGGACAGTGAGTGATTTTGGGTGCCAAGAGCCTGACTTTCTCTCTCCCTAGTTTTCATTTGTGTGTTAAGAGACAGGTCCAAAAGACCGTGCTAAAAAAAAAATGGCAAAATTGGGTTCCTTAAAGAGCCCAAGAGTTGAGGGAGGTTTAAAGAAAGAAAAATTTCCTTCAAAGTCTTCAAATTAGGTTTAGAAAAAGCATGTTTTAAGTTCTTCTTTGTTTATGTGCAGGTGAAAGAATTTATCCAAGAATCCATGCGAAAGATAATCACCTTATTAACAGGATCAAAAGAACAGACCAACCAAATTCTGTCAGACAGATTGACCATCAGCAATTACGACTGCTACCAGTCAGCGGTGAACCACTTCAAAGCTCATTGCTTCAACTGGCACTTACCATTGGTGAGTCAAGCGTTAGATATAACCTGATAAATGTAACAGTAAAACAAGCATGGTAGTCATAAGCATGTCTGCAAAATCAGCTTTTATTAAAAACCTAGCTTGGGGGCAGTCATACAGCTTAGTTTTGGAGAAGGGATAAGTAACAATTTTTGGAAGCAGGAAACCACTTCCACTACACCTGTAGATAAGCAAGAAGGTTACTAAAAATACTTTCAGTAAAAACAAACCCAAAAATAGTACCTTCATTAACTTCCTCCCCAGAAATCCCAATATCAAATAAATCATTTTGTATTCCTGCTTGAAGCATCTCTACTGGCAAACTAGAAACACAAGCACCACCACTGTGAATTCATAATCCTGGTACATTCAGATTTCTGTATTATGATTGTGTGTTGCATAGTTCCTTGCAATAGTGTCATGGTTTAACCCCAGCCAGCAACTAAGGGCCACGCAGCTGCTCACTCACTTCCCCCCCCATCCAGTGGGATGGGGGAGAAAATCAGGAAAAGAAGTAAAACTCATAGGTTGAGATAAGAATGGTTTAATAGAACAGAAAAGAAGAAACTAATAATGATAATGATAACACTAATAAAATGACAACAGTAATAATAAAAGGATTGGAATGTACAAATGATGTGCAGTGCAATTGCTCACCACCCGCCGATCGACACCCAGTTAGTCCCGAAGCCACAATCCCCCCCCGCACCCCCCTTCCCCCAGTTTATACACTAGATGTGACGTCACATGGTATGGAATACCCCTTTGGCCAGTTTGGGTCAGCTGTCCTGCCCGTGTCCCCTCCCAACTTCTTGTGCCCCTCCAGCTTTCTTGCTGGCTGGGCATGAGAAGCTGAAAAATCCTTGATTTTAGACCAAACATTACTTAGCAACAACTGAAAACATCAGTGTTATCAACATTCTTCTCACACTGAACTCAAAACATAGCACTGTACCAGCTACTAGGAAGACAATTAACTCTATCCCAGCTGAAACCAGGATAAATAGCCTAGCTGCTACTTCCATGATCTTGTTGAATTCCTGAGAGCCGCTTTTTAGTTCAGGGGTTTTACTACTGTCTGCTCTTCCTGGGATCCCAGTTGAGGGCAAAATCCTGTTGTGCTAAGCACTGTTTAGACAAGAGTAAGAGAGGTCAGTTCCTATTCCAGAAAACCCAGTCCTGATGTCAGGCAAGATAACCTGAGCAGGCAGCAGTACATGGTGAGATGAATCAACAGCAAATTAATTTATTTTAGCAGAAAGCAATGGAATTAACTGGCAGTTGGCAAAGATTTAACTACTGTATACAAATCAAAAGGAGATGCACTCCTTTAGTTGGAGCTTCTAATCAACCAGGAGCTTCTAATCAACCAGGCCATTAGTAGGCCACATTGCTCTGTTAAACTTTTAGTTCCTCATTAGTGTTTTTTTTTTGTTTTTGTGGGTTTTTTTGAATGAAATTGGTTAAATGGGTAAGCCTTGCCTAAGGGGCCAATGTGCAGCAACAGCTGAATTTACCTAATGAAGTTCAAAGAGCAAAGTGCACAGAAGAAAGATGTATTTAAACTAGTACTAGATCGTCACGACCATCAGTTAAACACCTTGAGTATTAATAGCATCTCTAAAGTACTTCCACAATTTAGTTTGGATAAACAATACCTGCTCTTCATCACTGAAATTATTAACAATGTTTATTTATTTCAGTATGAGTATGCACTGAGACAGCTGTATGCCTTGGTCAATGTTTGTGAAGAAGGATACCCCATTGACAGGTAATGAGGTCCCCAGATAAACTGTGTAGTTTTATTTGTGGCTAAAAAAGCAGAAGCTAATAGGCAGATGTTCTGCTCTGTTGACCATTTTGTCAGTAAAGTTCTCACTCTAAAGTTATGAATGCTTATTTTGGACAACATATCATTATTAGTCCCCTCCCACTCATAATGATCCATTTCCCCAGTAACCCTTTAATTTCCTTGTTGAAGACCATCAGGGGAAATTATAGCCAGTTGGAGGATCCCACTGCACCACATAACATAAAAGAGCATGACTGGTGCAAGGGCGTTGCCCTGTAACTCCTGTATGATCTTACACTGAAGCAAGGTTGGGAACTGCTCCATTTTCTGTGTTGCCCCCTCAGCTGCTGGCTCAGAACACCACAGCACTGCTGGGTTCTGGTGAGGAAAGGGAATGTGGTGCTACGGCCCTCATCTGTGAGCGTGTGGTAGGAAAGCAGGCAAATAATGGTCCAGGCTGACCCTTATGGTGGTGCAATAGGGGCAAGGAGAGCATGGTGTTGAAATTCTGTCTTGGGAGTTTGTGGTAGAGGATGGGATCCTAGCTTGTGAGTCGTGCGAGAGGAAGAAAAAAGAGAGGAAAGCAGAGGGGTAGGGAATGGGAGGGTGGACCGGTAGTCTAGGCAGTGTGCACATGCAACCCAGAAGGTGAAGAACTGCTGGGCCCACTCCTGGTGGCATCCTGCTGCAGTCAGTTTGGGAAATAGTTTGAGAGCAGAGCACCTGGAAAGCTTCTGATCACTGTTTTCACTGTTGCAGAATATGCCTGGCCATGGATCAAGTGTGCCTTGGGTATTGATGGAAACAACAGTCCCTAATATAACCCTTACTACAAGTGATAATTTTTCATAACTAATAATCGAGACTTTACACGCATGCCACATGAAGAGAGTCGACCACGGTACTGGAACTGTGCTGGGAGCCGAGGCACCTGATCATGAGCAATACAGCGCTTGCCAGTGGTCTCCCCTGCATCCCTACCTGCTGACAGCCTGCTGGTTTGACAGAGGCATTTTGGCAGATCACCTGGAGTTTTCAAGATGGATGATTTGTTTCAAAGCGCAGTGCTCTTGAGAATCTCTGGATGAACACTACAAGCCACCTATTAGTGACTGCTAAATCTATGCTAAATTTAAACAGAGTCATTAATTCTGGAAAATTTTTTTATACTATTGCTAACTATTAGCTTTTTAAAAAAGTTAATGAATTCCATTACAGTGACTAATTTGCAGATTGGTTAAAGAGTGAAGAAACCAAAGCTTGTTCTTTAAGCTTTAACTGCTTAACAGTTTAAAGAAATGAGTTGCATTCAAGAACTATTGGATGTGAACAGCACAGTTAAACTGTGAACAGTAAAAGTCTTTGTGGGTAGAAAGCACTGTTTCCCAAAGAAAAACACAAATATCTAATGCTGTAAATTTAGCACCACTATGCTATAATTGAATGTATATACACACAAAGTTGTGGGAAGTCATAGAGTACAGGAATTGCCTGTAAATAAAAATAAAGTTGACAAGTTTCATTGACCTACAGGGCAATACAGTGTTAAGACATCTTCTGTCTTGAAAATGAACGAGAGCTAATTCATTTTATGATACTGCATTAAAAGGTTATCTATCACCTGTAAGCCTTTTATAAGACAGGTCATCTCAAAAAAAACCAAACACCCAAACCAACAAAACCCCAAAACAAACCCCAAAACCCCAACCCAAAAGCAACAACCACAAAAAATATCAGAAGGCCAGAATCACATTTGAAGGCACTACTTCTTATAGGTGACTCAGTAAATGACAAGCAGGGGGAAAATTAGAGGTTATGAGGTGATTCAAAATAGTTTCAGATTGTCCATACCTCTTTACACATGGAGACAGGATACAGAAATACTTCAGGGGTCTTTCCAAAGTGTGTTAAAATATGCAAAATTACCTCATTTCCATGGGAAAAGAACAAGCTTTAACAAAAACTAAACCAGCATCTCCAGGATGGAGAGCGTTCTGGATAGCTCCACTCAGAGGAGAGGGCTTATAGGGGGTATAGCTGAAACTACTTTTATATAAAGAGCCAGACAAAGCCGGGAGTATTAGCACTTTCAGCTGTCGGCTGAGTGGCTGAGTCAGTAAGTAAGTAAGTGAGTGAGTGAGAAATCCCAGAGCACAGCTAGTGTCAAGGTGGATGGGAAAATGTAAAAGTATGTGGAACTAGGCTTTACTGAATTGAGAAATGAAAGTTAGCATCACTTTATAGCCAAGAGTCTCCAGCCATACTAAGTAGGCCTCAAAAAGTAATTATCGATGAAAAATGAGCTGCTAGCACACATTTTTATTTTCACATATTACTGACACCCAGGTGGCCCTTGTACCTCACTACCATCACATGCCTTGGCCCTCCTGCAGACCCTTGTAGCTCTGAGGACGCTAAGTGGAAATGTGAAACGAGTGGGATTTTGTTCTGCCCGTTTTCCTCCTGCAAGAGTGATTTCTAGAGCTTCACTATCCTAAATGGTACCCATGGCATTATTAGCCCTTCCCTCAGAGATGTGCCAAAATGAAAGAGAGGCAATCTGCTGAAGATGTCACTGCACCCACAATACCGTCTGAGATGCAGTAGGTTCTTATCTGTACACCACAAAAAGCATTAATGTGCTATTGAATTTCCAGTTTGTGTCCAGAGACCCATTTGCTTTGCAGCCACTCAGGGAACAGCCCTGCAGAAGAAGAAACCAACAACCTTCACCTGTGCTGATCAATACATTTGTTTTAAGGCCTCCAAATAGCATCACACAGGCTTAGTGCCTGCGTGGCAGGCTGTTTATTTTGGGATGGTAATAGGACCTGATGAGAAAATCATTTTGGGATTGTGCAAAGTCAGTCTTACGCCAGAGTATCTTGCAGTGTATTGGGCAATTGCAGACACCCTCACTCTTCCTGCAGGCATGCAGCTGCTCAGCTGCCATTCCTAGAATGCTGGGGTGCAGGAATGACTTCTGCAAAATATGGAAAACTGTCAGATTCCCAGCAAATTGTCATCACCAGGCAGAACAGGGCAAAGTTGAGGCTGTGTCATTACAAAAACCTTTTCTGAGCAGAATAGCTGTGTGTGTGTATCCGTAACCCCTGGGAAGAGTGTCATTTGCACCAGCCAGGGCTTCCTATCCTCCTCCTCCTCCTCATTGCTAGGAACAAAGTTCAAGGTCCTTTTTCCGACCATTCTGTTCCAAATCTGCCGTGTGTTTCTACCCAATATCCTGCTGCACACAGCAGTTCACCGCCTTTCCTTTCCTTTGAGAGGACCTGGAGGGCAGGAGGCATGATCAGCCTCTGTAGTACGCTGTATGCTGACTGGTTAATGGAAACTTAGATGGACACAGTTTTGTTCAGAGTGTAACCACCCTCCCTTCTCCACTAGCAATAAAGCCAAATGCAGTTCACCTGGAGTTGGAGATAATGCACTTTTTTAGACATTCCAGTAAGTAGTAGTATTTTAGCTCTGTCCAAACCAAGTTGCATCTTCTTTCACCAGGATGGCTTAAGGTAAGTGCTGAGCAGCCATGCCCATCTGAGGGCAGGAGGCTGAAAGCCTCTCGTTCCTGTGCTCAGCCTCTGCCCTGTGAGAACAGGGATGGAGGCACAGCAGAGGGAATGGATACTGAAGCTAAAGTCCTGACTAAGCAGCATTTCATGCCAAGAGCTCAGGCAATTCTGAATCAGAGGCTGCTTCCTTCCTAGGGACGTGATACCCCAAAAGAGGCAGCAAACAGAAATATTACAAGTCTGTAATCCCATGCACCGCAGGCAGAGCTGGCCAGTATCACACAGTAGCAACATTCATCCAAGAAGGGACTCTGGTGGGATAGGCAGTGTCTTTGCACCAGCTGGATAGGAGGAAACCATTTGTCACAGTGCAAGGGGTTGAAATGCTGGACCAGGGCCTCAGCGAGGCTGTATTATCTCCAGCCCCGGAGACCTGCAGCAGTGAAAGGATGAGGCCCTGAGCAATCCTGGGAGGCAGCTCCCCTTGAGCAGGGATTGGACTGGTGACCTCCAGGTGTCCCTGCCAGCCTGTATCACTCCACAAGCCTGTGGAAAAAAGCCAGTCTTGTACAGAGTTTTGAAGTACAGTTAATGACTGATGCATCATGAGGCCCCAAAAGCTCTTGAATTCAGCAGGACAACTGCCTTTGATTTCAATAGCTTTTATTTTAGGTTATACATGATTAATTAATTATTTCAGTGAATTATTGACAGATTGTATCAGTGGGTGCAAAGTGGTGTTAAATCAGATCCGTGCATGAAGTGGCCACAAGGCCTTTTTGTTTTTTCTTTGCAGAAGTTGCTGGGTTCAGCAGGTCTCCCTCTCTCTCTCACACTGGGATCCTTTCCTTTTGAGTAAGTGAGTGATTGTTGCACAATGTTTCTCTGCAAATGAGTGTTTGAGGAGGCCTTGGCTGGATTGCACAACCCTACTTGGTCAAAGTCTCCTGAAACACTCCTGTCTGCTGACTCCTCATGTGAGGGCAAGAGCATGAGTCATGGCGTGACCATCTTGACTAACCAGAGGCAGCCGCAGATCACCAGACTGGACTGCTTCTTCCTCACCTGGGCTGCAGCATAAGGCAACCCTATGGCAAAACAGACAAATAAAATCCCATGGAGCATTTAAAAATGCCCATTTCATTCCCACATTTGACATTTTTTTTCTCACCACCAGAAATGTCAGATACCAGCGCAAAGCAGCGCAGGACCCTGAGCACCAGGGTCCAGAGGGAGGGGCATGCTGAACTGCTCCAGCAGTCTCCATGCTGCAGACTCAAGAGCTTTGCTGGGATCACCAAAACAACAGCATGTTTGTTCCGGACCGGCTGTTTCTGCAAGACCCTGGCACAGGGCAGAGCCTGAGTCCCACTGCTGAGCTGTGAGCTTGGAGAGGCGGCAGCCGCCTTCGTCCTGGGTCCTCCCGGATCCCGTCATACGGGTCATCGCCCAGCTTGCATTCCCTGACAAGTGACAGCTGTGGTCAGGCCCTGGAGGAACCAGGTCACCCCGTACCCCAGAGATGTATGTTTAGCAAAGTTGTTGCTGGTGGTTTATATAATGTGACCAAACAGGCCAGGTGCCCCACGGCCTCTGAGCAAGCCCCGCTCTGTACTGAGCCCCAGCACAGGGGTTTCCTTCCAGGCAGCTCACACCAGGCACAGTAACTCACATTATTGTCAATAATCTCTGAGTTCGGGAGAGCCATGGCAACCTCTGCAAATCAAATCAGAGTTTTGCAGTTGTTATGCCAAAGGAAAATGCTGCGTGTGCAATTTGAGAGCCTTTGTAAAAGCCCACAGAAATTCAGCTGTCACTCCTTGCCTTTTCTTGAAAACTGGGATCTGCAGGTCTGATTTTGGGTCTAGGCTTTGGTAAACTTTAGTCTGAGCCTGTTTGGATTGCAGTCATTTAGCACGGCTGTGGTTTCCTCAGGCTGCACTGACCAGCCATATAAGCTGTGGTTCCCCCTTGCCCCGAGGTCCAGCTGCTGACTCAGATGTCCCAGGACGCTGCAAGGTGCCGGAGTGCTTCACTTCATCAATCTGTTGCTTGACCCTGGCCAGTGCAAAGTCCGGTTGCTCTCCGGAAATATCCAGCAGAGGATCAGTCCTTGCTTCCTTCCTTGCATGTTTCTACTTTAGCCTTATCCCCATCAGATTACTTTAGGCTCATTAACTCATAAATGTTACAGTATAAAGATAACCTGATCAGGCCAAGGATTTTGGCAGACATATACATCTTCGCTCCTGGGGCTTAAAACAACTTGCAGCAGCCGCAGCAGAACTAAGCTGCTGGTCAGACACACACCCCCCCCCCATCTCTGGGTCTGGTACTGGGGACCCCCCAGTCCCACCATACATGGACCTCATGCAGTGTGATACCTGTGCACAGGTGGTGGGAGGTGAGGTGGGTACATGGCTTGGAGTCCTACCAAGGGGGGGCAAGGAGGCTGGTGGGAGGTGGGCCAGAGAGCTAGTCTGGGCCCATGGTTTAGGTGGGAAAGGGAGGCAAGAGGCAGGGGGGGGGTGTTCTTTGGGAGAGTGGGTGCAAAAGAGGATTTGGAAGGGGGGGGGTGGCTAGGTTTGAGAAAAAAAAGGAAGGTTCATTAGTGATGCTGCCCAGAGGTTGGACCCTCCTGCTGCCACAGGCCCAGGGGTGACAGTCGAGATTGTCCTCAGCATGGCCAACATGGAGCAGGTCAGCCCTCAGGACATATGGACATCAGTGACGGTACCTACGGCAGAAATAGGACAACCGGCCTCTCTGTGCTGTGTCTCAGGCATTTACTGGCAGTGCTTCCACCAGAGGCGGAAACTGCTATGAGCTCACCCAACATGCAGGGATGGTGGTGGGCTGAGGAGACGGGCAGGGTGAGGACAAGTTGCCTCACAGCCAGAATGCCCAGGGGACCCTGTACCCAGCCCCCGGGTGAGAGCTTGCCGCCGAGCCATCGGCATGTGATGTCCAGGGCAGCGTGGGACAAGGCCAAGAGCTGATGTCCTTGCTGCAGCCTGCAGGATGGATGCGGGGAAGCTCCTGTTGGGGCAGAGAGGCCAGCAGCTCCAGAGGCCATGGGGCTTCCCGGGAGCCCGTCCCACTGCTACAGCCAGGAGTGGGACAGCGGGGAGCACCAGCGGCAGCCCCAGTCCTGGGCATCGGGCACCTCCCTGGGGATGGGGACAGGCTGAGGCTGGACCTGGGCATAGCTGTGGGAGCTGGAGACCAGCCCTGCTGCAGCATCACTGGGGCAGGGGCTGACAGCCCTGGGAGGCTGAAATGGGGTCCTAGGCCGTGGGCCGGGTGGGGTAGCCCTGAGGAGGCACTGGAGGCAGCAACACCCGTGAGTGTCCTCAGGGCCCTGAGATCAGCATCTCCTCTGTCAGATCGGTACTGGAAACCTGTACCTCAGGTTTGGTCATGGCATCCCGAGTGCCACCCTGAGAGCAGCACTGGCTGCCCTGCAAGAGGTTAATGGTGGCTCGAGGGAACTGTTCAGCTCAGCATCCTGCTGGTGTGCTGCCCAGAGGCAAGGCGGAGGTGCCGACAGCTGCACATGAGCAGAAATAACCACGAATTTGGAGTCAGCTCAGTGCCAGTGTCACACACTGCAAGCTGTGCACATGATGTCCTCGAAACGAAGATTGCTGTTATTCACTGTTCCTCATTCTTGGTTGTTGTCCGTTCCTGACAAGACACGCATGCAGCCCAAGCTGGCAGATGCACAGCACTGGTTTGCAATCTGCATGCAGATTTGGCCAGTGCATGCTACAGCTGGGGCATGTAGACGTGGATATTTCAAGCCCCAGAGACTGAGAGTGACCCGCTACATGTGAAACCGTTTTACCTTTGGAGGTTCAGAGTAAGGCAGGGACCTTGGGCAACTTGGCCCAACATGCCCCAATTCTTTTTTGAATGTTAATGGGAGGGAACAATAGCAGCTTTGAGCAAAACTTACAGGAAAACACCCTTTCTTTCTAATCAGAGCTTTGCTAGGCCCAATCCCAAGTTTGTGTCACTGCAGTGGAGGTTGCTTGCCTCCTGCATGCAGATAATCCGCAGATAATCCAGTCTCTTGTGTTTGTAGTGGGAATCTTGCCTGAATGAAGGCACCCAGAAGACATCGATCTGTCTGGCAATTAAGGCTCCCACTTCCATTTTCCAGTCCCGGAAAACTGTTTTCAAATTTCATGAAATGTGTTTTTGCATTGGTTCAATTTACTCTGTGGGAATTTAGGTTTGCACGGAAATTTAAGTCTGCAACGACTGAATGACTGAAAGCACAGGTAGAGAGGAGAATTAGCAAGTTCTGTCTGCAACAGCCTGAATTTATTAAAGTAATAACCTGGTGGGACTTGTAGATATGAAAACACTAGAGAAAAATAACATCTGGGTAAAAAGGGACAGGTATTTAATTCTAGCTCCTTTTGCCTCTCAAATTTTAATCTGGTTTGCTACAATGGGCAAATTATTAAGTTCTTTACAAATGGTTATTTTAAAATAAATGCACCATATCACACACAGAAATAAATATACACTTAACCAGACACTATCATACAACCAATGTGATTAAAACTGCTGTACATGTAAAACTGATGGTGAAGACTTTCAATCTTTAAGAAAAATACACTGATGAAAATGCCTATGCTACCTGATTTCAGTGACAAATAGATGGCAGAAAATCTATTCTTAATGAATGTACAGGATCATCTTGCATGGTCTGTAATGATGTGGATTTCAAAGGCAATGATGTGTTGTAGACAGCAAGACAGAGAGGGAGTTCTGCTGGAGGTGGCAACCCTGTTCCACTGAATACATCAGACAAGACTCAGTTTATTCAAACTGGGTGAACAGATACTGTAAGGCATAAACACAATCTTACCTCCAAACAGATTGAGGTGTGTGCAGACCTTTCACAGGCCTTGTGCACAGAGGTGTGCCATAATTTATTATGGAGTAAATGTCCACTTTTCCACAAGATCTCTGGATTTTCTCCACTGTCCACTTACATTCTGCGACATCAGCTGGTTGCCAGCGGGAGGTTCTGAGGTTTGATACTTCAAGTGTTCCAGAGGATGAATGTTCTCCTGAATGCTCCTTTTATTTCTGCAAATGAACTCTGCTGAGAAATGCCCTGTATTCAGACAGCATCTACAATTAGCACATCTGCCCCGTGTTGAAGGCCATGCTTCAGAGACCTTCTGAGGTCTGCAGATACCAGAGGATCCCATGAGATAAACTATCCAGCCCTTCCAGGATGACAGCAAACACAACAAAAGAGCAGCACGGCCCTTAGAGAAAGTCTGACTCTTTGACAGTTGGAACTGGTGGGGTTTTATGGTCTATTGGTTTATAAATAAAATGGAAATCTTTCTTAGTTTCACTCTTCAGCAGGGAGCCTTTGATATGGTGAGGAAGGGCATCCTTGTCCAGCTGCAGCAACTGGTCATCAACATAAACAAAGAGTCCATAGTCCTTGGGATGGGAGACTTCAAACTTTTCGGCACACTGCTGGCTCAGCTGCTCAGCCGTGGTGCTGTTCTGGTAAGCAAGTGTCCTTGACTGAGCACCAATTTCCAGAAAGGAGATAGAGATGAAATCCTGAAGAGAAACATGAGGATAGATCTTGCAGTTAACACGTGACTTAGGACCAAAGGAGGCAGAATTCAGCCCCAAAGCTCTAGCTGCCTAGAGCTCCTAAACGCTCTCAAATATCCTCCAATCATTCTCCAATGCCGTAGGTATCCTCTCCTTTCTCCCCTCTGACAAACAAGTTCTGAATCAGCAAATACTTTAACAAACACTTAACAAATTAATTAGCCCTGTAAAGACCCATAAGTGAAAGCTTTTTTCTGATTTTGGTGAATATCCTTAGTAAGCAGTCTGCAACAGTTCCTTCTCCCACCTTTCTACAGCTCCTGAAGAAATAGGATGCAAAGAAGTAACAGACCAGAATAATGAACCAAAAACCTCAGAGATCTGGCCTGAAAACCTACTGTCTCACAGGAAGAGGAAAGGGCTGGCAGCGTGGTGACACTTGTAACTCTACCATCACCCAAACAGCACCTTGAGAGCGTGTCCTCCAAACTTCCTTCCATCAGTAAGTAAACAGCAAAAGTTATGCTGAGAAGGCTGATTTACTTGTGTCCTGTTTCAGGCAGTAACAACTGTTGGGATGACTTTCTTCTTGCCAAACTCATGAGGAACAGAATCTAGAGAACCTTTGGCCATAGTGGGAACCTGTATGTTTAATTTGTGCCTTTGAATTTTAAAAAAATTCCCAGCCTTTTTGGTGAGAAAATACTCAGTTTCCCCAGCAGAAGTAAGATTTGCCAAATAATCGTGCTATGGGTTTCCAAACTGCATTTATGGAGTATCAGTGCAGATGAGCAAGGCAGCCAGATGGGTGTGCAGGGGCACACTTAACACCAAAGCAAGCTGTTTACCTCCACCAGGATGGGCTCATATCTCTGATAGTATCCCTCATTCAAAGGAATGGAAAATGGCCCTTATGCTGCCGGAGGCAGTGGGAATCTCCTGGGGAAATGTGGCATTTGCTTGCCCAGCTGTTATGCTCCATGCTAGGTACTCGCTATGAGCTACTGCCAGAGCAGCACTTGTGGCTGGATGGGTATTTGACGTGTCTCAGCCACTATTCACACGTTCTGAGACCATCAGGGATTGTTTTGACTGCAATATGGGAAGCATATTAAACCCCATGCTTTCAGAGAGCTATATGGACTGTGTTCTACCCCTCAGGAGACCTTCCCCTGGCTTTCCCCTCGGCATTCAGTTTTCAGTTTTGCACTGTGAAGGCTTTACAGAACCCGAGCCGTGGCCTTTGCTGCCTCCCTGTGGATGACTATTTGGTCACAGGACATGGGGCGGGCAGGGCATCCTGCCTGCCTGGTTCCTGCACCCAGCCTCACCATGGCAGGAGGCCCAGACCACCCATCCCTCTTGCGACCCTCTCCCACTGGTACATAGGGAGGTCTTCGCCGGCCCATACACAGCATGGGCTTCAAAGCCAGCCAGCCGTCGTTGGGTCTGCCCTGCTGCCAGACAGGAGAAGCCAGGCTCTGGAAGATGCTTGTCTGACAGGCCCTTGGGATATCTCAGGTCCTCCTACCGCTTTATGCCACCTAGGAACCACCACTGTGTAGTCTGCTTGCATCTCCTCAGCTTAGCCCAGGACTTCCCCAGGCCCTAAGGACATGGAGCAGCGGGGGTCCCTGCCTCCCCGCCACAGCTCTCCACATGCAAAGGCTCCTAACATGCCTCCTTCGAGAACGAACAACAAAATCACTCTGCAGTCATATTTAAAATTATATCATTATGAGGGTACTTCAAGACTTCAAAATACATTTCTTAAGTAATATGTATTTCAAATGAGGTGTGTTTTTTTAAGATTTGGAAATTTTGCACCGTATGTACTCTTGTTTATTAATAGTGATTTGGGTTAATTTTGTTTTAAAACAGTTATCATACTAAAAATTAGTGAGTACAGAGAGAGCATGTTCATCTTCCAGTCTTTTTCCCTAGAAAGTAATGCCAGCTACCTGCACTGATGAACGGGAAGCCCGGGCCTTGTTCAGCGTCCTCCGTCGCTCCCAGCGGTGAATGGAGTCCTGCACCTCCACGCTCAGCTGCCGCGTGACGGTGATTTTGTCATAGTTCTTGATGTGCTCCAGGGCCCCATAGGTGGTGGTTAAATAATAAGAGCCTGTGAAAGGAGAAGGTCTTGTATGAACAGCACACCTGCAGAGGCCATTCATTTCCACTTCCATCCTGCCTGCTTGTGCCTATGCAAGTGGCCGGTGTCTAACACTTGCACTGTCTGTGCCTCGCTGCAGGGAGTGCAGGGGTGTCTGAAGTCAACCCAAGAGAAATGAGAGCTAATGACCACAGTGTCCTCCAACCCCCTTCTGCTTCACAGCAATGTCACTGCCCAGACCGCTGAGGTTGTAGATGCTCTAGGAGTAAACACTCCTAGGTTTGAAGGCAAACTACTACAAAAACTGTTTTCACAAACAAATCCAAACCATTCTTATATCCAATCCAAATCTACCCTCTTTCAGTTTAAAACCGTTGCCCCTTGTCCTGTCACTACAGGTCTTGGTAAAAAAACCTTTCTCTGTCTTTATATATTGAAAGGCCGCAATAAGGTCTCCCCAGAGCCTTCTCTTCTCCAGGCTGAACAACCCCAAGTCTCTCAGCCTTTCCTCATAGATAAGGTGTTCCATCCCTCTGATCATTTTTGTGTCCCTCCTCTGGACCTGCTCCAGCAGGTCCATGCCTTTCCTGTGCTGAGGACTCCAGATCTGGATGCAGTACTCTAGGTGAGGTGTCACCAGAGTGGAGCAGAGGGGCAGAATCACTTTCTTTGACCTGACGGCCACGCTTCTTTTGATGCAGCCCAGGATACGATTGACATTTAGAGCCTGGGTCTCCTGTGGGCTCAGCACCGTTGAAGGCTGTCTCAGACCTGCACGGACAAGTCACCCTCTCCTCCCTCCATCTCTATCAACTAGACAGGGAGCCCAGGCATTTGGCTGCGAGTAATTCCTGGACTGTTTGGAGTTGCGGGATAAAACCTGGTAAAGCAGAGAAACAGGGGATAGAGCAATGAAAGCCTGCAGCCAGTCCTTTTCCCTCAGGAACTCCCCAACTGCTGTGGTGTTGGCTGCAGCAGGTAACAAATAACAAGCTGCGGCAGCCAGGGAAGCAGCTGGGCCATCGTAAGAACAGGCTTCACCAACAGAGAAGAGAAGAGGACTACGAGGAAGTCCTTCACCACAGAGTTGACTATGAGGAAGCTGCTGCTTTGGTTGTGGGGCAGCCCCGTGTCAGGGCACGGCCCCAGCGCCAGGTTAATTAAAACGGCTCGTCTTCCCAGCTGCCCCCCCGGGCTCAGCTCCGCTGATGAGCCAGAGGCTCCGGCCAGAGTCTCCTCCGAAGGGAGGGAAGGAGCCAGCCTGCGGAGCTGCTCCAGCCGCAGCACAGTGTCCCCGAGGCAGCGGGGACGAGGACGCGGCCCCGGGGCCTCCAGGCGAGAGCCTGCCTGGCCTGCCGCGGGGCGGGGGCCAGGCCGCGGCGGGGGCCGGCAGTGCCCGCCTGGTCTGCAAGGCCCCATGCCGGGAGAGGGCCGCCGCCCAGGCCCCTGCGCGATCCCCTGAGCCTGCTCCCCTCGCCCCGGGTGCCAGGAAAACGGAGAAATAAAATCGCCCCTCGGCTGGGCGGAGCTCCCCGGTTTTAGTAAGTTTCATAATAATTGCAGTTGCCTCTAGATGGCACTTCCACATCGGCCAAACCTCGCACCAGCCTGCCTGGGGTTTCGCAGCCCTTCCTCGGGCCCCGATGAGCTCCACAGCCATTGCAGCTGGTTGCATAAGCGGTGGCTAAGACAGCGTTTTATTTAAGAGCGGTAGTTTCAGAGCACCATTAAAGTTCGGTGTAGCAGAGGAGGGACCAAGACATTGCCATCTGACTTTCTGTACTTGGGTGGATCCGATGAGGAATGTCCCATAGCTACGCAGGTCTGCACACACTGAAAATACTCTTTTTCTTTACTGTCTCCCACAAAGTGCGGCTGAGAGCAGGCTAACAAGCCTTCAAGTACCACTTTTCCCATATTAAGTATAGTTGCTACCCTGCCTTGTCTGTCATTCAGTATTTCTCCTGCTCTGGCAGTCTCAGGGGTGCCAGTGATGGGACCTGCGACCTGGTGTATCCCTTCCCCAGATTCCAGGGGGGAAGATCTCCCAGTCCCCCACAACAGGAATTCATTACATCTTCATTAAGAATTAATTTTTCCTCCACTTTCTGGTATCTTTATTTCCACACAGTCATTCCCCATCATCTGCCCTTGCCTTTGCCTCAGTAGTCAACATCACTGTTGATATAAAGTTCATTCAAAGTAAATTTTTAATTTGGAGGCCAGATTTAAATGATTTTGTGCATTGACCTGGTGAAATTTCACAGTTTTCTCACTTCTGCCTTCTTTTTTTTCTTTTATTTCTGTGCCTGAATTACCCTTTGCCATTTAACTTTGAAAGGCCTAACTCAAGTTGACTTTTGCCAGTTCCCATTTTAGCCCTGTGCTTCACAATCTCAGACTTGTCTTCACTGAGACGTTCTTTTTTTTCTGTTCCTTGTATCTGGAGTTACTCCCGGTCTCCTTTCTGATATGGTTATTTAGCCAGTTTGATCTGGAACTCCCTTGCAAAATTTTTTCCCTTTGACTGGAGTACACGTTTCACCCAGTCTTTGCGTCTTTGACTTAAGAGAATTTCCAGCCAGCTTTGCCTTCGATAGTCTGAGCTCCCCAATCCTGCTGACTTTAGTAACCAGCCTGGTGGTGTGCCCTTTTGGAATAAAGAACCTGTGGGCAGCGTAGTCACCAAAACCAGCTTAGTTATGTCAGCATAATGCTGTGCTTAGGCTAACATTTTTTTCTGCTAACAATTCTTTTCAGCAGAAAAATTAGCTTGTGCAGAAAGCCCTCACTAATATGATTGTGTTGATACTGCTCATTCTGTTAGTACTTACTTTTGCAAACCTCTGCACTGTGCTGGGATGACATGCTCTTAGTTACAGACTTATACCTCCATTTAATATAAATAAAATTAGTCTGCTGTTGTTCATCCGGGATGCCTTCCTAGAACCTCAGTACTTACCAAAACAAAGTCTAAAATAAAACCCATTTTATTGGTTTAGTCACTACTTGGTGAAAAATGATCTCTGTTCCTAATTCAGAATGCATAAACCTGTCACTGTTACTAGCATTTGCTTCTCAAGCTATATTTAAGAAACTAAAGGGCCACAGTTCCCTGGGTTGTTTATCCCTCTAATAGCAGAGATCTTCATTCACACCCGAACCCAGTATTCCTCTCTAACCTGACTTTCCTTTCTCTGCCTTGCTATGATACTCAGCCAGAGAACATTGTCAAAGGGGTCACTCAAATTTAAGAGTATGGCCACAGGCATAAAATGCAGTTTAAGAAATGTCCTCTTTTCTCATTGGAATAAATAGAAGTGTCTATACAATGGATTGCAGCAGCAGTTTAATTTTAGGTAAAGACCTTTTAACTTTTCAGCCTTTGGGCCAAGGAACACTAGATGTCTCTGTTTAGGTTACTAATCCAGCAACTCAGTTCTCGTTTATGCTGTGTCCCTGCCTTTCTAGCTGGTGTCTAAGGGCACTGCACTGCTAAAAACAGTTAAAGTGTTTGACAATAATTTTAGAGCCTCAGATTTGAAAAGCTTGGCCAAAGCTTATCCACAAAGCCTAGCCAGAGCCTTGTTGCCCCACTTTCACAAACACTGAAGAGAGATAAGTAATGATTTCCAAAGTGAATATCCCAGGAGCAAACACTGTACTCTACCTTCCCCTAGCTGCAGAGCAGGGTCCATGAGCTCCATCATATATTCCACATTGAGAAGGACTTCAGTCAAGTTGCTGCGGGCCAACACATACATGAGCACGGGGAGGAAGTCATCTGCACCGTATGGTTTCCCTAAGCAAAGAGAAAGACAGAGTGGTCCCAATAAACTCACCACAAAGACACGTTCCCACACAAGAGTGACAGCTTCTCACCAGCGTGTCCTTTGCAGACTTTAGCTTATGTTATCTGAAGAGTTAAAGCTTGAAAGCACCAGCAAAGAAAAAAAATGCTGAAAAGGGGAAAGTTCTCTTAAAAAGTAAGTAAATTTGCTTCAAGCCCAAAATATGAACTTGAAAATTTTCAGTGAGCTCCATTTCTGCCATTCTTTATTATCTGGAAAAAGAAAAAACTTAAACTTTATGGATCACAGACAAGGGACAATCCTTGAAGATTGCAAAGGCTGCCAGCTTGGCCCTCTGATTTGACACTGCCATCAAGACTGCAATTCACATTTTCAATATTAGCAGCAAAGTTGTCTACATGCATTAGGGGTATTTATTCTCTTAGGTTCGCTCTATGTTTGGAACCAAAGAGCAGAAAAATGGAATTTGAGATAGTGGGGTTTAGGACTGAGGAATTCTGTGTTTATGTTCCTTCAGAAGGCAAAACATAGCACTACATGTTCCTAATTAAAACAGTCTCCCAAGAGCTAGGATCTAAGAGGAAGCATCTTTTCAGCCATGGTGTCTAGCTAAGAAAACAAAAGCCTTTCATGCCGGACTTTTAGATGAGGTTTTGGACTTGGTGTGCAGCAGGTGCTACAGGAACAGATCCTCATGGGCTCAAGATTTCCTGTGCTTAAAACATTCATATCAACAAAGTCAACAAAGTGATCTTATATATAATCTGTAAAAGCTCTTTGGGATCTCTGAGGGCAAAAAAGTGTACATGTTAACAGTCATCATTATAAATAATCACTACTTAAAATAGAATCCAAACTGGAGCTTCACTGCATAAATAGCAAAGAACACAAGGATAACTTTTCTTATTTTGAAAGATGCTTTCACTTTCTACCAACATGTCATAAATTCATCATGGACAACCCATAATAACAAGTTGCTTAACAGGCCTATCTTCCCAACATTCAGGGTTGACCATTCCTCTTAGCCTAAGCCCAGACTGCTTTCATTCTGAATGTCCTTCTTCAGACGGAGGGCAGTTTTCCTCACCTGAGCACTTGGATGTGTTGGTTTCATGGGCCATATGTGTCTCACTTGAGAACCATTTGTCTCACCTCACAGAATCAAAGCTACCCTTGATGTAGCTTCAGTGAAATTATGCCCTAGACATTTTTGGCCCATAGGCCACATGCCTGTCCATGGTAGGGCATAAATTCCTATTTCTCAAATGTTCCCACTGACTTATTTCAAATCTTTGCCATGAGTCAGCCTTCCTTTTTTTGTCATTCATAGCTGACGCAGATTCTCCACTGGCAAAGAAAGATACTCTTCTGAAGCCTCAAATAAACATGAGTTTAGCCCCTGATTAAAAAAAAAAAAAAAAAAAAAAAGGATGACTTTAAAATAAACCCAGTAATATATCTAGTGAACAGAGAGCTGATCCAGTTAAAACAAAGTGTTGGAGGATGAGAGACTGTGAGGGCTGTAATTCAGTCTGTTTCTAACAGAGTCCGCACACACCACAACATAGATCATTTATTTAATGAAAGCTGGATTAACGCTTTCAATTCCGTTTGCTTTATTATGGCTGCCTTTAGTTAAATGACACAGCCTTAGGTCTTCAACCAAACTATAAAAGGACTATACTGTTTCATTAACATCTGGATGGACATTTTGTTTGTCGGTTGTTGCCTTCGCTTATGTCTCTTCAGAGACATAAGCTCTGTGAAGGGTCCAATTAATTACTGTCATATATATTACCTTAATACAAGCAGCTTAGTATTACAGCAATTTAATATTGTCTAGCATAAAAAGATGACACAACTGAGATATGAAAATGTACTAGAAGAACTGCACAGAGAAAAGCCCTATTCTCCTTTTGACCTGAGTAAATCAGATGCCAACAGAGTTAGTTCTGTATAAAACTAGTGTAAAGGAAGATAAACTACCAAAGAGCTTGCTAGGTTCATTTTTTTCCCTTCTTTAAAAACTTTTTGTTTATGATGTAGTAGTTACTGACCAGTGGCATGGATTGGGTGCTTCTGATTTCCTGAAAGCCAAGGGATTTCCTGAAGGCCAAGGGTTTTCCAGTGCAACACCAACAGCAAAATTTTCTCTTCCCTACCACTTCATTTTCATGACCAATCCATGTTGTGTCTGCTAGGGCATCCAAGAAAATTGCTACTTCACAACATGAATTCCTATCCACTGGAAGAAAAATGCTGGATTTTTTTATATAAAATGTCACCAAGAGGGATCACCAGCCAGCCAACGGACTGACCAACCAATGCAGAGTGGAAACAGAAACTTGGAACAATTCCATGTTCCCAGGCCATAAACTTCTAGCGCCAACTGAAATGAAAGTTAGAGGACACTTTTCAAGAACTCCTACAGAATATCTCTATTTCTTTTTTATTGGCTGAGAAGTGGTTGTATATACAAGTGGGCACCAAGTCAATTACTTTTCACTGCTGTCTATCGCATTTCTATAAGCTGATTTAGCTGCTCTGCCTACCAGCCCTTGTTATAAACCTTTCTCAACTTTAGGATTTCATAGAAATATATTGGACTCCCAGCTGTTTATATGGCTTAAATACAAAAATCTGATATACAATTTCTTTTTGATTAATAAACTCAGAGTATGGATGTCTGACTGCAATAATGGGAAGAGTACTCATTCTCCATATGCTGTATGCTCGTAACCTGCATAAATTACTAGACATCATTTTAATCCATTTGTGGGAATATGAAGCCTGATTCTTAAATACCCACATCTGTAGCTAAAGCTGAAGTCAGCAGGAGCTATAGGTGTCAACAGGAGAAAAGCAAAGCTTTTCATCAGGGATCTCTCTCTGACTCCATGTGTTGCCACAAACTTCCAGTGTTGCCGAGGGCAGGTCAGGCATGGTATATTGTGCCTCCTCCTTGTAGGCATCACAACAGCTTCTCTCTACTGACTGCACATGGAGCCAAAGACAGGCGCCTGAGAGGACAGGACTCTGAACCTCCCCTTATTCTCCTGGCCTTGGATGTCAAAGGAAGCACAGGGACTAGCCCAGACATGTACAGCCATCAGACCAAGTATGGCCCCGAGACACCCTGTATCTCAGTCCATCCATGGGGATAATAGGTGCTGTCAGCAACTCAAATATGACCAGAAGCAGGAGGCACAAAGATACCTGAAACAGTGCCTGTGAACCAAGACACCTGAGAGGTTGGTGCTGCTCAGCATCCTGCAACCTACATGCTCCCTGTGCCATGAAAGGCACCAGGGCACTAACCAGAGTCCATCTGGGGGCTGCAGCAGGCATGTTCTCTGCAGGCTGCTGCCTCCTCAGCTCCACTTTTAATCTGGACCAGAGCCAAGCTCCCAGACCTGCATGTCTAGTGCAATCTGTGGTCTCTCACAGAGGGGTATGTTTGCAGCTGACAAGAGTTAAATCTAGCTCTGATCCTGCCACTGGTCTCAGTGACACTGGGACTGAGTTTGCTTGTTTAAGGTGGTGTTGTCCTACTCCAGATATGACTTGCTTGCTTTATTTCCCCCTCTTCCCTGCAGGATCAGGAAACATTTATTTCATAAATATCTGTAAGAAGCTTAAAATAAGCCTTCTCTTCTGCCACAAACTCATCCTGTTATGTTTATAGCAAAGCAAATACAACGTCAGCTCCTGGCTGGGATGCAGAGCTTGAATGGAACGGGTATTAATTAAATACATGATTTAAAGCAACTGGAATTCTGCCCAAGCCTCCATAAAGAAATTACAGCCTATTTTAACACATTCATGCACTTTTTTTCCCTCCATGTATATTCTAACAACCAGCAGACAGTGATGATGCTCTGCATCTTGCTCTAATATTTTACAAACACTGGAATGATGTCTAGCAGCAGCTCTCCAGGAAATATGAATTTTAGCCTCAGTTTATAGCTGGGAAACATGAGGTACAGAAAGGTTAACTGAGATTTGTTCCGGATCATAAGAAAAGATTGTGACCATCCTTCAACTCCCTAGCATTTTGCTGTCTCTTGTCCATCCCATACTACTTCAGCAAGGTTTAATTTATGGTATAGTTGAATTAAGAGAGTTAATACATGCAGGCAGCATGAATCCATTTCAGAAACATATGTTTTACAGATCAGAGGAATTTGTTCCCCTAGAAAAATCTGAACTGGCTCTTTAATTCAAATGTAGCAATTGTGCTAGCCAGAAAAAAGATACAATCTCTAGTCCACCAGCCTTCATTAATAGTAACCTAAATGCAAATATCCTCTTCCTAAAGATAACAAAGCAAAACTGTTATGTATAGCTTTATTTTCCTTCTCAGAAGTGAGCAGTGTGGTGGGATTGCTCTGACTTAGTTTTAGGAACTTCTAGCATCAGTTCTACTCTGGCTGCTGAAGTATTTGAGGCCAATTTCCTTTTCACAGGCTCAGCTATCCCACTGAAGACACACTGCTTCATGTCCATGCCTTTGTCAAGTGCAGAGCAATAGAGGAGTGCATCAAGGCAACTAATATTCAGCTGCTCAGTTCTATAGGGGATAACAAACTTCATCCTAAAAGCTAGGGAAGAGAAAGATACCAATGGAATATATATCCTATCTTTCCTCTTCTTCCAAAAGTACACTATGCATTAGCCATGCAAAACTATGCAATAGAAATTATTAAATCAGATGGTTTAGGGCCAATCACCTAGCCAACTCCATCACTAGTAAAGCACAGGTTTTGAACTATATACTTTAGCTCCCTGTGCAGTTCAAAAAAGAAGTTTCATAACCTTAGGGAGGCCACAAGTTAAAAATGTTGCAGTAAGAAAATTGTTCCTCTGTTCATTCTTCTTCAATCTCCTTTGAAAGCAGTCTCCCCATCTTTCAAACTTCCAACTTAAGCTTAGAGCCTTTCTATGCCTGATTTTCCCCGCTCATGGGCTGACCAAGCTTGGCCTGGTTGTCTTGCACAGTATTTCTTCATAACCCAATGCCTACTGTTCCACTATTCTTTCTTTTCCATCAGTTCTCTTCCACAGAGCAGCAGCTCAGAGGTAGCACAGGGCTGGGAGCTCCAGGCTCACCACTGCCAGCACACACCACACATACTGCATATCTGCATCTTGTTTATCACTCCACAAGTGTCAATTGTGTTTTTGATAGAGTGAAAAGCAGAGATTCTCATTCTACGCCTACCACACAATATGCCTTTGACATTTTGTCTGAGTAAAGGTATTTCTGAAAGATAAATAATAAGACATTTTTTCTACATAAGATTACAGTGCTTCTATATAAATGAGATATGTGCCCAACTCTCCCTGTGGGTATTGGGGCATGCCTTCCAAATGTAGGAGCAGTCAGAAAGTTGGGAGCTTACAGCTGCCTGTGAGTCCTGCCTCTTACTTTTCTAGTGCACAGATAAAAATAATGCCAGCCAGTTTGCAGGGGAGGAGTTGGGTGGGCTTCCAAACTCTACTTCTTTTCTTCTTTTAATGCGTATTATTCTTACTAACTACTCCTAGTATTTTTAGAAGGCAGGTTACATATTTTTTGATCATAGGTTACATTCTTGGAGGCATATGTTGCTGTTATTTAAGTTTGCACAGAATTCAGAAAAGCTCAGTGAGACACCACAATGCTATCATAATTGCCCCTTTGGGGACGATTCACTTACTAATACCACTGCCTACACTGTACCTGTGAACATCTGAACCAGTACCTCTAAACTCATTTTATAGCCAGTGATGAACTAATCAATATTATCAGTGGAGTTTGTCATGAGTCATCTCACCCTAAAACAGACACCTACATCTAGCCAGATGAATCAACTGAACACCATCAACTAAGTCCCCGTTGTCTATAATGAGAAGCTAGACATGACACCCATCTGTGGCCACCTACAGCTAGATGTAGCTGTAGATGAGTCCTACTTCAACATAGATCTGTATCTTGTAGTTGTACTCAGAGGTCTGTTGGGAGAAAGGTGTATTGACAAAGCCTGTGAACTCATCTTCCTGATTCCTTGTGATGAATCAGATCCACAAGTTGATGGCCTTCAACTTGAGGAAGAAACGTTAGTTTAAACCAGCTGAGGGTCTGACCCATTCAGTTAATTGTCTAAATATCAGGGGTTGAACCACAACCAATTTTTCAGACACATTTTGTCATGTAGTATGAATTGCAACCAAACCAGAGAACTCCTCCTTAAAATGGCCCAATATACATGGAGTCAGTCAAGGCTGACTTCAAAGTTTCATGACTCTTTCAGCAGTGCAAAGATGGGCACTACCACAGGCACAGATGTTCCTGAGTAAGCCTATCCCTAGTTTTAAAGAAAACTTGGTACCTGTCTGGACACCCTGGCCAAACCTGGACTGCTGTACATGGGTCTAAACATGTTAAAAAACTTGTGTTTTCATGGAGGTCTGAAAAAAAAATGGTGCTTGATTTGGCGGTATTTGCACTTTTCTTTGAGATATGAAACCATATTCTCAGGTCAGCTTATCCTACCGTCAGCCTAAAGTGGATAAAGAACTGGCCTGAGCTACCAAATTGCAAATTAAACTGGACAACATAAGTAGTTCCCATGTTACCGAACAGGTAATTTTTCTGATAGAGGTAGACTGACTTTGGTCCTGCGGCAGAGGGAATGATTAGTTTTGTATTCCACCTGCTCTGATCTTGGAAGAGGAGGGAACTTTCTAATTCAGCAGTGAGTAAAAGGAGCTAAAAGAAGAACAGACTATTGCACAGGAAGCTGAGCATGGCCTCTGCTCTTCCTGTGCAAAGAGCACTGTGCTGCCTCGGGGCTGGCTGAAAGCAAAAGGGGCCTGGGCCACTGCTCTCGAGAGAGCTCTCAGAGAGCAGGAGGCGAATTCCTACCTGCTGAAAGCTGGTCTGAGCAGCCCGCAGCGTGCTCTTCTGCACACCACCAGCTGGGAATTCCCTGTCAGAAAAATATTTCCATTTCCTGAATGTTTGTCTTTGCCAGGTGGAAAATCAAAGTGATCTGAGGTCAGTTCATTCTGTTGAAGAAGTTCTACACATTTCACTTCTAAGTGGATCTACAGGACGTTTCACTTAATTTCTCTCCGAGTCCACTGTCTTCCAGGAGTTAGACTATAGCATTCTCCTCCCCTTAACCTCTTTTTCTGGTCTGAATTCACTGGGGCATATTTCCTTAATGCTAGGCCAGTTTTTTTCTGACCAGGCCCTGATATGCATCACTGATCATATATACTGGAGAGGGGACTGGATGCACAGGGGTGAAGTCAGCTTCTGACCTACACCCCACTTGCAGTACTACTCAAGGTGAGAAAACAGCTGAGCTGGCTGAAATGAAGTGCTTTGGTTAGCATAGCAAACCACAACGAAATTCTCTGATTTCATGAATGACAATCGTTTAAAACATGTAAGGGTTTTTTTTAATTATTTACCTGACATAAAATGACACAATGCATTTCCTGCAACAGAGAAATTCCAGCCCTGAGCTAACTGAGGTGTGACAGATAACATAATGTACCACCAGCATTGGAAGGAGACTGTGTCTCCTATGTGGGTTTTAATGAGGCATGCGAGTATTTGAGCTATACCAAATTTACTCTCAAACTTAAGACCACTGTTTTAACAAAGTTATAGCAAATTCCCCTGTATGTGTCCAAATCTTCTCATCATACTTGAAGACAGTCAGAAGTCCTATCCACCCTGCAGATTAGGCTCAGCCCTGGGGTGGCTTCTTGCTCTGCTGTTAATGTGTCTAGATTGGTCATTGAACCTTGCTGCATACTGTCCAAGGGATGACCCTGAGGTGAGGCTCAGAAGGGACACAACAGTTCCTGTATAAGTACTCCAAAGCTGTTGTCAGTACAAAATAAAGCAGAACAGCTAAAAGTACCTTTGGAGATTGTGAGTTCTTGAACAACCTCAGGTTGTTGCAAATTAATATCTGGCTTCTCTCCAAATTTATGCATGGCTGGTCATCAGCTCACCAGTATACAAAGAAAACTCTTAAGCTGGCAAGGCAAATTCCTGGAGGAAGGGGCTTCCTGGTCTATCTGCAAAAATGCATCCTGTCTGCAGGCCAAGGGCTTAATGTGTGCATTTAGTGGTCGGCCTGAGGCCCAAGTTATATTTATAGTCAGAGCACATACTTCCTCACACCGAAGAAGTGTAGTAGTGGCTTTTGGAATTTACTGGAGCATCAGGAATTAGTAACAAACAGTACTAGCATTTTGCGTCTCCTCCTCAGTTTAGGCAAAACTTTGTAAAGGCCAAATCAAGAGACTTTTCCCAAACACCCATTCCTAGAATTTACCATTAAGCTGCTACAAGCTGGGACAGATCTCTGAGGATTTATGGAGAGCTGTGTGAAGACCTGTGCAAAAAGGACATTACCCATAAAATACACACTTAATGGATATCTGGGTTTTGGAGTTATGGAGCTTAAAGTTAACCAGGTAACATCTTATACCTGTTATTAGTGCAGAGAACTTCACAGTCACTAACCAGCCCATTCTGAACACAACCTGTGGACAGCTGATACCAAACACACTGACCATCACTGTTACCTCCAATTTGAATATTACCCCATCAACTGTATCATAAACCCTGTTCCTTTGATACATGGAGAAGGACCAGTGAGGGATACCATTTCGTAGGAGTGCTGTACCTGGGTTTCCCTGAGACATGGAGTCATAGATTAGTTTGCAGGACTTTAGCAAGATGGCAATCTTCTTTTCTGGGGAGTAGGCCTTGTGCATGGTTGTGAACTTGTGAAGGATCTTTTCCAGCACAACAGTTTCAGGCACACTGGTCGTGACACCTAGGTCGGTGGTAGTTGTGTTCTGTATCACAAGTTGGTTCTCTTTTAGCTGCTGTAAAGATCCGTCTTTGTTGTGGATTTCTTTTAAGTAAGAATCAATGGCTTCTTTTAAAGGTTTCAGGACACATTTGTACAAAGCCGTCTCAGCAATCAATTCTGCATAGAGAAGGAGAACACAAAAGTCCATGATAAATAATCAACACAGTAGTACAGGTGCAATTAAAACTCCTAAGAAAGCATGTGCTTCGTTATTCATGCACTACTGCATAGCTGTGAGCAGAAACAGAAATTACATCCCAGAAAGTAAATGTTTCATTACCAACACCCGCGAGAAGTCCTGGATAGGCTTGAGATGAACAGCAATACGCAGCCTCTGCCACTGGAGCTGTCGGAGAGTTCCTGCTACCAGCAGCCCCTGCTGTCTTTGCCTGACTCCTGGCTGACCAGCATGGCACTGTCAGGCAGCAGGAAAGCCAACTCTGGGAAGAGATGTGGAACCTCACCTAACTGTGCTTCTTTTCACAGTCCTGCCTTTACAGATGCCCAGGTGGGATTCATCTCATGTCCCTTCTGACGTCTCCCTCTGACCTGTTTGAGATATTTGCTTTGGGATGAAATGAATTGCATCCTCGAAGTGCCCTTTCTCTGCAGTGACTGAAAAGGGGCTGTAGCCACCAGCTCAGAGACAGACACCAACATCGGGTCAGGAGTTTCTCACCCTTACTGCTCAAATGACTCTAACTTACTGATAACTTAAGTCACCTCTTAAGCCACCTGTGGATGAGGAAATAGTCTGTGTGGGTTGAACGCTTGCTTAACATTTAGCAGGAGACAAAAGGAAGCATGAGAGACTGTGAGAAAGTCTGTTGTATGACTTCTAGAAACCAGAGGCAGAGCTAGAGGTACAGCAAGGGATACTCTTGTCACCCTTGCACTGAGGCAAAAAGGTCACTGGCAAAAGCGTTCATCCGTTCAGCCAGTGAGGAATGAAGCAGAGGGCAGTATTGTTTATGTATACAAAATGCAACTATTTTAAAGAATTCAGAGAATCAGTCAGCCTGAAGCAGGACAAATTCAAATGGGAAATCTTCCACAGTGGGAATCCCTGTCTGCCACAGGAGAAGACAGTCCTCCGAAGGCTGACTGGGTCATATCATCCTGTTGAGGAACTGCCAGTGAACAGGGCTAGAACTATCTAACCAGGCATGTCTGTGTGAAGGAGGGGGGAACCTTGCACACATGGAGCTCTACCAAGCTGAACAAGGACACCTCTTCTTTCTGCCTCCTCTCCACCTACCCTAATCAAGATTCAAGACAGAATTCTCTGTGCTGACACCCCCTCTGCCTCGAAGAAAGGGGTTATTGGGACAAATTTGCAGGTGTTACATGAGGTGCATGAACAGTGAAAGCATAGCTCCCCTCTCCTAGCCATGGCAAGGGGCTGGCAGCAGGACTGTTCTGCTGGGGAGACTGCAGGATCGTGTGAAGCCTTTGCTGGGTGAGAAAGAAGTCAGCAGGGCCTGCTGAGACTGGCAGCTGAGTGCCTCTGGGTCCTGGCCTACCACTTAGCTGGGTCCCACCTAATACTGGAGCTGCAGGATCCCCTGGAATCCCTGGTCACTTCTGTGTTGGCGGTCTTCCAGCTCCCAGCTTGCTTCAAGCCAATTTAGGGATCTCATAAATAGCTCTGCATTGGTTCTCAGGTCCTCAAGAAACAGTTTTAAGTCCAAAGAAGCATGTGAGTGCATGCATGCATACTTTTTCTGGCTGTATGGCTTTGACTGGGATAAAAAAAATCCTACTTCTCTTTGTATATTCTCTCACGAATGTGCAGGGGGAAGTTGGCCTTTTGTATTTCCAGTGAACACAGTTCTGCGTGTCTGTGCTATGCGTACACATATATAGACATGCGCGCGCACACACACACACACTCATATTTGTATATGCATATATACATACATATATGTCTCACACACATAGACATATATCTCTTCTACTTAAACGCTTCCCTTTAAAACATTCATAATGGGATATTCCCCCTCATTGGTCTCCCAGTTTTTAGAGCTGCTCCTCCAAGTGCTGGCAACCACTGAGTAGACTTCAATTTGCACCCCTAAGCTTTTAGGAGATGGTTTATAATTCTGTAAAGCATAACCTGTGTCTGCATGTCATCC
Source organism: Haliaeetus albicilla (assembly GCF_947461875.1). Classification (NCBI taxonomy): domain Eukaryota; kingdom Metazoa; phylum Chordata; class Aves; order Accipitriformes; family Accipitridae; genus Haliaeetus; species Haliaeetus albicilla. The sequence continues at coordinate 18,263,168 of NC_091487.1, forward strand.
TCACCCTCCCAAATCCTGCCCGAGGATGAGTAAAGCACAGTCACCTACCTAACTGTTCCTCGGTGTAGGAGGCTGGGTCTATCAGAGATTTCAGCTCAGTGCTCTGCACTAAGTAACTCTTCAGCTGCGTCATCATCATCCGGATTTCTTGTAGCATCTCTGTGCTGGAGCTCTGCTTTGCCATCATCTCTAAACTGTACACTCTGTAGTCCTGCACCAGGTTGCCAAAGTACGAATCCTTGTCCTGTGCCAGCTCCACTATTTTCTTCTGCAGCTTCCTGTCACTAGACAAAAAGACTGTGAAGACATTGGACAGACTCACAAAGGACAGCCTGTTCTTGGCCTTGCCCAAGATCACGGAGCGTGTCTTTTTACTGGAGGAACTACTCAGCATCTCCAGGTCATCCTCTGTGCTGCTGGTGGAGTAGGAGTCTGGCTCGGACACCGACGCCTGAGCCACAGCGCTGCCTCCCGGGCCCTCCAGGGAGGAGTGCGAACCTTTCAGTTCAGCTGAGCTGATGGATTTGCGGCCATGTCTTTGTTCAGTCTTGGTGCGTGTGCAAGTGGCACCACCTGCCACTGTAGCTGAGCTGCTCTTGCACGAAGCCTGCGCCGTGGCCACGGCCGTCTCTGCCACTGTTTGCTTCAACTGACAGGAGCTGGGGATCCTCGGTACCTGGGAAAGTCTCTTCCTTCTCGGTGGTGGGATAGGAGGTGACTTTTCTTTCTCAGTGGCATTGCTTTGTATCTCAGGCATCTCCTCCTTCTTCTCTGCAGGTTCGGGCTTTGTCTCCTGAAACTGTGACACAGCCCTTTCGGGAACCTCCCCAGGCATTTCTCCGGCCTTTTTGCACAGCGACCTTTTATCTCTGTTCTCTGTACTTGTGTCTTGTTTTTCTTCTGTCTGTTCCCCTTTCAGCGTTTCACAACTTCCAGGCTTACCCACAGAGCTCTCCTCTGAGGTCCTCTCGCACAGCCGCCTCCGCAGGGGGACAGAGGGCTGGGAGCCCTTCTTGGGGCTCACTGCTGAGGGCTCACTGACAGAGCAGCTCTGCTTCCCTTCTTCTTTATTGTCACCACCCTCAATTTTCATTTCCTTGATGCTCTTTCCTAGTGGCTGAAGAAGCGGCTCGTTTTCACAGGCAGTCATGGGATCCTGCAGGAGCTTCAGAGAAGATTTCTGAACAAGAGCATGAGAAGGTGGAGGTGGAGGGGGGCGGCGGGGAGACCTCCTTTCAGCGAGTGTGGTGGCAGGGGGGAGATCAGGACTCACAGCATGGCTTTTAGGAGGAGGTACATCTGGAGGAAAAGGATTACTGCACTCTTCTATAAAAATAGGATTCACGAACCACAGCCTGTCATTTCCTATTGACAGCTCAATTTCACATGAGCAGTGGTTTGTGCTACTTGCAAAACACTGGGTAGATCTTAAACTGTCTGCCTGGACAGTGCTGAAAGCAGAGTCTTTTGCAGGGTGGGAAAACTCCTCTCCTCTTATTCTGTGGTTTAAGGAGGAATCCCAGAAATCTGTCCCCCCCAAAAAAAAGAAAGAAAAGAAGAATGAAAAAATGCTCTGAGACAATTTCAGCTGCTAACAGTATGTAGAAGTCCTACTTTTTGTTAAAAGAAATGGTACACAAGCTTTCACACCTCTGCACAAAACAGTGTGAAGAAAGGGTTGCCTGTTTTTTGTGTGTGAGATGCTTCAAACCAGGGGACAAGCTCAGAAGCTTCACCAGAAACCTCTTTCTTGCCAATTTTAGGACACTAATCTAGTGAAAACTGTTAAAGCTGTGCAGCTTGTGCAGTGTGAGCAGGAAGGTACAAGTAACACATATGAATGATTGTGAAAAGGAGACTGTGACTTGTTCAGCGATCACTGCCCTCTAAATGCAAATAGCTGTGGACACCTGAGGTGAGGTTGTGAAGACCCCAGGTGAATTCTGTCTCCCTCTTGCTGACTGTGGGAAGGTATAGGACTGAGATATACAGCATGGATCCAACATGCACTGGGAGCACAAGAGACATGAGATGAACATGACTACTATGCAGCAAGCTCATGTGGCATAGTCTGTTCTACACAGAGGTCTGATCATGCTTTGCAGTACAACCAGTCCAGAAACATATGATTTTAAATACCTTCCACAGATTAAAAACACCATTAAAGTCTATAGCTCTGGATGACGATTATCCATAGCCATGCCTACTCTGTTTTGCGCCTTGCCTTGAGACTGCCTGCTTGCAGGTGTAAGAGAGGAAAGATGGTGCAAAAAACTGTGTACACGGGAAGGTTGTATACTGAAGGACTAAAGAATAGTTAAGTACTTCAGTGCTATCAACTGTGACTGGAAACGAAGACGGTGTTTCAGATGCAAGTAGTCATTTCTGTATGTCACAAACAAATTAGAATTTGTCTTTGAATAACTTGTTTTAAAAAAATTACAAAGCATTTTTACATCTTTTGAATAGATTCAGTATCACGTTTAACCTTTTTCCCTTCCCCCAGAGGTGAGTTTTCAAACCTGCTTGCCTTACCAGTCTGATTGCTTTTAATCACTCTTAGAACTGCTAATCCAGGGTGCACTACTGGAAGTACCAGGAAACAGGATCCTGCAAACCCCATGCGTTCTCAGGAAGAAAAAGGGTATAAACCTCTGAGGATATTAACTGGGTGAGGACTGTACAGATGCCCACAGATTTAGGGACAAGGGGAAGATGGGAAATCCTGGAAACATAAAGATGCAGGTAACTAAATAACTATTTCAGCATGCTTGGTCCCTGGACACATTGCTGACACTGACGGCACACTCTTCTGGGTGGATTTACAGGGGACGCGAACGGGGCTGCCACACAACGCCTGAACTCTGCCCTGTGCTTGGTGTCAAGCCTGTCTCACTGCAAAAACATCACGTGCTGGGCCCCAGAGGGGATGGATGGGGCTGCACATGTGTGGGATGACCCTCAGTGCTGAGCACACGGTACAGCTCTCAGGACGGTGCCTTCAGCTGTGCCTTGCCAGGGTCCCATTCTCCCGTCAGCTGCGCCAGCGTAGCCCCCAGCCCATCACAGGGAAGGGGGTGCAGGGCTGAGCCAGCCAGAGCCCTGGGAGGGTCTGCCTGTGCCTCTTCCTCAAAACCAGCACCCCAGAAAAGCTCAAAGGGACTTCCAGATAGGAAGGTCATAGCAGAACTCAAAACAGAGCTAAGAAACTCTTCAACTAAAGCCAATGCAGAATCGAGGGTGAACCACATTCAGATAAAATCTCTCCCTTGCCCACTGCATCCCCAAAGACAGGCCACTTCTTCCCATTTTGCTCCCCAGTGCAGCCGTGACTTTTGATGGCTTCCTGCTTGCAGCTGGCTCCATGCTGTTGCTGGGAAAGCCATCTTCTTTCTGCCGCTGCCATGACCTGCCCTCTGCAGGGGTCTGCCTTTCCCCCTCGGTGCCCTGAGCCCACTGCTGCCCTTGCCTCCCTGTGCCAGCGATGTGGTCCCCTGGGCCACAGGGACAGGGACTGTTCCCTTCCCTCCGGCAGGTGCAAGTGCTGCAGGCAGGGCAGGATGGGCAGGCTGACTCCTCGCTGTCTCTCCGCTCCCTCTAACCAAGCATTTCTGTAACATAGGCACAGAGTAAGCCATGCATAGGTGAACTAAAAGACTGTCCATTCCCATCAAGGTAAAATTGCTGATTTAGCCTCTCATAGCCTAGGCTAGGGTCCATGGCTAATTCAGCTTTATAAGCATGTCAGCATGTTTTCTTAGGGAGCCTGAGGTTAGAACAGCTTTATTCTCTGATTTCCTACCATGAGAGGGAGGAGAACAAAGAAGTTTGAAATAAAAGTGTTGCCAGGAACAGCAGGACTCTTGACAACAGAATTCGGGAGTAGACGTGCAGATGCAACCACACATAATAGCATTGCACTGCCAATCCCCTCGCATCTGAGACTGGCAGGAGTATGATTTCCTTTAAATGCTCCAACTCTCCCGGGTATCAGCAAACGCAGGACAGGGGAAGTTGCTTGTTTTAGTCCAAACATAATGCTGTGGAGTCTCATGGGTTGAGGAAATGGTGAGTAAACCAATGTACAAAAGGGAATTTGGTTATTTTTCTCAGTAGTGGTCAGGATAAGACACTGTGATGAAAATGCAATGCTCCATTCAGACCATGAAGGACCAGATGGGGTGGTCCTACCAAGGGTTACACAGCTGCTTCAGAGAGACTGTTTCTCAGCCCTGCCATACTGTCTCATACAGCAAGAAAGGCATCCCAGGATCATCTCCAGTTGCTATCCTGGCTCTTCCCTTAGCTTATATTCTGGGAGGGATAATTAAGCAGTTTGAGGATTTGGCACGTCTGTGATGGTATGTGCTCTTTGTGCTGTGCAGTCACGCTAACTCTCCTGCTAAAATACCTTCTGTACCAGTGAGGTCAGGACTAGAGGGCCTGCAGTACATCTTCTTTGACTACACACATAACAGCCAGATCCTTTGTGGAACAATCCAGCTTGCAGGTAAGCATCTTACTTCTACCCCCTCAAAAAACATATCACTTTGAAATAAATAAAAAGCAACATACAAGAATTTCAAACAATGCTAGCTTTCCTTTGGGAGTGCCACTTCGGGCAGCACTTATTGTTTGTGTACCCATTTGTACCCATGAAATTTTGTTCCAGGAAGCGGTAAACAGCATCACTCATTACTTCAGCCTGTTTGACTTTACTGAGACAGCATGCCACCCCAAGAAGCTAGCATAATTTCCCAGGAAATCTTTACACAACAGCAGGTTTTCTTCTTTTGTCAGAAACTTTCCTGGCATGCAATGTACTGTGACAAGTAAACCTCCAAGCATCACCACTTTTATGACCACCAGTGTACAGGAGAGAAGGAAGAAGACTACAACCAACATTGCTTTGGTGCTTGTGCTTTCATTAACCCTTCCTTTCAGAAGTTGCTGGAGATCATTGCCTGAGTCAGTATCTCCTCTGCTGGCTCAAATTAGACCAAAGGTTGGAGAATCATGATACCCTTTTTACCTTTTAATCCAAATTTTTACACTTGTTATAATAAAACTAATAATACGTTTGCAACTTGCTATTTCAAATTGCAAAGTACCTTTCTTTAAGCAGGAAGTGCTGGCTGGACACCCACACTTAAGGATACCTTGACAAATTAGAACATATTCAAAATAGAGGATGCTGAAAGTGTTAGAGGCAAATCTGATGGTTAAATTCAACAAAGCTGCCTGAACTGAAACCAGTGGGGTTTGCCCATGCCTTCTCAGAGGTATAATGCAGAAGATCCAAAAATAGATCCCTAAAGCCTCAGCGTGCTCTAGTGAGTATCTCTAAGTGAGCTAACTTTTCAGCTTTCACCATTGTTTGGCTGTTTTCAACAGCTGAGGGAAAACTGAAAAGCAAAGTAGCATGAGAGTAGCTAACTGTAATAGCTGTCTCAAGTGGAGTATGTTAAATGGGAAGGAATGGGAAGGAGACCTCCTTTAGTTAACAGAACCGCATTTCCCAACTCTGTAACTTGATACATCTGATCTAAAATTTGTTCATTTGGTGCTGCCGCTAAAAATAACATTCTTTTTTGTATCTGATTAGTGTGAGGCAAGAGAACATGCTGGGACACTACACATCCTGCAAGAGGAAGCAGAAAGATCAAAATTAAAAAATATCACACTTCCATCAGCATTGCCCCCACACATCAGAAGGGGAAATTGCAAAGGTGTTTTCGTCTTTTCATATACCTCAGATGCCAGCTACTTCCCGTGTGTGTAAGCTATCCTGAGAGGCTGTGCTGCACTTCAGCTGTTGAAAGCCCCAGCTTATACAGTGAGACTGTAGGTCCCATACCCTGCACAGAAAGTCCAAGTAGAGGTTTATGTCCAAAGGGGCAAGTGGCCTTTTTTCCAGTGTGCTTCTATAAACATAAAGATCATAAACATCTTCTCTCTTGCTTTCAGGCCTCCTCAGCTATTCTGAAGACAATAGTTCATCTATCCTCCAGTTGCATTATGTCTGTGCGAGGCACCATGGTTCTCACAGGTCTGAGTGAAATTCTGGCTGCTTTGAGGGACTTACCTATCCCTAGACTAGAGATGATTTCAAGGTCTTGAAAGCTACTGGCTTCTAATATTGCTTGTGGCAGCTTCAGGGTGAAGGGCAGCAAATCCCTGTAAAAAGAAACACAGTGAAAAACCAACGAAAGAATAAACCCCACAATTTTTAGGAACTCCAGATTTTACTGTTGGTTTTAGTGATTGAGTTGGCTCACAATTTCAGCCCCGTTCTGCAAAGTCCTGAATGTTGTCAAAGGAAGATCTCACAGCCAGTAAGGCATCATGGACATTGTGCCAGCTTGGGTTGCTCTGATTTCACAAGAGATCACCAGCTCCTGTGGCGATGCTTCATGCGGTGCTGCTGGCTTAATCACTGCGTCTTGGCTTCCTCCTATGAAAACAGCAGGAATGCCTCTCACCTCAGGGGAGGCTACAGGGGTTGAAATACCATCCCATGAAAAGTGAGGTGTTGCAAATGGTAATTATTGTAATTAGAAAAGCCATTCTTTTTGGTGTGGAGGGGATTTGCAGTCCTTTTTCTTTCCATTTACCCCTCTCTCCCCACCCTGCTTCCTCTTTCAAAAATCAGTGTAAGTGTAAGGCATGGTGACAAGGCAGGACACAGTGGGGTTAGGGAAGGAAGACCCCTCCGGAGGAAGGGTAGCCCCTGGGTGAAGTGACAGACAACAATGAAGTGTTGCATGACACCGAGAAAATACATATAACCCTCTACTCTTCGCTCCCACACTTCTGACTGCTTGGTTTCTGCAAAGATGCTGTATTTTTATTAAAAAAAAAAAACCAAAACAGTTTCTCAGAGGAAGTTAGTTGGGTTTCACTGAAACACATCCTAAGTCTCAAGTAGTTTAAGGGAGCTCTTGGGCTGGTGGTGAACTGTTCAGGTTTGCCTCTTGCCCAATAACAATTCACTAAACCTGTTCCTACCTCAATTCCCATTCTAACAAGGACTAGAAAAGCCAGTAACAATAGTCCCTAAAAGGTAGCAAGGAATGGTGCAGAGTCATTTTACACATTAAAAAAGGTAACAAAAAGTTCTGCAAGCTGCAGGAAATTATTTTAGAAAAAGCTGGCCTTGTGCGTAGGTGGTCTCCACTACACAAATGCACACCCCAAAAATGTGCATGACTCTAGGCCTGGGGAGGACAGCTCTGTTGACAGATGAATGCAGGGCGGGCTATTTTTGCCCCTATTAACAGACACATATCTTTCTTACTGATGTACTGTGTACCCCTTGAGTTCTCTGTGCACCACTGAGCACTCTGTTACGTTGTTTGACGTAAACTGATGTGATCCCAGGATTTTTTTTCATTGCAGATATCAGGTTTAAAAGAGGAAGAGGGTCCATGGACCTTCTGCTTTCTTTGTTTGCTAATGTTATATGCATAAGTAGTTCCCTTCTTTTTTTTTTTGGTAGAAAAATACATCTAAATATCAGGAAACATTAAGACACTACCATAATAGAAAAAAATCTGGTTTTATTCATGGGGTAGCAGTTTGCAGACAAGCCACCAAGTCACCTGTTACCTACAGGTGTTATTTTTGTGATCTAAGGTAATCTACACAGGCCAAACCTTCTTTTGAGAAGAGCCTGTCAGCCCTGATAAGCTGTTTCCAGCTATTTATAGATGACTATTTAGTACAGCCCTGAGAACAGGCCTCTCCACTCACCATCACGGAGAGATCCGACAAGCTGTCAGCAAATGGTAGGTCAGTGCTTAAGCAGCCTTTTTATTACCTGCTTCTCTCAGAAAATTATTCCCTATTTACCTTGTCTTTTGACAGCGACCTAAGAAATCGCATGAACCATCTCAACGTGTATTTGACACTCAGAAGTAACACCTATAACAGGAACTAACAGAAAAGCTTTTCTTTCTTTCTGAGACTCAAGCCATGATCCTTTCTGCAGGAAAGCAGAAGTGAGCATATTTTCCTTCCCACCAGCCATTTGACTAGAAATGCCCAATTCTTGTTTGCATTTGGGCTCTTCTTTGCTTTGGTAAGACAGAAATCTTTATATGGGTCCAGGGGTTAATTTATGCCCATTCTATAGGGTCTATACACATCTAGATGACTAAATGTCTTTTCCTTGATGGGGGTGAAACAGAGCGTGGTCCCTTGCGTGAGGGTAGGAGTCCTGGCCCAGCTGCGTTGAACTCAGCTGGCTGCAGAAGCAGCCCTCAAAATAGTGCAAATATTACTGGCTGGGTAAGCTGCAGCACGCTGTATCATACCATAGATAGCCTGTTCCTACTATGTGACCTAACCAAGTCTCTAACACAACTGCCTTGTAAACATATCCTGAATCTGCTTTCCCCTTTTAAATGGAAATAACTACTTTAAGAGTCATCTAAGTTTATATAGGGGAGGTCAAAAGTTTACATCCAACTCAAAACCAGGCCTGCTGCAGCTGGAGTGGGGCAAGCAGGTTGTGGAGGTATCGCTGCAGCATACTGGGCGCAAACACACAGATTACAGGAGACTGCAGACACACGGGTTTAATTATACAGCGGCACTCATCAGCTGTTGATCAAACCTTGCTCTAATGAAAATGACCTTACAGGTCTTTCCCATCTCTGTGCCCACTACATTTGGTACTTCTGCACTGAGCAAACAAACAAGGTCTCTTCTTTATCACTTTATTTTATTTTTAAGTTTTGGCTCAAGAACAGAAATTGTTTCAGGACTACTCTCCTTGACAGATTCCCCATAGGTGACTAAGTGCTCTGAGTCTCCTGCAGGCAATAGTCCGCTAGCAGGTTTGCTAAGTCACTGCCAGGTGTGTGTGTATGCTTAAAGCTGCTTTTAATAAGACATGGCTAATCCAGGACCCTTCTTCCTCCCTGCCCTGCTAGCCCCAGTCCTGTGCCTCAGTCCTTTGTGGGTGCAGCCCTATGGACCTTCCTCAGACAAAGCTTCCCGCTTCAGGGACAGCTGTGGTTATGGTGTGCCTGGCTGGAAACTGGGTGACCTGGCCCCATCATAGATACCAGCATCGGAAATACCTCCTGGTCTGGCAGGTTAGAGGAAACTGGAGGAAACAGCTGGGGCTGTGCTGTGGCTGGATACTGGGAAAAGGCAGTCCAGAGGGGAAAGCGAAGCGACCCTTCCATGGAAGCAATGAATCCAACTCACCTACTGACACAGTAGAAGGCAACCAGTTTGAAGACATCCTCAAATACAAGGACAGATCCTTCCAGGTACAGGACTGATGAAAAACAAAAAAGACAGTCAGCAACCGTTGTCATTGAGCTGTATGGTAATAAAGCTGGTGGGTTTGGCTCACACATCTTGTATTCTGTGATTGTCCAGTATTTGCATGGGCTAATATGAAGAAGCATAAAGAACTGGCTTCAGATGGCCAAATGCAATGAGATTCTTGAGGGAAACACTAGAGAAGAAATGTCTCAGCCTGGCTTTCTGAATGGTTAGCTCAAGATATCACAGTGTTGGGAAGTAATAGAAACAATGGGAAGAAAAAAACCCAGGTCACAGCCAAAAGGTTCATTACAAGCCCATCTATCTCTAAAGATGTGCATATCCACAATACTTATATGGCTGACTTTGTGACTCTCCATGCTGGAATCTGGTTTGGTCTGGATGGACAAAGTGCTTTGAAGCAAAAATGCTAGAAATTACTGTTTCATTACTATGTGTGTGGGCTCTGACCTGGGTCATGCAGGCAGTGTGAGCACAGCCTATTTGTATCTCCCCTGTCTTCTCCCTCCCATTGTGTTATACAGTGACAGCACTTTCCTTTAAGTGTCAAAACACAATCTACACCACATTGCAGAGTTCTTCAGGATGACCTCTTTTATAACAGCATGCTATGGCACTGCATAGCCCAAATCTCACATGTTATTATAGAGCTTTTGGCTGCTAAGCTAGAAAAAATTCACCGGCCAGTGGAGAAAATTTCACATTGACTGATAACCCAAGGCAGAGAGAAAGAGATGGATCTGCAGGAGAGAAGTGTCCATCTTTGCTTTAGCTTTATAGTCTCACAAATTGTCTGTGCCTGTATGTACGCAACACACCATCACAAACAGAGACTGACAAGTTTAAGGAAATCTGCGGTGAATTCTCAAAAATGCCTGCTTACTGGTGGTGGACAACTGGAGCCTTAGAGCTGCGCTGTTCCTGCCGCAGGAGCACGCCGCGAATCCTTGGGGAGCAGCACCAGCTCACACCCATGTAGCGGTGCCCACAGCTGCTCCGTGTCTTCCTTTGCTCCGTTTTCTAAGCCACAGCTCAGAGCTGTGGACACAAAGCTCAGCTATCGTGATTCAGCTTCCTCAGTCTGCCATGATTCACAGCCCTGTGAAACGTCTCCAGCTCCTTGCCCCTGCCTGCCTGGTTGTTAGTTCCCCTGCAACGCAGGGCCTCCAGCACCTGCGGGAGCGAGACATCCGCCTGGCTCTCCTCTCCCTCGGCTCCATGCACTGGCTCTTGTTCTCCAGCCAGCACAGAATCCCACTGGAAGGAAATGTTCAAGCTTGTCTCCTGTTCAGCTTCACAGTTCATTCCCCAAACAAGGCATTTCTTCCTTTTACTTCTCCCTTTGTCCTAGCCCAGGCCTGGCAGGTTGCTATTTTGGGCTGAATACACCAATGTAGGCATTTTTTAAAGTGGCAAAGGCTGTGTAATTCTCAGAAGTCATTCCTAACATCAATTTGTTTTGGATCAGCACGAACAGATCAGCCTCAGTGTGTGCACTGATACCAGACTGCAACGTGGAATTTAAAACATACTTCAAGCAAAACAATCCTTTTCCCTAACTTTTCTCTCACAACGGGAAAAAATAAGTGTTCGGCAAGTTTTTTATTTTTCCATAATAAGAATCATGTTTCAGTCAGGGATTTTCATTAAACATCTACCATGAACAATTTCTATAGTTTGAAATCCATCTGCTTCGCAGCTCTGACACAGGAAACAAAAATAAAGACAAAACCCAGTGCTGTTCCAGAGAATGAACCAACACCCAAGAGTCTGAACTCACTTGAATCTCCAGCAATTTAATAAAGGCCTTTATGTGGACAACCGTTTTAAGGACTTTTTTTCCGTTAAGAACCACATGTTCACTTTGGCATCCCAAGTTGCAGGTGTACATAAGAAAGCAGGCTGCACCTGTACATGTTTACATACATGAGCAGATTGCTTGGATTGGGACTAATGATTGTTTCTGTGCCAGGAAGCTCTGCCATTTGGGAGCTTGAATTTTAGACAAAAGAATATTAGTCCGAGCTCCTCAGCGTCAGGAGTATCCACATAGAAGTACATTGTCACCATACAGCTACTTCTTCTCCCGTATATAGTTAAATAGCATAAAACACTACAAATCACCAGGACTTATATAGCTAAAGCAGTCTAGGTACAAAAGCTGCTGGAGCTTAAGGACAGGAGTTTTCAGCAGGTGGTATATAGAAACTGGACTGTCCCTGATCTGCTCTGAGAGGTCATAGAAGGTAACAAAATCAAGTGTATTTGTCAGCAGGCTGGAATTCATCATACAGAGACCCACAGCTCTGCTGGGACATTTTTGGGTGGCCTGCAAACAAGTAAGAATAGAAAAACACTGCTTTAGATGGATCATTACTCAATGTACTAGCATCATCAGGACCAATACTCTGCCCCAAATTTATTCCGAACAGTGACAGTGTCAAGCAGCCTGTGCAGGGCTATCGCAGCCACTTGGACCCGCTCCCAGCACAGCACCCATGGGGAAAGCCTTGCAATCTCCTGTGGGACAGGTCTTCCTTGGGAGAAACTATAACACTTTTTCCTTAACCTGTTTTTATCTAGACACCTGCTGACCACCAGCAGGCATCACTGATAAGTAGTCCTTTCTGACCGTTTTGCTGTTCAGTGGCAGATGATGGGTTTGGTACAGGAATGTCTATGGCGGGAATGGTTGTCATTCGCTTGTGGAGACCATTAAGTGGGTCCTGTTGCATGTCTCTGATTCTTGGAAAGATGCAGAAAATAGCAAGTTTGTACAGCTAAAAGGGCTCCGCTGACTGTTGGGGACAACATATTTCTCCTCCCAGCACTGTTACTGCCCTCAAGGCACCCTGTTCTGAGAAGACAGTCAGGACGAGGTGCTTTTCTCTGGCTGTGGACACGTTGTGGGTAGCTGGGGACATTTCACTGACATAAGCACTGCTGCTCAGGGAAGGACGATGATGTTGCCGTTTATAGGAACTTCTGACTTTTGCAAAAGCTACAAGCAGACGCTTTTCTGCTAGACTGCTGTAATCCTGCAGAGACAAAATTCACCTTTCTTGGGCTCATAAAACTACACCCAGGGCACCTGAAGAGCAAAGAAATCTCTGTGTCTCACCAGAACAGTGGCAGGATGTCAAGAATATGATGAAAAGCAACAGCAAAAATAGGCTGGGTTTCGTGAGCCAAACATACTGCCACAGCATATTGAGGTTTACCTGATATTTAGAAGCCCACAGAAAAAAGTCACCTTCAGGAAATAAAAGCAGAAATGTGTAGATCAATGGGCAATTTTGAGCAGTCTGAAATGAAGATATCAGAGTTAATTGAAAAGTTTTTTATGGGTGACAGAAGCATTAGTAACACAAATTACTGGTTCACTGTTGACCATACTCTGTTTTGTGACCCTTGTGCAACTCAGTAAGTGAACAGGACATGGCCAGGTTATGAACTGCTATAAATATTTATCATTGTCTCATCTTTCCCTTTACTGCACCAACATGCTCTGAAGAGTGTCACTTTTAGGCACTGACTGGAATGTGTCGTCTTGTTCCCTTTACTCTTCAGATCTCCCCATCATTTCTCCATCCAGATGCTGATGTTTTTGAGTCACGCTGTCCCTGGGCATTCTGCCTTCCTTTCCTCTTTGACTTTTCCCCACAGAATTGTGTTTGCTAGTCCTGTTGTTCTGGTCACATGGACAAACCACCCCAATTTCCATCTTCTTACTGCTTACGTAGGCTCACGGGACCCAATTACTTCAGCTTCTTCTTCCCTAATGGCACTGTTAGTCCTATTCACTGTTTTTGATACCCGTGTAATCCTTCAGAGACATCTGAAGTCAAAGATTGAATTCCTTATTCTGCAGCAGTTGTGTTGACAGAGGACTACTGAGAACACAACCATCCTCAGAAGTCCTGCTTGGATGTGCTTGAGATGCTCTTGTCTTTCCAGATTCTGGCATGCTGTGAGATATGTCATCATGGGAGTGATTCTACTTTTCTATTTCTATTTTAAGATTATAACTCCACAGTCTCCTAACCAGACCTCTCATTGGTGTTTCCCTCCTTTGCTATAAGTCTCTGGCGTGATACCACAGTTACCACGACCTTGCTTGCACTGACCCTTGCAGTAAGCAGCACTGGCCAGCTTTGCTGCTGTTCTGCTCCAAGGCAGAGGTTACTGATCCTACTTCCAGACGTTGACGTTCCTAGCTGTTGCACAGGCCAAGTTAGCAGTTTCCTGCCCCTGGGGAATGAGCCCTTGGTATTGTAGTAGAGGAGTGCAGTGACTACCATAGCCCTGGTGCTGGGGCTATTCTGTTTGTCACAATACATTGCGCTTGTTGCACCTGCCATGCTTTACAGAGATGTGTGAGAGCATGACGTAATTCCTTCAGGTTATTGCTTCAGTTCCCTGAGCATGTGCAAATCTCCTTCTGGCCCTTATTCATGCACTAGGCTGGTGGTGGTATTAAGAGAAAGAGCTTTAGCTGGATAGAAGGAAATTTAGATGACATTGCTAGAAGTCCTTAAGGTGTTTGCGGTGTCTTTCTGCAACAGCTCTGTCTGTTTGAAAGTTCCTAGTATCTGTCCCTAACATTGTTCCCTGTATTACTTTTTGATGACCTTCTGGACAGTACTGTTAGGCCTTCAAGTGCTGTGTTCTTGTAAAACACTGTCACTGTTTATCTGTTTTCTCTTCTCAAGGCCTTTTTATTTCTTCTGCAATCTGATGCCTCTGCTTCTTCCATCTGATGTCTAAGCTGTAGTTTCCTTTTTGGTTGCACAATTTAGAATGTCTTGCAACCCAGGTCTGTTTTGTCTTTTTTGTCTTTCCTAGTGATTCTTTCATGAAACTGTAAGTTGTTTCTGTTTTTCCCCCTCATCAAGGCAGTGCAGAAACCTCCCCGGTTTGGACTTCTGCCAGAGTCTTCTGTTGTGCATCCAACTCATGCTTTCTTACAGGATTTCAATTTTATGGTTTCCTACAGAGTTTAATCTTTCTGGCCGTGATGAAAAAAATCACTCCTGGTGGCAGTTCCTGGGAAATTGAAACTAATGAATTACGAAAGTGATAAAGTGTAATGAGCTTGGGTCTAGAGTGTGAGAGAAATCTATTTTTAAACTAGGTTTTTCACAAAATATAATTGCATTGTGCAGAACAAAATTAATGCCATTAAACAAGATGCAAAACACAGGCTTTTGCACTCTTCTCAGGCTGGGGTTGAGTGGAGGGGGCACTCGACAGACTTGACTGCTTCCCTGTGCACCATGTGTGTGTATCCTGGTGCTAAGGAAAAGGCCCGTCCCCACATCTAACAGCCGCAGGGGTCTTGGCCACTCCACTGTACTTTGGCTCATCCACATTCACCCAAGCAGATGGGCAGCGCCTTGGCGTGCACTTAGATTTTATGCCTTTAGTTCAGCATAAAATCCTGCTGCCGCCTGGTCTCGTTGCCTCTGCTGCAGGATGCTTGAGCAGAAACTTGTTACAGTAATTTCGCTGCTCTGTTTCCTCCTTATTGCGATTAGTGTTTCAGCAGGGTTGAGAGGGTGGCTCTCAAGGGTACTTCAAGCACAGCTAACCCAGCTAAAACAAAAGTGTCACAGCTCCTCAGTGCTTTCCTTACAGGTATCCGTGTGAGCAGTCCCGGCAGGCCCAGGGGCACTGCCAGCTGTTTCAGGGGTTAAGAGCAGAGCACAGTCTGGCAAATGGCTGTTTGGTTTCAAAGCACTTGCCCTCCTCGTCAGATCCTCACCCTGCATCTCCTTTTTACTGCTTGAATAAACACCTTAAAGTCTGTGGAAATTCCATACCTGGTTTGCACTGTTTCTTCAGCCAGAGGCTGGGGAGATCCAGGACTTCTTCCCAGGACCAGACGGCAACATGAGGTTTAGCTGGAGTTTCAGAGGTCGCCACCCAGGGTCTGTTTTCTTGCTCTCACATAGCAGGGCTGAGGGGGAAAATGTGACCTTTCTGAAATGTTGAGGACTGAGAGGGCTCCCAAGGACACCAAGGGGAGTAGGGTGACACATTCGATTGGCGTAGTCCCTGCTGTAAGCAGTTGAGCAATGTGGGATCATTGCTGGAGAAGTCACATTTTCACAGGTAATTCAGCATCCACCCATACGCTACAATGGCAGTACAAGATTTATGGTGCCCAGCATGGTGATTCAAACTGTCAGGGCTCAGGGCTATGGCTGACAAGACAAACTGAATGTAGATATTTGCAAGTTGCTCTCAGGAGGCAAATTTCTTCAGTAAAACTTTGTGAAGTAAACGAAGCTTTCAGATATATAAAGGGTCTCCCCTGTGCCTCATGTAACAGGAAACGACACTATGATTTGAAATTCTGGGGGTTTAGTTCTTAGCAACACCTTCCAGGTTGTATAGATAATCTTGAGAATCAATCCTTATGTGAAAAATGTATGTTATCATACAGATGTATTTTATTAAGAACATTTTTTTTCCCATTTGCTTTGGAGAAAAGTTTATTTCTCTGGCTCTGAGATACATCATGAAATACCATAGAGTTGAGGTTAATCATATAGAAAAAGGAAGTCTTCTGAGCATTTTAAGGGAAGCCATCCGATACACAGAACCACATTCTGTGTGACAGACTTCCAGGAAAAAAAGACCACACTTTCCAAAGGTGAGTGATGAAAACGACTAACCCACTTTGAAATGGCAGAGGTCAATAGGGTGGAAAATAAAAGGAAAAAATGGTATTTCTGCTTCTGAGAGCTGTGATCCCACCTAGCTGCCAACCTGGAGGAAGAAGGTCTTCTGATTTCCACTCTTCTGAGTGGGATAAATTGATTTGAGGGTCCAAATCAAAGGTCAAAGTATGAGGTCCTTACTGCCCTCATTTTACTTTGAGCAGTATCTTATTTATCTCATTTACAAGTCTAAACTCTTGTTTATTAAGCTCTTTAAGATCTTCAGATAGCAAACTCTGTCCAAGGGCAAAAATTATAATTTGCTCCAGTTGAGCCACTGAGACAAGGGCACTGGTATTATGGGTACTGATTTAGAGTAGCTGTTTTAGAACCAGTAAGCTTTTTGGGTTATGTTCAAGGTACTAAGCAGAGTAGAGTAAGACAATATTATCCTAGAACAGCACGCATAGTCTCTAGCTCTGATTACACACAGATTTTGCATTATGCCTCTTGGGAGTGAAAAATAAGGCAAAAAACCCAAACAACAAAGCGACAATTAACAAAGCTAACAAGACCCTGAGGGCCTCTTTCCAACAGGCTTTCCTACAATCCTATCAGTTTAAAGCCTAAAGTAAAAATGAAAATGTTTGCATCGTGAGAGGGGAGGTACCTCTTCAGGATGAGAGTTTTAAAAAAAAAAAAAAAAGAAAAAAACCCACCCACTATAAGCAACCAGAATGTTTCCAAAACAACGTGTAAACCACGCAGAAACCTGGCACTGTTACATCCTGAAAAAGCAGCTGCACAGGTGTCATGTTTTAAAAGTGTTTTGTGTTTTAAAATAAGCAGCACATCAAAATGCTGTGGAACTCAGCTCAAATGAGCAGGACTTGGTGAGACTTTCTGCTTTTCTTGTGCACGTGTGCATTTAGAAAAGAAATTATGAACTTGCAAAACAGGTTATAAAATGTGTCCTCATACCATGTTTTACAATATCCCCCAAGCCCTCGGTCGCTGTTCTTGCCAAACCAAGACTCTGGGCTCCTACTTCAGAGTAGTCTCCTGAGTGGGAACTCCTCGACACTAACTCAATTTTCAGGGTTAATAACAATGGGGATAATGGAGAACTCATCCTTGGCAGGCAGACTGACCTTGGGAAGATGTCTAGGTTAGACATCCTTAGGGGACTAGAAATCATTCAGTCTCTATCTCCAATCAAACCATAGATGGTAGACCAGACAATGATGAAGTCTCCTGTGTCCTTATGACAGCCCACACAGAGGTGGCCTTTGGCCTTGCACCGCCTGTGGAAGCAGATGAGATCCAGCAGAAAGCAACAGCAAAAGGGCACTCCTTGAGCTGGAGGCCAGAGCTGGGGCAGAATTGTCCAGTTATCCCATGCCATGGGGTGGACTTGCTCAATGGTAGATTTTTCATGCCAAGAAGCTGCATAGGTGATGGTAGGCTTTTCTCGCTAATGAGAAACATGCATAAACAGGGGAAATTAGCCCATGCTGAGCCCTGGGTGATGCAAGCAGATTGTTATCTGTGTCTGAGTGGGGCTAGTCTGAAGATAACTAGGGTAGCTCTACGTCTTCAGAGCTGTCGCACAGACACACCATCGGCAGCAACAGGAACCACATTAAAAGATAACATTTGTCAGTCTACTATCCTTAACGGCAAGGTGTCTACCATACTGAACAGGAGTCATTTACGATGGGAAAATAGGATATTAGCCTGCATGACCAGAAGGTCTCCTTACATGCAATTAAACTGCTTAAAATTTGAACCTTAAGGTCAACTACATATTCAGCTTTTCCAGCCTCCTCTGCTAAAAATATGCAAACTTTTATTCATTGACTGGCTAATCCTTGAAAAAAGTAGTCTTGGACAAGTTCTGCTGCTGAAATATATGATTTGCTTAATTGATATAGAATCAGCCATTTTTGGCGAGAGAAGAGAAGAAGGATCTTCTCTCCCAAGGGCCTTGATAACTGTTATTTTTCCAGCACATTTCTGCTTTTTTCAGGCTAGTCAGGCCCAGAGCTGACAACAGTTTCTTACTTTGCCTCAATCACACACTCCATCACGCAACAATAAAGGAAAACATTCCTCTGAAGTAAACCTGAAAAATTGGCTTCCCTCACAGTACGGCAGCAGAGTTGCCTGTCAGGCTATACAGAAAGCATACAAAAAATGTCTGAATAGTGGTATTGGTACCTCAGCGCTGAACAAAGTCAAGTGCTCGGCAGGCAAAGGGCCTCTCTGCAGCCCAGTAAATACAGTGCTGGCCAGGAGCTGGGCTTGTTCAGGGCTGGTGGTACGCAGCTGGCCGAGCCCCTTCAGCAACCTGTGCCTCAGCTCTCACTCTATTAAATGGGTGCAATGACACTGACTTCCTTGGGAAAATTTGGCTGAGTTCAGCTCGGCAGGGAGGGCAAGGGCCTGCTCCTCGGCATGCTGCCAGCGATGCTCTGCCTCGAGGAGGTTGGCTGCTACAGGGCAATTTGGCCGCAGTTTTGCACTGACCTCCCACCCATCCTGACAGTGCTTGCCCCATACCTGCAGCCTCCTCTCCTTGCACCACGAGGCAGCTCTGCTGGGTTCCTGCCTCTGTGGGCAGCCTCCTTTCAGCTTCACCCACAGCATCTCAGATGCTCACGCCATCATCCAGTGCTACAGGATGTGACCCCATCCTTGGCTGCCTACTGCCTCTCTCCATCGTGTTCCCAGACCTCTGTCTCCAGCCTGCCTCCCACTCTTCTCAAAGTCACCAGCCACCCTCCATCCCCATATCACTTCCTTCTCCTTTCCAGGCTTTATTTCACATAACCCAGCACATGACAGCACCTCCAAGAAAGCATTGCCCCACCACACCGCCCTGCTTTCACATCCCCACATCCACGCTGCTCACTCCTTCCCAGCCACAACCTGCATGAGGGAGAGGAAGACAGGGACCAGAGGGGCATAAGCTCATGGACACACACAGCTGGCAGATGAGGGACGGTGAGAGCGCTTCTTGTGACAGCAGTGTCAGCTCAAAGTTACAGCCTGAACTCACCTAAAACCTGGCTCCTGCCTCTCCTAGGGACAGTGCTCACACCCTTTTCCATCTACTTTACTTGTGCTCATGAGGCTGCAGTATCCTAACTACTAGTTACTGGGACTAATGATGTTTTTGCCTTATATATATATATATATATTTTTATATATATATATTCAGTAAAATCATAGTCTATAGTAAACCTGAAGTTGAAGATGCTTAATGACCTTCCTGGCTGGGAGACAAGTCTCCAGGGCAGTTCATGAGGTGGTTGCCAAGGCAGTGCCCTCTTTGTCTGCTTTATTGCTGAAGAGCAGCATGGGGTATAAAAAAACCAAAAAACCCCTTGATCATTTCACTCTGTAATGTCAGGTTTAGCCTCTCATCTATTCAGAGGAAATCAGACCTATAAATAGTCCTACCCTGCTTTTCATGCCTTAGTTTACAGTATTAAGAATTCTTCTTTCTGGTATTGAAAGGTGCAGGGTTTCCACTCAAGGAGGCCAACTGTTTCTGTTAAAGTGACAATTTAAAAAGAACTACGGTACCATTACAGTGATAACAGAAGTAACTGAATGTACTTTCTGATTGGCCCTTCTGCCTGCCCTCTGATGAACCAGAGGTTGTCTCAAGAGATTTGACTTAGGAAGGATGGGATGTACATCTACTCCTTGGATTGTCCTCCTCCAACTGAAAAGTCCCTTTAGCACCTGTGTAAAATCAGTCCAGGAGCCTTGCAGTGCTATTAACTCCACATGATGAAGTCTATCTCAGCCCGCAGCAGCAAGCTGAGCTCTGCAACATGCCAAGGGGTGTATAATTGCATCTATAGGGCATTACTGGGCTTTTTCAAGCACGTTGAGATACCTCATATGAGTTAATTCAACTGGAAATCTGCACTGATTAAATAGATGGAGCACTTTCTTTAATTTCCCCTGTATACAAGGTTATCTACCAAAGAAAGGAAGGTTATGGTTTTTGGGGAGAGCACAGGTGAGACACTAACCCAGGAAATATTTATGTTTTATTTATTTTTTCACCACCATCCCTCTGTAAATCTTAGCAGTATTTCTCTCAGAACCTGGATCTTAGAGAATGGGAACTGCTTTTGCTGCTCTCCTGAGACATCCCTTCTGAGAACTGCCATCTGCCCTGAGCTTGCCCACAGACTGACTCAGTCTCACTGGCTGGTTCCCTCTCATGGGATCGCTCAGGCTAGCAGGGACCCCAGGAGGTCTCTAGGCCAAACCCCTGCTCAAAGCAGGGTCAGCCATGAGGTCAAACCAAGTTGCTCAAGTCTTCATCCAGCACCATCTTGAAAACCTCCCATGAAAATCTGCAAGTGCTACACAAATAAATGGCTTCATCTTAGAAGTCAGTGTCATGAATACCAGCCCATACTTCCATTCATTCACTTCAGCGATGAAGTGAAAGATCCCATGTTTCTGACCTCAGTCAGTACCACAGATTTCCACCTTTTTCCATCTCCATTCCAGTTCAGAAGGGATCCAAAATAAATGCAATTAGAATTAATTTTAAAAATGGGAGATTGTCTTCCTATAGGTTATTTTCCCTTATCCTCTGTTTTCTGAGTCTTTAAGAGATTTTAAGATTACATCTTCAGGCTTTTCTCTGCAATTGTGAGGGTTATTTCTCTTTCTGGGGAAAAAAATATAATTCTGCCTATCTTCACTCTACTTTGTGATTCCAGCAGGCAGGGTGTTAGCAAAAAGACTTGCAAAACTGAGGAAGCTATTGCAAGAGCTGCCAACATTTCCACAAAAATATTCATATCACAAATATAATCTGCACAACTGGCCGCTCTCATTAAAGGAACTAAATTGTGAGTAGACTGCAGTAGCTGAGCTATCCTCCCATTTTTTTCCCATGACCTCATTTGTGCAGTACTTCAATGCAGTTCATGTGGAAAAATACCACCTGACCATGCTGTGCCATGTTAGCAGTGAGGACTTTGGTCTCTGAATTTGTTAATCCAGCCTCAGCAACATGTATTAAAAGAAATGTTAACAAAATAAAACAGGAAAATCTGCCATAATGGACCATATCTGGCCATAGTGGCCAGGGCACCAGCAGAGTGCAATAGGCAAGTCCATTATAAGCATCTGAAGGAGTCTGAGCCAGTAAAGAGCATCTACTGAGTTGTTCCTAGTCAATCTGTCTCCTCTGCCCTGCCTCATGCTCACTCAGTGAGTGCCCTCATAGTGCTTGGACCTACCGACCCATGCAGGGACACAGGCAGGAATTTGTATCCCTTGCACCTGAGTTCTGCCATCATGCCAAGCGTGCTCACAGCCCTCACCTCAGGATGGCTGGGCTGTAAAGACGAGGGCTTTCAGCAGCTTTGTTTAGAGCTAAGCCTGCAAAGATGAACAAAGTCCATCCCCATGTTACTCTAATGCTCCTCTGTAAACATGCTGCTGCCTGATTACTGTTGTTTAATTACCATTTGTTACTGCTACAGGACAGTCAGAATGACTGCACATACCCTTTTTATCTTGTGCAAATGGCATTAGTCTATAATAAAAAACTTTTTTTTTTTCCCCCTTATGTGCTTGGGAAGGAGGAATGGAAGTGTAGAAGTGGCTGAAGTAACTTGGTAATGATGGACAAAGTTGGCTTTGAGAGTTAAGCTTGCTTTCACAGCATTAGACTGCACCGATTTCGGATTATTAAGGCAGGAAAGTAGACTGTGAAATCTTAGCCCTTAAATAATCTCTTCCCTTTTCTGATTGATTTCACCCTTCCTAAAATCCAGTGTGCAAAGGAACACTTTTGCTTGTCTAAATTTCTGTTTTGACTCCCCAGCTAGGCCTGCCTTCCTGCTGCCTCTAGACCTGGTGTAACTCTTCTTTCTGTTCTGATGGACAGAGCTTAGAGGGTGGCGGATGTACAAAGTGGTCAGGTCCTCATGAACTTCCATGGCAGACAGATTTCCTTTGGTAAAAGCAGTTAGAGAATTAACCAGGCAGGTAAACTGCTGCTGTGTGTTTTACTTGAGTTGTGGTCTTCTCTGAAATCCCTACTGTCTGTCTCAAGCATTTCATACCAGGCTCCAGCCTGCACTGCCTGAGCTCAGTCTAACTTTAAGAAAGACCAACCAAATACAGTGACCAGGGCAGGACACTGGATTTCTTTATCAACTTCTTTTTTGCTACTAGACTTGGAACTTTTTAGCAATACCCAGTGATGGCTTTTAAACTACTTTTGAGTGCAGTAATTGCCTGTATCTTTTCTGTCAAGGTATATTGTAGGTCCTTACCACAAGCCCATACCACATAACCTGAAGTACAGCTGCTGTCCATAAATGAGAAATTGAGTATAATCTACCGTGTCCAATGGTACCGTGTCTCATCTTTCAAAGGTGGTATTAATTGTGATCTGGACATTTTTATGTTACTCGGAGATAATTTATTTTGGCTTTCCTATTTGATTGTGTCAAGGTTATTTCAAGACCTCCGTCATGCTTCAGCTCATTCAGTGTTTGTCTCCAGAGAAGCTGGGAGGGTCAGAGCAGGCAGTGTTTTAATTTAAATTTCAGAATTTTTCTGTAATAAATGAAGTAACCATACTACAGACAAGGCTTCACCACAAACCCCACTTCAGCTGTTTACTTATTGATTTTGGGGGCTCAACTCAGACTTGGCCCAGCACGTTGGAAGAGATGCTTCTGAACAGCTACACCTGGTGGCAGATTGTCCCCTTTGGGTATGGTTTAAATACAGAACAAGGACAGCAACTCCACAATGTGAACAGACCCAGGAAAATAAACCTCCAAGTGAGCAAAGCCAGCTGCAGTGATGTGGAAGGCAGGAGGCAGGAGCATGATTACAAGAGCAGGCATCCATAGCAGGATTAGGCCAGCCTCAAACCCCTTAGGACATGAGCCTGAGGAGTTCAGTACTGACTTGGCAAATCAATTCCATAGTTATTTCTATAAAAATTACTAATGATATGAATAATATGTTCTTCTTTATTCTGTGCAATTGCAGATATTTCTCCTGTTTAGCATCATTTTGCATATTTGGAAAGGAATTACATCCTCTTTTTTGGTACAGAAAAGTTTGGAAAATAATTACTACACATTCCGCACCAAAGCGTATGTGCAATATTCCTGAGAAGTATATGGTCAACTCATGTGTTCCATGAAGTCAAATTATTTTCAGATATAATTGATTTCCCAGAAAAAAAGGAAGCATTACACTCAGTATATGGTGCTAGAGCATTCTTCTATTAAAGGACTTTACCCCCATGGCATGTGACTTCATAACCCTTTGTGAAAGTAAAAGCTACTGTCGCTACTTGCACCAAGTGGTTTATCATACTCAGATGCTTCCTTCAAGCTTTCAGTATATGTTACTTTAAACATGCACATTTACTTTAAACATCTGATTCTTTTCTTTTTAATACTGCTGCAATGTCACTGATGTCAGTGGAATGATTTCTGACTGTATTACACATAAAGGGGAAGGAGAATCGGGACCTGAAGTTACAACCAGTTTGCTGTGAAGAGCCAAGGGTAGGAGTCAGCTGAGGAAATGGTGCTCAGTTCTTGAGGTATGTGAAGCTAGTGCTCCATTTTGGGATGAAGCAGAAGTAAGGGACAACTCTCAGAACTGTAAGCCCATAAAGTAGTTGAGATTTTAGCAGAGCTTTAGAGTTATCTCCCAACACTGCATCTCTAAATGGAAGAAATCTTGTAACAAGCCTTCTCTCTGGGAGATTTCCACTGTTCTGAGTAAGAAGTAAGGGATCCTTCAGGCTGAGAAGCAAAACCACAGAGATCCAAGGCTTTGAAAGTTACTAGGTTTCTCAGCTTTCTGATGAACCATGTGGTATCTGCTGTTGGATCTCTACCACACCTGCTGCTGTGACCAGGCTTTAGGCTTTATGTCTGGAGGAATTACAACCAAAGATGAAGAACCAGAAGAAAATTTTTAAAATCCAGTTTCTTCATTCTCCTGTTTTATGATCCTAAGGGCTACTTCATAGAACAGGTAAAAATTCCCCACAAAAAAAAAAAAAAAAAAGGAAAGAAGTTTCATTTCTTGACCCTCTTACCTAGTGGGTTCTTTGGGGATTTCCAATTTAAAAAAAAATCACAATTAAATCTGGTCTTCCCCTCAGAAAACTATACTTCCCTAAATATTTCATCAAATGTCAACAGAGCAGATCTGATATGGGGAAAAGAAAGGGAAAAACAATGATCCACCATTATTTGGCAGTGCAATGCTAGGAAGCTTCCTTTTCTTGTACTTCATTGAATGGCCATCTATATATGCATCTCGGGCTGGGCAGCAACCTCTTTACTGTCATCATGATACTGGGGAAAACCTCTTCAGGTACGATCTGAAAAGTAGGATGGGATGAGAACAGCTTTTTACAAACAGCTGAGCAGTAAAACTTGCTGTTTAAAGCTGCATATGGTAAAAGTAAGAGATGGACATCATTGTAGAGATGGCACAGAGCCATCATGTCACCTCTAAGGACAGTGCATCCTTCTTTGTGTCACTCATGAAGCTTAGATTGCACTGAGTCCTCATGAGAAGGACAAGATGCAGCTGGCAAGGTGCTCCAAAATAGTAAGCTGGGATGGGTTGCAACTTGAATTTTAACAGGAATGGAGGATCTCCATAAAATCTGAGCTATATACGTCAAGGCAAATTCAGCTTTCAGTCTACATCTGAATGCATCAAGTCTGTGGAGTCTAACGAGCTGAATCAAGGTAACAGGAAGAAAAACTTGTTCCCACTTCTTCAAACCCTTTAGGAGGAGTTCGCTCTCAGAAAGGGACAAACAGCTCTCTGTGGGGCACATTACACAGATCATTGCTTATGTGCCAACTCGGAAAGGAAATACTAGGAGCAGGCCAGCAAAACCAAAACTGCTTGTCTCCAGAACAGCTGGGACTGGGGATTCTCAAACGGCAGGGGAATTACAGCTGCTCCTTTTGAAGGGCACTGGAAAGGCACCAGCTCTGCTCCATGTCATGCAGACTCAGAGCAGGTAGCTATCAGGAGGATTCACCTCCTTGTCTGCGACGTTCAGTAGCAAGCTGAAACCTCCTTTTAGCAAGCACAGAAGAACTAAAGAGGGACCTCCTGAAGTTAAAGACTAGATGCCTGAAAAAACCCTGCCAGTCTACAGTGGTGCTCAGGCTATGCAGTTGGCATGCTTTACACACTCTCAGGAAGTCTAACACCAAACTTTCAACTGACTTGCATTCCACAGCAAGATAATGTCTCTGGGGGAGCTCAGAAGTCTCCTACCCCGACACTTACAGAATACCCAGGAAGAGTGAAGGGCACTTCATTAAGCTAAGGTAATTCAGACATACCAGGGTAGTTAGAAAGGAAGCTCAGATTCTAGCCTTAATTCTTTTACGGCATTCGGACAACATAAAATTTTATTTCCTAAAAAAGTTTAGAAAGCAGTTGGAGTAAAGCAGAGACAATAAATCAAAGCTAATGTATTAGGTTACTCTGAGGCACAGAAGATATACCATCTCCCCTTGCACCAGATATAGTCGTTTGGCTTTACTAAGAGGAATTAATTCTATTTCTTCTAAACTCAAAAGCCAGGCTACTTACCCTAAATGAGAAAGGAAGCAAAAGCATGACTGTTTCCATGCCCAGTGTGTTTCTGTCAAAACAGTGCAGGATGGAGAACTGAGAGGCTTTCTACAGATCAACCCTGACAGAACTCAAGCTAAAAATAATGTGAATATCCACCATAGGAATGCATCAGCCTCAGGGCCGCTGGGATTGCTGCACATGTGATGGCAGTTCTCCTGCTTTTTGAATGAGAGCTAATTTTTAATTATCCTCCTCCACTTATTTTGTAACTTGTATGAAAGTGGTGGAAACTGATTTAATTCTTGCTCCTACCAGAAAGCTGTGTCTCTGAACACATGCTTTGTGTTAAGTTAGTGATAAATTAGAAATAGCAAGCAAGTAAGTTTGAAAAACATGGCAGAAAAGTCTTTCTAGCTAGGCTAGCTCACAGTGAAATTTTTGTACTACATTTTACTTTGCCTGTCCTCAAAGAAATCAGAATTTATGGTGCAGGACACAGGTCAAGAAGTATCATTTCTATAAATAAAATTTCTAGGATGGCAGGATTAAATTTTTTAACTTTTATCCAAAGGAAAACTTGAATCATCAAAAACCAATTCCCCACCATGCAAAACCTAAGCCCTAGGTGAACTTCAAATAACTAAAGAAAAACGTTTCCCCTCCCTGCAGCTAACCCCTGCCCTTGTATTCTTAATCCAGAAACCTGAAGTTGTGGCAAAAGGTTTGCTATTCCTGCCTTTGTGCAGGAGCACTGAACATGTGCCTCATCTCTGCAATTGCATGCTCCAAGGTGCACGCAGATGAGAAAGAAAGCTTTCCTGGGGGGTATGCAGGAGCCAGGCAGGCAGCTGCGCTCTGTGCAGGAGCAACGCTGCAAAAGCCTTTGGTTTTGTGCTTGAGATTAGAGCAGATTAAGAGATTCACTTGTCCCTCTGGCTTTAAAGTCTGTTTACGATGCAGAGGTATGCAAAGAAACATGAGAAGGAAAAAAATTCATTTGAACAACTGTCAAGGGGGAAGAAATAAGTCACAACATTGATCAGTGGAAACACAAGTGTTTTAGCAGAGAGTAAAATATATACTCCAGGGAGCTGGCTTTGGGGCAAAGCTCAGTGCCAGAGGGTTTGGATGCATTCATATAAATAAATAGCATGAAGTTATTGTGACGAACTCTTTCAAGTGCATGTTTCTATGACTATGCTAAAATTCCCGTGTTTACAAGTACTTCTTGGAAAGTGGAAATCATATGCATTTACACCAAGGGCTGCATCAGACATGGCTGACTGTGAACTGGGTACATTTTTGCTTGCTCACGGTAGACTTGGCTGTCTGATTGGGAAAAGCACTGATACCACCAGCCCCAAGACCCAGCTGCTTCCCAGAAACAGCGAGGCATTTAAAACAGTCAAACAGTTTAGGAGTAACCTGTTGTTCAGTATGACAGTATGAGGTGCATGAAAAGGTAATGTAGCAGATGTCAGATGCCTGGTGGGCCCCAAATTCAGTGGCAGAGAGACAAGAGTCAGTCAGTCAACAAGGCTTAGTCTGTCAGTGCCTTGTGCTTTCCTCAGGACTTCCACCTGGTGAAAGGCAGCTCCTCTCGCTTGATGAAACCACTGGCCTGCTCATCTGAGGGTGCTTTATTTTCCTGTTGTGAGTCTGTAAATGATAACACAAGGTGCAGAACCACAGGGGGACCTGAGGTAAAGAAGCCGCAGGAAATATTAACTGAACTACAGCGTAAAAGCAAGACCTGCTGCCGGTCACAAGAGGAACTTTCTCATTGCAAGTGAGATTACATAAACACTGGTGATCACAAAAGGATTCAGTACAATAATCAGAACAAGACCAAAAAAGTGTAAAGAATTTACTTGATTTTTCTTCTTTAATGTTGTACTCCAGCACACTGGGAGCCTCGTTCTGCACTGGCAGGCGGACTGCAAGGACCATGTTGTTCATGTTACCCTCTCTCCTAACCAAGAATATCTGAAAAAGGAGAAAGGAATCAAAAGCTTAGCTACATTATGTGAGCTTCTGAACTTTAATTTAGGTCATTGGCAAAGAAGTTTTTTATCAGTACAATCCACCTTTAAATGATCTTATTTTAGCTTCGTTCCACTTGGTTGAACTTTACATGACAAAAATAATGAATAAAGGGACATTTCATCTGGGTCAAATTCAGACCTGTGAAGGAACCAGCAAAATTTCTATGCATCACTGATGTCCCACTTAAGCTCAAGGCAAACTATTTCACTAACTGAAGAGTATAAAGCTGTACTCACAATTTGTCAAGTGATGCTCCTCACATAAGTGCCCAAAATCATGGACAATTCACCCTAGAATGTCCCAGTCCGGGTCTAAAGCAAAGGAGTCACTTGTACATTGAGAGGGAAAGGATTCAAATGTCCACAAGTGGAACATAAGGCTAAAGGCTCTGGTGGCCACAGTGTCTCATGGCAGAGTTTTTTCATGGGACCAGAAGATCATTCAAGCTGGCAGGGGCCCCAGGAGGGCTCTCGTCCAACCCCCTGGGTGAAGCCATGAGGCCAGACCAGGTTGCTCAGGGCTTTGTCCAGACAGGTCTGGAGAACCTCCAAGGGTAGAGGCTGCACAACCTCTTCAGGCAACCTGTCCCGCCACTTGCTGTCCTCACAGGGAGAAAGTGTTTCCCTGTGCCCGGCCTGAACCCCTCTGGTTTCAATGTACGCCTGCCGCCTCTTGTCCTCCCACCATGCAGTGCTGAGCAGAGCCTGGCTCCATCTTCTCCACCACCTCCCTGTAGGAACCGGGGGGCTGCTGTGTGGTCCCCCTGAAGCTGTCTCTCCTCCTGATTGAACAAACCCTGGTCCCACAGGCTCTCCTCAGTGGGTCTGTGCTCATCTTGCTGCCCACCACCCCTGCAGGGCCTTTCCTGCAGAGCTGCCCAGCCAGGCAGGGCCAGCCCAGATCGCTGCCGGGGGTCTGCCTTCCCAGGGGCAGCGCTTTGCCTTTGTCCTGTTGAATTTCAGAAGGTTCCTACCAGCCCTGTCCTCCCAGCTTGTCTAAGATCCCTCCTGATGGCAGCACTGACTTCAAGTATATTGACTGTTCCCGAAATCACAGAGCACATGTGCTTGGAAGGAACTCTGGAGATCGTCTAGTCCAACCCCCATGCACAAAGACGGATCAACTACAGCAAGTCACTCAGGATTGTGTCTTTTTGGGTTTTTATTATCTCCAAGGACGGAGACTCTACAGCCTCTTGGGCAATCTGTTCCAATATTCGATCATTCTGACAGCAAAAAAGCTTTTCTTAATGTTTAAACAGAATTACCTGTGCTTCAGTTTATGCCCACTGTGCCTCATCCTTTCACTGGATACCACTGAGAATGGTCTGGCTCAATCTTCTGTACTCCCTCCCATTAGGTATTCATACACGTTGATAAGAGGCCCCTGAGTCTTTAATTGGAACCAGTCCATTGGTTCCCACCAATGGGACCAGCGAAATTTAAAAAAATAAAGAAAAAGAAGAAAGAGGAAGGAAAAAAGAAAATAGAAAATAGAAAGAAAAAAAGAAACAAAGAAGTAAGAAGGCAGAAGACAAAAGACAATAGAAAAAAATCTCATTCTTTGTATTGTGTGAGCTCCCAAGTGTGTTTCTAATTAAAGCTCATTGTCAAGGATATTTTTAGCTTGTACCTTGAAGCTGCAGATACAAAGACAAAGTAATCTTCACATTTATCTGTTCTTTGATAGCAGGTTTTAGCAGGAGAGGGTCAAGGTACTTTTACAGAAACTGAATTAGAAAATTGGGCTAATTCTGGAGTCTGGATATTAATATTAGAAAGAAGTGTGAGTTGATGAAATGATTCATCAACTATAATGCAGTGGAAATCTATCAAGAAAACATTAATTTCTTGGACAGATAAATCAAAAAAAGCTTGTCTAGAAGCCAGGACCTTTCTCTGCATGAGTCCCAGTCATAAGGGCACCTCCTGTCACTTTGAAGCACCCACACTTAAACACACAGCTTTGGGGCAACTTCACAACCTCGCACAGTGCTGTCATCTTAGGATCCGCCATTCATAAGAAATTGAGCCCCATGGGCTCTGGTCCACCAGCAATACAGCAAAAACCCAAATAAACACATACCAAACAGGCACATGCTCAAAACAGGCCTCTTTCTAATACAGGGCAGCCCCCACCTTCTACATCACAGTAAGTATCTGCAGGTAGGAAAAAGCCATAGAGGCTCTCCCTTCCCCAAGTCCTACCACCCATGTGACAGCATGGTCCCTCTAACCCACCTCTAGAGACTACTGTGACCTGGGATCTCAGATGGCACTATCTCACATTGCATCGGTCAAGTGCTTCATCTGAAATTAAATTTAAGCAACGAGAGAAGTGAAACCTGGAAATGAATCACTTCTGTTTTCCTGAGCGGCACAACTGGTTGCCATGGCTCCAAAGGCTAAAATTGGACCATGCCTGTTCAGATGAGAGGGAGGTGCATCTTCTGAGCTGTACCTAACCCTACTGCCTGGGTTAGGACTGGTACGCAAACCAGTCTCTTCCATTTTCACCAGTGGTGGGAAAGGTGCAGTGCTGATTCGGCTTCAGGTGAGCTCAGCGTGGGCAGGAGAGCCTGCCCTTGCCACGAGACACCTCCGATCCATCAGCTCTTCTGCCTGCTTCGAGCTGCAGCTGAAGACTGTGCCTGAGGATGGTGTGAGCAGGAGGAACAGAGATTTATCCCCAAAGGGACACAGAGGTGGGGAACGGCCCTGCCTGCAGGGAGTGACTAATAACCGAGGAGGCTCGGGGCCATACATAGCTATATCAGAGACAGTCACTCAGGTCTCCCTTTACAGTCAGTGCAGAAAAACAAAGAGAATAATTTGCCCAACTTATTTGAGAAGTCTGGTTCAGGGTGAGGTGCACTGCACAGTCCAGGTTGGTCAGGTGAGTCCCACTGGAGGTTGTCACTTGGCTGTGCAAGCTTTTAGCCCTGGGATGGACTGACTCAGTGAAGAGCCAGGTCCAAACCTCCTCAGAGTAGGAGTGAATTCCCCCTGTGCTCTGGCGTCAGCTCAGGTCATTTGCACCTGCCCTCCCCAGACCTGACCAGGACACCTACTCCCTACCATGCCTCACCACCTCCTAGATCCCGGCAATGTGGAGCTCCCTTTCCTACAGGGCTGTTTTCCTTAAGCAAGCTCTGAGCTTTGCACGAGTCTGCTATTTTCTAACACTCAGCTTATGGGGACCAGTTACCAATTACTGCAATAAAAATGACTCCCAGGAGCTCCCAGAATTTAAGGGCCTTTTCTTCAGGGATTTTTTTTTTTTATTTTCCAAATTAGGATAGTCAACATACCTATGGGTATTGGTGATGAATGAGAAGGCATCTCCATGAATCTACATGCTAAGTAAATAAAACCAGAGACAAGATTTCTTGCCTCCCCAAAGCCATTATATCTGTCTTGCACCACTGTGAGTGGCTAAAGCATCAAAAGGTAATGGAAACAGAGAGCATAGTCTGCTAAACATTTTTGCTTCCACATGAAAAAAAGCGCTGCTCTCCTAACCAGCTCCACCAAGGACAGGAAATGTGGTTATCTGAACTGAAACCACTTTGGACTTACCCCTGCTGTTTCTTTGCCAAGTATTGCCCCAGCCCTTTCCTGGTTCATGTTCAGCTGAAGCCAGACAGGACAGGTCTTGATGAGTTTATCAAGGATGCTGATCCCTGGAAGTGGGAGGCAGTTTCGCAGGGCAGTGGCCTGACAGAGATGTGTCTCTTTTCCCTCTTCGCTCGTATCTCTGACTGGCCTGAAACACAGCAAGGGAGTCCCTTGTAAGAATATCTACAAATGGGAAACTTGGGGGGAGTAAGGACTGTAAATGCAAACACACAGGCACACACAGAGGCACTTACACACCAGGAGAGTTCCTCGAGGGGCGTCAGACCACAGACACCTTGCTATGACAGATGCAAACTGGGTGCACAGGCCTCGACAGACAGATGTGCCCCGTCCTAAGGACTATGGCCTCACGCTAATGATGCACACCTGGGTTTCAGACCACAGGCTTGCAGGGTGCTTTGTGCTGAGGTCTGTTGGCTTCCGCTCATCTATCTATGTTGCCTAAGCACAGGTACCCAGAGACAGAGGTAAGGGATGCACAGAGGCAGCCGGTGCTGCAGAGGGTAAAGCATGCCTGTCCCCTGGACCCCATCCTCCAGCTGAAGGGTCAGAGCAATGTTTCATGGCTTCAAAGGGAGCGACATGGCAGAGGAAAGGGGCCACAGACCTTGCCAGCAGCCAGGAATACACACACACGAAGCCACAGTGTCCGTCTGAGGTGTACGGGGGCCAGGCAGCCTGCAGCTCACCCTGTAGCCATGCCACTGTCAGCACTTCTCTGGTCACACAGGAGCTGTGATGGGCACCGGTGTGGTATCTCGCCCTGCTCTCAGAGCCCCTCGGAGGAAGCCTGCCAGCAGCAGCCAGGGCACCATCAGCTGCTCTCATGTTTTGGCAGCCACCCTCTGTGCCCAGCCTAGGTAGTCTGCAAAAAGGCATACTAAGACGTCTCGCTGTTTAAAAATAACACCAAGCGTGCCCTGTTCACCACTGATGAGTCTGCACGGGTGCTGGTGGTTGCAGAGGTGGACACTCCTCCACCCCTGCACCCAGGGAGTGGGTGATCATGGGGAGGGGGAAATCCTCCACCTCTGTTGTCACTCACAGAGTACAGGAGGAGGAGGTGTTAGGATGCAGTCAGCAGCAAGTTATTCACTACAGAAGAGGTATCTTTGCTGATTCCCAAAGGCTGATCTTCAGCAGCAGAATAATTCAGGGTGCTGCCCTGAAAACAGCCCTAGGTTGCTCAGCACAACACAGCAAGTCCTGCAGGACAAGCCTCAAAGGACACAGACATAGCAAACCCTTTCCCTGCGCCAAGGCGGGGGAATGGGAGGGAGCACAGGAAACGTGGAGAAACACCAGAGGGACCTTCAGGAGGGAGGAAATGAAGACTTGATTTCCCTCTTTTTTTCCTGCCACATTTGTTATTTTGGCCAGTGCTAAAGACATAATTGGAAGCTCCAAAAAGATGCATGGGAGATGCTGAGTCACAAGAGAGGGGCCATCCTGCAGCACTACATGTTAGCAATGCCCAGTCGCACTTTATGTCTCAGACCTTATTAGCTGTACAAGACATAAGAATACTGAAATTATGCTGTTGAGAATATTAAAGATCTGGCACACACTCTCCTTTATATTCCTGTTCTGATCAGAGACACAAAGAACTAATTCTATTTATTTTTAGTCCCTGCAGTCTAATTGTAGACTGGTATTAAATGCTGGTTTCTAGCTATGGCGCTGATTCAACAAAGTATTTATACACGTGCTTAGCACTGCAGTCACTGGAAATACTTGTGCTGAAAGATCTGGTTGTAACAGCTCTACTGGGTAAGGCTATAGACTCATGGATACGGGCTTGTCATTCGATTAATTGGTTTTAAAAGTAAAGAAAATGTAGGAGAACATACACAATATATGTTTTTCTGCACCAGTTTTGCTGCTTAGATATCAGAGCTGAAAAGAGGAGGACTCTCACTTTTGATTTGGCCTTATTTCAATTCTTTTTCCTTTTATTTTTAAAGATACAGATCTTAAAGTAGTACATTTCAAATAAGGTCAGACAGACTTAAAACTACTGAAAGAGAGTCCCTTCAAAGGCCTAACCTAACACAGCATGCCTATCCCAAAAGTTAGGTTTTATAAAAATAGCCTTTCAAATCCCAAAACCAACAGTGAGATTTTATTTTTAGTAGGATTTTTTTCTTTTGCAACCCTACAGAGACAGCTTCCTTAGAAAATACATGTTCCTCTGCAATCCCAGTTGCTGATTCAGGGTGTTAGTCCACAGAATCTTGGTTTTAATCAATCAATTTTCGAGATCATGACCAAGACAGTAAGAATAAGAGAACTGTGCTTAAAAAGGCAAACAGAAATAAGTGAAACACTGTATCTTCACTTGTGATAAAAGCCCACCTTGTCACACAGGTGAGGAAATTTCTTTCAGATGCAACAGCATATGATTTTAATCAGTATCATCTGAACATATAGAGTAAAACAGTGGAGGACAGCTGTTGGAAGTTAACCTGATTCATCTCTCGGTCACTTTCTTTACAGTAGAAACCAAAAGAAATGCCTAGTAACCATGTGAAAGGAAAACGTGTGTTGGATGGCAACATTCACACTCGGTAATGGGAAAGAAGTAATGAGCTGAAGGAAAAGAAACGTGAGTTATAATGAAATGTTCCATAACACTGTTAGCAAAAGCTACTCCCCAAATTAGTCACACAAGCATGAATTTGATCTTGCCAATGATGTATGAAACCTAGATCAAAAGGAGGCCAATGCTGATAATGTCTTGCTGTGGCACCAGAAGGTGACATGCATTGCAATAGCTCCAGTGATGCTGAACTTCGTTACCCATTAATTATATAAGGGGAAAAGGGCCAGCAAAGCACTGATGCTCAGGAATCCCACTGCCTGGAGGGAAATGAGGGACACCAACAAAGACAAGGAAGTAACACAAAGCAGCTTGGACCTGGTGAGCACCAGGCTGGCACGGTGTTCCCCATGGGGGAACCCAGGCTTGATGAAGGCAGAGGCACCCAGCCTTTTCTCCCTCTGACAGGCATGTCGTCTGGATGGAGCCC
Source organism: Haliaeetus albicilla (assembly GCF_947461875.1). NCBI lineage: Eukaryota > Metazoa > Chordata > Aves > Accipitriformes > Accipitridae > Haliaeetus > Haliaeetus albicilla. The sequence continues at coordinate 18,297,482 of NC_091487.1, forward strand.
TGCTCACAGCAGCAATGCGGGTTTGGCAACAAGAACAACAGACTCGTGAAGAAAAGTAACAGAACTGACCTTCCAATGCATGTGGCTGCATTTAGGGCCCATTGCCTAAGTTTTGGAGAATGGATGAAAAACAGAAAATCATTGCAAACTTAGACATACAAGATAAAAAGCAGAGTCTGAAAATATTTGTCTTAATGGAAACATCTCATGATTTGAGTGTGTGGGGTCTTTCGGTGCAGATGATTAAGGGCAGTGGATGAGGCTTTCTGGCAGAACAGGAACCCAGCCTTTTAGGGGCCCTCGGGGATAAGACCCCTGGTGTGGGGTATCCTCCCCTCAAAAGCCAGCCCAGAAGAAACTAAGCAGGCTATTGTACCTGTACGGAGGGAGGAAAGGACAGCTCAGTGGAAGGGGATGCTTTGATAAAAAGGAAAGGCAAGAAGACTCATTAACGGGATCATATTAAAACAGGGGAATGTTAGGCTAGACGCTTCCTGGCAGGGAGTTATAACAGATGATGGATAAGTTCCCAGGAGAAGGGGAAGAGGACTGCATTGCCCAAACCTCTTAAAATGCCATGTTTAGAGCAGTAGCAAACACTTTATTGAGTCAAATCCTGTACTGGCTAAGAAATGGGAGTGAATGACCTAATGGACCTTTTCCAGCTGTAATGCTGTGACCCATGACACACCAGTTGACGCAGTTATGGCACTGATGCTTGACTTCTTTCCTGGGCACAGCTGTCACAAAGATCCAGATGCTGGGCTGTGGGACTGCTTAATCCAGCAATTTAATCTGGCTCCACAGTAGCTCTGCAGCTGCAGAGAGAAGGGAGCCCAAGCAGCTCCCTGGGTTCTTGCTGTGCTGCCAGCTGAAGGGATTTGCGGGGCCACCGTGGTGAGCAGCTGGCCTTTGCTATTTCGCTCACTCAGAATTCACGCATCAGATGATTTCTAAGCTCACAGTTTTCAGAAATAACATGCAACTCTCTCCTCCTTCTCCCACAGTCCTGCGTAACCCTTTGACTGATCCAGGCAGGTGCTCATTTTTGTTAAGTGTGATGCAAAGCTCAAAAGCTGGCCCTAGAGCTACCTGCCTTTCATTTCTTTTATTGAGTTCTTACTGCAAGGTACTTTTAAATCCTGCAACCGCTCTGCTAAATTGAACTCACCTGGGATGCAGGGAGCTGTGTGTTGCATACTGACTGGCAACGCAGGCTAATTAATTGCACAGTGATTACATTCACACACCTGCCTCGGTTTGGCAGAAGGTATCAGGTTGCTTGTTGGAAGTAATAATAACGACAATGGTGATTTGAATTATTGCAGAGTGACTGTACACTGAAGTAATGACACCACCATGACTCACTGCTTTAGAAATGAAGAGTCACACTTGGCAGCTGAATATTCCCAGAAATCATCAGAACTGCAAGGGGATGTAATCTACTGAATTTCATGCAAGTGCAGGCCTGGGTATACCTTTGCAAGGGACTTCAGAAATAATGCCACAGACTTGCTGACACTAAGGGCTTCCTGGCTGTACTGTATAGGCCTGGTCACTCTGAGTTTCCCCAAGGCAGCTGAGACACAGAAATTGTGTGCAACAGCAGCAGGGACTGTCAGATGAATTCTTCACTCCTGCATATCTGCAGCTTCTGCCTGTCACCAGACCAGATCTGAGAAGATGCATCAGGTGTTATTAAATATGAGTCTTAAATCGGAAACCAAATGCTCTGTAGTGCACTGATAAGTAAAGACTGAGGGTCTTAGCATTGTTTAAATAGACAAGCTGTAAGAATTAGGAGCTAGTTTTTTATTATTATGTTTTATTGCTTTTATTTCTCCCCCTGAGTATTAGAAGACAACAAGAGAGAGCAAGAGCAAGGCTTTGTTGTGCTGTCCTCAAGGAAAGAGGTACTCTGGTATGTTTATATTTGTAGCAGAACAGGCACCACAGGTCTTAAAATGTGTGCCAGCTGGCTTGCTACTGAGGGAGGAAGATGGACAAGTGGCCATAAACTCCATGTGCCAGGTGAAGAGCAACCTTTTGCACCAAAGCCACCTGGTACCTGAAGGGATACCATTCAGGACAAGCCAGCTTGTGTTTGAAGCTCACATGTGGAAACCCTTCAAGGACAGCAGCACAGTTTACAAGGAGCACATGAAGCAGGAGGAAAAGATAGATGCTCCTGAAGCTGACACACCAGTCCTGGTGGAAGTAGATGGGCGATGCTGGTAACTTCTGTGGTTAAAAGAGAGAGTTGGGAGCATGGGGCCTCATGGACATGGGTCAGATGACAGTGCTAAGATTAAAAGACTGTCAGAAAACTCACAGTCCTGTTTTACATTCAGTGTTACAAGCAATCCAGTTGGACTTGGTTGCAGGGCTCTGTGCCACTGGTGATAGAGGCAGATCTCTGTATCCCTTTTTTTTCATACCCACCCTCCTGCTGAAAAGAGCATGAAGTTCTGAACCCAGCACACTGAAGAAGGAATTATCAGAATTACATGAATAGCAGCAAAAGAAGTGCAACAAGGTTTCATCAGATAAGACCATTGCTACATGCACAGCTATGTATGCTTTCCTTGGTTTGATATCACTTCTGATTAGGTAGACACATTAAAAATCTTTGTTCAGACACATGTGAATTCATGTGCTGTTACTTTCAGCTCACTGGGAGTGAAGTTATGCAGTGCCCCAGCTAGAGGACATCAAGCTTCATTTTGTTTCCTTCTTAGATGTGGTCATTTTTCAATGCCTTCTCATTACTCTCATAAGCTAGCCCATCTTTGCTCACTTGATCAATTCAGATCAAACTAATCCAAGATGGAGAAGAAGGATTCATTTACTTTCTGGACCTGGCTTGAGTCACCTTGCTGGATTTTCATTTCTTTCTTCCAACAGGTGGTGGAACTGAGGCACTGCACCCAATCTAGCTACAGGGAGAGCTCTGTCATCTGTAAACTTCTTGAATAATTTCATCATAAAACAGAGTATTAGGAAGATGGGAAGGCAGCAAAGTGACACATGGAAAAACCCATAGCACAACAGCTAACTTTGTGCACCAAATGTTAAGACTGCCTCCCAGAAAATTCAGGCTTTAAGAAATGTTTTTTCATAATAGAGCCAAGAGATCTGACAAAAATCAAACCAACAGGAAAAAAACACAATGAAAAACCAAAAAAGCAGAAAGAGAAGAAAGTTCTTGAGGTCTTCAGAGATCACACCCAACCGATTGCCACCCTTTAGTCAGAAATAAAAACCAAATTTCTTGTTGTCTGACAGGCGAAAAGAAAGGGAAAAGATGTAAGGTGTTAAGAAGGTTCTCAGATGTAGAGAAAAACTGGATAATGGAAGTGACATGATCAGCTCAGTGTGTCCCATGAGGCAGGCCTGCCTGTTCAGTAGTCCTTCCTACCTTGCAGAATGCTTGTGTTACTGGTCCACCTTGGTGACAAATGCATAGCTCAGGAAGTTGTGCTTCTCAAACTGTGGTCTGTGGACAACCTGTGGTTGGCAGAGAACTTCCTCTTGCTCACTGCTCTCCTTGTTTCCACTCTACTTTTATGTCCACCCTACATCTGTTTGGTCTTTGATCTACAGTTGATACTCGGTCTTTCCACTCAGCCTGGAAAGCACCATGCTTAATAGCCAAGGCAGCAGCTGTTCCAGTTGCCAAAAGGTAAGGCAAACCAAGGGTCTCCCAAATACCCTGACACCTCATAGCTCAGCAAACCTCTCTGTTCCCCACATACTCCACTTTCTGTTACAGGGACCCACAATTTCAACAGTGAAGTTTTGCACCCTGTAATTGAAGGCTCACTTCTGTGAGCTTTTCTGTACCTGCCAGGGATTTCCAAACTGCCCGCCTCTGTGAAGGCTAGCAGGGGCTTGCGCACACAGACTGCAGGCATCCACACCTCCCCAGCTGGACCCTGACTGCCTCTGTTCGCATATGTTTGCCACAGTGGAGCAAGTCATCACTCTGTGTGGGAGCTCCACTAATGGGCACAGAGCGATCAGTTGTGGGACAGTTCATCTGCCCTTAAATCACTTACCAGCTTACCAAGCCCTCACCTCCCTGGTCACAGAAACCAAGGGAGGAAATCACAAAGATGAGCAAGTGCTATTATACTCCTTGGGGGGAAGGGTGTAATGGCCACTTGTGCAGATGGAAGAATGCTAATTCACATATCGATCTATTAAGTGGCCACAGTTTTCTGCTCACATATGACACCAGATTGCTGTTTTACACAGTACAGGGCTCCATCTGAAGGTCTGATAGACCAGCATCACACTGAAGTAACGGTGTGGACTTGTACTGCTGCCTGCAGAGCACAGCAAGGATAGCTGAACTAGCTTTAAGGATGTTAGCTGAGCCACAGGAGTAAGCTCTATGCAAAAACTTGGAGCTTGCTGGCAGAATAGCTTAGCTTGTGCTAAGTTGTGGTGCCCTGGCTGCTGCTGTTACCAGGTTTAAAGCCAACGAATTTATTTTTCCTCATTACTGCCATCACGCAGTCAAAGGACCTGACCTCAGCTTATCCGGATTTTGAACTGAGCAGAATCTTGCCTCCGTTCAAAGGTCAGGAGTCAAGTCAGCTCTGACGAAGCCTTGCTGGATGAGAACTACTGATGTTGGGAGGGACATGTAACCACTGTCACTCATCAGAGTGCAAGCCCGGTGATTAAGACTAATGATCGTTCTCTAACAGCATAAGCAGCAGGGCCAAGTCACTAAGGAGTGGAGAAGGAGGGGGTGCTTGCAGTGCTTCCCGTAAACCACCCAACCACAGCAGCTGTGTTACCTGCTTGGGTTTCTGCTCTAGTCACTCAGAGAGAGCTCCCATTGCAGGGATGCCCATCTCCGGTGTTAGGGGCCAGCTCTCAGCTCCTTTAGAAGAGCTGCTCTTCCTCCTGAATTAGTCAAGCTTAGTTGTAAGTGCCTACAATGAAGCAGTGGCAATAGCCCTGTCAAAGCCTCTTGTCTGAGCCTGTCAACAATCTTTCAGCACAGGAGTGCTCTCAAGGAGCAGGGAGGTGCAACTAAATGTTTATTAAGTTGCTAGCTTCACTATGTTTCCTAGGTCCATTAGGTCTGTCCCCTCATTTACATACACAAAGGTATGTATATTATAAAGAATTGCATATGCATAAAAACCCCAAACAAAATACAAGGTAATTCACATTACTGCTAGTACTCAGGCCAGCTCTACTTACAAACAAGCCTTCTCACACTCACAGCCATGACACAGGCAGAAATAAGATAAAGAACAAACATCAAAAATTCCCCGAAGGAAGAGGCCTTCTTTCAAAGCCCTTTTTTTTCTCCAGTCTAGCTGTTTCCTGCATTCAGTAATGCAGAAGTTAATGCAGATGGTGTATGCTGCCTATGGCCCCACAGTGGACTTGGGCTACTGTATCCTACTGGTGTAACATGACTTGGCTTGTATTCACCTCACAAATTATACTGCTATCTTTGTGTAACCTTGCACATATATATTTTGCATTCAGCAATTTGTCTCAAAATATCTTATCAACCATCCTTCTCTTTTTACTCAGTCAAAACTTAACTTTTGCAAGTCAAAACCACTTTGCAAGTTTTATTAGCCTACTCCCTTACTAACAACAGACAGTTGCTGTGTTAAAGGTTTAAGTCCTTCTCCCCCATATTCATAATCAGAGCTTTTCAGGTCATTTGTCCTTTGTCTATTTCAAACCCAAATTATTCTCTTAGGAATTTCAGCATATCAGCAAAACTAAAGAATTTTGTGCGCAGGCAACGAAGGATAATTTATAATTCTGCAAGGCCCTTTCATGGCAAAGAAGAGAGCTTCTGAAACATGGGCCTAGCCAGGAGTCACCTCTGGCAAGGTCAGAGGAGCCAAAGAAAGCAGATTTTTCCTTAACAAAAAGCTGCAAAAGTGTTTGCTGGATAATTCTACTGTAACTTCTCCGGAAAGGCTTGTGAGGTGCAGGAACCAGAAGCAAATGTTTGGAAGAAGAGAAACAATTTCCTAAGCTATAAAAACATCAGAAGACAGATGGGTTTGTTCTGTGCCTTTGAAAAACACCTGAAGCGTTAGAAGCCCAGAGCACCCCTGTTTTGACTGGAGAGCCAGAGCTATTGACAGAGGTTTTGCCCTTTCCCAGCTCATCTGGCCAGGAAGGAAGACAGGAATGAAAGCCTCAGGAATGCTTTTCTCTATTGTACTCACTTAATAAAGCGAGGAAAGGGAAACAGAAAATAAAGGGGAGGGAGAAATTCCCAAATTTAAACTTCATTAAGAATATACTGTAGTTTTGCTTAAATAAAACCATTCTGTTTCAAACTCTATATATTATAAAATATTTGAATTGGCGTGTCACATCAGAGCCAAAACCCTGAGCAAAATATTAAGAGAAAATTCAGACTAGTTATAAAAAGCAATGGCTTTCCTCACCCTGTGAGTGAATTTAGTGTAGACATACGAGACACACAAGATACGAGGTGCTAACCACACAGACTTGCATAAAGCTGAGCAGTCTTCCCCTCTTCAAAAAAATACCTGCAAATGCTTATCTCAGTGTCCTGGTTTCAGCTGGGATGTAGTTAGCTGTCTTCCTAGTAGCTGGTACAGTGCTATGTTTTGAGTTCAGTATGTGAAGAATGTTGATAACACTGATGTTTTCAGTTGTTGCTCAGTAGTGTTTAGACTACAGTCAAGGATTTTTCAGCTTCTCATGCCCAGCCAGGGCACCTGACCCAAACTGGCCAACAGTGTATTCCATACCATGGGACGTCCCATCTAGTTTAGGAACTGGGAAGGGGGGGGCGGGGGAATCACCGCTCGGGGACTGGCTGGGTGTCGGTCGGCGGGTGGTGAGCAATTGCCCTGCGCATCATTTGTACATTTCAATCCTTTTATTACTACTGTTGTCATTTTATTAGTGTTATCATTATCATTATTAGTCTCTTCTTTTCTGTTCTATTAAATCGTTCTTATCTCAACCCAGGAGTTTTACTTCTTTTCCTGATTTTCTCCCCCATCCCACTGGATGGGGGGGGAGTGAGTGAGCGGCTGCGTGGTGCTTAGTTGCTGGCTGGGGTTAAACCACGACACTCAGTCATGATTTGCAACTAGAAATGGCCATTTTGCCAACGGAAATAAATCCACTGAACTTTCATGCTGCGGTATCTCAAGGAACAGAGCACAGGCCTTCAGAGGTCCCCCCTCTCATTAAGGCAACATGCAAAGGGTCTTCAAACCAGTCATTCAGTCACTGGTCTGCAGACTTGTGTGCAGACACACAAATATTCATATTTTGGGTAAGATTTCCTTCCATTGTCAGTGTGAACGCATTTCAATACATGGTGCTGTTAGTAAAAAAAAAATAATCTAAATCTAAACCTACTCTTTGTCTGCCATCCTTAAGCCTTACTCCAGCAACTTCATAATCCCCATATTTAATTTTGATTAGGCATTGGAGAAATTTGTTTATTTCTTGCTTTATGATCTGATAGGATCCCTGCCTGCATTCACACTGAGGCAAGGTTAGAGATCTGCCTTCCTGGGGGAAGGAGAGGAAGAAGAAAAAAGGCTTGTTGGGGTATTTTAGGGATATGGAAAGGTGGTGAAAGGGCATGGTCCCCTGCCACAAGGATGAGGGAGGTGTTCTAGTTTGCTGGGCTAAGTTGAGCAACCTGCCCCGTGGGTGGGCATGGCCCTCATTGTCCTGTGCTGGTGGGACAGCCTGGGGCCAAAGAACTCCTTAGCGGAGCAGTGTCAGAAACTGCTGAAATGTCCCTGCGATGGCAGGGAGCTCAGCATGTGACGACAAAAACTGCCAAGCAGCAAGGCAAGTCTGTCAGCTCCTGCAGAGCCAGCTAAACCATTGCTGGGACCTCAAGCTCGTTCATTTAACAGTGTTTATGGTCACTTGGTCACCAGGGCTACGATGTAAGTAAATCACAGGCCAAAGGCTGTGGGTTCACAGCAGTTTAAGACAATCCATAACATGGCTGCCTTGGTCATGTCCTCCCCAAAACATCAGTGCTGTACCCACCCCCACCTCCAGGATGCCATTGCTTGTCTGACCTTGGGGCTATCTGAATCAGGGGGTGGGAGGGTGGAAGAAGGTTTTTGCTGGACATAGCTCTCTGGCCTGGCTCCCTGCTCAGTTTGGTGAGGCATGAACAAATATTTGACTTGGATTCAGCTCACTGGCACCAGTCACCCTGAATTACTCCCTGGAGCTGCTTCTTCTCCAGTAAGACCAGAGATCCTCATGGGTACACAGGTTCCTAAATGGGACACAACAATTAAACACCTAAAATTAGGCAGGGTGAATCCAGGCTAGATCTAGATAGCAAAGGGAGATGCCAGAATGCCATTCCAAGGGACTAACCCCTACCATCCATCCCTATCACAGGCTGCTCTTCACAGTGCCTCTCAGGCAATCTCTACCACAGTTTCCCAGCCCAGAGGACCCATCCCTGCTGGGAGGGTAACAGTTACTTTCCCTTCTGTCTGGAAAGGTCACCAATGAGATCCAGTCTAAAACTAACTAACTTCTAATCCTTAGAAAGGATTAGAATGGAAATTCAGTACAGAATTACACCAAAATGTCCTGTGTTACATATTTGTCCTCCGGACAGAAAGGAAAGTCATCCAAAGTGAAGCTCTTTCCCATCTGCTGATTCAGCAGGAGAAGATCTGAGCTTTGCCTGGTTTCTGTTTTTTTGTGGGGTATCAGGAGTGACAAATTCCTTGGAGAGAACTCATGGGGAAAAAAAAGGAGAGAGAGAAGAGAGAGAAAAATTCTTGGCAGGCAAGATGAAAGTCTGGGCCAGGTCCCAGGCTGTCGTTTAGCCAAATATGTGGGAGAACCTTCTTTTGCCTAGAAGTCTGCTAGCAATTTGCAGAACAGTGTTGCAGGTAGCCAGCAGAGCTGTCAGTCTACAGACTCAGCTATTTTTTTGGTCTCTCTTTGTTTCCTTGGTGAATTTTCCCCAAGCAGCACAAAATGTAATCCAGTTCACAAGAGGCTGCAGCTGCTCCCAGTTCTGCCCAACAGCTGCTTTTACAAAACAGAGGCTTCAAAAGACTGGCTTTCTCCAGAGGGCCACTGGAGGAGTGCACCTGAGCTGTGTGGATTCCCTAGATTTGGCAAGGTTTTCCCAGCATCCAAAAGGCTGTATGTATTCAGTTGGTTTCAACAAAGCACTTCCCAACAATTCATTAGCCTTGCAAAAGCAAATAGAAAGTACTAATTAACATGGTCAGGAGATAATTTCAAGCAGTAAGACAGGTCTTTCAACCCCACCAGGAACAGTGTTGATCCACAGACCCCAACAAGTCACACAGAGCAAATATCAGCAGCCCCAGCCCTTGCAGCACCATTATCTAAGCCAGAAATGCAGCCCTGCCTCAGGGAACAACTCCCAGGGTGTGGTTTCTCGTTCATTTTAATCCAGGGCAATGGCAGGATACTGCTGAAAGAGCAGTCCCCTGACCCCACCTGCACACACTCCCAACACTTCACTTTCACTGCTTCTCTTGCTTCAGCTGTAGAGGCTATGTGAACACTGAGGATGCTGGTTCAGCTCCCTAATCCAGCAGGGAACTCATCCACCAAAAAGAAAAGGCTTTCTGAGAACTGGATTCTGGTCCTGGCATCACCCCAAACCTAAAGCATGGTCTGGGGCAAGGCCAGGGTTTAACTACTTAACAAGGATCCAGGGGATTGGGCTACAAAGTAACTATAATCAAATCAGCTCCATGAGCTCGTGCCTCAGTTTCCTTTACTACAGTGCCAGAAGTAGGTAACTGCCTTCAGCTGGTTGTTGGGAGGCTTAATATTTATGAAGCACCCAGAGATCCTCTCATACATACAAGGGCTTTATATTAATCATACAATGTTATTATAATTAGTGAAAACACCTTCTCCCTTTTAAAGGTACCAATAACGTAGAAAACAGAAATACTTTACTCGGATGCAAATATATTCCCCGCTTAGCAGAAAGATGATGGAAAGTCTGGGAAAGGCACACTGAGATATGCATATATATATTCATCTATGTGAAAAGACCTGCATTCCATAGTACTCCCTGGCTTGCATGCATCTAATAGAATCTCTATTTAGGAAAACGTGACTAGCATAGCCAGCTATGCAATGCTCACATCTGCTAATCCTTTGCTGCTCAAGCAATCATCTTCACTTGCAAAAAGATTTATACTATTTTGGGTACAGGCGAAGAGGAGCTAAGTGCTCCAAACCTCTCGCAGCTGGTATCTTGAGGGAAGGATTGCCTTAATATTCTCACTCCAGCAGGGTACATTGATGCAGGGATGTCATTTCTGGAGGTGGGTAGAATTACTTTAGATAGCTCAGAGAGGTACAACAGAGGAAAGGCTTCAGCTACAATATTTACCATGATGCCTGTAGCTTTATTATATTTGCACAGCTTAAATAGCACTGCTTGCTTGACCACAGCTGCTTTGCAGTGCTGTTTTATCATGTACTTTCACACACATACACGTACCCCCACAAACTTCACAGTTAAAAACACCAGCTGAAAGCTTGCCTTGCCTCTCTGAGAAGCAAGCACCTGACAACCTGGGATGGATTCTGAACTCAGCCCCTCTCCAACTCTGGAGAGTTAGTCTGGACTGACACCAGCATGTAGCTCCAACTCAGCCATGTGCATATTTGTGTTTTAGGGATTCCCTCTGTCAGGGGGGAGAGTGGGGTTGGCACATGTGTTCCTACATTGTAAGAGCAGATCATGGATGCCAAACAGAGTGGTGGAGAGAGAGTGGGGTGCCAAGGGTCTTTGCAGAAAATGCAGTGTACACACAAGTAACTTTGTGTAACAGCCCCATGCCCCTCCACAGCAGATGGGGTGCAACCATTGAACAAGGACAACACTTCTCTACCCCGCATACCACAGGCAGCCCTCTCTGGCAAGGAAGTATAGAAATGGTTTGACAGCCAGGTTTTAACCCCTGCAGATGCCGTGCACCATTTTTGGTGGATAATTCCTGTGGATGCTTGCCTGCCTGTTCAGCTGTCTTCTCACTGCTGCTTCTTTTTGTGCAGCTAGATCAATGCCAGAGCCTGGGTGTGCCCAGCACCCTTACATCTCCCACTTCAGAGTATAGATGTGTCCTGTCCCTGTAATCATGAATTTCAGAGTTCTCCACTGCTGGCTGGCCCTCCTAGAAAAGCTGCTCACCCTCATTCAAGTGGTGTGCATGCAGGACTGGACTCAGTAATATATACCTCCTCCAGTACTTTGCTCTTCAAATTCATGGGCAGCCCCTGTTGATTTCACCCCACAAATGCCATACTATGTCCCCTGCGGCCCGTGACTAGTAATTCTAGTAAGCTGACCTAGCTTTGAACAAGTCCTACAGCTCTGATAACATAGTCAGTAACCCAGGCCATGCTCACTGGGGCTGTAAGGGCATTGCCTCCTCTCATTCAGCAAATTCCGGAGAAGAAAGCACCTTCATTAGATCTCTTATGTACCACCTGTGCCCAAATTTTAAGAAAGACATTTTCTTAGACAGGCAGACAAGCTGGAATGATATTAGAATATTGGAGCTGGAAGGTTTTTAGCATTATAAAATACCTAACAAGCACTCCAGACCCCTCCAGCTCAGACATAACGATCAAACAAATATTCACAGTGGCAAAAACATCACTTACCTGTCCACATACAAGCCCCCTAAAAGTTTGCAGAAATGTAACTGGGGAAATAAGAACTAGCAGAATTTTGATCTCTTAGTCCTCAAATTAAACATCCCATAGGAGCAAATTATTTCTCCTAAAATAGACTAATTAGTTGACCAGCAGAATTTCTGCTACAGATCTCGCCACCCTGGGAAACTGATGTTCGTATCTCCTCTGAACAGAACAGTGATTTTCAAGCTCTTCTCCTCTAAACATCACTATCATCTTGCCTTTGCCACTGTAAAAACTTTTAACAAATTTCAGTTAATCAATTCTTATGTTGCTCCAGTGACTCTAGTGCTGCTACTCAATTATTCATATCTGTGACAACTGTGGTACAGGGAAAGTAAAATCAGCAAGCACGAGGTCTTGACTTTCCAGTTCATTTTTTAAAATAAGCACCATTTACTTAGGGGTCTACTTATTTACTTATCTGTATTGCAATAGCATCCCCAATCCTCCCCAAGGATAAGGGCATGCTCATTGCTGGAGAGGGCCCTTACCTCAAACTGGTTCAGAAATCCAATGTGCAGCTGTGGCAAATGGATGTGGCTGCAGCATCCTTGAGGACAAATCCACGCACAACCTCACTGCCTTGGGGGCCAGCTCCGGTACGAACTGCCAGCCAGTCAAAACGCCATGGATGAAGAAGTTGGAGGAGGAGACAGGTGGATTTTGTACGTGGTTACCAGAAAAGTTACTCTGTAGGAACCAGAGCCAGCTGTGAGAGGTCACAGGAGCTCCTTGGAGTGTGCATGTAGTGGGGTGGGTGGACAGAAGTTGAATTAAAGACAACTGAGTGATTTAGTCTAGCTCCTACCTGGCTCTAGATGAGGATTTACTCTGGAGATTCCACTTTAGTTACTCATGGTGAAATACCTGCCCAACACCACAGAAAAAAATAATCTCAAAATTAGGATTAGGAAATAATCTAGGACACAGGCTGAATTGCAGACCATTGCTTAGACCAGTGCCTACTCTGAGATCCAAGAATTGCTACTTAATTGACTTTTTAGCATGACTTTGTGTTAACTGCTTCCACAGGTTCTTGAAGGCCTTCTTAAAGTTACTCTTCTGCAGTGAAACATACGTCTTCTTCCATTCTTGTTTTCTCAGTTTTGATCCATAACTATTCAGAAAGATAAATCTGAAGTCCTCTTTGGTAGTATGAATACTTCAAACCTACAGAATATTATGCCTTTTTTTTTTTTAAATGACCAAACATCTCAGGTTTGTAACTATTCCTGCTTTAATTCCTCCTATGTCCCTTCCATATAAGGCCCCAGATCAGCACAGTGATCTATGATCTAGTTGCTGCTCTGAACACCAGGGCTGCCCAGACCAGGTCCATCCTGGCACATCCCACCTCCTTTGACTGTAGGACCACCCTGTACTGATGATAATATGGCAAGAGGGATTATAACCCCTCCTTGGTCTTCTAAAGAACATGTGCTAAATGTGCTTCCCCCTGGTTCTTTCTAATTCTAAATCTCATAATGACTTCTTAAATACCCACATTCATCATCATTCATTTGTAATTCCCCACAAAGGGCAACCTAAACAATCACAAACATACGTACACCCTTCCCTACACAGGGGGAATATCTTTGTGATACTGTTGGGAAAGTGGGGTAAGCCTTCTGGGACATCACAGGGCTTCTGATGACCATACCTACGCTCTACTCACAGATCCATCTGCACTAGAATTTGGTCAGTCATTCCAAACAGCTGCCTTTTCTTTCTAGTTACCTTTCCAAAGAACTATTTCTTTCTATTCCCAAAAGCAAAAACCCTCCTCCCTTCCAAAACTATAATGGCTAAAGGTCTGTGATGGACAATATTTTGTCCTAGTTTCAGTAAGACACTTCAGTTTCTGTGCTCTTTAGCAATCAAAGCAGGCAAACGTTTAAAACTCTGGGAAGTGAATCTTGCTGCAGCTTCTTTTTGTAATGGATTGGGTTTAGGTATTGGCTTTTACATCTATTTTTCAGGTCATTTTAGAGATCCTTCTGAGTCTCACAAGCCTATATTGTTGATCTCAGAGAAGCTGCCTATATATACTGTTGGATGAGTTAAAATACAGTCCTACTATCATTTGGAAAAACACTATAAAATAGATAACCTCTACGATATCTGGACTATGTACACATGGTTTGATAAGGGATGGAGGCAGTCCAAATTTGTGCCAAGCAACCCTCATAGCTACTCTCCAGGACACACTGTTCTACATGTATACCTGTACACACAGAGCAAGAAAGATGCATGCATACATGTGTGTACATTTTTCAGCCAATACTGCCTCTAGGTTTGAAAGTCAACAATACAAACCAGCACATAGCCATTTAGGAAAAGAAGTGAAAAAACTATATTTAGCTGAACCTGTAATAGAAAGGAGATGAGTAGAATATTGCTTATGTTTGTGTCCCCATTCCTGTGAACATTGGTATGAGACTGTCTGTAATGATGATGAGTTCTCTACTCAAGGGCAATATTCCCAGTGTGGTCTACCCTCTGGCAAACAAAGGGACAGTTGCCTTCTGTGCTACCACCAGTATCACTGCACAATGTGCTCAAAGCATCCGCTATGTTTGGTGAGTACTCACTGAGAAGTGCTAGAAAGACCACATGACAAGTCAGTGTGGTTGTAAACATGCTTTTCTGTTAAATGAATTTCAGGACACTATATGTGTCCTCTCTGGATGCACCAAATTCAGGTATCTTTGGAGAACACCTCCTTCTTTTTATCTTTACAGTTATATCCTGATCTTGGTGCATCTTGAGCACAGACATTTCCTTCCTGAGAAGCACCATCTCCCAGGACTGGAAAGTGTACCCCTTATCAGAGCTTGACAGACAGCAGAAAGATTTGATGACACTAATTTGTTTCCAGTTGCCTGAACTGTCCCTTCCCCACTTAAACACAGCATCTCACATGTTCTAGGTGGAGGTCTTCTTTGAGCAGTAGTTTGCATTGGGTCCAAGACCTCCTGAGGCCAACAGGACTTTTTCCACTGATTCAAATAAACTTAGATTAAGTCCTTTACAAAGGACAGCTCTTGAGGAGTTTTAAAAAATTGTTTTCTTGGTTCAAACCTGTAAATGCTGGTATTAGCTTTATTTACCCCACTGCAGAGACAGATAGGTAGCCTGGGCAGAAAAGTCATTTGATAAGAAAGCTTTTGTGGCCAACAAATATCTAAAAGCTCCCATTCCAGCAGAAGTCATGGGTTTGATAGGGTGCTTACCAAAGCGGTTCTTTGGTCTGCTCTACACAGATCAGACTAGACAATCAAACCAGTCCCTTCTGAAGTTAAAATCTGTGAACCTATTAGAGTTGCTCGGTTTCCAGATTCCTACAGTGCTTGACCTCTTTATGTCTACATTCATTGCATGAAATCTGTCAACTGTGATCGTGGGTTTTGTACCAAAAAGACATTTCACTGAAAAGATGCACAATCATTACTTCATTAGGCAGCCTGGTGCCCCAGAAATGAGAACCACTGTAACCCATCCCAGCTACCTGAACTAGCCATTATTATCCCAAAGGACTATTTAATATTTGCATATTATGTCTCTGTCACAGCTCCTGTCTGTTCTCCTCATCATCTCCTCCATACATTTGCCAGATGTTGGAACGAAGGCATATACCTTTTCATGAAACCATGGTCACCAGGCTCAATCAGCTCACATTTCTCCAGATGTTTTGTGATCTCACCACTTATTAACGTTCCTAGGAGTTAGCCTCACTCTAGCTCAGAATTACTGGTTAAATTTCCCTGTTTCTCTCCCAACCCATTTTGGAAGAATTTGATAAGATTGATTTCAATCCAGACCCTAGCTACACTTCTCCCCACATTCCCCTCCGAGGAACTACTGATTCTGGAGGCAGATTTCTCCCCAGTGTCTTTCTGCCATTTCAGATGTGTAAGTCAGCAAAACCTCCTTACCGATTTGCTATATGCAGAATAGACCCTTCAGTCATTACTAGGAATGGATACATGGATACTTTCCAAGTTGCTAAGGTACTTTTATGAGAGTTTGCATTGTCATAGTTTCTGTGCATGTGAGTAAGCTTTCCCATTTAATTAATAACCTGAAGACTATGGTGAATGAAGGTGCAATCTCTGTAATTGCTCATGAAATTTTTGTGCACAGAATTTTAAAACCAGGTCCAAATTCTCCATTGGCAGCTTGTCTTATGTTACCATCTCTTTTGAAAGCTACCAATTTTATCTACACATACTTGGTGAAATTGGCACCTAATTCAATGTGATCATAACAGGAAATTACCTAAAGATCACTTAGACACATTTCTAATTCTGTGATGTGTTGGAGGCCACAAGGTATGCATGCTGAAATGCAATTTTGAGGATCTTCAGCAATATTGTGGCATGTAAGCAGAGTTAAAATAGATTTTTTTTAAATACACAAGTTCCTTTATGAGTGGGAGACAGATTGAAAATAAAGACAATCAGTTAATGAAATAAAAGGCTATTCTGTTATAATTGTTCAGATGCTCATAAACTTATGAAGAACACATGAATCATGCCCATTCATGCTTCAATATTCCTGCAACCACTTGATTTATGATTTACAGTCCAAATCCAGGGTCTATGGCTTGTTTACGTTCTCCTGCAACTCTAAACTGAAAGCAAACCTTTGCAAGCATGTGGCTCATTTCAGACAAGCCGAGAAAGAGATAAGCAGTATAAATCTTTTGGTTTCTCAGTACTTGGCATCTTAACTATCATAATTGCAGGGAATATCTGCAAAGTGCAAATTCTTTGGATTACCATCTACTAAGTTCCACTTGCCAGTCTACAGGGATTGGATTCTTTCATTTTTTCCTTATGGCTGTGTGATGTTTGTCTTTCAGTGTTTAACATTAAGTGGAACTGAGGAATTGTCCTTTGGGACAGGAGTGTCATTGTTCCACTTAATGTAAACAACTGAACAAGGCAAAAGCAGTGACAGTTGTAATGCAGGGTTCTCCCTGCATCCCCCGTACTTGATGTGCGTATTTGGGAACAGTGCTATGGTGAAACTATAGCACACTAGCCTGTCAGCAGCAATTTTATCAAAGGGGACTGGCTTGCAGCACACTCAGTGACTGAAAATGCAAGTATCCCATATCCACCTATACACCTTCTCCTACTGCACCCATCACAGACACATCTGGGAGCTTTTATTTGTGGGAAACAGACTAAATGTGTCAGACAGATAAGAAACACTCTTAATATCTGGTATTATATGTTTTTCCAAGGGGGGTGACCACAGGTTTCAGCAGCGATGTCATTTTCCCCCAATTGTTTTCAACAGGAAACAGAAACGCTCAGCTTCAGCATGGGCTTTATGACACAACCAAGCCTTGGGCGGATTCCAGCCTGATCCTGGAATCCCAGCAGCTGATTGACCTCCCAACCAAAACCTATTTCCTCTCCCACTATGTTTTCTTGGGGCTTGATCCTGCAAGGTGCAGCGTCTGTTGGCCAGGAGCAAGGAAAGCACATAGTTAGTCTTTTCCTAACAGAAAGCAGATCTGAAGTCTCCTGGGAGACTGTGGACAGGGTTGGTGCGTACCTTAGCGTGCTGGAGCTGGAGTGACCATCAGCTCATAGGGATGAGCCTTTATCCACTTATCAGCATTTCAGTAGAAACAAAGCAAGCCTCCCGGGAAAGATTTGTCACATTTCCAAAAGCACGGAACTCCCTTATTCTGTCCTTTACCCTAAACTGCAGCTTGGAATTCATCCTTCTTTTTCCCTAAATAGCTAAGATCAAACTAAATAAAGGTATTGCAGTTTGTTTTCAGCTGGAACACGTTAGCTAAAGGAAATACTGTAAATTACAGTACAACCATGCCGCACCATTGTGATTGTGTAGCTGATAACTCAGCAGCCAGCTCGCAAATGCAGCTGAGAGCTCTTTGTTAAGTAGGAAAAGGAAAGCGACAGTTATTAAACATGAGCAGTCACTAAAGATTCAGGACTTACCCTGAGTCATCCCTGGCTCCCTTGTCTCCTGCTGATGTTTTCATCATTACAGCAAACTTTAAGACACTTTCTGTTTCACAGTGGCTTTAGAGTTCCTTGGTAAAGAAAGTAATTCCTTTCCATCGCTGAGCAGAACCTTCACATCCTTAAGTTTTGTACTGAAGATGATATTTCAAGGGGCGGCAGGGGGAGGATGTTTAAAACCAGCTTCAGGCTCAGTAGTATTGGAGAGCAGAGGACTAAACAAGCACTGAAATGAAAGCAAACTACCAAGAAGGTCTGATTTTAGCCTCTCTTATTTCTACTTCCTGTATTTATATGAACAGGGGATTTCAGGAAGAGGCAGTCTTTGGTGGTCAAGGGTGTGTGTGCGCGTGTGTGTTATAAAGCCATATTTAGTAGTGAAGGCAGGTTAACCTTATTCAAAAGAAGGGCCTGAGACTGACAGCTTATTTGTTTCTCTAACTTAAGTAAGTTTTAGGGGAAATTGTTTTACAGACTACAGGTATATCAGAAGGCAACAGAGCATGGTGAACTTTGTAAAGGATTTTATAAGGCAGCAAGGCAGTAAGTCTCCGTCTGCAAATTCCTGAAGCATGTGTATTTCTATTGCTTGAGTAACTGGAACCAGATGGAGCTTGGAAACCTTTCTATTTACACAGGACCTGAGAAAATGAAATGTCTTAACACTGGCAGAGGACAGCTTTGCAAAAAAATTCCCAGTTAAAGCGAAAGCTAATGGTAAGGTTGTAAGACTGCTAGTAAATGAACAGCTATCTATGCTGTGAAGCTCCAGTCAGTCTCAGAGCACATTTGACCTGGAGTTACTTAAGTGGTCGAGTATTGTTTGCTCTACTGGAAACCCAACTGAATATAGACCAGCTGTGGAGGCTGGGGACCGACAGACGTGCTGTCTGACAGGGCTTGTGGCACTCCTATTTGGCAGCCCTATCATTCCAGAAATATTTGATGTTAGGAGAATACATAATGGAAAAAATAAGGCAGAAGGATGAAGCAGAGGCAGAGAAAAGCAATTGCATGGAATGGAGAGAGAGACAAATGTAACCTTTTGCCTCTTTTATCTTTAGAAGGAATTTCCCAGCTTTCTAAGAGTAAGTAGACTGTGCCATAAAGCCCACAGCAGAAATGGAAATGCCAGGCAGCTGCCAGTCTATTGGCATGAGGGAAACTAGACCTCAGTGTAGAATAGAGACAATTCTGCAGGCATTAAGCTATGGAGAGTCAGAGGGACCTTTATGATCATCAAGTCACACCTTCCATGTTACAGAAGACGAACTTTTCTCAGGGTTTTTTTGATCAAACCTGGAACTTCTGTTGACATTAGAAAATTTATCTTCTAGCTTTTAGAAGGATTTCTCTCAGAAAATCAGAAAGACTGACTGAAAGGTGGCATGATGGAAAATTCACCACCCTTCTATGCAAGGTGTCTTAGTGCTTAATTGTTGATGTTATTTAAATTCACACCTGATTTTTTGCCTTGACTTGTCTAGTTTTAAATTTTCAGCTACTGTATCTCATAACACTCTTTTCTACTAAATTAAGGAGCTCTTTGCTCCAATTCATGTAGTCATTTTCAGATGACAATAAACTCACTCAGTGAAGAATTTAGCCCTCTTAGGCTAACTGGTTTGCTGAGATTCACTCATCCCTCACTGCAGGCTTGTCAGATCTCAGCTCTGAACCCTTCTGTTGGTTCTGGGCACAGAGGTCCAAGAAAAAAATATGCTCTATATTTGTTCACCAGCTGGGCATCTGTGAAATGCACCTTGGGTATTGGCATATGAACAATCTCCTAGATGCATCACACAAATTCAACTCTACCCCAGGTTTTCGTTTCCCTCCACTGCAATTCAAGAGGGACCAGGCCCACTCAGAGTTTGCCCTTGCTTTGCTGGAAAATAAGTCTGCCAAGACAAAAAACTGTAAAGGTGTGCTGCTCTGCATGGACCTACCCAGATGGGGGAAATCTGTGTTAACACAAATATGTAGCCATCCTAAGCAAAGACCTAAGTTTCTGCAAATACAGAACATCAGTTTTCAGAGAGTATTAGGCATTTCCAAAGATGTTGTTAGGGAAGAAGAAACAAAAAGACTAGAACTATCAAAAAGGCCCAGGAAAAAAATGGCAGAATTACAGAATACAAAAATCCGGTATTGTGGTGCTACTTCACTTTCACATGATTTGAGAGATGCTTTTTTTTTTGTGTGTGAAATCTTTCACTATATTTATAATTTAAAAAATGTAGAGTTTCAGGAATTTGAAGTTTTGAAATTCGTTTTGTTAAAGATGTTGACCAAACTTCATGAAAAAATCTCATATTTTTCTCCAAAATGTTCAGTGATTTCTGCAACATAGTTAAGTATTTCTGTAATATATTTAAAATATGAAAACAAACACAAATTTTAACATAAGAAATTTTGTCTGAGCTTTGCTGGGTGTTTTTTTAAGCCAGAGATTTTAGAGGTTTAGAATGTGACACTGTGTTCTAGTATCAGGCTTTGGAAGTAAACAATTATACAAAAGTTAATTAACAAAATAATATTCAGTAACTGCAAAATGCCACTTCTCTCTGATAGATCCAAGCCAGACGGGGGAATTCTTGTCTTTTCTAGGACTAATTCACCCTTTCCATCTTAAGCCACAGCATGTTGCAGCCCTTTTTTGTATTTTTATGCAGATGAGTTGGAAAGGTTTAAAAATGGCTTATGGGGGAAGCTCTTAAGTACAATGAGCACTTTGGCTATAACGAAGTGCTTTCAGCATATGCACAGATTATATGAGAGTTCTGCTTTCCACACAGTAGGAAGCAGCTGCATCAATATGACATATGATAAGAGCCCACAGGAATTGTCATGCCTATTGTGTCACTAATCCATAGATTATATGCCTTTTATAGAGCCTATTACATAACAGATCACAATGGGTCATCATGTCAAACCTATGGGGGATTAAAAGAAGAGATACTTTCCACATTCAGATTTTGATTTTTAGAAGTTAATTCTGTCTGTAAGAAGGAATCTTTTCCTTTCCCCAGCTTAGAAAAAGTTAGCCTAGCATACATCAAAGAACAAACCCTTACACAGAAGTCAAAGAATGCAGGATATCCCTTTTCTCCACTTCACTAGGACTCATCTGTAGATGCACAAAACCCACAGTGGCTAATAACAGGTTTATACAGCAACAGGGATTCCAGAAGCATGCATTGTGGTTAAGAAAAAGAAGGTCAAGCTTTGTTTTAACTTGTTATCTCCTGGTAGTAAACTGGCTAGCAGTATTCATGAGCAGACTCTTGTCTAATGAAATTTTTAATATACCGGCACATGAGACAAAGTTAACTTTTAGCTCCTCTTTTTCCAAGAACTGCATTTAAAAGCTTTTCGTCAGCCCAGAACAGACTGTACCGGAGACTATGTATGTATAGCCGGAGTCATCATAGACCCTGAGGTGGACTACAGGGATGTTGGAAATGGGTGATCAAGGGTAAGAGGGATTATTCCTCCTCTTCACAGTATCTCCAGAGCTTAGGTAACTCAGAAAGGAAAGTAGTACTGTGCAGCTTTTGGAAGTTGCTTCCATCCCCTCCAGTCAGCATCCAGTACTCAGTGTGAACCTGCTGGATACCACTATACCATGGGATGAAGCAGCCAAAATAGTGTTGATCAGGGTGTTTCTGAGACTGCCATAATTGCTTCTGGATCAGTGCCTCAGTACAGCAAACTGTGTTCTCAGCAAACCACATATTTGTAGTCCCAAAAGAGCAAATCTTGTGTTTCAGAACTGCTGCGAATCAAACTGATACACTTAACTCACCCCAAATAATGGCTTGATCCAGGTGATGCTCCCTGGAATAGATGAAAATGTGAGCCTTCTGTCATTCAGTTCACCAGGGTCCAGATTTCACCAAGAAAGTGCAGGTGCATCTTCTGGTTAGGTCCTGAAAATTTAGATTTTCAACAATAAATATGAGAATGTTTCACATGTTCTCATCATCTGAGAAAAAACCAGCAAACACTGTAGTTGTTTATATAATTTATTGATAGTGTACATAATTTATATAGTGCATTACAATACTGACTGCTATAATCTTTTATAAATGCTGAATTAACTATTTTTTAAAATTTTCACAACAAAAATAATTAAATATCATGCCAACATTTTGTAACAAATTATCACATTAAATCCATTTGGATTTCATGACGTATTTATCTGTACAAAGGACCCCATATCACAGAGCATTCACAGTGCATAAGGTCACAGTCATTGAAAAAATAAATAACATGATAAATAGATTTCTGTTATTTACAGTTTACAAACTCATCCCTTTCTGTTTTCAAAGTAAGCAGTTCTAGAAAGTTTTAATAATATTTAAAGAGGTATTGCACCTCCTAAGGGTGCACTGCAAATGCCTGCAAGTATGAAACACAGGGAATTTTAAAAGGTTCAGAAGTTATTTCAGTGATTATAAACAATTTCAAATACTTTCTTGCAATGGAGGAGATAGTGGGAGCCAAATTCTACTCTCAGTTCCACTGATAGAAATTTGTGCCGACTACCAGGACATTAATGAGCACTGGCACCACTCCCAAGAATGTGAAGGCAAGAATTTGGTCATAACTTTGCTGCAGAGTTTCAGCCATTTGAAACACAGATGCTGCTGGGGAAGCAGATTTACAAGTGCTCTTTGCATACACAACTGGTGTATGAATGCAGGTCATAATCTTGCTGTAAAAACCCTCTGAAAGGAAGCATCTCAGTTGGTATTAGTCTTTCTAGAGATTATACCTGTCTGGTTTTGATATATTCTGATACCTTTACATTCTGTCACAATTCCCTATTGCTATAAATCAACCTTTCTATTTGTCTTTCAAGTTTACCAAGATCATCTTAGTGATAAGACAGCAATGATCGCTTACATTCTTTGTGCAAGTAAAAAAGAAAAATAAATTGAATTAAATTCAAACTGGTAATTCTTGTAAGAAAATATCTAAATAGCATTAGTTTCCCATAATCATTTCTGTCAGACAGTGCACTGTATGTCAGAAGTATGGTAGCAAGCAGAACAATGTGATGTACAAATTGCCACAATCAATACACATCTCAGCCTGTGGAGAGGGAGCTACATGTATCTCACATTTCAGGACAGGGATGTATAGGATTTCACAGCTTTCTCTGGGGAGAAAATATCAGGACCTCACACAGGGGAAAATGTGAGAAAAGTGTATGCTCAAGTTATTCAAAAGGAGGTTTTAAAACATGTACACAGTAGGTCAGAAACTGGAATGCACGTGTCAGTTGAATGACATTCTTCTCTTCAGCAGAACATTGATCACTTGCATACACAGTTTTCAAAATAGTTCAAGGGAATAATAAAGGGTTTGGTACAGAATTGCTGGAACTAAATGCGATAATTTACCTGTGTAACCATCATATAAATCTCATCACCCAACAAAATGAAAAATCTGGAGTTCAGACGCAAAGAAATAGAAAGGAAATTGTGCAGTAAATGCATGAGCTGCAGAGATTTTCTTCTGAGTGCCTAAACACAAATAACAGAGGGATCTGAGGCTTGCAATGACAGAACATTATGCCCAAAGGTGATGCATTTCAATTAGGAAGATTCTTTGGTTTCACCTGGCTATCTGTTTTTTTAGTGTCTGTGTCATATTACATTAGGTCTGATCTCTCCTTGGCATGAATAATCAGGCAGTGTTTACACAGCTTAAAGCACTCTACCAAAAACTTTTAACTGTAGGACACAAATAAATGGCATTACAATTGCAAGAAATCCAAGAAAGGAAGACAACAAAACTCATGAGGGATTTGTGCAACTAAAGCAAACACATAATAAAACAAGTGTGTGTAATTAAAGCACAGTCACAAAGGAATCAAGGACAGAATAGAATCTTCTCTATAATTGCTAAGCATTAGACTAGTAAAGACCTTTTCCATTTGTTTACATGTTGACAGAATGTTTACAAATACAATCTAAAACCAAAAACAAATTATATGTTTGTTACAGCTGCAGCAAGCATATAAAAAGAAAATAAAATTGGCACGCCAATGACTGAGCCAGGAGAAAGATGGTTGACTACACTGTACCTGTTGGGAAGACTGAAGGTGTTCTTCTAGGCTAGATTTTAGCCCAGAGAGCAGCCGTTAGATCATCAAGTAGTCATTAAGATAACCATAACTGTAGCTTTTTAGATTAGACATGTAGATCCTGAAATCTTTACTCGGGCAATACTTTCCATGAATCAGTAGGATTCAGAGTACCAGGAGCTGGACTTCCATCACACAACTTTATAATTCAGTACAATTGTTAGGGTACGTAAATAGAATCAGACACTGCTTAACTCAATGGAAACACTCTCACTTGCTCACTACAGACAGGACTGTACCCTGTGGGTCCGTGTGGGACTGTGCTACTCCAGTGGAACTGCAGTAGAAAAGAGCTGCTAAAAGCTCTCCCTGGCCAGCTGTAATCCAGTTTTGATCCTGCTTGTACACCAGGGCAGATGCACAGTTTTGAAGTCTGAGACAAGGAACCAGTTCTCTTATTTACAACACTGGAAATCCAAAGTGGTATCAGCAGAGCAGAAGTCTACAGATTCTGGCCAAACATTTCAATTTGAGGAAGAAATAAAATGTTTAGACTACAAACCCAATAAAATATTAAAAGATCTGAATATGATAGAAAACCCAGAAACCATGCTCTGCTGTCACCTTAGGGCACAATCCAGCAAGGCACTTGGATATATGCTTAGCTTTAAGCATGAATAATCCTACTAAAGTTAAGCTTTGCTGGATATGGGATATCTTTTTCTGAGTTGTATTACTTTTCAGTGTTAGTATGCTGGCAATTTTCATATCACAGTAACAGTTTTCCCTCTTACATCCACTAGCTTTCTTTTCACTCTTGAGCTGAACATTAACTTACACAACATTGTGACATACATTCCAAACTCAGCCAGCTAACTTTTGCAACAGTTAGTACAACAAAATGGCTACGAAATTTTACAGACACAGTCTGAACAGATGCAATACAGAACTGTACTAATTGCAGAGAGCCAAGCACAAATCACTCCTCGATTGAAAAATAGCAAAATTTGTAGTGGTTTCCTGACCACATGAGCAAAATTATTTTTTTTTTTGTATACACGTGAAAGGCACTAGTCCGCTATTACTTGGCAATAGCCTCCTGAATTACTGATACATTCTGATGTGGGTTTATCTGATATACAGCAATTTGTCAACCAGATCCTTCTCAGGCCATTCAGTTTATCTGCATGGCTTGGTCTGTAACTGTCATCTTTATTTATTTTAGCATATGGATAACAACTACATAGGGACTCATTAAACTACTTCATATGATTATGTGTCATGAAGGCCCTGATACAGCATCTAATAATTCTTTGGCAAACAATACATCCCTGGTCATGCAGTGGTGTCAGAGAAGAATCCTACTAATGTTATTTATAATGATAAGCATGGCATGATACCTGTCTCATAGCAGAAGACGCATATGAGACCACGTCATGAAATGCAGCATTGGAATTCAATATAAATTGTCCTGAAGTGGGTCTATGTTTTAGGGAGGGCTATAGATGACAGGACAAGGCATGGGATTTATGGTCAGTATTACCTTCTGAGGCTATCTCTTGCTACAACAGAACACTCTAGTTTTCTGGAGCAGGTGATATTCAATTTAGGCAGAATAATTCTAAATTATGTCTGAAGGATTTATGGCATTAGCAAACACAATTTCATGCATATTTGGGCTGGGGATCAGCTGCTACAGACCAAATTGTTGGCCCTAGTCTTCTGAAGTTGCCTGGCTCAGAAATATGAAGGTACAGTACAATTTGCTAGGTCTGGCACCGTAAACATTGATGTCCTCCTCACTGTCAACTGAGCTAATCAATAGGCATTCAAAACTAGATTTTGGAACTACTCTTCTGGAGTGTAAAGACACCTGAGCTGCCTGAACTGTGCAGCGAAGAGCAAACATTTGCTTGGAGACAGCTAGTTCTCCAAGCCCACCTAAAAGCAGAACACAGGAAAAAAACCATTTACTCAGTCTCTCTCTCTGCTCCTTTCAGCCTCACATCTAAGCCATCACAAGATTTTCAGCAGCAAACTGTCCTCCTGAAAGATAGCAGGGAAGAGAGTTAAGACTAGACGGATGCTCCTACAGTGGTGCAGCAGTATGCTGCATCTTCACAGCCTTTCTGCAACAGAAGACTCAAAGATGAACATGAATTCCATCTCCTCAGCTTTACACTGCAGCAAAAATGTCTTGAATGCCTGGAAATGGGGTCACTGGCATACTTGAGATCAAATGTGTTTACTGTCATGCTTGCCCATTCAATAAAGCATTTTAATAATGTTGTATTTGTTGCCGTCTTTAGGACTGGCTAGTTTAACTACATAACTACTTAATTAAGATTAAAAACCTAAATGGATACTAATACTGACATTTGTAACCAAGTGTAAAGCAAATAACAAATATGTTGCTCTTTTTTCCTTAGGATTACACTGAAAGGATCCAATTCCTAAAAATAATTCAACAGCAGAATACACTCCTTAATTTGTACCAAAATAATTTGAAAAATAGCTTTAATTGTAAACACATTGCCTGCTGTAAACAGTATTCTGCATGTGAGCTGGCTAAAGATAATTATTTGTCATATATGTCAAAATAAGGAGCTTTCTGATTAAGTGCTTATTCACTAAGGTTTTAATAATATGTTCTCATTGACACAATAATGGGATTTTTCATATATAGTCTTAAGTGCAAAATGTTACTATATTTAAAAATGCATCAACTATTAGTTAATTTGTTTTGGTTTATAAACATTAAAAAATTAAAAAAATCTATGTATAAAGTTAACTGTGCTTCTTTAGAAACTTTATGTGATCATTCACATACAGCTTTAAAATATTTTTAAAGTTTAGTAGCAATTCAAAATACACTCAGTGATTTGCAATCATATGACTGCTACAATGTGGAATGTTACCCATTATTTTTAATACTCTGGGCCAGATCTTGCTGTCAATTACATCCAGAGTAATTCCTTATATCCCTGTATTTATGCTGGTGGAAAGGATATCAAAACTTGGCTTCTACTGGGGGTTAAAAAGAAGTATATCATGCTTCAAAACTTGCATGCAATCAAATCAAGGACCATATTCTCTTGACAGACTTGCTTTTGTCTAGGTGTTTCTTATCTGCACTGCTCAGTGTCAGACACTCATCTTCATTAAGCTTCTGGGAATAAATAAAAAATGGAGAAGAATACACCAGCTTCTTGACTGATGAAATAAGCTTCTTCCTCCCACCAATCAAATCAAATCATAATCAGGGTGGGTTTTGTTGTCAGAATGTCTGGATTATGTTCAGATACTACTCTTAGCTGATAACAATAATTGATAGTTACTGAGCACCCAGTTATATTTTATTTGTTTAGTTTCTTCTAAATTTACACAATGGGCTTACAAAGGCCAATGCAAAGTTTTTCTTGTGGTATAATATTCCACAAATGTTAGTTTGTATTTATGTATACAACATTCCTCATTAACGGTAGAACATATTATTCAAGTATGAATTTCTGCATGTAATTCTGTTCTTCAGTATGCAGATACTCTGACTTTTAGTATGCATCACCACAAGTGATACAACATAGAACCATTTCCTCTTCTTTCTCTGCCACATTGTTCATGTGCATTGAAAAGAGTGATAAGTATTCAACACTGCCATCAAAAGCTGTCAGTGCAGTTCCTCTATAAGCAGAGCACTTGAAGGGGGAAATGATGTCCTCAACAGTGCATGCCATGATATGTGCCTTGGACTTTCTGGTCCTGTAGTTGAGATATTTTGACTGAGCCAAGAAAAGTTCTGAACTTGCCTCTTATTCTTCCATGGAAAATAAATGTCAAAACCAAAAGAACAATAAAGATTTTTCTCCCATCCTCTTGCTAACCTTGGTGGTGGTGCTTGATTGTCTGCAAAAGGAGAATGAAAACACAACAAAATGTCCCATAAATGGGTCATTTTAGAGTTCTGCATAAGATCCACACAGCTTTATGACTGAGCAGCAATATCCAAAGAGGAGGAAAATGCTTTGGTTGCCTCGAGCTAGCATGTTAAAAGAAAGGTATGCTTTCCTTCCACACAGGTAAAAGTGCTTGTTAGCTGATGAAGCAGGAATGACACTCAAATTACTTATGGAAAGAAGGTAGAAATGTGAAATGCCTCCTGTCATTTACAGCACATGTAATCAGAAGAATTTCATTCTCTCTCCTTGTGGTTTAAATTTCTTCTCGGCACATAGGGAAGTTGACAAAGGTGAAGACATTAAACTCTATCAATATAGAGAAACACAGGAAAACAGCATAAAGAAACAAGACGTAGATGCCTAATTTCCTGTCAAGTTTCCACTTATTTACATGGATTCCAAACACCTGCAAGCAAACAAAGTGTTAGTTAATTGAGCACCAAAGGAAACTTTTGGAAACAACCATTATAAACTAAAAATTAGAGTCTTTTGAATTAGACATCCTGAACGAAGATAAAAATATATTCTCAATATATTTTGATTTATAGATCAAAAAAGCAACATACACTTTTCTGATCAAGAAAAGGAATGTAAAAGCCCAAACTAAGAACTCAAACTCTGCCCTGACTCTCAGTTGTCCTACGATCCTTTTACCAAATATTAAATGAACCCATTTTAAGGTCCCTTCACAAGTTCTTTACGTAACTGAGGAAGAGGCCCCTAGGTGCTCAGTTTCAGTCTGTGGTGCATTTTCAGTACATGGGGCATGTTCTAGTCAGGCAGCACTCTTTCACTGATTCAGTAAGAACTAAAGGCATGCACTGAACTAGATGAATGCCTCTCCCTCAAGTGCTCCCCTACAGATCCTTTATGTCCCTGTAGTACACCAGCACCTAATGTTCATTCTTTCAACAGCTTCAGAAGAGGTGCTTTCTTTGACGTTTTGCTCAGCTCCAGATTTCTTTGACGTTTTGCTCAGCTCCAGAACTAAGGGGAGTTACAAGTTACAGGTAGCAAAGCAATGAAGTCCTCACGAAGGCATCGGTTTTCAATGGTGTTGAGTGCCTCTGAATTATTATTTGTTTTGCTCAAAACTCTCCACTGAGTTTTGCTGGGAGGGTCTGTGTGGATCAGGGTATCCAGCAGAACAAATGAGACAATAAAAGATGCTTCAAACTCAGGTCATATGGCTTCTTCTATGAAAAGACTCTTTTCAGAAAAGCATGAACAGCTAGTATAGTAACACATCTGCATAATCCTCCTTTTTTTTCCAGAGTGCTGAGTACCATGATTACCAATATGCGCACAGCAACATCAGATACAAATGTCTACACATCTTTGTTGTTTCACAGGAAATGTGCAGTATGGCAGAATGGGGGATAAGAAAAGAAAAGAACAGGCTCCCACAGCTTATATATCAGATGCATTAGGAAGTTAGTGGCAGAGTGAACAGCCCTGGTCATTCTATCACTTAAGTCATGCACAGGTGATGTGGAGTTTTGTAAGACCTATTCATGCAACAGTGTGAAATCTCCAGTGATGGTCCCCTTCTCCACAGAGCCTCCATGGGCATTCAGTGAAAGACGTTAGTATAAGTGGATATTTTTATACCTTTGGGATTTGATTCTTCCCACAGAGGGTTCCCTGGGAGTCAGCAGGATCAGACCTTAAGTACCAGCAAAATTGACTTTTGAAACAGAATTATTGTTTCACCTTAACAAATCATGTGTTACAAGGGTAAGTGTCTTATGCTGAGTGACAGTTAGCATGCCTTTTCAAAGTCCTGAGGTTCACGGTCCTCACCGACTAGTCTTTGTTAAGGGTTTTGGCTATAGCACTTAGTTAGTCCAGACTGGTTTTGGAAATCAGAGACAAGGGCAAAGGGTGATAAAGGATACCTGGGTCTTGTCCCAATATAAAGCAGAGACAGGCCTGGGGTATGCAGCAGGACACAGGAGCACAGAAGTATTATGGGATGCCACAATTTCAACACTGCCACTGAAATCAGTGGGACCTACACGTATCCAGCATCTCTTGCACCAAATGTCAGACATCAGTCCTCACTGAGGACAATGGTAGCTCTTCAACTCATGGTATTGCTAGGAGAATGATACTTTACAAGAATCAATGCTTTGGAGATAATAGCTATTTCCATTTTATCCTTCTGTAACATGTAAATACCTAATAAGTATATTGCAATTGGAATACTTGGAGATACTCAAATACTTACAGTAAGTGCCACTGATCCTAGCAAAAGTGCAACTGAATAGACCAGTCCTTTGCTGTTTATCTTAACCTGTGGGAATTAGACAGAGAAGAGATCTTTAAAATGCTCAGCATATAACTGTGCTTTGGAGATCAGAAATCAATTTACTGATTTATGGTCCACCTTTTGTTTTGAATAGTCACTGACTTACACATTTTAAACAACACAAATCCATGACAGATTTATCATAATGAAGAACAGGAAGATTAGGGAATCAAAACAAATGTATAAGTAATTCCACCTCCATAAAAAAAAATAAATCAGCATTTATAATGGATTTTATGTTAAAAGATCCTCAGGAGAGAGAGATAAGCTGTTATTCTCAACTTACAGACAAAAATACTAGGGTACAGGGAAACAGCCAGGTGTGCCTGAAGCTGTGTAGTGAGAAAATGAGTGAGTCACAAACAGCTATCCATGGCGCTATTTTTCTGCTATCCAGTATAATGTACTCCAGTTGACAAATTGGGAATTAATTGTGGCTTGTGGAAAAAGAATTGCTTCCTTAACTCCTGGTTCCTTGGCAAAGAAATAACAACTTATTTAGCAACCAATAACATGCTCAGCAGGTTGTTGGGGTTTTTTTTTAAATTTTATTTGCATGCTTTCTTTTTATGATTTTTTTTTTAAATAGACAAAAAGAACTAATCAAAGATTTTCCAAGTATACATACAATTGATCCATAATCAATCGCCATGGTCTGCAAACCCCATGGAACGCCAAGGCCCACCAGAATGTCAAAGACATTGCTCCCTATTGTGTTGGATACTGCCATGTCACCGAGGCCTGCAGAGAAAAAAACAACAACTCTTGGGTAAAAACAAAGTATAGGACCATTACTCTGTGTACTAGAGGAAACTAAAGGGGAATGATCTGCATTGATCCAAGCCCTCTTGGACTGGCCAGAGTATCTGAGGTAGGGAGACAATTTCTATAATCTTTGCATGACTTCTAAAAAAAGTGTGCAAAAACTGGTCACTCCAACTACATCTTCCTTGTGTCTTGGAGAGCCTTTACGGGGTGTGTGGTATCCATTCAGCATCTGAGTTACATGCCAATTAAAAAAACAAGTCTTGTTCTAGGTAGCCTGCAGCCACAAGTAACCTGGAGATTATGTACTGGATTTAGTATGTGGACATGTGGCCCTTATCTCATGTGAATGAAGAAAAGTGATTCTGAAAAGAACCCAACCAGATAGATGGTAGCCAAAGATATTAAGCACTTCTGTGGGGCTTAATCAGCAATGATTTCACTTCAGGAACAATAAAATGCTACAGGGGAGGAAAAAAGAGTGAATAGTGGTAAAGTCCCAAGGCATTACTCGAAATCTACTCCTAATGCTCATCACTGGTTGGCATCTCATTCTGCACCAGTGTCAATGGATGTGAGGAAGGCAGAATACTTCTCTGCCTCTGCTAATTTCCCTTAGGCACTGGCCTAACTGTTGAATCACTTCCACAAAGTGAATATTGGAAAGGTAGAGGAACTGTGACGTAAATGGGACATGTCCCACAAATACTTTGAGTACACAGAGTGGAGACAGACACTACCACATCATAAGTACAGTATCTCCTTTCAGGAAGCCACTGAGAGAAAGATTATGCTTTGGATCCATACTATGGTAGTGACCATCTCTACTTTTTAGATACTTGCCTGCAATCTGTCAGTAAACATCTGGAATCCAAGTTAGTGCAAAGTCCCTGTATTGTCTTTGAGAGAATGGGGCTGCTTTTTGCCAAGCTAGTGCTTACCTTCACTTCCAGAGGAAACAATCCCTAAAGTAGTTTTGCCTAATACTAAAGAAGAACTAATCTAAAGAAGCGGTCTGTTAATTTAAAAATGTAACAAGTTTTCCTTCTGTTCTTGCAGAAATCTGTTCACTTTAATACTATGTATGGAAAACTAATTTAGTGGGAAGGTGCTTCCATAAGAATCCTGAATACTTTTTTGTACTACTTTTTGTCAGAATTTCCAGGACACAACAAATAATACAACCTGGAAAACGAAATATTTTAAATATGTAATTCTTTTTGATCAACTAACATTTAACAGCACTACTCCTATCTCAAACTACAAAGGTGGGGCTTTTGAGTACTTAATTTATCACTTCAGAACCCTTGCTGTTTGCCCAATGATGTGTGCTGGAGATCTCATTATCTGGAAAAAAAAGACTATGGGAATTGGAACAGTGGAAAAGAATACAATTAGGACCTTTTCTTATTCTACTGCAGTATAGGAAATCACACTGTCAGGTTTAATGTTTTTCAACAACAGGAAGGGATGTGGCTACAGGTACCTCTCAAGTAACAAAAGAAATGTAAAGAACCTCAATCAAAACTTAAAGGTATGTGAGAAAGCCTTTGACAATTTCAATTGGAAAACTGATGAGGACATAGCTGACATTTATCTAAAACCCTTTCCAGTGCAGCTATTCATATGTCCCAATGGGAAAGAGGTCTGCATTGGATGAGAAGTATGCCTGGAGCAACATCACTTCTGCCAGATTCTCTTAAACCACTTCACTTCCCTGGGTTCGAGAGGTCTTCTAGAAAACAGTACAAGTTTTACAGGGACAAGTGCGGGTCAGCATATATTCTTCAATGTAGTTTTTGATAGCTGATATTCCAGTTTTGTCTACTACTTTTATCTTTTTACCCTGACTGATACATACCATGCATGGGATTTCTGAGTGTTGAATGACCTTCTAGAATGCTAGGGCGTGCCAAGTCCCATTAAGAAAAAGATAACAGGACAGAGATTATTTATTTGGTT
The DNA here is from genome assembly GCF_947461875.1 of Haliaeetus albicilla. Taxonomy (NCBI): domain Eukaryota; kingdom Metazoa; phylum Chordata; class Aves; order Accipitriformes; family Accipitridae; genus Haliaeetus; species Haliaeetus albicilla. The sequence goes on from NC_091487.1 coordinate 18,330,308, forward strand.
CACAATAATTAGCGCAGTGTTTTGGCTTTTAACAAGGCCCTGAAACAGTAAAAATAAAAGAAAAAAAAGAATAAAATTGCACTGAGAATTTGCATGTATGGTGGAAGCAACTCACAGAGCATGTATGTAAGAATGCAGTTATGTTTCAGCAGACACAGTACCTTGTCTTGCTACTATTAAGCTGGCCATGCAGTCTGGGACACTTGTTCCTGCAGCTAGGAAAGTAATGCCCATGATAACATCTGGTATCCCAAGGGTGTATCCAATCACAGTCACCTGAACAGTAAGGAAAATAGATTAACCTATCACATTTGGGAAGTCTCCTCATTCCAGTACAGTTGTGGCATACTCTTAACTTTGGTTTCTGGTGTGGACTCTAACAGGATTAGACTCAGGATATTTATCCATTTCTGCAAGTTAAATAATTGTGGAATAACCAGCCTAAAACCAACCCTGTAAAAGGAAAAGTACTTTCAGTCATATAATTCAACATTTTAAGAGCAAACAAAAAGCTCCATTTTCTGTACTTCTAATAGGACGTACTGATCTTTTAAGGAGGAGCACAAATATAATCCAACCTGTGGGATTTTTTTTTTTCCATTTCCAAGAATGGCAAGATTCTCACTGGTTCTACTCTCAGAAGGACTGCAACCAATTCATATTGTGATATAGGAGCAGAGATATAAAGCACTTATTTTATCCCAACACATGAAGAAGGAAACAGTTTCTTGCATGACTTCTGATATAATCCCAAAGTGAACAAGTCTGGTTATGTTGTCCCCTGAGAGTCCAGACGCAGCTTTAAAAGAGCTTAGGCAATGTCTGAAGCTTGTAGCAGAGCTCTTGGAAAGGACAGGGAACTGTATTTAGCTGGAACATCCAAAGAAGGCTGAAAAAGTATCAAGAGAAAAGGCTGAACAGGCAACTGAAAAGGAAATAGCCTTGTGAGAGTGAGAAGACCGAATCAGGGACAGGCAGCTGCTTCCCTGCTGAGACTGCTAAGGGTGGAAGTCTTTAAGGCTCTGTGTTGTTTTCTTGAAATAGTTTGCCAGTCTCTTACATGAGAAAAACTAGCCCCTTCACCAAAGAAAAGGTGGATTTTAGGAACCCACTCACAAACCTTATTCTGAGGGACAAGCTGTGACTCAGAAATAGGAGTGGGCATGATTCTCCTGCTGCAGGTGGTAAGAGGGTATTTAGATCTGGCTGCCTCTTAAAACAAGCTGTGTTGCAGCCTTCATGAGCGCATCTCTCCTTTGCGAAGGGGATATCTACAAATGGCACCAAGGTACAGAGCATGGCCTTGCGAAGGACATATGGTATGAAATGAATGTGTGGCTTTGGCACCATTATGCCAGGCAGAATGAATGGCTGGCATATGAGTTTCTCTAACAGTCTACGTTAAGAGAAAAGAGGATTACTTTACAATACAAAACTTATATAGAAAGTTGCAAAAAGTATATGGAAAACACAATCTTCCATGAGAGGAAACATAAATATAAAGCGTTTTGCAAATGCCAATGCCTGACACATTTGAGGAAGGTAGAGATGTTCTCCATGCAAAAAAGATTTTGCAGGTAAGAAGCTCATGAACAAAAACTCTTCCATATGCACAACTAGAAGAGTGTATGTGTGTGTGTGTATATATATATAAAAATATATATGACTATGACTGTATATATGTGAGACTATAAATTCCAATATGAAAACAGCTGAAGGTTTCTTCACTATATTTTCCTTTAAAAGGAAAAAAGGGCATATAAATTCTTCAGCAGCATATCCTATCAATCTTCCGGTAATAGGTATATACAACTTTTTGGTTTTCCATCTTTAAATGTAGAAAAAGGTAACTTTCTATACTTCCAATGTATGGCTAATTTTTCCACCACAAAGTATTTGAGGAGCTTTCCTATTCACGCTGCTGCTTTGACTGAAAACATAAACTTGAGAAACTGAGAGAGGGTAAGAAAGAAAAAATAGGAACTTATTCAAATCTTCAAATAAGCATGATCCTGAATTGACAACAATTTAGAGATCTACACCTGATAACACTGCTTCTCACAGATCTAAGGCAAATGGAAACATATCAGCAATCATAATATTCTTCACTAAGAAGGATTTTCTTGTATTATTCCGTCTACTCGAGGTGTTTTACACCACTTCTGAGTCATCCATCTGCCTTTTATGCGTGTTTCAGTATCAGACCCTGTAGCCAAATTTCTAAAGGTGTCTCAGCTCCTGAGAGTTAAATGTTTTCATTTAAACTCCCTTTTACTAGTAGGATGTGGAGGTCCACATTCTCTTGAAAATCAAGCTGGCACATTTCTGTATTGTATTGGGCCCTATACAGTAAAGGCCCAATTACTTTTGCAGAAAAGAACAGCAGAAAGCTAGAATTGTAATAATTAGAACATGAGCTGAAAAGACTGCACTACAATTACATGCCTTTAAAAAATACACAAAATACCTATTATCTATGTTGAGAGGCACATTTCACTCAGTATGGAAGTCCTGCTACATGCACTTACCATCCACACCATGAAGTAGGAGAACAAGGCAATCCAGAGAGTGGATAAGACGAATGTCACCATAAAGCACCTCTCCCAGCGTGGTTTGCTGCAGTTTGGAATGGTGCAAAAGAGCACGAATATCAGCGGCCATGTCAAAATCCATTTAATTTTGTTCATTTTTCCATCTGCAGGACAAAGAAAGGAAAGAACCAGTTTAGCTTTCCCATCACTATCCCAGGCCCGGTTACACCTCTTTGAACACAGCAGATGATCCCAGAAGATCCCAGAAGGATGTTTACAACTGTGCATGTCAGCTCATTTTCCAGTGTACCTTCCACCTATACTTAGTCTCATCACTCTCAGCCAAGTTCTGTGTGCACACCCAGAGCCTAACAGTTAAGCCTGCCAAGGTCTATGTAATCCATGAAAGAACTACAATGATTTAAAAGCATGGCTGATTTTAAAACCAAAATTAACAGCCAGGTTTGTTGCTCTTTCAAATACCTGTATTACTATTAATCCAAAATTAAAAAAAAAAACAACCAAAACCAAACAACCAAAAAAACCCGCCCCCCTCCCTTTTTAAAAAGGAAGATGGAAATCTTTGTAGTGAAAATAACCTGTACCTTTTGTGCAGCAACAGAAAATACTTTCACAGAAAACAGAAGCACAGACCCAGCCTATGAACATGACAAACTTGTTTCACATGCCTCACTGTGGTCACTTGGGAAGAACTTTAAACTGGTACGTAGGAAATCTAGACTTGTTATCTCTCTCAAACTGCATAGAGTACCACCTTGAGATGCTCTCTTACCCTCCATAAAAGGAAACTGAAGATACTGACCTCCCTCACACAGCTCTCCAAAATCAACTGGTGAGAAATACCAGAGAACTGTCACTACTGAAGACAAGTACAGACCTTGTCATTTTTTAAAAATGTAAAGTATTGTAAATGTGCACATAAATATCAATACATAAAAGAGAATTATTTTATAATTGGGTCATAAATAAATGGGGCACTTATATGAGGTATCCTGCAAATAGGATAATAAATTTGCTTATCAGGCTAAACAAGAGTATCGCAGCCAACAGCATGGTGGTTTTTGTTTGGGTTTTCTTTACATTGTTTTAGAATTATGCTAGTAAGGATTTCCATCATTAACTGATAAAGATATGCATGAGATCTAATAAAATATGCCATTTTGAATAAAATAGTTGATCGCATTGAAAAATATCAGATACATCTCCCAGTGAAGTTATTTAGCTAAATTATAAAGGGCAGGTAATAATCAGTGAAAACTCCTATCAATTTCACCAGGAATTTTCTTTCAGCAGAGACACTGGGATTTAGGATTTGTCTAATGGGAGTTTTTGTCAGCGAATTTAATTACATTGAAATCTGTCCTCTGGACCACTGTGCACCAGATGAAATGAAATTAAACATTTAAAAATTAATAATACTTTTGTAATTTATGAGGCTGCTTCCTAGTCTAATTCAACTTGGTGAGTCCAAATCCAAGTCTTTATTCATTTACTTCACTATGTATTCTAGTACTAAATTGTCTTGCTCAAGTTATGAATCAGCTCCTTAACTTGAGATTTCCCTGTGAATTCTGAGATGCCATCAACCCACCAGGAAATCTAAGACTAAGCTTAGCTTTTTATTCCCATTTAGCTTGTGGCTGTGGAACTTCTAACACATAAAACTACTGAAGTCTCCTAGGGTCAATTCTAATTCTAGAACTTTACATGTCACTGGGGATCTATTACAGATTTTACAGAAAAGTTCTTTTTCCCTCTGGCTACATATACTGCTATACAGATTTTTAAAACAGTTATCTTTTATCTGTTCTACCCAGAAAATAACACTTAGCTCACATCTCACTTTAATTCTGTTAACAAGGCTGTAAATATCCTATGGTAATTTATACATCCTCCTGTTTAATTGGTTACAGTTTAGATCATTAAAAGACTCCTGCTAGTTAATTTGTACTCTTTATCTACCCAAGTTGCTAAGCTTGGTTCATAGTCAAACAAGTCAGCATGGCCTAGGCCAGTAATTTCCTCAGTGCATAATTCTAAATGCATGGTGAGTGGGTGACTGTTTGACAGGAGAAAATTATGGATCCAATTCTGATCTGATGTGGGTGTAATCTGACTGACTTCAGTGTTGCTACACACAGGAGATTCAGTCCCATTTCTCTTTTCAATAATGTGAATAAAAGAAACAAAATTGCCTGGAGAACAAATAGAGAATAAATAGATGCACTCAGCCTCTGCTGGGGAATATGTATCTTGTCAGGAATCCTGCCTAGTGCCCTGAATTACTTAAACAAATGCTTAACTGTGAGAATTCACAGTGTCTTACCACTGGCATTGCTATGCTTGCTCAGTTCCAGGAAAACCAAAGCATTAGTGGAGGAGGACTTGCCTTTCCCTTATCTCTGCTCAGTTTGAATGGATGTGTGTCAGATTAAAATTCCTGGCTCTATTAGTGGTGATGCTTTCACACCATGTCATGAGTTGGAACTGGTTTTTACAGCTAGATGGTTTGTGGAAGTGACATTTGCATTCATTACATGGCAACCAGGCTTGAGACTTTGGGAACAACAACTGCATGTAATTTGGGGTTTTGTTGGTTAATAGAGAAGCTGACTGGCCATCTGCAGTTAGCCTGGAATAGTTTTGAACCACCATGGCCAAAGCAGCCTACTTGACACACTTTACATTGGTTTCTCTTTTGTGTCAGGGTTTGCTAGCTTTTATAAACTTTTATGTAAAGCCTTAAGTATATCTGTCCTCAGTTCTGCCCCAAGCCCTTTTCTTCAGCTCCTACTATGCTAGGTCATGGAACTTGTGGCACCCAGTGCTAAAGAAGTCTACTCTTATGCTGTAACTTGGTAGTTTTGTAAGAATTTAGTAAGTTTAGCAGCAACCTCAATAAGGTGAGACTTTATTTCCTTAGGAAATCAACGACTTCATTCATTTCACCTGGCTTAGATGATTGCACAAACAATATACAGCTTAAATATTTTTTTTAAATTTATTTTGGAATTACTTCTTGTCCTGCTCTGTTGTTTTGTTTCTGACTACCTACTCTAAAATAATCATTAAAATGATTTAGTAATAAATTTGTTAAATTGGGGTATGCTTTTAGTTCATGATAAATTGTTTTATGATTGTTGCTTAGCTCCCCAGTACATCTGCAAGAAAGAAAATTATCACCCTCATTAAGGCTATTATTCAATACATAGCTGTTCTGCAAAAACAGACAAACAGTCCCATTACAAGACTTTAGCTCAGTTGTTTTAATAGCAGTACTGGCCACTCCCGCGAGCCCTGGGACTGAAGGCTCCTGCGGCAACACACATAGCTGAGAAAAGGTGTATTTTGTTTGTTGCACCCCCCACAAGAATAATGAAAGAATATTGATTTATTACAGAAAGCAACACTGGTCTATATTCTGTTCACTTGACCCTGCTGTAAAACATAAAGATGAGGTTTTCGCATGAAGTTGTTTTTCCTAATTTATACAACCATTTTTCTGTTTTTCCAGATATTTGGAAGCCAAGCATGCCAAGTATTTCAGAGAGGTATCATTACAGAACAGCCTGATTACAATGTTTCTGAAAATGAAGTAGCAGCCCTACAACAAAGAGCCCTTTGCTAATTTTCAATACATTTCTGGGCTTGTCATCTTTCCAGATGTTATGCTCACAATAATTACTTTTACATACGATAGTGTCCTGGTGAACAAAGTCAACAACACACATCACAGCACTGAGAGGAAATGAATATTTCCTTAAGGCACTAAAGAAAGTGCCTTTTACAGGAAAAATACTGTCCTATTTGCAACTTTCACACAGAGTTGAGAAGAGCTTAGTACGAAAGTGTGAAACTACATTTGTTTTCAATCAGATCAGGAGTGTACCCTTGAAGTAAATCTCCTGATTGTCCCAATTTACTGTATTTTGGTTTGCAATTTACTGTATTTTAGTTTGCAACACAGAGCAGTCTTGCATCACACCAATGAGATTCCTTTGGTATAGAGCTGAACCAGAGGCACAAACTTAAAAGTGCTCCAAATAATAATGGGCGTTTAGTCCATGGGACCAAGTTAGAGCTAGTCTGAAACAGAACTTCCAAACACATATAGTGCAGACAGCCTACATGTCCTAGTCAATAAGCTGCACAGATAACACTTTTTTTGAGTTTAGACAGACTGGAGTCTGCAACTACACTGTCAGGAATCAGATCTAAGTGAGTGTAGTTAGTTGAATTTGATAGCTTTTCCACTTAGTCTTCCCTTTAAAAGTGTGGTAGTCAAGCATAGACCACTGCTCCACACGTTAGCTACTTCAGAACATGCCTGAACTTTCACTTGTGAAAAAAGTATCTCCTTACACAAAGCAATTAGTAGCTGACTGATCTAAAAAAATTATAACATCCCTGAAAAGCATGAATCTAATTGGCATACAGGATTTTCATAACTGTATTTATAGGAATTTGTATAAATCTCCAATTTAAGGTAACTTGAAAAATGGGAAAGGTTTTCTCTAATTTAAGTCTATCTGTAAAATGAGAAAGGCTTCCTGGAGTTTACTAGGGATTTCTATTTTTCTGGGTTTTTTTTGCTTTTGACAATGGTAAACTTAGAAGAAAAATAAGACATGTTCAGGCTGGCCTAGGAAGATTATTCCTGCAGATTTTTTTGGTGCTCCACTTCATCATTTTTAAATTACTTTTTAATCGTTTAAAATCTCTCTACTATTTTTCACTTAAAAAGAAAAAAGCCCAACTGTTTTTCCCCCCATATAAAGTGATTTTTAAATCACCTGTCCCCTTGGTCCTAATTAGGCTTTATATTTACAAAAATGTATTTACACCCACATATCATTACCAATATTAATTCAAATCTCGACCTGAAAATGTGTACAGTAACATACATACTGGGAGCTTTTTAATAATACACACAGCAAGTAAAATTCTGCTAGAAAGTGCTGTTGTTCATCAGACTTGAGACCGACCGTAAAACTTTAATACATGTAAATTAGCCAATCTGAAAGCCTAATTCATTTCTGAGCATGTACAGTATCCAAAACACAAGGGAGGAATGTAAATTTTTGTTCCAAGTATGGGACTCAACGTAGAAACAACTGAAATAAATATAACAAACTAGACCCATCGTGAATTTTCCATCAGAATTATTTTCCACTGAAAAATGCCTTTGTTGCAAAATAAAAAATTTCTGAGAAAATGGTTTTCAATTTGCTGTTAGGAAAATTAACACAGCAGTTGCCTCTCCACCCTCTTGGAAAATCCTTACTGATTTCAGCTCTGCAACTTTCCCTAGGAATTGTGGAGGCAAGAGACTCTCTGTGTTACCACACTAGAGACAGGATAAGTAGTGTGTAAAAAGGTATCCAAGAAGGCATAACCTTTGTCAGCCTTCCAAGTGGGCAGTTGACATACTAAAACATTTTTATTGCAATTCTCCTGCAACAGAGCCTTGGAAACAATTCTTTTTTTTTTTTTCTTGTGGAAAATACCGAGGTTTTACTTCTCATCTTCATCCAAAACAGACTGTTTTCCAAACTACTGACACTTTTCTCTGAAGTTCCGTTTCCCAGAATACAAGTTCCAAATTCCAGACCATGAGATCTGTCCAAAACAGCTCAGATTTCTATTTTCAGCCTGTGCCTTTACCACGCTTTGCATATTTGGATTTATGCCAATAATTTTCTCTTAAAGACACATTTTTGGTACAGTGGAAACTGGTATGGAAAAAAGAATTTGCTCCAGTATGCAGAAACAAGCTTCAATCTCAGAGTCACTATATGTTTACACAGGACAATATTCAACAACAACAAAATGTAACTGAGCAGAGGTAGTCCCCATACCTTGTTTGACTTGGTTGGATTTTGGCATGGTTAATTTTGATGTTTTAACCTTGCTGTCTACTCTATCTATGGGGTTTTTTACAGAGAACTGGGATTTACAGACGTCCTCAAGTCCCTCTTTACCCTTTCAGAATGAAGTGATGAGTTACTAAATTAAATCCTTGCTCACTTCTCTTCCAATTTATGCTGTGTATCCTTCTCCAAGGTAAAGCACACTCATTGCTCTTCTGGAGCACATTTTCCAGTTTAGTTTTCTAAAAAAGGAGTCTGGTTCATGAGCTCCAAGAACATGATGCAAATCAAAGTGCAGTACATGAGGACAACAGTGGGATGTGCCTCAGAAGCACACTTGTGTTCTGAAATAAAATTCTAAGGTAGATGTGCCATTATACAGGCAGTGGCAAGAGGAAGGTCTTCTAAAAAAGCATTTCAGAATACTACAGTTAGGTCCTGCTCTGAACTACCTTATTGGAAGAACTTCTCTCTTGCAACATCAAAGAAGCTATGGAAACTAGCTCTCTTCCTAAGTCAGCCACCTAAGTCATGTTTCCGAACTTTGGCAAAAGCACCCATAAAGCAGGCCAAAAAGAGAGTCTGAGGAACAACTACAAAGAAGGATCAAAATTCACAATAAATCTTACTTCAAACACATTAGGAGCAGGGAATCTGCTGGGTCCACTAGTGATCGGAGAATAAAGGAGCACTGAGAGAACATAGGGGCATTGCAGAGAAGCTAAAAGAACACTCTGCATCAGTGTTTGCAGAGACAGAAACCATAGAGGTTTCTACACAGAACTCTTTTCAGTCTCTAGCTCAACCTTGAGGACATACAACTCCATAGGGGATATAACAAAGAGCTACAGCATCCTGAGTGTTCAAGTGAGGTACATGGGGTTTGCTTTGTTCAATGTGTTTTCCAATAACAGACATTAAATGAAGCTAGTAGAAGCCAGATTCAAAGCAAGTAAAAGGAGACGGTTCTTCACACAACCATAAAACTCCTTCCCAAAGGATGTTGTGGGTGTTAAATGTTTGCAAAGATTCAATGAGAATTAGACAGGTTAATGAAGAAGAAATACATTAAGGATTTTTAAATACTCAGATATTACACCCAGTCCAGGAAGTTCCTTGAACTGAAAATAGCTGAAGGCCAACTTGTCCTGTTTCATTATTCCCCAAGCTTCTTCATAATGTCATGGTTGGAGTCAGAATATTGGGTGAGACAAACATTTGGTTTGACCAAGTACGAACATTTTTTACATTTTAGTAGATACTGTTAATTCCTTTTTGCTTCTATCCTACATGTTGCCTTTGTATTTTGGATCCGTACAAAAATGGGCAGGATTGCTAATCTCCTTTATTGCCATCTCATTTTAGCTCTGGGAATTATTATTCCCATTTTAGCTAACACCATCACGACTTATATAAAGCATCCATGGTCCAATCCTGTAAGAGAAGGAGTTCTTCATTTCTATGAAACCAGCAGGAGCTGAGAACACCGAGTATTTTAAAGGATCCTGAACATGTGACAGTGAATGGGATTTAAGCATCCATTAAGAGCTGCACAGAAACGCTTTTCTGAGTCTGGGCTCTAAAAGACTACTGAGCTATGCAGGGGCTTTTACACATCATTTTGTTGTCAACGTATGCCTTCTCAGTTTCATCCTGCTTTGTTCTGATCTGGGGGGGGTGTGTGTGTGTTTAAAAGTTTAATACCTGTTTCCAAACAACTGTACAGTAATCGAATTGTAAAGCATTAAATAAGCCTTTCTCTTGGAAGATAATCATCATGGCCTAAAGGTTAGGTCAAGAAAGAAATTCCTCATTTGAAGAGAAAGTTTATTCCTACACAGAAACCAAAGGCAAAGGCCGGTTTGTATGATACCATATGTAGTTTCCATAAAACCTATGTGTTGTCTCCTGTTTCAAGTTGGGCCTGAACCACACCCTGGGGGTGAATCTCTGGATGTTTGACATATGGGATCTAGGCTGGATGCTGTAGTTTCAGACTGTTTTCATATAACCACTTTATTCTCTATTTCTGTGAGCTAAAGCCCTGCATTTATTGCTGACCACTGCTGTTAATAGAGGATAAAAGACAACAATAAGCAAAACTCACAGATGGCAAATGATTACTAGGAAGCACTCAGAGATGATTTAGTGCTTTAAACTTCACTTACATTTATTTCTGCTTCAGAAAAAACTTGCTCTTGCAAAAGGATCTAGAATACACAATTTGAAGGAAGAAAGTCAAACCCCAAGGTAGGCTAAAAAAGGTGACTACAAAACAGTAGAAAAAAGGTTTGAGCCAATTCGTAGCCATTTCTGTTGCAGCTCTTAAAATACTGGAGTGAATTTTCTACTGCAAGGAGTTGACTTGGAAAGCCCTATTGGAAAGTGAAAGCCTATTCTTCATTGAGCTCTTTATAGTACTGAAAGAATACATGAACTTCTGATCTTTAGAATATGTATATGCTTTATTCCTGGCCTGAAAATATATCAAAAGAAAAACAGAGGGGATTCTGGGAAACTGCCTGCAAAGTACCTTTTCCCTAAAGCCAGTTTTAAATGTCAGGATTTTTCTAGGCTACTGATTGTGCCACAGTACTTAAACAACAACAAAGCATGATGCTGGTTCTTTACATTTTCTCCAAAGTTATTAAAGTGGTACTTCTGAAAGCAGAAATAAAAGAATTCTCCCTCAGAATATACGAGTTGAGCAATGAGAATCCAGCTAACAGATAATCATCTCCAGACAACAGGATTAACAAAACCTGAAGATAACAATGAGGATTTTAAACAATCATTACCACTTTTACGCAACTATTTGAGTTCATGTTGAACTTTTGCTCCATTCCAGTATGAATTGTATCATCAGTGGTTCCACTTTGGCCTGTTGCACCTCAGCTATCTTTAAAGGCTTTTGCAAAAAATGCAGAAAAACTGCATTTAAAAAAGGCCAATGGCATAACTAATAACTCCCTCCTTATTTCAAAGCATTTTGTCTGTTGTGAATGTCACACACTTAGGAAGATCTACTCCAGAATCTATTTTTTATTCATAAAGAAGTTGTCTGAATCTTAAACAAATTCAAATATAGTCTCCAGGTAATGTTTGTCACATGTTAAGATTTCTGCATTGTCCTGGAATGTAAGAAGAAACACATGATTGCACTGCCCTAATTAAAACTTGAATCCAAAAACTTGTTAACAACTCAGTTTAAAAAAATCTTCTTTGCCAACATGTGCATTGAATCCTGCATTTTTGAGATGGTTTGGGGAGATATTTTTGTTTTTTCAAAGCTGTTTATTACTGTTACTGTTATTATTGTTATTGTTATTATTATTATTAACAACATGTTCATGTGCACAAGCATATTGCTGACTTGGATCCACTTATTTCACCATACAATAAAAAGTTTTTTCATTATCTCATTATCAGGAGCCCATCTAATGGGCCTATCTTCAGTTAATCAGTTTGTTTCCATTCTTCACTGCTGATGAAAGTCCATAACTGCTGACTGCAAGAAGCTCCTGTAAGAGCACACAGTACAGTAACACATGAAAACATACAGTTTTATCCAGTCTTCACACAGTATGCTTCAATGTTTGTTCAGTCACAAACATCTCTTCTAAAATGATTGCAACTAAAGCGATGGGATCTCTAAGAAATTAGAATCATATACAACATGGAAAATTCTTCCTTCTTTTTCACTGCATGTGATATTAATTTATGCCAAATAATATTTGTGTTAAACAGTAACTGTGTGACAGATGACTACTGACTACATGTCTGTGAGGGGTGATCTAACCTCTGCTGTCCCATCTCCAAAGCATTTGGGGGAGAGTCAACCTGCAATGTGCTAAGGGCATCAATATAACAGTGTTGGTTATATACAGCCCTTCACGCCAAAGAGCTTCCAAAAAATTTCAAAAGGTGAATATTATTACATACTGCTATTCTAAGAATTTTAAACACTGTCAAAGATATTAAATGCTCTTTCTCCCCCTAAAACTTTTTTCCTTTTCATCCAAGAAGCCTCCCCTAGAGTCACTAAATCAAGTTATTGTATAATTATACTCCTAGCTGCCTCTGGCCTAGCAATCTCCAGCACGCCATTATTAACTGTTGACTTCAACATTAGTAGCAGTGCAGTGCTCATCGGGTTAGTCTGACGTTTTTTAATATAAACTTGCCTTACCTGCTTTCCCTTGCCTCTGGCAAACCAGCACTTCTACTGTTATTGTGCATGATGGCTGGAAAACACTTTCCTAAGATCTGCTTTTAGCCATGTAGCCTCCAGCCCAGTTTTACTGTCATCAAATCCAGCCTTCAGTCAGTCAAATCAATCCCCTTCCTCCTCTCTCCCCATATATGTTGTCTTTTCTGACAACTCAGCATTTGGCATTTTAATTATCTTCTGTTTCCTTACTATAAACACTTGGAAAATAAGCCTTACCTGGCAATGAAAAGGGAGATAGATTGTCCTGTTCATTTTCCTCCTCTTGGTTCACCACAGGGATATTCCCATTTTCAATATTTTCATGTCTCCCATTCTGAAGTGGTTTGCTTGAGCCATTGGCAGATTGGATTAACCGCTGACGCTGCACAGTGTCAAAGACAAAACTGCCATAGTTTAGAAAATATTGACTTTGTTAAATCTGGGTTTTGCTGTCTGTCCAGCCCCAGTCATGTGAGCCATGATGTTCCTCCACAAAGCTTTCCTTCCAGTCAGCAACAAACAAATCTATCTGTGGCCTCCCTGTCTTCATCAGGCCAGTGTTGACTATCCACATCAAAATTACTGGCAGGAGTCTTTCAAGCCATGATGGAGAAAGTTGTCATATCTGTTCTTCCGCATATTTTTTTTAATGAACGTTGTTATTCTGAAGCACTTCTTACTCAACAGTTCCCACTCAAACCAGCAATAGCACCATAATCTAGTGGTAACACTCAAGACATTTCTGCACTATTAGAGTTGGCTTATGAATGACTCATTACCCAGTATGTCTTCTATTCAGGTCCAACTCTTCTCCCTCCTTCTCATCCCCTTTCCTTGAGGTAAATGTAAAGGTCCTACTTACAATTTCAAAAGCAAGACTAACCCTTGTTGCCCTTGTCAGAGTATATACTTTCATGAAGCTCATCATTGTGCCTGCAGACATGTGTAAGACTGCTACAGTTCCAATACATAGTACAAGAATTACAGGGATAACTTCTAAACGTCAGGATATATACCCATTAATACACTGGACAATGTGAGATGTAACAGTAATTTCCTACTTTTATAAAAAAATAAATATTTTTAGCTTGTTAGAAGAGATAATGCAGGATCGATAATTGTTCTCTTTTTCATGACAAATTGTTGCAAATTCCTAAAAAGTGCTCTGAAACGCCTTGAAAAATAAAGTAACTGCACAACATACAAAAAAAATCTGAAACTAGTATTAACACACCGTAATTAAAAATAGAGAAAACTACTATTTGAACACTTTGCAAAAGTTTGGTGGTAAGAATACATGAGAACATAGATCCAAAATGCTCTCGTTTAGAGAATGCTTTTGCAGATGTTGAACTAGAAAGTATCAGCTCTCTGTGCACATATCCATTAAGACAGAATTTTTTTCTGATCAATGAATTGCCTTCAAAGCAGAACTTCTACAGAGTCACCTGCTGCTGTGTGCCCTATCTGATCTTCTGCTCTTGACTGTACGCCACCAAGCTGACTTTGTAATAAACATTTCACTGTTTTACTGTTAAACTGGACTTTTATTACAAATATATTAGTGCTGCTTTCTTTCACTGGGGTATTCACAATGCTGGGTAGACACATGAACTGTGTTATGATGTTCAAATTTTAGGAACTTGTTATGAGCATGGCTCTTTGGCAACCCCTCTCCCTCATAGTTATTTATTGCTTTCTTAATGAACCTACCTCATTAATGATGAGTCGGCTTGCCATCCGCATTCTGGTGCGTGGTCCAAACTTATTTGTAATCATAATCCGTAATCCAGCTTCAGGGAACCGGTATTTGGGGGGACTGGAGCAGATGATCTCATCTACCATCACAACACTGTTTTTGCCATACTGCTGCATGCCCTTCACTAATAATCACAACGGACAGAGTTAGCTGTGGAACTGATCTTACCACGCTTCCCATCACCCAGTCATTCTTTTCAGGCTCAGGTGGGGGTAATATTCATCTGAATGCTTGAATTTACAAGTGACTTTCCTGTAATATTTCTGCAGCCTGGTGAATCTGCTCAATCAGTTGTGCACTTCGTTGAGATCACATGCTAAAAACGGATTTCACTCTGCTAAGGTAGCTACCAACCCACTCTCAGATGAGTGGGAGCAGTTTTTACCCAGCCATTCATGCTGTAGTACCAGTTTTCTTTGCTCATGTCCCACTACAGTTTTGTAAGACTTCTCTAAAAGCACTTGCACTGTGACAGTGTAGATGGCACTCCTGAAACCTCTAAAGCTATCCCATTGGATCAAGGTGCTGCACATCCAGAAGTCCCTAATGTTGTGCTCACTCCTTTTGGAAATCTTCACTTTACCTTCACAGAATATTACCAGTATCTCTAACATGACAAGATTCAAAACGATGAAGAACAATTATCAGGAACAAATGTATGTTATAAGTAAGCCTTTGTTAATATAAAGGAATTTGTACCAAGGTTAAGAGTTTTTTTCTATCGTGTTAAGAACACAAATAGAGAGAAAAAATTATATTGGGAATCAACACAAGTACAGGCAAGGACTTTCAGAGCTCAACAACAAACTAATATTCTCACAAATGCTACAGACTACACATAGCAAGTAGAGCAAGGCTCAGCAGACAGGAGACATACCCATGTGGTGTTAGAAAGGAGGGCAGGAAATATGCATATGACTGTAATAAATATTAATTACTACATGTAATAATATGTATGGGGGAAAAAACCCAACAAAATTCTTTGCTGCTTGTTTTCTGCTTTGCTTACCTTGGCTTCACCCTCCCACTCCCCTTTTGCATTAAGTTACTTACATTAAGAAGAGGAAGAGAATTTAGGAGGTAGAAGTGAAAGATAAAAATTAGTGCATGGTTCCAGTCAGGAAGCAAAGGAGATCTAACAAAACATCCAACTCAAACAAAGGAATTAAAATGGACCTGTTCTAAACACACAGAATTCTACACCGGGTTTTTTTTGCATTGTTACAGTGTTGAAATATTTTTGTTTTTCAGGGAGAAGACTGGATCCATGCATGCATGTAAATCACATCATGCAATAAAGGCTTTGCTATCTCAAGCATCTTCTCACATATTTGAAGTTGAAGAGATATATATCCTTCTATTATCATTCAACAAGAAGACTAGCAAGCCTGTAAATCACCAGTAAACAGCTATATATTTTACCCTTTAGCATTTGAGTGTCTTGCTTTGTTTCACTAAAATGAATTTTCAATGAGTACACTGGGGTCACCTGAAGTGTCATAAAGAGATCTTTGGTTTCACAAAGAAATATGCCCTACTCAGAGAACCCACTCTGTAGTCTTGTCTTGCAGCGTAATACCTCTAATGGAGAATAGAACTAGTAGTAATTTTACATTTGGTAAACATAAAGGAGCAATTATCTTCCCACCCCCCGCCCAACATCTAAAACAGATTAACCTTGCTGAGTACTGCAGCTGATGATGCAAATAAGGAGCACATCCATTCCAACGACTCTTAGAGTGTAGCAGCTTTTCTGTGAAGGAATATAATAGCCAGACAAGCTTCCTAGGAACCAATCCTCACAGAAGAGGCTACCTTGGAACCGATCGTCACAGATGAGGACGCAACCATAGTAGCTTAACATTTGCTTTAGTTAGACAAAGAAAAAGAAATGTTTTACAGCAATCCTGGTAAGGCAAAAAGGCCAGATATCTTTTTAATAGTCTCATCAGATTAACTGCTCTGAAGTGCGTTTCTCCAGTGAAGTCTCCAAAGTACTTCTTTATCTTACAGTGTCATGAAAAACACAGAAGCACTGCAGTTACTCTGGAACTGTTTCTTAGAGCACTAAGGAGACAGTGACCAAACATACTCAGCTTTGATGAAATACCATGATAAAAAACTAAGCAATGATGTAGAATACATCATTATAAAAATATATGTAACTAACTGCAGCTGTTTTGACTTACTGCGGCACATTGCTCTTATATTTTCATAACAGCTCTTCAGTCTCCTCACTTCCTATGCCCATAAACATACATACCTTGGCCCCATATGGTACAAAAAGGCTCCACCTAGGAATTGAAAAAGTGATTTTCACAAATGTGAGACAGAGGAAAGCCTTTTTCGCTTCTCCTTTGTGATATTCCTTAGAAAAATATCTTCTGAGAACAGCTTTTCCTTTTAACAAACTGCCTAAACTTCCTGCTCACCGTGAAGGGTCATCACCAACAACCCTGTCAAAATCAACAGAAAGCTTCTTGCTGACTTTAGTTGACTCCTGATCAGGCCCTCAGAAACCCACTTTTTTCAAGTTTCTGGTTTTAGGCAGGAATCGAACCATGCCACCTGCTGGAAATTTGAGTCAACATAATAACAGCCAAGGGCAGTGAGCCACATTTGTACTTTTAAGACAGGAGCGTTATTCACAAAGTACAAATATTTCACCTTTACCTGTGTGTGTAGAACTCGCCCTTGAAATTGAATTTATCTTACTGTGAAAAGCTCTCCTTTTTCTCTCTGAAACTTGAGTAATGGACGCTTTTATATTGTACCACTGGAAGCTCTTCAAAGTAATACTTAGAAGCATAACAGAGAGCTGTGCAGCATGTGAACCCCCCCTTTTATCTGCACCTTGAGCAACAGACTAACCATCCTTGGTAGGAAAAAAGCTCCTCACCCAAAGCAACTGTTCTTTTTTGGGGAGTAATCAGACTTTCCTCCTGTGGAAAATCAGATTTAAGGTTAGACCTACAACTTGGTGAAGCCAAAGGAGGTTTCTCGGTGGATCCTGAAACATGCTAACCACTGGTTGGAGGCAAGGCAGAGGCCAGCTCTAGTTCTCTCCCTGGTACTAGCAGTGCTCCTGTTTCTGAAAGCTGCTGCTGGGGAAGGTGCAGCTCAGCTTGTGAAGCCAGCCAAGTGCCAACTAACAGCGAGTCACAGGTAGGTTATGGCACGTTTGACTCAAAAGGAGCGAGATGCAACAGGCAGCCATGTGATGATTTTCTAGGACAGCTTCTTGACACACAAAGCACCCATCTACAAAGCAGCTAGGCTAACACTGCCATCCTCCTCTCCCACTGCTCACTCCAAACCCTGGAACCTCCTTAGTCTCTTCTTCATGTCCTCTCTCATCCCAGGTAGGTTTGCCTGGGATAATATCTACACTCTCACACTTTAAACAATGGTCCCTCCAACGCAGCATGTATTTGTATAAGGCATGCTGGAGAAGACAAAGGGGATCTGACTCAAACTGCAGTCTCAGTGCATCTTTAAGGGAAATTGGAGAGAAATCTGCTATGGCCAGTTGTTAGTGGAGACACCATTCTCATGAGTCCAGATTTTTATTAACTTGCTCCTTTTCCTAGAAGTTCTGCATGTTCTTCACAAGCATTGAATAATCTTCACATTTCCTGAAAAGGAAATAGGTGGACAGGCAAGCAATCTGTGCCATCAACCCTTTACCACAGAGGGGCTACAGAAGAGAGCATGCAGGGAGATGACATCAGAGCCCAACAAATGCCTCAGAGGTAAAAACCACTAGTATCTGTGTTCTTTCACTGGATCACTCTTTTCCTGTGTCCCCACTTGAATACACAAGTAACAACTGCCATAGGAGGTATCCTCTGAACCTTGTATGTATGCAGTTCCACATCCAAGTGACAGACCTCACTATATCATAGTCAATGTTCACAAAAATTCATTGTAAAATGAGATCAAAGTATTTCAAAGACGTCCTCATTTAATTATGCTACAATGTCCTATGAGAAATAATTTTAAATACCTATTACACTGTTGTCTGAACACCATACCTGAGACCAGAGTATATGTGTGCTGTCATTGCATAAACCTGTAGTAAGTGACAGTACCTACCTTGAAGAGATCCCAGCCTAAACACTAAAAGCAGAAAAGAGTGGGATTCTCTGAGTCTGCTCTAAATTCCTGTTTGCCACTATTTGTTATTCCATGAGGACCTTTCCAAATGCTACCTACATTGCTGCTGAGCTCAGTCTCCTAGAATGGGAGATGTTTGCAAGGAACAAAGAACAAGGAGACCTCACTCGTTAAGAGCAGCCCAAGAGCTCACTAAGTTACATGGTTTGTGCTTTGAAGGTAGGAATGATTTTGCTCTACAGAGAAAAGAGGGAATGGAAGAGGGATAAGACAATGATAAAAACAGGCTTACAAAAAAGCCAAAAATACCCAGCTATGTTTGTTTACCTTCAGTACCAGAAGGTGGGTATCACCTTCTTCCCCTTTATGACAAAGACACAGAAAGCAAAGAACCTGCATTTCTTAATTTTACATATGTGCTTGGCAATGTATGCAGAGCTATTTAGGCATGTGAAAGTCAGTCTTCTGAGGATCTGAACTCAACACATAATCCCTCTTGCCCACTGATCTGCCCCGACCTTTACTTCAACACCCAAGTCTCAGCTTCTAGTTCCAAACTAATTTCTGAAGTGACAATTACTTTCTTCCTGGCAAAAAAAAAATAGATTTCTTTCACAGTGTTGTAATTCATCACTGAACAGAAAATAAAAAGGGAGCAAAATTGCCAATGTGCAAAGCAGCTTGTTTTCAAAATATAAAAAAAAAAAAAAAAAAGAAATTGATTGGGTTTTTTTCATCTGGCAGTCTGACTCCTGAATTGTGAAGTTAACCCCCAAAAATTCCTGCTTATGATTGAACAGTAACACTGTTTTGATCCACATTAAAGAAATAAAAAGGATATTCTGGGAACTATTCTTTTTTCAAGTCCTGTCTGCTCAGCCTTACCTTTCCATAGTAATGGAATGGACGGGTCATCACAACTAGAGTCATAACATTTATTACCATCTTCTAGCTCATTGTTGACTGCGTCACCATTTCCAACATTCTTGCTTTTAAGGCTGAAGAAATTTTGCATCCTCACATTGTACCTGAAAGTGCAAGGGTAAGGTCTGAAAAGGTTGGATTGTTGCATTTCCTCGCCAAACTTTTAAGCATCTGAGAACAACTTATGCAGGCAACCGGTAAAGCCTAGATGCATGTTCTCTGACAACTAACAGGAAGTTAAGAGAAAGGACTATCCAATTCAGTGGCAAGCTGATAGGAAAGCAAGGGCTGCACCTATCTCTCATGAGATACAGCAAACTGCAAAAAGACACTAGTGCAGATTTAATGAAGGCAAAACACTGGAGCTGCGGATTTCGGAGCCAGGGCATTCACTATACAAAAGCTTCTTTCCTCCTGCATCGGCTTGCAATTCACCTTGCTGTTTCTCTCAGTACTGTGTTCCTCATGGCAGGTGCTTGAGCATTTCTGTGACTGTTGACCATACCTTTCTAGAGAAGGAATGCATCTATTTTAGCACTAGGGTGGAATCTAAAAGAGTTGTCAATGAACTCTGCTAAGACCTGATGTAGGAGAAAAGGGAGGCTGAAGTTTCAAAAATGGTGATTTGGGCGGGGAGGGGACCAAGGGATAAGTCTAAGCAACTTGCAGTAGAAGGGTGGACTCACAGACCCTTGCAGTAACAGTCAGACCTCTGACTCTCCTGTCAAAGGCAGTGACGCTACAGAAGAAGGATGTCAGTATAAAATCTGGTATGAGATGGTCTGAAAATAAATACATGCTTAGCAGTCTGTCTAATGTTCTTTGACCTTGTTCTCCAGAGGTTACAAAATACGTGTAATAGCTGACATGCTGTGTGCTTACAATCCAGAGTACCCAGTGGACTTTTTCATGCATCTTTGTATAAATGACATTTTCTCTCAACTTCTTCTGAAAGCTACTTTACCTCAGTGCACTGTGAAAAGTATGCCTGAAAATATTTGCTGTTGACTGAGCACAAATCTAGAGCAAAACTGATTAAGCATGAAAAAGCAAGGGATCTTACACAGAAACATGACTGGCTGTATTGTCCTCAGCAGGAAGGCCAAGGACAAAACTACACCAAAAGAATGATGGTCAATTAACACCTAAAGGGCATACGGAAGAGAAAAGCACTTACTTCATGATAAGTATGTAGAATGAATACATAATGATGAGTACAAGGCTTTCCCACCTCAAAGAGACAAAAAAACCCCCAGTGTTAAAAGGCCATTCAAACAGCTGTATGCTTTACAAGTTTTATTTAAGGGTATGCATTAAACACCTAGTACAAGTCACACTTGTGTACACAGGATTCACATCACTAAGATTAGACTGTGTCTCAGCAGAATCGGGGGGGGAAGCAGACTCTCAAGTTCCAATAAACATGCAAATAAAATGTAATGCATATATTTCAGAAATATGCTATGCAGACTGAAACCATCAGTACCCTTTGAGTATCGTAATGCCAAGGCCTTTTGTCATTTCAGTGCTGAAGCACAGGCCAGGCACTCTGAGAGGACTCTTTTACAAGATGCTTATTATCTTCCACTAGGATTCCAACTTGGACTGTTCTTTGGGACACCTAGCATTCCCATTAATGTTAACAGCCAGATTCAGAGCAGCAGAACCTTGGTTACTCTCTCTGCACGTGAGTCCTCTGGCCTTACATACAGCCTATTTACTTCATTAATGTTTCCAGGTTCTTAAACTTTCTTTTAGTTTTCCCTCATCATCATAAAAAATATAACCAAATAAAATACGTAGGATTTCCTAGGTGTCAAATCCAGCTCATGTATGAACGAAAGCTCATTAGCTCATTACACTGTAACTCTATTTACTGATCCTTCTCATGGCAACTACAGGACTGTAGGGAATAACTTACACAACTTACCATTCTATTTTCTCATCATATATGAACTAGAAGAAGGGGGGAAAAAAAAAGGAAACACATAAATTGACCATTTCTCTGATCTATCTTGAAAAATGGTCAAATTCATTTAATAAATATCAGTCATATCTAGCCAGAAGCGACTTGAGTTTTGACCCTTTCTAACCAGAACATTCACTGTATGGATTGCGCCCCTCACAAAGTACAAATCTTGTGAACAAGACTTGGATCCCTCTTAGTGATTATTATAAATACTATTTAGTAAAACAGTGTGAGCATGTGAAACACAGACAAATATGCACACATGTACCCACATGCTATGCTGTGGAAATGACAGCAAAGTCATGTATTCTGAAGAGATGTAGCTCTGAGTCCTTTTAATAGCTAGACTAGTTTTAGCAGAAAAGACAGTCATTTTACTTCTGCTTTTAAGCCAAGTGGTTATACACATTTTACTCCACATTATGTTACTCCTGTAACTGAACAGGCAGCTAGTGATCCATATTCCTTACATTCAAGAACTACTACACTGTTCCAGATGGACAAAGTGGTATCTCACCTGTGCTCTATTTAGAAAAATTTACCGAGAATCTGTGAAATAAAATTACTGTGTAGAAGCAAGAAACAGGCACCTTCCCTATTTAAAACAGAGGTGCAGCTCAAAATTTTTTATCTCCACAGCAAGCAGTCCCCTAGGTCAGAAGAGAGTGCTAACAGCACTGTGTAACAGTAGACTGCTAGCCTGCAGAACTTTACAGACTGTAGGTACAACATGAATGGATATTGATGGTCATGATGGACACATACTCTGTGGGGCTGTATGAAGTTTTCATATTTGGACCATATTGTGCAGCTGAGCCCTCACTTCTGGATATCACTAGAACTAACTAGGAAAATAATTGTTTACCACTGTATACCAATGGTCAGCAGGCTGGTCCTCCAAAAATTCAAGCAATGAAACACATTAACTGGTAAGAGAACTACTTACAACAATAAGTACGATCACAGATATTGTGTAGTACACAGAGTCCCGGAACACAGCCCACTGGGTGAGACAAACCACCTGAAAAATATCACACCTTCAGCCAACAAAAATATGCCATTTTAAAGACAAAACAAAGGCCTCTATCTTGCAATCACTTAGGTGTGTGAGTAGAATTATTATTAGCAACGATTCTGGAACCAATCACAGTTTTATGCTAACAAAGACATATCAGTCTGTTAGACAATGGATCTATAACAACCACCAGTAATAAAAATCATATAGAAATTTCCATTAATGAAATACATTTCTTACTAATGATATTTTAATTGGTCATAATTTCAACTGTAAACTACAATTCTTTGTACTGCAGCAAATCAATAGTTCCCACTTCGTTATATTTGTGGATATATCGGATTTAATACCTGAAAAAAATATGATACACAGTCTACCATCTACTGAGTAGATGGACTGAATCTCATGCTTGTGTCCTAGATTCTTTGACCACCATCAGTACACCAGGAAGGATCAGCAAATGCACTGATCAGTTGACTGTGAACACAGTATTGTATGAAGAGGAACCGGAACCAGTTTCCTCTGTATGCTACATGTTCAGAGTGCTGAAACTACAGCTGAACTTTCTGGAAACAATTGCTGTTTGTAAATAATTTGTAAATTCTTTACAACATTTGACATTTTTCACAATGCTAGTTCATTTTTGGTTTTGACTAATACTCTTTTTTTCTCTTTTTTTTTTAAATATTTGCTCATGGAAGCCCTCAAATTGTAAGAAATTGAACTCCATAAAGGTAAATATCTTACTAACCTGTCCTGCAAACATTCCACAGACACCAACAATGCACAGGATGTTGAAAACTGCTGAACCGACAATGGTCCCTACTCCTACATCTCCGTGAGTGATAAATACACCTGCAGAGGGAGCAAAACACGTTTTATTACCTCTGTCATTTCATTTTAGGTCACATGCAATTACTTAGAACAGGCACAACATGAGAACAAAAGATGTTTGAAAGTTTAACCAAAACCTGTTTCATAATAAATGCTCACTTCTCTGTGGAATATTTTGTGCTTTTAGTCTAGCTAGCAGCTCCCCATTTTTGGCTTAACATCTCTACATATGTATTTTTATTAAAAGTAAATGATTTCTTAGCTAGTTAGTTCAACAGTAAGTCCTGTATTTCACAGCTTGGTTGTGAGTGGTGCAGTAATACATTCAAATGAACACAAAACATCTCCAGTCACATCAGGAGCATGGAATTTATTTCAAACAGTATAATAAACCACATAAGCCTTTCTCCCAGTATTTAATATTTAGTGTGTTCTTCCTTGCAATGTCTTATGGGAGTAACAGATTCTTCCCTTAAAAAACTGGTAGCTGCTTTGGGTGCAGTAATGCGTGCCTTTTGACTCGAACAGACAACCAGGATTCAGACTTAACCTGTTCTAGTACCAACTTTCAGATTTCCATTAGTACTGAACCCACCTATGCCTCAGATACCTATCTGTAACATAATTGTATCAGAATGACAAAAATTAACGGCTGGAATGGACCTCCAGGGATTATCTAGTGTAATCTTCAGCACTGAGACAGAACCAAAGATAACATGAATGCACTACAGAGCTGTATCTACTTGCACTTTAAATCTTTTGCTAAAAGGAGCCTTAAGGGCTTACTCACTGCTTTTTAATAAGTTGGACATGAGGTTATAGTGCATTCCTTTAGACTGTATTTCCCTGAAGTTTGTAAAAATGTCAGTTGGGATAGTAGCAGAAAGCCTACTAAGGCTTTACTAAAGACAGATTTATCAAATTTAAGCCACCATGCTGCTAGAAAGCTACAACCTAGTTGCCATTACTGAAACGTGGTGGGACAAATCTCATTACTGGAGTGTGGCTATCAATGGCTACAGGCTGTTCAGAAGGGACAGGTGAGGAGAGAGGGGCAGAGGGTTGCCCTGTACATCAAGAAACAGATAGATTGTGAAGAGCTTGTCTCTGAAGAATACCCACGAGCAGGTTGAAAGCTTATGGGCAAGAATTAGAGACCAAGGCAACAAAGGAAACCTTGTGGTTGTGTCTACTACAGGCCGCCCAATCAAGGGGAGCCTACTGACAAAGCCTTACTCCAGCTACAGGAGGCATCGTGCTCGCAGGCTCTCTTCCTGCTGGGGGACTTCAACCACCTGACGTCTGCTGGAAAAGGAGCATGGGGAGCTGTACACAATCCAGGAGACTCCTGGAGTGCATTGAGGATAACTTCTTAAGCCAGGTAATAGACAGCCCTACCAGAGGGGATGCAATACTGGACCTGTTGGTCACCAACGCAAATGAGCTAACTGGTGACATCAAGACTGGAGGCAGCTTGGGCTGCAGTGATCATGCACTGGTGGAGTTTGCAGTCCTGAGGGATATGGGTCAAAGAGTAAAGTCAGGACCCTGAATTTTAGGAAGGTAAATTTCTAGCTGTTCAAGGAGTTAGTGAGTAAGACTCCCTAGGAAACTGCCCTCAGGGACAAGGGAGCAGAACAGAGCTGGCAGATCTTGAAGGACACTTTCCATAGAGTGCAAGAACTCTCAATCCCCAGGTGTAAGAAATCAGGAAAGGAAGGCAAGAGACTGGCATGGATGAGTCGACGTTTGCTGGTCAAACTAATGGGAAAGAAGGAAATACACGGGCAGTGGAAGCAGGGACAGGTATCCTGGGAAGAGTACAGGGATGCTGCCTGGTTGTGTAGGGATGGGGTCAGGAATGCCAAGGTGCAGCTGGAGCTCAAGTTGGCAAGCGATGCAAAGAATACTACAAAGGGCTTCTGTAGGTATGTCAGCCAGAAAAGGAAGGTCAAAGAAAGCATAAACCCTCAAGATGAGCAAGACTGGCAAACTGGTAAAAATGGACAAGGAGAAAGCTGAGGTACTCAACAACTTTTTTGTCTCAGTCTCTACTGGCAACCTCTCTTACCACACCTCTTGAGTGGATGGACCACAAGACAGGGACTGGGGCAGCAAAGTCCCTCCCACTGTAAGAGAGGATTGGGTTCATGACCACCTGAGGAACCTGAACATACATAAGTCAGGGGGACCTGACAAGATGCATCCCAGAGTCCTGAGGGAATTGGCTGATGTAGTTGCCAAGCCACTCTCCATGGTATTTGAAAACTCGTGGCAGTCAGGTGAAGTCCCTGGTGACTGGAAAAAGCAAAACGTTGCACTCATTTTTAAAAAGGGTAGAAAGGAGGACCCTGGGAACTACCAACCCTTCATGCTAAGGCACAGGGAGGACAGGGAGGTGATTCGAGACAGCCAGCATGGCTTCACTAAGGGCAAGTCCTGCCTGACCTAGTGGTCTTCTATGACAGAATGACTACATCAGTGGACAAGGTAAGAGCTACGGATGTCGTCTATCTGGACTTCCGTAAGGCCTTTGACACAGTTCCCCACAACATCCTTCTCTCTAAATTGGACAGATATAGATTTGATGGTGGACTGTTTTTTTGATGAGGAATCGGTTGGATGGTTGCATCCAGAGGGTAGTGGTCAACAGCTCAACGTCCGGATGGAGATGGTGATGAGTGGTGACCCTTAGGGGTCCATACTGGGACAAGTACTGTTTCATATCTTTATCAATGACATAGTGGGATCAAGTGTATCCTCAGCAAGTTTCCAGACAACACCAAGCTGCGTGGTGCAGTTGACATGCCCGAGAGACGGGATGCCATCCAAAGGGATGCGGACAAACTTGAGAAGTGGGCCCATGTGAACCTCATGAGGTTCAACAAGGCCAAGTGCCAGGTCCTGTACATGGGCCAGGGCAATGCCCAGTATCAATACAGACTGGGGGATGAAGGGATTGTGAGCAGCCCTGCAGAGAAGGACTTGGGGGTACTCATGGATGAAAAGCTGGACATGAGCTGGCAATGTGTGCTCACAGCCCAGAAAGCCAACAGTATCCTGCACTGCATCAAAAGAAGCACGGCCAGCAGGCCAAGGGAGATGATTCTCCCCCTCTAGTCCACTCTGGTGAGACCCCACCTGAAGTACTGTGTTCAGCTCTGGAGTACTCAGTACAAGAAAGACATGGACCTGCTGGAGCAGGTCCAGAGGAGGGCCACAAAAATCATCAGAGGGATGGAACACCTCTCCTATGAAGAAAGGCTGAGAGGCTTGGGGTTGTTCAGCCTGGAGAAGAGAAGGCTCTGGGGACACCTTACTGAGGCCTTTCAATACTTAAAGGGGGCTTATAAGAAAGATTGGGAAAAACTTTTTAATAGGGCCTGTTGCGATAGGATGAGGGGTAATGGGTTTAAACTAAAAGAGGGTAGATTTAGACTAGATATAAGGAAGAATTTTTTTACGATGAGGGTGTGAGACACTGGCACAGGTTGCCCAGAGAGGCTGTAGATGCCTCATCCCTGGAAGCATTCAAGGTCAGGTTGGACAGGGCTCTGAGCAACCTGATCTAGTTGAACATGTCCCTGCTTATTGCAGAGAGGTTGGACTAGATGACCTTTAAAGGTCCTTTCCAACCCAAACTATTCTATGATTCTATGAAATTTGCTGCTTTCCCCCTTCTCTACCAGTGTAATCCTGTGTCCTTCCTTCTCTTAATAGGAACTGCTTTTGGCATTTAGACTTCCTCTCTATACCAATAATCTTTAATATTTCAGAGATTACTTCAAATAATTCTGTAAGTAATATACACCATGTCCTTCTGCCTTGAGCAGATCTGACTTATCTATACATTAATTTGTTCTTTTCCCATGTTCCTTGTTCTCCTACTTCCTTGCTAAAATTAATTCCCTTTATTTGTGAAGAAAGAAGCCGAAGAGGCATCAAATATCTCAAATTCTCTCTCAGGGGACTGCAATAAATCTCTTCTTTTACTTCCTGTGTTGAGAATCAGCCATTCCTCTTTGTGTTTTGAGAGGAGATTCACAGTTTCATGAGATATTTTGAGTAGTTAATTATACCATGAACCACAGACTAGCTGACAGCTGCAATTGCTGATCATAAATTGACAGAAGAATGGTAGCACTTTTGGATACCTCTGCTTGAACTGCTGCTGATTTTTTAACAGCAGATCTCATAAAAGCTAGTGTGTGGGCTCCATACCTATAACAGATGCAAACAGTTCTGGAGTGGAGCTCCCTGCTGCCATGAATGTGGCTCCAGCAACATCTTCACTCAAATGTAGTTTCTGGAAGAAAAGCATTGGTAATTTCAGCACTGCTACTGTATTTACATTGCACAGTTCTACAGCTGCAAAGATATAAGCTCTTCATTTTCTGGCCACAGTGCTGTTAAAGGATGAACAGTCACTATGATACAAAATTAGACACTGCCTTTTGAGAAGGCAAATATACTTTGGGCAAGAAAAATGTTTATACCCTAACTCAATGAAGTATCAGATAAAATTACCTACTTATACATTACTGAATAGCCAATTGTGGCTTACATGTAGCTGATTAGAGAAAAGTATCTCTGCAGATTCAAAAAGGTTGTAAACATCTCAAATTGTTTTCATTAATTTACTTTTGGAACTCTAAACACAATCATTCAAGAATTAAGGGCAATTCTTGGGGCTTCTAAAATTTGAAAACAAAAATCCATAAGAGAAAAATATAACCTCTGTGAATAAATCTTACAAACAGCAGGGCTGATTCTGGCTTCACTTTACAACTGTGTTAATCAAAAGTGAGTCTGCTGACACAGGCAAAATAAGTCCAATTAGACACAGAGAGGCCTGTGTACTGAAGACAGGTCTACTTTTATGACAGTGTCTCTTAAGCTCTAATAGGATATAGATAACTTAAGAGTTCTCAGGCCAGAAGAAACCTGAGTAGCTCCACGAGTGGGCTGCATCCATTTAATATTGTCTGAAGATCTTTCCCTTGAACTATAAAGAGGTTTTATGGAGGAGCTTTTTCCTTTTTGAGAGTCTCTAGACTCATCTCTAGTACCTTATTTTTCTTCCAAGGATAGAAAAGTGATTAGTGGCAAAAGGACCAGTACAGAAATCCTGTTTTTTTCAGGTAGTATGCAACATTTTGAGCTGATGAAAATTACATCCTACAGAACTTGACAAAACATAAATACAAGCCCTTATTGTACCATTTCATCTATTACCAGTCATATCGTTGCAGGAGCTCAAACGTAACTATGCTCTCTGAATTCTTCTTTGCTGTTTTAATGTTCAGCAGAACATGAGACAAGAGGCAAAGATTTTATGAAGGATCAGTGACAACTTAATTGGTACAACCCAACTGGTACAACTTAAATATGGTGTATAAGGTGCATGTTGAAGACAGAGCATCTGAATAGGGATCTTTTCTTTCCCTTTTGAGTATTTTACTATTATCGGCCACCTGCCTTATCCTTCTACTTGTTCTCCTATTGATAAGTGTAAGTACCTAGCTCTGAGTAACACTAATAGGAATTTAGTACACATATCCACATAAAAATAGACTTTTTAACTAGTTACACAAGTTTTCCAGAAAACGGGTACACACATTTTTGTTAAAAAGCAAAGGAGATGAGATTTTCATTTTGCCCTCAGAAAAGGAATTAAAATCTGATTTTGTATTCATTTTGTAGTAGTTCACCAAAGCCTGACCTAACACAACATTTATATGGCAAGTATAAATTCTACCCTGTCCCAATCAACTCACTTAATTAGAATCCCACATGTAATTTTACAAAGTATTCTCAACAATTATGTAAAGGAATTACATTTATGTACTAATTTTTTGCATATAAAATATGTATTGTCATTCCATATCAAATCAAGGCACATACTTTTCTCATGCATTCTCCCTTTTCTCACTTTTATCCACTTGATGCTAGGACTGCATACACTTGCTTTCTCCTTGCTGATACAGTGGTAGATGTGCAATAAAATTTGCATAGCCAACACATTAATTTGTCTATGCATGATTTCTTTTCACAAGTGACTTTTAAAACTAGGAGTACAATAATAAACCCAACTCATCCATATGTCATACCCATCCTAGCTACATGCTTCAGGTATTTAAGAGTGGATTTTGCTATCTGATCTCATTAAATCTTTCATTTCTTCTCCTTGAGTGTGGCCAGGGGGACCAATGTGTCTAGACCACAGGTTCATTTTTTGATGGAAATCTCAAATCATTTGAAAAGGACCAAGGCCTAAAAGTTGACAGGAATGAACTCCAAACAAAGATGGCACAAAATGTTTGATTCTACAATATTCTCTAAATAAATTTCCAAAAGGGGAATAAAGTACTTTAACATACCTCACAAATTTTCTCTAAGGATGGAACAAAGAAGTCATCACATACTATAGCCAAAGCATAGAACATATAAAGAGCCTGTAAAGAAAATAAATTCAGGAAATACTTCAGATGTTTCCTGTACGTGAAAAGAGGAAAGAAGGCAATGCTGTATTTATTCAGAATAGCAGAAATATATAGCTTCATTTTTTATTCTACTCCAAATAAAAATCCCTCTGCTGATCAATTTATGGCATAAAAACAGGTTCCTGAATGTAGGATTATTTTAGAACAAGAATGTTTGCCAGAGCCTAGAATATGAAAGGTACCACAGGTTGACAGAATAGGGTGGCACAACAAACTTCATATAAAGGAAAGTAATGGCTAAGGCTTACAGAGTTACATAGTCATCACCTATATTTTCAATTAATTATCAGACCAAGTAATTCAATAGAAAGTAACACCATGTTGATTAACAATACTCAAGAAATAATCACACCTGGAAATAAGTGGACCCTGACCATGGCTCACTGCACCAAACCTTTCAGGAATGATCCTGGTTCCCTGCACGCATGTGTCTTACGTGGCTTTATTTGTTGTGCTCATGCAGTGGTGCTAACCCTGCTGTTGTCCATCAAACACCAATCCTTTCTACTTTACTTTCCCTGAGCTGGGAATGGAAAACTGGAGCCTGCAGGCCTTACTTGTTTTGTTTTTTCTACAACAAAATATAATACTCCACATGACACATACTGTGTTCAGCTCTGGGGCCCCCAGCATAAGAAAGACATGGACCTACTTGAGTGGGTCCAGAAGAGGGCCATCAAGATGGTCAGGGGGCTGGAGCACCTCCCCTGTGAGGAGAGGCTGAGAGAGTTGGGGTTGTTCAGCCTGGAGAAGAGAAGGCTCCAAGGAGACCTTATAGCAGCCTTCCAGTACCTAAAGGGGGCCTACAGGAAAGATGGGGAGGGACTCTATCAGGGAGTGTAGGGGTACTGTAGGGGTAACAGTTTTAAACTGGGTAGATTTAGATTAGATATTAGGAAAAAATTCTTTACTGTGAGGGTGATAAGACACTAGAACAGACTGCCCAGAGAAGTTGTGGATGCCTGGAAGTGTTCAAGGCCAGGTTGGATGGGGCTTTGAGCAACCTGGTCTAGTGAAAGGTGTCCCTGCCCATGGCAGGGGGGTTGGAATTAGATGATCTTTAAGGTCCCTTCCAACCCAAAACATTCTAGGATTCTATGATTTTCTATATTTCTTCAGGGCTGTTTTTATTCTAATTATAATTGCATCTTTTGCATAGAGGCACAACAGGAAAGAAAGAGAATCAAGAATCTTCCACATCATGCTTGATGTCATCACAATGAATCCCAAACCCTGTTTATACAAGATGAAATAGAAACAAATACAAGTCTGTGATCCATGCAGTCAGGATTTTATCTCCGAGAAGATGGATGCATAGGCACTGTATCAATTTCTCAAATAAATCATAGAATCATAGAATCATTTAGGTTGAAAAATACCCTTAAGATCATCGAGTTGAACCATTAACCTAACACTACCAAGTCCCCCACTAAACCATGTCCCTAAGATGTTATCTTTTGAGCATCTGTACCGATATAGACATATTAGAAATCCTGCAATTAAAGTATGAGAAACATGTTGACATATACAGAGCTTTATTTAGTAAGGCCACTAAGATGATTAACATCTGACAAGACAAATAAAAGGAAAACAAAAATGAAGGACAGTAGAGGAAAACTTACGGCAATGATATGAAGCAGAACTCCTCCTTGCTGCCGTTCTTTATTTGTAAATACATCTTCAGGAAATTCATTAATTGCTGAAAGAGAAAAATATGGGTTTTGGTTTTGTTTTTTTTTTTTAAATTTTACAGCATCTATAAATGGAAGACTGAAAAATAAGGATGCATCTGTAGAAATATATGACCAAACGTGAGTGTATCTTCCAGCTTATTACATTATAGCTTGCCACCTCAGAATCTCTTTTCTGCTCTGTAGAAAAAACAGAGAACTGATACTTAGGTGTTATTAATTATCATCATTCCAGTGACTTAAACTAACTTCCACTGTACTAAGATTTTCACATTCTTAATGCCTTATTTTTACGATCATCTTCTCTGTGTCTCCTCTAAATATACTTCCAAAGTGATAGCCACAGGCACAAAAATTAATCCTGAAATAATATTCCTGGCTTCAAGTGTGCCTTGCCTGAAAAATTATACAATGGTTGTAGCCCTCCATCAGGTTCTTAACTACAAACTTTTATAGGGCTCCACAGTCTTGCAAATGGTTTCACAAAGATTAAAGTGATTCCAAGTACCTTCTTCAGAAAGTCTACTATCTAAATCTGGTGAAGGAAGGAGTGAAACAGAAGTGGTAGGTGGATGACAGGAATGTGCAAAGACATGAGTTCCCCCAATGTAGCAATAAGGGAGGAATAGCCTTCTGGAATAATACTGGAATACCATCAAATTTAAGAACTTCTTGTCAGCTACACTAGCTGCCAAAAGCAAAATTTCTCAGAGGAGTTATTCCCTACCACACGAAATAAAGTATGGCAAAAAATAAGTCAGCACCCAAAGCATGTGGTTTTAAATAAATTCTGCCCATTAACAATTAATATTAACTAAAATGATTAATAACTAAAAAAGCATTAAGGAGATTTCTCCTTTGGGAGAAAAGACCCAGAGCTACAGCTGCTGGCATCTTACACAATATGGTTGTTCTTGCATCACTGTCTGAAATGCCACGCCCACATGGATGTATTCAGGACATGTATAATATTTTTCTTATTGCATCCCCCATTTGTCCTCTGTCTCCTCCATTCAAGCTGTGGCTGTGAGAATACATGTATTCCAGCAATGCACTAGGACAGCAGAGACCAGAGCCCTGGTCTGATTCTCTAGCAATGATAACGTGACCCTGCACATGGGGTACATCCTTTCACATAATCTGATGCAAAGGTTTGCAGCTCCCACCACAGGCACTTGTGCATCCCCCTTACTGCCACCATATAGCGAGGCAATATGCCCCTGTCCCATAATTTGACCAAATGGATGTGTGTCATCGGGGAAGTTATTACCTACCTGGTAATCTCATTCAGTTGACTGTAAAATATTTCACAGTACAACTTTAAAAATTGTTGTCAGTATAAACTGAAGTTTCAAGAAGCATGAATAAAAATCACTATCTTTCTAACCTTTCTAATGTGACTTTACTTATTCGAAGTTAATAGTAAATAGGAAATCAGAAGGACAGAAGATAGAAATGAGCCCAGGTATCTGATCACCAAGCAAAAGCAAACCAGCTTCACTGCAAACCATCTTGCTTCATATATAGTCTGGTGATGAAGTATTCGTAATAACTAACCGCTTGTAATAAACTTCTGCTTGCCTCACAGAGGTAGTTTTAAATGAATTGGTATGAAGACAGCTTTTCTCAAAGATAATGCTCCTCTCTACACAGAACTCATGGCATGCAATTTTTCTCACATAGAGTCACTACAAAATCTTCTTTAAAAGTCAGGGAAATGAAGCAAGGCTCTGGAGCCTGCTAAGTACGATTTCTTCCCTAATGAAATGGCCTCCTGCCAGTGAGTTCCAAGGCAAAGTTTGGAGTTTTTCAGTGTAAGCATGTGCTGTCTGTATAGCTTTATTATCCAGGTAATCATAGGTTTTGTGTAATTGTCATCTATAAATTCTGTATACCTTATCTACATGCACTGTTCTTCATTTACTCACTTATCATGGTTTTAATGTTTTAAATAAAGATTTGGTTTTCTTACCTAATGCTATGATAACCTGGTTGTTCAGAAAAAGGCTGTTTGAATTCCCTTGGCTCCTAGCTTAGGCCTGGGAATCAACATCATTTAACTGAGGGGAGCAGTGGTATTCCTTCACCTGTATGAGCTGACAGAGGGGATACGACATTATCACGGAGTTTGAGAGAGCACGGTCTGCCCTCATGGTACAACCTGATGTGTGTGAGCAGCAGGGCACCGCTCTACTTCACACAGAGATATTTTCTCACGTATGGGAGACAGAGCTATCTGGCAGCCTGAGTGGGAGCTACAACTCCTTGGTTTCTACTGAAAAGAGATAGAACAGATGGGAGAAGGAGATAAAATGAAGAGCAGTACACCTAATGGGGCTAACCTTTGCCAAAAAAAGGAGGGGAACATACACTAATCATCTTAATCAGATAGAAATACAGAAATATTTATCCTGCTGGTACTGTTGCAAGCCCCTGGCTCCTGCAGCTCCTCTTATCAAGCACAAACTTATTGAGGGGGAAGGGAGGGCACCAAGAAAACCAAGTCTATATTGGAAACGTCATCGTTCTGCAGCTCATTTCGCTACTGGGGAGGGGGAATGAATGAGGAAACAAAAGCAGCTTACCCAGCCACGACTTGGAGGGGATATCACCACCTTTTTCTCTGAGTCATGGAAACAAAAAATCCTTGATTATGCTATAACAGAAAGGATGATTCACCTTTTGATAAAAAGCTCTGGTTGAGCTGCCTGTGGCTAAAGAGCTACACAAAGCATGCAAATAGCATGCCTCAGAACGGAATGTAATAGCAGCTGCACAGCTTAAGCTGTCTGCATGGCTCTGGAGTGAAGGTCTGGTATGCAGCAGCCAGGGTAACCCAGGCATGCCAGTGGCACCTGCCTGGACTTAGGCTGTTACCGGATTACTTCTGGGTACCATCACAGCACTGTTCCCATATCCCCTATCCAATACTGTGACAGGCAGTGTGCCAATCAAGTTAAGTTTCAAAATCTCCTAAGCCTGACAGAACATCTCAACAACCACGTGGATCTGTGGTTTTATAACCTGCCCCAACATGTGATTTCTTCACCTTATCAGCAGTTGATTTACTCACAGAGGCAACAAGCATGCCAACTCTTAATACCTGCTAAGCATTCAAGCCTGTTACAACTCTTAAATGTTTCCTCAAAGGGAGAAGGGAGCTGTAGCTGTTTGAAAGGACACACACAATCAACTCCACTCTGCCTTTGCAGGAAGGGGGCTAGACAAATGATGTACACAGAAGCCCATTTTTCCTTTTAATGCCTGCATCTTGTTCCTCTGCCCTTGTTCCTCTCTCCCTTCAGGACATGTTACATTTACAGACTGCAATACCTACCACTTTGCCCTGGCATTCAGGGGCTGCTGATCATCAGACTCACCCAGGGCAGAAGTATAAGGGGAAGGACAGATGGAAGACCGAATTACATACTTCCACTTTTACCCCTCTATAATCATATTCACAAGCCAACTTGAATATTTCAAATACGTGTAATTTGTTTAAGCACTGCAAGCAGCTTTAGGCACCTCTGCACTTAGTGTATTTCTGCTTATGTGCAATTCCCTTTTCACATTGCAGAGCCTCAATTTTCCAAGGCCTGGTGTTTCATTCATACACATGTGTTTGTGCCTCAGTGACAGCAAACAAACTCCTCACGGTGTGCAGAAATGAGCTTCTTTATACCTGTCAAGCAAATGCATGCATCGTTACCTGGTGTCAGCAGTAAAATGCCAACAGTTTGTGCACCAAGAATTGAACTTGCAACAGCCTTCACAGTACTGCAACCTGCACTAATTTATAATTCTCTACTAATATAATCTGTCAGAAGATTTGAGTGCAAAGCCAAAAAATCATCACTTCTTCCAACCACATCTCCCTGAATGCAGGGGTCCTGTATAAGCTGAGTTGCAATGAATGGGGTAAGTATGTCTTAGAACCACGCTTGCTTTCAAAACATTCATGGCTTTGGCCCATACTGTTCTTCAAAATCAGCACACTGGGAAGATTATTACTGAAAGAAGGTTAGTGGCTTTGAAAGCTTCCTGATGGCAATGGGAGAAATTCCTCCCATATTCTCTTTACGACCTATGTCAAAAGGGTCAGTCCCCTGTCACATTTCACATATTAGCTCAGGTGCTGAAGCGGTGACAGTGTCAGAAATGACTGTGGTGAGCTCAGTCCAGCCAAACAGACATGTAGGTAGTCTTGGGGAACAGCATAATACGCTCATCTGATCCTCTTGCATAGCCTGTGCACTGTCAGTATTGTGACAGCAATTGTGTACTTTAGAAAAGAAAAGCAGGGCTACTTTTGCTTATTGACTTTAGTTATTTATTCCAGTATTAACACTGGAAACAAAGGCAACCCAAAGATCATATAATCATAGTGCAACTAGTTTACCCATACATAAAATTTGTCATATGAAAGTCCTCCTTTATAAGGCTACTTCCCAAATTAGATATAATAAATTTTAACAGTCATTAGAAAATCATAAATGTGCCATAGTACTTTAAAGCTATATTTTTTACGGAATTACAGAAAGCCTAAATTCATGAGAAAAAAAAAAAAATCACATAAATGTCAAATTTTAAAATAACTCTTTCTAACACCACAAGCTAACATGCCCTGAACTCTGAATTGTCAGTGAAGAAAAATGGTATACTCAGCAAGTGCTTTTATACATAAAAGCTGGTAACTTAAAAATCTTACAAGGACCAAAGAAGAAAAAAAAGCACAATTCACTGAGAATCTTGGATGCCATCCAGAAAAAATGAGAAGTACAAAGCTTTAAGCTCCCATTGCCATCAGATACCTGGTTCCAGTTTTCTGTAGCAGGATGACATGTGGATTTTCCCTCGAATACTCAGTTCAGCTTCTGCTGGATACTAATCTAGGCACCAGCATTAAAGCAAATCAGGAATGGGCAATCCAAGAAACATGCACATTTACTTGAAAAATTCTGCAAGGAAATTCCTTTAGAGACAACTCTTTAGTAAACTAGTTTCATGGACTGTACCATCTGGACAGCAACAGATCATCCAAATGAAGTACAACGAAATGATATGAAACACCACCCAACTTCTTTGAGAGACATTTGTGCATCAGTCTAATGCTGTGTGATGCCAAAGACCAAGCTTTCTATTTGCAGGCAAAGCACCATATGGCAGGAGGCACAGTAAGCATCCTCCTCCATAGCCCTCACCTCACAAACAGTAGAATTATGAGCAAATTTTATCTCTGTGGTATGTTAATTCAATTTGCATTGCTCAACCAAAAGAGGACTGCCAAATGTGATTATCTGTGCAGTGGTAAGTGGCAGCTTATGAAGCAAATAACTGACTCAACCCTAAACTATTAAATCCATTTAATATATGTATTGTAAAGGACAGTGTATTAATGAAATAGCCTTCAAAACTCTCCTTCCATCAGCATGAAATTATGAAAATATCTATACGAGACTGGATTAGCTACCATAAAAGGTAACATTAATACCTTATTAAACCCCGGACTTACATTTAGTTTCTTTTCTCTTTTATAAAAAAGTATTTGCACTCATTAAGGCAATGTCAAACTATCAAATAAAAATACATTAACAATTCTGTGCCAACGAAAAGAAAATTGAAAGGCATGATGAAATCTCATCTCCCAGTCTAGGGAGTCAGTGATGACACATGGATACACAAGTACTGCAACACGGGGATGCATCGGCATATCAGAATGCAATGTTTCATGTGTACTGGGCTTTGTGTTAATGGTTTTAATGTCCTCAAGATAATGCTAAAAGGACCCCAAGGTTTGGGATCATGGATTTTTTTTTCTCCCTGGCCTCCAGCTGATAGACTCTCTAGAAACTGCCTTTAAAGAGCTACAGATCAAGAATCTCATGATGAGTTTTCTTTTCTTTCTGACAATAGTTATTTCACATTATTTTCTCATACAGATAGCTCTTGCCTGATGCCTTCATACGGCTGTATCTTGACCTTATTACTGCAAGGTAGCAGTTCCACAGAAGACAGCTGGAATCTTCCTGGAACACCTCTACCACATTCCAAGATTTCAGTACAGCTGTCAAACTGTGAAGTCCACTCAAATTAACTAAGAATGAGGACATGAACATTTCTAAATCAGCACTGAACAGAGGTGAAATTACCAGCACCTAGTTTTATTACAGTCTAAGAACAACTTACATCAAAAGATTTGAAATCAGCATAGTGCAGTGCCCTAAATCTGCCTCTGTTTGACCGCTCTCCAGTGCTTATGTGAAACAAGCTGTTAGTCTCAGTGACCAGTCACAGAATTTCTGAACTCTTGGTAACATCTTCTGTGATTATGGTACTGGTTTTCCACAAAGTGCATATGTATTCTTCAAAACCCCAGCCAAGGTCACCAACCCTTTTATTTTACACCTCTGATTCCTAAACCAGGATACTAAAATGTTTTTCACCTTCTCCCCTTTTTTACTTACTGTCTCATACTGCCTCAGCTGTGTTTACTCAACTCTGAGCCAAGGTTGCCAAAGCAGTTCAAACACCAGCAGGGTCCAGCACTGGTGCAGCTTATTTGGACATGTCATTTCCCAGCTTAGGGGGAATAATATGGTTCATCCTCCACTCAGGACTGAATAATCATTGTGGAATAATGTGAAGAGGTTTAAATTGTACTACCTGATGATTGGTCTGGGAGTTAACCACATACATCAATCACCAGTGAAAACTGGTGTCTTCTACGTGGAATTTCCCTCTAGTTTCTCACTTTCAGCTTCATACATTAGACCTCCCCTCTCCCCTTCACCTTTCCCTCACTTTTTGCTTCCTGAAAATTGATGGTTTCTATGGTCAACAGCCTCTTGTTTCACTTGAGGGAGGGAGACCTCTGTCTATGCAGAGTTTTGGACTCAACTTGGCTGTGTCCTTTTTAAATACTGATAGAAAGCGATGTCCCTGGAAGGATCACTACCTGATAGGAAAAAAACTTTTGGAAAAAGGATAATGACTGGATTAACTATCAATACTGTGACTCACATAAGAAAGGACAGTCATTAAAGGTCAGGCAATTTTTCATTCCAACAGAAAAATAATCATTCCTTATGTTTCTCACAGCTGCAAACAGGCTAGAGAATCAAACATCACTTGCTTTCTATGAGTTTTTGGTGTTATCACCTCAAGCTCAACAAGGACTTGCTTTAGGGGTTTTTGCTCCCAGTCAGATTTTAAAATCTCTTCCAGAACTAAAGAATAGTAAGTATTTATGCTAGTTGTTCACCCTATCCATTCATAAAGTCTATTCGTTCACCTCTACACAATATGGCCAGAAGTCTGCTGCCAAGGAGAGGCCGCATTGTCTACAATGTCAATGACATCTGCAAACTGACTATAAAAGTATTCTTCTATACAGTCAAGTTCCTTCTTCCTAGCTTTCTTCAGTGAATACAATAAGGTGTTACTACCTCCTTATACCTGCTGGAGATAGACCTCAAATAACACAGAATACGAGGCTGTTTCCTCCCTGGGACATCCTCAGTAGAAGTGACAACCACATTCAAACTGCAAAATGACTGGCAAAATTTGACTTGATTGAAGTAAGACCACAGATTAGGTTTGAACTCGAAAGCTGAACAGATTACATGTAGAAAACACTGAGAAGGAAGAAACAAGCAACTGCAAGAGCTGCCAGAGCAGCTATCTCTCAGAACAGAAGTGCACTTTAAATAAAACTGTGCTATTGTTTCTTCCACACAGTTAATGCATAATAATAGGCTTTTGAATCCCTTCTACTTCAGCAAAAGCTGCAGTATGGCTCATATAAAAGCAGCTGTATTGGCACACACCATTCTTTTTTCCCAAATGCATGAAAAAGGAAATGAAATTAAATATTTAAAATATACGTATTTTTACTGTTTTTCTGATACCCAATCCAAGTAGGGATTTTAACCATCCAGGAAAACTGTGTTACCCTCCAAGTTGAAACAGCACAAAAACTACCAATGATATCTTCTACCATGCTAAGATTAAGTGAAATAAACTGGTTTTCTAGAAACAAATAGGCACGAGGTAGCAGAGTAACAGCAGACTTTAAGTCAGGCCTACAGAGAAAGGCATAAAATAAAGTCAGGCATGGGTATTGAACTTTCTTTACTTAGAAGCTTTTCTTTCTGGATATAGAAGAAAAATGCTGGAAGGCAGCAGTAAAAAGACCTACTCAAACATTTATTCCACCCCCTGCCAATTCAGGATTGTTTCCAACTGAATTTTCTTATGCTTTGTCCAAAAAGCTCCATCAATCAAGAGAGAACAGGTAAAATAAAAACACACAATAATAAGGCAAAGAAAGCTCCTCAAAGCTGTTCATTAGGTGACCTTTCTGGGGCCAGAATTCCCAAGACAGTTCAGCACAGGCAAGCCAAGATTTTCAAGGAACTCAGCTCACCATGGACACCATGCCCAGCCCTTATGAAAATCAGGCTGTTGATGCCACAAGCCGAGATCAGCTTTTTGCTTTTATTTTGGAAGGAAGCTGAATTTTGAAAAATTGTTTCAAGTTGCACATATTAAGCTCTCAAACAGTTTTAAAAAACACTGGATCTATAATGAAGTCAGGTTTTGGAGTCAAGTATTTAGGATAATTTTTTTTCCATGTACCCCCTGGTGCTTTGAAAAACTCATATGGACAAACAGAAGCACAACAGTTTCTCCCTGTGAGCCATGCTCATGTGGTATAGCCAATTCTCATTACTTTGTTGTAACCATATGATATCTGTTTTTTACTTTTCCTGAAGCCATGGGTCCTGGAATCATGCAATTTTGTAAGAACATTAGCTTTCACTTAAAACAAAAAATCTGCTTCTACCCTTTGTGTTTGCAGAAGAGGGCCCAAGCCCAAAAATCTAGAAGACTTACGAAACCCAGAAGACAAACAAAACAGAGACCTAGACTTGTCGTTTATCTTTTAAACAAACATCACAATTTTGCAGTGCCAGATTTACACTTTCTGACCACACAGGATTACTAGCATTACTCCTCAGTTCCTATGCTTTAGCTCAAAGTCACAAACACATGCACATTCCAGCACGCAGTTTCTGCCCAATGATATAAAATGATGCCAACAATGCTTCTTATACCATAGGCTAAAGCCTACTTCACCTTTTCCACACACGTAATCCCATCTAAGGCAACCAAGATTTAACCCTCCAGCTCCTATGTCATGATTAATTTACAACACAAATAATTTTTCAACTGGCAGATTTGCATGGTTCTCTGCTATTTTTCCCCAGACAATATTCCTTGGGACATTTTCTCCTTACTCTAGAAACTCAATAAGGAGCTATAAACACTACTGGAGTACTTAAAAATGATCTCTTTTCAGTCCTAGCTTCTACTATGTACTTCAGCAGCCTCACATTTGATACGAAATCGGGTAAGTAAAAACGAGCTTCTTAAAAGGTTTGGAGACTTCCACATATTTAGCAGCATCTTAAGTGGCACTTAAGATTTGAGGAAGGGAAAGTGATTTTTCTCCTGAATGCACAGTAATTATTCCAGAATAAAAGTGATCTTAATCCAGAATAGAGGCACACAGTAGGAGAGTCCACTGGTGGAAGGTAAAAAGATAAACATTACAATAATTCCACAACCCAAATTTACAGTCCTTCTCACACTGTCTTCATTCACGTGAAATCCTATTCCATGATTATTTAGTATCTGTAAATGAATGCTGCAATGAAGCTCATACCAATTCACATAAAGGAGAGACATAATCTTCACTTTGAGCAGTGCATACACCAAGCTGAGTACAAGGCCAAAAGCCACAGAAGTGAAATTAGCAAAAGGAAAGGAAGAGGGGAAAAAAAGGTTCATTGATTTAGTGATGTCACATGAAAGATTAGTACAGGGTTTTTTTAGACTTTAGAAGTTAAGCATAGAAGAATATATAGTTTAATACAACACATCTCTCTC
The DNA here is from genome assembly GCF_947461875.1 of Haliaeetus albicilla. Lineage (NCBI taxonomy): Eukaryota > Metazoa > Chordata > Aves > Accipitriformes > Accipitridae > Haliaeetus > Haliaeetus albicilla. The sequence continues at coordinate 18,371,702 of NC_091487.1, forward strand.
TAATCTAGCCAGGTCAGCTACCAATAATATGGGAACTACTGTCACACAAACTTCAGCACATATGGTACAAGCCCAGCTGGAAGCCTGGATGTATAGGTTATAGCTGGAGCTTCTGCTTCACTGCTGCTGGTACCACAGCTAGTTCACTTAAACTCAGGCAGCATTTCTCCATTACAGCAAAAATAGTGCAGCTCTAAGTTTGGAGTGTTGCTTTCTAAAAACAAGCATCACACTGTCACAATCCTGCATGCACGCAGGCCGTCTGAAGCCAAGTCAGAGAACAGCACTTCTCATGCCAAAGTAGCCATCAGAAGTACAAACGGTTTAAAGAGTGCTAGCAGATTTTATTTTAATTGATTTCCGAGCTTCACTGGCTGACCAGCAAATTGATAAAAGTGGTACCTAGAGTTCTCTCCAGCTTACTCTGCACTGGTTTACTACACAGCTTGCATACAGACTATGGGGTAACCCTCAGCAGAAAATGTCAAACCCGATGGACATTTCCTGCCCATATAGGAGTAATACTGCATTACTCTTCTTTCTTAAAATAAGCTTCTATCATCTTCATCTCATTGCATCAGGTGGTTCAGAAACTGCTTTGGCTCTCCTACCACTTGTTTAGATTAATTGAAGAGGAAAACCCACCTTCCTAATATATATATTAGAAATACACAGAGTATATATATTCTGTTTATATTCTCTCTACATGTATCTATTTAGGTTTGCCTCAAACTGTTAGGCAAAAACACCCTGCCATGCAGAAATAAGGTGGTTGCTTGAATTCCTGCTATGCACCAGAAAACAGAGCCAGAATCATCGTAAGAAATCTGACAGAATATGGCTGCAGGAGCAGAAGGGTGCTGAAAGACCAGCGTGGTCACAAAAACAAGAAATGTGGACTAGGACAGTGAGTATTCAAAAGACAGCAGAGTCACAAACTTCATCCACTTTCAGCTGATGCAAGGAGAGCAGGGCAGGAGTCATGACTTTAAACTGCTGATCTGATCGATCATCTTTCACTTGCCCAGAGAGCCATACCTAACATTTCAAAAGTTATTTATACGCCACTTTTGGATTACTAAATCTATTAACTTAACTTGTAGTGTCACTGCGTCACGTAATACCAATCTCTTTCACAGTCAGAGGGAAGACTAAATGTATGAAAACGCCTCATACTGTTTGTACCTCCCTTCAGCAGCCTGGCTGAATGTTATTGATGAATGCAGCAAGCTGACTGACCTGTCTGTATATTTCTATTTACTTGGATTCAAGAATTTGCAAACCAGTACAAACACCAAGGGACATTACCAGATGAGTTCCATTTTTCTAGACTTTTGTTCTGTGAAAATGCTTCTTCTGTTACCTTGCAATCATCAAGTACTGGGCATAAAATGTTGTGCCTAGTTTGTGAAACAGTCTAATAAAAAGTCTAATAAACCTTTATTGCTTAATAATGGATTACACCTTTTAAAATCCTGAACTTGAGCATGGCAGTGATTCAATTCAAGTTGGCTAGCCTGTCAAGAAGCACTAGTTACAGCTTACATTAGCATATCTCATTAACCACTAACACAATCACTCCGCAGCCATTCAATCACTGCATGAAGCTCTTGAGTTATTTTCCAGTGCAGTTGCTCTCATCTATGTTAAACTAATCCAAGATAGATCATTCAAGTTAATTTTGCAGCGAAGACACAAGCTGAATGAGAGAACATGATTTTCCCAACTGCACGGTGTAGTTAATGCCACAGTTGGGAATGATACGTACCAGTTTGATTTCCTGCAGTTGTTCCATCCACTAGACAAACCTCTTCCCATTCTTACTGTGAAAGCATATATTCTGGTTTAATACAAGACTGGGCAGTTGACCAAGTAACAGCTTGGGTTTTTCAGTTCAGGTTTTTTTTCCGAAATTTAACAGTTGGGAGATTTTGAAATGTGTCTGCAGATGAATCAACCGCTTAAATGGTTCCGTGAGCAAAATAATTGTATGGATTTTTTTTGTTGTCAACATGGAGAATTTGCACTTGGCAGACATAACAAATTTGAGTAAAACTCATTTCAGTAAAATTTCTGTTCTCTTTAACTCTCATTTCTTAACCATGTTTCTGCTTAAAGACTAATATTGAAATTAAGAGGCATAGCTCTACAAAAGTTAATGGAGCTTTGCTGATTTACATCAGCTTGAGATTCCAACCCACATATTTTTCTTTAATTAGAAAGGTTCAGAGGTATAAACAGTGCAAACGCTGTAAGTGCACAATGTTGTTCTCAGAGTTTAGAACTAGACAAATGAATTCTGAAGTAGAAAAAATGTGTGGATGGTGCATTTCAACAAAGACAGAAACAAAAGTTTTCATGGCTTTTCATAACAACTACAAGGCACAAATCAAGGACCTAGATTCCGTAACATAAGTGCTGTGTCCCTGTAAGGTCATCAGCACAAATCCGGCCCACCAGT